>NC_092149.1:49702042-50987876 GCF_045791955.1 Oncorhynchus clarkii lewisi | reverse complement strand
TAGTAGTAGTAGTAGTAGTAGTAGTAGCAGTAGTAGTAGAAGTAGTAGTGGTAGTAGTTGTTGTAATAGTGTAGAAGGAGTAGTAGTAGTATCAGAAGTAGTAGTAGTTGTGGTTGTTGTTGTAATAGTGTAGTAGGAGTAGGATGAGTCGTAGTAGTAGTAGTATTAGTAGTAGTAGTAGTAGCAGTAGTAGTAGTAGTAGTAGTAGTAGTGGTAGTAGTAGCAGTAGTAGTAGTAGTAGTAGTAGTAGTACCGGTTTTCCCCATTAAGCAGCGAGTCGGAGTCAGAGGCTGAGCCTTCTCGTCTCTACTCCTCCCGTTACGGGGTCTGAGACGCCGAAGCTTCCCACCATTAGCTCTGACAAATTGAAAATTCTAGTCATTGGCGACTCCATTACCCGCAGTATTAGACTTAAAACGAATCATCCAGCGATCATACACTGTTTACCAGGGGGCAGGGCTACCGACGTTAAGGCTAATCTGAAGATGGTGCTGGCTAAAACTAAAACTGGCGAGTGTAGAGAGTATAGAGATATTGTTATCCACGTCGGCACCAACGATGTTTGGATGAAACAGTCAGAGATCACCAAGCGCAACATAGCTTCAGCGTGTAAATCAGCTAGAAAGATGTGTCGGCATCGAGTAATTGTCTCTGGCCCCCTCCCAGTTAGGGGGAGTGATGAGCTCTACAGCAGAGTCTCACAACTCAATCGCTGGTTGAAAACTGTTTTCTGCCCCTCCCAAAATATAGAATTTGTAGATAATTGGCCCTCTTTCTGGGACTCACCCACAAACAGGACCAAGCCTGACCTGCTGAGGAGTGACAGACTCCATCCTACCTGGAGGGGTGCTCTCATCTTATCTACCAACATAGACAGGGCTCTAACTCCTCTAGCTCCACAATGAAATAGGGTGCAGGCCAGGCAGCAGGCTGTTAGCCAGCCTGCCAGCATAGTGGAGTCTGCCACTAGCACAGTCAGTGTAGTCAGCTCAGCTATCCCCATTGTGCCTCGACCTAGGTTGGGCAAAACTAAACATGGCGGTGTTCGCCTTAGCAATCTCACTAGGATAAAGACCTCCTCCATTCCTGTCATTATTGAAAGAGATCATGATACCTCACATCTCAAAATAGGGCTACTTAATGTTAGATCCCTTACTTCAAAGGCAATTATAGTCAATGAACTAATCACTGATCATAATCTTGATGTGATTGACCTGACTGAAACATGGCTTAAGCCTGATGAATTTACTGTGTTAAATGAGGCCTCACCTCCTGGCTACACTAGTGACCATATCCCATATTTCAATTTACAAAAAAAAATGACGTTTTCGTCTTTTGAGCTTCTAGTCATGAAATCTATGCAGCCTACTCAATCACTTTTTATAGCTACTGTTTACAGGCCTCCTGGGCCATATACAGCGTTCCTCATTGAGTTCCCTGAATTCCTATCGGACCTTGTAGTCATAGCAGATAATATTCTAATCTTTGGTGACTTTAATATTCACATGGAAAAGTCCACAGACCCACTCCAAAAGGCTTTCGGAGCCATCATCGACTCAGTGGGTTTTGTCCAACATGTCTCTGGACCCACTCACTGTCACAGTCATACTCTGGACCTAGTTTTGTCCCATGGAATAAATGTTGTGGATCTTAATGTATTTCCTCATAATCCTGGACTATCGGACCACCATTTTATTAAGTTTGCAATTGCAACAAATAATCTGCTCAGACCCCAACCAAGGAACATCAAAAGTCGTGCTATAAATTCACAGACAACACAAAGATTCCTTGATGTCCTTCCAGATTCCCTCTGTCTACCCAAGGACGCCAGAGGACAAAAATCAGTTAACCACCTAACTGAGGAACTTAATTTAACCTTGCGCAATACCCTAGATGCAGTTGCACCCCTAAAAACTAAAAACATTTCTCATAAGAAACTAGCTCCCTGGTACACAGAAAATACCCAAGCTCTGAAGCAAGCTTCCAGAAAATTGGAACGGAAATGGCGCCACACCAAACTGGAAGTCTTCCGACTAGCTTGGAAAGACAGTACCGTGCAGTACCGAAGAGCCCTTACTGCTGCTCGATCATCCTATTTTTCTAACTTAATTGAGGAAAATAAGAACAATCTGAAATTCCTTTTTGATACGGTCGCAAAGCTAACTAAAAAGCAGCATTCCCCAAGAAAGGATGGCTTTCACTTCAGCAGTGATAAATTCATGAACTTCTTTGAGGAAAAGATCATGATTATTAGAAAGCAAATTACGGACTCCTCTTTAAAGCTGCATATTCCTTCAAAGCTCAGTTGTCCTGAGTCTGCACAACTCTGCCAGGACCTAGGATCAAGAGAGACGCTCAAGTGTTTTAGTACTATATCTCTTGACACAATGATGAAAAAAATCATGGCCTCTAAACCCTCAAGCTGCATACTGGACCCTATTCCAACTAAACTACTGAAAGAGCTGCTTCCTGTGCTTGGCCCTCCTATGTTGAACATAATAAACGGCTCTCTATCCACCGGATGTGTACCAAACTCACTGAAAGTGGCAGTAATAAAGCCTCTCTTGAAAAAGCCAAACCTTGACCCAGAAAATATAAAAAAACTATCGGCCTATATCGAATCTTCCATTCCTCTCAAAAAATTTAGAAAAGGCTGTTGCGCAGAAACTCACTGCCTTCCTGAAGACAAACAATGTATACGAAATGCTTCAGTCTGGTTTTAGACCCCATCATAGCACTGAGACTGCACTTGTGAAGGTGGTAAATTACCTTTTAATGGCATCAGACCGAGGCTCTGCATCTGTCCTCGTGCTCCTAGACCTTAGTGCTGCTTTTGATCCATTCTTTTGGAGAGATTGGAAACCCAAATTGGTTTACACGGACAAGTTATGGCCTGGTTTAGATCTTATCTTTCAAAAAGATATCAGTTTGTCTCTGTGAATGGTTTGTCCTCTGACAAATCAACTGTAAATTTCGGTGTTCCTCAAGGTTCCGTTTTAGGACCACTATTGTTTTCACTATATATTTTACCTCTTGGGGATGTCATTCGAAAACATAATGTTAACTTTCACTGCTATGCGGATGACACACAGCTGTACATTTCAATGAAACATGGTGAAGCCTCAAAATTGCCCTCGCTAGAAGCATGTGTTTCAGACACAAGGAAGTGGAAGGCTGCAAACTTTCTACTTTTAAACTCGGACAAAACAGAGATGCTTGTTCTAGGTCCCAAGAAACAAAGAGATCTTCTGTTGAATCTGACAATTAATCTTAATGGTTGTACAGTCGTCTCAAATAAAACTGTGAAGGACCTTGGCGTTACTCTGGACCCTGATCTCTCTTTTGAAGAACATATCAAGACCATTTCAAGGACAGCTTTTTTCCATCTACGTAACATTGCAAAAATCAGAAACTTTCTGTCCAAAAATGATGCAGAAAAATTAACCCATGCTTTTGTCACTTCTAGGTTATACTGCAATGCTCTACTTTCCGGCTACCCGGATAAAACACTAAATAAACTTCAGTTATTGCTAAATACGGCTGCTATAATCCTGACTAGAACCCCAAAATGTTATCATATTACTCCAGTGCTAGCCTCCCTACACTGGCTTCCTGTCAAGGCAAGGGCTGATTTCAAGGTTTTACTACTAACCTACAAAGCATTACATGGGCTTGCTCCTACCTATCTCTCTGATTTGGTCCTGCCATACATACCTACACGTACGCTACGGTCACAAGACGCAGGCCTCCTAATTGTCCCTAGAATTTCTAAGCAAACAGCTGGAGGCAGGGCTTTCTCCTATAGAGCTCCATTTTTATGGAACGGTCTGCCTACCCATGTAAGAGACGCAAACTCGGTCTCAACCTTTAAGTCTTTACTGAAGACTCATCTCTTCAGTGGGTCATATGATTGAGTGTAGTCTGGCCCAGGAGTGGGAAGGTGAACGGAAAGGCTCTGGAGCAACGAACCACCCTTGCTGTCTCTGCCTGGCCGGTTCCCCTCTTTCCACTGGGATTCTCTGCCTCTAACCCTATTACGGGGACTGAGTCACTGGCTTACTGGGGCTCTTTCATACCGCCCCTGGGAGGGGTGCGTCACCAGAGTGGGTTGAGTCACTGCTGTGATCTTCCTGTCTGGGTTGGTGCCCCCCCCCCCTTGGGTTGTGCCGTGGCGGAGATATTTGTGGGCTATCCCTCTAGATATCCCTCTAGTGGTGTGGGGGCTGTGCTTTGGCAAAGTGGGTGGGGTTATATCCTTCCTGTTTGGCCCTGTCCGGGGGATGTCCTCGGATGGGGCCACAGTGTCTCCTGACCCCTCCTGTCTCAGCCTCCAGTATTTATGCTGCAGTAGTTTATGTGTCGGGGGGCTAGGGTCAGTTTGTTATATCTGGAGTACTTCTCCTGTCCTATTCGGTGTCCTGTGTGAATTTAAGTGTGCTCTCTCTAATTCTCTCTTTCTCTCTTTCTTTCTCTCTCTCGGAGGACCTGTGCCCTAGGACCATGCCTCAGGACTACCTGACATGATGACTCCTTGCTGTCCCAAGTCCACCTGGCCGTGCTGCTGCTCCAGTTTCAACTGTTCCGCCTTATTATTATTGGACCATGCTGGTCATTTATGAACATTTGAATATCTTGGCCATGTCTGTTATAATCTCCACCCGGCACAGCCAGAAGAGGACTGGCCACCCCACATAGCCTGGTTCCTCTCTAGGTTTCTTCCTAGGTTTTGGCCTTTCTAGGGAGTTTTTCCTAGCCACCGTGCTTCTACACCTGCATTGCTTGCTGTTTGGGGTTTTAGGATGGGTTTCTGTACAGCACTTTGAGATATCAGCTGATGTACGAAGGGCTATATAAATACATTTGATTTGATTTGATGAGTAGTAGTAGTAGTATCAGTAGTTGTAGTAGTAGTAGTAGTTGTAGCAGTAGTAGTAGTTGTTGTTGTAATAGTGTAGTAGGAGGAGTTGG
Organism: Oncorhynchus clarkii lewisi; assembly: GCF_045791955.1. Lineage (NCBI taxonomy): Eukaryota > Metazoa > Chordata > Actinopteri > Salmoniformes > Salmonidae > Oncorhynchus > Oncorhynchus clarkii. The sequence continues at coordinate 50,982,908 of NC_092149.1, read as the reverse complement.
AGGAGTAGTAGTAGTAGTAGTAGTAGTAGTAGTAGTGGTAGTATTATTATTATTAGTAGTAGGCGTAGTGTTAGTAGTAGGCGTAGTAGTAGTTGTTGTAATAGAGGAGTAGGAGTAGGGGGAGTAGTAGTGGTAGTATTAGTAGTAGTAGTAGTTGCTGTTGTTGTAATAGTATAGTAGGAGGAGTAGGAGTAGGAGGAGTAGTAGCAGTAGTAGTAGTAGTGGTAGTATTAGTAGTAGTAGTAGTAGTAGTAGTTGTGGTAGTATTAGTAGTAGTCGTAGTAGTAGTAGTAGTAGTTGTAATAGTGTAGAAGGAGGAGTAGGAGTAGGAGTGGTAGTAATTGTTGTATATGATCATTTCTATTATAAACTCTGTAATGCATGGGCACTTTCTCTTCTTTGTTTCTTTCATAAAACATACTTAACTAACCCATAACCCAATCCCCTGATACTGCTACTTCCTGTCATTTCTGGAGCAACACAAATCTGACACAAATCATCCACTTAGTCCAACACCAGAGCAATAATACCATTGTCAACCCCAAGCGTCTGTTCATGAAATCAACTACATTGTCTGGGAAAATCCCCATGGAACACCAAACTTATATTATTTGATTGATCACATATGGTATCATAACATCAATCAAAGAAAACTAGCGTTAAGTATAACCAATTTTTTGAAGGAAACTGTTCGCATTCCAGACCAATGCTATATGGCCATCATAACCAAGCTTCGTCATTAGCCACATGCTACACAGGGAAAGCCCATAGTAGAACGTTGATTAAATAGAGCATTCATAAATTGCAAGATCCAAGTCACTTGAACAAGAGTTACGGCATAGACATCCACAACAAGAATAAGGGGGCACCTTGCTTTGAAACGTAAGAATGACCGGAAAATGTATGTATGCATGAAGGTGAGGTGTGGTATGACACTGAATTTGCCAATAAATGTCAGCTATGATATTTATTTCATATCAATCAACCTATATAGATATCTTCAAAACCATACTACGACGATGAGCACTTTCGAACACAATACGCAGCTGCGTCCTTGGGTGTTATTGTAACAGCCAGCTTACAAACATTACTAAGAATACAGTGGGATTGGAGGCCTGACTCAAAGAGACCACACTCGCAAGGCAATTGCATCATGTGGAGAAAATCAGTGAGTCATCTGTATTGATAGGTTAACTACTGACTTCTGGGCCAATAAAATCAGACACTGTGTCTCAAAATGACGGGACCGTTAGGATTCAAGTCATAATCATCTCATTCTTTACCTGCTTTCATTGGTTAATGTGTCTTGGCAGGGCGGCCCAGCCCCTAAAGTGACTCTTATCAACAGTATGCAAGGTTTCCTCTGTGTTGTCTTAGGAAAGCTGCATTATCTCACCAACCCCCACTCTGTCACACCTCTGGGAAGCAGCGGTTCTGTTGTCCTGACATTCGGTAGGTCTTACGTCTGGTTGGACGTTAACTGAACAGTGATGCTATTAGTCCACAACTCAGATTTTGAAGTCAGATGCTTATAAAAGGGTCTTAGCTTTCCTTTCTTTGTTCTTGACCTGCGCCCGGTGAGATACACTCTCTCTTTCTCTCTCCACCTCTGGGACTCTTGGGGCATGACCTTTCAGGCTGACTTCTCTCTCTCTCTCTCTCTCTCTCTCTCTCTCTCTCTCTCTCCCTCTCTGATCATGCCTAGAATAATGTCTTGTAATGCTTGTTAATGCTTTGCAACTTAAGCTAATGCCATCATTCATTTTTACAATGTAATTACATCTATTTGCCTTTGATAGACAATTCTTATTATGTTCTTGATGCTTTATTCCTGTAACTAAACTATAGTCTCTTGCATATTGCTGAATAGTCTTGATGGAGTCAGATTAACAATGGGCTTTGTTAACATACAAAGTGCATAGTCTTATCACGGGTCGCATGTGAAGTACAGTTGAAGTTGGAAGTTTACATACACTTAGCTTGGAGTCATTAAAACTTGTTTTTCAACCTCTCCAAAAATGTCTTGTTAGCGATCTATAGTTTTGGCAAGTCTGTTAGGACATCTACTTTATGCATGACACAAGTCATTTTTCCAACAATTGTTTGCAGACAGATTATTTATCGTATAATTCACTGTATCACAATTCCAGTGGGTCAGAAGTTTACATACACTAAGTTGATTGTGGCTTTTAGCAGCTTGGAAAATTCCAGAAAATGACATCATGGCTTTAGAAGCTTCTGATAGGCTAGTTGACATCATTTGAGTCAATTGGAGGTGTACCTGTTGGTGTATTTCAAGGCATACCTTCAAACTCTGTGCCTCTTTGCTTGACATCATGGGAAAATCAAAAGAAATCAGCCAAAATTTTAGACCTCCACAAGTCTGGTTCATCCTTGGGAGCAATTTCAAAATGCCTAAAGGTACCACGTTCATCTGTACAAACAATAGTACGCCAATATAAACACCACGGGACCACACAGCCTTCATACCACTCAGGAAGGAGACGCGTTCTGTCTCCCAGAGATGAAAGTTATTTGGTGTGAAAAGTGCAAATCAATCCCAGAACAACAGCAAAGAACCTTGTGAAGATGCTGGAAGAAACAGGTACAAAAGTATCTATATCAACATAACCTGAAAGGCCGCTCAGCAAGGAAGAAGCCACTGCTTAAAAACCGCCATAAAGAAAGCCAAACTATGGGTTGCAACTGCACATGGGGACAAAGATCATACTTTTTTGAGAAATGTCTTCTGGTCTGATGAAACAAAAATAGAATTGTTTGGCCATAATGACCATCATTATGTTTGGAGGAAAAAGGGGGATGCTTGCAAGCCGAAGAACACCATCCCAACCATGAAGCACGGTGGTGGCAGCATCATGTTGTGGGGGTGCTTTGCTGCAGGAGGGACTGGTGCACTTCACAAAATAGATGGCATCATGAAGCTGGAAAATTATGTGGATATATTGAAGCAACATATCAAGACATTAGTCAGGAAGTTAAAGCTTGGTCGCAAATGGGTTTTCCAAATGGACAATGACCTCAAGCATACTTCCAAAGTTGTGGAAAAATGGCTTAAGGACAACAAAGTCAAGGTATTGGAGTGGCCATCACGATGCCCTGACCAAAACCCTGTACACAATTTGTGGGCAGACCTGAAAAAGTGTGTGTAAGCAAGGAGGCCTACATACCTGACTCAGTAACACCAGCTCTGTCAGGAGAAATAGGCAAAAATTCACCCAACTTATTGTGGGAAGCTTGTGGAAGGCTACCCAAAACATTTGACCCAAGTTAAACAATTTAAAGGCAATGCTACCAAATTCTAATTGAGTGTATGTAAACTTCTGACCCACTGGGAATGTGATGAAAGAAATCAAATCTGACATAAATCATTCTCTCTATTATTATTCTGACATTTCACATTGTTAAAATAAAGTGGGGATCCTAACTGACCTAAGACAGGGAATTTTTACGAGGACTAAATGTCAGGAATTGTGAAAAACTGAGTTTAACTGTATTTGGCTAAGGTGTACATATATGTAAACTTCCGACTTCAACTGTATATATAAAATGCATATACCGTAAGTTCTGGACTATTAAGCGCACCTGAATTAAACCGCACCCACTGAATAAAAAATAAAAAAAGTATTTTGTACATAAATAAGCCGCACATGTCTATAAGCCGCAGGTGCCTACCGGTACATTGAAACAAATGAACTTTACACAGCCTTTAAACGAAACACGGCTTGTAACAAAAATAAATAGGCTTTTAAACGAAACACGGCTTGTAACAAAAATAAATAGGCTTTAACGAAACACGGCTTGTAACAAAAAAATTAAAAATGGCAGTAAACAGTAGCCTACCAAGAAAGTCATTGGTCACTATCTTTCTCCTCCTGTGCACTGAAACCACTGAAGTCATCTCCTTCGGTGTCGGAGTTGAATAGCCTCAGAATTGCTTCATCCGATGTTGGATCGCTGCCCTCTTCAACACGCAGCAGTCCAGCCTTTCGAAACCCGTTGATGATAGTGGATTTTTTGACAATGCTCCACGCTGTCAGCAGCTCTATTTCCTTTTCCAACAGCCAGATCGATTGCCTTCAACTTGAAAGCTGCATCATATGCATTTCTCCGTGTCTTTGCCATGATGAGGGTGACAAAATGACTACAGTAATCAGAATGATGGGAAGTTTGAGCGCGCTCGATTTACGTCACATTATGTGACGGTGCTCAGTTTTTTGGCGGCATGAATCTTGTGAAAGCGGGAAAAATCCATAAATTAGCCGCGTCATTGTATTAACCGCGAGGTTCAAAGCGTGGGAAAAAAGTAGCGGCTTATAGCCCGGAAATTACGGTATATCAAATATTACCTCAATACATCTTTTCCATTCAAAACTCCTCAATGATTTAAGAATACGTCCCAAATGACAATCTATTTCCTATAAAGTGCACTACTTTTTACCATAGCAACCCTACCACCCACCACCCCTAAACAGCCCTCGTCAGAAGGTGAAACGCCTCCTCTCACCTGCCTGCCAACTCTGTTGTTGTGGAGCCTCATCCTGGCATGGATGTCCTTGTATGTCTCGCGCGAGTCCAGGAAGTCCCTGGAGAACTTCTCCCCAAAGTCCACGTCCGGGCTGCAGCCTCCCCACTCCCAGGAGTCCTGAGGCCCGGGCAGGTCTGCAGGGAAGTGCTCCATGACTCCGTGCACCATGCCCTTCCCCCGGTGGATGGCCTCCAGCTGCAACCGGTTCAGTTTGATGCGGAAAGCCTCCTCATCGCCTCTCCGCTTCTCGTCGCAGCCGCACGCCTTCAGCTTCCCCATGGAGCAGGCATTGGACACGGCGTGGACCACGCCCGCTGCCGCGATGGCGTATGCAAAGGCGCTCTCTCGGAAACCTACAAGAGATGAAGAGAAAGAAAAGATTAACAATAGAGATACTATCCTGTTATAGTCCTTTTGATTCCTACTGCACATACAGTACAGCGCAGTAGATGCCTATCTGTGGAGCTATACAGAAGTCCAATGAGCCCTGATGGGTTTTTGAGATACACTGCAGTACCAGTATAAACCCCCACCCTACCTCACAGCACAACAGAGGCAGAAACATCTGGGACAACAGCAATTAAACCCAAACACTTGCATGTCTCCAGGCCCAGGGGCTGAGAGTGAACAAACCCCCACCATCCTTTCAACATAAGGATCTGACAGTGATCATTAACAGGGCTGGAAGTGGCCGGTGGTGGTGCAGCAGATGTGAGCTCCGTATTGTTAATCCCCTTTAAAGCTCTCCCTTTATTGAGCTCTCCAGCATGTTTACAATTAACCTGGCTACTGTCGGAAACCATTTGATCTGCCTGCCAAATCACACACAGCAGCCGCACGGCGTCTCAGCCCTAATCAGGCCAGTATGGGCTGCTCTGTCATGCCATGCATGTTATGGGTGACGCAGCAAGGCGGAACAAAAAGTAATAGCAGAAAGTTACCAGTACTAAGGGTTTAAAAATTACGTTTTTTTCCCAGAAATCCTAGGTTAGAGGATTTCGGATTTACTGCTTATTGCTTTCTGATTCTGGGAATCTTCCAACGAGGATTTCTGGAAAACCTGGAAAGGTTGGGAAAGTTACCAGAATTTTGCAGCACTTGACAGCACATGCTGAAAGTAGGCCCACATAAACACATATTATTCTACACATCTCTGACAGAAGGTTCACATGTGTAAAGGCGATTTTGAGGACCTTACTCGTGTTGTTTGTGCAGAATCCTAACATTGTTACAGCAACTTAATGCGCCTAGAGTTTCTCTGTCCAGTACTGCCCATTTCAAGGGTTACAGGGTAACATATTCCCTACAGGTGTCTGTCTATACTGTACTCTCCTTAGTGGTGATCAGAGCTAATAGCCTGTAACCATGACTCCCCAAGTTCCTGTAAAACCAGCCCTTCTCAGAATCACTTACAGAAGAGGGGGAAAAAGTGTTATAAAATAAACATGTTTAGAACATACTCAAGACTTTAAAGGGAAGATCTGTAGTTGCTACATCCATTTTTAGGCTTATAAATTAATGATAATGTACTAATTGATTCTTGAATATGACTTATCAACTTATCATGAGCTCAGTTCAACTGCCGGAGTTGTAAATAAACACTATATTAAAACATGGTTAAAACTATAATTGTGATAGCATGAATGGTAAGTCCTTGCATCCGTAGCCCTGCCTATGAATTTGAGAGTGGTTGCATTTCTCCAGCTCCATCCCTCAGCTTTCTACTGAAACGGGAGGGGAGTACGATTTGGGATTGATTCAACTGCTTACAGTTTGAGGGGAAAATGATATTACTACAAACAGCCCAAATTTGTCACTATTGTAGAGATGCTCAGTGTTACTTATCCTGTGTTACTTCAACTTGTGATATTTGTAACAAATGATCTTCTTACTTTTTGATGACAAAAAGCAGACATGATCAAGAAAGAATTAGATTGGTCACATTTGTATCATTTAAAAACTCCCAATTGTAACTGTTATTGTTAAATATCTATAGGTATAACAGTATCAATTAGAAATTACATTTGGAGTCCAAAAGAAAGTGCCGAAGTTTGAACAAGTCCTAAACTGGCCATGACCCCAGTTCAATGCATATTGGGGCTTGTAAAGAAAGCCTTAAAGAAAAGCATCCCAAGTATATAGAGGATAGATAAGATATAGTCGATGATGTTCCATTGATCATCCCCTATTCACTCACTCATACACACACACGTACACAAGCACACACACACACAGTTGTTTTTCCGCCTCTCCAACTCCCCATGATTCCATGGGGGACGGAGGACCGCACTTAGATGCAGCCCAGAGACACAGACATGAAAACGCTGTTTTAGATTTCCTCCCTAGCAGACTGAGGCGAGAGACCTGGAACAAATCAATCTAACAAATAATTTAAAGTGAGAGGCACGCCCGGCTGAACTGATGGCTGAGGAAGTGGGAAAATGAATGAAAGATTAAAGAAAACTGTCACTTTGTGTTACAGAAACCAACTAAACAGGTTTATGTATTACCACTGAGAGTTGGGAAAGTGCTGTGAGCCAATTCACAGCACTTGCACTGGCAGAGAGTAAAAGCATTAGCCGGGCCCCGAGAAGGCTCACTTTATGTGTCTCACTGGCTTTTTAGCCTAGTTTTAATTCAGACTAACGTAGAAATATGGCCCCATAAAGTATGCCAGAATAAATCAACAAGCAGATACATGTTTGAGGTAAAGCGGATATGTTTCCTGTAGTAAAATTAGATATCCAAACAAACAATTGGATAGGGCATGCATAATATGCTGCATTCGCAAAATCCACTCATAAAAGCTTCTAAACTACAACTTGCATTAGCTTTAATAGCGTCATACCTGTCGTTTCGCTACTGTATTTCCTACTGTATGACTTGTTGACGTAGTACAAGAAAATATATTTCATATAATGCAACCATGTAACGAAATATTCATTCAAAGTATGCATTTCTTAGCGGATGAATCAACTAATTTGAAAACGTTTGTTTTTGCCTCAGGCAAAACATACCCATCCATAACCAAACGCCAGAGATCTAACAACAAACGCTGTGTGTAAAGTGAATGAGTAAAACGGGGACGTGTGGGATAGGTCACAAATGGTATCCTATTCCCTTCATAGGGTAATACGTTTTACAAGTAAGGGCACTGTAGGGAATAGTGCACTATAGGGAATAGGGTGCCATTTGGGATGCAGGTGTGGGAATCAGAAGCACCATTTTTTTTAACTCAGGAGGGGTCCCTACCCCGTACTGTCTGATAGGTGACTCACCTCGTTTGAAAACCACACTATCGTATGGGATCTTGTTCCTGGTCTCCAGGCTGGAGCAGTTCCACCTGTGTCCTCTGAACTGGTGCTGGCACTCATGGATGGCGATCTGGATGCCTTGGATGGCCGAGGCGGTGACGTCGGGGTTTCTCATGCACACCTCCAGTTGTCTGTGGTTCAGTCCAGGCAGGGTCAAGCACACGGTGTTAGCATTGAGAATGGGGTCGATATTGGGGATCTTCAGCCCAAGAATCTTGTTGGAATCTACCCTGGAACACAGAAGGTTTGATGTTAAGGTGTGTCTGTACTGTAGCACATGATTGATACTTCTGTGGCATGTAAATCATTTGTAACAACTGTCATTTACATGACAGGAGTCGGGTGTTTTACAGTATTACACTTCTGAGAGTTTATGGTTGTAAATTGTTTCTGACAGTATTGACTTATGAAGTAGTCGAAGGTCGAAAAGTGGCACGTTGTACATTGAGGAAATAAAAAATTCAGTTTTAATGATTTTATTGTTATGCATTCTAAAATATATTGCCTGTTGCACACACACACACACACGCACACACACGTGCACACACACACACACATACGCACATGGGGGCGCGAGCACACACACCAGTCAATCTCAGGAAGTTCATTACATAAATATCCATGTGTGCAACCATTCATATTGGCAGAGTTGTTACTGTACTGCCAGGACTGATCAAAGAAACATGTTTCTGAAATGTCATTGATAAAATAACAGATTGCATTTCTACAACTCATTGTGCCATGTCTCAAAGCACTCTGTGACATCAAACCTTAAGTCCCGCAGTCTGATATGGAATGAAGGGGCATGTCACCAGAGAGGATGGACACCATGTTAACAGGAATGGAAAATAGACACTCAGTTCAAACGTGGTGGGATAACTTTTTAGAGTCATTGAAAAATCCTAAGAGCAAATTCACATCACTTTGATTCTGAGTAGAAAAGTACTTGGGAACATGTATGTAAATCATGAAAGAAATGTAGTCTGTCTGTGATACAGCATCCTCATCAGTAAAACAGTTACGCAGAAGTAAACATTTGATATCCCTTTAAATCAACTTTGGGTTATTACAATAGCCTAAGCAGGATACCTACACTGACCCAGTGTGGAACAAAGATCGTTTTTTGTTGTCGTTGCTGACATCTCCTAAAAATCTCCATGTGCATTACATTATCATGCAAAGAGTCTGATCTTTATGACAGTCAAGTTAGTCACCACGTCAATAATATGATACGTATTATTCAGTTGTGACAAACTCATATAATGCTAAATGAACATGATTTGTGAAGTTAAAGTTATTCTGAGTTGTTTATTGTACAGTACTTAATTGCACAATATGATTTGTGAACAAGAGCAATGCCTACAATGAACCTATAGTGATTGTGCCAACATAGACTAGAGTAGGTGTAAACTGTAGCTAGGTGCTGCAAAATGTAAATAAAATCACAACCGAAAATAATGTAGCAACTGTAGGTTGTATTGTGGTGCAAACTTTAGATAAACTCGGGAACATTCATTATTTAATTAACTTGTGAGTATATATCGAAGATGAATGACTACACCAGCATAAGTAAAATACGACTATTCAAAGCAATCTTCAGGTAAAAATATTTAAGTAAGCAAATGAAACTTCTCAACTCACCTTTGATTGAACATAGTGATTGCAATCACAAGACATATTAGGCGGCAGAGCGAGAAATCCATTGTGTCGCTTGTTTTTGACAAAAGATAAGAAATGACATAGAGCGGTGTATAACAAGTTATATGTCCCTCTAATATCTGTCCACTCCAGAGTTCCGGGGGACGCGCTTTGAGGATGACAGGTCTTGAGCTCAAGTATGGATCTGATTTGAGAACTGATACAAGACTGACAAAGTGCTGGACGTACCTAACGACTGCAGGACAAGTCATTCAAAGAACGACAGTAGTTTGACTGCACTATCTGTCAACTTATTGAATGAAGATAATAAGTTGGAAGAGAGACGACTAAACACTCTTGCATGCTATCGCACATCTGCACAATTGTACGACAGCTCCGCCAAGATATTTGCATTGGAATACATCCGAAAGTCGTGGGTGTACTAACAGCGCGCTATCTGGAGTCTCGTTGACTTGTGATGATTTGATTATACTGATAGCATTTCTAAACTACACCACTTAGCACTTTGCCAGCCCACCTCTACGTCACTCAGAGTAACTAATAGCGGCAGAGGAGGACAACCCACCGACTGGGCACACACTGGTTGAATCAATGTTGTTTCCACATCATTTTAACACAATGATGTTGAACCAACGTGGAATAGATGTTGAATGTATGTCTGTGCCCAGTAGGCACTGGGCATAAACTGGTTGAATCAACGTTGTTTCAACTTAATTTGTTAATGTATTGTGACATGGAAAATACATTGGATTTGCAAAACGTCATGCATTTAAAATGTTGTTTTGAGGGTGACATTTCAACCACAGGGTTACGTCATCATGGTAACCAATTTTCAACATGTTGTTTTGAGGGTAAATTTGAAACAATGTCAGATCTGGAACATTATATCCACTATCAGAAGAAAAAAAACAATAGGCTGGGCAGCACCTCCTACTGGAGAGTTGATCTAAGAACTTATAAGTCTTACATCAATTATTCTATTTAGGCCTATATTCATGGATTTTCACTGAGAAATGTGCTAGCTAATGACAGACAACATTGCCATTTGTCTGAAGTACATTTTGACAACATGATGATAACAGCAAAGTTGTTTCCTGCTAAATATGTGCCTACTTCAGCGACGTCGTTGTAGTCACCGAGGTCCTATAATGTCATTTAGAGAACACAGCCATTAGCCCACGTTCTACTTTTGAGCATCATATGTGCTTGAGGAGTCTGCAGAATATTGATAACATTGGCAACTATGCGACCGAGTGATGGGGGTGCAACCCACGAATAGCATTTGCGAAGTCATCAACCGCTATTGCTTCAATTCAACTCAGGTTTCAACTAAAAATAGACAAAACATATAGGCCAAGGATTTCAAGCTTTGGTTGATTTCAAATATAATCTTCGAGTTAACAATGAATGTGTTGGATTCACGTCTCCATCGCAGCTAAAAAAAAATCTAAGTTAAAGAATAGGACTAAATCAAATCAAACTTTATTAAAAGTGCATTTAAAAGTTTGATTTCGTTCGATTTGGTCCTATTCTTTCACTTTTGGTCGAGATGGAGACGTGAGTTGAACGTCTCGATTGTTCATTTGTAGACAAACTGGATATTAAATTGTGAATTGTGTCAAAATCTAAAGTTGTTCAAAGCCATGTGATGTTACTCATCTTGGGCTTTTACGAGAGTGAAAAAAAAGATATATATATATATATATATATATATATATATATATATATATATATATATATATATATATATATAATAACATTTAGCCACCAGTGTATTCTGGCAATGTGAAGCCACAACATGAGTTCATATGGTCGGAACTAGGGGGGCTCTATAAGACTGGGGGTAGTTATACTCTATTGCAAAGGTATCCCACTATCTTCTTCATACTGCTGCAGTCAACCACCACTGTGAGCCATTACAACTGAGTCACTATTCTGCTATATTACTCATATATTGCTTTCCTCAGGTCAGATTCATTACAGTGGACACATTTCCTCTCTGAGAATGAATAGCAAGATGTTGCAAGCTCAAGAAAAACAAAAAAATACTGCTTCCATCTGGTGAGCTGGGGTTTTCTGCCAAGCAGAACTGCTGTCAGGGTTCTAACACACGGAGCCTAATTGTTTCCCATTGTTCACTGGGTAATACATTTCTTGTTCAATTAAATGTATCATAAGTGACATGGGGGGGGGGGAATGGTTTTGTCCTAATTCAGCCAAGTGTACTTCTAACTTACAAAATGAGTTGCTTTACTCAAATGACTCGAGGCAATCGGTTTCCTGAAATCGTCAGTGTCCTGTCCTGACACACTGCGTTCATATTGCAGGATAGGCCCTATATATTCACTCATTTGAATACTCCCCAATATTGTTTATTGCCAGTTCTAATGACACGTCCCACCTCTTCTGTCCACCTATCAGTGTCTTGATGTTACAGTGACTTTAGAAAGTATTTCACACCCCTTGACTTTCTCCACATTTTGTCGCGTTAAAGCCTGGATTTGAAATGGATTCAATTGAGATTTTGTGTCACTGATCGACACACAGTACCCCGTAATGTCAAAGTGGGATTTAGTTTAAAACATTTTTTACAGATGAATTGGGAATGAAAAGCTCAAATGTCTTGAGTTAATAAGTAATAACTGTCTTGAGTTAATAAGATAACTTGCTTCAACCCCTTTGTTATGGCAAGCCTAAATGAGTACAGGAGTAAACATTTTCTTAACAAGTTACATAATAAGTAGCATGAACTCACAGTGGTTAACATGATTTTTGAATGACTATCCCATCTCTGTACCACGCACATGCAATTATCTGTAAGGTCCCTCAGTCGAGAAGTGAATTTCAAACACAGATTCAACCACAAAAGAAAAGAAAAGAAGGGCTCCCATTGGTAGATGGGTAAAACTAAAAAAGCAGACAATAAATATCTCTTTGAAGATGGTGATAGGTAAACAGTGAGGATGGATCAACAACATTGTAGTTACTCCACAATACTAACCTAAATGACAGAGTGAAAGGAAGCATGCACAGAATATTAGGCACTAAAGTAAGACTGCAACAAATGGGGCAAAGAAATTCATTTTTTGTCCTGAGTACAACACATTATGTTTGGGGCAAATCCAACACAACACATCTCTAAGTATCACTTTTCATATTTTCAAGCATGGTAGTGGCTGCATCATGTTTTGGGTATGCTTGTCATCAGCAAGGACTACAGAGTTTTTTAGGATAAAAATAAATGTAATAGAGCTAAGTGCAGGCAAAATCCTAGAGGAAAACCTGTTTCAGTCTGCTTTCCAACAGACACAGGGAGACAAATTCACCTTTCAGCAGGACAATAACCTGCAACAGAAGGCCAAATATACACTGGAAATGTTTACCAAGATGACATTGAATGTTCCTGAGTTGCCTAGTTACAGTTTTGACTTACAGTACCAGTCAAAAGTTTGGACACACCTACTCATTCAAGGATTTTCATATTTTTTTAAACGATTTTCTACATTGTAGAATAATAGTGAAGACATCTAGACTATTAAATAACACAAATGGAATAATTTAGTAACCAAAAAAGTGTAAAACAAATTATTCAAAGTTGCCACACTTTGCCTTGATGACAGATTTGCACACTCTTGGCATTCTATCAACCAGCTTCATGAGGTAGTCACCTGGAAATGCATTTCATTTAACAGGTGTGCCTTGTTAAAAGTTAATATGTGGAATTTCTTTCCTTCTTAATGGTTATTTTTATTAGTATTTTTGTTGTTGTTGTATTTCTCATTTAAATATATATACGCAACCGTTCAAATGTTTGGTGTCACGTAGAAATGTCCTTGTTTTTGAAAGAAAAGCAAGTTTTTTGTCTATTAAAATAACAAAATTGATCAGAGATAGTGTTGACATTGTTAATGTTCTAAATGACTATTGCAGCTGGAAATGGCAGATTTTGTATGGAATATCTACATAGGCGTACGGAGGCCCATTATCAGCAACCATCACTCCTTTGTTCCAATGGCACGTTGTGTTAGCTAATCCAAGTTAATCATTTTAAAAGGCTAGTTGATCATTAGAACACCCTTTTCCAATTATGTTAGCACAGATGAAAACAGATGTTCTGATTAAAGAAGCAATACAACGATCCTTCCTTAGACTAGTTGAGTATCTGGAGCATCAGTATTTGTGGGTTCGATTACAGGCTCAAAATGGCCAGAAACAAAGACCTTTCTTCTGAAACAGCGCAAACTGTCTCTAACCAGAATAGAAAGAGGAGTGGGAGGCCCCGGTGCATAACTGAGCAAGAGGACAAGTACATTAGAGTGTCTAGTTTGAGGTGGGGGGGGAATCTCCCATGAACTTTGAGTGGAAGGTTGTACTGCATTGTTGCTTAGATAGCAGAAAGGATGCTATGGTAACTCTCACTATCGAATGTCTCTTTTCTCAAAATCATCTCCCTCCCCGTCTGAAAATTGGCAGATGTGAAAAAAGAAACATATTAGAATTGAATAACTAATTAGAATTGAATTGAATTGAATAGCTTTAACCCCAACCCTAACCCTTATTATGGTAATATATTTACATTACGTTTGCACTACATGTACATTAACAATACTGTATTTACAGCATTAACAGTTTTAGTAGATATATACAGCACTATATTGCTGAGAAAACTGTCCGCCGACAGCTCAAAAGCTCATGCCAAGTTCATGTTTCTTGGAGAGTTTTGTAAAGGAATGAGAAGAAGGTTAGCCAATTACAACAATTTCACAGACTAATAGGTAAATACTTGAGAGTACATCAAGAGAGGTGGAGAAACTACAAGACAAACTATGTCAAAAAGAACACAGAGAACACTCTCCACTTATGCAGACAAATAATAGCTAAGAGTTGGAGGAATAATCAGTGTTTGGAATGGATCGGTATTATTACAATTTCATCAAAATAAGAGAAAGTCACGGTTCCTGAGATTGAAATTATGGGCTAATGCAGGACTATTAGATGATTGAGGAATACACTTCTACAATAGGCCTACATCTCAGACAATTGCAGTGGGCTATAGATCCGGACCAGTACTTTGGTCAATACTTCTGCCTGCCTGTTTTTATTTCCATACTAACAACCACTATAGAAATGTTGTGATTGTTGTACAGAAAGATTGTGCCGAATTTGTATTTTTAAAAAAGAGACTCTGTAATGCCGGGAATGAACTTCTTTAAAGTCTTAAGCCAAGACCTTATAAAAAAAATTTTGTAAACATGTTGATTATTGAAACTGCACTGTTAAACTGATGCAAGGTGCAACAGAAAGGTTAGGCCGACCTTGTTATTCCTTTTTATCTGTGTTGCAATCTTCTGGGTGGAAGAACAGTATGGTTTTAATCAATTAACGAGTCATTGCGGTACAAAAAAAAATAGTTTGGGGATGAGTGAAACCTTTATTTAGGACCGTCATTAACGACTCACAGAAGGTACACTAATCTGTCGCCTAGGGGAGACTTTAAATTTAGCAAAACTTTTCGTGGGCTGTTGAAAAATGGGGCAGGCTTTGTTTCGATGTTAGCGAGAGAGTCGGGAAGGATGGTGAAATGAGCCAGAGAGAGTGTGGTGTCTATGCACTACTCTACATGTTTATTTATCTGGAAAGGACATACTGGAGGTCAGGCTGAAATAGGGTGTGTCGTAAATGGCAGCCTATTCCTATGTAGTGCGCTAATTGTGAGTCCTAAAAATCAAATCAAAATCAATCAAAGTTTACTGGTCACGTACACAGATTTGAAGTGCAGTAACAGCTAGCAATAAAAAACAAAACAATACACACATAATCCAGAAAAATATAAAAATAAGTTAAGGATGAGCCATGACTAGAATACAGTATCTACATGTAAAGTGGGTGAAACAGCATGTAAACATTATTAAAGTGACCAGTGTTAAATTACTATGTACATAGGGCAGCAGTTTATAAGGTGCAGGGTAGAGTATCGGGTGGTAGCCGGCTAGAACAGTGACTAAGGTTCAGGGCAGGGTACTGGGCGTAGGCTGGCTAGTGGTGACTGTTTAACAGTCTGATGGCCTGGAGATAGAAGCTGTTTTTCAGTCTCTCGGTCCCAGCTTTGATGCACCTTCACTGTCTCCGCCTGAGGTCCTATGGGCTCTATATAAGGAATCTGGTGGCATTTGGATGAAACTTGCCACTCTCAGCCTCACTCTGATATCTGACATGCATTGGAGTACGAGAGGAAACAAATCAGTAGCGTTTTGAGAAATGCATTGGTGGTGGTGGTGGTGGTGGTGGTGGGGGGGGGGGGGGGGGGGGCAGTTACATTTCTGCAATTGTACAGATTTTGCAATGGGGCAGAGATGAACATTTGCAGTTGTATAGCTAATCTTGCTATTCTACACATTTTGCCATGAGGCTGAGATAAAACATTGCTGTGTTAAAGCTCATTTCCTGTAATTCTATACATTTTGCCATGGGACAGAGAGGAAAATGTGCAGTTGTATAGCTAATCTTGCTATTCTACACATTTTGCCATGAGGCTGGGAGAAAATGTTGCCGTTTTAAAGCTATTGGTTTGTTGACTGTGATAAAGGCACTGGTGAGGCACTGGATTATGAGCTATCTTGTTTGTTAAATGAAAAAATGAAGTACAGTAGGCAGTGGCATGTTGCATATACATGTAGCTGTAGAAATATATGCCTTAATGCGGTCATATTTATAGCTTATTGGGGGTGTGGGTTTCAGTTAGTTATTTTTGGCCACCCATCCCATGAGAGTGAATGTCATTCCTGTTCATATGAGTGTCATTCCAGTGCACTGCTTGCTATGAATTCTATCTGATGGTGTTTGCATATTTAGGTAAAAAGACAAATAATGTCCCCTTTGCAGAGGTAGGTGAGTACTGAAAATCTATACTTAAACCTCTTAAGTTACAAATGTAGGTACTTTGTTACACCTAATGATAAACTGTGATAGCAAACAAAAAGAAAGACAACTTAGTGTAATTGATTTGCCGTTAATGTATTATTTAAGACTGTCAGCATCATCTTGTGGACCCCAAGAATAGTAGAGGCTGCTTTAGCCGCCGCTAATGGGGATCCTCAAGGGCGTTGTTAAGGAGGGGGGGACATTAATGATTCATGGGGCCCTAGCTTTGTATGGGCCCCTAAATGTTTAGAAAATGATTTGTTTATCACTTAAAAAATGTTAGACAAAGAAATCTGTGATGAAAATTAAAGCGAATAACCATAATCAGATCAGGCATCTCTACCCAACCATCTCAATAAAGCTAGCTTGATAACTTGCTAGCTATAGGTAGCTGCCTTCCTTGGACTCACTCGGCTCGGTCAGAGCAGTAATTATTAACATGATGATGATGAGCTACCACTACCAGCTATGGCTAGCTAATTAGCTATTATTTAGATATTATTATACAGTTGAAGTCAGATGTTTACATACACCTTAGCCAAATGCATTTAAAGTCAGTTTTTCACAATACCTGACATTTAATCCTAGTAACAATTCCCTGTCGTAGGTCAGTTGGGATCACCACTTTATTTTAAGAATGTGAAATGTCAGAATAATAGTAGAAAGAATGATTTATTTCAGCTTTTATTTCTTTCATCACATTCCCAGTGGGTCAGAAGTTTACATACACTCAATTAGAATTTGGTAGCGTTGCCTTTAAATTGTTTAACTTGGGTCAAACGTTTCGGGTAGCCTTCCACAAGCTTCTAACAATATGTTGGGTGAATTTTGGCTCATTCCTCCTGACTGAGTCCGGTTTGTAGGCCTCCTTGCTCGCACAAACTTTTTCAGTTCTGCCCACAAATGTTCTATAGGATTGAGGTCAGGGCTTTGGGATGGCCACTCCATTACCTTGACTTTGTTGTCCTTAAGCCATTTTGCCACAACTTTGGAAGTATGCTTGGGGTCATTGTCCATTTGGAAGACCCATTTGCGACCAAGCTTTAACTTCCTGACTGATGGCTTGTGATGTGGCTTCAATATATCCACATAATTTTCCTGCCTCGTGACGCCATCTATTTTGTGAAGTGCACCAGTTCCTCCTGCAGCAAAACACCCCCACAATTAATCTGTCTGTAAACAGTTTTTTCAAAAATGACTTGTGTCATGTACAAAGTAGATGTCCTAACCGACTTGCCAAAACTATAGTTTGTTAACAAGAAATTTGTGGAGTGGTTGAAAAACGAGTTTTAATGACTCCAACGTAAGTGTATGTAAACGAGTTTTAATGACTCAAACCTAAGTGTATGTAAACGAGTTTTAATGACTCCAACCTAAGTGTATGTAAACTTCCGACTTCAACTGTAACTGTATCCCCCACTATTTGCGTGATATTTGTTAGCTAGATAGACTTTAATTAAAACCTAACATGTAGACTACCTATCCATACTGTAGATGTTACTACTACTACTGCTGTAGACAAAGATCCGAACATGTGTCTACTACATGAAGAAGGAAACAGCAGACCTTGGAGGTGAGGCAGTTGTTTTGTAGCAGCAGTAGCATAACTAGACCATTTTTAAATTGTAAAGTTAGGCACATGATGACTTAGACACACTTAAATACAGTGCCTTGCGAAAGTATTCGGCCCCCTTGAACTTTGCGACCTTTTGCCACATTTCAGGCTTCAAACATAAAGATATAAAACTGTATTTTTTTGTGAAGAATCAACAACAAGTGGGACACAATCATGAAGTGGAACGACATTTATTGGATATTTCAAACTTTTTTAACAAATCAAAAACTGAAAAATTGGGCGTGCAAAATTATTCAGCCCCTTTACTTTCAGTGCAGCAAACTCTCTCCAGAAGTTCAGTGAGGATCTCTGAATGATCCAATGTTGACCTAAATGACTAATGATGATAAATACAATCCACCTGTGTGTAATCAAGTCTCCGTATAAATGCACCTGCACTGTGATAGTCTCAGAGGTCCGTTAAAAGCGCAGAGAGCATCATGAAGAACAAGGAACACACCAGGCAGGTCCGAGATACTGTTGTGAAGAAGTTTAAAGCCAGATTTGGATACAAAAAGATTTCCCAATCTTTAAACATCCCAAGGAGCACTGTGCAAGCGATAATATTGAAATGGAAGGAGTATCAGACCACTGCAAATCTACCAAGACCTGGCCGTCCCTCTAAACTTTCAGCTCATACAAGGAGAAGACTGATCAGAGATGCAGCCAAGAGGCCCATGATCACTCTGGATGAACTGCAGAGATCTACAGCTGAGGTGGGAGACTCTGTCCATAGGACAACAATCAGTCGTATATTGCACAAATCTGGCCTTTATGGAAGAGTGGCAAGAAGAAAGCCATTTCTTAAAGATATCCATAAAAAGTGTTGTTTAAAGTTTGCCACAAGCCACCTGGGAGACACACCAAACATGTGGAAGAAGGTGCTCTGGTCAGATGAAACCAAAATTGAACTTTTTGGCAACAATGCAAAACGTTATGTTTGGCGTAAAAGCAACACAGCTGAACACACCATCCCCACTGTCAAACATGGTGGTGGCAGCATCATGGTTTGGGCCTGCTTTTCTTCAGCAGGGACAGGGAAGATGGTTAAAATTGATGGGAAGATGGATGGAGCCAAATACAGGACCATTCTGGAAGAAAACCTGATGGAGTCTGCAAAAGACCTGAGACTGGGACGGAGATTTGTCTTCCAACAAGACAATGATCCAAAACATAAAGCAAAATCTACAATGGAATGGTTCAATAATAAACATATCCAGGTGTTAGAATGGCCAAGTCAAAGTCCAGACCTGAATCCAATCGAGAATCTGTGGAAAGAACTGAAAACTGCTGTTCACAAATGCTCTCCATCCAACCTCACTGAGCTCGAGCTGTTTTGCAAGGAGGAATGGGAAAAAATTTCAGTCTCTCGATGTGCAAAACTGATCGAGACATACCCCAAGCGACTTACAGCTGTAATCGCAGCAAAAGGTGGCGCTACAAAGTATTAACTTAAGGGGGCTGAATAATTTTGCACGCCCAATTTTTCAGTTTTTAATTTGTTAAAAAAGTTTGAAATATCTAATAAATGTCGTTCCACTTCATGATTGTGTCCCACTTGTTGTTGATTCTTCACAAAAAAATACAGTTTTATATCTTCATGTTTGAAGCCTGAAATGTGGCAAAAGGTCGCAAAGTTCAAGGGGGCCGAATACTTTCGCAAGGCACTGTACGTATTATATTTGATATGTATACCATTAAAAGTTTTTTTTTTCTTTCAGTAGTAGATGTTTAGTATGGTAACCTTTGTAGGAGCATACATTAAACCTAAAATTCCCTTTGTTAACTCACTTCCTAGTGCCTAGAGAGCCCCAGGTAGGCAGAATCTCAGCCGAAAGCTGTCAGACAGACTCTGATGCAGAGGAGAGCAGGGAGGAGGAAGAGGAGTTAAGAGAGTAGCAGCAGTGCTGGTGAAGGGGTGACAGAAGAGATTTGAACAAGCAAGTAATAAGGGAAAGGAAGAGTATGGACAGATTCAAAGATTCAAAGCTATCGTTCGCAGACTAGCCAGTAGGTGTGGTGATGAGACAGAACTGTATAAAATCATGCGCCCACACTCAGAAGGCAAGCCATTCCACAACTATTTACAGTACAGTAAGTCACCAAAACAGAAGAGAAAAGGTGCAGAGAGACTGGCTTATTTATAGTTGGAGTGTAAAGGCATTGTACTGCATTCCATGTGTTATTTGTTCTCATGAGCAAAGTGAACCATCACCCAGTTCTCTGAATAGTAAGGATGGCTATAAGATATCATCACTGAAATGGCGGAGAATGTAGGACAATCCACCAGAGCACGAGTCTCACAAGAACTGTTACTGGGAATGAACAACTCTGCAGCATATAGTAACAACAGCTACAGGTATAGACAGTCAGCTGCAGAAGCAAACCCAGTCAGAAATGTATAAAAACAGAGCACTTGTAAGAAAGGATTTTGGATGGGACACTGTACTTAGCATCTAGGCATCTGCCATTCTGGGGGAAATCACTTAATCTTGATGATGTGCATAATGGACATTACCTACTGTAGGCTTACTTGAATTGTTGTCAAATGATGACCCGCTATTAGGTGAGCACTTACAGAAAGTCAGGGACCAATAGAAATGAGCACGACTGACTCTTTACCTCAGCCCTGAGAGACAAAACGTGTTCATAGGAAAATGTGGTCAAAGGGTGTTGAAAACAATACTTTATGAAAGAGAAGATGCGATCTATTACTCGGTTATATGTGATGCAACTCCAGACATTTCCCATACTGAGGCAAATGTATTATTGGTGAGATATGTCCACAACGATAAAGTTCAGGGAACAGGTGAACGGGAAATAGTTGAACGTTTTCTTGAATTTAAAGACTTTGCTAGGAAGACAGGCAGTGACATTTCTGAAATGATTTTGAGTGCATTGCAGAGCAGATTGCCAGAGGGCCTGGCATTGCAGAGCAGATTGCCGTGGTGAAGGCTATGTTAAGGGTGCAAGTATGTCAGAGAAAGGGAAGGGAGTTCAAGCACACATACTGGAAAAGAATCCACTGGCCACATTTTTTTTTCACCTTTATTTAACCAGGTAGGCTAGTTGAGAACAAGTTCTCATTTGCAACTGCGACCTGGCCAAGAATAAAGCAAAGCAGTGCGACAGAAACAACAACACAGAGTTACACGTGGAATAAACAAGAGTACAGTCAATAACACAATAGAAAAAAAAGAAAGTCTATATACAGTGTGTGCAAATGGCATGAGGAGGTAAGGCAATAAATAGGCCATAGTAGCAAAGTAATTACAATTCAGCAGATTAACACTGGAGTGATAGATGAGCAGATGATGATGAGCAGATGATGGTGTGTAAGTAGTGATACTGGTGTGCAAAAGAGCAGCAAAGTAAATAAAAACAATATGGGGATGAGGTAGGTAGATTGGGTGGACTATTTACAGATGGACTATGTACAGCTGCAGCGATCGGTTAGCTGCTCAGATAGCTGATGTTAAAAGTTAGTGAGGGAAATGTAAGTCTCCAGCTTCAGTGATTTTTGCAATTCGTTCCAGTTACTGGCAGCAGAGAACTGGAAGGAAAGGCGCTGTCCAGATTGTCTAGCCCAGCTGATTTGTACGAGTCCAGATTTTGCAGCTCTTTCAGAACATCTGCTGTCTGGATTTGGGTGAATGAGAAGCTGGGGAGGCTCGGGCAAGTAGCTGCGGGGGGGAAGAGCTGTTGGCCGGGGTTGGGGTAGCCAGGAGGAAAGCGTGGCCAGCCGTAGAGAAATGCTTATTGAAATTTTGGATTTTCATGGATTTATCGGTGGTGAACGTGTTACCTAGCCTCAGTGCAGTGGGCAGCTGGGAGGAGGTGCTCTTGTTCTCCATGGACTTTACAGTCTCCCAAAACGTTTTGGAGTTAGAGCTACAGGATGCAAATTTCTGTTTGAAAAAGCTAGCCTTTCCTTTCCTGACTGACTGTGTGTATTGGTTCCTGACTTCCCTGAACAGTTGCATATCGCGGGGATGCAGGTAATGAGGCAGTGATCGCTGAGATCCTGATTGAAAACAGCAGAGGTGTATTTGAAGGGCAAGTTGGTCAGGATAATATCTATGAGGGTGCCCATGTTTACGGATTTAGGGTTGTATCTGGTGGTTTCCTTGATAATTTGTGTGAGATTGAGGGCATCTAGCTTAGATTGTAGGACTGCTGGGGTGTTAAGCATATCTCAGAGTAGGTCCCCTAACAGAACGAACTCTGAAGACAGATGGGGGGAAATCAATTCACATAAGGTGTCCAGGGCACAGCTGGGAGCTGAGGGGGTCTATAACAGGCAGCAACAGTGAGAGACTTATTTCTGGAGAGATTCATTTTTAAAATTAGAAGCTCGAACTGTTTGGGCATACTCACCTTGTGCATCCCATACTCTTAATCTTGTGGGTGTACGTGCAGCTCAGTCGTGCCCAGAAGTATCAACCTTTTTTCACTGTGTGAATTGTCTTTACAATCTGTTCAGTGCCAGCCCAGAGCGATGGGCCATTCTCAAGTTTAAAAAAACTGGCTGCTGTCTTAATCGCCTTTCAGACACGTGATGGAGTGTGTGTATTGCTGCCTAGACATGCCTCTTGCTACCTGCAGCCTGACAAACGAAGACAAATCTGAGACAAAGCATCTGAAAAGCTACTTCAATCAATCAATCAATCAATCAAATGTATTCATAAAGCCCTTCTTACATCAGCTGATGTCACAAAGTGATGTACAAAAACCCAGCCTAAAACCCAAAACAGTGGCTAGGAAAAGCTCCCTAGAAAGGCCAGAACCTAGGAAGAAACCTAGTGAGGAACCAGGCTATGAGGGGTGGCCAGTCCTCTTCTGGCTGTGCCAGTTGGAGATTATAACAGAACATGGCCAAGATGTTCAAATGTTCATAGATGACCAGCAGGGTCAAATAGTAATAATCACCGTGGTTGTAGAGGGTGCAACAGGTCAGCACCTCAGGAGTAAATGTCAGTTGGCTTTTCATGGCCTATCATTCAGAGTATCTCTACCATTCCTGCTGTCTCTAGAGATTTGAAAACAGCAGGTCTGGGACAGGTAGCACGTCCGGTGAACAGGTCAGGGTTCCATAGCCGCAGGCAGAACAGTTGAAACTGGAGCAGCAGCACGACCAGGTGGACTGGGGACAGCAAGGAGTCATCAGTCCAGGTAGTCCTGAGGCATGGTCCTAGGGCTCAGGTCCTCGAGAGAGAGAGAGAAAGAAAGAAAGAAAGAAAGAAAGAAAGAAAGAAAGAAAGAAAGAAAGAAAGAAAGAGAGAAAAAGAGATAATTAGAGAGAGCATACTTAAATTCACACAGTACACTGGATAAGACACGAGAAATACTCCAGATGTAACAGACTAATCCTAGACCACCGACACAAACTATTGCAGCATAAATACTGGAGGCTGAGACAGGAGGGGTCGGGAGACACTGTGGCCCCGTCCAACGCTACCCCCGGACAGGGCCAAACAGGCAGGATATAACCCCACCCACTTTGCCAAAGCACAGCCCCCACACCACTAGAGGGATATCTTCAACCACCAACGAAGATATCTTCAACCACCACGAAGATCTCCCCCACGGCACAACCCAAGGGGGGGCGCCAACCCAGACAGGAAGATCACGTCAGTGACTCAACCCAGTCAAGTGACGCACCCCTCCCAGGGATGGCATGGAAGAGCACCAGTAAGTGACTCAGCCCCTGTAATAGGGTTAGAGACAGAGAATCCCAGTGGAAGAGGGGAACCGGCCAGGCAGAGACAGCAAGGGTGGTTCGTTGCTCCAGTGCCTTTCCGTTCACCTTCACACTCCTGGGCCAGACTACACTCAATCACTACACTACACTACACTACACTACTGAAGAGATGAGTCTTCAGAAAAGACTTAAAGGTCGAGACCGAGTCTGCGTCACTCACATGGGTAGGCAGACCATTCCATAAAAATGTAACTCTATAGGTGAAGGCCCTGCCTCCAGATGTTTGCTTAGAAATTCTAGGGACAGTAAGGAGGCCTGCGTCTTGTGACCGTAGCGTACGTGTAGGTATGTATGGCAGGACCAAATTGGAAAGGTAGGTAGGAGAAAGCCCATGTAATGCTTTGTAGATTAGCAGTAAAACCTTCAAATCAGGCCTTGCCTTAACAGGAAGCCTAGCAGCCGTGTTTAGTACTACTTCATGTCTTTCAAGGCAATCTTCCTGCTCACTTTCTGGGTAAAAGTTTTGCAGCATTTTGAGAATAGAAGCCTAATTCTTCAGTCAGGAAATATTTACCTGGACACACAATAAGGCACTACAGGAAGAAATACAGGCTCTGCGTAATCAATGGAACGCTCTTCTGGCAGAAGCCTCCACGGTGGCAAATGAAATGGGTGTAACTACTCAGTTTCACAGTGAACAGAGGAGCCGCCAGGAAAAAAAAGAAAATGTTTCCCTGACGAGACCGAAGATGACAGAGCAAATTAACCGCCAGACACTGGATTTCGCAACACAGTGTTTTATGTGGCTCTGGATAGTACAGTGCCTTGCGAAAGTATTCGGCCCCCTTGAACTTTGCGACCTTTTGCAACATTTCAGGCTTCAAACATAAAGATATAAAACTGTATTTTTTTGTGAAGAATCAACAACAAGTGGGACACAATCATGAAGTGGAACGACATTTATTGGATATTTCAAACTTTTTTAACAAATTAAAACTGAAAGATTGGGCGTGCAAAATTATTCAGCCCCCTTAAGTTAATACTTTGTAGCGCCACCTTTTGCTGCGATTACAGCTGTAAGTCGCTTGGGGTATGTCTCTATCAGTTTTGCACATCGAGAGACTGACGTTTTTTCCCATTCCTCCTTGCAAAACAGCTCGAGCTCAGTGAGGTTGGATGGAGAGCATTTGTGAACAGCAGTTTTCAGTTCTTTCCACAGATTCTCGATTGGATTCAGGTCTGGACTTTGACTTGGCCATTCTAACACCTGGATATGTTTATTTTTGAACCATTCCATTGTAGATTTTGCTTTATGTTTTGGATCATTGTCTTGTTGGAAGACAAATCTCCGTCCCAGTCTCAGGTCTTTTGCAGACTCCATCAGGTTTTCTTCCAGAATGGTCCTGTATTTGGCTCCATCCATCTTCCCATCAATTTTAACCATCTTCCCTGTCCCTGCTGAAGAAAAGCAGGCCCAAACCATGATGCTGCCACCACCATGTTTGACAGTGGGGATGGTGTGTTCAGGGTGATGAGCTGTGTTGCTTTTACGCCAAACATAACGTTTTGCATTGTTGCCAAAAAGTTCAATTTTGGTTTCATCTGACCAGAGCACCTTCTTCCACATGTTTGGTGTGTCTCCCAGGTGGCTTGTGGCAAACTTTAAACGACACTTTTTATGGATATCTTTAAGAAATGGCTTTCTTCTTGCCACTCTTCCATAAAGGCCAGATTTGTGCAATATACGACTGATTGTTGTCCTATGGACAGAGTCTCCCACCTCAGCTGTAGATCTCTGCAGTTCATCCAGAGTGATCATGGGCCTCTTGGCTGCATCTCTGATCAGTCTTCTCCTTGTATGAGCTGAAAGTTTAGAGGGACGGCCAGGTCTTGGTAGATTTGCAGTGGTCTGATACTCCTTCCATTTCAATATTATCGCTTGCACAGTGCTCCTTGGGATGTTTAAAGCTTGGGAAATCTTTTTGTATCCAAATCCGGCTTTAAACTTCTTCACAACAGTATCTCGGACCTGCCTGGTGTGTTCCTTGTTCTTCATGATGCTCTCTGCGCTTTTGACGGACCTCTGAGACTATTACAGTGCAGGTGCATTTATACGGAGACTTGATTACACACAGGTGGATTGTATTTATCATCATTAGTCATTTAGGTCAACATTGGATCATTCAGAGATCCTCACTGAACTTCTGGAGAGAGTTTGCTGCACTGAATGTAAAGGGGCTGAATAATTTTGCACGCCCAATTTTTCAGTTTTTGATTTGTTAAAAAAGTTTGAAATATCCAATAAATGTCGTTCCACTTCATGATTCTGTCCCACTTGTTTTTGATTCTTCACAAAAAAATACAGTTTTATATCTTTATGTTTGAAGCCTGAAATGTGGAAAAAGGTCGCAAAGTTCAAGGGGGCCGAATACTTTCGCAAGGCACTGTATAATCAGTCATTTGGATGTGCGGTTCCACACGATTACAGCTATACGTGAGGAGTTTTCACCAATACTTACATTTAGGAAATTGACTGATAACCAAATTCGTGTATCTTGCCACAAATTGAGAAACAAGTACTCCAAAGATCTCACAGATGGATTTGAACATGAAGTGCGACATCCAAAGACGATATATGGTGTCACTTTTTCAGATGGTCTTTCTCCTGTAGAGATCCTAAATGCCATCCACAAGATGCAGCTGCGGAGCATTTCTGGAGAGGTATGCGTTGCACCACGAATCTTCTGTACAATGACCTGTAACAGTTGCTGGAGGTGAACGTGCCTTCAGTAAGCTGAAACTTACAATGAACTGTCTAAGATCTACGATGTGCCAAGACAGGTTGGACATCCTTGCTATCCTTTCAATTGAAAACCAGTTAGCTAGAAAATGTAACTCTAAAGACATTATGAATGAGTTTGCTCACAAGAAGGCTCGACGCTGGGCTCTTGGTGCAGTGTAACCTCTTGAGTTTTGTTTACAGGGAACAAACGCAAGGACAAATGCCTTAACCTGTTCTACCCAAGTCTGCCCGGGGATGGGCAAAATACTGTTTCAGAGTATTATCTGCTATGGTTTATCTCCTGTTGAATTTACTCAGGAATGCCCACATGATGTCTTGACACTACAGTTGCAGTTTCACAGATGCTTGTTCTCTGTAGATACCACATTTATGCCTGCAGTCCACATAGTTCAGGACATTTATATTTATTTTGGGTATGTTATTTAGACATATATTTAGGAATTATGCATAGGGCAGAAGATGGTTAGCCTTGTTTATAAGAATTGGTATTCAATTCTTTAATCTGAAACATGGATCATTGGTTATTTCTTCATTAAAACTGACTACAATAACACATTTTAAAAAATAAGTCACCAATTGTGTAGTTATTTATAATAAAGCATCATAAAAATGGCATGACCCAGACTGCTTTTGTTAACATTAGGAACCAAAAATGTTTACAGTACTGTTAATATAGGCAAAGGACGAAGGTGGAAACTAGAATCTGCACAATTGTAGTATAGAGCAGCAGAAGCTTATAGTTAGTACATGTAATAACACATATTGTTCGGTACGTTATTTTAATCTGAAATGTTCTAATTTCTATGTTAGGGGCCCGGTAGTTTTTTTTCCTTCAATTCTGGCAACGCCCCTGGGGGTCCTAATAAAAATAATAAATTGCAGATATCCTTCAGAACAGGTAGTCTTCAATAAAACTCTGCTGGCTGCACAGTTTAAATGATAGTCTTATTCAAAGTTGACTTAAATATCTATCAATGTGCTCTATTTCATGAAAAAAGGTAAATAGTACTCGAGACATTGGAATAATTTCCAAATTTCAATAGATTTAATGAAAATGAATTTCACAGTATAATTTCAATGTGATGGTGAAAGCGTAGTAAAAAGGTACACACCAAGTGTGATGTTGAAGTTTTTTATTCAGAATTAAATTATAAGGAGGATCAGGTATCAGCCAAACAACAATCAGCTAGCTTGTCTAACTACCTTAGCTGGCATACCTTCTGGCAAGGTTGGTAGACTTTAGAAAAGCAAGCAATTACTAAATGTACTGAATATGACTCACATTCCTTTCAATCTTTTACCCAGATTTTTAGCAGAGATGAAGAGAAGCATATTTCATTTCTTTAAAAAATAACTACTAGTCAGGAGGGTACAGACAGTTTGAGAGGTATGCTTAGATATGCAGAAAAATAAACATAGAATTAAGCATAATCATTATGGCTCTAGATTGTAGAAAAAAACTGTTTAATGTCTTTGAAACATTCAAAATTCTCCAACTTCCTGAAAGAGGGTGTAACGAGCGTCGTCGTAGGTGGAAGGAGGTGAGGACCAAGGTGCAGCGTGGTAAGTGTCCATATTCTTTAATAAAGTAATTGAACACTGAAACAATAAATAGAACGACAAACGAACAGTCCTGAATGGTGCTGGAAAAACACTGGACAGAAAATAAACACCCACGAAACCCAGGTGGAAAAAGGCTACCTAAGTATGGATTCTCAATCAGAGACAACTAACGACACCTGCCTCTGATTGAGAACCACACTAGGCCGAACACAAAAAAACAACATAGAAAAACATACATAGACTTCCCACCCCAACTCACGCCCTTGACCATACTAAAACAAAGACAAAAACAAAGGAACTAAGGTCAGAACGTGACAGAGGGACCACGGGCCACCTCAAGCCATCCTCACGTACTGTGTGCCACTTCAGATATTTGCGTTGCGTGACGCGCCCTGCTCCACTGTATCATGTCCTGTGTGGATTGGATTTTCATGCTGGTAAAGTAAAATTCACTTAAAAACAAAAAAGCTAAAATGTCTACTATTCTATTCCATCATATTCTATTCTACCGCATTCTATTATATTCCGTTCTATTCTCTACTGTCTGGGTATCCTCAGTTATTCCCAGATATTCCGTGACCAGGTAGTTTATGGTTTGAACTAAGCATTGGATGTGTTATTAATTCCTGGAGGGCAATAAGCAGGGAATCTTCTGTGCTGGTGTTTACCTATCAGCTGGCTCTGGCTCTCCAGAGCTCATTGAGGAAAATCAGAACATCGCTTATTTTTGTTACCGCTTGAATTACTCCTGAGTATCCCTAATTGGGCATAATTACATGTTTGTTTGATATTGTTATTGTGTAAGAACATCTGTTTGTGCAATGCTGGAGATACGACCAGAGAAGTATGTAAGACAGAAAACATTTCAGCAAACATGACCCCATTTGCCCCATGTGGGTACTTGGTAGGCAAGGTGGCCACGGGCTAGCCCACACCAGGCCCAAAGCAATCCTCCATCAGCCCAACAGGTCTATCCCACACCAGCCCAACACAGGCTAGCCCACACCAGTCCAACACAGGCTAGCCCACACCAGCCTAACAGGCTAGCCCACACCAGTCCAACACAGGTCTAGCCCACACCAGCCCAACACAGGCTAGCCCACACCAGCCCAACGCAGGCTAGCCCACACCAGCCAAACAGGTCTACCCCACACCAAGCCCAACACAGGCTAACCCACAGAAAGCCCACACCAGCCCAACACAGGCTAGCCCACACAAAGTCCAACACGGGCTAGCCCACACCAAGCCCACACCAGCCCAAGACAGGCTAGCCCACACCAACCCCAACACAGGATAGCCCACACCAGCCCAACACATGCTAGCCCATACCAAGCCCAACAAAGGATAGCCCATACCAAGCCCAACAAAGGATAGCCCATACCAAGCCCCCCATACCAAGCCCAACACAAGATAGCCCATACCAAGCCCAACACAGGATAGCCCATACCAAGCCCAACAAAGGATAGTCCATACCAAGCCCAACAAAGGATAGCCCATACCAAGCCCAACAAAGGATAGCCCATACCAAGCCCCCCATACCAAGCCCAACACAGGATAGCCCATACCAAGCCCAACACAGGATAGCCCATACCAAGCCCAACACAGGATAGCCCATACTAAGCCCAACACAGGATAGCCCATACCAAGCCCAACACAGGATAGCCCATACCAAGCCCAACACAGGATAGCCCATACTAAGCCCAACACAGGATAGCCCATACCAAGCCCAACACAGGATAGCCCATACCAAGCCCAACACAGGATAGCCCATACCAAGCCCCCCATACCAAGCCCAACACAGGATAGCCCATACCAAGCCCAACACAGGATAGCCCATACCAAGCCCAACACAGGATAGCCCATACCAAGCCCAACACAGGATAGCCCATACTAAGCCCAGCTAGAGAAGGGGGCTCATTCGATTATTGGGTGGTGTGCACACAATTACTTTTATGCAACCATTACTGAGAGTGTTGTTCCAGTTTAAGCGTTATGTTGTGAGATGCCCAATTTTTGGGATCTTGTACACTGCCAATAATGAAGTCTTCAAAAAGTGCATGTGACATGAGAAACTTAAAAGTCGGTCCCTCTCCTTGTTCGGGCGGCGTTCGGCGATCGACGTCACCGGCCTTCTAGCCACCGCCGATCCACTTTTCATTTTCCATTTGTTCTGTCTTTGTCTTTCACACCTGGCTTCACTCAACCAATTACTTGTTTATTATTTAACCCTCCGTTGCCCATGTTTTGTTTGTGAGTGATTGATCATTGTACATCAGTTCGTTTTTGTGGGCTCGCTATGTTGCTGTGTATTTTTGTATTTTGAGTAAAGTACGTTGATTACTCATATCTGCTGTCCTGTGCCTGACTCTCTACACCAGCTACACATAGGACTATTACAGATGTCTTTCTAATACAATAATGTATCACATTTCATAAAAACCTTTTACACTTGGAAATTATGCAATTTATGCATCGAGTTAAATTCTTAATAAATGGCAAAGATGCCTTGGTCCAATGTGGGCAGCCTACACGGGGACAATATTTTAGCCTGCATTGGGCCAATTTGGGAATATTTGCTAGTATTTTTTTGTTTGTTGCTTATTTCAGACAAAGTGAGTGCTGCCTTCATCAGATATGGGCTTCTCACACAAGGCCACACGTGGCAAATGCCTTGGGGGCTAATGTCCAGCCAATGAGCAAAGGTGCATTGGCCCAATGTTGGCAGCCGATATGGGGCCAATATTTTTTCCTGCATTGGGCCCAAATCGTGCCAATGTGGTCATGTTTGCTGGGATAGAATACACATTTTGAAATATCTGCTGTTTGTTGCTGTTTGTTTGCTCTACTGTGGGAATATTGTAGTGGGATCTCACTCTCTCTCTCTCTCTCTCGCTCTCTCTCTCTCTCTCTCTCATAGGCAGTGCTGACCCAATCATCTGGACTGTCTCTCTCCATGGCCTCCTGTGAATCATTCACCAATGTCTTGTTTATCAAGACAAAGGATCGCAACAATTTACGGAGCGGAACTTTTACAACTTTTACGTAAACTGCACATAAACCCCAGAAAGGAGGAGAAAGAAGTGGCTTGAGGCATTATCGATGAGCAAT
The DNA here is from genome assembly GCF_045791955.1 of Oncorhynchus clarkii lewisi. Taxonomy (NCBI): domain Eukaryota; kingdom Metazoa; phylum Chordata; class Actinopteri; order Salmoniformes; family Salmonidae; genus Oncorhynchus; species Oncorhynchus clarkii. The sequence goes on along the minus strand of NC_092149.1, from coordinate 50,951,678 downwards.
CTGAGGAGAGAAACGGGGTGAAGATAGAGATCTGAAGATATGCTGGGCCCGGGAATCTTTCAAAACCTTTAAGTGGAGTGATCTCAGGTGACAGAGATGAAGATAAGGATGAGAAAGCAGGGATTTCAGTCTGTTGAAGCACCTGGCCCACTAGGTCTGGTCAGCTCAGTGCACGAGTGTCTCCATCCCGAATGGCACCCTATTCCTTGTATAGTGCACTACATCTGACCAGGGCCCATAGGGCTCCTCTGTTCAATGTAGTGCACTATATAAGGAAATAGGGTGCCATTTGGGACGGAGACATTCGTGCACTGAGCTGACCAGGCTGACCAGGCGACAGATCACTTTGGCTGGCCAGTGACCTTGAACAGAGAGTTTTTTGAAAGCCACACAGTCAACAAAAAGCTCCAAACCCATAGGTATTGGTGTTGCAAGTCATCCATCGCAATTAACCAGTTATTTCATGACGCAACATTTCGAGGAGTTGTCTTTGAAGCATGGCTCAGATGGGAGAGGAAAAAAAACACCCTGTTCAAACAGCGCCATCTTGTGTCAAAAGATCATACTGTCCTCTAAATTGGCCCTGAATCTCAGTGCCGATTTTAGGTGTTTTGCCTTTTCGATCACAATGAATAAGATTGCATAGACAGGGGGACCTGATCCTAGATCAACACTACTGCTCTGAGACGCATGACACATACGGCCAGGACACCAGAGAAACTGAGCCATATACTGTATCATAAATACTCAACAAGAGGGATGTACTCAAACAGTGAAATCAACATTTGATTCCAGACAGAGACAACTACATTAGGGAATTCCCGTATGGAGTGTTCGCAAACAACATTGTTTATTGACACAGTCCTGGAGGGACTGTCCTGAAGCCTGTTTTCTTTTGAACAGGCATTGCCAAGTCAACCTAAAACAGCAGGTTCCTCAATCACCCCCCGACCAAGCAGCAATGTTTTTACTGCAAAGGATAACAAGGAGGTCTACTTTTACTAAACAAAGAGTGCTCAATTGTATGTTCATCCAGCCAAAGTAATGATACACTGTAGGTAATTGTGTTACTCACATAGTGTAATGCCGTGGACCATGGTGGGCCCCTCTCAGTCAGTCCACCACGCAGACAACAGCTGAACTTCCAGCTCCAGCGGGACGTCTCGCTCGTGAGTATCATTGTTTCATCCAAACACAGCGCTCACACGCTGCTAGAACGGAGGTTTACACTCTGTGGGTTATAATTAGATTGATTATGGATCGGATCAAATCTCACACAACGTTTGTGAGTAGATTTATAGTCGATAGCATCTCAGTGACGAGCAAGAGAAATTCACAGAAGTTCACAGAACATTATGGTGTTATGTTGTAACAGCTACTCTAGCTCTCACTCTCTCATTTGTTCTTAGCAACGAGTCAAGCTGCCTGACAACAGAGAAAGATCTCCTTGATTAAAAGGAGCGAACAAGAAGAGATTCACATTTAAGTACATTTAACTGGCTTTCTGTGACAAACATGTTTCCCAAATGACACCCTATTCCCTATTTAGTGCACTCACTACTTTTGACCAGAGTCATATGGGTCTTGATCAAAAGTAGTACACTAGATAGGGAACAGGGTGCCATTTGGGACATAGACAAAAGTTATAGTATCTAAAGACCTACAGTATGCACCTTTAATGATAACCTCTAAGCTCAGTGACTAGACCACCGGGAGTTCATTCATTGCCCTTACGATAACCAGACGCTACCCCAGGAGGACTCCTATTGGTCTGATTGATCCAAGAAAATGACTGTCTGCCTCATGACATATATCCACTTACAGTGGCAGGCCTTCATTAATGTCTCTGTGTGTTTTACAATCAGCGGGCAAAGACAGACAGATCTCCGAATACACCGCATTCCTCGGGGCACTGTTTGGAGGGGGACATATGGAAAAGTACAACCTCTTCATTGAAACACGGCAGGGAGAGCGAGAGAGGCAGCCACATTAATACCAGAGCTTCTATAAATCTATCCACTGTCTATGCAGTTTCTCTGACTTTACCATTGCTGAGCCGTGGCAGCTTGAGGAGAGAGCGCCTCGGGCGCTCTCCATGTCTGTGGCCTACCTCTGCCTTCAACACTGCTGGCTCTGCTGCAATTTGAATTCCTGGATAATATGAACTTGTGTCGACTTGCAAGGCTCAAACTAATACAGCGGGAGTTTTTTCCCCCCTCCAACACCATAAATAACTAAAAACAACACCTTTGTTGCTGAGTGGCAAAAGGATATAGTTGAAGCAGAAGTGTCGAAAATATCTTTTCGAGAATGGTCATTGGGAGTGAGGTGAAACCCTCAACCCTGACCCAGTATGAAGTCAACCAGTTAGAATAACACTTACACGATGTGTTGAAGGTCAATGGAAGGAAAAAGTGACATACGTTTCTATAAGTCTACCAGTTTATACAAGGGTAATGAATCTAAACCTCTGCTTTATCTTGGTCTAAAAAAGTTAGTTGATGTAGTTCACATCAAATACAACAAAAATATTTTAAAAATGAAATACCCCAAAAATCAAGAGTAGAGAGAACAGTTGACTTTTTATTTGTATAGTAAATGCAGAAGCTCACTTGTCAATTCATTCCAATTTCTACACATACTGTAACTGGAAAATAACAAAATGGATATGAAACTAACTTTGTAGAATACAAAAGTTTAATCAATGAACAAGCAATTATGAAATCAAAATCCTGTCTCTGAACCCAAACAAATGCTGACTTCTCTTTAGATCATTCAACATGCCCTGACATAATGATGTTTTCAAAACTTGGAAATTGGGTCTTGCCTTGAATCAAACCGTCAAAACAGCTGTCTTCCATTTTGACAAGGGCTGTTTAATAAACATACATGCAGTAACATCGGAAAACTCCTGGCAGCCCAACAAGTCCTAAAGTTGTTCTATGGGGGAAATATAATGGCCAGTTTTTTAGGTACACCCATCTAGTACTGGGTCAGACCCCCCCCCCCCCCTTTGCCTCCAGAACAGCGTGGATTCTACAAGGTGTGGTGTTCAAACGTCGCTAGGAAAACATTTCACACACCATCACACCACCGCCACCAGCATATACCGTTAACACCAGGCAGGATGGACCATGGACTCATAATGCTTATGGCAAATCCTGACGACTCAACAGGAAACGGGATTCGTCGGAACAGGCAATGTTTTTCCACCCTCAGTTGTCCAGTGTTGATGATTGCATGCACACTGGAGCCACTTCTTGTAGTTTTTGACTGATAGGAGTGGAATCTACTGCAATAGCCTATCCGTGACAAGTTGTACGCTGCGTGATGCTGTTCTGCACACCACTGTTCTACTGCACCGGTATTTGTCTGTTTGTGGCCCCCCCTGTTAGCTTGCACGATTCTTGTCATTCTCCTTCGACCTTTCTCATCAACAAGCTATTTTCCCCAACAGGGCTGACACTGACTGGATGTTTTTTTTGTTTGTCACACCATTCTCAGTAAACGCTAGACACTGTTGTGCGTGAAAAACCCAGGCCGGCAATTCCCGAGGTACTGGAACTAGTGTGCCTGGCACCAACGATCATGCCACACTCAACGTCGCTTAGGTCACTCGTCTTGCTCATTCTAACGTTCAATCGAACAGTAACTGAATGCCTCAATGCCCGTCTGCCTGCTTGATATAGCAAGCCATAGCCACGTGGCTCACTCTCTGTAGGAGCGAACCATTTTCGTGAACGTACCTAATAAACTGGCCACTGAGTGTGTCTCGCATAGGAATAGCCACATTTGGTCTGATTTCCTGATTTGGTAGACTGCGACCCAAACGTAACATGGTAAAGTGGCCAATTCTACTGCTTATGTAAAGAATGCCTGATATTGTTGCAGAGCTCAGTCAGAATAGTTGACCACTTTACCATGTGAAGAATGCCTAATATTGTTGCAGAGCTCAGTCAGAATAGTTCCACTATACCAAGTTTTTATCCCTTAACGTGATATGCTTTTGTACAAAAACTACATTTAGGTAAATTGAATGGTGCTGACTCCACAGACAGGACTAGTAGCTCCGAGGACAGAGTAATCCTGTGCAGTGTGTATCCACTGTCATGGTAACAATATTAACGATGAACCCTCTGGCAAGGAATAATCTGGTCATAAACCATGGCATATTGGCAATAAATTGTAGCGATGTCATCCCTCATTGTACTCTCTCTCTCTCTCTCTCTTTTGCCCAACAAAAGATCTTACAGATCCCTGAAAGGTAAGTAGCAACAAAATCATACTCTAATGGAAGGGTAAGACACAGTACACTTGAATACCTTCGACCTATACACGTAAAAAGTGAAAATGTACAGCGCGTTTGGGTACAACACGCTTCGTAAGTAATTGTAATCATTAATGACGGTGAAGATAGGTTTTGTCCCCCCCCCCCCCCCCAAAAAAAAAAAAATTAAAAATAAGCAGAGATCTGATCTGCCTATTCCGAAGAACGTAGGCAGAGAGTCAAAAGAAATGGGCTTCCTGACGTCCAACTCACTTCAGCGAGTTGACTTATCAAAGAGACAAATGGATGGATTCATTGTCAGCATTGTATGTGATTGTGGAATGGCCATTCTGCACAACATGACTATATGTAACAAATCTACACGCAGCAAATGCTTTAATTGAAAGTGCATTACAAAAGCCCTGTATATTAAACAGATAAACATTATATTATACTTTCTCGAAACTGCACCTCGTACGAAAAAAAGAAAGAAAGTTGTAACACGTTTCTCCATTTGCAAACTACTCAAACAACAACCAATGTAACATATGGTTCACAGAGATAGCTCCCATGTCCAAAGTGCTTTTCAGAGAGACGGTAGGCACGTTCCTCACCTTATCACTATGAGTAGTCTTGTCATAAAATGTCCATAAATAATAGCCTCGGGTGTCAGTTCAGCTCCTCACCATGAAACGTGATGGGGTTCGTCCTCCAAACAAATAATCCCCAGATTTCCCTTTTTCATACGTTTTGTGCTTGATACCTGTATTCCACGTTGTGCGTGTCCATTTTCCTTTCTTCCATAACATTCCAGTTACCGTGTGTAGAAACGTAGCATGCTGATGTGCTTGCTATCTTGTTACCAAGACCATGAGTCCTATTTTCCACACTCAAAAGTCATTATGCTTTTGTTACAATAGTCCTCACTTGTAGTTACATGGTTAACTGACTATGAAGAGTGTTTCCCTAATTGTGGGTTGTAGCATGTTCCTAGAGGGCATTGGCATTGGGTTTGAGGCTAGAAACAGTTGTTATGCTATTTTCTGGTTCAATGGCGAAAGGCTTGAGGTGGGTCACTGCGCAAACACGTTTGGGAACCACTGCTTTAGAGGCAACGACCTCCGTACCGACGACTGGGAATGGTACCAAGCTGTCTGATGGTCTTCTATGAGATGGGACCGAACCGTTCTGTTCTAGAGCGCTCTCGGAGCTGAATTTGAACTTTTAACCTTAGATGTGACCTTCAATATTCCACTCTGGAGAGCTGGAACAGTTGTTGGGTAAGTTCCTCCAGTGGGTTTCTAGAAAAAGAGCCTAAAAGAGCCTCCGTGTCTGGGTCATAGAGCTCTATGTGGTGAGCACTGGAGTAGCGGCCATTCTGGACTGTTCTACAGCTTGAGAGAAGAGTTACCGCAACTGTCTGTCCAAGATGATCCTAGATAAGATACTAATCTCTCAGCGTGCTCCTGAATTGAACTGTGGGAGCATGATCTCAGTGCATCTTTCGTGTGAGGCAGAAGAGGCCAGGCCTGAAGCCAACCCAGCTTCACTATGGTAATGCTAGTGACAGAGACTGAGCTCTTTCCTCACCGAGCACTTCTTACACTGCACCACGCAGCACCAGTGGAAGCGGCAGAGGCAGTTCTCCTCGAACACCACCGTCTCGTCTCGGTAGCCACGCTCACAGCACAGCAGGTCACAGCCGCTCACGTCCATGGCTGTGCTGTTGCACATGCGGCCCCGCGTGCCCAGCGAGCCCGTCTTCCTATTGGGCGAGCAGAAGTCGGGCGACTCGGCCGAGTAGATCAGGTCCTGTTTGTTCGGAGGCTTGATGTTCTGGCCTACGGGAACCAGGGTCTTGCCATCATTGCCTCCCATCACCTTGGAAGCGCCATTGAACCGCTCTAGGAGGCGATCACCCACCTCGCGAAAGTGAGGCATCTTTTTCCAGCAGGTCCGGAGTGTGCAAGACCCGGACAGGCCATGACATTTACATTCAGTCCTCATATAATTCCTCACCGCCTGTAGTAAAGACACAGAGATAGATAGGTGAGATTAAAGCAGACACTATTCAGAAGGAATGTATCCCTTCCCCCACCCGCAACCGGCCTCTGGCCTTCCCAGAGCTCACAGGCCTTGACATCAGAACAGAGATCATTGAGTTACAATTGAGGTAATTAACCCATTTTGCATGCAGAGTTCTAAGCTCCTAAGTCTTTAACCTCACTTTGTTGTTTTTCTACATGTGTGCAACCTTTTTCTTCTTGTTGTTTCATTCAAAAACCTGTCTTCCGGAGACTATAATTGGCCCAACTACATAGCCACTCCTCCCCATTTACCTGTCTCTGACCCCTTGGGAAAGGTTTTGGCTTGTGTGCCAATGTAACATACTGTGATGAAGCAATACTGACAGGGGTGAGCAAAGTCCCAGGAAATTCAAAGCAATAACCTGTAATTGGCTTCTCAAAAGAGCAGACAACCTCCTAACTGAGTGCAATGCTCCTCTCTTCCTCTCAACAAGGAGGCCATTGTGAATCCAATATTTGACATTTTTAACATACATGTACTGTATTGAGTCCTTAACAAAGACCTGAAAAAGTTCAAGTTTTACAAGGATAAAAAGTAGCAGCTACTTGCCTTAAAGCCTTGAAAACAAACTGAGGCTCACACTTGTTTTCTTTTATCCGAAATATGATTCTGGTTAAAATATCAGTTTACATTGTTACAGAACTACAGCTAGAGGCTGTCTTGGATGATGCATTGGATAAAAAGAGGAACATTCAGCTAAATAATGAATACTTTCAGCACTTAGGCCCAATTTTCAACTTTGTTTCTAAAAAAAAGCCATACAAATAAATTAAATAATTTCACTTGATGATAGTGAGCATAATATAAAAAACATTTCACATGTATGCTTGCTTGTACTTTTGCTTAAATCAGCACAGGTAAAATAAAAGATAGGAGATGAGTGTGTTTGGAGGGAATTATAAAAATTTAATTCACAGCCTGGGATGGTCTAGTGTTCTAAGCTGCTGCCTCTGGAGCATGTGTACTGTACATTGTACCGCTGGCAGCAAGGGGCCCTTTCAGCTTAATTTCCTTTCTATCTCTACCCTTTGTAATAAAGGATTAAAAAGTACAAAAGGAGTCCCGCAATTCTTATTTAAAAAAATAAAAGTTAATTCACTACCAGTCGTCCTGCTTCGTTGTTGTGGAGATCGATCAACGTCCTGATGTCACTCTTGCCCTTTTTCCTCTTGGCGTCCATGAACTGCTTGGACTTCTCGTAGCCAAACTCCACGTCGTCTCCGCAGCCGCCCCACTCCCACTTGACTCCCTCGCCAGAGGTGGTGGTGGAGGAGGAGGCAGGCCGGGGGGGAGCCCTGCTCCTGGTCGCCTCACAGCCACACTGCAGCAGCTCCCCCATACTGCAGGCCTGAGTCACCGTGTGGGTCACCCCTGCCGCTGTGATGGCGTACACAAACGCTGTCTCCCGGATGTCTGAAAGACACGCACGCGCGCACACGCGCACACACACACACACACACACACACACACACACACACACACACACACACACAGGGGTATCATCAGAGGAGTGAACAGAACTGTGACCCAGGTCACATACCGTGCTGATACCACTGGTATCTGAGATGGGGGGGGGGGGGGGGGGGGGGGGGGGGCTAGGACACAGCTGCAGGACTATTTGTGTAGTAGGGGAGTTTACCACTCTAGCCCAGAGGGATGTACGGCTGCAACTGCAGATTGATCCTCTGTCTTTATCTTAGGGACCACAACATCATTCTAATTTGTATTGTCCTTTGTTGCTTTGGAAAATACAACACGTCTATGCAGTGTTCCTAGCTGCTATGGGGGAGAAGAGGAGGTAGGCAGTTAGCAGTCCATTGTGTCGAAGCTGAAATGAATGACATTTATTTTCTGGAGCTGGAAGACATGAGCGTGTCGTCACCGCTTAGCCCTGTGCCAATTCCATATCGCATGATTCAGTGAATGGGATTCATTAAATCTAGTGAAACGGAATCGGTGCCGTGCGAGGGCCCTTCAGACCAGCACCCGGTGATATTAATACCAGCTGTCCGTCTGCACACCCACTGATGGCTCCATACAGGCCGGTTCTGTGTGTGTGGCGTCTTCCTGCCAGCCCAGACCCAGCCTCAGCTCCAGCCCAGCTTGGACCAGCACCTGAACACACAGTTCTCCTCACATACTGCTCCAATAAAGCCCTTCCCTGCCTGCCTGCCTGTCGTGTGCATTGTGAAGGCCATTCCCCATCCCACACCATCCCTGTTTCATCTCAGGTTTAGGCTGTAATAGATCTGGGGGGGGGGGGGACGACAAATGTTCTCCTCCCAGAACAATTGAGCGTACAGAAGGGACAGAGCTGACTAACTCAATAACTTCTGTTGAGACTTCTCTTAGACAGGCCAGTCATGTCTGCTTTTGCAGGAAGTTTCATATAGGCTGCATCCTAAATAGCACAATATTCCCTTTATAGTGCACTACTTTCGACCAGGGTCCACTGAGTGCACGAAACATTAAGAACACCTTCCTAATGTTGAGTTGCGTTCACCCTCTGAATGGCACACACACACAATCCACGTCTCAACTGCCTCAAGGCTTAAAAATTCCTTCTTTAACATGTCTCCTCCCCTTCATCTGAGAAGTTTATTTAACTAGTGACATCAGTAAGGGATCATAGCTTTCACCTGGATTCACTGGGTCAGTATGTGTCATTTAAAGAGCAAGTGTTCTTAATGTGTTGTAATCTCAGTGAATATGGGCCATTCTACAGAAGTGATGCAAATTGGGGGGTTAAATGTTTTTGTATCCTATTTCTCCAAAACTTTAAGCACGTCTTACAACACACTGTATGTCAGATAGACATATCTACCAGTGGAGGCTTCTGAGGGGAGGACGGCTCATAACAATGGCTAAAACGGAGCCACAAACCATGTGTTTGATGTAATTGATACCATTCCACTTATTCCGCTCCAGCCCTTGACACGAGCCCGTCCTCCGCAATTAAGGTGCCACCAACCTCCTGTGATATCTACTACTCACACACTTTGTTTGTATTGCATATTTGAAATAATGTACCGAACTCCAAGCCAATAAATTTGTCACTACCGAAACATAGTGATAGCTGCAGCAAAGTGAGAACCATGCACAGTAGTGATCATTTTGATTAACCTTCTATTACAGATACATTTATTAAACGTTATTTGCAGACAACATTTACGAAATAGGAAAAAACATGATTTTTAACCAGATTTTCAAAACCTTTCAATTTCAGTTATATAAATATAATCTCTATTATTCTCTATAAAAGGTTCAATGTTGATTTTATGAATCTGTAACGACTCTCGTGGGTTGAAGAAGGGGACCAAGGTGCAGCGTGGTAGGCGTTCATGATTTTTAATAAACTTTAATAAAAAACGAAAGCGCACAGTTCTGTCAGGCAACAAAACAGCTAAACAGAAAATAACTCCCCACAAAACCCAAACGGAAAATCACAACTTATATATGATCCCCAATCAGAGACAACGATAGCTGCCTCTGACTGGGAACCACACTCGGCAAAAACAACAAAGATATAGAAAACATAGATTCTCCCACCCGAGTCACACCCTGACCTAACTGAATAAATAAGGATCTCTAAGGTCAGGGCGTGACAGAATCTGAAACCTATTGATTCATTGAATTACTTATGCATCTACTAGTTATGTTCGTTAGATGTTTCAATTGTCACTTTGTCTCTGTGGCAAAATATCAGGCGTTTCGGTAGTGACCAGGCGTCACATTAGGAACTTAATTAGGAACTTAAGTGCTTACTTAATTGAAACCATATCAAATATGATACACATAAATATCACAATCAATAAATGTCTTTCTGTTTATTTCTGCATTTTCACTGCTGCCCTGCACAGTAAAAAATAAAAGTGTTAATTTAACTCCAATAGAGTTGAATTCAACACTGTTTCAGATAACATTTGGTCCCAGTCCACATAGAGTTAAAGTTACTCTACAGGTAGTGTCACATTTTAAAAATTAATTTGACTCAAAATGGTGTTAAAATTCACACATAAATGTGTAATAACACTGGTTTAACATATATAGGCTATTACTCTATAATTAAGTAAATGTCAAAGTGAAAACCTTGCTATTAGTTGTTGACCTTACTTACAATTGCGTTGACAAGTAAGTTGAAATAATGATCATCCACAACCACAGCAGAGGATTGGCACGTTTTTTCATTGCACTGAATTGAGTTGAATTACACTGCAACGGCTGCATAATTTTACACTCCGACCCTATAGCTCATTGACACCTCATAATGTTGAAAAAACTCATCCCGGGTTAAAATAAGTCCGCACTAATTCTTACACCCACTTTTTTACTGTGTAAGAATGTTGTTCATTGACTACAGCTCAGCCTTCAACACCATAATGCCCTCCAAGCTCATCACTAAGCTCGGGACCCTGGGTCTGAACCCCTCCCTGTGCAAAAGGGTCCTTGACTTCCTGGCGGGCCGACCCCAATTGGTGAAGGTTGGCAACAACACCTCCGCAACACTGATCCTCAGACACGGAAGCCCCACATGGGTGCGTGATCAGACCCCTCCTGTACTCCCTGTTCACCTATGACTGTGTGGCCGCGCACGTCTCCAACTCAAATCATCAAGTTTGCTGACGACAACAGTGGTAGGTCTGATTACCAACAACAATGAAACAGCCTGAAGGGAGGAGGTGAAAGCCCTTGCGGAGTAAAATAATCTCTCCCTCAGCGTCAACTAAATGAAGGAGCTAATCGTGGACTACAGGAGGCAGCAGAGGGCATGTTGGGCATGTTGTCCGGTCCTCTGGCAGTCTCTATGGGGGTGCCACAGGGTTCAATTCTCGGGCCGACTCTTTTCTCTGTATATATCAATGATGTTGCTCTTGCTGCGGGCGATTCCCTGATCCACCTCTACGCAGACGACACCATTCTGTATACTTCTGGCCCTTCCTTGGACACTATGCTATCTAACCTCCAAACGAGCGTCAATGCCATACAACACTCCTTCCGTGGCCTCCAACTGCTCTTAAACGCTAGTAAAACCAAATGCATGCTTTTCAACCATTCGCTACCTGCACCCGCACGCCCAACTAGCATCACCACCCTGGATGGTTCCGACCTAGAATATGTGGACATCTATAAGTACCTAGGTGTCTGGCTAGAATGTAAACTCTCCTTCCAGACTCATATCAAACATCTCCAATCTAAAATCAAATCTAGAGTTGGCTTTCTATTCAGCAACAAAGCCTCCTTCACTCCTGCCGCCAAACTTACCCTAGTAAAACTGACTATCCTACCGATCCTCGACTTCAGCGATGTCATCTACAAAATAGCTTCCAATACTCTACTCAGGAAACTGGATGCAGTTTATCACAGTGCCATCCGTTTTGTTACTAAAGCACCTTATACCACCCACCACTGCGACCTGTATGCCCTAGTTGGCTGGCCCTCGCTACATATTCGTCGCCAGACCCACTGGCTCCAGGTCATCTACAAGTCCATGCTAGGTAAAGCTCCGCCTTATCTCAGTTCACTGGTCACGATGGCAACACCCGTAGCACGCGCTCAAGCAGGTGTATCTCACTGATCATTCCTAAAGCCAACACCTCATTTGGCCATCCTTTCCTTCCAGTTCTCTGCTGCCTGTGACTGGAACGAATTGCAAAAATCGCTGAAGTTAGAGACTTTTATCTCCCTCACCAACTTTAAACATCTGCTATCTGAGCAGCTAACCGATCGCTGCAGCTGTACATAGTCCATCGGTAAATAGCCCACCAATTTACCTACCTCATCCCCATACTGTTTTTATTTATTTACGTTTCTGCTCTTTTGCACACCAGTAACTCTACCTGCACATGACCATCTGATCATTTATCACTCCAGTGTTAATCTGAAAAATTGTAATTATTCGCCTACCTCCTCATGCCTTTTGCACACAATGTATATAGACTCTTTTTTTCTTTTTTCTACTGTGTTATTGACTTGTTTATTGTTTACTCCATGTGTAACTCTGTGTTGTTGTCTGTTCACACTGCTATGCTTTTTTCTTGGCCAGGTCGCAGTTGTAAATGAGAACTTGTTTTCAACTAGCCTACCTGGTTAAATAAAGGTGAGAAAAAAAAAGAGAAAAAAAAGAGAGGATCCAGATTGTCTAACCCAGCAACGCTTTCAGAACATCAGCTATCTGGATTTGGTTGAAGGAGAAATGGGGGAGGCTTGGGCAATTTTCTATGGGGGGGTGCAGGGCTGCTGACCAGGGTAGGGGTAGCCAGGTGAAAAGCATGGCCAGCCATGCTTATTGAAATTTATCGGTGGTGACAGTGTTTCCTATCCTCAGTGCAGTGGGCAGCTGGGAGGTGGTGCTCTTATTCGCCATGGTATTTACAGTGTCACAGAACTTTTTGGAGTTTGTGCTACAGGATGCACATTTCTGTTTGAAAAAGCTAGTCTTAGCTTTCCTAACTGCCTGTGTATATTGGTTCCTAACTTCCCTGAAAAGTTGCATATCGCGGGGGCTATCCGATGCTAATGCGGAACGACACAGAATGTTTTTGTGCTGGTCAAGGGCAGTCAGGTCTGGAGTGAACCAAGGGCTATATCTGTTCCTGGTTCAAAGTTTTTTGAATGGGGCATGCTTATTTAAGATGGTGAGGAAAGCACTTTTAAAGAATAACCAGGCATCCTCTACTGACGGAATGAGGCGAATATCCTTCCAGGATACCCTGGCCAGATCGATTAGAAAGGCCTGCTCACTGAAGTGTTTTAGGGAGCGTTTGACACTGATGAGGGGTGGTCGTTTGACCGCAGACCCATTACGGACTAAAAATCAAGTGTCAATCATAGAGATAAATAGAGGACTCTTGATGGATATGACCCATTTAAGTATGGACATTGCAATTGAGGGCTTCCACCATTTTAAAGAATTTCAAAGTTAGTTAAATACTGTGACCTACTAAAACATTTCGTAGAAAGAAATCCCATCTTCAACTAGGAATCGACTCTTAAGATTCAGTATTTTTTTTTAAAAGGAGGAGACTGATCAGTTGCTGTACTTCCGAGAACACACGCATCTTTCATAGCGAGCTAGCGAGGGACGGAGAGAGCACAGTATAGGCAGGCATTTTTCTTAACGTTAAGGATCCCAGTTTCATTTAACGTTTTAACATTTAAACGTTCACACCCCTACCCAAAACCATACTTTACATATTTATTGAAATATTAGATGTTCGCTAGTGACATTTCTTAAAAATACATGAAGATTTACCAATTTTTCTCACTAATTTTCTCTAAAATGTTTGCACATAGACTACCAGCCATGCTGGAGAGAGGTGCGATCCCATCACCTGGTGATATTTGTAGGGGTGTGGCTTAAGGCACATTATACAACTGGTGGGTCTAATCCTGAATGCTGATTGATTAAAACAACATTCCAGCCGGTGTCTATTCCACAAGTTACCACCGGCTAAATCTATGACGTTAAAATGCCTATTTACTCTGCTCTATCTGACTGCGCAATTCACTGTCTCATCAGCCCAGCCAAGCAATTTATAAACTTGATCTCGACATTGTCTCACGTTTCTTTTAGACTAACATTTCGTTTTCAACAGCAGAGATTTGTATAAACCTTGCTGTCTGTCTCTCCGACATTTGTAACATTGTTTCAATATTCAAATTCGATCTCCAGCTGTCCTATAGTAATGAAAGTGTCAGTGGTTGGGACGATTGTGTTAGCTGTGTTGTTGGCTAGCTCCTTTGAACAACAGTGTCCTGACTAAAGAGCAAATATTCTATGCCAGGTGAAATCGTGCCACATTAGCTCATTGTTATGGATGTATCCAATGAAATGTCAATATAAAACACCTTAAACAAATGCAAATGCAGCTAATTTCCTGTTATTCTGGCTGCACTTTTTGACGTGGCTGTAAATTAGCCGTCGTTGCTAGCTAGCAAGCAAGAGATAAGAACGTTGCCAGCCAGTATGGCAATGGAAAATTTAGAATGAACGACTGGGTCGCGTCCATACATACAGAACAAAAAGACTGAATGACTGGGTCGTGTCTCTGGCAACCGAACCGATAGAACGAATGACCAGCCGGCTTGGGTAGCAACCCTAGATTTGTGTCGGGACTATATATTGTGGAAGGATGAAATAGTATGAAAAAATGTATCAAAATAATGTTTTTAATGAAAATATGTCAATCATTATTTGAATATGTTGATAACCCGTTGTATAAAAGTGATAATGAATCTCGGAGCCAGTGTTTGGAGGATATATTGGCACTTTGTCTCGGGCCTAACAACACCCATGCCAATATCCTCCAAACACCGGCTTCTCGGGCATCATCACTTAATTAATTCTGCAGTCTTTTAATGTGTGTGTCTCGGTAGTGTCATCAAAAGGTGGGACAGCATTTTTTTTGGGGGGGGGGGGGGGGGGGGATCTTTAAAAAACGAACAAAACTACTGATTAGAACAGCGTCTTTCAATGTAATTATAGAACAACTCGACATGTTCTATTGAAATAATAGGGGTAAAAACAAAAAGATCATAAATTAAGATGTGCTTCATTTTCAAACATGAAGTTTAGGAGTCAGGGTGTGGGACAGCCACCTCTCAATAGAAATAGGTGTATAAACACTGATTTTGTACTATATTAATGTAACAATGTGTTTGTTATGGCCTTGGAATGAATTAAAGCATTCCAAGGCATAATTTGTTATTTTTTTAATAGTTGTTTTTGGGGTGGGACAGCAATGTACCCCTCTTCTGTTGAATCACCCATATATGGGATAGGGTGCCATTTGCGACGCGTCCATAGAGGGATTATGGGTAAATGTCTAACAGTCACGCCTGTTTACTGTTTCAGTTGGAGAGGCGGAGATTAAAACGATGCAAAGAGAAATCGAACCGTAGACAACTAATCAGCCTCCACAGAATCTCTGAGGAGGTCAAATCAAATCAAATCAAATCAAATTTTATTTGTCACATACACATGGTTAGCAGATGTTAATGCGAGTGTAGCGAAATGCTTGTGCTTCTAGTTCCGACAATGCAGTAATAACCAACAAGTAATCTAACTAACAATTCCAAAACTACTGTCTTGTACACAGTGTAAGGGGATAAAGAATATGTACATAAGGATATATGAATGAGTGATGGTACAGAGCAGCATAGGCAAGATACAGTAGATGGTATCGAGTACAGTATATACATATGAGATGAGTATGTAAACAAAGTGGCATAGTTAAAGTGGCTAGTGATACATGTATTACATAAGGATACAGTCGATGATATAGAGTACAGTATATACGTATGCATATGAGATGAATAATGTAGGGTAAGTAACATTATATAAGGTAGCATTGTTTAAAGTGGCTAGTGATATATTTACATCATTTCCCATCAATTCCCATTATTAAAGTGGCTGGAGTTGAGTCAGTGTCAGTGTGTTGGCAGCAGCCACTCAATGTTAGTGGTGGCTGTTTAACAGTCTGATGGCCTTGAGATAGAAGCTGTTTTTCAGTCTCTCGGTCCCAGCTTTGATGCACCTGTACTGACCTCGCCTTCTGGATTATAGCGGGGTGAACAGGCAGTGGCTCGGGTGGTTGATGTCCTTGATGATCTTTATGGCCTTCCTGTGACATCGGGTGGTGTAGGTGTCCTGGAGGGCAGGTAGTTTGCCCCCGGTGATGCGTTGTGCAGACCTCACTACCCTCTGGAGAGCCTTACGGTTGAGGGCGGAGCAGTTGCCGTACCAGGCGGTGATACAGCCCGACAGGATGCTCTCGATTGTGCATCTGTAGAAGTTTGTGAGTGCTTTTGGTGACAAGCCGAATTTCTTCAGCCTCCTGAGGTTGAAGAGGCGCTGCTGCGCCTTCTTCACAATGCTGTCTGTGTGAGTGGACCAATTCAGTTTGTCTGTGATGTGTATGCCGAGGAACTTAAAACTTGCTACCCTCTCCACTACTGTTCCATCGATGTGGATAGGGGGGTGTTCCCTCTGCTGTTTCCTGAAGTCCACAATCATCTCCTTAGTTTTGTTGACGTTGAGTGTGAGGTTATTTTCCTGACACCACACTCCGAGGGCCCTCACCTCCTCCCTGTAGGCCGTCTCGTCGTTGTTGGTAATCAAGCCTACCACTGTTGTGTCGTCCGCAAACTTGATGATTGAGTTGGAGGCGTGCGTGGCCACGCAGTCGTGGGTGAACAGGGAGTACAGGAGAGGGCTCAGAACCCACCCTTGTGGGGCCCCAGTGTTGAGGATCAGCGGGGAGGAGATGTTGTTGCCTACCCTCACCACCTGGGGGCGGCCCGTCAGGAAGTCCAGTACCCAGTTGCACAGGGCGTGGTCGAGACCCAGGGTCTCGAGCTTGATGACGAGCTTGGAGGGTACTATGGTGTTGAATGCCGAGCTGTAGTCAATGAACAGCATTCTCACATAGGTATTCCTCTTGTCCAGATGGGTTAGGGCGGTGTGCAGTGTGGTTGAGATTGCATCGTCTGTGGACCTATTTGGGCGGTAAGCAAATTGGAGTGGGTCTAGGGTGTCAGGTAGGGTGGAGGTGATATGGTCCTTGACTAGTCTCTCAAAGCACTTCATGATGACGGAAGTGAGTGCTACGGGGCGGTAGTCGTTTAGCTCAGTTACCTTAGCTTTCTTGGGAACAGGAACAATGGTGGCCCTCTTGAAGCATGTGGGAACAGCAGACTGGTATAGGGATTGATTGAATATGTCCGTAAACACACCGGCCAGCTAGTCTGCGCATGCTCTGAGGGCGCGGCTGGGGATGCCGTCTGGGCCTGCAGCCTTGCGAGGGTTAACACGTTTAAATGTCTTACTCACCTCGGCTGCAGTGAAGGAGAGACCGCATGTTTTCGTTGCAGGCCGTGTCAGTGGCACTGTATTGTCCTCAAAGCGGGCAAAATGTCTATGTCTAGACAAGCTACAGTCATAGGTGTTTCAGTAATGTCCCTCGGGCTCGCTCGTCTTTAGCCCCTGCTCGCTCGTCTTTATCCTGAGCAATGCAATCATCGTGTCTATATTGGAAAGAAGACATTTCATTCATAGAAGTGAAATGAAATGTTATAACACAATCAAAAAGTAAGTCTGTTCAGTTGTATCATGTGACCCAGCCCCTTGACTAAGATAATAAAAACACGCTTACATGACAAAGAGAGAAGAGGTTATGAAAAAGTATTTTTTTAAATATCTTGATTTGAATGAACACCATTTTTCTATTTTCCTCGGAGACACAAATTCCCCCCAAAATTCTCCAGCAGCCTACGCCTAGGCCTGCCTGGGAGATAACTTGGTGCCAGAAGGGGCTTTGCAAGGAATTAGACAATATTTTTTTAATACTCAATCTTTGAGTCAATGATGCATGCGTTCAGGTTCAAATGAATCGAGGAAACCCAGGGCCCCTCTATGCAGCAGTACATGTGACACAGCCTGATGAGTGCGAATCATTTTGGTTGATTGATTTTGCTGCCCTGTGCCACAGTCCAGGGGAAGTTCAAGTCTTGTACAGCGCATATCTCATTGCATCTCTGAAATCCATTCGGTTACCTTGAGACTTACAGAACAGTGAGTACACCAAGCAATCCCTAAACATGCATCAAGCAGACAAACACACATACTCAAAATGACACACATTCCACCTTAAAAATGATGCATAGCCTTTTATCGCACAGATTTGACTATAATCCGAAAATTGACGAAATGCAGCTGCTCTGTTGATCTCTCAATCAACACATACAGTATTTCTTTCATCATGCATTATAGTATTGATTGATAGACTATGACTTTTCAGATCACCCAGTCGTGCTTTCTGCGGAGTAAGCTTCAGGTAAAAATTGCAATTCTTCCGGCCATTCCTGGACCCTGGATTTCTAGTCCAAGGCCATATGACCCACTCAAGCCCTCAACTTACAACCAGAGGAATGTTTAAGATTGTGGCTGAACACTGGTGTTCAACGGACGCACACTACGGTGAATGAAAAAGATGACATTGAGGAAACACGAGAGACGATTAGCTACAGTAGCTGAACTCCAGTGGACTCGTGAGAGTGTAATCTAAAGTGGCACGGTGTTACCTGATACAACAAAGCCATTACACCCTCTTTTATCTGAGTTTAGAACGGAGAGAAGAGGCAACATCTCCACTTTGATCGTATCAGTGTCAGGGCCTGACACAGGATCAGGATAAGCCCTGTGTAATTAACACTTCAGGGCTAATCGGTTCTAACACAACAGAGATTAAGGCAATTACGGTGGTAGATCATTACCGAGAACAGTAATTGCCTAAAAACAAGTGGATAGTACCAGACTTTAATGTTCGCAGTGGTACGTAACGTTTTGTCCACACCGTAAAAAAAAAAAAATGTATCTATAATCTTTCAACTAATTATTATTCAGTAACTGGTTCCACAGCCTTTATTTAATTTACTCAACTTTTTGGTCCAAGTGTTACCTGAAGTAAAACATTTATTTGGCCCAAACTTAGCTCCAACTTGAGAAAACTTTGGCAAAAATGGTGTTTGTTAAACTTGTTTTTGGAGGGAAGCTTAACTAAAAAAGGGTGTGCAACTGTTTACACACACACACACACACACTGCTTTTAACATACGATGTTTCCAATGTACATAGTTGACACACGCTGACGTTGAATGTTCATTCATACACTAATTACGATTTGAACTCACAACCTCTTGGTTCATGGCATTCCAAGCTTCCTGCTACGCAACCATGTCTGTGACAATTTTCACTTAACCTGACTATTCTCTCATCGTTGATTTGATGGACTTATTTAAGTGATTCTTGTTTTTTTCTGTATAGTTGTCTAATGTTGGCGGAGCATATTACTCTGTTTTAATGTTACTCCTGAATCACTATGACGAACATAATATCTTTTCTTGAGTGTACTTTTAACAGAGCTGAGATTTACAGTGAAGTGCAAAGTGTAGCAATACAGGTGAAATCAGTAATTGACACAGACATGATGATGATGTAGCAGGAATATTGTAATGCTGTGAACCAAGAGGTTCTGAGTTCAAATACCAGGTTGAGGGCATTTTGAATACTAATTACTGTGTACATGCACAATGTAATCAAGTATGTCAATGTGTGTCAAATCTGTACGTTGGAAACATTGTATGTTAAAAGCACTGTGTGTAACTCGTTCCACACCCTAAGACGTCCAAATAATAGTTTCTAGTTCAAATCAAATGTTATTTGTCACATGCGCCGAATACAACAGTGAAATGCTTACTTACAAGCCCTTACCCAACAACGCAGTTTTAATAAAAAAAATAAAAAAGAGCAGCAGTAAAATAGCAATAGTGAGGCTATATACAGGGGGTACCGGTACAGAGTCAATGGGCGGGGGCACCGGTTAGTCGAGGTAATTGAAGTAATATGTACATGTAGGTAGAGTTATTAAAGTGACTATGCATAGTTAATAACAGACAGTAGCCACAGCGTAAAAGAGGGGGGCATTGCAAATAGTCTGGGTAGGCATTTGATTAGATGTTCAAGAGCCTTATGGCTTGGGGGTAGAAGCTGTTAAAAAGTATCTTGGACCCAGACTTGGAGCTCCGGTACTGCTTGCCGTGCAGTAGCAGAGAGAACAGTCTATGACTTGACTTGGAGCTCCGGTACAGCTTGCCGTGCGGTAGCAGAGAGAACAGTCTATGACTTGACTTGGAGCTCCGGTACAGCTTGCCGTGCGGTAGCAGAGAGAACAGTCTATGACTAGACTTAGAGCTCCGGTACTGCTTGCCGTACGGTAGCAGAGAGAACAGTCTATGACTAGACTTGGAGCTCCGGTACTGCTTGCCGTGCGGTAGCAGAGAGAACAGTCTATGACTAGGGTGGCTGGAGACAATTTTTAGGACCTTCCTCTGAAAAAATTGTCAAAGACTCCAGCTACCCTAGTTGAATGAACATATGAGATCATTTGAGCAAACCCCATCACTTTAAGTTGACTGAATTCTTGCCTATGTTTTCTTATTGTTGGAGCCAAATTTGTTAAGTTCAGGTAACACTTTGACCAAAAAGTTGAGTAAACAAAAAGAAAGGCAGCGGAAAGTGTTACTTAATCACATTTAATTGAAACAACTTTTTTTTTACAGTGCAATTTATCCCATGTTTAACTGGGATCATTTCATTGACATTATGACATTATGCCACAGTGTCTCACCTCATCCAGAGAGTTTGGCCAGAGTCCTATGGGTCCTGATCAAATGAGGTACACCATATAGGGAATTTAATTTTTAAAATTTTTTAATTTCACCTTTATTTAACCAGGTAGGCTAGTTGAGAACAAGTTCTCATTTGCAACTGCGACCTGGCCAAGATAAAGTGTAGCACTTCGACACATACAACAACACAGAGTTACACATGGAATAAACAAAACATAGTCAATAATACAGTAGAACAAAAGAAAACAAAAAGTCTATATACAGTGAGTGCAAATGAGGTAAGATAAGGGAGTAAAGGCAATAAATAGGCCATGGTGGCGAAGTAATTACAATATGGGAATTAAACACTGGAATGGTAGATGTGCAGATGAATGTGCAAGTAGAGATACTGGGGTGCAAAGGAGCAAGATAAATAAATAAATAAATACTGTATGGGGATGAGGTAGGTAGATAGATGGGCTATGTACAGGTGCAGTGATCTGTGTGCTGCTCTGACAGCTGGTGCTTAAAGCTAGTGAGGGAGATATGAGTCTCCAGCTTCAGAGATGTTTGCAGTTCGTTCCAGTCATTGGCAGCAGAGAACTGGAAGGAAAGACAACCAAAGGAGGAATTGGCTTTGGGGGTGACCAGTGAGATATACCTGCTGGAGCGCATGCTACGAGTGGGTGATGCTATGGTGACCAGTGAGCTGAGATAAGGCGGGGCTTTACCTAGCAGAGACTTGTAGATAACCTGTAGCCAGTGGTTTGGCAACGCGTATGAAGCGAGGGCCAACCAACAAGAGCGTACAGGTCGCAATGGTGGGTAGTGTATGGGGCGGCTTTGGTGACAAAACGGATGGCACTGTGATAGACTGCATCCAGTTTGTTGAGTAGAGTGTTGGAGGCCACGGAAGGAGAGTTGTGTGGCATTAAAGCTCGTCTGGAGGTTAGTTGACACAGTGTCCAAAGAGGGGCCAGAAGTATACAGAATGGTGTCGTCTGCGTAGAGGTGTACCAGAGAATCACCAGCAGCAAGAGCAACATCATTGATGTATCCAAAGAAGAGAGTCGGCCCAAGGATTGAACCCTGTGGCACCCCCATAGAGACAGCCAGAGGTCCGGACAACAGACCCTCCGATTTGACACACTGAACTCTATCAGAGAAGTAGTTGGTAAACCAGGCGAGGCAATCATTTGAGAAACCAAGGCTGTCGAGTCTGCCAATAAGAATGTGGTGATTGACAGAGTCGAAAGCCTTGGCCAGGTCGATGAAGGTGCACCCATGACCAGCTCTGAAACCAGATTGCATAGCGGAGAAGATACGGTGGGATTCGAAATGGTCGGTAATCTGTTTGATAACTTGGCTTTCGAAGATCTTAGAAACACAGGGTAGGATAGATATAGGTCTGTAGCAGTTTGGGTCTAGAGTGTCACCCCCTTTGAAGAGGGGGGTGACCGCGGCAGCTTTCCAATCTTTGGGAATCTCAGACGATACAAAAGAGAGGTTGAACAAGCTAGTAATAAGAATTGCAACAATTTCGGCAGATTATTTTAGAAAGAGAGGGTCCAGATTGTCTAGCCCAGCTGATTTGTTGGGGTCCAGATTTTGCAGCTCTTTCAGAACATCAGCTATCTGGATTTGGGTAAAGGAGAAATGGTGGGGGCTTTGGCGGGTTGCTGTGGAGGGTGCCGGGCAGTTGACCGGGGTAGGGGTAGCCAGGTGGAAAGCATGGCCAGCCGTAGAGAAATGCTTATTGAAATTTTCATTATAGTGGATTTATCAGTGGTGACAGTGTTTCCTAGCCTCAGAGCAGTGGGCAGCTGGGAGGAGGTGCTCTTATTCTCCATGGACTTTACAGTGTCACAGAACTTTTTGGAGTTAGTACTACAGGATGCAAATTTGAAAAATGCCTGTGTATATTTGTTCCTAACTTCCCTGAAAAGTTGCATATCACGGGGGCTATTCGATGCTAATGCAGAACGCCACAGCCTGTTTTTGTGCTGGTCAAGGGCAGACAGGTCTGGAGTGAACCAAGGACTACATCTATTCCTAGTTCTAAATTTTTATAGCCAGGCATCGTCTACTGACGGGATGAGGTCAATGTCATTCCAGGATACCCCGGCCAGGGCAATTAGAAAGGCCTGCTCGCAGAAGTGTTTTAAGGAGCGTTTGACAGTGATGAGTGGAGGCCGTTTGACCGCTGAATAAGGTGCTATTTGGGACATAGACTAAGTGTGTCACATTCATTAGAAAGGACAGATACTGAAAGACCTCAAATGTGTGGTGTTTGTTTTCTCTCCAGAAGTCTGGAGAAAACCCCCCCCGGCCAGACGATGCAAAGCTCCCAAATGATGATTGACAGAGAAGCAGACAGAAGCAGGAGCATTTTAACAGAGCTAATAATGAGCTGCATTCCTGAGGTGGCAGAAGAATTATGATTATTCTATCTTGTCACAACTGCATACTGTCTCTGAGCACGTCTAAATTACTTCATTACAACCATGAGACAACATGTCGAAGCAGCCAGCATAGCTCACAGCAAACCCCTGGCAACCCCTGGCATCGATAAGTCAACACAACAACATCTCTGGTTTATATGTTTGAATATAGGAAGAAAAAGCCTCCAGTTATTTTTGCAAAGGGAGAAAGATGTAAGCTACTTGGCACAGCACCCCCAGCCCGCCGCGTGCATGTGAGGAAGTGAACCTGTCCTTGCAGATCTTCCTGCACTGACAAATGGTCATTAGAGCTACATCTTGGTAATTGTTCGGAATGCTTCAAAACATAGGAGCACTTAAGCCATACCCATAGACATGGAGGAATTTGTGATTAATTGCCATTTTGGCAAGGAGTTTCACTGAGTTCTCCAGTCCTCAATGAAAGGAGTAGCTAATGTTGTAATCCTTATACTGACAGCAAAAACTCTTCACTAAATTTACACTCAACGAAAGCTACAAAGATGCTATTTAGATCCGTCTGTCTGGGAACAAATCAGGGCCTGGGTTCTCAAAAGCATCTTAAAACCTCTTGGATGTAAAGTTCCCTGTTTAGGGGTCTGCGTTGTTCTGGTACCGGTTCCGAGCAACTTTTTGGCTTACGAATTGATCTGTGGACACTGTCGATCAACATGGCTTGCATTGAGCGATAGCCCTGGTTCCTACAGACACAGTAGTATATTTTGTCTGCCTGTGTGACGTAGGGCGTATGTGAAATATGAAACCACTTGAAGCTGGGATGTCCCTCCTACCATTTAATTCGCTCTTCCGACTGTCCATCAACTCCTGGCTGAACCCTACGTCACAGCCACTGACAAAGCACATGCCTGCAATCCTTATTTAATAGTGCAGCAGGAGAGAGTGATTTCGTCATAACTGCACATTCAGAGATAAAAAAAAAAGCCATTATTCTAAAATAATTCATAGATTTTAAACAAAAAACACATTCTGTTTGTCTTAGATGAGATGAACTCCTAAGGAGTTCAGGAAGCCAAGCCAGAGCTCGGTGAGACATTCACAGCTGTGGAGGCAGATGTTTTGATCTCTAACGCTAAACATACAAATATGTATTTTACAGTTATTAGAAGGGTGAAATCTTATAGTTAGTCATTTTATAATTTCATTATACTATATTTAGAAAGCATATAAGTCATTTTGATCCTTATTCATACAGTTTTGTTGAATACAAAATACATAGATATTTTTTATCGTATTTGTACTGTGCTTGAGCTCACGTCCTCAAAATTGGGTACACCTCAGCAATTTATAACCATTTTTTTTTTTTTGAGTATGCAGCATTACTAGTTATTGTTTATGGCTCTCTCGTGATAAATAATTACTTTTGGAGATGACGTAAATTACCTTTTCGATTACATATAGTTACATCTAGTTACACTGGTGTTTGTTAGAACCTTCGTAGGAGCATCATTAAGTATCCGAGTTGTTTCCCAAAAGCATCATAAGTAAAGTTGCACTTGAAAACACTTGTTATCTACTGACCGTCTCAGACCACTCATATAGAACAGCTAAGGTAGTTGTTAGATTATTTTTTGCCGTTCCGCGTCGCTTTACACACAGAAGATCTCTGCTAAACATAGAATCAAGCTGTTTGCGATACAATTTTGTCTTCGCAATTTAACAAGCGAAGAATAAAAAGATGATTATGAGATGACTGCATTAAAACAAAACACAGCAGGGCTATAGGCAACATAGGCCTATATAAATATATATATACATATATATTTATTGTTCAGTCAATTGAGTTCTATTTGTAGGCTACACTGTCTGTAACGCCTCAGTATATTTCATGAGGTGTAACAACGTGTGCAATGAAGTGCCAAATTAATCTGTGATTTAGTGCATTATTATGGAGTAAGCATTAGAATGAGCCACCTCAATACTTGCAGCCATATGGTGATAGCTCTCTAGGAGCTGGTCTGTCATCAGTATTGTGGAATAATTCTAAAGCTAAGGTAAGATTTGAATGGAGAAAGCTAATCAGAGAGCTGCGCTGCCTTTCTTTCATTCCTCTCAGTATCGACAAATGGTCCAGTGACGCACTTCGCGAACGTTCTTTCTGCGTGGTGTTTTTGGGAAACTCATGTTACATCTTCGGCCGTTGTGGGAAAGATGCATCGTTAAAACACTTTAGTAAGCATAATTTCCATCGCTATCGGGAAACCGGGCCCAGTCCAATAAGAGCGGTCACATAAAACCAGGTCAGATCAATGTTCTAGCTGTTCCTTGGATCAACATCTGACGGTTGGATTCACATCTGACCAGAGGAGACTAACCGCACCACAGGCACTCTGCCCTCTGCTGACTCTCAGCAACAAAACAGGAATGTTGCAAACCACCGTTTAAAGGAAGATGATGTATATAATCTAGCACTATAGAAGGTATCATCTTAATACCCACATATTCCTCACCGAGTGAACAAAATAACTTTAAAGCGCCTGCAGAATACTTAGCTTTGCCTCAAGAGATTTAAAGGCTTCATCTGTAATGACTTAAATGGCTACGGCATGAGATGTTTTTTTAAACTCAGAATTTAGTCTTTAGAACTAAGCGGCGGTTCCTCGAGACAACATCTTGAAGGGAAAGTTATAATGGACACTTCTTGTGTCAGATTAATGACGGTAAAGAACAGGAATTCTGTCAACGCCAGCAGGATGCTTGCAACGGTACTCTAATTGTTTAGAATATGAAAGACCTGCTCTATAGATTTTTCAAACAACTGAAGGCATGCATTAGCTAGATAGTTGAAGATAAAAACCAATAATGGATACACTATACTGGAGCTAAACGGTGGTTTGTTGACAAAACACTTCCTTGTTGGTACACACAGAATGGTCTCTATTAAGCAAGCATAAGAAAAGTGCAACGGGAGGAGACAACGTACAAAAAGCAAGACAATAATTGCATAGTAGCAGGGCCTACATTTGTTTTATTACTCAGTTCAAAGAGCACCGGCAATGGTAGAGATCAGTGGTTATATGAGAAGCAATTTAGGGGGTAATTTGGAGTTTGCAATTTGATGCAAAAGAGGAGCAGTCAAGTGTAAATCAGTCTTGTTAACATACAACAGCTGGCCTTGTTCTCCACTGCACTTTGGATCAGAGTAAAGTTGAAGTGAGGCCATTGGCTGTGCACTCAAAGGTCAAGGGGTCACGTCTTAAGTGAGACACTGTTAAACCATTTGAAAGGCACTTAGATTATTATTTTCTATGTCAGGCAGGCCGTGTGTATGCGGAGCTATTGGAAAGATTAGGGGGAAATTATCATAGGGTCCTATTTTCCATAATGACAAGTGCTCACTCACCTTGTTGGAGTATTTTGCCAAAGTACTTGTTCTGACTGGTGCAGTTCCAGCGGCGAAAACGAAACTGGTACTGGCACTCCCGCACACCCAGCTTGGCACCCTTGGCGACCTCGTGGACGATCTCTGGTTGGTTCTGGCACAGCTCAGCCTGCTTTCCCGCTAGTCGCTTGGTCTTCCGACAGATACTATTGGGGTCCATGACCAGAGGGCTCCCCACTGCCCTACAGGGAAGCATACAACAGATAGACTGTGACTACAAATCACACTACAGCGGCATAGCATTATGATGTGTTCGTGTCTTACTCTTACTCCATATAAGTATCACTAAAGCTAAATGTATGTGTTCTTCTTTTAGGCCGTTTGATTACCTGACATCGGGTGTGGAGAGAAATAGTAAAGCTGCAGTGATGCGGAAACATAAAAAGAAGCTAGAGAGCTGTGTGTTAATTGCCGGGTTTCTTACCTAGCGTTGACAGATGTATGTTTACCCTTTAGGAAAATTGTTTATTTCAATTTCTAACGGGAGTACGGGCCTCGGGTTCAACACTGTGAACTCTCGCCAGTCCTTCTCGTGACAGTTGCTATGACATAATGTGAGAACAGCCCTATCCCCCTGTTCCCTCGATTCAATAACTCTGCATCTGACTCCAGTTCAGCTGATGTGATCCGTAAAGCTCGGGTCCGTTTTTATCATTATGTGGGAGTAGGAGTGTGTGAGAATACCTCATTGCTTTTCGCTCACCCGTGTCACAGCTAATCTTCCTGACTAATAACATTCATCTGCCTTGTGAGTTTGTTTTAAGAAGTCAAACAAGCACTCTTGCCAATCCTGAGCATTTGTGGCCTGATAAGAAGCATGAGACACAGGACCGTTGCTCTTAAAATGTAATGCATCCCATCTCCAGTAAGTCAATTACATTATTAAGTCGAAACCATTTATATATCAATGTCTGAAACGTCACTGTATATCTGTGATTCAATCAAAATACCAATTATTTGCAGTGAGATGCACCTTTTCTAGCCATAGCGTCATGGAAAACTAAAATTTAACTGCCAACATACTGTACACAAAATAGCATAATGGCTGCACAGATTAAGTATAGAAAAATGATTGAAAGCCTAATAATTCACACTGCCCTAAAAATGGGGAGTGAACAGTAGCTTAATGCCCACAATGTGAGCTGTCTTCACTGAAGTGTGAGAACTTGACTCCGACAGTCCAGCGTCACCGGCTTCTGGGATCCTGACATCCTACTGCCAGTTCCTGATGATGTATTGGCAGCGTCTCTATGGAAACGGATCACAGGGGAACGCATCTCCGGCGCGTTATAGTATACCTACACAGATCTGAGATCCCAATGATTCCACACCCATGTGCAAGTGACATGGGCAGATCCAAAACTTAGCAGACACACCGAGTCTTAACAACCCCTGATTATCTGACGTGTCATGGATCGTCAAACCTGGGGGGATCTGCGAGCCAGGATCATAGCTTTGAAATTGGCTCGGCAAGCTGCTCACAAAAAAGGGACCAGGTTTTACAGCAGGAGGTGTAGACTCGTAAAAAAAAAGAAAAAAGAAAAAAGAAGCAGACCATGTTTGAGTTTCTTCTCCAAGTCCTGTGTCATTGTCAAAGTGAAAGGGCAAACCCTCCTCGCCCAATTCAAAAGCAAGGCTTTTATATCACACGAGCAGCCGAAGCAGCTAGAACACTGGCAAGGACGAATCATGCGGTCTGAATATGGCTCCGGCAATATGTATGATGAAGACATTTCTCTGTCTTGAACACCATGCTGTGTTCCAGTGTCAATACAAACCAGGACCGACCTGAACAAAGCACTCACTATGAGGAACACAATGTTATCAGTGTTGAATGTGAAAGGATAGGGATCTCTATAAAAGCACACATATCGGAACTACAAAATCAGATAAGCAATAAATCTTCCACGTCCATGCAATGTGTTCATTATTCCGTCTCCTTTATCAGTCACGGTAATGCTCCTGGGCACGATAATGCTGAAACAGAGTCTTATCACGAGAGAAAGGAGGATGCACTACCATCTACGCCATCAAGAGCCCTCCAAACAGTGCCTCGCATGAAATATCACAGAGATAACCAGAGACCAAAATAGAAAGGGAAACACTGATAAAGGACATGTATCCAAATAATCTAGTCTCCATGTGGGCCATCATGATCGTTTGGAGATAAGCTGTTCTTCTTGCTTTGTGTGGACCTCAAGTGACATTATGAAGTGCATGGCCATAGATATAAAGGCTTTTTTTTCTCACTTTGCAAAACAATACATTTCATCCTCCTAATTCTCTATGCCGGCTATGGTGGATACGAAGTCGGTCATGACAAGGCTGGAACCCTAGCTGTGGAGAGTGGCTTGTGTTCAGCTCTCTGGTCCGTGTCGCCGAGCCACGGCACAATTGTCTCTAAAACTCAAATCCTGAACTCAAATCCTGCACAACACCGACGCGCCGCCGCTGTCCGTCACATGATTGTCTTGCAATAAGTGAGGACCACATGAGGTCTATGCGCGCACTGAAAAACCTCAATGTCTGGAAATTGGTGGAGGCCACATGCTCTGTGGTGAAACAGTGTACATACTAGCCCCAGGCCAAGCCCTGTCATTGAATGAGACCTCAAGTTGTCACTTATTGCAAGACAAACGTGTGACAGACAGCAGCGGTGCATCAGTGTTGTGCACGATTGGATTTAGTGCTGTGATGGCGCCAGAGGGGAAGGCTGCCGTCTTATTGGATCGCAACCAACCCTGCTGTTTTGTTTGTTTTGTACATAAGGTTGCTGATACAGTCTATTTTGACTGAAAAGAGCTTCTGGACATCAGAACTGGGATTGCTCAACTCAAACTGGACGAAGAGATCTTCATCAATGAGTCGGACGGGAGGGATATAATACAGACACCCGACCTGGCCCAGATCCCCGTTATTCGATGGAGAAGGAAACTGAGATTTTGCGGAA
This sequence comes from Oncorhynchus clarkii lewisi, assembly GCF_045791955.1. Taxonomy (NCBI): domain Eukaryota; kingdom Metazoa; phylum Chordata; class Actinopteri; order Salmoniformes; family Salmonidae; genus Oncorhynchus; species Oncorhynchus clarkii. Next base: position 50,922,348 of record NC_092149.1, on the reverse strand, counting down.
AGAGATCCGGGTGCCTTGTGAGGCTCAGGCGACCAGGGGCTAATCTGCCCATGCCTTCCGTCCTGCTAGCTAACGTTCAATCGCTGGAAAAATAAATGAAAAATAAAAAAAAATAAACTGACAAAAATATATAAAAAATAAACTGAAAGCACGTTTATCCTACCAACGGGATATTAAAAACTGTAATATCTTACGTTTTACTGAGTCATGGCTGAACGACGACATTAAGAACATAAAGATGGCGGGTTATACACTCTATCGGCAGGACAGAACAGCAGCTTCTGGCAAGACACGGGGCGAGGGCCTATGCATTCATGTAAGCTGGTGCACAATATCTAAGGAAGTCTCGAGGTTTTGCTCACCTGAGGTAGAGTATATCATGATAAGCTGTAGACCACACGTATCTACCAAGAGAGTTTTCATCTGTATTTTTTTATAGCTGTCAACATACCACCACAGACCGATGCTGGCACTAAAACCGCACTCAATGAGCTGTATACCGCCATAAGCAAACAGGAAAACGCTCATCCAGAGGCTGCGCTCCTGGATTTTAATGCAGGGAAACTTAAATCAGTGTTACCTCATTTCTATCAGCATGTTAAATGTGTAACCCGAGGGAAAACAATTCTAGACCACCTTTACTCCACATACAGAGATGCGTACAAAGCTATTCATCGCCCTCCATTTGGCAATTCTGACCATAATTCTATCCTTCTGATTCCTGCTTACACGCAAAAAATTCAAGCAGGAAGCACCAGTGACTCGGTTTATAAAAATGTGGTCAGATGAAACTGATGCTAAGCTACAGGACTGTTTTGCTAGCTCAGAATGGAATATGTTCTGGGATTCTTTCGATGGAATTGAGGAGCACACCACATCAGTCACTGGCTTTATCAATAAGTGCATCGAGGACGTCGTCCCCACAGAGACCGTACGTACATACCCCAACCAGATGCCATGAACTACAGACAACATCTGCACTGAGCTAAAGGGTAGTGCTAGCCGCTTTCAAGGAGCGGGACTCTAACCTAGAAGCTTATAAGAAATCCAGCTATTTAAACAGGTCAACATTCACAAGGCCACAGGCCAGACGGATTACCAGGACGTGTACTCCAAGCATGCGCTGACCAACTGGAAAGTGTCTTCACTGACGTTTTCAACCTCTCCCTGTCTAAGTATGTAATACCAACATGTTTCAAGTAGACCACCATAGTTCCTGTGCCCAAGAACACTAAGGCAACCTGCTTAAATGAATACCAACCCGTAGCACTCACGTCTGTAGCCATGAAATGCTTTGAAAGGCTGGTCATGGCTCACATCAACACCATTATCCCAGAAACCCTAGACCCACTCCAATTTGCATACCGCACCAACAGATCCACAGATGATGCAATCTCTATTGCACTCCACACTGCCCTTTCACACCTGGACAAAAGGAACACCTATGTCAGAATGCTATTCATTGACTACAGCTCAGCGTTCAACACCATAGTGCCCTCAAAGCTCATCACTAAGCTAAGGACCCTGGGACTGAACACCTCCCTCCGCAACTGGATCCAGGACTTTCTGACGACCGCCCCTAGGTGGTAAGGGTAGGTAACAACACATCCGCCATGCTAATCCTCAACACGGGGGCCCCTCAGGGGTGCGTGCTCAGTCCGCGTGCTCAGTCACTTTAATAACTCTACCTACATGTACATATTACCTCAATTACCACGACACCGGTGCCCCCGCACATTGACTCTGTACCGGTACCCGCTGTATATAGCCCCGCTATTGTTATTTACTGCTGATCTTTAATCATTTGTTATTCTTATCTCTTACTTTTTGGGGGGTATTTTCTTAAAACTGCATTATTGGTTAAGGGCTTGTAAGTAAGCATTTCACTGTAAGGTTGTATTCAGGGCATTGTGACAAATAAAATGTGATGTTTGATTTGATTTGATAATGATCTGGTATAATGAAGTGCTTCTCTACAGATGATGCCGAGCCGAAGCTTGGCCCAGAACCCATTCCAGGAGCGGATGAGTGGAAATGGCACACGCTATATGCACACCTGTGGGCCACACTCCTGGCTGCCTGCCAGACTATGACCCACACACAGCCAGGAGGACCGGGAGTTTACTTGTCCTGAAACTTGCAAAGGCATTCCAAATTCTCTGGTCTTCACTGCTCTCTGCCAAAATGATTAGAGCCTAATCAAAGAAGCTCTGAAAGAAGAGGTTTATCTCAGAGACGTTTCATCTACCCCCACAAATGGCATCCTGTCTGTCTGGTCGGGCTGACAACCATTTGCTTTTAAAGACAAGGGGCAGAGAGACAGGAGTGAGATGGCATGCACAGCTCTCAACAGAAAGCATCTTTGTCCTGTCAAACTGCAGGACCTCCAGGTGTGCTCACCTGAGTACTCCAATTTTGTCTTTGGGGAGAGAGGTTCACAGTTTAGCAGTACTAATAGCTGGCCTTCAAACTTGAAAAGGTTTGATTTAGTTAAACATCCCTCTTCAGATGTGCGTGTCTGAAATGAATTGATTATACTTCAGAAAAAAATAATCTGTCTTGTGTCTTTTTAAGTCTCATACATCTCAGAGTACTGAACAAATAATTGTTTTATGATGACATATCCACTGCCTCAAGGTCCACAGGAAAAAATTCCAACTCTGACCTCCCTAATATCTCTGTTTTTACAACAGGCAATTGCAGACCTCCACAAGCTGAAGCTGAATCTTTTTTGGCTAGCTGAGTCATAACATTAGGGACTTTAGTTTTTTATTGTTGATTTCATTGAGTTACTTAACCACATTTTAGATATTAGTTTGTTACCAACAATAAAAAATGCTGTATTGAAAATCAATGTTGTGGTTCGTTAAGACATTTTTAGAGATTGTCTGATCAGTCATTACAATTGTTTTGAGTGAGTTTGCAGTAGGGAGGTGGTGATAGATGAAAGAAAACGAAAACGTTTAATTAGTATGTAATTGTAGGCTAAGTATTACGAAATGCTTCACAGTGCGGTCAAGGTCATCAAAAGTAGTACCATGTTATTACACTTGTCAATACGAGGCTCTTTGAATAGTGGTTGTATCAATAGAGTCAAATTAAGAATTGCATGTATTTGAGTACAACCTGACATCATGCCAATCTTTAGCCAGATATCAACCGTGGACGCGTGCAAAACATAACCTTACATAACATCAGATGACAAAAAAACACCGTTTTCTAAGAAACCTTATTTACATTAGCAACTCAACTTGACGCACATGTTAATTGTTTGTAGCATGACTTACCACCATAACCCAATGATATTGACCGGACACAGGAGGATGAAAAACAGGGCTAGTTGAGTCCGAGATAATGGAATCGTCATGATGAGAGTGTCCTTCAAAAAAACAACAACGTTAAATTAAAAAGTGAGAGGCGCCAATCCCCAATTCAATTAAGGTGTTGTTGTTTTCATTGGATGTCCTGCAGAGTTCGTAATCTGCAGGATTCAGCACACCCACTAAATGTTCAAAAAGTCATTTGAACCCCTCTTTGGATGCACCACTAAAGTTCGATTACACGGTCAGGAGGGAAGAGACATCGTGATGAAGTGTGTTAACCTCTTCATAGTCGTCTCTCTGGCAGATAGATTCAAGACTGAAACACCAGAGGCAGAGGTGACAAGCACGTCCTGACTAAAACACCCAAATTCCAATAGCACAGCGATTTTAATCTGGCAGCAAGGATACTACAGCCCGGGGGTGATGGAATGTAGCCAGACCTTGGGCAGAAAAGTAAACCCATGGACCAGCAGATTCCGTGAGGACAATCAATGCTAATGTTTTAGTGCAAAAGTAATACAATCTATTGGCCTTGGTAACAACTGTAATTTTTTACTCGGCATCGAAGTGTCGGGTACTTTTCGATTCACAGGTAGGCGCAAAGCCCGTAAATTTATCCGGGTGTCTGCGCTCTAATGCACGTTTCAAGTGGGAATGTACTTCCTTTGCATAAAATATGCGCTCATCTTCGGGCCAAGTGAAGAGCTATTTTGTCACTCAGAAAAACGGGATAATTAGTTGGAAGAACCTGACTGTGTGCAAAAAATATATTTTACATCAGAATGGCAGAGAAAGGGAAACATTTTCCCCTGTGTGTTTATAGTGAAGAAATGAGAGCTTTCAGGTGTTGCATTCCTTTGTCATATTTGCCCATATCTGTTGATAATGTGAACATGCATACTTCTGGGGAAACGATGTAGACCCAAAGTTGTTTTTCCGAAATAAAGTAGACCAATAGACCAGTAAATCCAACTTCCATTGCAACTGTAACAGTTGTGGAAAGGCAATAACTTTTTCATAAAAAATATTTATTGAGAGAGAGAGAGAGATAATATGTTTCTGCTCATCCATTCATCTATATTTGTATTTATTTATTCAGGACAAATAGCCTAAGGTAATCTTTGGGCTATTACCTCCGTCTGTGCTGAAATATATTTTATGATTTGTTTACATTATACTGTATGGAAAAACCTTCTCCGTGCTTTTTCTTTGCTGAGCTCACATTCTATTTTTTCATATTAGTCGTTAATAAATTATTTACAATCTTTTCACGACAAAAGGACACTTTGTGCCCATGTGTCATACCTATTTTAGATAGGATTACCATATACTTATCTCCTTTTAGAGTTGCCAAGGGCATCCCACTTGAAATTCAAGATCTCTGTCTTCATGTAGCCCATCAAAGATTCACCCCTGCATTCCATTACAGTGATCCAATCAATCACAATATAAACACAAGCAAACAGGTAATTTCACTAGTCTCATTTGCATTTTTCATTTCTCTCTCTTATAGCCCTGAGCGGCTAAGAGGAAAGAAGAGGAGCCTTGTCTACTATCTCATGTCCAGGTCTCTTTGATTCATACCTTTTGTTTCCCCTCCAACTTCAAAGGTGAGATATGGAAGAGTTTTGTCTAAGCCGCAGGTGTGTCACTGTAATGATAGTTCAATTTATCATTAGATTAAAAAAAAGAAGAAAAAAAAGTGATATCTGGCTCAATGTGTCATCAATGGGTCATGTGACAAAGCAGACATTGATTGAATCTAAAGTTTTGTTGTTGTTGTGTGACCTACAGTAAAATCAAGATCACATGTTGGACACAATTCAAAGTAGACTGAACTGTGTATTTTCTGTGCAATTTTGTATCAAGTTTGAAGTCTCTCTTTATCAACCACATGCAGACAGTTCATGTCGCAGCTTTGAGTGCAATGCATTACATTTGACCTAATCCAATAAATTGGCCTACGTAAATCTACCCTTACATTTTTGGAATTCCTGCAAAGAAAATGCTCTGCTATTTATATGAATTGCACTCATAATCATATAATAAAATTATGAAAATGGGGTTATCACTCCTCGTCTATATTTAACTGAGGCATAATTGCAAGCATGACTACTCCACTTGTAGTCCCCCCTCCCCTCTTGCTCTGTATGGGTGAGTGTTTTTGTTAGGGAAGACTGATTCTTCATACTTGGCTTAAACTTTATGGACAATAAAGATCCCATTTCAAAGTACAGCAGGGTGTTGAGCCTGGGGCCTTGGCTGAGTGTTCCTGGGAACAGCCCTAAGCAGAACTAGAGTATGTCTTTAGCTGACAGTGCTTCAACAATCCCTTGTACTGCTAGCATGTGCTTCATACTTCGCGCTTGCAACGTGGCTCAGTGTACTCACCTTTTCACACTGCCTTCATCCAACCATGAGCTACTGTCTGCCATGGGATTGCACCTCCTATCTCTGGTTACCAGAGCCTCATCTTTCTACCACACATTAGCCCTTTGTTTCTCAAATCTTATAAAATACCCTTAATCTGGCAAAACAAAGTCTGTCAATGGATTCCCCTGCGATTGTCATCCAAAATGATTCGAAATCCCATCACACAAATTAATTTAAGGCTAAATCAAACTCGCCTGGTGTGTATGTGCCTTAACCTTTTTAAACAAACCACAGCCATTTTTTTTCACAACCGGTAAGGAAATGTTATTAGAAAACATCAATATTGCCACATGATACCACATATCTGTAAACACTACGTCTGTTTGGAAAAATAAATTGTGTTGTCGTCATATGTCATATGATATGATGTCCTGACTACAGCAAACGAGGGAGACGGATGCAATATTTTCATCCAAATTGTGTAAATGTTTTTAGGAAAACAGTAAATTGCTCAGAGTAAATTACACAGAGAAAAAAAAAGGATTATCTCGTATTCTCACATAGGCAAGGCCCGTTGGTGTTGACACCTACAAATCAATGTCACTTGTCTGCACTGTCACCTATGACCCTTTGCGGTGAGTCCAGACCGCATGCTTCCTCGACACAAACCTAATTCCCATGCAGATTACGCATTCTGACTGTAAAAACGTGTTACATTTTTTACTGATCATGAGCTCACCCCCTCAGCAGCAAATTGTCCCCTTAGAATCGGGCCAGCCTATTGAAAACATAATTGATTCCAGCGGTTTTCGCATCTTCCAAGTGCGTCACTTTTAATACTCCATAATAGCATCACTGTTGAACTTTTGTTTATTAGATTAGGTTTGGTCCAATCAATTGCGTGAAAGTGAGACCCACTGTCTCTCGGATAGTGTCTATCTGATAGTGTGCCTATCACGTACATGCACAGCTGCTTTTATTTCACCAAGATCTGTCCTATTGGGCAGGGTCCTTTTACACGAAGCCATGGCACTACAGATGTGTTCTTATCTTGGGCCTGTGTTTAAAAGACAAAAGAGACAAAAGGAGATAAGTGGAGCTGCTTCTGAATTTTCGCTCGCTCAACATGTGTCTCCGTGTGCTGCCTTGCGTCAACAGTGCCGGTGTCTTACAAAGGAAATACAGTATTCATGTACTACTAGTGAATCTCTCCCGGGAGAGACCTCTCTCAGAGGTCTTTTGTTTGTGTTGCACGTTTGCAGGGAGGTGATCAGAAGTTAACAGGCCACACACGGATCACTGGAATGATAACTCCAGGTCATGCACAGTGCTCACAATGAGATGTACAGTACTAAAACCTTGTCGGGCCACAGTGTGCTTTTCTTTTCATTACCTTCACTACATTATTGTTCATTATGATGGTATGTACAGTGGGTAGACTACATAGTCAAGCCCTGCTACTTTGGAAATATTTGTTTTATTCGTTTTGTCTGAAAAACAATGATATGGTTTATTAGTATATAGCGCCACATTGTGGAAATATATGTAAAGGACGCTTCAGAGAGAAGAGAGGAAAGAATTCATGACTAGCCTTGGCTACTCTGTAGCGTGAGCTTTGATGTCATCAATTATTTTATGAGGTGTGCCATGAATTTATAAACATAGAGAGAGATCTTATTAAAACACTATACGATTCCATGCAGTATTATAGTATTCTACATTAAGGATAATGTGGATGCTACAATAATTTTCAATATGCTACATTTAATCTCTCTGAACGTTCTGCGCCCCCCCTGAACCGGTCTCTGGTGTCACAGGTCTGAATCAGCATGAAAACCAGTAGCCTAATGCTGCGGCCGTCCAGGGGACCATAATTGATGTGATGATCGTTGCTTGCGAGTGCGACTTTGGTAATCAGCGGTTGAGTAGTTGAGTAGCCTCAGAGGCGAAGCGAAACCCCACTCCCGTCAAAATCTATCTACGCGAGAATATAGCGATAATCAGACCATGTGGGGATTTTTTTGCATGGAGGTATTTGAGAGTGTCGGATTTGGTCAGCAAAAATATGTGATTGCTAATTTGCTAAGTGAGGCTTATTTGATCGAATACAAGTGCCGTAATATATCTAGGTTGTTACGAATATTCTGATATAAGTGGACGCACGTGGCATTTTGGCAACTTTGAGAAAACAACTTTATATTTGAGTTGTGTCTGTCGTTCACACACGAGTATCTGCCCTCTCATTGGCTACAATGTTCCCACCTGATCTCACCTCCTTTTCCTGTCTTTGCAACGACTCCCATTGTTAGAGCAGAAACAAGACCATCTCCTCATTATATATATATATATATATATATATATATATATATATAATTTTATTTAACCTTTTTTTTTAAAACTAGGCAAGTCAGTTAAGAATTTTTTTTATTTTACAATGAAGGCCTGCCCCTGCCCAACCCTCCCCTAACCTGGACAAAGCTGGGCCAATTGTGTGCCTCCCTATGGGACTCCAGATCACGGCTGGTTGTGATACAGCCCAGGATCAAACCAGGATCTGTAGAGACACCTCCAGCACAGAGATGCAGTGCCTTAGACCGATGTGCCACTCGGGAGCCTAAACACATTATATAGAGTATCTCTGATAGCCTACTCAAAATATGTTAGTGCCGGAAGACACATTTCAGTTGAAGGCATTCAGTTGTACAACTGATAACGCATCCCCATTTCCCTTTCCCTATTCAGAATCCTAACCTTAACCCTCACAATAACCTTAAAGGCCCATTGCAGTCAAAAACATGATTTTCTGAATTTTATATGTATTTCCACACTATGTGGTTGGAATAATACTGTGACATTTTGAAATGTATGATGCCCTTTAAGTTTAAGAGATGTTTGAAAAGACTGCCTGAAATTTCTGCCTGTTTTGGAGGGATGGAGTTTTGGCCTGTCTGGTGACATCACTAGGCAGAAAATGTGTTAATAGACCAATAAGAAGGAGAGTTTCAAACCTCTCTGCCAATAACAGCTACTTTTCAGATTGCATCTCCCCACTCAGACGACTCTCAAACAGTCCTAGTAAAAAGCTATTTTTGTGTATTTTTGTATATTTTTATTGAGAAAATTCACAGTAAGGTTGTTACTCAGAAATATTGGTATTGAGATAAAAACGGCTGCATTGAGCCTTTAACCATAACCATAATCCTTACCTAACCCTAACCTTAACCCTTAACCATTGAAATTCAATTGGGTAAGGGCTTCCCAAGGATCCCGATAGCAAGGAACACTCAAAATAGGTTGACCTTCCGGTGATTTGGTGCACGTCTGCCTCGTGAAAATGTTCTTGATTTAATTTGCATACCGCATCGCAGTTGCGTTTGGAAATCTTCATGAGCAATGCATGTATGCAAAGTAGCCAAGGTTACTACCAGTGCTATCTGTTGCTTCAACGGGGAGGCAAAACGTGAAAATATGTGTCAAATGACATGGTGCATTTGGTCGCATGTTGGTTCTTGCCAAGAGGTGGACCATAAACAGCTATTGGGAGAGGGTGAAGCAGATCCTTTTGCACAACCCAAACCCCCTCATTTCTTATATACTAAAACAAATACACCAAGTGGTTAACCAGGTCCATTCACATATAGGTCAGTGACTTATCAGCACCTCCCAAGCTCCTCACTTCTTCTCTGAGTGGACTTGTGGGATGGGGGTGCGTGCGGTAGTGAGTTGTTACTGTTATTGTAACTTGGTGTGTTTATTGTTACTGTTGGTTGTAGTTGCTGATTGATGCTTCCATATTTAGCTCTATTATACAGTCCTTTGCTATGAGTGATATTATTGCTCCAGTTGTGCTATTGTTGTTAGTAGTCCATTGCATTCTGTCTTATTCTGGATCCATGAGCTTATCCTGTGTCACAGAACCACATCCTTTCCACGCCCCTATCTGTTGTTTGTGTGTCTCTATGACAATAAAGTGATCTAACTTTGAGGTTGCCTTATTCCCCTCTGATTGGGGGAGGTACTAGTGGGCCACAGATCAGCCCAAACGGAGAGTCGCTCTCGTTCAGGTAGGTTAATGCTACCACAAGTTTTTTAAATGGGCCTATTACAATAATATTTTGGAAATATGGCCTATTTTGCAGTGTAACATCTACAAGGTTGTTTTGTAGTGTCAGATCTAACTGAGTGTTTACTATCATCCATTTATGTACCCTAGTTCCCATAGCCTCTAGTAAGGTGTCGGGGCTTATAGGACAGTGACCTGGTCTGAGGGGTTGTGACCTCTACTGGCCTGACCTGGAGAAAGATATGTAGTGTCGTTCTAAACACATAACAATTTCTTTCTAATCTAGGGCCTTTTTAGGGTCATTTTTGCAAGGTAAAAAAAAGTGACAATCAGAGAGCGTTATCCTCTAAAATTGCACATATCCTCATAGTCCTCTATTTAGTCTCTTAGGGAAGGTTTCTCAGATACATATTATGAAAAATACATACATAATCATTATTCTATTATTTAATTAGCATTTGTTGGCCTGTGACACCCAAGGCCCTTCATAAAACCAGGCCAAGGTTTCCAAGTCAAGAAGACAACAACAACGTGCTTCTTGTAGGGCATGTTTGAACAGTCGTGCAGCTTAACATTTGTTGAATTTCACACACTAACCGTGTATCATAATTCATAGCAACCGTGAATCATTATTATTTGATTTTGTCTTAACCCGCAAATCTGGGCTTTGTGTTCGATTGAATGTGACTCTAGGATGCCCTCTAGTGTGACAGCGCACCCCTGTAAATAGGCTTTTCAGCTGAAGCAAGGATTGACTTAAAAACAGCTCATGTTTTATTAAAACCAACATTTATCTAGGCCACAGTATTGTGATCTATTTAGCCATGGGCGAGGTCGGCGGGTTTTATTTGACCAATTCTGTGATTCAGAGGGCTACAGAAAGAGTGCTGGAAACGCCTATGCTTATGTATTTCTGACGTTGGTGTGTTTTATTTGAGGCGGAGCTAGAGACCACTGACACGTAAGGATCCTGCATTAATTCCAAAGGAGAAGCTACATAGGCCTACATCTTTTTAGTCGAGAATAATGTCCTTTTTAAATACAACCAGCTGCTAATGTTTTCTATTCGGGTTGATGCATAAAATTACCCAACGAGTCGCACATTAGGGTGCGTGTAGGCTGGCGACGTAGTCTATAGTCAACGTTGAAAATGAGATTTGCAATGTTTATTTCTCTGCTGAGGCCGATCGGCCCGGTTATTATCGGTGTTTCTTTGGGATTTACCTTGAGTTTGCTTAGTGTGAATTGGGTAGAGGAAACTTGTGTCCTCGACGGGAAAGCGAGTGAAGAAATACGTTTGGCCCAAGATGGGAATTCAAAAGGAGCGAGGAGACCCAATTCGATATCGACTGTGGATGCCGAGGAAGATTTTGAGCCAAGAATAGTGCCATATAAACCAGTCCAACAAAGCCAAACAAAGCAACTTTTTCGGTAAGCACTCAAAAGGGATGGTTGAAACCCGAAAAGGTCAAATGTGTTATTATAAACATGATTCAACAGTGTAGCCTACTTTAGATCTTATTTTTCCAGTTGACTTCTGTCTGACGCTATTGCCCCACAACTTTTTTTCAGAATGGATATTTTATTGCCCATTTTCCCAATAAAACAATGTTGCCAATTTGTCTTTCAGAGGTATATTACGAGTTTAGGTTAATTTAGGCATGTGGTTGTTTTTCACCTTTCTTCGGCAGTTGTTCATTTTTGGCATTATTTTCAACTCATGTCAAGCACACTTAAACAACATCAGATAGCAATTGATGAACAATATAACATTACATTGGAAATCAGTCCGTTGTGGAGTCTGCTTTTATTATGACCACTAAAACAAACATCTGTGAACGGACAACATTCCTGAAACTATATCACTCATTTTTACAACCTTCGCCCTATCTGTGCCCTCTAGTCTCGGCTACCAGAGTACAGTATTTTGGGCCATAACAAATTATTGTAAAGTATTGTATTGATGTAGTCTACCTACTGTATGTGAAATAATATTTGGAGAATTGCATTTAATGTGGTGCCATGTGCTTGCCTAACCCTGCGTAGGATGCACAGTCAAGTTTTGCATCATGGTGTAGTTGTGTATTACCCTGGATGTAGAAAATAGTCAAGTTAAACAAAAATCCTTGAACTATGAAATAACACATGGAATCATGTAGTAACCAAAACGAAGTGTTAAACAAATCAAAATATATTTGAGATTCTTCATAGTAGCCACCCTTTTCCTTGACAGCTTTGCACAAGTTTGGTATATACACACCAAGCGTGTGCAAAGCTGTCAATGAAAAGGGTGGCTACTTTGAAGAATCTCAAATATATTTTGATTTGTTTAACACTTCTTTTTGGTTACTACATGATTCCATGTGTTATTTCATAGTTTTGATGTCTTCACTATTATTCTATAATGTAGAAAATAGTTTAAAAAAAATACAAACCCTGGAATGAGTAGGTGTCCAAACTTTTGACTTGTACTACTATACATTTAAACTCTTGGCATTCTCTCAACCAGCTTCACCTGGAATGCATTTCCAACAGTCCCAAACCATCAATTGTGTTGAGGTTGAGTGATTTGTGGAGGCCAGGTAATCTGATGCATCACGCTCCTTTAAACAGTTGATTTTGAGATGTCTGTTACTTGAACTCTGTGATGCAATTATTTGGGCTGCAATCTGAGGTGCAGTAATGGATTTATCTTCTCCAGCAGAGGTAACTCTGGGTCTTCCTTTCCTGTGGCAGTCCTCGTGCGAGCCATTTTCATCGTAGCGCTTGATGTTTTTTTACGACTGCACTTGAAGAAACTTTAAAAGTTCTTAATGTTCCGTATTGACTGACCTTCATGTCTTAAAGTAATGATGGACTGTTGTTTCTCTTTACTTAGTTGAGCTGTTCTTGCCAATTTATGGACTTGGTCTTTTACCAAATACGGTTATCTTCTGTATAGCACCCCTATTGATTGGCTCAAACACATTAAGAAGGAAATACATTCCACAAATTAACTTTTTAAGAAGGCACACCTGTTAATTGAAATGCTTTCCAGGTGACTACCCCATGAAGCTGGTTGAGAGAACACCAAAAGTGTGCAAAGCTGTCAAGGCAAAGGGTGGCTGCTTTGAAGAATCTTAAATATAAAATGTATTTTGCTTTGTTTAACACTTTTTAGGTTACTACAGGTTTCCATATGTGTTATTTCATAGTGTTGATGTATTCACTATTATTCTACAATGTAGAAATACATAGAACCCTTGAATGAGTAGGTGTTCTAAAACATTTGACTGGTACTCTATGTATATGTACAGTGCCTTGCAAAAGTATTCAGACCCCTTGGATTTCTTCACATTTTGTTACATAGTGGGATTAAAATGGATGTAATTGTCATTTTGATTTTAAAAATAAACAAGAGCTAAAATGTAGTTGTTACATAAGTATTCAGCCACTAGTTGTTACATAAGTATTCAGCCACTAACTGAATAACTAAATGATTTTTTTTAATGATTAACCCTTCATCTGCCCCATACATACTACATCTGTATGGTCCCTCATTTCAAGCACAGATTTAACTACCAAGACCGGGAGCTTTTGATAAGCCTCATAAAGAAGGGCAGTGATTGTTAGATGGGTAACAATAACAAATTAGACATTCAATATATTTTTAAGCATGGTCAAGTTAATAATTGTTTGGGGTTTATATATTAAACCACCCAGACACAAAGATAATCGTCCTTCTGCTCAGGGATGTTACCATGAGGCCATTGGTGATTTTTAGAACAGCTACGTTGTTCAATGTCTGTGATGGTAGAAAACTGAGGATGACTCCACAATAATGACCTAGATATTCCAAAACTTGCATCTTGTATGCAACGAGGCACTAAAGTAATCCTGTAAAGGAATACACTTTTGCCAAAAAAATTTTGGTGCATATCCGGCACATCAGAGGAACTGCCTCTTTATTTTCGAGCATGGTGGTTGCTGCATCATGGTATGGGTATGCTTGCCATTGGCAAATACTGAGGAGTTTTTTTAAAGGATAAAAATAAATGGGATGGAGCTAAGCACAGGCTAAATCCTAGAGGAAAACATGCTTCTGTCTGCTTTACACCAGAGACTGTGAGAAGAATGTACCTTTCAGCAGGACTATCACCTACAACACAAGGCCAAATCTACACTGGAATTTCCAAGAAGACGGCGAATGTTCCTAAGTGGAACATAGTCATGTGAAAAAGTAGGCATACCCCCAGATTTTTTTTATTTATTTTTAAACATATTTGGACAGATGGATATGTGATCTTCACTTCAACACTATTGACAGATAAATGTAACCTAATTTACAAAATACACAGAAAGATTATACTTTGCAATCATCTATTCATCAAAAATCAACAAATGTACACCCCTAGCTTCAATAGCTTGTGTTTCCCCCGTTGGCTGAAATAACTTAATGTAGCTGTTTCTTTTAACTGTCTATCAGTCTCTTACATTGACTGGGAGGAATTTTTGTCCACTCTACTTTACAGCACTGCTTCAACTGTCATGTTTGAGGGCTTTCTTGCATGCACGGCCCGTTTCAAGTCCCCATACAAAATTTAGATAGGATTGAGATTTGGGTTTTGACTCTGCCATTCCATAACCCTCAATTTCTTCTTTTTGAGCCGTGCTGTTGTAGCTTTGCTTCTGGGGTTTGGATTATTGTCCTGTTGCAAGATCCATGTTTGGTTCAGCTTCAGTTTTTTGACAGATGGCCCAACATTCTCAAGAATTCTCTGGTACAATCCTAGAATTCATGGTTGACTCAATGATGGCAAGTTGGCCAGGCCCTGAGGCAGCAAAGCAGCCCCAAACCAAAATGCCACCGCCTCCATGCTTTATGGTTGGTATGAGGTTCTTTCGTTTTTGCCAAACATGGTGTCTGGCATTGCGGCCAAACAACTTCACCTCATCTGTCCAGAGCACATTGTTCCAGTAGTTTTGGTCTTTACCCAGGTGTTGTTTGGCAAACGTCAGTCGTGTCTTGAGGCGTCTTCCTTCCTGACCTGCTATGTAGGCCAAGTTTATGCAGTCTCTTTCTGACAGATGACTCCTGTACTTCGACATTGATTGTGGCAAGAGAGGCCTGTAAGATCCCTTGATGTTACCCTGGGGTTCTTAGAGACTTCTATGAGCATATTTCAGTCAGCTCTTGAGCTGAATTTGGTGGGATGACATGTCCTAGGTAGATTGCCAGTGGCCTGGAAGTTTCTCCATTTGTAGATGAGCCATCGGACAGTGGAATGATGTACTTCAAACTTATTGGAAATGGATTTGTAACCCCTCCCAGAATCATGGGCATTAATAATTATTATTTTAAGAGCCTCGGATAGGTATTTTGCTTTTGGTGTGTTACCACACACCCATATGGTTATGACCGAACCAGACCAAGTTTCTAATCTTTATGGAAGGCTGGACCGGCCTACATTTCTCTCCAATGACTTTCTAATCACCTGTTTTGGTGCACCTGGTTCTAATTTTAGCCATTTTATATGATGGTAAAGGTAGGGGTGTACTAACTTTTTCTTCATAAGTAAAATGCATTTGTTTATTTTAATTGCGTAACATTTTCAAAGTGAATTTTCTTGTGTGTGGTTTGTTAAATTGGGTTACCTTTCAAAGAATGTGGTGGGAATTTAGCTCAAATATGCATGTCCAAATATGTTAAAAAAATATCTATACTTTCCAGGGGGTGTACTTACTTTTCACATGACTGTATATCTGCTTGAAAATATTTGATAAGGCTTGAAATTGACTGTCTAGCCATGACCCCCAAAATTCTGACAGCTTGAATAATTTAGAAAATAATAATGGGCAAATATTGTGCAATCCAGGTGTGCAAAGCTCATATAGTATAGACTTACCCAAGTAGACTCGCAGCTGTAATCGATGCCAAATGTGTTTCTAACATGTATTGACATAGGGAGCTGGATGCTTATGCAACGACTATACATTTGCTATTTTAATTTCTATTAATCTATTAAATGTTCAAGTTTTTCCTTTCACTTGAACATTAGTATTTTGTATAAATTGTTGCCAAAAAAATGACAAATAAATTGTAATCTCATTTTGTAACACACAATGTGAAGAGATCCAAAGGTTCTGAATACTTTTGCGAGGAACTCTAAAAATATGTACAAAATCTCTGTTTAGTGTGTTTTTGTGTACTTGATTCTCTAGATTGAACTTTTCCCATTTGAAAATAGCAGCAATCGCTTAAAGTTCCGATCCATAGTTGCTACATACATTTTGATTGATAAGTACCCATCTGATTCTTGAAGAATATAACACAAATGCCTCGTGAGCTTAGTACAACTGTCGTACACCAAAAAATAAACTCCAATGTTTTGTAAACAATGTAAATGACCACTGTTTTTAAATACCATTTTGATATCACGGATGATCGGTCCTTGCATCCATAGCCTAGGTTCCATTTCTCCAGCCTCATCCCTCAGCTTCTTACTGAAACTGTGTTTTGGGGATGACACTTTCTTAATGTTTTCAATTTAAGGATTGCGCATTTAAAAAAAATTAATAATAATCATTAATGAGTGTGTATGTTTTCCAGGGCTAAGTACATCAGTACAGAGCTGGGGATCCGGCAGCGCCTCTTCGTAGGGATCCTGACGTCCAAAAGCACCATCAACACATTGGGGGTGGCCGTGAACCGCACCATCAGCCACCACCTGGACACTGTGGTCTTCTTCACCGGCATGCGCAACCGCAAAGTGCCCCACGGCATGTTCGTGGTCACCCATGGGGACGAGAGGCTCATATGGAACATTTTCCAGACCATCAAGTACATCTTGGAGCACTATGTCCATGAGTATGACTGGTTCTACCTGGCCCAGGACGACACCTACACCGAGGCAGACCGGATCCAACAGCTGGTGGACCACCTGAGCATAGACCGGGAGCTTTACATGGGCAGCCCTGAGGAGTTTATAGGTGGGGAGATGGAGGGGAGGTACTGCTACGGTGGGTTCGGATACCTCCTGTCCCGTACCCTGCTGCTCCGGCTCAAACCCTTCCTGGAGAACTGTAGGAATGACATCCTGAGCGCCAGGCCTGACGAGTGGCTGGGCAGATGCATCATTGATTATGCCAACACCAACTGTGTGGCTGAGCATGAGGTAGGCTATATATTGCTACTGTCTTGTACAGACGAGTTCCACTAAGAGAGTTCTTTTCCATGGGTTTATGATCCCTTTGACCAAGCGACTGTTTTCCGGGAATAGATTAGGCCTAGTCCTAGAATAAGAAGCTTGTTTAAAGGAGATTCTCTATTCAGTAAGGAGATTCTCTATTCAGTTTTTTTTAAGGCCCCGACTAGGCTTAATCTGTGCCTGAAAAAGCATCCCCAAGTGTTTCGCAGTAAGTGAATGTTTCTTGTGTCAACAAAGCAGACCTGTGTTGAATACATAATGTCAAATACTTGGATTTAGTTCGTCCAGTACAATAGAACCAATGTATAGTCACAAAAGTGGACGCTCAAGAATTGAACATGTGTATTTGGCCCAGGTCTGCTCTGAATAGAAACTACAAAGTCGATTGCCTTTCACTGGCATCTTCCCCCAAAAAGATGAAACGGAGCCTGACTTTATGACGCCTCATAAACTTGACTCATTATCTGTCAGTGTAGTCGGCTGGTTCCTGCTCCGTAATCGCTTGAGACACACGCACACCATATTGTAAAAAAAACAAAAAAAACTTGAAGGCCATATACTACAACATCAAAACACAAGAGCCATCTTTCAAGATCCACCAGCCTCACGTTAGAATACTTTCTTTCCAAACTACATCTGTAGTTAAAAAGTAGTCTCCTTAAAGGGTGTACTAGTGACATCTATAGAATAAAGCATGTTGCACCATTATTAGTGCGAAAACATGGTTGTAACACCATCGGTGTTTTAGCACTGCATTCTCTGTAGAGACAGATTTGCCCGTCTTCACACTGGGGCCCCTGAGGGTACTTGTCCCCTCTGCTGTGACGGGGAGCTTTGCTTCTCCTGTTCTGCACTGACAGTCAGGGACCCAGTGGAGCCCTGTCACAGTCACACTGCTTGTCCAAGTGACAGTTTAAAGACTGTGCACCTTCGATAACTACATTGATTTCATCTGTTTGTATATGTTACCCGTTTTGGCCCATAGTGTGGCCGCATGCACATTACACCTGCATTTGTTCCAGCAATATCACCAGTTATACACCATTCTTCCGCAATACTATTTAGAAGTGGATTTATTTTTTACATAATGAGTAGTTAATGCAAGACAGTTTGAGTTTGCCTAAACTTTTTTCTGTGGCGTGTTACGTTCTATACCCTCTTTAATTGGGCTTCCATTTTTTATTTTTTTCCTATGGTCGCATTTGAGCAGGAAACCATCTTGTTTAAGAGTGTGTATTGGAACAGAAACGGAGGGCCTGTTTCACTGCTGCGTGGTCATCTTGCCTCAGGGCCAGCACAACTCCAGGAGGGAGAAGTAGGGGAAAAGTCAGATGAAAAAACATGGGAGAGTGTTACGTGGAAGTACAACTCACATTCCACAACTGTATTTGTAACAGTTGTCAGTTGTGTCGAAGTGACATTGATTCTTTAGACCTTTGCAATTAATTTTTCAGTCCGACGGTTGGTGACCTCGGTTCATGCGATTTCATTATTTGTTATTTTAATAGCTTGATCAGATTGGATAAATGCTTTCTTCCGAATTGGTTAACTTCTTAAGATGCTTACTCTATTCTAAATGGTTGTCTCTTTAGATTAAAGCTGCAATACATACCTTTTTGGGCAACCTGACCAAATTCACATAGAAATGTGAGTTATAGATCTGTCATGCTCACCGAAAGCAAGTCCTAGAGGCGGTGGATCTGTTCTGTGTGCTTAAGTTTTTGCTTTTACTTTGTTTTGTAAATTAGTGGGGGGAAAAATAATAATAAGAAATATTTCACCAGCGGTTTAGATGGTATAATGATTATCTACTGTACACTATACTTGCTTGTTTTGTCACACTGAAATTAGGCGAACATGCAGTAGACTTTTAGCAACCTGGAAATGGCGGAGCGATTTCTGCATAGTGCATCTTAAGTGGTCTTATTACTTATGGTAATGTAGGTGTTCGTACACTGATTCCTCTTAGGTTGTGACACCATACATTCCAGTAGTGTTTTTCCTATGAAGCCATTTCTAAAAGTTTGTTAAACATGAATTGTTTGGACAGAAGTTCTTTCAAGTTTTATTTTGCTATAAGTACGGGATAAGCAAGGTATACATCGTCCAACGAAACGTTTACTTGCAGGTTCCTTCTCGACAATGCAACAGCAATAAGAAATAGTAAAACAATACAACAAAGTAAAATGGCAGAAGAATAGAAAACATTTTAGCATAAGTATAATACAGGAAGGAACTATTTTTAGTACAATAGAGCAGGTGGTCAGTCCAGTTCAAGTATTCAGCAGTGTAAAGGCTTGTAGATAGAAACTATCAGACCTCATGTTCCAATAGGTCTGTGTGAGGTCCCTTAATGCCACGTGCCTTCCTTAGGCGTTGTTTTGAGTAGATGTCCTGGATGGGTGGAAGTATCGTCCCAGTGATGTACTGGGCCGTCTTCACCACCCACTGGAGGGTCTTGCAGAGCATTTGAACCGGTGGGCTATGTGTATTTTTATTTCATTAATTGAAAAAAAATAATAATAATCGAAAGTGCTTTAGTCTTACATGTTGTTAGGATCTGTAATACAATGGTTGTCGGAACTCTTAGTACAGAAAGTTGTTGCTCAAAAAGAAGCCTTACTTTGACTTTTGCTATGACCGATACGGGCTGTAAGGGTCAATGGGTTTGGAAACTGCTAGTGAAACAGCCGCTAAGAAAAGTTTTTCTAAAACATGTCAGAGGACCAATGTTTGATCGTGGAGCATCATCAGGGCTAAATGTCTGAAAATTTCATGGAGCACAAAGGGTGAGATTTTAAGACCAACGAAAAGCAGGTCTTCGCGGTAACATGGATGGTAATGACATGGATTTTGAGGGCGGGAGCGCAAACCTATTCAGCCATGACGCACAGTACACATACGCTCCTGTAACAAGAGGGGAAATTTGCATTTTGCGCTGGTAACCCTGGCATTTAGAAACCTAAAACATTTGACATTTTTTGTTTTTAAGTTGATTTAAAAAAACAAGCATAGTCTCCCCTCCCCCTCAGAAGGCAGTTTGTTTTTGGTAGCAGACTATGAATAAAGGGATTGACTAGCGAGACTGCTTTGAAATAAACCTTAATCACCCACAGCTTTACTTAAAGATCAAATTTGGAAGCAGCAAAACAGTGAGTGGATAAGTTATTTCAGCCAGCTCCCATGTATTATTTTGGACATGCGTTAAACCTCCTATGTACATATGTCCATAAGAAATGTGCCGGTCGGTGACCCTCGTATTTATATCTATTTTTTAATTAAAAACCAAACGGTTTATTAGGATGATTCAACGTCCTTGGCTTCCTGGTGAGAACGTCCATGGCTCGCATGCAATGCAATTTAGGAGCTGTCTGCTATTTCTGGAGAAGTGCGAATGCTATCTGTAGAGTGGATGTGTAGCCTATAATGATGAGGGGACATTACCCCCTCTTTTATATTGAATTTGGATCTTTGTTTGGATCTCCTATGAAAAGTTTTGGAAGTGCGTAAAACCCTCTGTCGTCTACATTGCCTCATTTATTATGTCCTCGCAGGGAGCCGTTATTGTGGCTGTAACTATATTTAGACGGCCTATTTAAAACAAGTTGTTTTGATTTTATAATCGTTCACTCGCTTTTTAAGCCGTATCAGTAGTGACTTTAATCTTTCTTATTGACAATGTTTGGCATGTCCATCATTGAGACATGGCAGACGTAATGCTATTTTACAGTTGGCCTAGCCAATATATCAATGAAAAATGCTATGTTCAACAATGCATTTCCATATTGAAGCCGTGCAATTACTTCTTAGAACAATGTGCCTTGCAAACATGTTCAACATATTTAGCAAATATGGGACAGGCCTACATATATTTTGTTTCTGTAGGCTATTTAACAAAGTAGGCTATAACAAACTAACATTCAAATCAGCGTTGATGACAACACAATACGTAAATGCACAACTTGAAGCAACCACCTATTTAGCCATGGAGCAGGTTCTGATTGGCCAGTGAGGGGTCAAGCCTCCACCTACAACTTATTTATTCATCAAAACCCAGCCCTTTCCCGCCACTACAGCCATAATTCCAGCTGTGAAAATACCAAGAATATAGCACTATTGACAGCTCTAACATTTACCATTTGCCTTAGATTTGATGAAATGGAACCCAAGACTTAACTCAGTCTTCTGTTTGTTTTCACCCAATTTCCCATGTTACCACTTTGCTAAATGTACAGTACCATTCAAAAGTTTGGACACACCTACTCATTCCAGAGTTTCTTTATTTTTACTATTTTCTACATTGTAGAATAATAGTGAAGACATCAACTGAAATAACACATGGAATCGTGTAGTAACCCCAAAAAGTCTTAAATTATTTGCCTTGCCTTAATGACAGCTTTGCACACTCTTGGCATTCTCTCAACCTGAGGTAGTCACCTGGAATGCATTTCAATTAACAGGTGTGCCTTAAGTTGTGGAATTTCTTTCCTTAATGCGTTTGAACCAATCCGTTGTTGTGACAAGGTTGGTATGCAGAAGATAACCCCCCAAAAAGTGTTACTACATGATTCCACGTGTTATTTCATAGTTGTGATGTCTTCACTATTATTCTACAATGTAGAAAATAGTAAAAAATAAAAACCCTGGAATGTGTAGGTGTGTCCAAACCTTTGACTGGCACTGTACGTACATTTTTGTTTTGTTTTCAGGGGCTGCAGTACTACCATTACGAGATGGGCAAGAACTCGGATCCGAGTAAGGTGAAGAATGTGCAGTTTAATAATGCCTTGACTGTCCACCCGGTATCTGACCCTGAGCAGATGTACAGACTACACAAACACTTCACTGAAATCGAACTTCGGAGGACATACGATGAGATCGAGAAGTTGCAGGTAAACGATCTAATCCTGAACGCCACAAAACATCCTTTGTCCAGTGAACACCGATGCAGTCAGTCTCCCCTGTCTGTTTTCATTTAACATTGAGCGCTGAAGGCTTATTTCAGTTGAATATTTGTTTTGTGAATGACTGTTCTCTTGGTTGGACATAAGGGGCATTTAAAGATATGCTTGGGAACTTTGCCAACTAGTATTTTGTAAACCTCCTGCTTTGGGCTGGATGAGTTGTGTAGTTCATTCATGCAGAATTCCCTAGTTTTGAAAGTTTTCTGGAAGCCTTGCGGTGCCTTTTTCCCAAAAATGTTCCCCACGTGGGCCAGCTCCCTAGCAATTTGAGTTCATGCCAATGAGATTCAGCCCCTCGCCATTTGAGTGACAGCTAACAAGATGAGCAGCAGAGAGAGAGAGCGAGAGAGAGAGGATGTTGTGCAAATATCTGCATGTGACGTAGTATGACATTTCCTGAGACCACTTTTGGCTCGTGAGCACTACTTTCAGAACTACTGGCTGAAACATACGAAAGTACTGGAGAATCTCTTCAATTGTAGCAGTACAGTATCACTGTCAGTTTGACTTTAGAGGTTCTTTTTTTATATCTGTACATCTCATGTGTCCACAGGCAGAGATAAAGAATGTGAGCAAAGTGGCTTTTGATGGCAACCGGAGCGCCCAGTGGCCCGTTGGGATCAATCCTACGTTTGAGCCGAAGTCCCGTTTTGAGGTCATCCGATGGGACTACTTCACAGAGGAGCAGGTCTATTCATGCATTGACGGCTCCCCCAAGTGTGAACTGCGTGGCATTGATCGGTTGGACGTGGCCGACGTCATCGAGAGAGCCATGGGGGAGCTGAACAAGAAGTACAAGCCTGTCCTCCACCTGAAGAAGCAGCAGCTGATCAACGGCTACCGCCGCTTCGACCCCACTCGGGGCATGGAGTACACCCTGGACCTGCAGCTGGAGGTGGTCAATCAGAAGGGCCGCAGTCGCTCCATCACCAAGAGGGTCCACCTGGTGCGTCCCCTGAGTCGCATCGAGATCATCCCCATGCCTTACGTCACAGAGGCCACCAGGGTTCACGTCATCTTGCCGTTGACTTTTCAGGAACGGGGTGCCGTCAACCATTTTCTAGAAGTGTTTGCCACAAATTTGTTTGAGACCAGTGACAACGCCATCTTGACTTTACTGTTTATCTACGACCCATTCGAGGCCCAGCAGGTCAACCAGAATGACATATTCACCAGTGTTAAAGCGCAGATCAATGCATACGAACGCAAGTATCCGGCAGTGAAGATCCTGTGGATAAGTGTCAAGACAGAAACCCCTTCTCAAATCAAATTTATGGACATAATTTCCAAGAAGCACCCAGTAGACACGCTGTTCTTCATCACCAACGTCAACACCAACGTCAACTCCGAGTTCCTCAACCGTTGCCGCATGAACTCCATCAACAACTGGCAGGTATTCTTCCCAATCCACTTCCAGGACTACAACCCAGACATTGCCTTCCACAACCAGGAGCCCCCACCCACAGTAGACCTGGTCAAGGACGCCGGACACTTTGACCGCAGTTCTTTCGAGGAGGCGTGCTTCTACAACTCCGACTACATGGTGACGCGCACGCGCATGGCCTCCGACGTGCAGGAGAACGAGGAGATCATGGAGACCTTGGATATCTACGACATGTTTGTCAGGTACTCCACCCTGCATGTGTTCAGGGCTGTGGAGCCGGCTCTGCACCAGAAGTACCACTACCAGGCCTGTAACCCGCAGCTCAGTGAGGACATCTACCACAGGTGTGTCCAGAGCAACCTGGATGGCCTGGGATCCCGTTCCCAGCTCGCCATGCTGTTATTTGAACAAGAGCAAGGAAATAGCACTTGATCACCAGCCCCCTTAGAAACTTGACCTAGTATGTATGTGATTGTGTGTATGCGTGAGTGTGATGTGTGTATGCGTGCGTGTTTGTTTTAAAACTAATGCAGTACATTCCTAAGTGGAAACTTTTTTTTTAAACTAAATGTTTACAATAAAAATGTGCTGTCCGTACAGAAAACGATGGTGGAACCAAATGTGGTTTAAACATTCGGATTTGGTGGTCATGCTGGTCATCTCATTATTTTAACGTGTTACAAAAGTTCTACATACCTTTTGTGGCTCTTGAGGGTATGGCTTTAAACCTGCACAGCTTTTGATACTTGGTCATTTGCAGTTTAGTAATCACTACTAAAGCACATCTGTGTGCCTTTTTTTTTTCTTTCTTTTTTTAAACGTCCATCAGTCCTCTTGTATTTTCATGTCCGTTATCATATCAAGCAACATAAGTAGAGATGTTTTACATTGTATACGTTTCATCAATATTTGAGTCCCTTCCTTTCACATTACACTTTTCACATTTGAATGAATGAGCTGGCATCTGCAATATAGATTCACTCTACTCGCATGTTAACGGGAAGGAAGCTTTACAGCACTGACGTCATCAGATGCAGAATGAGATTACTGTTGGGTTGAGAGGATTGGATGGTATGTGTTGGTGCTGTAGGTCCCCATAGGTGACATCACAAACAAGCCTGTAGATGTAGAGCCTCTTCAGGAGGTTACAGTATAAAAAAAAGAGAACGATATGATTGTCTCTTCTTTAGAATAGGGAATTATGTCATCTTTATCCATTACATTTATATATGCAACGATCTGAATGTTTTAACTCTGAATACACCCCTGGTCAGATACGTTTGTCTGACGATATTTTGTGAGAGTCCTTGTTGAGAGGCTAACTCACAGTTCAGACGCTGAACTTTTGGTTAATCGAATGGAATAGAAATTAAGAGGTTGAAAGGTTTTGCTTGACATACTGATTTGGTTTCATACTACAACCGCTTTCAACACTACAGACTTCCTTGTAGGCACAACACCTCTTGTTTTAAAGAAGTGCATTGCACAAAAAGGACAAAGACAGACGATTCCCACACCTATGCAGCGCGGAAGATAATGTTTGAAACGGTGAATATGATCGGTTTAATGTGTATATTATAGGGCCCATCCCCATTGTTACAATTGTTGAATGTTCGTGGACCCCTTTTTTTCGAGTACTCAAATAACCCAAATCCTAATTGCCCTGTATATTAAAACAATAAAAAGGCAAGTGCCATTTTAAAATTAATTTATTGAAGCCGTAATATCAACTGGTTATATTATATCATGGAGCACAATCTTCAAAAAGGCAGTAACCTCCGCATTTGCGCTTACTTGTAGAACCCTGTGGCTGTTCAATGGCTTAGCCTTTTGTTAATTTAGCAGACAATACGCTCTTATTTCCCGAGCCCTTATCACAGTCAAAACACATTTCATTGTTTAAAATAAATTTAAAAAACGATGTAATATAACAGAATAAAATGGAACAGAATATTTTTCCAAATGGAAAAAAAGTTGCCAGTGCAAAGTGATGCGCATTGCATGTGGAACAGTTATCACCAGTGATCATTTGACACGTTTCATAATGGATGAACACTCACATTGAGCACTGCATGGTGATGCATTATGGCCACATCTGTTTGTCGAGTAGGCATATACTTGTTTATTCAGATGAAAATACGCTCTTTGTCGTCATCAAACTAATGTTTTGCAGATGTTAAATGTGGAACCTGTATGTTTAGGGGGGTTATAGCCTAGGCTAACAAATTATAAATGGCACTAACAGTTCGCAAAGTAACTAGTCAGGACACAACTATTCCAAAACTGCAGCTCGTTCCTGGAACACATTTTCCAACTTCAATCAACCAGTCCATTTTGAATTTGTAACTGTGTTCATTTGGCATGGAATGTAGCTTGTGTATCCAATCCGTTAGATACGTGTTTTATAGGCATTTGTTGCTGTAGGCCCAACGGGAGCTCGTGTGGCGGGATCGGATCCCTCCACACACGTGACATGGAGGGGAAAGGGAATTTGGAGAAATGTGTGACGCTTGGCTTGGTTTCTTTTTTTGTTGTACCCAGCAAATGCACATGTTCATAAGGAACACAAGAGTCGAGGCAAATTTGAACGTTGTCTAAAGACAAAATGTCACTTGCCTTAGTTTTACAGTGGGCTATTTGGAGGGGAAAAAAAGTGATCTCTGGTTAAATATAGAGCTTTTACGTCCGTTGCAGTACTAATTTACTCATGCCTACTCGGTTAACGCAACGTGTCTTCAGATTTCCTGTCTCCCAGTCTCCTCAAACTTAATATAAACCATGATGTTAGCTATATTACTGTGCAACGTATGTTATATTTTTCCCCCCCGAGATTGCAAATAAATCTGTACGTTGTAGTGCCCATCGGTTATAAATGTTTCAACCTCTGTGTCGAAGGGGCATACTCTAAAGTGATTTTCGTACCAGGTTAGGAGAGCATGTTCGCTAACCTTTTTCCTCAGGCTCTTACTTGCTACCTTAAATCTCCCACCCTGCTGTGTAAATTCTTCTAACCTGCTACGAAAAAGTAATCGAAGTGGCGTAAGAAGAATTGCCCGTGTTGAGAAGTTGTGTTTTTGCCGTCTGTTCCGGGTTTCAAAGATCACCAAAAACGAAGCATGAGCCTTAACGTTTCGGTCGCCACAGAAACAGACCCTGAGTCTGTTCTAACGTGACCAACAACCTGCGTGCCCATTTCTCCCGGGGGGAATAATTGCTTTTGCGCTCCATGAAACGGATACGCTCTTCACTCGTTCCGCGCCGAAAGAGCGGCAGAAAAGTCAGACGGAGTGGCAGGTAGCCTAGTGATTAGAGCGTTGGGCCAGTAACCAAGGTTGCTTGATCGAATCCCCGAGCTGATAAGGGAAAAATCTGTCGTTCTGCCCCTGAACAAGGCAGTTAACCCACTGTGCCTAGGCCCTCTTTGTAATTAAGAATTTGTTCTTAACTGACTTGCCTACTTAAATAAAATAAAAACACAATTTCAGATGGCACTCCATGCCCGCTCTTCCATAGAGAAAGTTATGTATTTTTTTTTGTGCACCGATAGAGCAGTGTTTGAACTTGGGCTAGCTGTGACTGGACTAGTTCACAGTAGTTGTTGGTTTCGGTTTGTTACACACATGTAATCTCAATATATTTAAAGTAGGTATTTGAAATCAGTTGAACAAGACTGCAGTTATTAAAAATAAGAATTTGTTCTTACCTGACTTGCCTAGTTAAATAAAGGTCAAATAAATTAAATTGTGGTATGTACTGTAGAAGTTGGCAGTCAACATTGTTACATTACATTTCTATTACATCAGAATATACCTGAATATACACTACCAGTCAAAGTTTTTAGAACACTTACTCATTTCTACTATTTTCTACATTGTAGAATAATAGTGAACACATCAACTATGAAGTAACATACATGGAATAATGTTAAACAAATAAAAATATATTTGAGATTCTTCAAATACCCACCCCTTGCCTTGACAGTTTTGCACACTCTTGACTCTATCAACCAGCTTCACGAGGTAGTCACCTGGAATGCATTTCAATTAATAGGTGTGCCTTTGTTAATTTGTGGAATTTCTTTCCTTAATGTATTTGAGCCAATCAGTTGTTTTGGGGGGGGGGGGGGGGGGGGGTATACAGAAGGTGGCCCTATTTGGTAAAAGAGCATTCCATGTTATGGCAAGAACAGCTCAAATAAGCAAAGATAAATAAACAGTCCATCATTGACTGACCTTCGTGTCTGAAAGTAATCTGGAAAATGTCAAGAACTTTGAAAGTTTCTTCAAGTCCAGTTGCAATAACCATCAAGCACTATGATGAAACTGGCTCATGAGGACTGCCAAAGGAATGTAAGACCCAGAGTTGGCTCTGCTGTAGAGGATAAGGTCATTACAGTTACCAGCCTCAGAAATTACAGCCCAAATAAATGCTTCTGAGTTCAAGTAACAGACACATCTCATCTCACATCTCAACATCAGCTGTGAATCAGGCCTTTCATGGTCGAATTGAACACCAATAAGAAGAGACTTGCTTGGGCCAAGAAACACAAGCAATGGACATTAGACCGGTGAAAATTGGTCCTTTGGTCTGGAGTCCAAATTGGAGAATTCTAGTTCCAACCGCCTTGTCTTTGTGAGACATGGTGTGGGTGAACGAATGATCTCAGCATGTGTATTTCCCACCATAAAGCATGATGGAGGAGGTGTTATGGTGTGAGAGTAGTTTGCATATATATCTGATATATTTAGAATTCAAGGTACACTTAACCAGCATGGCTCCCACAGCATTCTGCAGTGATACACCATCCCATCTGGTTTGCGCTTCGTGGGACTATAATTTCGTTTTTCAATAGGACAATGACCCAACAAACCTCCAGGCTGTGTAAGGGCTATTTGACCAAGAAGGAGAGTGATGGAGTGCTGCATCAGAAGACCTGGCTTCCACAATCCCCCAACCTTAAAAAAATGGGGATGAGTTGCACTGCAGAGTGAAGGAAAAGCAGCCAACAAATGCTCAGCATATGTGGGAACTCCTTCAAGACTGTTAAAATCATTCCAGGTGAAGCTGGTTGAGAGAATGCCAAGAGTGCAAAGCTGTCATCAAGGCAACGGTTGGCTACTTTGAAGAATCTCGTATTTTTTAACACTTTTGGGGGGGTTACTAAGTGATTCCATATGTGTTATTTCATAGTTGTGATGTCTTCACTATTCTACAATGTAGAAAATAGTAAAAATTAAGAAAAACCCTTGAATGATGTTCTAAAAATGTTGACCGGTAGTGTACGTAGTTTGAAATTACATTTGATATTTCCCTGCAACATTTATGGAATTTTTTTAAAATTTTTTTTTATTTCATGTTAAGTATTATATGTATTTAAATGGTATCACATTGTAGCCCTCAATATCTAATGGTTTGCTATCAAACACACCCCAATTCCCGCTCAGTATTCTGCAACCAGAGGTCTTTGAGTGGATGCAGCAGGTACTAGAAACCTGAGTTTGAAATGTGAGTTTAAGTAAAATATGTGCAATACTGTATAGATTACGACCAAAAAATTGACTGTCCAATCAAGAACAAGGATTACATTTTTGTGACGTGTTGCAAGTTGAATACATGCTCTAAATTATATTTATTTAAAACTTATACCAAGGAAATATCCTGTGTAACAACACTGAATGTGACATGAACTACATTGACTTAACTTGCATTACTGTTTTGTGTGTTAATACACCACATTAGATTTATATTGTATTATACTGACAAACAAAATCGACACAGTCTATCATGACATGAAAACCTACTTAAAATAAATAACGTAATTCCCTTAAGTCTTGATTTGATTTTTTTTTTAAATGTATGTCCTTATTTTTTTTTTTCCCCAAGTGGTTTTGTAATTGCATCCACAATTCTTAATGCGTGTCTACTTCACCAGAGACTTGAGGTTACATTATGCAAATTCAGAAGGCTGAAGCTCAAATAGAGATCTCAATTTGTTTGCTTTGTATCTCTGTGTGTGTGTGATATAATTTCTGTTATTAGCTTTGTTTACACATGGTAATAGTGTGCGTGATAGACGTTTCCTATTTTGTATTTTACACAATGTATTTTCTTTTTACTGCCACTGTAATTCCAAGTATTGGATTCAGAGTTTGATCAATCCTTTTATTTACCAGCAATTTGAAGTGTCCAGTGCACTGTAGTATGTTTCTAATGGTAGTGTTAACCAAAGCCATTACTCATTGAATTGAGAAACTGTGGCAGGTTAGAAATTCAATCCATATCCTCCCTTTTTAAAGCAGCTGGCCCAATGCTATCCAGATATATATCAAAGGGTCCTATGTACAGTACAAACTGTGATGTTTTGCCCCCCATTTTAGGACATTTGTTACACAAATGCAGAACAGTTCTTCCCTACCAACAGAAAACTTACCAATGAGTATTTTGGTTTTCTGTTACAAAGATTTAGCATGTCATATTAATCCAAATGAGTCATTATGTAGATAAAACACTCAATGGTATACTGAAATCTTCAATGAACTGTGAATTATTGTAATTTTGAAATAAACTATTTCAGTATGAACATTTTGTCTTATTTCCTTTTTTTAAATGTGTAGTTTGGTGATGATCTAGCGTGGATAAATACTGAGCGGAACATCAGATTGAGGCAGTGGAGCCAACAAAGCCAAAGTTGTCCTTTAGGTGTCAGCAAAAGAGCACATAATCATTCAGCCAGAGCCAAACGTTGGCTGTTTGTCAATATTGCGAAAAGTGTGTGAAGTCACACTTTCAAACTTTCAAAGGCAGTACACTATATTATATTTGGTATATTCTCAATCTTATTTTTACTTTGTCTTGTATCACATGTTCTTTTAAAATTTGTTTGGGAAAAATGTGAAACGCTAAATTATATTTATAGTGGGTGTATTTCAAGGGCCCAATGCATACCACCCCCAGGCATGCTGTGGAACCACCTAACTATATGGCAGCTGGGATCAAATTGTATGTCATTATTGTTGCACTCCATTTGGGACTTTCTCCTCCCACAAGGAAGGGTTCATCTGAAGAATTCAGACTTGAGGGTTCGTCCCAAATGGCAACCTATTACCTATATAGTTCATTACTTTTGACCAGAGCCTTATGGGTAGTGCAATACACGGGGAATAGGTTGGCCATTTGGGATGCACCCTTTTTAGGTGAGCTGTTCAACTTTCACATTAGTTACACCAACTTGTTATCGAAAACGCTCTTGTTTGTTCCCGTTGATGCTTTGCAGAGAAACGGTTGAGTCACACTCAACCTGTTGTGAATGTATGAGCAACGTAAGTTGTCTTCTCCTTTCTCTCTGAAATGATTTTGACAACAGTCGCAGTGAGTATTAATACAAATGCCTGACGGCTGAAGCTCCTTAAAGCTCAAGAACAAAGTGACGAAGGCAAAGAAAAAGTGCATTTACAATAGATCATATGAGGCATTTTAATGTACCAATCTAAACTTTAATATTTGTACTTAACCATAACATTTATAAAATGTGTTCTAACAGAATAAACAGTTACAATAGCAGACTTCTGAACAAAACGTCTTCAGCATTCTCCTGTAAATCTTAGTGAATTTCCATTGGTGTCACACTGTTTGATAAAATTGCTCTGATCCGTTCTTCATCTTGAGCTGTCGACAGTGTAACGGTGCATGCCGCAATGCCATTTCACTCAATGAAACCCCTATTGCTGTCATGTGGAACATTCAGACCAAAATGAGAAATTTCGCAATACACAAATTTGTTATTACAGAGAATTGATTTTGATTGTGTGAATATACAATATGTCAACAGTATTGCGAACCTGAACAAGCAGAGAAGAGCGAAATTCAGTGAACGAACGAGGAGAGTGGCAAATTTAGTAATGGTAATGTACAGAATGTCGTCAACTGGGGAAATCAAGCAAGGTCAACTCCAGCTCCACAGCCACCATTTAGTTCCACTGTAATATGCACAGATGTCATTTGCAACTACTATTTGTAATATTCCATACCAAATTATTTCAGAATTCTATGGACACATTCTCAGACAAGCCAAACATGTATGCTATACACACAGCAAATCACAGACCGACTCTGAGGCTTTCCTGTATCTATACATGCATGACCGCCTATACGTGACTGCAACAAGCGAAGTCAAGCTTTACATTGATCATTTGACCCCACATTCACCTTAGTACAGAATCTCCTCAGTGTGCGACCTGTCCTTCAGTGTTGTTGATGACAGAGGAGAAACCTGGTATAGGGTGCCATCAGGGACCATGATTGGGAACTTTTGAAAATGATGATGATTATGATTATGAATATTTAAAAGCCATGCTTGGCCCCCGTGATTACTTGACATGGGGCAAGAGTAGATTTTATTTACGCTGATGAATGGGTCATTTCATTGTGGACTTGTCAAACAAAGCACAGCACAGAGCACTCAGCAGGGTTACAGATATTAAAGGCCCAGTGGGGTCAAAAATGAGAGTTTCCTGTGTTATATTTCCACACGGAGGCTGGAATAATACTGTGAAATTGTGAAAATGATGATGGTGCCCTTTTAGTGTAATGGCTGTTTGAAAAGTCCGCCTGAAATGTCAGCCTGTTTTGGTGGGATGGAGTTTTGCCCTGCCTGGTGACATCACCTACTTCATAGACTAATAAGAAAGAGTTCCAAACCTCTCTGCCAATAACAGCTAGTTTCCCCCTCTCCACTCCCAGACAGTCCTAGCTAAATTCTTGATTGAGAAATTTCTCTTTGCTAAGAATTGTTTTTCTTCATTTTTGACCATTTTAATTTAAAACAATCACAGGAAGGTACTTCATTGTTATCCAAATGATTTGATATTGAGATAAAAAGATCCATTACGGCCGTTTCTAAGATCACAAGCAAAATAAAAAAATAACAAATAGTTATATTCAAACATCTTTATCTATTTATGTGATTGTGTGCTGTAATGTGAGGTATAAATGAATAACCCAGCAAAATACAAAATCGTATACCTACAGTCGATTTTCAGACAGTAGTCAAAGTGATAGGTCTTTCACTGAGGCTGTTCTACACGAGAGTGGACAGCAGTTTTAGTCCAGGATAAACTTTTACTGTAACAAATTCACTATCTAAGCCAAGAGATTGTGCAGGAGACATAAAGCAATTCTTTTGGAAGCAACTTTGCTTCCAACAGGGATTTATGGGAAAGGACTCTTCTGGCCCTTTCTTTAAATAGAGGCGCTCAGCTACTAGACTGTGGAATGTGCTCAATTGTGTGTATTCTGATTCATCCATGTCAAGGGGATTCACAGCACAGCTTGTTGCTTGCTATTCATTGCCTTTTTGAATGATGACCCAATATGGACACCGTAATTGTTGTAAGAACTTCACCCAAGTCAGTAAATAAAATACAAATAATGACAGTCCTACTAACCATATCTATGTGCATTTTGTTGCTTGGAGCAAGGCAATTCCAATCATCTTTCTGACTGGTTTTGCTAATAAACAAAAATATGTCAGTGTGATTACTACAATCATAACAGCTATATATATATATATGTATATATTTTTTAAATAATTTTCTCTAAAATATATAAATCAATTACAAAAATTAGTATTAGTGTTGAATTAAATTAATAATTATCCATTTAAAACAGTGCTTTCTCTTTGTGTTCAGGTTGAACCTATGTAAATGTATAATGCTACTCTCTAAAACACCTTTCCCATAAACCAGACATGTCAATCTCTCCTGGCTCAAAGTAGAGGAGAGATTGACCTCCTCACTGCTTGCCTCTGTGAGAGGTATTGATGTGTTGAAAGCACCAAACTGTCTGTTCAAACATCTAATACACAGCTCAGACACCCATACGTACCCCACAAGAAATGCCACCAGGGGTCTCTTCACAGTCCCGAAGTCCAGAACAGACTCTGGGAAACTCAGTACTACATAGAGCCATAACTACATGGAACTCTCTTCCACACCAAATAACTCAAGCGAGCACTAAAATCAGATAAAACAACACCTCATGGCACAACGAGGACTGTGAAGAGACCCAAACACTTACACACAATCTAACACACTCACTCTCCACACACACACACACACACATTTGTAATGTGGTATTGTGGATTTTATATTGTACATTTGTAATAAAAGAGCAATAATGTAATATATTGTATGATGCGTTGTTTTATTTATGATTTCGGCTGTTGTGTTTGGTTGTGATGTAATTGTTTTAACCCTGCTTGGACCACAGGAAGAGTAGCTGCTACCTTGGCAGCAGCTAATGGGGATCCTAATAAATACTAAATAGTGTATAGCTGGTACGCAGTATGGGCCCTATCATCAAAGCGAGGATAGTATGGTTTTAACACGCCAAAAGATCAATGTAATTCCTCTGATTTTGTTTGATATCTCTGTATAATGGTTCGATTGAATATGACCACCTGTCTTATACTCATCTTGTATACAATATAAAGGGGAAATGATGTCTCATCAAATAATGACATATTTTACAATGATTCAAAAACAGTGAGCTGAGTGAGAACTTATTGAGAATAATAATAACAAATTAAGAAGGGTACACAAATCAAGATACTGGAGTTGAGTAGAAATTAATCAAGATGGCTCAAAATGGCATGCAGTCCTTGTCTTGTTCCCATGTGGTGACCATGTACCAAAATAACCAGTATAGAAATCGCAGTGGCCAGCTGTCAATTGTAGGAAGATTGAAGGTGGGCGTCTCCAGCTGGACAGTAATGTGGGGTCCAATCCGTGCTTACATACAAGTGGTCTGTTTGCAGCACAGGTTTGGTGTTCAACTTTGGCTGTAGCTTTTTCACTGGTGACAGCAAGAAAGATATAGAACTGAGGTCCCAGGGTCTGTTTTGATGCCCGATCCAGCCCAGAGAGGACACAACTTTTGTTGTCATCAGGATGGAAAGATGGCCGCCGGCTCTAGCAGGCAAAGTCCTCAAACACATGTGGCTGTCCTTGGTGGTGGGGGAGATGGTGGTTCGGTAGAATCGTTTTGGCATAAGCTCCTTCAGGATGACTTCTGGTCATGGTCATATCACTGGACTCCTGGTGGCCACAAAGACCACAACACAATAAGATATACAAAATGGGCCAGTTTCCCAGACACAGATAAAGATTAGTCTTGGACTAAGGGCTCTATTCAATTCGTATTGCCGAAGTATCGCGGAAGATCAATGTATACATTTTAAGGTCATTTCCAATTGAGTCGAAATATGCAGCACTTACTGTGAATGCAGTCTCAGCGACCGCGGGTACATTGAGCATCTCTACTGATCGGTGTCCCACCCACGGGACGGTTGAGCTAATGTGCGCTAATGTGATTAGCATGAGGTTGTAAGTAACAAGAACATTTCCCAGGACATAGACATATCTGATATTGGCAGAAAGCTTAAATTATTGTTAATCTCACTGAACTGTTCAATTTACAGTAGCTATTACAGTGAAATAATGCCATGATATTGTTTGAGGAGTGCACAGTTATAAACTCAAAGTTATTAATATTCCAATTAGGTACATTTGAGCAGTCTAGATACAAAATTTTGAACAGAAATGCAATGTTTCATTGGATCAGTCTAAAGCTTTGCACATACACTGCTGCTAACAAGTGGCCAAAAACTAAATTGTGCTTGGGCTGGAATAATACAGTATAGCCTTTCTCTTGTATTTTTATTTTTTTCTTTGTTATTATTTTTTACCAGATCTAATGTGTTATATTCTCCTACATTATTTTCACATGTCCACAAACTTCAGTGTTTCCTTCCAAATGGTGTCAAGAATATGCATAACCTTGCTTCAGGTCCTGAGCTACAAGCAGGTAGATTCGGGTATGTCATTTTAGGCAAAAATTGAAAAAAGGGGAGGATCCTTAAGAGGATCAATCGCGCTACAAAGCAGATCTTCAGCGCTCAGGATTGAATAGAGCCCTAAGAATGTTCAATGGAGGCTTAGTCTGTGTCCTGGAAACTGGCCCTAACTGATGTACAGTTTAACGTTGGCTCAATAAACCAAAATTACAATGCCTTTGAATAAACCAAAATGATAATACCTTTGATGTAATGGTAGATATTTCATGTAGATGATTTTTTTACATCTAGGGAAAATGGATGATTTTGGATGATTTTATATGAACTCGAGAAGTAAATTTGTTCCTCATGAGAGAGGGACCTGGGAATTGGAGTTGCCTCTGGGGGGATGTAATCCTGTACAGTGGGATAAAACAATATTTTTAACAAGAGACTACCCTGATGTCCTTGAGAAAGACATGCAGTGATATAACTTGTAGTGATATATACAGATGTATAGTGATATGACTTGTAGTGATATATAAAGATGTATAGTGATATAGCTTATATATAAAGATGATACATAAAG
Organism: Oncorhynchus clarkii lewisi; assembly: GCF_045791955.1. Taxonomy (NCBI): domain Eukaryota; kingdom Metazoa; phylum Chordata; class Actinopteri; order Salmoniformes; family Salmonidae; genus Oncorhynchus; species Oncorhynchus clarkii. Next base: position 50,886,635 of record NC_092149.1, on the reverse strand, counting down.
ATTTGTTGTGACACAAAGATTTATAGTGATATATAAAGATTTATAGGGATAGAGCTTATCGTGATATATATAGATTTATAGTGATATATAAAGATTTATAATGATATAGCTTGTAGTGATACATATTTATAGTGATTTATAAATATTTACATTGATACATAAAGATTTATAGTGAGATAGCTTATAGCTTATATAAAGATGTATTGATACATAAAGATTTATAGTGAGATAGCTTATAGCTTATATAAAGATGTATTGATACATAAAGATTTATAGTGATATATAAAGATGTATAGTGATATGTAAAGATTTATAGGGATAGAGCTTATAATGATAAATAAAGATGTATAGTGATATATAAAGATGTATAGTGATATAGCTTGTAGTAATGTATAACGATTTATAATGATATAGCTTGTAGTGATATTTAGATTGACAACCGTTGTGCCCAAATGGTTGTACATCACGGCTAGAGTGAACTGAACAACCCCATTTTTAGGAGGTTCATTCTCCCTTCATGCACAGCCTGTGGATGTGTAGGCCCGCAACATGCCTGATGCAACATGCCTGCCCTCCACAAGCAACACGCTCACCTTACTGGCTTTCATATCTTGCAGATCCACAGTTGCAACTGTGGTCGTCTGTTGTTTCTTCTCATCCTTCTGTGGCCTCAGCAGACGCTGCAGCCTGTGCTTGATCACCTGCATGAAGGGAGGGAAGAGAGAAAGTCAGGAGTCCACTCCGTCAGCACATCTGACATATCCCAGTGCTCAGCGAGCGGGGGCTATCCATATCATTAGCCTCGTATAACACGAGTGAAATCATTCACGCTCATAATTGACACATAAGCAGTGATCGTAGTCCTCACGTAACAGTTGAAAAGGTCAAAGTCCCACTGACACTGATTAAGGCTGCCATTTTAGAATGTTGTCCTTGGGGTTTACAGATTATGAACAGCTGAAATGTGTGTAGGGTTGTAAAATTCCAGTAACTTTCCCGAAATGTACAGGTATTCCAGAAATCCCGGTTGGAATCAGGTGGGTATAAGCAGGAAATCCGGAATCCGCCAACCAGAATTTTTGAGGAAAACTACAGAATTTTGCAACCCCGAATGTGTCCCCTTTTGTGAGCTTCATGCACATACACATATGAGACAATGTACCTCGTAAACATAATCCAAAATTTCTAAGATTGTCAAAATACTGGCTCCAATGAACAAGCCCATCTGGCCTCCAATGTCACCTGAAAAGGAAGACATCATATTAAGATTCCTCCTGGTATGGTTCCAGGTGATGTCAATGATAACTCATTAAACTCATAGTTCAAACCCATTATCTCGAGTCCAAATTCCATTTATTACCATTTATTACTAATTTATTACAAAGAACCACAGTCAGGCAGTTTCTATATTAAGACTCATCTTTAAACCACATGAAACACCAATTGTTGAAAAAACGTTGAATTAAATGTAAAAAATGGCGAGAGAGAAAGGGGTCAGGGCCGAAAAGAGAAACACTCACCTAGTAAACCTGCAACATCGTACGCTTTTTTTTGTTCAATTGTTTCGTAGTTAAGAGCCTCGAAGAAGATGTCCAGCACCAGAAAGTTGTCTCTGGAGACGGAGGAAAATGTGAACATGAATAAAAGATAACTGCATGTGTTTATGATACGTTTGTTATAACCAATAGTGAAGTGTTACAGAGAAAACAATACAACGTGCACTTTCCTTTTAAACTCAAAACACAGCACTGCAACGTCAACAGGATAAGACGTCAACACATATACCGTACCATGTCCTTTTTTATGGTCATCATAAATTGTCACGGTGGCACATTCATGCCGTAAAAAGCAATTCAAAGTAATCAAGTTAATGACTGTCAGATTAGGCGGCCTTTAAGATCTTAACAGCATTGAGCAGTGGACTTGAAAAGCACAGGCCGCATCTGAAAACGCAACCTAGTACCCTACTTTTGACCAGGGTCCGTAGGTCTCTGGTCAAAAAGTAGTGCACTATAGATGAATAGGGTGACATTTTCTCATGATGTGTAAGCCAACCCCTGAGGGTGTCTCCATTTTCCAGCGCTGATCTTTTCCAGGTCATAGTCATATAAGTCGTCAAGTTAGATCTACCTGATATACTCCTCAGACTTGTCGTACTTCCTGGACAGGTAGCGAGCGGAGCCCTTGCTAGGGATCTTGACCATGGAGAGTTCCTTGCCGTAGCGGGTCAGGTTGCATGGTGTCTCACAGGGACAGGTGTCCCCAGTGCTCTTCTGGAGAAGGGCTGGGTACACAGAGCAGATTGTTACATCCTGGGTTTGCGACATAGCCTGGAACACAGAGCAGAGTGTTATAGCCTGGGTCTGGAAGATAGCCTCGAACACAGAGCAGTGTTGTTAGCCTGGCTCTAGGACATAGCTTGGGTCAGTAAGACCAGTCTAAAGCCAGGTGATCCTAAATGAGCTATAGACTCCAGTGACGATGGAACAGCTGCCATGCACAAAGTGAGGCCCTTGTTCTCCTGCATGGGCACCATCAAATAGGATGCTGGTGTGTTTGGGTTCCATCTTTGCCTCCTAATAACCACTGTTGATGGATTTCAGTTAGCAAGTTAAAGGGGAATTCTGTTACTTTTTTATCCCCATATTTATTATCTCCAGTGCCTATGTGCTAGAGATAATGAATATGAAAATTGGTGGGATTTCCCTTTCTTATAATTCAATGTTTACCAGTTTCTAAGTTTTTATTGTCACGTGCACTGTACTAGTACCGTGAAATGCCTTTCACGCTCTCTCTTTCCCAACGATGCAGTAGTTCTATAAAAAATCAAATAAAAAAGAAGTAGACCAAAAAAAGAAGAACACAAAAAAAGTAACTCATCTATATACAGGGTTAGTTCCAGGGTCAGTGCTAATATCCTATTTACAATGGGCAGGGATACTGGAGTGTTACGATTAGATATGTATAGGGGTAAGGTGACTTAGCATCAGCATATATGAGAAACGTGAGCGTGTGTGCGTATGTAGAGTCAGTATGAATATATGTGTGTGAGTGTGTAGAATGTGCATAGAGACAGTGCACAAAAATAAAAGAGTCCATGCAGATAGTCCGTGTAGCCATTTTGTTAGCTGTTTAGCGGTCTCATGGCTTGGGGATAGAAAGATGTTCACGAGCCTATTGGTGTCATACTTGATGTTCGGATACTGCTTGTCATGCGGAAGCAGAGAGAACAGTATATGGTTGGGGTGGCTGGAGTCTTTAACAATTTTCCTGGGACTTCCTTTCAACACTGCCTGATATAGAGGTCCTCGATGTCAGCGAGGTCAGCCCCAGTGATGTACTGCCTGTCCGCACCACCCCCTGTAGTGCCATGCGATTGAGGGAAAGGTGTCGTTGCCATACCAAGCAGCGATGCAGCCAGTCAATATGTTCTCAATGGTGCAGCTGTAGAACTTTTAAAGTATTTGATGGCCATTGCCAAATCTTTTCAAACTACTGAGGTGAAAGAGGCGCTGTCGCGTTTTCTTCACGACAGTTCGCATGTGATATGTGGACCATTTTAAGTCCTTAGTGATTTGGACACAGAGGAACTTGAAGCGCTTGACCCGCTCCACTGCAGCCTTGTCGATGTGAATGGGGGTGTGCTCGTCCCACTTCCGTTTCCTGTAGTACACGATCAGCTCCTTGCTCTTACTGACGTTGAGGTAGAGGTTGTTTTTCTGGCACCATTCTGCCTGGTGCTGAGGGTCAGTGTGGCAGAGGTAATGTTACTACATGCTTAATTAATATACTTACTGAAATCATGGCTATTTCATTGGGTGCACACACTAACACATACAGTGCATTGACTTTTTCCACATTTTGTTACATTACAGCCTTATTCTAAAATTGATTAAATTGTTCCCACTGTCAGCTTGGATGGGGAGCGTCGCTGCACAGCTGTTTTCAGGTCTCTCCAGAGATGTCTGATTGGGTTGAAATCTGGGCTCTGGCTGGGCCACTCAAAGACATTCAGAGACTTGTAAAGCCACTCCTGCATTGTCTTGGCTGTGTGCTTAGGGGTTGTTGTCGTGTTGGAAGGTGAACCTTCACCACAGTCTGAGTTCCTGAGCACTCTGGAGCAGGTTTTCATCGAGGAACTCTGTACTTTGCTCCGTTCATCTTTCCCTCGATCCTGACTAGTCTCCCAGTCTCTGCCGCTAAAAAACATCCCCAAAGCATGATGCGGCCACCACCATGCTTCACCGTAGGGATGAAGGGTTTCCTCCATATGTGATGCTTGGCATTCAGGTCAAAGAGTTCAATCTTGGTTTCATCAGACCAGAGAATCTTGTTTCTCATGGTCTGAGAGTCTTTTAGGTGCCTTTTGGCAAACTCCAAGCGGGCTGTCATGCACCTTTTACTGAGGAGTGGCTTCCGTCTGACCACTCTACCATAAAGGCTTGATTGGTGGAGTGCTGCAGAGATGATTGTCCTTCTGGATGGTTCTCCCATCTCCACAGAGGAACTCTGGAGCTCTGTCAGAGTGACCATCAGGTTCTTGGTCACCTCCCTGACCAAGGCCCTTCTCCCCCGATTGCTTAGTTTGGCCGGGCGGCCAGCTCTAGGAAGAGTCTTGGTGGTTCCAAACATTTTCAATGTAAGAATGGCTATTGTGTTCTTGGGGACTTTTTTTTGGTACCCTTCTCCAGGTCCTGTATTGGAGCTCTACGGACCATTCCTTCGACCTCATGTCTTGGTTTTTGCTCTGACATTTACTGTCAACTGTAGGACCCTATATAGACAGGCTCGTGCCTTTCCAAATCATGTCCAATCAATTGAATTTACCACAGATGACGATCAAGGGAAATAGGATACACCTGAGCTCAACTTCGAGTCTCATAGCAAAAGGTCTGAATAGTAATGTAAATAAGATATTTCTGTTTTTCATTTTTAACAAAAAAAACCTTGTGTTTGCTTTGTCCTTATGGGGTATTATGTGTAGATTGATGAGAAAAAAAAATAATTTAATCATTTTTAGAATAAGGCTGTAACGTAAGAAAATGTGGAAAAAGTCAAGGGGCCTGAATACTTTCCAAATGCACTGTACATGCATAAACAATTTCTCATTCACAGCGATAAAAGCAAATATATGCACAATCAGAAAAAAAACCTCACATACTACATAAACATAGACCACAATACATGGCTTACTCAATCATCCCTCTTTTCAAGACAAATTTCAATTCAGTTGGACAAAATGGCCAGTGTCTATGACCTGATAACAGTAATTCCAATTTTATAACTCTTATAATGAGGTTATTTGTATGCAGGGGCAACACATAATCTATTCTTGGACTGAGGCACACAAAAAAAAAATCAACTATATAATACAAATATATAAATAATGTTTTAAGTTATTACCTTTCACAATGGCTGAATTTATTCTGATTATTTGAGTGGAAAATGTAACCGATATAAATATGAACAGTTCTTGTAAGATATATCTACATTTAGCTCACCCACCCATTAAATGGGCTTGGATTCTTTTTGAAGAAGATGATAATTAAATGTCTGGCTTATTAGGCTTGAAAATCCTAATTGTACTAATATATCTCTCATCACATAATAAAGCGTTTCTTTTATGACCGTCATAGTATCTTTGAGACAAATCACCTCTGCACAGAGATAACCCGAACCAGACAGTGGGGAGTCGGCCGCACCGTATGGAGTTGGTTTGGTGAAGGAATATCAATGTACTGTGAAAGCTCCAACGTGAAGTCGAGTAAGGAGTTGGGTAACATCGTTGTCACTCACAGCTTGCGCATTTCCTTCTCCTACAATTGACATATCAACATGGAGGCAATTTCATTTTGAAATCTTTACCCAGGCTATCTCCACCCATACACTGAAACTCAATATTTCCTTATAAAGTGAGTCAACATTCTGAGTTACTGATTTCACTGTTGTTTTACTCTATTATAATAGTAAATAAAAAGGTTTCTTACCAAGCGCCTTGTCAACACACTTGATGTTACTGGGAGTGCAGATATCGGCAGTTCCTGGAGTACAAAACATGAAATGAGTTTGATCAATCAAAAACAAAATGGTCGCCGCCTGTATGTCTGCCAACATGGAAAACTCTCATTGAGAACAGAACACTAGCTTATCATTCATCTACGAACGCAGACATGGGAAGATGAGTTCCAGGGATAGGGTGTCCGCCTCTGATTGCATCGAGAAATGGAGCACCGGGGCCCCACCCCAAAGGCATATTTAGAAAGTCTAAAAACCAATCAACGATTTACCTTCTCACCGTGACAAACACAGAGCAGGGGGCACTAACGATAGGAATTCATCAGGAGCACAATTAATCGCGGGAAATATGTGTGGCAACGCAGACGACAAAATGTTCTTTGAGTTAATGTTTTGAGAACAGTCGCCTTTCCAATTTGCATTAGGGAAGATTGATTTGGGGACATTAAAGTCGGGGGCACAGAGGAGCAGAGTCGTCATTATGATCAGGGTAGCAGGAATGCACAGGAAATCTTTCACCATATTTCCAATGGAGAGAGGTCAGGTGTGTCTGTACAGGGGATTTTCATCAAGGAATGAAAAGAAGCAGATTGGTATACCACATAGGACTCCAGCCGTGCCGAGACGTACATATTGACAGTGTGAACATGAAATGGTTGAAACAGGGACAAAATTATCTAATATCAGTGAACCACTGGTTGAATCAACGTTGTTTCCACGTCATTTCAAGGAAATCAGGTTGAACCCACGTGGAATAGATGTCGGATGGATGTCTGTGCCATGTAGGGAGTGAGGTTTACAGTAGACTACTTACCGGGCATGTGCACCATCCTGCAGTTGCACTCCCGGAGCACCTCCCTGGTCTCGCAGCGCAGGCGGCAGGCACTGATGCTGTAGGTGTCGTATCCCGGGATCATCTGGTCGCTGGTGGAGCGGCAGTTCCCCCAGGGCTGGGGCAGGTAGGTCAGCTAAGCACAGAGTGATTGATTAGAGCCGTGTCTGAGCCACAGGGAGGAGAAGTGGGAAAAGTACTGAGGGGGTGGTAATCTGGGAGAAAGCAGTGCCGGGGCCTACCCTTTGTTCCTGACATGAAACAAAGGTCTGGAATCCCGGGGAGACTCCGAAGCCCAGCTGGTGGATGTAGGGAGGCTCATCCTGGCTGTGGATCTGCACGCGGATCCCTGCCTCTAACGACGTCTCATCTTCCGGGATAAAAGAGGCACGCGCAGGCAGTACAAAGACACACATACAGAGTGGATTCATTCAGCCTTTTATTCATCAATCCTAGGGGAGGGCTAATTTTCACTACGCCTATCTCAGTCATGAGAAAAATGAGACACTGACAATGTGTGTGTGTGTGTGTGTGTGTGTGTGTGTGTGTGTGTGTGTGTGTGTGTGTAGTATATGACTAACAGTGCTGTCAACAGATGTATCCCTTCCAGTAATCATTTTACAAAAACACTATTCAGGATGGTGATGCCATTGCAAAAATGTATCGCTAGGGTCCCCTCACAAACAAGATTCAGAGATTTATGACAACAGACACAGGAGCCCGCAACATCACGTAAGATTTATGGCTTACTTGTCTCTTTCCAGATGGGGAGATACTCGTCCTGTTGAATATCCAACATAATCTCCAGGCCATTTCCCATTCCACCTTGCTTGGTTTTCCTGGACGTCGACTTGTTCCCGTTGAAAGTGTAACATTTTCCGTATCTGGTGTAGACCTACAGGAGAATATGTTCGTATCAGAAATGTCATAATAAACATGACAATATCCATCTCCACTATGACAGACGTACTCGTGAGGTGTCGTAATGAAGTTGAAGATATGGCCTGGAAAATGAACAAGATTGTCTACGTGGTTTCACATTCTCTGTCTGTAATAAACATAGGAGATGTGTTTTGAGGGGAGAGTTACATACCAACAGTCTTGATCTTTACTGATAAAAACACATCAAAAACACAACTTGTAACGTATACCTGTATTTTACATACTTACTGTATGACTACGATAAAATGATCCATTCAGGATTCCACAGAAATCCCCCAAGATCTTTTTAATCTACGTTAATAAGAAAATATTTAAAAGAAAACAGAAGCATTTGAAACTGATGTACAATATCATCTTATCATCAGCTTGACAGCAGCCTTTTAAGGGAGTTCATTTTCTTTGTTTATGGGCCTTATCTCACTACAGTACAAGCCAAAGTGACACATGTCCGTTATTTTGACTTGACACCATGAACCTTGTGAAATGAAAGAATGAAAGATGAGAAAATCACATGACAAACATAATGAGCAGATGAGACAGCGGGGTTGACAGTCAAATTACAACGGTGTCAAATCCAGAATGTTTCTGTAAAAACAAGCCTGTTTTTACTTCAATATCACCCCACTTAGAGTTGCATAATTCCAGTAACTTTCTCAAAATGGCCTGGTCTTCCAGAAATCGCAGATGGAAGATTCCCGGAACAGGTCGGAACAAGCAGGAAACCTAGAAATCCTGGGAATTATCAGAATTTTGCAACCCTAAGCACAAGCCTTATAATGACTGGTGTGACGGATAAATTAGGGACAAAAATGAGACAACACTGATAGTTACACACAAATTAAAGCCACGGTTGAGCTATAAAACCCGTACACTGTCATCTGGCTCTGCTGGCTGTTGTACACCGTCCATAACAGTCATTAAGACCAGTTTTGTTGTTGTTTGATTCCCAGATTGCCCCTTTAAGCCCAAATCAAATTGTTTTGGTCGCCTAGACAGATTTGCAAATGTTATCGCAGGTGCAGCGAAATGCTTATACAGACGCTTACAGTTGAAGTCGGAAGTTTACATACACTTAGGTTGAAGTCATTAAAGCAAATTTTTCAACCACTCCACAAATTTCTTGTTAACAAACTATTGTTTTGGCAAGTCGGTTAGGACATCTACTTTGTGCATGACACAAGTAATTTTTCCAGCAATTGTTAACAGACAGATTATTTCACTTATAATTCACTGTATCACAATTCCATTGTGTCAAAAGTATACATACACTAAGTTGACTGTGCCTTTAAACAGCTTGGAAAATTCCAGAAAATGATGTCATGGCTTTTGAAGCTTCTGATAAGCTAATTGACATTATTTGAGTCAATTGTAGGTGGACCTGTTGATGTATTTCAAGGCCTACCTCCAAACTCAGTGCCTCTTTGCTTGACATCATGGGAAAATCTAAAGAAATCTCAGAAAAATAATTGTAGACCTCCACAAGTCTGGTTCATCCTTGGGAGCAATTTCCAAATGCCTGAAAGGTACCACGTTCATCTGTACAAACAATAATACGCAAGTATAAACACCATGGGACCACGCAGCCGTCGTACTACTCAGGAACAAGACGCGTTCTGTCTCCTAGAGATGAACGTTCTTTGGTGCAAAAAGTGAAAATTAATCCCAGAACAACAGCAAAGGACCTTGTGAAGATGCTGGAGGAAACAGGTACAAAAGTATCTAAATCCAGAGTAATACGGGTCCTATATATCGACATAACCTGAAAGGACTCTCAGCAAGGAAGAAGTCACTGCTCCAAAACTGCCATAAAAAGCCAGGCTACAGTTTGCAACTGCACATGGGGACAAAGATTGTACTTTTAGGAGAAATGTTCTCTGGTCTGATGAAACAAAAATAGAACTGTTTGGCTATAATGACCATCGTTATGTTTGGAGAAGAAGAACACCATCCCAACCGTGAAGCACTGGGGTGGCAGCATCATGTTGTCCCCACAACAGGAAGGACTGGTGCACTTCACAAAATAGATGGCATCATGATGCTTGAAAATTATGTGGATATATTGAAGCAACATCTCAAGACATCAGTTAAAGTTAAAGCTTGCTCGCAAATGGGTCTTCCAAATGGACAATGACCCCAAGCATACTTCCAAAGTTGTGGCAAAATGGCTTAAGGACAACAAAGTCAAGGTATTGGAGTGGCCATCACAAAGCCCTGACCTCAATCCTATTGAAAATGTGTGGACAGAACTGAAAAAGCATGTGCTAGCAAGGAGGCCTACAAACCTGACTCAGTTACACCAGCTCTGTCAGGAGGAATGGGCCAAAATTCACCCAACTTATTGTGGGAAGCTTGTGGAAGGCTACCCGAAACATTTGACCCCAGTTAAACAATTTAAAGGCAATACTACCAAATACTAATCGCGTGTATGTAAACGTCTTCCCCACTGGGAATGTGATGAAAGAAATAAAATCAGAAATAAATCATTCTCTCTACTATTATTCTGACATTTCACATTCTTAAAATAAAGTGGGGATCCTAACTGACCTAAGACAGGACATTTTTACTAGGATTAAATGTCAGGAATTATGAAAAACTGAGTTTAAATGTATTTGGATAAGGTGTATGTAAACTTCCGACTTCAACTGTATTACCAAACTGGGATGTTTACTAAAACATAGTACACACCTACCATAGGGTTCCTTTGACAGAAAAAAAATAAACATTTCAAATCGACTGTGTGATCGTTCAGTAAATGGGTACACATATAGAATATGTAGCCTAGTATGTAGGAACAAAACAATGTTGTCAAATGATTCAAAGGCATACAGTATAATTGTGGCTAAACCAATAGCGTATGAAGAGGACAATGGTGTGCAAGCCACCCTCTTTGACTGACATGTGCTGTTAGTGTAAATTGGTTTAATCTGTGGAAGGCTGGCACAGAGCAAGCAGAGAAGGTAAACTGTACCTATCATTGATTTAGCCTGCTTCATTGACATACTTAAGCCTCCACCACTGCACTCAATCTGATCCAGCAGGGTACAGCGGTAGAGGGATTCAAGTTTAGAAATGAAAAAAAAAAAGGAAAGAATACTCTCTTACAGAGAGTCCCCGAGTTCTGCTCTAAAAGTTTGGCTGTTTTGAGAATGCCGGGGTGTTCACAAATGATGTCCCCAGAGAGCAGGGGAAGTTTTCCCATCATCTCAGCCTGGAAATCGTTGCTGGCAGAGCCTCCACTGATTCATTTCTCAGCTTTAGAGCCTCTCTCTCTCGTCGCTCCAGGAGTCTGTGTGATTGATGGTGCATTTTCTCCGCGTTTCATCTCGCACCAAATTTAGCAAAGTAACAGCTCTGACTTTGTCAATTCCAAGGAGGAACAAAGTATCCTCAAATCACACTAAGGGAGTTCTAGAAGAATCCCTCAAAGGCATCTATAGCTATCCACCTTTCAGGTAAACCATGCTGTGGACTAGTGTTCTTGGTAACTTTTAATGAATGTAATAGATAGGTACATTCATGACAAAACTTCTACGATGTTCTCTGTCAAGGTATTGGTTATATTTAACAGGCAACCCGGTAAGCCAGATGTCCAGTGACACACATTTCCTAGGTGGCAAAGGTCCGGGTGGATATCGTCCTTTATCGGCGTTGTGGTACAGCCGCAGTAACAAACATAGTCGTCTACGACTTAGGAAAGATGTTGTTATATAAAATGTACACTTAAAAACATGAAATCAGACAAGACACATTTTAATTAATTACAACGTTTTTCTTCAGAATGTTAACATGTGCATCATTGCGTCAACTTTGCTGTGAACCATTGCAGATGGTCCTTGAATAAAAAACAAACAAATTTAAATAAAATAAAACGCATGTTTTCTGGAGAACAAAGGAGAGTTTAACACAAATAACAATTTGAATGTCTCTGTGGGCCGTGCAAACTTAATGTAGAAGTCACTCTGGGCCTTGCCCTTGCATCAATGAGAGAAATTACACTTTTGGTCTCCTGCCAATGCCTTGAACTTTGGGACAAATGGTGTGAGAGCAACTCTGGGACACTGTTCATTGGTGAGCCTGGTGCATTATTTGTTTTTAATAAAGTTAACTGTGGAGAAAGCTGATTCACAGCTGTATGTGGAGCAAAACATGGTCAGGATGTGTAGTGCCAGTTTCTTGAGAACAGGGACATCAGCTGCAGGCACCATCTTTCCCCAGAAAGTAACAGGGTCACAGTCACCAGTCTGCTCCTTCAAATACACATTTTCTTGCAGCTCAATCAACTCCATTTGCAGTGAGGCAACATCTACCAATCTGAAGATCTGTTTTGCTTCTTCTGACAACTTTGTCACATTTGTGACCAAGAAGGGGTTCTGAATGAGCAGCAGCAGTTCTCTCCCAACAGTGAAGTCATCAAAGCGAGCCTTGAAGTTATCCTTGAAGTTATCCTTGAAGTTATCCATCAGCTTCTGGATGAAATCAACATGGTTGGGAACATCTTTGTCTCCCTGCGTTGCACCAGAAGATTGGGGAAGTGGACAAGTTCTACCTAGAGATCATTCTTGAAAAGCTCCAATTTCTTCTGGAAAGCCCGGACCGCTGTTATCATATCACACACTGTGTTGTGCCATCCCTGCAGCTTAACATTCAGTTGATTAAAGTGTGATGTAATGTCTGTCAAAAATTCTACTTTTCACATTTTCTTCTTTATCTTCCAAAAACTCAAAAAACTGAGTTGGCTTGTCACTCTTTTGCTCTGATAACAAAGCTTTTATTTCTTCCCGAATGGCCCAAAAGTGTTCCAAAACCCTGCCTTTGCTGAGAAATCTTACATTGTTGTGCAGTAGTAAGTCAGCAAAATTGGCATTGGCCTCTGTCAGAAAGCCTCATAGCAGGCAGTGTTGTAGGGATGATGTTGCTCTCCAAAAAATTGATAAGTTTCATTATCATTGTCATGACCTCAGGATACTCTTTCTCTTTCAGACTGGCACACAGAACAGATTGATGGATGATGCAGTGGTATGATGTCAGGTTAGGGTGGTCCTCTTTTAAACGTGTAACCAGTCCCCTCCCTCTTCCTACCATGGCTGGATCTGTGATAATGGAGACCACAGACTTCAGATCTCTCCTGCTTTTTGTCAGCATCCCTTTGATGACCTCATGGGATATCCTCTCCTCGTGTGTGTGTGTGTGTGCTTCTAGATTTGTTAAGCCCAACATCTCCCCACAGAATTCCTTCCTTGTTTCATTGTAAAATATGAGAAACACCAGAAGCTGGGCATTATCAGTGTCTTCTGTTGATTCATCCACAGCAAATGAAATGCGTGGTGAATTCTGAATGGCCTCATCGAGTTGTGAAGTTACTAAATATTCAGCTAATATTTCAGATTGCTGTGGAATCTGACAGTGAGCTCTGTTTGATATTTTCCCTGAGCTCATGTTTATGTTAACCTTCAAGCAGAGTGTCAGCGACTTCACACATGCCTTCTTTAACCATCTCAGCATCAGATATTTTTTGGGGGTGGGGGTTTCTCCCAAAACCCAAGATATTCCTCAGTGAACACTCCATTGCACGTTGTTGGGCTGTCAGGCAATTGACAAGGACTTTGGTGGGCCTCTCATATTGGGATTTGAGTTGATTCATCTTGTTCGTTCTCACCTTCGTGTTCAGGGGATGCGTCTCATCCAAATTTCTTGGGGACATAATCTCGTTTAAGATTGGCACTTTTCACGAGGGCTACGGACTCGCTGCATATCAGGCACATTGGTTTTGTGCTAGTTGCGGTGAGAGTTAACGCATTCTTTTCCGTCCACTCATCTTTGAATATACAGTTTTCAGCGTCAACTATTTTGATTATTTATTTAAAAAAGATACTGGTAACTAAGCTCCCGCCATCTGTGACATTAACAGTTGAACCGCGGTCAAATCTTTCTGTTTCTTTCTGCCTGCTTGTCCCAAGTTTCTGCAGAGGATATTTGAAGTTATTGGCCTCTTTGTATTTGCATTTAACCATGCGATTGGATTAGACGGGGTTGTGAGTTAGAGAGGCCGGTTGATTTTTTAAAAGCTGTCTAAAAATGATTTATTTACTTTTATATAACAAAATGAAATGTTGTCCAGTCCGTATTGACCTGTCTCTGGGTCTGGACGAAGACAGCGGTCCGCCAGTTGAGTTTGGCTGCTGTAAGCCAATCATAGACAAGTACATAAACAGATGTAAGGGACACATTGCACGTGTAAACCAGAAGGTGCTGAATACTGACCTATGCAGCTCATGCTGTGCTATGCATGATGTGACATGTCTATTTTCTCAATGAACAAGTGAACCTGGTCCCGGACGTTTGACATGCTGTCAGAAGCAGTCCGGTAAAATGGGAAGAAGCTGGACAAAATAACAGAATCCGGAGTTTAATCTGACATAAAAAGTTGACTTTGAGCGTCCGGCGGACTGGCCCACGTGGCGCCAGCAATTTCACGTGTTACAGAACAGCTACCAAGCTAAGGGAAGAAAACAGTGACATTTAAGTGAGCAGACTCACATACTCTATGCCCCCAGAGGCCAAAAATATTTTGAAGACATTCACATTTGATGAAAATGAAAAAGAGGACTGGAATACAAATGCTAGCTAGGTTTGAAGAGTACTTAGTGGCTACGAAAAATGTCATCCATGACAAGGCATGCTTCTACTAGCGAGTCCAGAAACTGGGGGAAAAGCTGAAATGTTCATCAGGAGCACTCTACAATTTCACAAAGAACTGTGACTTCGGTGAGCAGAGAAATGAACACATCGGGGAACATACAGCGTGCAGGAGGTGTTCCACCGACGTTCGGCACGGAGGAATGACAGACTTCTGTGAAGAAAGAGACACGACAGAGGCAATAGGAGAGAGAATGCCTAGTCAGAGCACACGAGCAGCAGATGCGTAAAAATGTGGTAAAGCTCAGCACAAGGTGGCATCTAGGTGCCCAATGGCAGCTTCGATGTTCAGGAGATGCTTCAACAAGGGACACTGGGAGCCACTGGGATGTTGCAAACGATTACGAGAGTGAGAATGCATACTACCTAGGTGCCGTTGATACAGAAAATAATGTGTGAAAACAACATAATTGAGAAAGTGACACAACCCACAGACTAGTTCGCACCGAAGGTGACAGTGATGAAACCGAACGGTAAAGTACACATTGGTCTGCAGAAACCTAATGAGAATGTGAAAAGAGAGCGATTCAAAATGCCTACTACTGAGGAAACACTAGCCAAACGAACAGGTGCCATTGTGTTCTCATGAAAACCACGCAGCTGGTGGTTTTTGGCAAATACCATTACACAGCGAGATGCTAAACACAATGCTACAGCTCAATGGTGACAGCTGGAAACCTGTTGCATACTGTTTGGAGTTTGGGGCATGTGAACATTTCCAAAAGTTGGCATTGACACATGCAGTCTAATAACAGGCCGTAAACCCCCAATTCCATTGATAGACAGCGAAGACTTAGATGCAGTGCCGATAAGGTGTCAGAGACTTTTACTGAGATTGATGCGATTCGGGGCAACAGCAGAATATGCACCTGGTAAAACATTGGTAGTGGCAGACACACTATCACGCAGCCCACTGTGCAGGGAGCAGAGCACAACTGATGTCACTGGACACGACGAAACACTGTGATTGACAGCCTACCCTGTACAGAGGCTAATAAGTCAAGGCTGTCCAGAACATTCTAAAAGCATACCAACAACCGTGTTAGACTACTATCCGATGAAAGATGCTTTATCAGTCATAACTGAGGCACTTAGACTACTAGATTCTGTTCATGTTAGTCATGGGGGACTAAATGCAGAGAAAGAGCAAGAACCTCAGTGTGGTGGCCAGGTTTATCATCGGAGATATCAAAAGCAGAGTACTGTCATGCAAGTTTTGTTGTGAGACACGCAAAACACAACAGAAAGAGACACTCAGTCCGACCCCCACTCCCAGAACGACCAGGCAGCGTATAGGCACAGACTTGAGTGAGTATAAAGGTCAAAACTACCTCGTAGTGTCAGACTAATATTCTCGCTACTTAGAGATACGACGTCTTGCCTACCACAACAACAGGGCCGGTTATAGTGAAACTGAAAGTGACATTCGGCAGGTTCGAGGTTCCGACCCAAAGAGTCGGTGATAATGGACCCTGGTATACCAGTGAAGCCTGGAGAGTTTATTAAACAGTAAAACCTCACAACCTGCATTGGAATGGACATGGTGAACTTGCAGTCCAGACAGCAAAACAGATCTTACAGCAATATGACCCACTGTTGGCTCTCGTGTGCTACAGAGCGAGCCCTGCAGAGCTGCTGATGGGACGGAAAATCCACACAACACTACCTACACTGGAAAAATAACCTACATCCGAAATGGCAAAACAGAGCTGTTATCGGGCAATGAGATGCGGCAGCAGAACAACACGCATTCTACTCTAACAGACGTCACGGAGTACGAGACCTATCCACTTTGAGACCGGGGAATCCGGTACTGGTCAAGCTGGAAGGGGGAAAGATATGTAAAGGCCCAGCGTTGGTAGCGAGAGAGAATGTGACCCAACGTTCTTACCTTCTGAGGTTGTGGGAGAGAAGAGGACAAATCGCTGGCATCTTCAAGCACTGCATGTGTCGGGCTCCCAAGAAATGGAACAGAGACTAGCTAGCCCTGAGCTAGGTTCGCAAGAGACGATGGTGCGGTCAGCCCAACGCTTCACCGGGGGCACACTGCCTAGCCTCCAGGACATCTACAGCACCAGGTGTCACATATTGGCCAAAAAGATCATTACGGACCTCAGCCACCTGAGCCACGGCCTGTTCACCCATCTAGAAGGCGAAGACTGTACATGTGCATCAAAGCTGGGACCGAGAGACTGAAAAACAGCTTCTATTTCAGGACATCAGACTGTTAAATAGTCACCACTAGCCGGCATCCATGCAGTACCCTGCCTTGAATTTTAGTCACTGTTACTAGCCGTCTACCACCCGGTACTCTGCCCTGCACCTTAGAGACTGCTGCCCTGTGTACAGTGCCTTCGGAAATGATCCAGACCCCTTAACTTTTTCCACATACATTATATATTTTTTTCCCCTCATCAATCTACACACAATACCCCATAATGTCAAAGCAAAAAGTTTTTTTTAACATTTTTGCTAATTTATAACAAACAAATCAACTTAAACAATTTACATAAGTAGACCCTTTACTCAGTACTTTGTTGAAGCACATTTTGGTAGTGATTACAGCCTCCAGTCTTCTTGGGTTTGATGCTACAAGCTTGGCACACTTGTATTTGGAGAGTTTCTCCCATTATTCTCTGCAGATCCTCTCATGCTCTGTCAGGTTGGATGGTGTCGCTGCACAGCTATTTTCAGGTTTCTCCAGAGATGTTCAATCGAGTTCAAGTTTGTGCTCTGGCTGAGCCACTCAAGAACATTCAGAGACTTGTCTCGAAGCCACTCCTGCGTTGTCTTGGCTGTGTGCTTAGGGTTGTTTTCCTGTTAACAATTGTTTGGTTACTACATGATTCCATATGTGTTATTTCATAGTTTTGATGTCTTCACTATTATTCTACAATGTAGAAAATAGTAAAAATAAAGAAAAACCCTGGAATGAGTAGGTGTTTCCAAACGTTTGACTGGTACTGTATATAATGGTGTGCATAGACAGTATGGACAGTATATATATAGAAAAGGTGAGTACAGCAGTAGTTATATGGGATATGTCATGACTAGAATACAGCATTTATATACAAAGTGGGTAAAACAGTATGTAAACATTATTAGAGTGACCAGTGTTCAATTACTTTATGTACATAGGGAAAAGCAGCCTAACATGGTAGAGGGTAGGGTGCAGGGTAGAGTACCGGGTGGTAGCCAGGTAGTAACATTGACTAAGGTTCAGGGCAGGGTACAGGGCGGAGGTTGGCTAGTGGGGACTGTTCAACAGTCTGAATAATAGTCTGAAAAATTGTGGAGCTACAAGCAGGCAATACAAACAAACAATGTACAAAACTGTTTATTGTGTTACAGTAGTTCAAGTTGATTTCAATGAATGATCAGCAGAGTATGGAGAGGTCAGTTAAACAAATAGAAAATATGTCTCATGCTGACAGGCTTGCTTATTTTGGAAGTTAATATAAGCGACTTGAAGTTCGAGTTGAGGTGATACCTCAATGTTGACATTACAGATTGCATAGTATGGTTGACAAAGCAGGAAAAGGGTAATTATCTTCAAGGAGGAGGTGTCAAGGTATTAGCCAAATCTATTAACAGACAACCCTGTAAGCCAATCATAGACAAGTATATGAACCGATGTAAGGGACATACTGCACGTGTAAACCAGAAGGTGCTGAATACTGACCTATGCAGCTGCTGCTGTGCTATGCATGACGTGACATGATCTATATTCTTAATAAACAAGTGAACCTTATCTCGGGTCGTTAGTTCATTTGACATTCTCATCCTCTGCTGAGGGACAGAGGTTAGAAAGTAAAAAAGGATACAAATTCATAGGGCAACACCCGCATGAACAGCTGGATAGTTACATGTTATCCACATTAAAATGCAACCCAAGTCCGTAGCAGTATCTTTGCTTTGGAAAGATGCCTAGCTACGTCTCATTTGCATAAATCTATCCTGTTCTAGCACCCAACTTAATTGGGCTTAATGTCAGGCCATTAACAGTGTTTTGGCATTGTTTTATCCTTAAATTGCTTTCTTTCTCCCCTTGTCTCTCCATTTTAAATACATTAAGAGGCTCACCACTTGCTTTATGACAGTCATCGGACACTTCCCGGGCGCTTTCCTTTTAAATAACCCAAAAAGAATCACTTGCTTCTCCAGAGGACATCCATTTCCTAGCATGTGGCCGTGTGTCAGCGGCCTCTTTTCGTGTATGGATGAGGAGGAGGATTGGAATTCATTTCAGAGGGTAGTGGAACATGCCGCATGGCTGATTGGCAGTTGAGTCCCATTAAGGGCAGCTCACGCAGGTTTAAGGGTGAGACGGAACGTTTTCTCGTTTAATGGCTTCATTACAGACCTCTGGCAAAGTGCTAGGGATCACACAGTGGCATACAAATATTTATATGTACTGAAATATCAATTACTGTATTGTTCAACAACAACAAAAATTCTGGGACTTTTATTTTTTTCTTATCTCCCTCACTCAATCCCAAAAATAGGAATGAAGGGGGAAAAATTCACTATACTCCTTAGAATACACATATTGTTAAAGGGCTACTTTCGGATTTTAGCAATATTAGGCCCTTTACTTACTTCCCCAGTCAGATAAACTTGTGTATACAATTTTTATGTCTCTCTGTCCAGAATGAACAAATTTAGAGTTAGTTTCGCAAGCCAATGCTAACTAGCGTTTAGAGCAATGACTGGAAGTCTATGGGTATCTGCTAGCATGTTAGCAGATACACATAGACCTCAGTTAGCAACTGCACTAGCGCTAGTTAGCAACTTCTTTCAAACTGCACGGCGGAGACAATAAAATGGTATCCACAACTTCATCAGAAACTAGCAGGCTGTATAGATTATAACAGGCTAATGGAGCGGCACATGAGCACTTGACAAAGTCTGCGTCCCAAATGGCACCATAATGCTCTGATCAAAAGTAGTGCACTATGGAGGGAACAGGAGGTCATTTGGGACGCAAGCAGCAGCTCAGACAGATGGGGGTAAATCTACCTTGACAGTGTTGACAGAGTGTGCCAACATCCAACAGCGTACACGGGCACACAAATGAGCCATTTGGAAATGTGATTAGATACCACTAATATAACGGAGATCTATTAATTTCTATCACCAGAGGCATACAATTCTCTAGGCAGTCTTTGCCGGTAATGGAAATGAGTCCTCCCTTGCTTGTAAAGCTTTGTTAAATGTCTTGGAGGACTGAAACAACTGATTGGGCACAGAAACGATGCCCCCTGATCTCCTCTATAAATCAAATGATTAAATCTTCCCACTTTTAAAAACACCCAAAGGCTTCTATAAATGTATCATCGGGAAGCATTTGATGCGGTATGCGCTTCATTTCTACGTACTTCTGTAGTCATATCATTCTTTCAGATCTGTATTTAAATTAGCACATTTGTTTACTGGATTATGCATCACGTGTCTAAACGACACTAACCGTTTGTGACAGTTGACTTGTGTGCCTTTTCTTGCCCACGGCATTATAGCTACAATCTCTGGCTCTTTTTTCCCCCACTTGGATGGTCAGGATCATAGAGTGGATGAAAGGACTGGGAAAGATTAGTACAGCAGCACTGCTGACTGCATGTTATCATAGGTCACAAGGGTCCTCACCAATATATAGAATCCACGTTTATCAAATATGTGCCCGGGCTATTCCCTTTGGGTCAATTTGCTCTTTGTTCTTATCAGTGATTCTGTTTGGTAATATTTGATAGAGCTTGAAGGGGAGAGGAGGAATCGGCCCTGGGCATAGTGCGCCGAAACGGCCCTGCCTGAGGCGTTCGTCTAACTGTCGACTTTGTTTTCTTGCTGCGGTTTAGATTTTTCTGTTTTAATTAAGGCACCTCTCTCGTTAACATAGACCTTCATTCCCCCAGCTCTCAATCTTCCACCTCTCTCTCCTCCAGACTCCCCACCTCCCTGGTGCAAACGCTAGAAAACTACTCCCGGCACTGTCACATTTTGCCTGGCAAACGTTCTGTTTGGTGTTCATCAGGTGTGAGACACTGTCGCGTTTGTTTTAATTTCTCTGGGAAGGAAGTCTGGGGAAACAATATTTGTTAAGGACAGACAATTCCACGTTGGAAGAACGGCAACTATCAAATTACCACCTCATAACTCATCAGTATAAAATATATGGTGTTCATGGGTTTAGAACGTGTTTTTTCCCGCTCATCAGTCAATGGTCCTTTTAGAGTCTACACCTCGACTGAACGCATTCATTATAAAACGTAAGGATTGTGATCATTAGGGGAAATGACCTCACCCAGCATTATTACACATCTATTGCAAATGTTGTGAAATAAGTTATACATAGAATACGTTTAGATCACCATAGCCCATGTTGTGATATTCCAAATGAGACATGCAACACTACCTTTATTCACAAGGTGGTGCAATAAGCGCAACATATCAGGCTTACCCAAACCTCTTGTTTTGGTGGGCTTAACACGAACAAGGAAACAATGTTTACCTTGTAATATTGATGATCCTGGGGACCGGTGTGGTCTGTGAG
Organism: Oncorhynchus clarkii lewisi; assembly: GCF_045791955.1. NCBI lineage: Eukaryota > Metazoa > Chordata > Actinopteri > Salmoniformes > Salmonidae > Oncorhynchus > Oncorhynchus clarkii. Next base: position 50,865,603 of record NC_092149.1, on the reverse strand, counting down.
TCAGCAGACTGTGCCTCCGAGCGGCATCTTTACTCGGGCCTACACACTTGTTCTTAGAACGTGTGGAAGTTAGTGGAAGACACATTTTGCACATTTGAATTACTTTCTTTGGTTAGCATGATAGTGGGGATCAAGTGCTAGCCACCACTGTGATCTTTGTGAACACCATAAAGTTAGATGGAGGGCGCACTTTCCACGAAGCCTGGCCCAATCCCAAATGAACCCCTAGACCCTAAGAGGATTTTATTGGTATAAGCAATATGGTGTAACTTCAACCTATCAGAGGACAAGTTGGAGCTATTACCATATTGATTGCACCGGTCAAATCCTCTCAGATCTCCACAAGTGCATAGGGCGAAAGGTCTAAGGGTATATTGGGATTGGGTTCCTGTTTTAGCATGGCCAGCGCCATTGATTACTTTCATCATTTTGAAGTAGACTGCTGGGTGGGACTTCCTCTGGGTTTAGCCATAATGCGAAAGATGCAAAGACATGCCCTCTATCCAACTCTATGGGCAACATATCAAAGAGTGGTGGAAGAGCTGTCCAATCCAACCAGGTCCAGATATATGATGGGCTATTAGCAGCAGCACTGGGTGCCATTCTCACAGATGTTTGGCACGTGGACTCTTGAGCTGCCAAATTGGGTCATGAGACACAAGGATATTTTCCAAGAGGCCTGTGATGCTCCCAAGATGCTCCCATCAAGGGCGAGTCTATGGTCAGTCAATAACACCCCAAAGCGGCTAAGATTCTGGGAAAAAATATACTACTTCTTACTGGTCAAGTCTCAGAAAGCTCACTCCAAAGCTGTTGGACTCAAATATAACCAATGCTGTTTGGTTTTCTGTGCCAGACTTCTCTGAAAGGATTAGTAAGGTAAATATGTGTGCACTCTGTATATTTTGTTGTAATGGCAACCCCATACTGGTATGAATGTTGCCACAAGTGAGTAGACTACTAATGTCAGGTGAAGGACTCGTTTGGTATACACAGGTCTACACATATTAGAAAGGCTCCTGCGGTTACAGCGCTACCTGTCAATGTGGATTTGATCTCGCTGGTGTTGAGCAATGATGACACACATTTGCTTTTATTTACAGCCAAACTCAAGAGCTAGCGCTGATGTTATTCTGCTCTTGGGGGAAGATGAGTTGGAGGTCAAACTGATGCCAATGCATGGGTCAAGTGAGGGGAAATTACTTCTGAGTGAAAAGGATCCACTGTGTTGTACCAACACCAAAGATGATGATCAGTGATGATGATACAAACACATAAGCAGTGAGACACTGCATATAAGCAACAATTATTTTTAAAAAAAAATTCTCTCCTCGTCGTTGGATAGTTCCCTCAAGGTAAATGGGTGTAACATTTTCCGTCAAATCCATTTTAAACAGGATATTAGGGTCGAACATTTTTGGTGAGCAGTGGAGATGCTATCAAATCCCATACAGGGAATAAAACAAAATAGCCTTGTCAGAATAAGCATTCAAAACAAAAATGGTCAACGATTTTGTATTATTTACAGTATAATGTCATTGGCAAACCCATTTGTAAGCGGTTAGCCTCTGACTTAGACTACGTCCTGTGGATTCAGACGGCTGAAGTTACATGAATTCCCTAGGAAATGCGAGTAGTCTAAATCCCTGAAATGTATTTTTCTATAATAGACACCAAGGCGAGAAGGACATTACTAAATAACACTAGCGCAATTGCTAACTAGCGTTAGTGCAATGATTGAAAGTCTATGAGTATGTGTAGCTAGCTCTGCCTTCCTTCGTACTGGACACAGAGACATACAAATGGTATCCACAAGTTCATCTGACTCTGGGGAAGTAGATAAAGGGCATCATTGCCAAAATCCCAAAGTATCCCATTAAGAGGGTTCATGTCACATGTGACTTTCTCCCTCTCCCTCCCTCTCTTCCCTTTACTATTATCACATTGCTAGTCACCATAGGTCGAAAAGCAAAGTCAAACATTGTTGTTGTTGCTAACATAGACCTACTGTATGACCAATTTGGGTCACAAACAACTTCCTTTAGTCTGAGGAAATCTACAATCACTCATTTACAAATCAAGATCATTTTAAAAGATGGAATGAAGAAGCCTGAACAAAGACAAACGACTTATGTTGGCCTTGACGCCTTGATGCCCAGCAAGGCTTCATACGAGGATGGAAAGTCTTCAGCTGAACTTGTCTGAATAGCAGACATCTGATATTGAGGTTTGAAGGGTGTCGGGTATTAAGAAAGTCCCTTAGAAATGCAACGGTAATGGATTACGTAAGCGACCATGCCCCTCTGCTCAGTGAAACACTTCGGCTTCCTCCTTTGGTCTTGTTTAAACAAGGGTAAACAACAGTAAACATGCCGTCCCCCAAGGCGCATCATTCACCCAAGTCTCATAAAAATTGGGCCAGTGGTGTCTGAGATATCGTGTAAGACTGCCATACGTACAGTTGATTACTATAGCGCACCCTTGGGCCAATCCGTGTAATTTTGTAAATGCCAGATCTCTATGGCAGGATGCATCATTCAGCCAAGTTTCGTCAGAATCTGGCCAGTGGTGGCTGTGATATAGCATGGGTAAGTTAGACTTATCCCCGAGTCAAACAGATCAAGCGATATAAACATGTGCCCGTTATAGCGCCACCATAAGGTTGATATGAATGCTCTTGCATATGTTGAGCTTTGACAGTGTTTGGCTGAATGATGCATCTTGCCATAGAGATCTGGCATTTACAAAATACAATATGAATATCCTTGACTGACTTATATGCATCTATGTGCCAGACCACGCACACGTGAATGTTTATTGGTCAATAGCGTCTATGCTGTTTTAGGTACTAGTCTGGCAAGACACGTCATTCACCCAAGTTTCGTCAAAATCGGGCCAGCGCTGTCTAAGATATCGTGTGACTAACAAAAAAACTTACTAACGGACAGAGGCAGATCCACAGTCCACATCGTCGGGGACAACAAAGCAAGGGATGGACAAACAAGCAGAGGAGCTCATTAAACTCACACTTTGTTACCAGGCACTCTATTTACTGGAAATCAGTGTGAGCTACATGTAGGGTATCTTAACTGTGTGTGATCAAGCAAAAAAAAAAAACTATTATAATTGAAGGAAAAAAAGAGCCACAACTTCACAATGCAGATATAGGAACCGATTTTCAAAATGGCCACCGTACATTCAACCGATTTGCTGCACTTCAAGGCACGTTTTTGAATGTTGCCTTATTTCCACTATTAAATGAGAATAAGTGCTGTGTAATGGCTGATTAACAGGTGTCAGGTTAATAAAGTAATATTAATGCTTAGCATAGGGTAAAGGCAGACGTTCATTATTTAGAGGTCAAAATGCTTAATAAATCAATTAATCAACATGAGACAGACCACGACGGCCATGTGCAGTAGATCACCTGCTGGGTGTCAACGAACGTGTAGAATCGTCAGGAAATTAAGATACAATGAGGGCCGATGTTCCGTGGTTACAGGCGATATAGGACATGTATGGCTGATGTTTGTGTTGGTCCTTCTTGACCCTAAAATCAACCCTGAACGTATGCTTCACAGCAAACATACTGTAGAGATCAAGAGGATAATTATGAGTACCTGATTATACAGTATGTAATTATTCCACGCACACTTTCATCCCACTATCATTCGAGTATTATCCTGAATGTTTCCCCACTTTTTGTGCTACGTTTTTTTTTATTTTTAACTACCCACAAGCTTATTGTCTAACTTCTGCTCCAAATGTTTAAACTTTGCATAAGAATGAAGAGGTATCTGTGAAATGAGATGATGAAATCCAACGTCGGATGTCCCACGGACCAAAATATTAAATTAGCTGGGAATCCTGTGTGATGTAAGATATCAAAGAGAAAGGACAATGTGCCCTCCCCCCAAAAAATATTTGTCCGAACCTTTGTATGCTTTATTTTTTACTGTACCATCTTTCTTCATCTTATCACCTGAAGTTATTGCAACACACAAATCACTTATTGCACAACCCATGGGGGTGACCAGTCCCCAAAGTGGTGATCCTAAAAGTCTGAACATGCTTTAGGAGTTCTAACAAAGAACATAAACAGTTAGATATGAGAGCTTGACCCGTCCAAATTCCCAGTTTAATTAAAGACAAGTCCCCTGTTCAGTCATTTGAAGTCTCCTTTATTAGAAAATGTAAAAAGTCTCCTCCCCAGAGAGTCTCCAAGTCATAGGGAAACTGTGCACAATATGATTTTAATTTCCCAGGAGACCACAGCACGGTAACTATTTAACGATGGGAGGTGCGGCTCTACTGAACGAAACAAAAAGGGGGCGCTTTCTTTTCTTTGTCATCAAATGTGTCCTCCTCTTCACGAAATGTTTGACTCATTTAGCTGACATTCAATTGCCCTTTAACTATCATTCAACTCCAACCTGGGCCTCATTGCATTCATCACCTAACTCAGATATAGTACAGTGTTGGGTGGGGGTGGGCACTGGGTTTGGCACCGTAGGCCTATTACTGAAAGTTCAAATGGACAAACCTTATCTGTCACCATAAACGTTTGTCTAAAAAAAATATAATTTGCCATTCCTCCAGAAATAATCCATTAAGTACTCTTCTTGCGGGACTAAAATGTCTATTGAAGGGTAGCATGTAGGGGAAAATGCTGGAGGGTGGAGGCATAGAAGACCAGCAGTCTGCCAGTGGTACCAGGGATTCATTTTCCTATAAGAAAAGTTGTGGGACTGATAATGTAATCACCAGCATAGTACATCTAACTGTTAAGCACCTGGAGAACCCCAAGCCTATGCTAGACTGTTATTTATTGATTTCAGTTCAGCATTTAACTCGCTACAGCCACATGTCCTACTCAGTCAGCTAAAGTAAATGGGTGTTAAGCCGTACACCATTAGGTGGTACCACTCATTCCTGATTAGCCAAACTCAGCAGGTTAGAGTTAACGGTACACTTGCTGAGTGTAGAGACATTAGCACTGGTGGCCCCGCAGGGTTCTGTGAGTTATCCCATCTTATTCATACATTTTACACAAATGAATGCACCAGCAGTAATCCTGATAACTATATTGTCAAGTTTTCAGATGATTCCGCCACTCTTGGTCTGCTGTATAATGATGCTGACACTATCGTGTACAGGTCAGAGATCCAGAGGTTTGTCCAGTGGTGAGATGAAAATGACAACGCGCCTGTGGTTGTCCGCTATTCCAACATAGCACAGGTTTGTCCAACACCGCCTCTATTTCCTACGTAAACTCAGGGTTTTTGGAGATGGCCAGAAAAGTATGCTACTGTTCAACCATGTGGTCATAGAGAGATATGGCATCACAGTCTGGTTTGGTAATGTATCCGTCCAACTAAAATCTCAAATTGCCCACCTGACACAAACTGCCATGAAGGTTATGGGTGTCAGGCAGGAGTGGAGGATCCTTAGAGGAGGAAGTGGAGGACCAGCCTCCCCAGTGAATTTCAAGAAAAAATGCAATACGTGAAAAATGAAAAAAGTTCCTTTTTAAATAAAACTATACTAATTATATTCACTTAACTACACAATTTATTAAAACAGATTATTTTGCAACGAAGGTCTGCAGTAGCCTCAGCAGCACTCTGAAGGGTAGCTGGAGGACAGCTAACTTCTGTCCTCCTCTGGGCACATTGACTTCAATACAAAACCTAGGAGGCTCATGGTTCTCACTGCTTTCCTTACACATTAATTATGACGTCCTGCAATTTATCAGAGCTCTTGCAGCATTAACTGACATGTTGTCCACCCAGCACTGCAGAGCATAAAATGTGCTGAGTAGTTGAATCAAAGAGAGAGATAGAAAATAGTTAATGCCAGAGAGAGAGACATCTAGCTATATTTCGTAGTAAATATACTTTCATGTACTTAGCTAGCGTCTAATGCAGCTAGCTAGTTTAGCCTATTCAAACACCCGACTCAAATAGAGAGGAAGCCTATGTTAGCTAGCTGGCTATAACTATCCAACACTGGAACTCTTCCAAGTCAAGGTAAGCTTTTTATTGCCATTGGGGCCCTCCGGTGAAACTGCTAAACTGCTTGCCGCTGACTGTACACTGTACGGCATTATTGTAGCGGGATTGCTAAAGTGTTAGTTCTAGTATCTACACTACATGGCCAAAGGTATGTGGACACGCCTTCAAATGAGTGAATTTGGCTATTTCAGCCACACCCTTTGCTGACAGGTGTATAAATTGAGTACACAGCCATGCAATCTCCACAGACAAACATTGGCAGCAGAATGGCCCGTACTGACTTTCAACGTGGCACCGTCATAGGATGCCACTTTTCCAACAACTCAGTTCGTCAATTTTCTGCCCTGCTGCCCTGGTCAACTGTAAGTGTTGTTGTTGTGAAGTGGAAACGTCTCGGAGCAACAACAGCTCAGCTGCGAGGTGGTATGCCACACAAGCTCACAGAACGGGACCTCTGAGTGCTGATGCGAATAGAGCTTAAAAATCATCTGACCTCAGATGCAACAATTACATCAAATCAAATTGTATTAGTCACATGCGCCAAATACAACAGGTGTAGTAGACCTTACAGTGAAATGCTTACTTACAAGCCCCAACCAACAATGCAGTTTTAAATATGGATAAGAATAAGAAATAAAAGTAGCAAGTAATTCAAGAGCAGCAGTAAAATAACAATAGCGAGACTGTATACAGGGGGGTACCAGTACAGAGTCAATGTGCATGGGCACCGGTTATTTGAGGTAATATGTACATGTACTGTAGGTAGAGTTAGTGACTATGCATAGATGATAACAACAGAGAGTGGCAGCGGTGTAAAAGAGGGGGAACGGGGCAATGCAAATAGTCTGGGTAACCATTTGATTAGGTGTTCAGACTGAACAGTCTATGAACAGGGTGGCTGGAGTCTTTGACAATTTTTAGGGCCTTCCTCTGACACCGCCTGGTATAGAGGTCCTGGATGGCAGGAAGCTTGGCCCCAGTGATGTACTGGGCCGTTCGCACTACCCTCTGTAGTGCCTTGCGGTCGGAGGCCGAGCAGCTGCCATACCAGGCAGTGATGCAACCAGTTAGGGTGCTCTCGATGATGCAGCTGTAGAACCTTTTGAGGATCTGAGGACCCATGCCAAATCTTTTCAGTCTTGTTCGTTTTTGGTGATGTGGACACCAAGGTACTTGAAGCTCTCAACATGCTTCACTGCAGCCCCATCTATGAGAATGCGGGGATGCTCGGTCCTCTTTCTCCTGTTGTCCACAATCATCTCCTTTGTCTTGATCATATTGAGGGAGAGGTTGTTGTCCTGGCACCACACGGCCAGGTCTCTGACCTCCTTCCTATAGGCTGTCTCATCGTTGTCGGTGATCAGGCCTACCTCTGTTGTGTCATCTGCAAACTTAATGATGGTGTTCGAGTCGTGCCTGGCCGTGCAGTCATGAGTGGACAGGGAGTACAGGACGGGACTGAGCACCCATTCCTGAGGGGCACCCACCCCTGAGGGGCCCCTGTGTTGAGGATCAGCATATGTTGTTACCTACTGCTCCCACCTGGGGGCAGCCAGTCATGAAGTCCAGATTTGAGAGGGTCTAGGGTTTCTGGGATAACGGTGTGAGGAATGACCAGCCTTTCAAAGAACTTCATGGCTACAGATGTGAGTGCTATGGGTCGGTAGTCATTTAGGCAGGTTGCCTTAGTGTTCTCGGGCAGAGGCACTATGGTGGTTGGTCTGCTTAAAACATGTTAGTATTACAGACTCGGACAGGGAGAGGTTGAACAACTCAGTGAAGACAATTGCCCGTTGGTCAGCGCATGCTCGCAGTACACGTCCTGGTAATCTGTCTGTCCCTGCGGCTTTGTGAATGTTGACCTTTTTAAAGGTCTTACTCACATCGGCTGCGGAAAGCGTGATCACACAGTCTTCCAGAACAGCTGGTGCTCTCATGCATGTTTCAGTGTTATTTGCCTCGAAGCGAGCATAGAAGTAGTTTAGCCCATCTGGTAGGCTCATGTCACTGGGCAGCTCTCGGCTGTGCTTCCCTTTGTAGTCTGTAATGGTTTGCAACCCCTGCCACAAGCGATGAGCGTTAGAGCCGGTGTAGTATGATTTGATCTTAGTCCTGTATTGACGCTTTGCCTGTTTGATGGTTCTTCAGAGGGCATAGCGGGATTTCTTATACGCTTCAGGGTTAGAGTCACGCTCCTTGAAAATGGCAGCTTTAGCCTTTAGCTCAGTGCGGATGTAATCCATGGCTTCTGGTTGTGGTATGTACGTACGGTCACTGTGGGGACGACGTCATCGATGCACTTATTGATGAAGCCAATGGTTGATGTGGTGTACTCCTCAATGCCATCGGAGGAATCCCGGAACATATTCCAGTCTGTGCTAGCAAAATAGTCCTGTAGCTTAGCATCTGCTTCATCTGACCACTTTTTTATTGATCTAGTCACTGCTGCTCCCTGCTTGAATTTTTGCTTGTCAGCAGGAATCAGGAGGATAGAATTATGGTCAGATTTGCCAAATGGAGGGTGAGGGAGAGCTTTGTAAACAAGCTCTGTGTGTGGAGTAAAGGTGGTCCAGAGTTGTTTCCCCTCTGGTTGCACATTTAGCATGCTGATAGAAATTTGGTAAAACAGATTTAAGTTTCTTGTTTGCTTATGGCGGAATACAGTTCATTCAATGCTGTCTTAGTGCCAGCCTCTGACTGTGGTGGTATGTAAACAGCTACGAAAAATACAGATGAAAACTCTCTAGGTAGATAGTGTGGTCTACAGCTTATCAAGAGATACTCTACCTGAGGCGAGCAACAGCTTGAGACTTCCTTAGATATCGTGCACCAGCTTTTATTTACAAAAAATGTAGTCCGCCGCCCCTTGTCTTACTAGACGCCGCTGTTCTATCCTGCCAGTACAGCGTACAACCAGCCAGCTGTATGTTGAATGCTTCGTGGTTCAGCCACGACTCCATAAGTGGGAGTTTATTCGATTGCCTACGAATTCTCAGAAGGCAGTCCGCCCTCTGGCCCCTTTTTCTCCTCCTCCTCTTCACGTAAATCACGGGGATCTGGGCCTGTTCCCGAGAAAGCAGTATACAGTTCGTGTCGGGTTCGTCAGACTCGTTAGAGGGAAAAAAAGGATTCTGCCAGTCTGTGGTGAGTAATCGCAGTCATGATGTCCAAAAGTTATTTTCGGTAAAAGAGACGGTAGCGGCAACATTATGTACAAAATAAGTTTAAAAAATAAGTTGCAAACAAAGCAAATAAATAAAAAAAAAAACACAATCGGTTGGGGACACGTAAAACGTCTGCCTTCTTCTCCGACGCCATTCCCTACCGGGTTAAAAATTGACTTTGGAAGCAACATCAGCACAATCTTAAGGATTAGCCCCTTTTTCAAAATGTTTTGCCTAAAATGACATACCCAAATCTAACTGCCTGAAGCTCAGGACCTGAAGCAAGGATATGCACATTCTTAATACCATTTGAAAGGAAACACTTTGAAGTTTATGGAAATGTGAAAGGAATGTAGTAGAATATAACACAATAGATCTGTTAAAAGATAATATAAAAAAAAAAAAACTGTTCTTTTGTATGTTCAAAATGCAAGAGAAAGGCCATAATGTACTATTCCAGCCCAGGTGCGATTTAAATTTTGTCCACTAGGTGGCATCCGTGTATGTGCAAAGTTTTAGACTGATCCAATGAACTATTGCATTTCTGTTCCAAATGTTGTATCAAGACTACCCAAATGTGCCTTATTTGTTTATTAATAACTTTTCATGTTCAAAATGGTGCACTCTCCTCAAACAATAGCATGGTATTATTTCACTGTAATAGCTACTGTAAATTGGACAGTGCAGTTAGATTAACAAGAATTTAAGCTTTCTGCCAATATCAGATACGTCTATGTCATGGGAAATTGTCTTGTTACTTTCAACCTCATGCTAATCGCGTTAGCTCAACCGTCCTATGGAAAGGACACCGATCCCGAAGAAGTTAATGAAAGTCTATACGCTTTGCACAATCTTCACATTTTGCTGCCTTAAAATGACATCCACATAACCTACTCCACATTTTTTAAGTCTAAGACAAATTATAGAACATTCATGAACATGTATTGATTGCATATGTCTTCACAGCCCAAAGTTACTACTTGGTGGAAACACCTTTTGCAGCCATTACAGCTGTCAATCATTTAGAATATAATTCGTCCAACCTTGCACAACTCTTAGGGCAACATATATCCATTGTTTTTGTCAAAATTGCTCCAGCTAAGTACATTTGGTTGGGAATAATTGATGGACATCAATATTCAAACCTTGTCTCTGATTTTTCAAGCAGATTTAAGTCAGGACTATGACTGGACCATTCTGGAATACTTAACACCTATTGGAAAGCCATTCTGGTGTGTCTTTGGCATTACAATTTGTGTAATTGTCCTGCAGTGTTAGGTTTTTAGAAGACTGAGGCGGGTTTTACTTTGATCCTGACAAAGTCCCCAGTCCCTACCAGTGACAAGTATACCCATAACATTATCCTGCCAGCACAATACTTGAAAATACAGAGGATCAACAACATTGCATTCATGTCACATTACTGGCCTGTATGACAAAGTGAAAAGGTAACCTGTGTTAAAAAAATCCACTCCAAATCATAATTTCAATCATCCATTATGATTGCAACAAGGCCGTTAAGTAATACTGCAAGACTACCCAGCAAAAACATTAACTTTTTGGCCTAAATGAAAAACTACAGGTTTGGGTCCAATCCAAAACAACACATCACAGAGTGAAACCTTCTGCATTTTCAAGTATTGTGGTGGCATAATCAGGTTATGGGTATGCTTATCACCGGCAGGGACGGGGGAGTTTGTCAGGATCTGAAAATAAGAAAGAAGCAAAGCCCAGGTAAAAAGTTAGAGTGAAACCCCGCCTGAGTCTTCTGAAAACCTAACCCTGGGATAGAAAAAAAAATGAAACGGGACAATTACACAAATTGAAACGCCAAAGACACAGCAGAATGGCTTTCCAAGAGGTGTTGAGTGTTCCAGTCTCAGTCCTGACTTAAATTTGCTTGAAAATCAGAGACGTGGTTTGAATAAAAATCCCTTTTTTAGATTTAACTTTAAAGAATCATGTGAAGACTTTCACTAGGCAATTCCTATGTTGCATGTGTAATATATAGCAGTGTTTAGACCACCTAAAACGAGACCGATTCAAGACCAACACTGGAGCATTTCGACTAGTTTGCAGCATCTGCAACAGGTGTTATCAAAGAGGATGTTGTTGCTAATTTGTTAGCATCTCCCTTTTCAAGAATACCTTTCAACAAGAAGTTATGCTTCAAATGATCACCATCTGGTGAGTGGAACTGCGTTTTTTATTGCAGCGCGCTTGCTGTTGTTAGCCATCTCTTTGAAAATAACTTATGTGTGTGAAACATTGTTGCATTTAAAGTGGAACTGACCTCATTATAGAAACATGAAATCATATTCAAATCTGTTCATTTAGACCCCCAGAAAGTATATTACACTTAGATATGGTCATTTTCACGTTTTCATAAATTCTTAGAATGTTTGTGAATTACGCATACTAAGGCATTTGTGAAAATTCTATAGCAATATGGAATGGAAAAGCGGCCGTGTGTTTGGACAATTCATAGACATTGCAGTAAATAAAACAGAATAAAAACATCTGTCTTGTCCAGGACTGGAGTCTACACAGACCGGCGCGCTATAGCCAATCAGAGCTCCAGTATGCCTTTATACAAACAGCCAATCAGAGCTACAGTAGGCCTTTATACAAACAAGCCATTTGCCACACGGCCCTAACATCATTCACTTTGAACGGGACTGTGTGTTTACAGGAAGTTGTGACTGCGTGACTTTAGATCAGTAGAACGCATTCGCCAAAAGCCACAAAATATTATACAATCCTATTGATCAAATAACCATGAAAAGGCTCTCTCTCCCGCAGTTATGCACATCAACAACAAAAAGATCAACAACTAATGCTATCCAGAGCAAGATGAGCTAAAATCTAACATTAGATAAAACCTCTCAAACTTTTTAAGCTAGTTGGCTGTCAAAATTGCACTGATAATCGATGGGGAATTATAGTGTCTTCAACCTTCTGCAGCTTGCTTGCCAACGCATGCTTGTCCCAACCAAGCACCCGAGCTGACTGGTTAAAGTTGGCTAACTTGCTAGCTTGCTACTTCCAGACACAAATGAGAGAACACCCCGCATGTGAATATATTTCACGTACTTTGTGCATGATTTCTCTGTTGTACTACATCATTGATAAGTCGTATACCTCCACGACACTACTTTGATACGAATCAGTAGGGATTAAGAAGTGAGTACGCGCAATCCCCACTGGAAAAAAAACTGGGTACACGGTCTATACCTGCATATACCCTCCACTACTCCACTGGCCCTTTGTGTTTGACAAAAAGTGCAATCTCCCACAGGAGTGCGCTGGTAATTTGGTTGCTGTCCTTTCAGAATCAGAAACCTGTCACACACTGAAAGCCTATACTGTAAGTTCGCCACTGGGCAAAATGTCTATAATAGATAATGCTGTTAAGATATTCATATTTCAAGAAAGGAGTGTATATATTTGGCTTGGCAAAGCAGTTTTATGCGATGACTGAATGGAAGCTGAAAATTATGATTTTTTTTACTCCGCTGGTCTCGGTCTGGTCTCAGGAAGAAATTATGAGTCCTCACTGTCCGAGTCAAGACCGAGATACTCAACATGTGGTCTCGAGTACTACACACTGATATATAGTGTCTACTTTGTATTCAGCAGTACTCTGTGTCTAAGACAATTTTCCCCTTGGGGGTTAAAGTTCATCCTATCCAATCCTATCAACTGCATCATGGTAGTCTACCTTTGATACTGTTTGGCATGTGTGGCACCTGTACTGCGCTTCACTGAGACAGACAGACGGACCTGAGAATGCCTTGGTCGCTCTGCATGGGACAAGTTGTCAGCACTTTGTCAGGCCTCATGATTTCCAATCCCCTACAGGGCCACGGAGAGGACACAGAGTGTGCTGGGGTCTCCAGGACAGGTGGGACTCCATTTGAAGTCAAATCACCCTGACAATTATTGTCATGCATTTCTCATTTCAAAGAGCTTGTGCAAAACCAGCCTACTAGGAAAAGGCCGAGTGGCTTTCAGTATGTAGTGTCATGAGTGAGACGGTCAAGTTTTTGATCTTTGCTTATGAAACGAAGTGGGAAATTCCTATTAGAGATCTGTGAAATCGATCAATGTAAATGTATAACAACGAAACACTGTTTAATTAATGCCTGATTTCCTTTATAAAGAAACAATTTTAGATCCCTGTTCATCAAACTGAAATAACATCTGCTCAGAGGCAATACATCTCAGAGTAGAATATATTTAGCATTGCCCTGGATTTACCCATGTTTTTTTCTATAGGGCAAGGTCAGGTGGGGGGCAAATCTACCCCCTGACTTCCAAGAAGCCTCCTGTTTGAAGCAGCTGTTTGAGAGACATGCAAGTCCTTGACCACCCTCTTTGCCTTTCATTTAAATGTTGACAGATACTGTCTAACTAATCTGCCTATAATACACTGCATGTAGCTGGTGATGACAGAAATCAATAGACACTTAAAGGACGTTCTAATCCTATTGTATCCAGTCGGGCAGTCTTTTATCCTTACGGATTTTCACACACTAACTTAAAATCTGTTGAGTGGTCTTCAGGGCGGAATTCTTATTCCTGTCAGCGATGGGGGGGATTATGGGTAAGATTTAAAGCTTCTACCTCCAACTTTTGCCAGGAAAGGTGGGCGAAAAAACAAAGGAGAAATGAGGTTTACATTTTGAGTGAGCCGACACCCCGGTGCATGGCGTAAAGAAACAAACAAAAATCACCCATCAAAGTGGCAGATGAAAAACCATCTGCTATCCTTTATCCCAGACATGTTTCAGTCATGAAAATATAAAACTGTTCTCCCGTGGAGAAGAAGCTTATTCTCCTGTTTCAGGATTCACAACAATCTACGGCGGGATATACCTTTGACAATAAAATGGAACACCTGCCTTTTTCCCCAAGGATCGCTTGAGACAACATATGCACGTTTGGTGGTGCCAGTGTCATCTGCTGGGTGTGTTTGCATTATTCTGAAGCAATTCAATTAGCCCCAGTCCCCATTACACCTGGCCAATAGCAAGATTCTGCATGCAGGTGATGAACTGGAAAGGCTTTAGAATGCTCAGTCAATTTGGACAGTTACAGAGTGCAAGCTATACATGTGGGAGTGTGGCTTTCTGTTAAAATCAGAACTTGCCATTACATTTTCATTGTTTTACGATAAACGTTCCCACTTCCCATTAAATAGTGGGCTACTTTGATTTGTTTAACACTTTTTTGGGGGGGGGTTATTACTACATGATTCCATATGTGTTATTTCATAGTTTTGATGTCTTCACTATTCTCTACGATGTAGAAAATAGTCAGAATTAAAGAAAAACCCTGGAATGAGTAGGTGTATCCAAACATTTGACAGGTACTGTATGCTGAGACCTTCTTGTTGCTCTTTAATGGCATGATAATAATACGTAATAATGACAGAATATGTGTGGTATAATCCACTACTGTGTTTGCCCTAGTGATCCTCTTAGCTAGACTTACTCCACATTAGGGCTATTGTTGTGTCAAAATGTCCCTGCCTGCTCCCTCTTCACATCAATCCCCAGCTCAAACGCTGGTCTTGGCTGCTATTTTTAGGATGAAGCAAACTGGGTAAAAAAAATAAACATGATTGACGTTAAATTATTCCCCAATCCTTGAACTGTGTAGCAAGGCATGGAGTTATGACTCAAATCACAACTAAGAGAGGATCAGATTGGCACAGTGGAAAGTGTTGGTGGGTAATTGAATTGAAAAGCACAAAGCCGCTGTAGATCACACTCAAAATTCCTCAAGCCCTTGAATTCAAAACCAAGTCACGACCCTGGTCGCCATAAGTGCAATCCAAGTCAAATCCCAGTTGGTTGCATGTGTGTCTCTCTGTCACGAGCAATCCAAATTCCCCCATCAATCGGGCAGCGGAAGACACGATCCCTGACAACTTTTCACATCAGCCAGGGATTAGGAAGAGGGGTTTACGCTAGCCTTGCCAGAATCACGGATAACATTTTTTGAATCAGCAATTTAAACTAATTTCAAGGCTGGCTCCGCAGCAATTTTCTGGATCAATGGAACGTCATAGCTCACTTGGTCACTAGCCCTCTTATCGCAGGTACCTACAGCAACGGGTTGTAGGGGGGCCTATGCTAATCACGGAGTCTGGAGGGGTGCAGGGGGCATGTTCCTCCAACAGGGCATCTCTGCCCCTTTCCTGCCAGTTCAAAATCCTAAACACATTTGATGTTTCTCTAATTCAGAGTTAACAGCTATTTTATCCTAAAAAGTTGCATTTAGAGACAGAAATATAAACATTTTGCAAACACTAAATGTAAAAAATTAAAAAGTACAAATCCATTTGCTTTATTTTGAACAAAAAATGTGTGCATTTGATCTTTCATTGAAATGAAGGTACCCTTAAATGAGACTTGTAAGAACATTACAGCTACCACTCTCCTTAACAATCTTTGTTAGTCGAAAGTCAAACAATCAGATTATACCACAACTCCTAGCCTTTCCATCCTTGAGCCAGACACTTAAGTGGGTATTGGTTAAAGCCTCCCTGGGCCATCTCAGAATATAAATGATGTAAATACAAACCATTCCATTTTACAGGACGCATTTAACATATATTATTGTGATCTGAGGGCTGGAGACATACTGTATACTTTGTAGAATATGGTTACGGGGGGGGGGGGGGGGGGGTAAAAGTAAGTATCTACAAATAATTTCTGTTGTGTGGCTTCAGGGTGGCACAGCTGAGGACAGCATTATCACAGCCACTATTCATTGGTGCTGCTGGCGCCCCTATTCCATTGAACACGAATAACTCAGATGTGCGACTGAATTTCCAAAGTTATTAAATCTGGCAGAGTGAAAAAAGAAAATCAACAAAGATCATTCCATTGTAATCTGTGGATTACTCTGCAGTGCTTGCACTTTTTCCAATGTCCCCATGCTTGCGCATGTCAAGTCTGGGACAACGGGAGGGAAAAAAGGGGAAATAAAACACAATGAAAGATACTTTGAACTCTCCAAGACTAACACATCATCCTACTGTTGTGTTTAGTCAGTGTCAGTTCCATTTGTTTCTATGCTTCAATTACCAGAGAGGGAGTGCCGCAAGGGGTTAAAAAGCAATTTCCCCCATCATGACATCTGTACAAATAATGGTGCCAAATGTTGGAGGAAAAAGGGGGCCAGATAAGGGGTAAAAAAAAACAGTGGTGTTGGAGGAGAGAGGTTAATCCGCCTGTTTAATCTGTGGAGGTATGGGGAGGCCTTATCTCTGCCTCCTGCTGCCTCTGCACACTCCTTCAGCACCCAGGCAGTCTGACTGTCTGAGATCACTCAGTACTGAGAGGCGGGTGGGCCGGGGGGAGCTAGGGGGGAACCAGGGACAGCATCCGGGTTACAGCCATCCCAGCCCTGCCTAACTCAGCCCAGACATCCCCCATCCAGCTTTGTAAGGGCCATAGAGAGGGAGCGGAGAGTACCATACCACTGATTCTATCGGACACCCAGGGGTTGGCCACTCATTCTTTCCTTCCTTCCTCTCACTGTTTGTTTTATAGAGGGGGTGATGAATCTGGGCCACCGGAGCCTTGGCACTACACTCCAGCTCATTCGCCTGGTTCAGTGGGCTGCAAAAAGACTGCAAATTGTGTTTGTAAACTCAGCAGCTGTCAACTACCAAGAGGCTTAGTACAATGTGGGAAAAGCGAACAAACATAAATATCACTACAGTGATAAAAAAAAAAAGGCTATGGGCTATATTTTAACAAACCTAACACAATGGTAAATCTTATAGTGGTAGCTATACTGTAGTTCCCGGGGGTGTGTCAGAAATATTTGAGCTATTTTCACAGAGAGAATTGTGTGTGCAATAGTTGGCTGTGGCGTTTTTTTGGTTTTGATTCATAAATAAGTTGTAGGTATGACGAGGGCTTGACCATTCACTGGCCAATCAGCGTGTTCCATGACGTAATGCTTGATGATGTTGTCTCGATGCGTTGTCATCAACTCCAATTCGGCTTGGGGGGCACAAAATATTTGCGTCCTAGTCCATTGTATATTGTTACTGTTTATTAAATATGTTATAGTGACAAATAAGTGACAAATCAAATTGTTTTTGTCACATGCTTCCTAAAATATAGGTGTAGACTAACACTGAAATGCCTACTTCCGGGTCCTTTTCCAACAATGCAGAATGAACTCATTATCAAGGTGTTCCTAATGTTTGTAGGTAGGGGTAAAGTGACTAAGCAAAAGGATAGATAATAGACAGAAGCAGTAGCTTATGTGGTGAGTGTGAAAGTGTGTGTGTGTGTATGTGGCGTCAGTATGCATGTGTGCACGTGTTATGTGTGTGGGCGTGGTTGTGGGTGTGTGGGTGTGGGCGTGTGTGTGTGTGTGTGTGTGTGTGTGTGTGTGTGTGTGTGTGTGTGTGTGTGTGTGTGTGTGTGTGTGTGTGTGTGTGTGTGTGTGTCAAGATGATCTCAATGGTGCAGCTGGATAACTTTTTGAGGATCTGAGGGTCCAAGCCAAATCTTTTCAGCCTCCTAGTGATGTGGACACCTGAGGAAGTTGAAGCTCTCGACCCGCTCTGCGATGGCCCCGTCAAATGTGGACGGCGGGGGAGTGCTCGCAATAGTAAAATACATACCGTTTTTTTCGAAATAAGTTTTGGAGTGTTGGTAGTCAACATTGTTGTAGTTGCTTTAGTTGTAGTTGCCATATATGTCTCATGCGCATCGCACTTCTCCTAAAATAAAAATGTCTGAGGCTCCCATTAAAATGTAATGTGCTGTATGTGTGAGGCACGTTTGCAATATCCACTGTAGATATGACATTATAGGACTAAATCATTCGAATACGTTTGGAGGAGCACGTCTTTGGTAACCGGACAAGAGGTGGGGATGGATACAAGCGAAATGGAGTAGCCTCTGCAGGTTAGCACATGTGAACTGTGAATAATGCAAAAGCATGACGGCAAAAGCCTCACAAGTAGACCATTTAGAAAACCGTTTGCAAGTAGGCTACTTTGCTAATGCATAGCCAGGATTAGACAGACACCCAAAGCACTGCTGTTCAACCAACTTTTGTTATATTAAGGTAAGCTACTGAGGGCTCGGTTTTTAATAGAATGAAACGGACAACAAGCAATTGTTACAGAAAAACGACTTGAATGTTTCTAAATATGAGGGTCACAGGCATCATGTCATCTGTCGTTCCATGATTGGTATATATGACATGTAGCCTACATGGAGGGAGTTTTACGCAACATCCAAAATAATAACAGGAGCCGGCTAAAATATTGTTCAACACATAGAGACGAGGTTCATGGGGCACAAAAAGCACATATTTTGTTCCTGTGCAAATGGACACTGTGCGTCACGGCTAGATAAGCTGCACTTCCACTGTCAAAATCTATGGCTTAACCAACCGCGTTACCGCTAAGAGCTGCTTTTGGTGAGTCTAACATCTCCCCATTTGCACTGAATGGAATTGACACATTTGCACTTGTTTTAAGGACACACCTGAAATATTAACACCCCTCCCACTTCAGCGATAGTGCGTTGACGTTAGACAGACACATTCCCGAACCTGTCGCAAGGGGTGGAGCGCCAGTTTTAACATGCTGAAATTGACAAATAACGTGCATTTGACACTTGTGCCGCCTTATCGCCAGCCGAAAAATGGAGCCTTACGTCTATTCACAGCCTTTGCATTCTATTTTATTTTATTACAGTCAGGCTCAGTCTTCATTTGTCAAGCATTGACTTTTGAAGAGAGATAAACTGTAGAATGTAGTGTACTATGTAGGGAATAGGGTGCCATTTGGAATGCATGCTAGATCTGCCCTCACCCAGAAAAAGCCCAGCCCGCTGAATCAGGAACAGGACTAATGACTATATGATTTATAAACCTTTTGCTTCTTTTCGTCCCTCACTTGACCTTACCATGAGCACTCTGTTTCAGCCTTGGATCGAATGGGTCTTTCTAGTGGCATACTTGCTAAGTGTCATGTCCAAATGCTCCGTATAGCACAGCTTGAGACTGACTTCGCTTACTGCACAGCAGGGGAAACTAGTCAATTACCAAAAATGTTTATCCCAATTATTTTGCAAATGCTCAGAACAGCAACATGATTGTGCAGACATTGATGATAACATCTTATTAAACAATCTAGTCCGCGGGTTATCCATGATGAAACCATACACAGAAGGGCATCACTTCTAGGTAGACATTTAATTCATCAACATTTAATAATCAATATTTACTAGCTAGCTTGTCTTCTGTTTAATGAGCTGTATCCCAATTGTTCATCAAAGTCTTATAACAACCAAGGGCTAAGTGATCAGCCGTAGAATTGACTGAGCATGACACTGCACCGGGATGGGCTGTATTTGAAATATGTCATTGGTATTTGAAAGGCTTGGAAAAATAGGTTTGTTGTTTTGAAGACGCAGTCTGCCCATCCCCGACCAAGCAGAGCAGAGGAGAGAAAAAGAGGTGACAGGAAATGATTGACAGGTGTTCCTTCTTCCAGAGAGAAGGATAGGCTGTGTTTCCGCTGTCAAATCCCATGCCTTAACCAACCGCGTTGCCGCTAAGACCGACTTTTGGTGACTCTTAAATCGACCTATTTGCACTGAATGAAATGGTCACTTTTGCGCTTGTTTTTAAGGACAAGTCTCAACTATTGCTACCGCTCCCACTTCAGTGCAAGTGAGTTGATGTCGGCAAGGTACTTTTCCGAACATGTCGCAAGGGGTGTAGCGGCAGTTTTTACATGCCGAAATTGACAACTAAGGTACATTTGACCGGTGCCGCCTTACCGCCAGCCGAAGAATAGAGACTTACGTGTCTATTCACAACATATGTCATTTAATTGAGCGAATATTACAGTCTTCATTGGTCAAGCATTGACTTTTGAAAAGAGAGAAATTGTGGAATGTAGTGCACTATGTAGGGAATAGGGTGCCATTTGGAATGCATGCTAGATCTGCCCTCACTCAGAAAAAAGCCCAGTCCGCTGAATCAGGAATAGGACTAATGACTATGTGATTTAAAAACCTTTTGCTTCTTTTCGTCCCTCACTTGACCTTACCATGAGCACTTTGTTTTAAACCTTGGATCGAATGGGTCTTTCTAGTGGCACATTTGCTAAGTGTCATGTCCAAATGCTCCGTATAGCACAGCTTGAGACTGCCTTTGCTTACTGCACAGCAGGGGAACCTAGTCAATTACCAAAAATGTTTATCCCAATTATTTTGCAAATGCTCAGAACAGCAACATGATTGTGCAGACATTGTTCAATAAGATGTTATCATCAATCTGGTCCGCGGGATCACTTCTAGGTAGACATTCATTTAATTCATCAATAGTGTAGATATTTACTAGCTAGGTTGTCTGCTGTTTTATCAGCTGTATCCCAATTGTTCATCAAGGTGTTATAACAACCAAAGGCTAAGTGATCAGCCGTAGAATTGACTGAGCATGACACTGCCGCGGAATGGGCTGTACAGTACAATCGAAAAGTATTCAGAAACCTTCAGTTTTTTCCACATTTTGTTACCTTACAGCCTTATTCTAAAATTGACTTCATCGTTTTTTTCGCCTTCATCAATCTACACACAATACCCCATAATGACAACAGGTTTTTGCAAAACGTTTTTTTGCAAAAAAGTACTTTCTTGAAGCACGTTTAGCAGCGATTACAGCCTCGGGTCTTATGGGGTTTAATCCTACAAGCTTGGCACACCTGTATTTGAGGAGTTTTTCCCATTCTTCTCTTCAGATACTCTCATGCTCTGTCAGGTTGGATGGGGAGTGTCGCTGCACAGCTGTTTTCACTTCTGGCTGGGCCACTCAAGGACATTCAGAGACTTGTCCCGAAGCCACTTCTGTGTTTTCTTGGCTGTGTGGTTAAGGATGTTGTCCTGTTGGAAGGTGAACCTTTGCCCCAGTCTGAGGTCCTGAGCACTGAATTTTCATCAAGGATCTCTCTACTTTGCTCCGTTCATCTTTGCCTCTATCCTGACTAGTCTCCCAGTCCCTGTCGCTGAAAAACATCCCCACAGCATGATGCTGCCACCACCATGCTTCACCGTAGGGATGGTATTGGCCAGGTGATGAGTGGTGCCTGCTTTCCTCCAGACGTGACTCTTGGCATTCAGGCCAAAGAGTTCATACTTGGTTTCATCAGACCAGATAATGTTGTTTCTTATGGTCTGAGAGTCCTTAGGTGCCTTTTGGCAAACTCCAAGCGTGCTTCAATGCTGCAGACTTTTTTTGGTAAACTTCCCCTCGACACAATCCTGTCTCGGAGCTCTACGGACCATTTTTTTTGACCTCATGACTCATGTTTTTGCTCTGACATGCACTGTCAGACCTTATATACTGTAGATAGGTGTGTGTGCCAACTCATGTCCAATCAATTACATTTACAACAGGTGGACTCCAATCAAGTTGTAGAAACATCTCAAGGATGATCAATGGGAACATGATGCACCACAATTTTGAGTCTCATAGCAAAAGGTCTGAATAATTATGTACAGTGCCTTGCGAAAGTATTCGGCCCCCTTGAACTTTGCGACCTTTTGGCACATTTCAGGCTTCAAACATAAAGATATAAAACTGTATTTTTTTGTGAAGAATCAACAATAAGTACATGAAGTGGAACGACATTTATTGGATATTTCAAACTTTTTTAACAAATCAAAAACTGAAAAATTGGGCGTGCAAAATTATTCAGCCCCTTTACTTTCAGTGCAGCAAACTCTCTCCAGAAGTTCAGTGAGGATCTCTGAATGATCCAATGCTGACCTAAATGACTAATGATGATAAATACAATCCACCTGTGTGTAATCAAGTCTCCGTATAAATGCACCCGCACTGTGATAGTCTCAGAGGTCTGTTAAAAGCGCAGAGAGCATCACGAAGAACAAGGAACACACCAGGCAGGTCCGAGATACTGTTGAGAAGAAGTTTAAAGCCGGATTTGGATACAAAAAGATTTCCCAAGCTTTAAACATCCCAAGGAGCACTGTGCAAGCGATAATATTGAAATGGAAGAAGTATCAGACCACTGCAAATCTACCAAGACCTGGCCGTCCCTCTAAACTTTCAGCTCATACAAGGAGAAGACTGATCAGAGATGCAGCCAAGAGGCCCATGATCACTCTGGATGAACTGCAGAGATCTACAGCTGAGGTGGGAGACTCTGTCCATAGGACAACAATCAGTCGTATATTGCACAAATCTGGCCTTTATGGAAGAGTGGCAAGAAGAAAGCCATTTCTTAAAGATATCCATAAAAAGTGTAGTTTAAAGTTTGCCACAAGCCACCTGGGAGACACACCAAACATGTGGAAGAAGGTGCTCTGGTCAGATGAAACCAAAATTGAACTTTTTGGCAACAATGCAAAACGTTATGTTTGGCGTAAAAAAAAACACAGCTGAACACACCATCCCCACTGTCAAACATGGTGGTGGCAGCATCATGGTTTGGGCCTGCTTTTCTTCAGCAGGGACAGGGAAGATGGTTAAAATTGATGGGAAGATGGATGGAGCCAAATACAGGACCATTCTGGAAGAAAACCTGATGGAGTCTGCAAAAGACCTGAGACTGGGACGGAGACTTGTCTTCCAACAAGACAATGATCCAAAACACAAAGCAAAATCTATAATGGAATGGTTCAAAAATAAACATATCCAGGTGTTAGAATGGCCAAGTCAAAGTCCAGACCTGAATCCAATCGAGAATCTGTGGAAAGAACTGAAAACTGCTGTTCACAAATGCTCTCCATCCAACCTCACTGAGCTCGAGCTGTTTTGCAAGGAGCAATGGGAAAAAAAATTCAGTCTCTCGATGTGCAAAACTGAGAGACATACCCCAAGTGACTTACAGCTGTAATTGCAGCAAAAGGTGGCGCTACAAAGTATTAACTTAAGGGGGCTAAATAATTTTGCACGCCCAATTTTTCAGTTTTTGATTTGTTAAAAAAGTTTGAAATATCCAATAAATGTCGTTCCACTTCATGATTGTGTCCCACTTGTTGGTGATTCTTCACAAAAAAATACAGTTTTATATCTTTATGTTTGAAGCCTGAAATGTGGCAAAAGGTCGCAAAGTTCAAGGGGGCCGAATACTTTCGCAAGGCACTGTAAATTAGGTATTTCTGTGTTTTATTTTTAATACATTTTGCAAACATTTCTCAAAACCTGTTTTCACTCTGTCATTATGGGGTATTGTGTGTAGAGTTTTTTAATTTTTTTATTTGATCCATTTTAGAATAAAGCTGTAACATAACAAAATGTGTAAAAAGTGAAGGGGTCTGAATACTTTCTGAAAGCCACTGTATATGAAATATGTAATGTGTTTGTTGTTTTGAAGATGCAGTTTGTCCATCCCTGACCAAGCAGAGCAGAGGAGAGAAAATGAGGTGACAGAAAAGGATTGACGTGCTCCTTCGTCCAAAGAGTAACTTCACATTTCAGTTTGGTCTAGTCTAATTAAAGTGGCAGAAGGAACCGGTCTTTTCAAACGATATGTTGAAATGGGCTACCTTTCTCTTTGATATTCAGAGAAATAAACAGTCCTACTAAACGATTCCGCATCTCTGGCCTCCAGCTACAAAAACAATTACCAGAAAATCAATTTCTACACACAGCTACCTATTTTTTTACGAGTCTGTTAATGAGAACATTCCATTGACTTGCCATGGTCCTAACAACACCGAGTGCCATTTTTTTTGTTTTGTTTATTGTCCTTTGCTTCAGAGTTGGTCAGAAGAAAATAGATTTTTGTCTTGCCAAATGTAAGTGTGAGATCCTTAAAAATAGCCATTTTCAATTCCCATTTATTCACACATTGCCTTAACTTGCCTCAAAGTTTCAAACATATTGTAATAAAAATCTGAGGTGTGGCCTATTGTGTTGGACCTCTGAAGCAGGCTTTTGAGGCTGCGGGTGCGTCCCAATATCACCTTCTTTCTCCTAAGATGTACACGCGTTCACTGCTTACCTCACATTTAAACCCATTGGATTGGTGGAGGCGTGGGCTAACACCTTCTCTTACACCAGTAACTTCCTTTAAAATCAGTGAAGGGAAGTGAACAAGTGCACACTTTGGGAGGAAGGAGAGATAATTGGGATGTAGCTGAGGTTTCTATTAAGTTCTGTATTCTCCTGGAGCAAGGGCCCGATGATTTGCACTGTTAATGGACAGCCGATGGCTAATGACAGGTGTATTAAGTGATCATAGGATTTTAATGGGCACTTAGCCCCGACCCTTGAAGACAGAGTCAACACAGAGCTGCTGAGAACCATCGGAGCAGCTGTCGCACTGTCAAACAGAGGGAGCTCACTCAAATGATCTACGTCCACTCTTTTTCGAGTTGTCTTTTGCACTCTTTTCGCTCTAGACTCAAACTTCAAACATTGACGCAATGTGACATTTCTTTCAAAACAAATGTGACATTTAACAACATGACTGCATCGTGTGCATCATGTGCATCATGTATCTACTGTATCTACGGAGTTTCATTTTACAACTGCAAATGTCATTGGCGTCATCATGGATGTCGCACAACTAGAGGATGGGAGTAATATGAATTTATATTCCATTTTGACTCTACTGCCAATCACTGTGTAATATAAGGTCTGTCAAAATGGACATCCAAAAAGGTAATGGATCTACTGTACCTTTTTACGTTCACAATCTCGCTCCTCTAAGACAAATCATTTTTATCTGATGCAAACCAAACATCAGGGGTGAAATTTCAACGTGATAACAGAACAGAATGGGCAGAGTTGAACACTTACATTTATTTTTTTTTTTTTTTTTACTTTTCACATATTTCAAATCAAACAAAGAACATGTTGTGCCTGAATATTAATATGTTTCTCACATAAACATTGAGAACAAACGTTGTGGGCACGCAACAGAAAGAGATTCACAGTAAACATGATTCCCTCTTTGATTGAGTTCTCACACATTTGTATTGAAATTGTGACGTCTACCCCCCCGCTCTGGCGCTCGACGTCACTGGTTTACTAACCAGCGGTCCTGGAAACCCTCATTACGCACACCTGGCAACCCTCATTACACACACCTGGCAACCCTCATTACACACACCTGGCAACCCTCATTAAGCACACCTGGACTTCACCACTACCCTGATTACTTCCCCTTTATCTAGCACTTCCAGGTATCACTCTTTAGGCAGCATTGGTTCAGCTCATGTCCAGACGCTTCTCTTGTTTTGTAACTCTTCATGTTCGTTATTATTAAACTCACCATCTGCACCTGCTTCCGGACTCCCTGCGTCTACTTTACAGAAACATGATGAACACATTCACCAGAAACAAAACACTCTAGGCAATCTACCCTAAGTTACCAGGGCATTTTGGCATTGATAGGTAGAGCTAGACATTTCCTATCATCATTTATTAATTTTGTACTGGAAATTTCAACTCCTACGGGTGGCTCAGCTAGAGACGGCACATGTTTTAAGACGTGACAGGAGCAGGCTGCTTTAGACTAGACTGCAGTAGCGTCATTTGGAGACTTAAACCTGCACCTATCAATCATATTAAAACTTTATTTATACCATCTGCAAAAAAAACTGCACCTCAGGTAAACTACAGGATCCTCTCTCGGCGAATGCTGTTACCACAGCCAAAGGGGATCTCAGTCTGAAAAGTAAACAGTTTAATACCCTGCCATAAAACAATTAGCTAGATTGACATTGCAACACATCACTCTTGTACTTTATACAATAGTTATAAAATGGGGGAAGGTCATTTGCATTGAATTGTATGCTTGAGAGAACAGAGGTAAACTGTGTCGCTTGTCACTCCCTATCTCTCTTCTTGCACTGCTTCACTGGCAGACCGTATTATGTGACTGTCATTTGTCTTAATATAGTGCATTCATCTTCTAAGGTTTTAGCCAGGCACCTTAGGGCAGCGTCTCAAATGGGACCCTATTCGCTTTTATATGTACCTACTTTTGTAGTCAAAAGTAGTGCATTACATAAGGAATTGGGTGGGCCCCGGGCAAAAGTAGTGCACTATATACGACAATGGAGTGCCGTTTGGGATGCAAACCAGGTTCCTTTGGACAGCAGTGAGGTAAAGCCTAGGTCACAGAACCAGGAGTCCCGCAGAGTAAGCACAACAAGCAGGGCCACGCTGTGACGTTCAGCCGTCAGTGGGCTTACTCTCCCGATCATTCAATTTCCTTTTCTCTTGGCCACTTCACACATTTCATCCAGCCACATTTTAAATGCCAGCGGTTTCATTGATTTCCATTAGAGCAGCTCACATCTCTTGGCTGAGGCCACGGCAGGGATATTTTAGCATTCCACTTTAGCACACTCCGCAGCCTCTGGATATCACTTGCCACAGCCTTCTCCGCCTTACTGAACAGTGTAAGTTGTGTTTAATTGAACAGCTGAAAATGTTCGAATCACATGAAATAGGGCAGAGGGCAACAACAACAAAAATCGAACAATTGGATACAGGAGAATAATGACCTGTGTTCCTGCTTCATTCCCCCGTTGACATTTTCACACACCTTTCAGTGCAGGTTTGAGGTTTAAGCAGTACTCAGTCCCTCTCTCTCGCCCCGGGGCTCGCCCTGAGACCAGCAGACCACTGGTTCAATCCCTGTCTCACGGGCTGTAGCACAGACCAGAGAGAGATGCATCTCTGTTCCCAAACAGGCACTAAAGAGCAGGCCTTCGATCCAGGGGACATACTTGAATGTCACCTTAGATCCCATCCCAAAAATCTGCAGAGAAGGTCAGCATCCATGAGCTATTATGAAGAATCTCATACAAGCAGCGCTGGAAATAACATGAGGGTGCATTAGGAACCCAGAGGTTATGTGCCAAATGGCACACTATTCCCGATCTAGTGCACTACTTTTGACCATATGGACCCTGGTCAAAAGTAGGGCACTATGTAGGGAATAGGGGCTCTGATCAAAAGTAGTGCACCATCTAAGGAACAGGGTGCAATTTGAGATGCAGGCAGTGACAGAGGCACCCCATTTGTTTCCAGTATGCTTTTCAGGGAGGGAAATGTGTGTGCTTGACTACAGAGGCCACCCAAGGAGAGGCAAACTCAGCCTGTTGCAACTAGTGTAATTCTCAGAGTGAGGGCTTTACCATAATTGGCCTTGGCATTAATAACAAAACAAAAAACTAATCAGAACTGGTGATTAACATGGCATGGTCAAACGTATTCCTCCGCCACGAGTGACCGAAATACTCTCCGACGCAACACCGTCTCCATGGCAACGGACAAAACAGGGCGATAGTGGCCAGCCTCACGAGTCTAGTTTTAATGGGGTCAATATATGGAATATGTACTCGGCTCGGAATTTTGACAAACAATTGCCCCTAGCATTGGCCTGATGAGAACACGAACACAGTGAAGGAGCAAATGTTTGTCACACAGAAAACACAAATGTAGAATCATTTCCAAAATCAATGTCTCATTCAGATCGAGGTCTGAACATGTCCGAATCCAAATTAAAGTTAGGAGTTGACCGTAAAAAAATATATAAAAAAAGAAAAACGTTTTTCTTTGGCCTATATCAATGTCGACGGGAGAAAGCAAGCATTGATGTACACTTTAGGTTTCACCCAGTCTCTGCCGAGCAACGTTATCAAAATGGTGAATCAAAAAAAAAAACGTGCTCTGTCAACATAAAACCCAACTCCCTGCTGGATGCCTTTATCTCACCTGCGAGCTCCCACTGACCGCTCATGTGACAGCATTTGTGATGATGCCTCAGAGCTGCACAGATCAAGCGAAACCTTGCCTTGGCTGTGCTACCTTACCTTCCCTATATTAGTGCACTACTTTTGACCGGAGCTCTATGGCCCCTGTTAAAAAAAAAATAGTGCGCTACATATGAAATAGGTTGTGCCATTTGTGATGCAGACCGTTTTTACAAAATGTCAGCTAACAAAGCTGTTTTCAGCAGACATGCACAATCTCAAAACAAGCTCATTAAGGTGTGCTGTGCTCAAGTATTATCTCCCGGCCCTGCTGCATGCCTCCAGGTCTATCAGTAGATATTGTTATTGGAAGAATTTGGACGTTCGTGAGCGAGAAGGTCAATGAGCTGATGATGAAAATGAGTCCCCTGCTGCAGCTGATAAACTGCTATTGATTTGACCATGAGGAATGGTAAACGGAGGGAAAAACATGGCTGCATGTGTGAGAGAAACTGTTTACGGTATGGGCCAGGTATATTTCCAGGTGGCAAATGTAGAAAAACCTTTACTCCGTTGTAAAGCTCTGATATCATACAGTATATTTTGAAAAAGGAACTCCGGTGTACTGGTATTCTGATGGAGCAAAACGTCGAACGCAACATTGTAGAGACTGAGAAAAATTGTAGGCTAAACTTAAAGGATATTATAGACCATCCCAAAAATACAGAGGCGTTGCATCCATGTAGGAAGATTGAGACATTGTAGAGAACGAGCATGCTGGAGAATCTTTTACCTCTATGCACTGGGTACTACACCAGGTGTGCCGACAACCCTCTAGTGTACAACACACGTTAACATAGATGCTTGTTAAAAACACCAAAGAGATAGTGTAAATGGAGAGGTGTGGTGGCCAATGTTCCCTAAAACAAAATTCGGCACTGAGCAAATTTCACAGTTCCGCTGAGCGCAAACTTGAACATTGTGAAAGTTCTGTGCAACTTCCAGCGTGTGTTTACTGGGAACACTGAGGCTGAACCCGCTTTAGATGACAGTTTTAACAGTGGCCAAGTAGGCTGCTGTGGCTATTTGATCGTAATAGTCTTACCAGAGTTGCCTACCATCAAAGACAATGGAGAAAATGCATCCCATGACATTTTCACAGCTTTTCTACCTTTCAGCCACATTTGCAGTGTAAGGGTTTTCCTGTGGTGAAGGAGAGGCGGACCAAAATGCAGCGTGGTGGTTATTCATGTTCTTTAATAAAGGAACTATACATGAACTAACTAACAAAACAATGAATGTGCGAAAACCTAAACAGTCCTATCTGGTGCAGAGACAGAGACAGG
The DNA here is from genome assembly GCF_045791955.1 of Oncorhynchus clarkii lewisi. NCBI lineage: Eukaryota > Metazoa > Chordata > Actinopteri > Salmoniformes > Salmonidae > Oncorhynchus > Oncorhynchus clarkii. The sequence goes on along the minus strand of NC_092149.1, from coordinate 50,836,348 downwards.
AACAATCACCCACAAACACACAGTGAAACCCAGGCTACCTAAGTATGATTCTCAATCAGAGACAACTAATGACACCTGCCTCTGATTGAGAACCATACTAGGCCGAAACATAGAAATACCCAGAACCTAGAAAAACAAACATAGACTGCCCACCCAACTCACGCCCTGACCATAATAAATAAATACAAAACAAAGGAAATAAAGGTCAGAACGTGACAAGCAGCCAATGTGTGGTGTTCAATATAGTTCTACATTCCATGAGAATTTTGAAAAAAAACACGCAGGGCTTGATATTAACCTATTTTATCCAGTTGACTGAACATATTGTTGTGTTGATTGATGCAAGAAACCACTTTACTAAATAAAATGCATTATTATTCCGATACATTTACTACAGAGAATCAGACAAATGATGCTACCCTCTGCCTATTGGCTACTTAGCTTATTCAAGCCTGTCTCAAAATACAACACTGCCCCTTTAAGAAGAAAGAAAAAAAGCTCTTTACCTGACTCACTTTTCAAAGAGGTCAAGAAGTGTACATGTTCTGTGCTCTTGTAGGAAGCAATCAGTCCCCTTTTGCTGACTACAAATGATGCATAACTGGGCTAATAACTCACTAACTAGCAAAGGATATGAACAAAATGTGCACACGTGGCTACATGCAGCTCTCGCTTTGATCTCAAAACAAGCGCATCTACTCACAACCACTCATGCTGTAAACACAGTCCAGTTCAAAGTAAATGGCACAGATTCATATATGGTTACGGTCTATTTGCATATAGGTCTACTGCAGCTCTGATTGTTTATGCTGCATTGGTCTGTGTAGAGTTGTCGTGCGTGTCAATGCAATAGAATCCTAATCCAATGCATTCTTCCTACAACAAAATCTCTTGCATAGTTCATTTTGTTTTGGTATGTTGCATTGAAAGTGGTTAATATTGCGTTGATTAGATCACAATTGCCACAGTATAGGGAAACGTTGATAGTGAAAATGGAAGCCAAGATCTACCTCACAAACTTAAAAAAAAACATGAGCCTATGCAACATTAACCAATTAAAAACAGCACTGTAGCAGTGAGGTTTGTGCATTAAGCTATAGGCCAATACATTACCACTGCATATTGGTTTGAATTGCACTGCCAATGCATTGTTGTTCGGGCCATTATATCTTTTTAAATGTGAGGTAAGCTGTACAGTATGATCACACAGGTAATAGATCCGTTGTTGTATTACTTGTGAGGCACAGCAGAGTGAACATTCATAAAAAAAAATCAATTTAAAAGCTTTTTATTTTTATTTTACTGGGCTGATGGTGCCTGCAATCTGATGGTCAGTCTCAGCCTGGGGGTCTGCCTCTCAACATCACTCCATTCTCCCTTTCCTCCACTGACACGGACTAAAAAGGGACACCGTCTTCCAGCTGATGGTGATACTCGAGGTGCACCACATTATTTTTGCCTCATGTTGTTATTCCTGTGAACAAAGGAAAGTTAAATATTCCTCTATATTAAAAAGGCCCATGCCGCTAATAATAACAACGCAAGCCTATAGATACACTTTCCTACTCATTCATTACTCTGCAGTGCTTGTTGTAGGGCTGAGTGAAAATAGGAAGAACGCTCATTTTATGGCTTATACAAGTGTTGAATACAAAGTGTTGACAGTGCTGAGTAAGAACTTAAACATGAACTCACTCATAGAAACAGCAGCTCTTTCTTGTATTCATTGACAGTCTCTCTCTAGTCATGGTTTTAAACATTTTGAAATCTCACAGCATGAACTCTGCTGTAGCTTTCTTTTATGTCTGCTACATAAAAATCTTCCGATTGGCCAGCGGTAGCGCACTTGATTTGCTCTTCGGGCCGGGGGAATGCAGATTTTGTACCTTCAGGACACAGGAATTGGTTCAAAATGGCAACAGTTGCCTACTGGGTTGTTTTTTTTACAGGAATGTTTGGCGATCGACTAGGAATGATCCATTGGTGGCCACTGCTCTTGGTCTGTTTAGCTTCTGCGCGGCTGCACGGAAGTCTCGGCGCAGCATAGAGGCAACTACCACCCCTGCAACATCAAGAAATAACATACATTTTTGTAATTTAGCAGACGCTCTTATCCAGAGCGACTTACAGTAGTGAATACATACTGTACATTTTCATACTGGTCCCCCGTGGGAATCAAATCCACAACCCTGGCATTGCAAGCACTATGCTCTACCAACTGAGCTACACAGGACTAGAGAGCTGAGCCACTCTCCATATTTAGTAATATGTATGAGCAGCTGGCCAGTTTATTTTTCACACGAGTAGGAGAAAGAGAGGGCTGAGGCCAGGGTGTTAGCCGATGAACTGATGGCCTTTGCTGTGTTCTACAGGACCTCAGTCAGTTCGCGAGCATCGTTTACCTCCTCCCAGAAGACACCGGTCCATTGCTGCTGCAGGCTAATATTAATTAGTGCTTGTCAGCAGAGCACTCCTTTAAAACAGGTCATGCGCAAGGTCAATGTGTTACATTATAATTACCTTCCATGTTGGAACAAGATCTTCCCTTTGAAATTGGCTGGTACACATACAGTGGGGAGTACAAGTATTTGATCACTGCCGATTTTGCAGGTTTTCCCACTTACAAAGCATGTAGGGGTCTGTGATTTTTATCATAGGTACACTTCAACTGTGAGAGACGGAATCTAAAACAAAAATTCAGAAAATCACATTGTATGATTTTTAAGTAATTAATTCGCCTGTCGTCGGAAGGAGTGGACCAAAGCGCAGCGTGAAAAGTGTTCATGATTACTTTAATATATAAAAAACCACTTGAACAAAGTAAGAAAGCGAACAGTTCTGTCAGGTAACAGAGACTAACAGAAAATAACTACCCACAAAACACAGGTGGGGAAAACCGCTACCTAAGTATGAATTCCAATCAGAGACAACGATAGACAGCTGCCTCTGATTGGGAACCACACTCGGCCAAAAACAAAGAAATAGGAAACATAGAATTCCCACCCTAATCACACCCTGACCTAACCAAATAGAGAAATAAAACAGCTCTCCAGGGCATGACAGAGGGAAACAGTGCCCCTCTGTCTCAGTACGTGTATTCCATGTATGCTGTCTGGACCAAAGACTATAACATGTTGCCACTGTAGCATTTGATTGATTGATGCCAGCAAGCATTTGGCCTCCCTTGATAAAAAATACATAAAAATAATTAGCCAATCAGAGTTGAGCTGAGCTCAACTGGGGGTTGTCCTGGTGCAGCAAAACACCCCCCAAGGGATGCCAGTTTGGATTTGACTTCACACAAATCAAATCACTTCTTAAGCAAAACTTAATTTTCATTAAAACTCCAGAAAAACCTTTCCGAGACTTTCCGAGAGTTTCTGGTCTGGTTGTGTTGATGTGTTGATGTCCTGCAGTAGCTAAATCTGCCATTTCTTAAGCCATGGATGGAGACGGGGATTTGAACTTGTGGTTTTACATGAATTCTCTGGACAAGCCAATGATTATGACGCCGATTCTGATCTAAACATAAATTCATATGTTGTGCCACTGAGACGATTGATGTTCAAAGTGTAGCCTAGATGCAGCCTAGAACTTTTAGGTTCATGCTAACTAGCTAGCTAACTTAGATGGTTCATTGTTGCCCATGCGCTGAAGTTAGGCTATCAAGCATTTTAGCTAGGTAGCCTATGACAACAAAAACTAAAGATTTACTGTATGACAGAGCCATGGACCGTTTTGCCAACATGAAAGAGAGAATGACATTGGCGTTCAACTAGTCTACTTTTAGGGTGAGTCAACATTTTTGGTTTTACTTGAGGGTGGATGCACACACACACACACACACACACACACACACACACACACACACACACACACACACACACACACACACACACACACACACACACACACACACAAACAAACACACACACACAGAGAGACAGAAATCAGTAACATGGACAGCCACATGATATTTAGCAACACTGATTGGACTAAATAGTTTTCGGTATCCTTAAGTTGTTTTCACTGTATTAAGCAAGTCAGCCATATCAGCTATGTTTTTTAAAAGGCAGTAAATGAGGCTGAATTAACTGTTTCGCTGCCAGACAAGGTTCCGCTGATAGCCAGGTGTAGCAGTGGTAAGGTGTGGGGACTGCTGTTGGGACTCTGCTGTTGGGACAGCTTTATGTAGGCCCTTACAGTTTGTGGAAACCGTTTGTCACAGTTATAGTGCAATTAATGTATTGTTTAGTGTTGTAACGTGTGCGCTGGGAGTTGGGAAGCAAGTTCAGGGAGTGCATAATTTAATAAACCAAACAAGTAACACGAACAACGCACAGACCAGAAACAGAAACAATGACGCCTGGGGAAGGAACCAAAGGGAGTGACATATATAGGGCAGGTAATCAAGGAGGTGATAGAGTCCAGGTGAGTGTCATAATGCGCGTAACAATGGTGACAGGTGTGCACCATAATGAGCAGCCTGGTGACCTAGAAGCCGGAGAGGGAGCACACGTGACAAGTGTTGTGTTGTGTAGTGGCTTTGCCGGCATGCGTCCCCAATATGTTTTGTTTCTTTGCCCCACCAAGATGTAAAATCACCACTGTCTCCATATAATGTCACACCCTGCAAAAACATTGTCCCGCATGACTTCGGTTTTATGACTCACTCGAAAAATTGAAAAGTGAGGTGTTACTTTGCATTGGGACTTTAGATGGGTATGCTATTGAGTACACTATTTTACAACTTGATATTAGATGGTACCTCACTCTGAAAGTAGTCTATGGGCCAGGAGAAACTGGAATCCTTGCTTCGGTTTTCTTTAAAACATCCTCAACAGACTTCAGCTAACTTTAGCCACCACAATCTAACAATCAATGGAAATGATGGGGGCATGTGAGCATGCTTTTTTTTCAAATAGCTGATTTGAATAGATTTCAGGTGATTTGGACATAGTTTTTTTTAAACATGCCCCCCCCCCATCACTTCCATTGATTGTTAGCTTGTGGTGGCTAAGGTTAGCTGAAGTCTGTAGTGGCTGTTTAAAGAAAACTGAATCATGGATTACAGTTTCTCTTGGCCCATCAAGTTGTAAAATAGTGAACTAATCCTTTAATAGCATTGGGCCAGTAACCGAAAGGTCGCTAGTTGAAAAATCAGTCAATATGACCTTGAGAAAAGCACTTAACCCTCATTGCGCCTGTAAGTATCTCTGGATAACAGTGTCTGCTAAATGACTGAAATGTAAATGTCATATATCTCTACATTACAGCAAAGTTACAGTGTATTACCATGTCTGATCTCTAAGGTATACAGTATGACAGCAGTTGTGACATCCTGTGACTGTGGAGGCTGCTGTGGCCTACACCCTAGTGGCACTCAGCTGCCTGTCCCTGTATTGACCTTCTAAATGTGTGTGTCCCTGTTCTAGTTCATCTTCCCTTGCAGTGGCAGACAGAACTCTCCAGAGGCCAAACACCGAGCAACGAGTGCATCCGCCTCGTCTCTGATCAAACATCCCTCCTAATGTAACCATCTGAAACCACAGCTTTCTCTTCTTCCCTCTGGTAAAGCCCCACAGACAGGTAGACAGGTAGGACGTGTGTCCCGCTGCAGGACATTCATCACATTTGCTGTGGATCTGCTAAACAAAAGTCCAAGAAAATAAAGCATTTGTGTCCTCACCATCATTGTGACATTTTGTTACGCCTCAGAGGGACAGGCGCTGATCCAGCCCATGTTTCAACATCACGTCTGTAATCTGTGTAAATGAGTCAAAGGCCAGTGTGGTTTAGGAGTGGTGAAGGGGCATTACTCAGAGAAAGACACAGAGGGGAATTGGGGAATATAGTGTATTCTGGAGATGATAGTGTATTGCCATATCATCAGGAAGCAAAACAGTCCTGCCCTCTATTTACATGTGCCTCTACTGAGTGTGCATCCCAAATGGCACCTTATTCCCTTGGTAGTGCACTACTAAGGGTATAGAATGACGTTTGGGACTTGGTCTAAGCCTTGACAATGCATAATCCAAGACGAGAGTCCTTCTGAAACGAGAAGAGCCCACCTCAGATCCTCAATCATGGGCCATATATCGCGAGACAGTGTGTGACGTTTGAAAATGACATTTTTAATCTGCAGTCCGTTGCCCCCTGATGTGATCTACAGTACCATCGCCAAGGACTAAGACAAGCCCCGTAAATCTGACATATATTTTACACAGCATCAAGACACCAGATCGATTTGTATCCCTTCCCCTTGAAACCAATAATGAATTCCTGATAACTCATTACCGGTTGGTGGCAATTTACAGCACAAATATCAAAGTGGAAGTTAAATTCAAAGTTACTGTATATTAACGACATGTCACAGGCCGCTGGTTGTAATTTCAAGATGTAAGAGACAACACGCGTCTCTATGGTTCAATCATACAATTGCACAGCTGTTAGGAAAAGACAGAGAAAAACTGTGAAATGATCTGTGAAAAATAGGTACATAAGTAATCTGACTCCATTTCTCTGGAGACTTCCAAGGCGTAATTTATTTAAATCAAAGTCAAAATGGTTTAATCATCCATGCACGGCTTAATTGAATAATTACGAATGTGACTAAATGGAAAAAAATAACTGTGGAAAATAAATGTTTCCACAGACAATTCAACGTGCAGTAGAGATTTATTTATACAACTTCATACTCAGACTTAGACACGCTAACAAAACAGCAAAAACATCCAAGCATGATGTCCAAGTTACAGTTGTTCATATTTCTTTGTCCAGACTGAGAAAAATATTGACATACATAATAATATATCCTCTGTACTGCGCTTTCAGAAGTGCGTTTGATTTGTGCGGCCCGGGACAAAACACCATCTAACGATATTGAATTCTGAGTTGAAACAGATTGCCAGTGCAGAAAGAAAGGGCGTTATTGTCCTTACTGCACATGATGTGCCAATGCTGTTCTCAAAATATGTGCATAACGAGGTCGTCGGAAACTTCATGTTCTCATACGCAGAGGGAGACGGAAGAGTCAAGGTAAAAAAAAAATCCCTGAGGGCTTTAACATGAAAGTCATTCACTCCCACACCTCAACCTCTACCGCGCTGAGAAGAACACATACACACAATCAGCATCTCTTCTTCAAAAGCAGTCTGCGTGATCTTGTCGCATAGCCCGCTCACAATGAGTTTCGTCCTGAATGGCCCAAACTAGCTACTTTTAGCGATCTTATTGAGCTCTTATGAAGTACTCCTCCAAAAGCACAAAAAATGCCTTCGCCCAGAGAGGAAAATACAACATGCACACAACTTCTCTCTTTTGAGACAGAATTTATGAGCTGCAATATTATTTGCATGGTTTGCAAAGGTCAGGGAACCTACATTTATCAGCCACTTTTCATCTGTCTCTTTGGCAATCGTTGTTCAAAATGGCCTAATTATGGTGATGACAACATCAAGTGTCCCCCTGAGCCCAATGTTCATTCCTCCTAAATTGTGTGAGCACCCTACTTATGCAGAGTCACAGTTGTCCACCGCTGGGCGTGTTCGATCAGATGGGAGACATAGGTCACAGAACACTGGAGCTTAGCCTTGACAGTGAGCTTCTTAATTAATCTCAACCCTCTCCAGGTCCAACATTTCCATGACGACAACAGGTTATAGCTCACACAAGTTGACAGGTCTCCACAGTGCAATAGCCATGGTGGGTGTAGTTTTATGTGATACTTCTCCATTGAGAGTTCCTCATATTGGTCCATACATCAGAAATCAAATCAAAAATCTTCGTAAACAACAGGTGTAGACTGACAGTTAAACACTTACTTAGGGATCCCTTTCCAACAATTCAGAGTTAAAGATAAAGACACAACAATTTAAATATAAATAGTGACACAAGGAACAAATACACATGAATGACAATAATGCGTAAAAAATAACCCGGCTATATACAGGAAGTAACAGTACAGAGTCAATGTCCAAGGGTACGAGGTATTTGAGGCAGCTATGTACACTGCGAAAACATATAAACGCAGCATGCAACAATGTCAACGATTTTAATGAGTTACAGTTCATACAAGGAAATCAGTGAATTGAAATGGATTCATTGTGCCCTAATCTATGGGTTTCACATGACTGGGAATACAGATATGCATCTGATGGTCACAGAAACCTTAAAGAAAAAGGTAGGTGCGTGAATCAGAAAACCAGTCAGTATCTGGTGTGACCAGATATCCTTCACATACATTTGACCAGGCTGTTGACTGTGGCCTGTGACATGTTGTCCCACTCCTCTTCAATGACTGTGAAAAGTGGCTTGATATTGGCAGGAACTGGAACACACTGTCGTACACGTCAATCCAAAGCATCCCAAACATGCTTAATGGGTGACATGTCTGGTGAGTATGCAGGCCATAGAAGATCTGGGACATTTTCAGATTCCAGGAATTGTGTACAGATCATTTCGACATGGGGCCCTGCATTATCATGCTGAAACGTGACAGTTGATGGTGATGGAAGCGGATGAATGGCACAACAATGGGCCTTAGGATCTCGTTACGGTATCTTTGTGCATTTAATCGGCTACAGAGAGCGAGATGACACAGTCATCCAGAACAGCTGGTGCTCTCATGCATGGATCAGTATTGCTTGCCCCGAAGGTAACTTGTCTGTTAGGCTCACATCGCTGGGCAGCTCGCGGTTGAGTTTTCCTAAGTAATCAGTGAGAGTTTGCTAGCCCTTCCACATCCGTCGAGAGCGTAGTGACGTAGTGGGATTCAAACATAGTTCTGCATTTACGCTTTGCCTGTTTAATGACTCGTCGTAGGTCGTAGCGGGATTTGTTATAAGGGCGGATTTCAGTTTCCCTGCATTAAAATCACTGGCCACAAGAAATGCCACCTCTGAATGTGAATGTGTGAATGCGTGAATGTGTGAATGCCACCTCTTTTCTTGTTCGCTTATGGCCCTATAAAGCTCATTGAGTGCGATCTTAGTGCAGCTTCGGTTTGTCATGGTAAATAGCAAGTTACGGAACATATTGGTGAAAACTCTCTTAATAAATAGTATGGTCTGCAGCTTATCATGAGGTATTCTAACTCAGGTGAGCAAAAACTTGAGACTTCCTTAACATTGAGACTTCCTTAACATTAGAGATCGTGCATCAGCTGTTGTTAACAAAGACTCCCCCTTCGTCTTACCCGTGTCTGCCGTCCGGTCTTGATGATGCATAGAAAAACCAACGAGATGTACAGTATATTCATGTCCTCGTTCCTCGACTCTGAGAAACATAGGATATTTCAGTTGTTCAGGTCTCGTTTGTAGGATAGTCTCGAAAAGAGCTAATCCAGTTTGTTCTCCAGTGACTGCACGTTCGCCAACAGAACATAGGGTAATGGTGGTCCGTTCGTTTTCGCCGACGTAATCTCGTCAGGATTGCCTAACTCTTTTGCATCCTGGGGATTAGGGCCTGGTCTGGAGTAAGCGGAACGTCCGGAGCTGCCGACTCGTTGAAGTAGAAATTGTCACCCACACTAAGGTTAGTGTTCACTGTTCTAATGTTCAGAAGCTGTTTTTGGTAATTGGAAATGATTGCAGAGACATTATGTACAAAAAAATTTAAGATCAGATAAAAATAAAACGCAATATAGAACAATTGGTCAGGAGCCCGTAAAACAGCTGCTATCCACTGCAGCGCCATCTTGGAAAACACGTTAGATGTGCTGAGATAGTTTGTTATGAAGATGAGTAATAATCGGAACCCCATGAGATCATGTCATATGATATGATCCCATGTAGTTTGCCTGGTAAGGAGATTCAAAAGTATTTTACAAATAGGACAAAAAAATATCAAGTCTCTCTCTCTCTCTCTCTCATGTATATATATAAACTATTCATTATATGTAGGCCTATGTATTTGCCATGTATGTGCTGTGCTCTGGTTGGTTAAAGACAAATCACATACCGTTTTGAGTGTGGTGTGGAATGATTCAGGACACTGTTCAATCAGTTTGAATTGGTTATTTCCTGCATCGATCTTAGTCATTTCTGCTCTACGAGAAAATGTGCCACTCACTGAACAGTGCCTGGCCCAAAGGTCTCATTGATTCTAAAACAACAGAAAGATCAGGCAACTCAAAGCTTTTGATAAAAAATTAGCAGCAATACATTTTATTAATGACATTTTATTATGAAGCTCGGACCAACATTTTTTTTCTAAGAATTGTCACGTTAATGTATCATTCGTGGGTGGCAGGTTTACAATAAGTAAACATTAGACATTTTGTTTGTCTATTCTTAATAGGGTACCTGGGCAAGAGGAAGAAAATATGCACTTGACAAGCACAAGGCGGCTAGGGCCACAGAGAGCTAATCATATGCACACAGTGTACAAACACTAATTACACAGTGCAGTTAAAGCAGCAGCTAAAACCAATACGGGTCCTAGAAGTTATCAGTGTATGTTGATAACCACCCAGACAATTCCGACCATCATTAACCTCTCGACGACCCCAGTTCAGCTCCACAATCCCTGGGATTCTGGGGGATTAATGCTACATTTACATAACTAGGGTCAGGAACGGACAAACAGCGTATTAATAACAACGGGGCTGACATGATCCTCATTGAACTTAATCGAAGTCTCCCGCTACGATTAGCTGTCATCATAATACAAAGCTGGTTCGGAAACAATGTGATAATAACCTCAACAAGCAGCCGACAATGTTGATTATTATGTAGAGAGGCACGTGATATGACGTAGGAGTAAAACATGCAGCGCTATTTAGATACAAATTTGATCAACTGTGTACATTGCAGCAACTCAACCGGCACTATAGTTTTTACCACCGAAGAACACGCAAAGGACGCAAAAATCCAACGCCTCATTGATTGAAGCACCACTAAATGTCACATACGTTCTCAAATGCGTCTGCAGGGTTGCTTACATTGGTCAAACTGAACCAGCATTGAAACTCTGCATCGCAGAACACAAGGCTGCTATTTGCAGTAAAAACACGGACTATGCTGTTGAGCGCCACTGCATAGAAGCCACTGGTGTGATACAGTTTCTCTGGTCACCCGCAGAGTCGCAGAGTTGCAGACACCCAATTATCACCTATGTATATACTTTATTTGGATATGGCCTATTAGATTAATGAGAAAGATGGTTCATCTTATTATTAGTATTATTTTGTGCTATAATATGCCATTTACCTTGAAACATTATTAGTATTTTCTTACATTGGTGTGTCTCAATGGTCTACTAGGCTATAAATAGGAGCTAAGTGCAATGGTCAGGTCACTGAGGAAGATGTCAGCTTGATGTCGAAACGTCAGTCACCTGTTGTAATCCTGTACAATGGATTAAAGTGAGCTAAAAGAAATCAATCTCTGCCTTTTTTGTTGAGTGCTCTTTCGGCCTCGAATAAGTCCTTTTTGAGGTTTTTCTTGGACAGCCCTTCTCATGACTTTTGTCATTGTTGTTGAGCACCCCTCCTTTCCTTTGTTTTCTGAAGTGAGAAGGCCCACCGGAACTCTGTGCATAAAGTATATTGAATTTGAGCGTTAGCGAATGGAGTGCAAGACAAATCAAAAACATGAGTCATTTAAACCCAGGATTTTATTCAATTGTGTTACTTGACTGGCCAATGGCCAAAAGTCCTGTGTTAGATGTACTTTTTTTGAACATGAAATCACAGCACCTGCTTATGCAAGTCATGTCACTTTTCTTCACCTCGCCTCTGGTGTTTCTTTACACTGCATCTGTTTAACACCTGCCAGTCCCACATTGGCAAGGCATTAGTCAAATTAGAAATGTCAACATTCATATCAAGCCTGAAGCCCTATCCCTGCTTGCAAATAAAGTGCTATTCTTCTTACTAAATTGCCTATTTAGCCAAAAAGGATGGAAAGTGTAGGGTAATTCCACGGGAACGGAATCGTGCTGAAACTCAGACTTTTCACTTAATTAACATGTATGCCAAACCAAAACGATTGATTTCAAAGTTTAAGGCCAGGCACCACATACTAATAGGGATTTTTTCCCCCCTTAATGATATCGCAATCAACTTTTACCGGTTGACGTAGACACAAATATAATACTGTTTTGTATTACAATTTTTTCGCAAATATTATATACAAATATCAAAATGAGACTATATCTCATTAAATATGTGCATATTTGCAAATCCGACAAATATATTTTCAAGACACTGGATTAAGTCAGCCTAAATGTTTTGGTTTTATTTTGTTAAGACAGACCAGGACTGAATTTACTCAGAAATATATAAAAAAAAGTATTTTGGCAAATTTTTCAAAAGAAAATGTTATCTAGAATTTAAAAAAAAATTATAACATATCAACAATTCCCTCTGGGCTAGTCTAGAGAATATATCTAAAGATAATCACACCAAATTTGATGAATGTGGCTGCTTCTGAAGCTAAGGAAATTTAGTTGGCATGTGAGAAGAATCTGACTTTTGGGAAATGGCAGTTAAAGATCCTGAAGTACACTGAATTTAGATTACCAAATGCCAAACACCTATTTAGACCCAATCACAATCTCGTCAGAGTAAGTTACTACTTATAGTCCAGTTTGTTACATTTTCTATGAAGTGGGCTTTAGAATGATGTGTAATTCAATGTAGTGAGCTTTGAAATTATGGATGTACTGTAGGTCCATTTTAAAGTGGTTAAAATGAATGAAATATGACAAACTATAATATGACAAACTAATAAAATACATTTTACATTTTGACACTTACTTTTTTAAAATACTAATGTTAATGGACCAAACGTTTTGTTTTTTGCTCTAGCACTACACAGTTGATTCAAATAACCATCTCATCACCTAGCTTTGATTATTTGAATCAGCTGTGTAGTGCTAGAGTAAAAAACATATTATATATATGGTTATATATATATATATATATATATATATTATTTTATTTACCGTTGGCACTGTGCTGTCCAAACTTGTGAAACATAGACATCTATGATTGGTTCAGATTTGATCCTGTCCGGACAATTGTGGCCTGGACCAAATCTGAACCAATCATGGACGTCTATGGTTGGGCCAAATTAAGTCCAGTCCAGACTTTTGGGGACATTGAAATCAAGGGTGGTCTGGACCAAAAAATGATGTTGTGGACGTTGAAATCAAGGCCAGGGCGGACTGACCACATTTCAACTACTTTTCAACACCCATTGACATCAGGTGTCATTCTGTGCTCGGTGGTTGAGGATGCCGGTTACAGTAAATGGAAATAGAAGGAGAGGGAGGGAGGGAGGGAGGGAGGGAGGGAGGGAGGGAGGGAGGGAGGGAGGGAGGGATTTTCCAGACTTTTCAAACTCTTGCTTTGACCACCAGATGACAAAAAGAGAAAGAAAACAGTTATGAGCTGAACATAACAGCATGCCAGTGGAAGGGAGGACAGTAGAAGGTGACCACTCTGTGGTTTATGACTATTATGATTTCCCATTGGAGAAATTCCGTTACCAATTGTTCGGAAATTCTGTTACCGATTTGGTAACAGCATTTTGAGTTTTGATCACTTAATAATTCATAAAAAATTGCTATAAGTAAAAACACTAACTAATTCATAGGTCTACCTTTACTTGTTACTTCTGTGAACTTTCACTATCCCTCCCTCCTCATGAGGGAGAGAAATTAGGAAATATCTTACAGATATATGTTTTTTTGGCACAAGGCAATGTTTCTTCAATTTACAAAAATGTGCAAAAGCATGAGATGAGATATATAACAGCACCATGGCAAAAAGTGTAGAATTGCAGGAAATTAGCTTTAAATCTGCAACATTTTCTCTTAGCCTCATGACAAATTGTGTAGAATAGCATTATAAAACTCTCTGCACATTGCCAAAATTGCCAAAATTTGTTCAAAGAAAGGAAGTTAGCCAATTTCCCTGAATACAAAAACTCCTTTCTTGCTTAATAATTAATGATCTGCTTAATGTGGACAGATTTTGGGTGGAGTAAACCCTCTCGCGTCGCCTCTTCCTCTCTGCCTGTAGTAATCTGTTGTTGGGTTAAGACAAAATGATAGCCGGTGCAAAAGAAGATAAGAAAGATAAGTGTAAATTCGGTATTTCTGATTTCTTATTTTTTATAGATTTGCAAAAATGTCTAAACTTATTTTCGCTTTGTAATTATGGGGTATTGTGTGTAGATTGCTGAGGATTTACATTTTTTAAATCCATTTTAGAATAAGGCTTTAACGTAACAAAATGTGGAAAAAGTCAAGGGGTCTGAATACTTTCCGAAGGTACTGTATATATATATATATATTTATACTCCGGACTCTGACATTGCTCGTCCTAATATTTCTATATTTCTTAATTCCATTTTTAACTTTAAAAAAAAATGTTTGTGTATTGATGTGCATTGTTAGATCTTACTGCACTGCTGGAGCTACATAGGAAGACAAGCATTTTGCAGCACCCGCAATAACATCTGCTAAATATGTGTATGCGACCAGTAAGATTTGTTTTTAATCATATACTTTTTTCTCCAGGGGAGATTACTTTCATAAACTGACTGGCTGAGTTGTGGGACAGTGGCTGCGCATTGATAAATATAAAGGAATTCTTAACAGGCATTACCCGGAAAATGTGGGGATTGTGGTGAATAATTCCCTGCTATCAACCAATTGGCATCCAGGATGTAAAAGAAAACTGTTTTATAAATATATACAGTATATCTACACAGTATATAAGTAGGCAACAAAACAAAATCAAGATAACTTGCTATCTTTTCACGTCTTCCTAAAGACCATGGTGGATACTGCTGATGCACAGCAAAAATAAGCAGTGGGAAGCAGTGGGTTAGGGCTGAACCTACACATGTCCCTGGGAGACTCAGGAGCCTTCATTAGCAAGTTACAGGGTGAGAGTTACTGTAGCGTTATTAAGTAAGACACTTCAAACAGCCAATTGATCAGTGAGGTTGAAAATATAATCTCAAACTCTGATGACTACTTTGGGATGCTTTAGATGTGCTAATTAGGATTATTGATCCCATATCATGTCACAGTTTAAGATGATTAAGGAAAACTCCCACATAATTTACTGGGAGTGCAAGGTGTGCAACTTTGCAACTTTCATGAAGGGCACTTCTAAAAAAAAATTTTTTAAAACTGTTTCTCTGACGGATGCATTTTAATGGCTCGAGAGGAAACAATGAGAGAGAGAAAAATACTCTCACTGTAGGATAACGCTATATCATTGGGAGTGGAAGCAAACGAGAGAAAAAATGATCATGATCGGAGAACCTTACATCCTTTACTTTTAGGGAGATAGCCTGGCCACTGTAGAAGTGTTTGAGGTTTAAAATCAGGGCTGCCTCCTAACTTCAGTGCCAAGTGAGTGACAGAGCAGTGACAGAATACAAATGTGAACCTTCATTGCACTGGGCATCCACATAAACATTCGCAACCCCCGGGCCGCACTTTGAATTGCTAATTTAGTTGTGATGAAGCTGACGGGAATGTGTTTGGAGAGGGAACCATGGGATATACAAGCGATCCCGCCTCCCTTTACAAAGTCATCCATTTAGTACGTTTTTCACCTCCCCCACAGCTCCCAGACAGAATGGACAGTCCACTATTTTCAACGACATTGATCAGCTGGGGTGTGAAGCCGGGCCTGGGATATTAGAGGGGAAAATGATCAGTTAGGGCCGGAGAAATGACTTACTGCAGGGAGACTTTGATTGACTTCCCTCCGGGAAGACACTGCGTTAGGACTCCATTGGGGTGGGAGGCCGTGGTTTACCAGGCTGTTGAATGGACAGCAGGAGAGTGGAGCTAAGTTCAGTAGAGGGATGTTGTTGTTGAAAAGAGAGTGAAGTCACAAAAGGGAGCAACAACGGACAATGCCAAAGAGGGAAAGGTGAAGATATGTCTAACCGCTCTCTTTTTGAGATGCACAGGGTTGGAATAATGTATTACATTTCACACACACACACACACACACACACACACACAGATCCTGACCTATCGCCCTCTCTAAGGAGGCAGCATGAAGGCTTATGTTAGAGCAGGTCACATAAAGACATGGCTAAGGGGTTAACAGATAGTCAACTCCTTGGCATACTTAATCAACGCAATTACATCCGTCTCTTTTTTAAGTAGACTTACACAATCAATGCCATGCAGTGCTCTTACAAAATGATGCAGATAATAAGAGAGGAAAGTGTTTGTGTTCATCTGGTGAAAGTCCTAATGCAACACGTCGATAATGAGATATGAACCGCAAATGCAATCAAGGACAACAAAATCCAATTTTGCTGAAGTTATCCATTATCACGTGGACTCTTCCCCCCCCCCCCCCCCCCCACACACACACACACCATTCTGGAGGACGTAGTTCGAGGAAATAAGCCTGTGCCTTTAGTTGCACGGGCCACATGTCCGACCGCAAACCAATCAATTTCTACACACCTCCTTTCTCATTCTGCGCTAATGTTAGAGGATCCCTTGAGGTTGAATGTCTTTTCCATCTCTTGGCCAATTGTGTTGAGTATCGTTCACATCTTCTGTACTGCCAGTGTCCCTTATGAGTTGCTGAGGAAAGCTTACTAAATGTGTGTGAATCTCCAGATAAGTCCCTGAACACACTTCTTAAGTGGAAAATCTGGTCTGTTGTCTGTATAGAATTGTATATTTCTTGTGCAAAAATATTTGAAAATTAATAAATAAAAAGGACTGGAACTGATTTTTAGTTTGATGGATGGAATATTAAATACATATCCATCTGTTCATTTAAGGATATTTTCTGTGTTCTGCATTGGTCACTATCAACACGACGTAATATGAAAGCTTGGTTGAATTTGGGGGGGTGGACTGTATTCCTGTAAACATATATAATATTCCTGCAAATGCACAAGTACAGTGAAATGCCTTTCTTGCGAGCTCTAAAGACAACAATGCAGTAATCAAGGTAGCCAGGTGGTTAGAGCGTTGGGCCAGTAACCGAAAGGTTGCTAGATTGAATCCCCGAGCTGACAAGGTAAAAATCTGTCGTTCTGCCCCTGGACAAGGCAAGTTAACCCACTGTTCCTAGGCCGTCATTGTAAATAAGAATTTGTTCTGACTTGCCTTGTGAAATAAAGTTTAAAAATATCAATTAAGAATCATAATGCATGACTCGCTTTTACATATTTGGTGTAAAACCCAAGAAGCTTAGTAGTACCGGCATTAAAATAATGTAGTTTTTTTGGTACAATTTTTTTTTACCAGTATTTGACCTCCACCGCCCTCAAAATGCCATAATAGCCTGTGGGAAGAAGTATTCCTTTTTGCAGAGGGCTTCCCAGTAGAGACAACATTGCCCCGAATCTTCTAGATCTCATTACCAATGGAGATTATGGGAAAGTGGCCAGGCTGATGTGGTAAAAAGCAATAGAGGTACCCGAGGATGGAGTAGAAAGCTGCGTTAAAGAGATTCCGACAGGCATTTCAAGTCTTCTAAGCAACTCCAGGCATGGTGGGTAGAACCAAACAGAATGCTAAATAATCAACTATCCACCCTCTTTCTAATCTCCATGACTTTTCATGCCAAAGCTGCTAAATAGCTTTAGACTGAACTTAATACATTGAGGCCTGACACAGGCACAGCCAGTATGCAGCCTCTGAAGTTCAGGCGTTGCAGTTTAACCCAAACAAAGGTTGAAAGGAGGAACTGAACTCTAAAGATAGGCGGAACACACCGATCAGGTAGTTTTATAACATAGGGTGAATTCAGAAAAAGTGGGATGTCATATATACTGGGACAGCTTAATCCTGATGTGTTCAGTTCTTGATCTGACAAGTGAGAATCAAAACTATTGTTACTAAGCCCTTGCAGAGAAATCACATGATAAAAATCACATTACTTCATTGGTGTGTCATCATAGAGGTGGGCAGAACAAGGTTCTAACAGTCAGCTCACCCTGCGAAGCACACGATAAGGTCAGTGACAAAGTTTCATAAAGCATCAAAACAGAACAAAGCTGTCATAAATAGTGCACAATGAAAAACGGTGATGTAAATGTACATATGTACTAGATACGTACTGGTGCATCAAAATAAAACATTTAAAAACAAAACATTTATGAATGTATTTTGTAATTCAGTCATTTTTTTTGTTGTACATTTAAACTCAGTTTCAAAATTCCTGACATTTAATCCTAGTAAAAATTCCCTATCTTAGGTCAGGTGGGATCACCACTTTATTTTAGGAATGTGAAATGTTAGAATAATAGTAGAGATTTCAGATTTGATTTCTTTCATCACATTCCCAGTGGGTCAGAAGTTTACATGCACTCAATTAGTATTTGGTAGCACTGCCTTTAAATTGTTTAACTTGGGTCAAATGTTTTGGGTAGCCTTCCACAAGCTTCCCACAATAAGTTGGGTGAATTTTGGCCCATTCCTCCTGACAGAGCTGGTGTAACTGAGTCAGGTTTGTAGGCCTCCTTGCTCACACACGCTTTTTCAGTTCTGCCCACAAATTTTCTATAGGATTGAGGTTAGGGCTTTGTGATGGCCACTGCAATACCTTGACTTCGTTGTCCTTGAGCCATTTTGCCACAACTTTGGAAGTATGCTTGGGGTTATTGTCCACTTGGAAGACTCCTTTGCGACCAAACTGATGTTTTGAGATGTTGCTTCAATATATCCACATAATTTTCCTGCCTCGTGATGCCACCTATTTTGTGAAGTGCACCAGTCCCTCCTGCAGCAAAGCATCCTCACAACATGATGCTGCCACCCCTGTGCTTTACGGTTGGGATGGTGGCCTTTGGCTTGCAAGCATCCCCCTTTTTCCTCCAAACATAACGATGGTCATTATGGCCAAACAGTTCTATTTTTGTTTCATCAGACCAGAGGACATTTCTCCAAAAAGTAAGATCTTTGTCCCCATGTGCAGTTGCAAACCGTAGTCTGGCTTTTTATTGGCGGTTTTGGAGCAGTGGCATCTTCCTTGCTGAGCGGCAGTTCAGGTTGTCGATATAGGACTCGTTTTACTGTGGATATAGATACTTTTGTACCTGTTTCCTCCAGCATCTTCACAAGGTCCTTTGCTGCTGTTCTGGGATTGATTTGCACTTTTCGCACCAAAGTATGTTCATCTCTAGGAAACAGAGTGTGCCTCCTTCCTGAGCGGTATGACGGCTGCGTGGTCCCATGGTGATTTTACTTGCATACTATTGTTTGTACAGATGAATGTGGTACCTTCAGCTGTTTGGAAATTCCCCTCAAGGATGAACCAGACTTGTGGAGGTCTACAAAACAAATTCTGAGAACTTGGCTGATTTCATTTGATTTCCCCATGATGTCAAGCAGAGAGGCACTGAGTTTGAAGGTAAGCCTTGAGATACATCTGCAGGTACACCTCCAATTTAATAAAATTATGTAAATTTGCCTATCAGAAGCTTCTAAAGCCATTACATAATTTTCTGGAATTTTCCAAGTTTTTAAAGGCACAATTTAGTGTATGTAGTCTTCTGACCCACTGGAATTGCGCTGGAGTGAATTATAAGTGGAATAATCTGTCTGTTAACAATTGTTGGAAAAATGACTTGTGTCATGCACACAGTAGACGTCCTAACCGACTTGCCAAAACTATAGTTTGTCAACAAGAACTGTGTGGAGTGGTTGAAAAATGAGATTTAAATGACTCCAACATAAGTGTATGTAAACTGCTGACTTCAACTGTAGCTAAAGTAGGACATCACTGAGTAGCTAAGGTGTGATAATCTTATAGGTTTTTCCAATGGAAAGAGATCCCGTTTACATTAAGGACCCCCTGTACTTAGATTAGGCAGGGCTCTGGTTATTTTAGTATTGTTATCATGTTCATTTTTGGCACCAATGGCACCAAGCAGAATTTTCTGCGTTTCTGTATTCTGTAACCTCTTTCAACATCCATCCAACATATTAGCCCAACACATGATCAAGATGTTTCCTAATCACACACAATGTAATTGAATTATCGTTAGGGTACAATTAAGGCTATCCCATTTTATCCAACCCGCTGTCCCAATTGACCAAATGCAAACTGTCAATATGGTTTTGACTCAGTGTGCCCAAATGGGTGTGAATATAATATCAACATTAGTCCTTTTTGTGTGATTAGGAAAAAAAATCTTGAGGATTTCAGAAATGTATCATGTGTTGGGCTAATATGCTGGATAGATGTCGTAAGAGGTTGCAAAAAGTGTCCCACTTATTCCTAATTCACCCTACTCTATTTGACATTCAGATCAACTAATATCCATTCCACTAACAAGAGACTACCTTTCTGTCTATTCCATCTTCATTTCTGCCATTGATTCAAATTGTACATTATATGAGTCATAGAACATTCTAGAAAACCAAAGTCCTCTGACATACTATACAAATGTATGCAAAATATAAACAAATTAATAATACGGATGGATTCAAAACATGCATCTCTGCATTCACAGGTGTGTAATTCAAAGTATGCCTCTCCCACTAGTTACTACCTGGAGTTGAGCGGGACTCTGGTTAACATTCAAATCATGAGGCTGCTGGCTAGTTAAAAAAAAAAAAAAAAAAATGTCAGGTCATTATAGATTGCAATTTTTGCCAGAGTAAAATGAATACATTAAATCTTTATTACCCGCAAGACGATGTGAGAGAGGCAGGAAAGACACCTTCAGAATATTTCAGGCTTTTCCTGGTTTACCCGTCAGATCAGAAGAAATGTTTTTTTTTTCCTTCTTTTTTTTCTTCTTCTTTTAAAACTTTCTGGGGCCTGTCATGTCAGGGTCAGCGTCTAATCACATAAGGGCTTGATCAAAGTTCCAGTATCTAGAGGGAGAACACAAGACCTGATTTCTCAGTGTGGGAGATTAATTCCACCATCAACTAAACCAGCAGCACCCCGCCCACACTACCCACCTCCGCAACCCACACACCCCCACAAAGCCTTCTGCTGAATGCTAGCAAGGCCAGACAGACAGCTCTGGAACCTGTTGTAATCAGGAAGATAGAATAAACAGGCAGAATCCAGACTCCATATCCTAGCATAAGATAGATGATCGTAGGGATAATAAAAAAGGAGGGTAAATCACGAGTTGGACGTCTCCTAGGTTGGGTGATCAAAAGATCTTAAAGTTGAGAGCGTGGGGAGAATGCTGGAGTAATATTCCTCACAAATCCCATCGTCAATATTTTTAAAAGGAGCAGTTGCCCGTCTTTCATACCTCACCAGTCTTTGGGATCTAAAGCCCTCATCGTCGAAATCTAGTCTAGACCTAACCAGGGCTGTAACTACATATGAAGACACTGAGGTCCGGACCGCTGTAATGTTTTCAAATAAAATAAACTATATACACACACATATATATATATATATATATATATATATATATATATATATATATACACACACACTGAACCAAAGATTTTACTAAGTTACAGTATATAATATATATATATATATATATATATTAATTAGGTCCTAATCTATGGATTTCACATGATTGGGAATACAGGTATGCATCCTAAAACCAGCCAGTATCTGGTGTGACCACCATTTACCTCATCTCCATCTCCTTCAGATAGAGTTGATCAGGTTGGTGATTGTGGCATGTGAAATGTTGTCCCACTCCTCTTCAATGGGTGTGCGAAGTTGATGGATATTGGCGAAAATTGGAACATGATGTTATACACGTCGATCCAGAGCATCCCAAACATACTCAATGGAGTGACGTGTCTGGTGAGTATGCAGGCCATCGAAGAACTGGGACATTTTCAGCTTCCAGGAATTGTGTACAGATCCTTGCCACATGGGGCTGTGCATTATCATGCTGAAACATGGGGTGATGGAGGCAGATGAATGGCATGACAACGGGACTCTTGTCACGGTATCTCTGTGCATTCAAATTGCCATCGATAAAATTACATTGTGTTCGTTGTCTGTAGCTTATGCTTTCCCATACCATAACCCCACTGTCATCATGGGGCAGTCTGTTACAAACGTTGACATTAGCAAACCGCTCTCCAGCACGACACCTTACATGCTGTCTGCCATCTGCCCGGTACAGTTGAAACCGGAATTCATCCGTGAAGAGCACACTTCTCCAGTGTGCCAGCGGGCATTGGAGGTGAGCATTTGCCCACTGAAGTCAGTTATGACGCCAAACTGCAGTCAGGTCAAGACCCCGGAGAGGACAACGAGCACACAGATGAGCTTCCATGAGACGGTTTCTGACAGGTTGTTTAGACATTTTAGGTTGTGCAAACCCACAGTTTCATCAGCTGTCCGGGTGGCTTGTCTCAAACGATCCCACAGGTGAAGAAGCCGGATGTGGAGGTCCTAGGCTAATGTGGTTACACGCGGTCTGTGGTTGTGAGGCCGGTTGAACTTACTGCCAAATTCTCTAAAACAACGTTAGATTGTACGCTCCCCAAAAACTTGAGACATCTGTGGCATTATGTTGTGTGACAAAACTGTACATTTTGGAGTGGCCTTTTATTGTCCAAAAACACAATGTGCATCTATGTAATGATCATTCTGTTTAATCAGCTTCTTGATATGCCACACCTGTCAGGTGGGTTATCTTGGAGAAATGCTCACTAACAGACAAATGTATGCTCCAAATTTGAGAGAAATAAGCTTTATGTGCATATGGAAAACACTTTAGATGTTGCATTCATAATTTCTGTCCAGTATATATATATATATATATATTGATTTTCTTTATTTTTACTATACAAAATAAAGAAAATCAATTAGCCTACGGGTCAACATCTAAATAGTGCTCCCAGCGTTGATCGATGCTCAGAACGTTTATATTCTTGATCTAATCGCATATACCACTTTGTGAACGAGTGGGATCATGAACAGTAGTTTGTTCGTTATGTTCGCCTGCGTTCCCCGGATTTGCCTTTTTAGCAGCACTTTCACCACTCTCTCAAATGGCTAACTCCACCCTTTCGCGGCGCAGACCTCGAGGGCCTGAGACATGAAACGAACTACCAGTTCAGAGCGGGCACAAGTAGGCAACTAGAGACGCTGACAGTTTGCGAAACGTCGGACAAAAGGCCATTTTTAAACCGTCCCTCGACTTCCTCCTTGCCTACAGCCATTCCTTAAAACCAACAAAAAATACATTCGGAGAAGGAGTGCACAACTAGTAAATAGTCGCTTACAGTCAGGTGGGTATCAGCCGGCAGAGACTTCTATTGCAATATCTTTGAAGGGCTCTGGCTAGTATTACTTAGCCTCTGACGTCCTCCTTCTAGCTGGCTCATGTTAAACAAAGCCTATTTTAGCTGGAGCAAAAAAAAAATAGGCTGCTACATGATAATAATAACTTTGCTTTACAGAGAGTAGGTTACAGACATGAATGTGGCGCTCAGTGGTGAGGCTGAGGCAGGCTGCATGCAGGAGGAAGCAGAGGAGACAGATATCCCTTTCATACACCGACCGAAATCCCACTAATGTACTATGCCTGCTTTCTTCTTCTTTTTTTATTTATCTGAAAGGGGAAGGTGGTAAAAAAAAAAACAGTTTGAAAATAAGACCAACCTAAAGACCTAGTCATGATTCCTGCATTTTCACAGGCCCTTTAACCAAAATACTGGTTTCAGGTCTATGTGAACGATTCTCTACTTTTTTTGCAGGTAAATTCATTAACATTTCCATTGTTTCTCCCTAATTTGAAATGCAAATAGCCCTCTTGGTTAAACAACGCCCCCCTGCCCCCAACCAATCCCAATGTGCCTGTTACCTACTGATATGTATAAAAGGGATATATACCTGCAAGAACGTGGTAAATAAGGGGCTGTTTGAAAGGGGATCATTTAAACATTGCCGTAAAACATTTTTACAGGTAATAATACCACACCTTCTGTCCGAAATGGGTAATAGAGAGAGAGAGGAAGCAAGCAGAGAGAGAGAGAGAGAGAACGGTGGTTCCCAAACTTGGGGTCAGGGCCCTCCTGTGTGGGGTCCTCAGAGAAAATATGTAGACCTACTAATCTTATCAAACAAGTTAGGAACACATTTTGTTTGTTGATGCTTCAATATAAACATCTCCACACGGCCTATGTTCCCTTTAGGCCTACATTAAAATGCAAACGATACAGTTGTAGGAATGTCATATGTTTTTGTTTATATCGGTGGTTGTTTGGCTCATCTCAATCGCCCACTGGAGTTTATAATTTACCCATTACCCACCTTTGACTACTTCATCGCTTCCTTTGAGCTCCCGAGTGACGCAGCGGTTTGGCCGGGGTAGGCCGTCATTGTAAATAACAATTTATTCTTAACGGATTTGCCTAGTTAAATAAAGGTTCAACTAAAAACAAATATGTATTTTTTTATTTTTTATAAAATATATTACAGATATGTAAGTCATATTCTAACAGTTCATGTGAATGTGATAATACAATAATCTGTGTACTCCATTAATTAGTAATGCCTAGGAATACAAATGTGAACGCTATGTAATTTGACAAAAGAGATATGTATGTAAAGAGTTGAGGATTTTATGCAATTCATCATTACAACTGACTGAAGAGTAGCTACATGCCAGTGTGAATCATTTCTCATATTTACCATCTTTCAGGGGTATAACATTACAAATGTGTAGCTAATAGGCTATGCGTTTGTAGATTGACGGAGGTGAATTAACCTACAGCAGCCAAGGTGATAATGGCTGGGGTAATTTAAATAATAAAATCTCGACCGACTTCAGCAATATTAATAAAAAAGTGTATCCTGTCAGTGTTTACCAAGGTCATCACCAATATTCTGCATTCCCACCTGTAATCCTACACCCTAAATGCTAGTGGATTGTCGGGGGATTAAGGAATTATCCACCCCTGCAGGTGAACATGTTGCTAGAATGGGAGTTGCTATTGGGAGGAAATTTAAGATGTTCAGTGCCTTCGGAAAGTATTCAGACCCCTTGACTTTTTCCACATTTTGTTAGGTTACAGCCTTATTCTAAAATTGATTACATTGTTTTTCCCCCTCATCAAACTACATACAATACCCCATAATGACGAAGCAAAAACAGTTTGACATTTTTGCTAATTAATAAAATATAAAAAAATGAAATATCACATTTACATAAGTATTCAGACCCTTTACTCAGTACTTTGTTGAAGCACCTTTAGCAGCGATTACAGCCTCAAGTCTTCTTGGGTATGACACTACAAGCTTGGCACACCTGTATTTGGGGAGTTTCTCCCATTCTTCTCTGCAGATCCTCTCAAGTTCTGTCAGGTTGGATGGGGAGCGTCGCTGCACAGTTATTTTCAGGTCTCTCCAGTGATGTTCTATCGGGTTCAAGTCCGGGCTCTGGCTGGGCCTCTCAAGGACATTCAGAGACTCCTGTGTTGACTTGGCTGTGTGCTTAGAGTCGTTGGTTTGTTGGAAGGTGAAGCGTTGACCCAGTCTGAGGTCCTGAGCACTCTGGAGCAGGTTTTCATCAAGGATCTCTCTGTACTTTGCTCTGTTCATCTTTCCCTCTATCCTGACTAGTCTCCCAGTCCCTGCCGCTGAAGAACATCCCCACAGCATGATGCTGCCACCACCATGCTTCACCGTAGGGATGGTATTGGTCAAGTGATGAGCGGTGCCTGGTTTCCTCCAGACATGACGCTTGACATTCAAGCCAAAGAGGTCAATCTTGGTTTCATCAGACCAGAGAATCTTGTTTCTCGTGGTCTGAGAGTCTTTAAGTACCTTTTGGCAAACTCCAATCAGGCTTTCATCTGCCTTTCATTGAGTATTGGCTTCCGTCTGGCCACATTACCATAAAGGCCTGATTGGTGGAGTGCTGCAGAGATGGATGTCCTTCTGGAAGGTTCTCACATCTCCACAGAGGAACTCTAGATCTCTGTCAGAGTGACCATCGGGTTCTTAGTCAACTCCCTGACCAATGCCCTTCTCCCCCGATTGCTCAATTTGGCCTACCTCCTGGCTTGGCTTTTGCCCTCACATGGACTGTCAACTGTGGGACTTATATAGAAAGGTGTGTGCCTTTCCAAATCAAGTCCAATTAATTGAATTTACCACAGGTGGACTCCAATGAAGTTGAAGAAACATCTCAAGGATGATCAATGGAAACAGGATGCACCTGAGCTCAATTTTGAGTCTCATAGCAAAGGGTCTTATGTAAATATGGTATTTCTGTTTTTCGTTTTTAATACATTTGCGTACATTTCTAAGAACCTGTTTTTGCTTTGTCATTATGGGTTATTGTGTGTAGATTGCTGAGGAAATTGTTTTGTTTAATCCATTTTAGAATAAGGCTGTAACGTAACAAAATGTGGAAAAAGTCAAGGGGTCTGAATACTTTCCGAAGGCTCTGTATACAACAGCAGATAAGTACAGCAAGGTAAGCCATCATAGGGAGAAGACAGACACAGACATATTCCTACATCTCCAATTCTGCAGCTTTGTGGGAGAAAACTCACCCTTACTCTAGTGGTGTATTCTGATCCATACATTATAATTGATGTATCCCAGTTACTGACATACCCTGGTTCCATTGTGTACTGGTCAACACAAATATGAGTTGTGTGAATCACAACTCACTCCCCATTCAATGGTGAAAATAAATTGCTTCGAGTTTTTCAGATGCAAGTGTAACGTCACGTGACCATGCAATTTAACTCACTTTTGTGAAGATCCTATTTGTATCACTTGAAGTGGTGCAATGGGATGCCGTCTGTCACTGAGGCCATCTAGGATTTCACTCCTACCCTTCCCACACACTGCCCTGAGACATCTGCCTACCAAATCAGCCAGTATACAGGCTAGTGTAGCTCTCGTGGGGAGTGGAGCAGCGGAGTCTGAGCAGACCCACTTCCAAGTTTCATCAAACAGTTGAGAGGAATACAGACTGGACGTTTTCCCATAAGCAACTTGAAAATAAGATAGAACTGCATCATTGGGCTGCTTTATCCAACTAACCATAAACACAACACACTACAATATCCAAATTAGGGAGAGCGTATTCGTTGTCCTTCAGAATCAGATGCAGCGTAGCTACTGTCAACGAGTCTTTGCTGCACGACTGAGCGTGTACACTTATCAGTGGGGAGTGGAATCAAGGGCAATTGCATGCTCATGGCACAGAACGCAGACTGGCCAGCAGCAGGAGACTTGTAAGCTTTTTCCAATATATCTCTGTGGCAAACTGTCTCGCCCAACGTCTCAGGAGATAGTGTTTACTCAAACAGCTCACACAGTTTAGGTTGGGAGTTATTGCTGTGAAATGTCCAACCTGGATGCACCACCTCGGACGGAACTAAAGCAGGGAGTGTAATCATGTCTCATAGCAAGTTTGCCGCAATAACAGAACCATTTTTGGCACATTTTCTCTGTTGCGGTGTCAATCCATAGTCAATGCATGTTTATCCAGCGCTCCCGGGAGGAACCCAGCGTCCACGACCTCTTTCGTATTCAGAGAGGGAACTCTCCCAGTCCCCTTTTTTTGCTCCCTCACGCCCCTTTGTCCACAATTCACAGCACTCCTTTGTAATGAGATGCTAATCCTCTGTAACTTATTCCAGTGTTTGGGAGAAAGAAGGCCTTTATTTATTCAGTGTCTATCTGTATACATGTTTTGTGTGAAGAGGTCTCAGGTCTTCATCCGACATTATCTGCATTTGAACGAGGCGCGTGGTTAAAGGTGACTTCTCCTGAGCATCATTTTACCTACTTGATACGATGCTGGTTTCGGATTGATTTTCCTTCCTTAACTCAATTGATCCAGCGGGACGTTTAATTATTCAAGCAAAAAGTACATGATATTAATCTTGTGGACGGCTGAATAATTCATTTTTGATTCGTTGTTCGTTTGCGATCCAAATCTAAAATAAATATTATGCTCCCAAATGTATAGTTTTTAAACATTTGTTTATGAACAAACGTTACATGCCACAAACAGGCCCGTTTTCCCCCCCTGAAAGATGCCATGCACCTTAACACAGAGATAGAGAGCAGTGACTGGCAGTCCAGTTCTGTCGGTGCCTTGTGATGTCTACCTTTATTAAAGGGTGAATCCATTGTGTAAAGGTGCTCTTTCTGAGTAGGAAATCTGCTTGACTTCAATACAAGCGGAGTCAGAGGGGCAGGAAAGGAAAGGCAGATAACGCCCCCCTTTTGGAACACTCCAATAGCATATGGAAAGTTGGCACACGGAGTGGCTCCAATTTAGCTCCCGAACCAACTGGTCCAGCACAGAAGTGGACAGCAAGGGACAAGCGCAATCTCGCTGACCACTCTGTTTCCCACTGAGCTCACTGAGTACCGCTTTGGGAAGAAAAAGCTGTGCCTAGGGGCGTAGCGCACATTCAAATCAGCCGTTCTACTCTCCTTTCTACTATAGCTGGAGTGTATAATCATAACATAGTCATGTCTAGTACTCCGCTGATATCGATCCATAGCTGTTGCGCTTCCTCAGGAGCTGTCAAATAATACCCCAAGCTCTCTACAGAAAGTATGATAATAGCTATTAGATCATCAATATTCCAGAATAAAATGGATTCACGAGCATAAATGATATTGTCAAGGCCTCTTTCGGGCACAAGGAGCCGACAATTTTTTTTCTACAATGACAAGTCTCGTTCAATATATCTCCATCTCACTCCTATATCTCATGTCCTATTGCACATTATCTTCCCTGATGTCCCTCAATGTCGTAGTGATTATTTGTATATTAGCGTATTACCTCAACTTGCTAATTAACTGTCAGTTAAGAGATATTATAGCTAATATGGGAAAGAATACACAAGCAGTCTCAGGGGAGAACTTTCATTATGGTACACCTACTAATGAAACATTAGCATCCTGTTAATTTCCCATAGAACTGAGTCGACGGTGAAGGTCGAAGACGAAGGGAAAAAAGTGTGGTGATTTGTGAGTGAAGCGGCGTGACATTTATTTCTTCCCTGGACATTGGAGATCTGTTTCCGAAGCATGCTATTATACCGTCCTTCCTTTACTCTAACGCTCTGTAAACAAATAGCAACCTAATCCATGTATAGTGCACTACTTTTGACTACAGCCCTATGGCAAAGGCCATGGGGCCCTGGTCAAAAGTAGTGCACTACCATATAGGGAATAGGTTGCTATTTGGGGATGCTGCCTCAGAGAGAATGTCAAGGACACACGTAAACATGGACAGAAAGGGATGCCATACCTCATTAATGGCCATATTTATTCTAAGTGACGCCCTTATCACGGTGTTTGTTATGAAATGGATGAGATCACAAATTTGAAAAGATCTATCTTTTTTTTGGTGTGTCCCGAGGGCATTTAGAGGAAAAGCGATTTACATTCTTCTCCCAGGAAAGGACATATGATCTTAACTTATCTTTAGATGAGAAAATCACAAACGGAGAAGCTCTAATTAGAGTATTTACATTCAAGTGCTCCTATCAGCTGCACACACACACACACGCACATGCGCACGCGCACACGCGCACGCGCACACCCACACCCACACACGCACACGCGCATGCGCGCACGCGCACACCCACACCCACACACACCCACACACACACACACACACACACCCACACACACACACACACACACACACACACACACACACACACTGTGCTGATCGTCAAAAGTGCTGTGAATTTTGCTGTTAAAATAAGTGCTTCGTTTTATGCATCTCACCATCAACAAAATACAAGGTGCTTCTTCACAGATTCTGCTCTGATCTTTTAAAAGAAAAGTCAGGCAGTCATGTGTATTGGATTTCACCGACAGTATCTAACTGGTGTGATGTTGATATTAAAAGGTGAAAAATATATGATAAAGATGTGAGCCGAGACAAACCAGTAAGCTCTTCACTTGGCATACGTTTTCAGAAACAGTGTTTGGTGGTGGGCAGGACTCTCCCATGTCCAAGTATCTCTTTTCCCCCTTTTAGACTTCCAACTTAGGTCCTCATGAAGAAGAATGTTCCTATGGTCATGAGGGGAACCCAGGACATGAGGACAGTGTTGCTATCAATGGCCAAAGGGACTTCCCTCTAGGGACAGCAGTGTTAATCGGAGCCACTAGGTCCTCACCCCACTGGATCAATGTCAGCAGACATTTCCTGGTGCGTGCCAAGTTATCTGTGTTTCAACTTTAATAGGTTATTGAACGGAGACGTCATTTAGGGAGCAGGGCCGTATTTCACGTTATTGACAATGAGATGCGCAAAACCTTCTCAACAGCATACATTAGGATAAACAGAGTAAATCTTGACAACACTGTCAGGGAGGAGGAGTACAATAACATAGACAACAAATAGCACATCAAACCCTGCTATTAAAGCGAGGAATGCCGCTTATCTGACTCATTAAGACAACAAAAAATGTACAATCAGAAAAATGTGGTATAATTAGTTTAGGTAATAACATACGGGGAGGATGATTAGCAGAACTGAAAAACTATTTCTGAAGGACATGTCCTCCTACTTCAGCCGGGTTCATGTGAGTTCAATCTAAATCATTTCTGAACGTCAACACTGAATTAAAGGCCATCCTCCTAAATGCTGCTGGATGCCCTTGCTCCATCACATTCGGTCACAACCTTGGATCCAGACATGATCAACAGCATATCAACAAATGTCACTTCAAGAGACGGTAATCCAGGAGCAGCATCCTAAATGACACACTATTTCCCATATACTGCACTTCTTTTGACCTGGGCCCATAGGGGCCTATAGGGCTCTTGTCAAATGTCGAGCACGGTACAGGGAACATGGTGCCATTTGAGACGCACACAAGGTGAAAGCCCTGTGTCAGGCAGACGACGAAAAGGCCAGGAAGAGTAGATCAGACCATCCCACCACAGCCCAGAGGGACACGGTCCGGGCCCTGTCCGGCCAACCCAGGAACCAACCAAGCACAGTAATGGTCTTGGCTCCAGTCGTGTAATCTGCTGCAGCACCAGAATTAAACGGTTTGTTTACTTTAAGTTGTGTAAATGTGTGTATATTCACAACAAAAAGCATTTATTAATATCATATTGGAATCTATCAAGAAGTAATTTGGTTGCTTTTTTAGTGCAGTTCCTTCCACTGTAATGTATTTCCTGCACCTCAAGCACTTCATAAGTGAAATGTACTAGCAGGATGACAAAATGAGAGGTGGGAAATCAAGCACGGAGATAAATCAGGTGGCAGTTTTGTGCGTCTGAAGGTCGAGTGGTTTGTCAACATCACATCTCCACATCTGGCACATGGGGAAATTGTCTGTCTGGAAAGATTAGCCTATGTACAGAAATAGAAATATACCAACGATCGTGAAAATGGGCATAACTTTATTCAAGGTACTATAAAAACCTTGTTCAAGTAACTACCTTCAGAAATTCTCTCTTTACTTTGTTTGAATGTATTCAATCCCTTTTTTCATTTTTTTTATTATTGTTAGGTATTAGTAACTAAAATACCTTCAAAAGGTTATTTCCATCTTTACTTTGTTGAAATATAATCCCTATTTTTCCACTCAACGTAACAGATATAAATTTACAGTTACCGTGCACCACCATATAAATCTGATGTTCTAAGTTAGGGGAGGAAGGGACAAAGCTGATGTTAGGGGAGGAAGGGACAAAGCTGATGTTAGGGGAGGAGGGGACAAAGCTGATGTTAGGGGAGGAAGGGACAAAGCTGATGTTAGGGGAGGAAGGGACAAAGCTAAATTCCCTTCGGAAACTAAAAAAGGGTGCAAACTTTGCACTATAGTGTAAATGCTTATTAAATCAGGCCGTAGTGGTTTCCAGAGTCTAGCCTATATTGCACTATACGCAATTACAAGGAATACTTCAGGCACACATTTTGATCACATCTCTTAGCAAAGGATTGCTACGATGGCAACTGGGAGGAATCCGCGTTACCGTAATGGCATTCTCCATTACACTACGTCACCGTATCGTTCAGAAAGCTTTGACATGACTCAAAAGGGATTTCTATGATTACACAAGACGTCTGTGCGGGGTCAACCCCAGGCAGTGTATTTGCAGTTGTCTCAAATGTAACCGTCGTGAACCATTCCACAATCCGTTAACAGCCATTTCAAATGTAGCCATAACACTATGGTTTTACCAAACCTCTCTCACGGGGGAAGGGGTTCTAGGTTCCGTGTCGTCTTCGGGACACTGTTAGGGTTTAATAGATCGGAGACAGAATATCACACCTGGCACCCAACGGCACTGCGGGTCAATAGAGGGCATACCTGGTTTGCGGCAATCTTTTGAGCAATAGTGGCAAATATGCAAAGAATGATATACACTCGGCACAGCAATTGAGATCAAATGTTTGCGAAATCCCGCATCGATAATGTATTGCAAGTGTGGGGCCAGGCCACACGCGAAAGATCAGCGAGGGGGCCGAGCCAAGTGACATTAGACATAATTCAGGACGCAAGCCAATTCTCCAGCCAAGCAGATACACCAGGCACGGGCAGTTCCTCATGCAGACACAGATAGCGCTGGGGGTAGATATGCTACCGTGACATTTGTGCTCCTTGCTATTTCCTGCCGCTGAATGGTAGTCCGAGTGATCAATGACATTTCCAATGCAAATCGCAGCCACAATGGTTTCTACAGTTGAAATCTCTTTGAAATGTTCAAATGTGCTGCCTCCTTCAAGGTAATTAAGTGATACTGGTAAAAGGAAATGAGAGGCACACATCCATTATCTGGTCTAAAAGCAGGCTTGATTCGTTTTTCACACGCATTTCCACTAATGTATTTCGGGGACTCTCACGGCTTGCTCCCCTGAAGAAAGGAAAGAGTTTACAGTGCATCTTTGGTCAGCAGCTTTCGTCATCATCACCTAGGCTGCCACCCAAATGACACCCTATTCTCTATATCGCGCATTACTTAGTGCACTATTCCCTATATAGTGGACTACTGCTCACACAAAGGGAATAGGTAGCAACTTGGAATGCAGTCTTACTGTATTCCCGATGGAGACTGTAAGCACCGTTTTTGAAAACATACATAGAGAATGCAGAGTGTATTTTCAGCCCACTATTGTATGAGGTGTGGAAATGGCTGCTCATGGTTCAATGGGTAGCAGTACTAGACCATTGGAGCACCCTTTACATGTAAATGAGGAAAGGTCTGGCATATTGACCGAGTTTGGCCAACAACTCTGTGTTTCTTCTAATAGAAATGTTCAAATCTAACTCGAACATGGGCTCTGGCAGCACTAACAAATGCAGCAGAGGCTCGGCCCAAAACACAGCAACCAGATAATTAGTCACACCAGGCTTAAGGGCTGGGAAGCAATCTGACTGAAGGATTTATCGATCCATTGGAAGGGGGAGGGCCACAGAGTTAGGGGTTATTATCAATCTTGTTGAATCAAGTCCTTCAGCCGGTGATGAAACACACACACACACACACACACACACACACACACACACACACACACACACACACACACACACACACACACACACACACACACACACACACACACACACACACACACACACACACACACACACACAACCAACAGCTTGGTGTACTAGTTATCAAAAGGAGACATATGTGTATGTGAGTAAAGACTCCCAGAGGTTAGAGGGGGTTAACTGCACCAGAGCATTAGAAGCCTTTATCGTGGAGTTAAAAGCCATCCCTAAGCTCTAGCTTCATCTGATATACAGCCTAGTGCTCCAAACATTGCAGAGGTAAGACGTTTTAAATGTGATCAGAAATGATTAAAAAAAGCCAAATCCCCCCCTTAAAAAATAAACTGTTTGGTTTTGTATCATACAATAACTGGTCACAGGTGGGATTTATCTGATTGGATGTTGATGATGCATATCGAGTAAAGCAGCCGACCAATTTTATTGTAATTCATCTCCAGCGAGTGTGGCAGCGTGGAGGAGGACAGTATGTGGGACAGGGCTGGAATAGGTTCCACCGACTGTACTCTTCACATATCCCCCATTAGAGCAGCATGATGTGGGATCAACTGGGGTATTCTTTACACGTGTAGGAGCAATAACTACCCAGACTGTGCATTGGTCTGGCGAGCTGCTCATATCCCAACCGAAGACGGGCTCTGAATTCAGAGTGAGTCTGTACATCAAATGTGGAGTAGCATGTTAAGCTGCAAAGACTGGAGGGAAAGAGGCCCACAGCAGTGGAACTGGATTGGCTAATTGACAGGCTGTTTCAGATGGAGCTCCAGAAAAGCGGTCACTTTCCCTGGTCCCCAGTCCTCTGTCTCTATCAGGGGGCTGGAGGGATGCGGGGAGGGGCGCGGGGGGGGGGGGGGGGGGGGGGGCAGACGCTGAACCCACTGGGGGGGGAACTGTCATTCACATACTCCTGCGCGTCATGTGCAGCACTCACTCCAAGACAAAAGAGACATGCCACCCCGGGAGAGAGTGGGTGCCAGCCACACAGAGACACAACACAGAGCACCTGTTCATGGGAAAACTTCTCGCAGGACGACACAAAGGAATCAGATCTAGAGAGTGCCTTTTGTTGTTGACTGGGAGTTTTTGCCTATAGGAAATTCACTGGAGCTTGTATGAACAAAGCCCCCAGATCTCAAGTTAGGCAGTTGTCAGCCTCGGTAAGGATCAACAACAGCATCACCATACATGCTTGCCGAACCCTTCTGCATACTATTGATTTGCATCATCCTTGTTCCAACCCTTAGAATATGATCAAAATAGATGAGGTGGAGATCAAGAATAGTCAACCATTCAGGTTCACGTCGTTACATTTTTTATTGTCTACTAAAACACAGCAGCCTCTCAACATAGACTTAACACTCAGGAATGACAAACTGCAGACGGGGGACCTTTAATGGCGACTGCGTTAACCCAGGTTTCATGGGTTGCTGCACACCATTACAAGTCCAACGCCACTTAGTTAACCCCGTGAATATATGCAGAAGGGTTCTGTCCTGGCTGAGAGATAAATCTGATAATGCAGCTGCAAACAGAGCCGACAGAGAGCAAACAAATCCAAAATATCCTGTTTAAAAAGCCAAAGGCTCTCTGCCAGATCCACACGATAGCGCCACACAATGAATGAACAATTATCCTGAGGTTACAAAAATGAACAACAAAGCGTCAGGACATGTTGAGTTAGCTCTATCTGGTGCTGATGAATTCATCTGAGTCAATAATATGACTTTTTTTATTATTAAAAAATGGCAGAAAATGCTAGTCAAACAATGCTACCAATCAGCAAAGGTATCGAAGGGAAACAAATCATTTTGATGCATAATTATGTACGATCGCGTCCTAAAATCGATCATCTATTTGTTTTTCTATTTGTTGACCAGTCAACACATTCTTAGATTCAATATGAAACAACATGACCTCTATGGAAAACAGGTTGGTGAATTGAATATGGACTGGGAATGGCTAACATTGGGTATCTGTACAAATAAAACAATACGACTACGCTAGTAGCTGCCTTTTTCTTTGCATTTTTCCTTTCAATGCAGAAGAACCGCTCCTAAAAACACACCTATCAATCTTCTGAGAAACAGGTCTTTGATAGTCCACTTTCATCCAAGGTGTTTCTGACGATACGGTTCCATGGAGCTACTGTGTTTGGATGACAAAGACACAGGTTTTGAACTATGCCTATTTTCCTTCAACAATCATTTCACCAGAATGTATGATAAATTGCTATGTATCTCTATCTTGGTAGGGTCTTGAGTGCCTCGAGCGCAAATGCATGGTTTGAATTCCTTTTTCCCTTTCCAATTATTGCTTTTCAAAGCACACGATTCAGACGCACAGTGACACACTTATTTTTCAATAAAATGTTGTGTTTGTGTCTAACTTGTGACCATTCAAGTGTTGTGAGAGACCATTTCTTAAAAACAGTAGAAAAAGAACAAAACAAAATGGCAGTTTCAAGGTAGTATCTCTTTCCTGCAATCAAATGACCTAGTGGCTTCATGGGTAGAATGTATTCGTATTTCTCATCATTTCATAATTAATCAACATTATTTCAAACAATCCGCTGTTTCTATGTCAAACGCTTTTGTTATATTTCAGTCTTCTTTGGTGTATATACTGTAATGTCTAATATTGGGATGCAAACTCAAAATTGAATACATTTCAACTCCATATCTGACATGGTACAGATTAGCCCATAACCATGTGTGTGAGTTGAGTACACTTTTGTTTCAAAGTAGATTTGTTGGTGATTTGTACGTGACCCTGATTTACCCGACTGCAGTAAAAGGATAAAGACAGACGGAATGTTTCTTGAGGTAAAAAAAAAAAGGAAACGACAAAGGCCTTGTGATGAGGCTATTCATCAGACTCTTCTCCTGAGCACCATCTTAGTCATTACCGGAACAAAACATCTGGAGACCTCCAAACGATCCACTGAAACTCACAACGCTGTGCAACTAGGCAATCCTGCTAAATGCAAATCAATGAGAAGAAGAAGAATGAATGCGTGTACAGAGAGAGATGGAGAGCGCACGTGTGTGTGTGTGTGTGTGTGTGTGTGTGTGTGTGTGTGTGTGTGTGTGTGTGTGTGTGTGTGTGTGTGCGTGTGTGTGTGCGCGTGTGTGTGTGTGCGTGTGTGTGTGCGCGTGTGTGTGTGTGCGCGTGTGTGTGTGCGTGTGCATGCGTGTTAGTGTATTAGTGTGCGTGTGATTGATAGCATTTCAACTGTAATAACCATGCTTCCATTGAGTTAGTTTAATATTCAGCCTTCGCTACTGTGGTGCACACTTTTGTTGCTCCATGCACCTCAGAGGCACGCACACATGAAAAGTGGAGTAAATGCCGTGTGAAAGAAACTCTGTGGCTGGGCTTAACATCTGTTAGCTAGCTAGAGCACATCCCTCACATCCAATCCCTGTCTGCCCTCACTCAGAGCTCCCAACTCAGGCTGACTGGCTCCTCACACGGACGCTCCCTCCAAGTTCTGCTGCCCTTGGGGGTGCAGTAAATGACATGTCATGCGTGGAAGAAGTAGGAAGCCTGTAACAAATCTAACTGACAGCCCCCCCCAATGCCGACCACAGAGCTATACAGAGAAAGAACAGCAACTTAAGGAACTTTCTATGGGATCTTAAATCTGTGCTGAAGTCACTCCCCATCCAAAAGATCTAGCAAGGTTTCAACAGCTGACACGGGACAGCCCCGTTCCTGGACGTCGCGATCCTCCCCTAATTAATGTACCGCGCGAGAAGTGACTGTCAACGTGTCAGAGGACGTTCTCATCAGCTGGTGTAGAAATACTGTAGCTTGAACCCGAGTGCATAACAAACTGTTGGAATCACATCTCCACAGCTGCCAGTGTTTTGCCATCTTTACCCATCTTTTTGCTCCCCTAGGATGCATGGCATTTTCCTTGGCATGTCAAAATGTAAAATGTAAAATCTTACTAAATGTACATGTCAGTCGGTAGTAAAATGTCTATGTGAGTGATTCTTTAGGATCAGAAATACTACGAAGAGGAAAAAGCTGCCTATACATTGCAACAGCCACAGAAATCAGGGAGGACACGTCATTATTTCCTTGGTCCGTAACTTGGCATATCAAAGGTTAAAATTGTGTAATACCACGATAAGAGAGAATCCTTGGGTCTCAGGAAGGTGAGCATATCAATGTTCAACAGACCCTATTAACACTTGACACCAGTACTTTATCATCACTAAAGCAATTGCATATTCCTGTTCCTCCTTGAGAGAGGGAAAAAAAATCCATCTCCTATCAGGACTGTGGCTTTAATAAATAGTGCACAACACACACATGCACAACACACACACACAGAGAGAGAGAGAGAGAGAGAGAGAGAGAGAGAGAGAGAGAGAGAGAGAGAGAGAGAGAGGACATGACTGGATGTGAGAGAAGCTTATGGAAATGGTTTAATTCCTTTTAGTCAATCTGGCTAATGCAAAAATCATGTATGTCTGTCTCTAAATATTTCATCCTAACAGCAGCGAGATTGAAATACAACATTGGTGGAACATTACTCCTTCCCTCCTGAAAGGTACAAGAGCTGTGAGAGCTAGGGAGCCACAATCCCAGACAGAGAAAGAGAGAGAGGGCGTGAGGGAGAGAGAAGTTTAGCTTTTAAAAGGTAATTTTGTGGCCGTGTTCTCTCTCAGTTGCAAACAATTTTCCTCTTGAGAGCAGCCAGAGCCGTTGTTCCATGCCGTTACATTCTCAAACGCTAGGAAATCATTAGAGAACTGTTGCTCCCCTGTATATGACGAAAGATAACAGAGACACAGAGCTCTGAATCCTATTTATTTAAGCTTTTCCCAGTAAAAAGCACATGGCTCTTGAAGTAACACTAAAACACAGAGAATTTAAATTACACTGCCTTTAAAGTACATAGCCGACTCCAACATGTATCTTTCATGCCTCCAGGTGCTTTGCAAAAACAAGAAAAGTGTCCAAAGATCTGTGTTTTTGATCAAATTGCAGAATATTTAACTTCCAAACACATGTGTACTTATTTTTCTAATGCCCTGTGTTTTCAGTATCTGTAATGTTTTTTTAGTTCAGAAGAAGCCGGAATTAAATGTTCTTTCTCAGAACAAGACACAGGTATGTCAGCTACTTTGGGAAACTTTTCAACTTACCACAGAGAAGTCCTCAGCAGAGCAGTTCTGTCCACTGAAGTTGCAGCTCTTCAGCATCTCGTCCAGCTGATGTCCTGTCCGGTTGAAGATGTCCTGCATGTCCGGCGCAGGATAGTCCAAATCGGTGGGCTTGTGGCCATCCCGGTTTTTTGGTGGTAGACCTGTGAGGTTAGCCAGGTGGTAGATGTCGGCGTCGGTGAGAGCGGAGAAGCGGAAGCGGTTGATGTTGCAGATGGTCACAGCGGGAAAGACCATCTCAGGGCTCGCTTCCTCATTCAGAGCGGTGACGTGAGGGTGCTCCAGGTAAGAGATGGCACACTTTGCCGCCTGGTACAGAAAGAGTGCCAGAGAAGCCAAAAAGGCAAGTGCCCAGAGGGTCTGCCGAATGCCCAGGCGCCCCGAGACAAAGATGTGGTTAATCCCGTGGAGAGAGCTGGAGTTGGCGAAGCCGACCAGGTCCTTAGCTGGAGGTGAGCAGCTCTCCTCAATCAGGCTCTCCTTGTCCCCATCCTGCTTGCCTTTCTGCTTCTCATCCTCCTCTGCAAATTTGATTTTGCAAACAAATTCGATCGGCATGTGGGCAGCCAGCTCTGCGTTTGGGGTTGTTTTGATGACAGCTGTCAGCCCTGATCCACTTGTCCCGTCTTCTCTGGCTGTTGTCCTCAGAACAGATTACAACTCCACAAAGAAGAAGAAAAAGGCACGAGAGAGTTGCTGTTGCTGCTGCTGCTGTTAGTGCTGCTACTGCTCCTGCTGCTGCCACTGACTGCCACTGCTCGTAGTGAATAGTGCTGCTGTGCTGCTGTTCTGGATGCGTGTCTCAGTACTTGATCATCTCGCAGAGTCTTGCTTATCAGCAGTAATACAGCTGTCAAAAAAAACACCCTTGCTCTCCGCTTCAGACCCACAGATGAAAATGCAGCATTTTGAGTCAAGCTAAAAGAGGCAGGGGGCTACTTAATAATTCATGAGAAGGCAACACTGTGATTATTTCCTCTTCACTGGCGCGGGCTGCAACTTCCCCCGTTGTACGTCACTGTGCTTCCCACAGCCCGCTCCTGCTTAATCCACTTGTTTGAAACGGTCTTACTCCTTGACCGTAATAAGTTAGGGTCGAAGGTTGTTCTGCCAAACATCCGGTGCTTTATGAGAATTGCAGGGTGTCACTAGTTTTTAATGCCCCCCCCCACCTCCTCAGATCCCCAGAGAATGCCTAATTAGAACAATGATGAGGAGTGAGAGAAGTGGAAAGGAGCACCAGGCAACTCCTAGCAATCAATCTCCTCTTTGGAACAAAAAAAAAGTGAAAGACTATCGATCCGGCTGAAGCATCTGTCAGAGATTAAGGAAGGCAGTACAACGGTCCTTTCTTATCAGGAATTAATGGCATAGTCACAGGCTCCAGCACGAATTTGAATTCGGGGATGCCTTCTGATCTGGGACCGTGATGATGCTGGAGATGTTGAAATAAAGTATGGATTTCCACCCACTCCTCCTCTTTGACAGTGTGCGCCTTCATGTTATTAACGGCCATTATCAGATTGCCAAACAAAATGATGTGAATGGGAGGCACAAAAGTGGGCTCCATAATGCATGTTATTCCCCTTTAAATTGGATTAGTCATGTGATTCACATCACACAGGGCTGGGACCTTTAGAGGAAAAAGGCATATTTGAAGATGAATTTAAAACGCATTCAACATACAGTACGTGCCAAGTCCTCTCAAGTGGAGATGGTGAGAGGGTAGAGGATATAGGATGAGTACAGATTGAACAAGGAACTACTGGGGCAATGAGGCTT
This sequence comes from Oncorhynchus clarkii lewisi, assembly GCF_045791955.1. Lineage (NCBI taxonomy): Eukaryota > Metazoa > Chordata > Actinopteri > Salmoniformes > Salmonidae > Oncorhynchus > Oncorhynchus clarkii. Next base: position 50,795,960 of record NC_092149.1, on the reverse strand, counting down.
TTAAAAGCTTCATCAAATAGATATTTCCGCGGACCCTCCCCTTTCTTACTCACTCACTATATAGACTGGGGGGACTAAATGAAACTGGGAAACAGCAGGAAAGTTTACTTTTGACTTCTGAAAGTTAATAACCGAATAGCATGAAATCTTGTCAAATTATAGAAAGAAGAAATGATCAAGAATGCAGATATTGATTGAAAAGACAAGAACAATCGATATACGCTTAGTTTGCGCAAGCCAAGGTAATTCCCATCCACAGTGAGAGCTGACAAAGTGCCCTCAAGTAGCTGCTGAAGCCATACCCTTGACCCTTCTCCCTTGATCAATGTCATGGTAGTCACTTCAACGAGGGTTTTTACTCCGTCAAACAGAAAGGGATGGACCCTTGATCATAATTCCGCACAGATACATTGAGACACTGTGTCTAAGGAATATTACATTAACTTGGTGCTAATGATGTTTAGATGGATTAACCATGCTTCTGGCAGTGAGGTCTGCTGTACATCAAGTATTTTGTTGAGAGATACCCTGAAGATGCTGAGGTTCTTTACAACAGCCACACAGAGGGCTGGGCAGACCGTCATCCCTGGGGAGGGTGTACAGCCCTCATTCCTGCCTACAAAAAATATAGCAGCCACATCTGGCAAATTCAACAATTTCTCATAATGGAGAGAATTATATTTGCATTTAACCAAGACAGGTTTTTTTCATCTTACAACCCAAAAAACACAGTACACTAACGGATCAAATACAGTGCCTTGCGAAAGTATTCGGCCCCCTTGAACTTTGCGACCTTTTGCCACATTTCAGGCTTCAAACATAAAGATATAAAACTGTATTTTTTTGTGAAGAATCAACAACAAGTGGGACACAATCATGAAGTGGAACGACATTTATTGGATATTTCAAACTTTTTTAACAAATAAAAAACTGAAAAATTGTGCGTGCAAAATTATTCAGCCCCTTTACTTTCAGTGCAGCAAACTCTCTCCAGAAGTTCAGTGAGGATCTCTGAATGATCCAATGTTGACCTAAATTACTAATGATGATAAATACAATCCACATGTGTGTAATCAAGTCTCCGTATAAATGCACCTGCACTGTGATAGTCTCAGAGATCCGTTAAAAGAGCAGAGAGCATCATGAAGAACAAGGAACACACCAGGCAGGTCCGAGATACTGTTGTGAAGAAGTTTAAAGCCGGATTTGGATGCAAAAAGATTTCCCAAGCTTTAAACATCCCAAGGAGCACTGTGCAAGCGATAATATTGAAATGGAAGGAGTATCAGACCACTGCAAATCTACCAAGACCTGGCCGTCCCTCTAAACTTTCAGCTCATACAAGGAGAAGACTGATCAGAGATGCAGCCAAGAGGCCCATGATCACTCTGGATGAACTGCAGAGATCTGCAGCTGAGGTGGGAGACTCTGTCCATAGGACAACAATCAGTCGTATATTGCACAAATCTGGCCTTTATGGAAGAGTGGCAAGAAGAAAGCCATTTCTTAAAGATATCCATAAAAAGTGTCGTTTAAAGTTTGCCACAAGCCACCTGGGAGACACACCAAACGTGGAAGAAGGTGCTCTGGTCAGATGAAACAAAAAATGTAACTTTTTGGCAACAATGCAAAACGTTATGTTTGGCGTAAAAGCAACACAGCTGAACACACCATCCCCACTGTCAAACATGGTGGTGGCAGCATCATGGTTTGGGCCTGCTTTTCTTCAGCAGGGACAGGGAAGATGGTTAAAATTGATGGGAAGATGGATGGAGCCAAATACAGGACCATTCTGGAAGAAAACCTGATGGAGTCTGCAAAAGACCTGAGACTGGGACGGAGATTTGTCTTCCAACAAGACAATGATCCAAAACATAAAGCAAAATCTACAATGGAATGGTTCAAAAATAAACATATCCAGGTGTTAAAATGGCCAAGTCAAAGTCCAGACCTGAATCCAATCGAGAATCTGTGGAAAGAACTGAAAACTGCTGTTCACAAATGCTCTCCATCCAACCTCACTGAGCTCGAGCTGTTTTGCAAGGAGGAATGGGAAAAAATTTCAGTCTCTCGATGTGCAAAACTGATAGAGACATACCCCAAGCGACTTACAGCTGTAATCGCAGCAAAAGGTGGCGCTACAAAGTATTAACTTAAGGGGGCTGAATAATTTTGCACGCCCAATTTTTCAACTTTTGATTTGTTAAAAAAGTTTGAAATATCCAATAAATGTCGTTCCACTTCGTGTCCCACTTGTTGTTGATTCTTCACAAAAAAATACAGTTTTATGTCTTTATGTTTGAAGCCTGAAATGTGGCAAAAGGTCGCAAAGTTCAAGGGGGCCGAATACTTTCGCAAGGCACTGTATATAAACCGCAACAATTTAAACGATGTCAATGAGTTACAGTTCATACAAGGAAACTATGCACAAATCTATGGATTCCACGACTGGGAATACAGATACGCATCTGTTGGTCACAGATACCTTTAAAAAAAAGTAAGGGCGTGGATCAGAAAACCGGTCAGTATTTGGTGTGACCACCGTTTGCCTCATGCAGCCGACACATCTCATTTGCATAGAGTGAATCATGCTGTCGATTGTGGCCTGTGGAATGTCGCCCCACTCCTCTTCAATGGCTGTGCGAAGTTGCCGGATATTTGCGGGAACTGGAACATGCCGTCGCACACATTGATCCAGAGCATCAATGGGTGATATGTCTGGTGAGTATGCAGGTCATGGAAGAACTTGGACATTTTCAGCATCCAGGAAGTGTGTACAGATCCTTGCGACATGGGGCTGTGCATTTTCATGCTGAAACATGAGTTGATGGCGGCGGATGAACAACAGGTCTCAGGATCTCATCACAGTATCTCTGTGCATTGAAATTGCCATCGATTTAATTAAATTGCGTTCGTTGTCTGTAGCTTATGCCTGTCCATACCATAACCAACCCACCACCATGGGGCACTCTGTTCACAACGTTGACATCAGCAAACCGCTCACCCACACGGCGACATACACGCTGTCTGCCATATGCCCGGTACAGTTGAAAACGTGATTCATCCGTGAGGACCACACTACTCCAGCGTGCCAGTGGCCATCAAAGATGAGCATTTACCCACTGTAGTTGGTTACGACGCCGAACTGCAGTCAGGTCAAGACCCTGGTGAAGATGACAACCACGCAGATGAGCTTCCTTGTTTCTCACAGTTTGTGCAGAAATTCTTTGGTTGTGCAAACCCACAGTTTCATCACCTGTCCGGGTGGCTCGTCTCAGACGATCCCGCAGGTGAAGAAGCCGGATTTGGAGGTCCTGGGCTGGAGTGGTTACACATGATCTGCGTTTGTGAGGCTGGTTGGAGCTATTGCCAAATTCTCTAAAACGACGTTGAAGGCGGCTTATGGTAGAGAAATGAATATGAAATTCTCCGGCAACAGCTCTGGTGGACATTCCTGCGGTCAGCATGCACAACATTTTAGGGAAATAAGCTTTTTTGTGCGTATGTAAAATGTCTGGGATCATTTCATCTCATTAAATATGGGACCTTTACATGCTGAATGAAATTCTTGTTGAGCATAGATTATAAACAACTTTGTTTTGCTGTTTCTATCACATTATTAAAATATTTTGAGAGCTCAAAAATAAGGAGGAATGGGCTCATCCAGCGGTACTGTAGCTCTAGTATTTGATAGCAGCTAGTAGATGTAGTCTTTTTATCCCAGTGAAAGGAAAATAGTGCTACTGATAAGCTGTGAAAGGAAGCAGCTGCCACTCCCAGTAGCATGGTAATTCCCTGCCGTGTGTTGTACCTTAGTTCAGCATCTTTGTGCTTTTTGTCATACCCTTCTTTATGTTGAGATGCAAAAAAGACAAACCTTTCAGCAGCCATTGTTCACGCACAAAGCACACATGGAATATAGGGTATTTCTGATTGGTTGGTGTATTTCAAAGACGTGGGGGGAAAAATCATAACATCTTAAAGAAAGATATTGTGATGATAGGATTCAATAGACCTCCAGTGAAGTGACTGAGTGAACCCTAGAGACTATGGTAAATATTAGGGATTAGGGAAAAAAATCGACACATTAAGACATCACAATATTCTTTTTGGACGATGTTATATAGATTCTTTGACCAAGTTTAATTGGATAATATAACACCCAAAACTCCGCCGTTTTTCATTCTATAGCTTATTCTCCATCTACTTTTTAAATAGTGGGCCAACATGTTTTCAGCTCTTTCATTTCCATGACGGATCAAAACCCATTTCCTCACGCGCTCTCTGCAGCAGACATAAAGTGAACAATATGATTGGAACACCAAATATCAATCAAATTGCAGTATCGAATCGCAATACCTATAGAATCGTACGAATCACAGTACATATCGCATCGGCACTTAAGTATCATGATAAGATGGTATCGTGAGGTTCCTGGCAATTCTCAGCCCTGGTAAAAATCATATTACATTTCATGTCATATTTTGGTAGCAGCAGCCGAGCAAATGTCACTGGTTGGCTTCAGGCTATTCAACACCTTTGTCCATTTAAAAAACTATTGTGATGGAAGGGATTAATTGATACTGCATGCAACATACAAAATCAACAACATGTAAGTACACTGAACAAAAATATGAACACAACATGTAGAGTGTTAGTCGCATGTTTCATGAGCTGAAATAAAACATCCCAGAAATGTTCCATACGCACAAAGAGCTTATGTATCTAAAATGTTGGGCACAAATTTGTTTACATCCCTGTTTGTGTGCATTTCTCCTTTGCCAAGATAATCCATACACCTGACAGGTGTAGCATGTCAAGAAACTGATTAAATAGCATGATCATTACACAGGTGCACCTTGTGCTGGTGACATTAAAAGGCCACTCTAAAATGTGCAGTTTTGTCACACAACTCAATGCCACAGATGTCTCAAGCTTTGAGGGAGCGTGCAATTGGCATGTCCACCAGGAATGTCCACCAGACCTGTTGCCAGAGAATTGAATGTTAATTTATCAACCATAAGCTGTCTCCAAAGTATTTTTTGAGAATTTGGCAGTACATCTAACCGGCCACACAAACTCAGACCACGTGTAACCACGCCAGCCCAGGACCTCAACATCTGACTTCTTCACCTGCTGGATCATCTGAGACCATCCAAATCAAACAAAATGTTATTTGTCACATTCACATGGTTAGCAGATGTTAATGCGAGTGTAGCAAAATGCTGTGCCTCTAGTTCCAACCATGCAGTAATATATAACAAGTAATCTAACAATTTCACAAAAACTACCTTATACACACAAGTGTAGAGGAATTAATAAGAATATGTACATAAAAATATATGGATGAGCGATGGCCGAACGGCAGTAGATGCAGTAGATGGTATAGAGTACAGTATATACATATGAGATGAGTAAAGTAGGGTATGTAAACATTATATAAAGTGCCATTGTTTAAAGTGGCTAGTGATACATTTATTACATCCAATTTTTTATTATTAAAGTGGCTAGAGATTTGAGTCAGTATGTTGGCAGGAGCCACTCAATTTTAGTGATGGCTGTTTAACAGTCTGATGGCCTTGAGGTAGAAGCTGTTTTTCAGTCTCTCGGTCCCAGCTTTGATGCACCTGTACTGACCTCGCCTTCTGGATGATAGTGGGGTGAACAGGCAGTGGCTCGTGTGGTTGTTGTCCTTGATTATCTTTTTGGCCTTCCTGTGACATCGGGTGGTGTAGGTGTCCTGGAGGGCAGGTAGTTTGCCACCGGTGATGCGTTGTGCAGACCTCACTACCTTCTGGAGAGCCTTGCGGTTGTGGGCAGGGCAGTTACCATACCAGGCGGTGGTACAGCCAGACAAGATTCTCTCGATTGTGCATCTGTAAAAGTTTGTGAGTGTTTTTGGTGACAAGCCGAATTTCTTCAGCCTCCTGAGGTTGAAGAGGCACTGTCTGTGTGGGTGGACCATTTCAGTTTGTCCGTGATGTGTACGCCGAGGAACTTAAAACTTTCCACCTTCTCCACTATTGTCCCGTCGATGTGGATAGGGGGCTGCTCCCTCTGGTGTTTCCTGAAGTCCACGATCATCTCCTTTGTTTTGTTGACATTGATTATGAGGTTGTTTTCCTGACACCACACTCCGAGGGCCCTCACCTCCTCCCAGTAGGCAGTGTCGTTGTTGTTGGTAATCAAGCCTACCACTATAGTGTCGTCGGCAAACTTGATGATTGAGTTGGAGAAGTGCATGGCCATGCAGTCATGGGTGAACAGGGAGTACAGGAGAGGGCTGAGAATGCACCCTTGTAGGGCCTCAGTGTTGAGGATCAGCGGGGTGGAGATGTTGTTTCCTACCCTCACCACCTGGGGGCGGCCCGTCAGGAAGTCCAGAACCCAGTTGCACAGGGCGGGGTCGAGACCCAGGTTCTCGAGCTTAATGTTGACTTTGGAGGGTACTATGGTGTTAAATGCTGAGCCGTAGTCGATGAGCAGCATTCTTACATAGGTATTCCTCTTGTCCAGATGGGTTATGGCAGTGTGCAGTGTGATTGTGATTGCGTCGTCTGTGGACCTATTGGGGCGGTAAACAAATTGAAGTGGGTCTAGGGTGTCAGGTAGGGTGGTGGTGATATGATCCTTGACTAGTCTCTCAAATCACTCCATGATGACGGAAGTGAGTGCTAAGGGGCGATAGTCATTTAACTCCGTTACCTTAGCTTTCTTGGGAACAGGAACAATGGTGGCCCTCTTGAAGCATGTGGGAACAGCAGACTGGGATAAGGTTTGATTGAATATGTCTGTAAACACACCAGCCAGCAGGTCTGCGCATGCTCTGAGGATGCGGCTAGGGTTGCCGTCTGGGCCGGCAGCCTTGCGAGGGTTAACACATTTAAATGTTTTACTTACTTTGGCTGCAGTGAAGGAGAGCCCGCAGGTTTTGGTAGCGGGCCGTGTCGGTGGCACTGTATTGTCCTCAATGCGAGCAAAGAAGTTGTCCACCCAGACAGCTGATGAAACTGTGGGCATGCACAACCGAAGAATGTCTGCATAAACTGTCAAAAACTGTCTCAGGGAAGCCCATCTTCAGGTGGAAAACAGCGTGTATGTCATCGTGTGGGCGAACGGTTTGCTGAGGTCAACGTTGTGAACAGAGTGTCCCATGGTGGTGGTGGGGTTAGGGTATGGACAGTCATAATCTACAGACAACAAACACAATTGCATTTTATCGATGGCAATTTGAATGCACAGATATACCGTGACGAGATCATGAGGCCCATTTTCGTGCCGTTCATCCACCGCCATCACCTCATGTTTCAGCATGAAAACGCACGGCCCCATGTCGCAAGGATCTGTACACACTTCCTGGATGCTGAAAATGTCCCAGTTCCTCCATTGCCTGCATACAAAGACATGTAACCCATCAAGCATGTTTGGGATACTCTGGATCGATGTGTATGACAACGTGTCCCAGTTCCCACCAATATCCAGCAACTTCACACAGCCATTGAAGAAGAGTGGGACAACATTCCACAGGCCACAATCAACAGCCTGATTAACTCTATGCAAAGGAGATGTGTCACGCTGCATGAGGCAAGTGGTCATCACACCAGATACTGACTGGTTTTCTGATTCACACCTCTACCTTTTTTTAATGGAATATCTTACCAACAGATGCATTTATATATTCCCAGTCATGTGAAAGCCATAGATTAGGGCCTAATGAATACATTTCAATTGACTGATTTCCTTATATGAACTGTAACCCAGCAAAATCTTAAAAATTGTTGAATGTTGCGTTCATATCTCTGTTCAGCATGGAACTGGAGAATTATCTTCACTTTTCAGTTTTGTGCTACATAATAAATCCAGAATGTTGCGCTTCAGTTTTGCTGTTCAATATATTTTTGATTTATCTTGGGAAGAAATATATTTTCTTTTATCTCTGCTGAAAGAATTGTTCCTTGGGGTGAATGTTTTCCACACAGGCATATCTATTCATTCCCAAGAGTGCAACTATGAGATAGGAAGTTTGACATTCTGACAGACCCTAGCCAGCCTTGCTGCTACACAAGCAAATGAACTTTGAGACTCTGAGGCTATGTAATTGTTGATAGAGAGGTATTAATTCTCTGACAGTTGTTAAAAAATGTTCCTTGGATGCAGGTGAGGTAACAAGTAGTAACAAAGGTGTTTATCTGCACCAAACAGACAATCCAACTGCCTGAAACCGACCAGGGAAATGTCAGATTTACATTTAAGCAAAACAATATTGTATTTCTAGTTGGTTTTCCTCATTTGAGGATAGGGGACTGAGAGAAATGGAAGGATGTGTTGATGTAAACATTTTAAAAAAAGTAATAAATAGCATAGATCCCAGTTTGGGAGATTCAAGTGTAAAATTAAGGTAAGATAACAACAACAACAACAAAAATATGTCCCTAAAGCTGTGTTTACACATACAGCCCAATTCTGATAATTTTCCCACTAATTGGTCTTTTGACAAATCACGTCAGATCTTTTCACGTCCGATCTTTTTTAGAGCTGATCTGATTTGTCAAAATAACTGAAGTGTCTGTCCTATATCTGAGAGTTATAAGAAAGATCAGGAAATTATATATATATATATATACATATATATATATATATATATATATATATATATATATATATATATATATATATATATATATATATATATATATATTGTACATGTATTTGACACCTCCATATATCCTTCCATAAACTTTTTAAACTGGTACTGGGGAACCTTCAGACAAGTCTTGTGAGGCTTGTGGTTGTCCTAGAGCAAAACAACCGACATGTACCTGTTTGGAGCCCAAACTGTTCCGACGCTACAGACAGAAGTTGTCAGTACAGCTGATCTGCCGAGTCCCAAGACGCTTGTGGGGGCTCGTAGCAAAACGTCTCATCTTTCCATAGAGGGGTCATAATACACTGCTCAAAAAAATAAAGGGAACACTAAAATAACACATCCTAGATCTGAATGAATGAAATATTCTTATTAAATACGTTTTTCTTTACATAGTTGAAAGTGCTGACAACAAAATCACACAAAAATTATCAATGGAAATCAAATTTATCAACCCATGGAGGTCTGGATTTGGAGTCACACTCAAAATTAAAGTGGAAAACCACACTACAGGCTGATCCTGGCTGACTTTGATGTAATGTCCTTAAAACAAGTCAAAATGAGGCTCAGTAGTGTGTGTGGCCTCCACGTGCCTGTATGACCTCCCTACAACGCCTGGGCATGCTCCTGATGAGGTGGCAGATGGTCTCCTGAGGGATCTCCTCCCAGACCTGGACTAAAGCACCCGCCAACTCCTGGACAGTCTGTGGTGCAATGTGGCGTTGGTGGATGGAGCGAGACATGATGTCCCAGATGTGCTCAATTGGATTCAGATCTGGGGAACGGGCGAGCCAGTCCATAGCATCAATGCCTTCCTCTTGCAGGAACTGCTGACACACTCCAGCCACATGAGGTCTAGCATTGTCTTGCATTAGGAGGAGCCCAGGGCCAACCGCACCAGCATATGGTCTCACAAGGGGTCTGAGGATCTCATCTCGGTACCTAATGGCAGTCAGGCTACCTCTGGCGAGCACATGGAGGGCTGTGCTGCCCCCCAAAGAAATGCCACCCCACACCATGACTGACCCACCATCAAACCGGTCATGCTGGAGGATGTTGCAGGCAGCAGAGCGTTCTCCACGGCGTCTCCAGACTGTCACGTCTGTCACATGTGCTCAGTGTGAACCTGCTTTCATCTATGAAGAGCACAGGGCGCCAGTGGCGAATTTGCCAATATTGGTGTTCTCTGGCAAATGCCAAACGTCCTGCACGGTGTTGGGCTGTAAGCACAACCCCCACCTGTGGACGTCGGGCCCTCATACCACCCTCATGGAGTCTGTTTCTGACTGTTTGAGCAGACACATGCACATTTGTGGCCTGCTGGACGTCATTTTGCAGGGCTCTGGCAGTGCTCCTCCTTGCACAAAGGCGGAGGTAGCGGTCCTGCTGCTGGGTTGTTGCCCTCCTACGGCCTCCTCCACGTCTCCTGATGTACTGGCCTGTCTCCTGGTAGCGCCTCCATGCTCTGGACACTACGCTGACAGACACAGCAAACCTTCTTGCCACAGCTCGCATTGATGTGCCATCCTGGATGAGCTGCACTACTTGAGCCACTTGTGTGGGTTGTAGACTCCGTCTCATGCTACCACTAGAGTGAAAGCACCGCCAGCATTCAAAATTTACCAAAACATCAGCCAGGAAGCATAGGAACTGAGAAGTGGTCTGTGGTCACAGACTGCAGAACCACTCCTTTATTGGGGGTGTCTTGCTAATTGCCTATAATTTCCACCTGTTGTCTATTCCATTTGCACAACAGCATGTGAAATGTATTGTCAATCAGTGTTGCTGCCTAAGTGGACAGTTTGATTTCACAGAAGTGTGATTGACTTGGAGTTACATTGTGTTGTTTAAGTGTTCCCTTGATTTTTTGGAGCAGTGTAGTTTGTATGCCAAACTGTTCACACGCTACAGATGGTTTCGTGAGAAAAAAACAAACATTTTCATGATGCCTCATGGTCTGACAAACGCTGCTCTAGCTCTGCCACCTTTCACAGAAGCTGCAGATGTGGAACCTTGGTGGAGGCGCCGTATTGAGACGCATCCATTGCAACAACAAAAAACGACGGACATCTCTAGTTTAAACCGACGGATCGTTGTGGGGATTTTTTTCTCACGCTAGCCTGCTAGTTTTTATTTTATTTGAGAGATTACGTCATGCGTCGCAGTGCTTGAGGCGTCGCCACAGATCCGGGTTCAATCGCGGGCTGTGTCGCAGCCGGCCCGAGACCGGGAGACCCATGAGGCCGGCTGGGATATCCTTGTCCCATCGCGCTCTAGCGACTCCTGTGGCGGGCCGGGCGCAGTGCACCCTGACCCTGTTGCCAGTTGTACGGAGTTTCCTCCAACACAATGGTACGGCTGGCTTCCGGGTTAAGCGAGTATTGTGTCAAGATGCAGTGTGGCTTGGCGGGGTCATGTTTCGGAGGACGAATGGCTCTCAACCTTTGCCTCTCCCGAGTCCGTACGGGAGTTGCAGAGAAGGGACAAGACTGTAACTATCAATTGGATATCACGAAATTGGGGAGAAAAATGGGTAAAAAAAAATAAAAAAAATAAAAGAGGTAATATTATTACACCAGGTAATAATGGAACAGCGGGAGGGGACACACACAGACAGACACACTAACACATGATTTTGTTGTATTGTTTGTATATCGTTGTATTTTATATTTCTGTGACTGTCTTTGTCTAGCAGTGTATCAGTGTTTTGTTATACGTCATGTTTTGTGTGTTTTTGTGGACCCCAGGAAGAGTAGATACTGCTGGGGATTCAAATCAAATAAAAACCCTGCAGTGAATGTATTAACATGTTGCCCTGATATATGTACTGAGGCCAACCTTGCTGCTAAGTATAGAATTGGAATTTCGGCTTTACATCCGGTTCACAATTCATTACAGATTGAGACTTTTTTTTCTTTTAATTCCCCTGAAATTGCTAAAATAACTGGTATGACATTGAAAGCCACACACCAGACTTTCCCCCCCATATATGCTGAGATTGGACACGGTACGGATCAGTCGCATAGTTCAGCCTTGGCCAGCACAAATCCTGCTCCCATGGTCTAATACTACATGAAAGTCCAAAGTGCCAGGGCCTAGTGAGAGCTCTCATTATTAAGGTTAGACTATCTACTGAAGGACCATATGGATACTCATTTTGCTGTATGTATGAATGGAGCCCATTGCCCAAGGGAGAAAAAGAAAGAGTGTAGCCAACGCAGTGGACTGAGGAATTGACATGCTCTGCACACATGAGCAGAAAGCTCAAGGTTCACTGATTATTTTCAGAGCCCCGAGGATCATTTTTATTCAAGAAGCAGTACACTGCTTTATTTAAAAATGCACAATGTCTTACTCATGTACACTACTGTTCAAAAGTTTGGGGTACTTAGAAATGTCCTTGTTTTCCATGAATACATACATGAAATGAGTTGCAAAATGAACAGGAAATATAGTCAAGACGTTGACAAGGTCATAAATAATGATTTTTAATAGATTTTTTTTGTGTGTCCTTCAACCTTTGCTTTCGTCAAAGAATCCTCCATTTGCAGCAATTACAGCCTTGCAGACCTTTGGTATTCCAGTCGTCAATTTATTGAGGTAAACTGAAGAGATTTCACCCCATGCTTCCTGAAGTACCTCCCACAAGTTGGATTGGCTTGATGGGCACTTCTTACTTATCTGAAATTGCTCCCACAACAGCTCAATAGGGTTCAGATCCGGTGACCGGTGACTGTGCTGGCCACTCCATTATAGACAGAATACCAGCTGACTGCTTCTTCCCTAAATAGTTCTTGCATAGTTTGGAGCTGTACGTTGGATCATTGTCCTGTTGTAGGAGGAAATTGGCTCCAATTAAGTGCCATCCAAAGGGTATGGCATCGTTACATTTTTTCTGCATGTGTTCTTTTGCCCATCTTAATCTTTTCATTTTATTGGCAAGTCTGAGATGTGGCTTTTTCTTTGCAACTCTGCCTAGAAGGCCAGCATCCCGGAGTCGCCTCTTCACTGTTGACATTGAAACTGGTGTTTTGCTTGTACTATTTAATGAAGCTGCCAGTTGAGGACTTGTGAGGCGTCTGTTTCTCAAACTAGACACTCGAATGTACTTGTCCTCTCGCTCAGTTGTGCATCGGCGCCTCCCACTCCTCTTTTTATTCTAGTTAGAGCCAGTTTGCGCTGTTCTGTGAAGGGAGTAGTACACAGCGATGTATGAGATCTTCAGTTTCTTGCCAATTTCTCGCATGGAATAGCCTTCACTTCTCAGAGCAAGAATAGACTGACTGGGTTTCAGAAGAAAGGTCTTTGTTTCTGCCCATTTTGTGCCTGTAATTGAACACATACAGTGCCTTGCGAAAGTATTCGGCCCCCTTGAACTTTGCGACCTTTTGCCACATTTCAGGCTTCAAACATAAAGATATAAAACTGTATTTTTTTGTGAAGAATCAACAACAAGTGGGACACAATCATGAAGTGGAACGACATTTATTGGATATTTCAAACTTTTTTAACAAATCAAAAAAACTGAAAAATTGGGCGTGCAAAATTATTCAGCTCCCTTAAGTTAATACTTTGTAGCGCCACCTTTTGCTGCGATTACAGCTGTAAGTCGCTTGGGGTATGTCTCTATCAGTTTTGCACATCGAGAGACTGACATTTTTTCCCATTCCTCCTTGCAAAACAGCACGAGCTCAGTGAGGTTGGATGGAGAGCATTTGTGAACAGCAGTTTTCAGTTCTTTCCACAGATTCTCGATTGGATTCAGGTCTGGACTTTGACTTGGCCATTCTAACACCTGGATATGTTTATTTTTGAACCATTCCATTGTAGATTTTGCTTTATGTTTTAGATCATTGTCTTGTTGGAAGACAAATCTCCGTCCCAGTCTCAGGTCTTTTGCAGACTCCATCAGGTTTTCTTCCAGAATGGTCCTGTATTTGGCTCCATCCATCTTCCCATCAATTTTAACCATCTTCCCTGTCCCTGCTGAAGAAAAGCAGGTCCAAACCATGATGCTGCCACCACCATGTTTGACAGTGGGGATGGTGTGTTCAGGCTGATGAGCTGTGTTGCTTTTACGCCAAACATATCGTTTTGCATTGTTGCCAAAAAGTTCAATTTTGGTTTCATCGGACCAGAGCACCTTCTTCCACATGTTTGGTGTGTCTCCCAGGTGGCTTGTGGCAAACTTTAACCGACACTTTTTATGGATATCTTTAAGAAATGGCTTTCTTCTTGCCACTCTTCCATAAAGGCCAGATTTGTGCAATATACGACTGATTGTTGTCCTATGGACAGAGTCTCCCACCTCAGCTGTAGATCTCTGCAGTTCATCCAGAGTGATCATGGGCCTCTTGGCTGCATCTCTGATCAGTCTTCACCTTGTATGAGCTGAAAGTTTAGAGGGACGGCCAGGTCTTGGTAGATTTGCAGTGGTCTGATACTCCTTCCATTTCAATATTATCGCTTGCACAGTGCTCCTTGGGATGTTTAAAGCTTGGGAAATCTTTTTGTATCCAAATCCGGCTTTAAACTTCTTCACAACAGTATCTCGGACCTGCCTGGTGTGTTCCTTGTTCTTCATGATGCTCTCTGCGCTTTTAACGGACCTCTGAGACTATCACAGTGCAGGTGCATTTATACGGAGACTTGATTACACACAGGTGGATTGTATTTATCATCATTAGTCATTTAGGTCAACATTAGATCATTCAGAGATCCTCACTGACCTTCTGGAGAAAGTTTGCTGCACTGAAAGTAAAGGGGCTGAATAATTTTGCACACCCAATTTTTCAGTTTTTGATTTGTTAAAAAAGTTTGAAATATCCAATAAATGTTGTTCCACTTCATGATTGTGTCCCACTTGTTGTTGATTCTTCACAAAAAAAATACAGTTTTATATCTTTATGTTTGAAGCCTGAAATGTGGCAAAAGGTCGCAAAGTTCAAGGGGGCCGAATACTTTCGCAAGGCACTGTTATTGCTGATGCTCCAGATACTCTACTAGTATAAAGAAGGCCAGTTTTATTGCTTCTTTAATCAGGACAACAATTTTCAGCTGGGCTAACATAATTGGGGTTATCTAATGATCAATTAGCCTTTTAAAATTATAAACTTGGATTAGCTAACACAACGTGCCATTGGAACACAGGAGTGATGGTTGCTGATAATGGGCCTCCGTACGCCTATGTAAAATCAGCCGTTTCCAGCTACAATAGGCGGCAGGTAGCCTAGTGGTTAGATCGTTGGACTAGTAACCAAACGGTTGCAAGATTGATTCCCCCAGCTGAAAAGGTAAAAATCTGTCGTTCAGCACCTGAACAAGGCAGTTAACCCGCTATTCCTAGGCCGTCATTGAAAATAAGAATTTGTTCTTAACTGACTTACCTACTTAAATAAAGGTCAAATAAAAATGTACAACATTAACAATGTCTACACTGTATTTCTGATCAATTTGATGTGATTTTAATGGACAGAGAAGGTGCTTTTCTTTCAAAAACAAGGACACTTCTAAGTGACCCCAAACTTTTGAACGGTACTGTATGTCTTCAATGTTTCAGTCCATAAAATCCATAGATATGTGAATAACATGGGGAGAGATCACGGAAAGTGCACATCCCTTCCGAGTAGTGCTCTCACAGAGAATGTTGAGGACCACAGTATATTAGTCCCCTGGTAGTGTATTGCTGCCAATCAGCTGCTCTCAGCCACAGTTCAGATGAAAGACTACTATTCTTTAAGGGAACTAAAAATAGACCGAGGCTAACAAATGCAACATTATTGACAAATCCTCAAATAAAAAAAACAGAGGTTATTGACAATATGCAGGGTTTTCAAGTATTGACAAGCAAAATGGCAGAGCTCTGCATCTACAGTTAGTGAAGGACACAGCCAGAGTAGAGCAGACTAACTTCCCAACAGTATGATATTTTTGTGTCCTCACCCTTTCCCCTCCCCACACCCTTCCCCCAAGAAGAAGAAAGAAAGGCACTCTCTCCCATAAGCAAGTGGAACAAAAGCTAAATGTCACAGGCTGAATCTCCTTTCACAGAAATCATTCATGCGCAATTTCTACAACACATGGCTTTTTGTAAATAATACATGCACTTTCTTTTTAAGAGCTTCTTAATAAAAATCCCTCTCCCTCTTCGAGAGTTCATGGGAGTGTCAGGTTTTCTGTGGAGGCCGGCCAAAATAGCGATGGCCTGTAATGCCAGGGGAGAACATTGACTGACTGAACCTGATACGTTTGCATCCGACACACAGAATAACAGTCCAGTTGAAAACAATGGATGACAGAAGACAGTAGGAGGAAAAACATGATAAATGTGAGGGGGGGAACAGATATTTACAAATGAAAGATTTTTTTGGAGGGGTTTACAAAACAAAGTTTACACTGATAAAGCCAAGTTGTGTGTGTTGTAAAATGAATAGCAAGGCGCTCCGAGCTATCTTGCGATAATTGCTTACTTTGTACTTGGAGACATTGTGATTAAGTGGACTGATACGGCTATATTTCACATGGGACACCTCTCCCCCTGCCTTGATTATCTATATGTTTGTGTTTGATGTCTTGATGCAGAGCGGGAAGCCTCATTAGAGGACAGATGCTGACTTGTTATTGGGCTCACAGGCTGTCAGTGCAGGACAGATGGGATGTGGAGGGAAGCCTGGGAGGGACCGCTGACCCTCTTCCCCTCCCCATCAGCATTACAAACAAGACGGGCATCACACTCCCAATCTTTCCTCTGCTCTGACAGAGCCTCACCTGCCCTCCAGCCCAAACAACAACAGGGCATGTTCTGCCGCCAGCTGTGTACCTCACCACCACGCACGCCTCGGTAGAGTCTGTGAAAACTCACTCCAGCCCTGTGAGGCTCACTAGGATTTCACACAACAGAGAGTCAGTGACGATGATAATGATTCTGTTCTGTTTTGGGGGAGGGTGGTGGTGGTGGTGGGAAGAGAGTTAAAAGTTGAAAACTGTCTCTCTGGCTGGATCTTATCGCTAATCCAGTTATTTTGAGAGGTAGAATCATTGTGTTTGTTTGTGCCGTCTTGGCTTTCAGAGGTGGGGAAACAGCTCATTAAATTGCCTTAACATAGCAACTACCGAATGCAAGACAAACAAACGGCTGTTCGGTTTAAGAGAAAGGGAGAAGAAGAAAAAAACAGTCCTAGAACAACAACTTATTAAATATAAATGACGACAATTTCGAGACGGTGTAAAAATTCATCAAAACAGCCCGGGCTCCCCGCTAAGTGAAGAGTGTCGCAGCCACATCCTGCAAGAAAAGTTGAGGTTGCATTCTGTAAAGAGGTTCTGATCCTCCCGACGATGAAAGAACAACATGCTTGAAGAACAGCATCCTTAGGGAGAGGCCCTGACACCGGGTATTAGAGGCAGAATAAATCATGTAATGTTGCTGTATCATCTCTGGCCTGATCAATCTACTCCAATCAATGAGCCCGTCTCCAGCCATGATATCTGAGAGACAGGAGAGCGGGCACCTAAGCTGCTCATTAGCATTGGGGAGTGATTGGATAGCTAAAGGAGGTACAAGGGGAGCATGGATGGATCAGCCAGGGGGCAGAGAGGGGTGAACTGAATAAATATTGCAGAAGAGTCACCCGATAATGGGATCCTCACAAAGGCAATGAAAGACAGATCAATTTGACACAATTTGGCAAGGTCTTGCTTCAAAACATCTGTTGGGCACAAATGTGTCGATGTGGTTGTAAAAGCAGTGGACGTTTATTACCTTCCAGAACAAGACACACTTCTAGTTCAAATGTGTTCAGTTGTTCCAAACTAAATTGGATTGACGGTACACTTGAAGCCATTCAGAGCGCGCTGGTGCGATCTTACATGAGCCAGAACTTCATGTTGTTCAGTCACTATGAATGGGAGTCGATTTTATTTCATTTCTTTGATTTCTTCTGTTCATGAAAACAGATGAAGAAAGTTAGAACCCACTCTATTGAAAGTATATCATCGGCGTTGTGTACTTTCAAAAGGAACATGTAATACAGTATAACAGCACAATGTGCAGCTAGCTACTTGTTGATTTACCATTGTTCACAATGTACGTGACTTTCATTCTCACTAAGGAAAGTCCCCATTCTGCCCAAACAGATCCAAAATGTCTTTATCCTCAGCGGGGGGGGAGGAATCTATTATGATGTGAAATGTACTGCAATGCTGTCATTTGATCTCTTAATAGGTGCATTTTGGTCAATTACCAAGGTTGCAAATGAAAGAAGTCCAATGCGAATCAGGCATCAGTGTAAAACATAACCAAGCTGTGAACATTAGGTAACCTTCGTGGCTCTGAGATGACCTTTTGCGTCTGACCATAACACAGAGAATTCAAACATTTGCATGAGAGGAAAGCAAATGAATCAAGTCTGCATGGCATTGCTATTGATACAATGTAATTGGTGTCTTCAAAGAACTGTGACAAAACAGCAATTCACCACAATAAAGCAGTTTTTTTATTTATTATGCATAGACATTAAAATACAAAGCATGTCAACAAGTGCTGGGGCTACATAAAAATACATTTTCAAACAGAGACCAAAATAGCTGCTTTCAGGGGACACTAATGCCCATTAACTCACTTCTTTTTTTTTAAAGAGAGATTTTTTTTCACTTAAAAAAAAAAAGGTTTTCGACAGAGTAAAAAAATAATAATATGACTACATCCAAGAAATATTTTGGAATTTGAATTAATGGAGGTCCTTGTGAGGGATGGTAGCAATAATTAGATCAGCAGCGGAACACGTAATGGTGTCTGACCTTTCCTAGTGCTCCTGGCTTCAACCTCCAGATTGGGACATTTAGCTGTCGCTGTGGACAATTATCTCTCAGGTACTTCCTGCTGTGTTGGATAATAATACTTAATTAGCCAAAGAGCAGAAAACATGGGGAGGACTCTCTCGATCTGTTAGAACTGCAACTCTCGGCCAGAGTGTGCAGCGTAGTCAATCAGGTCCACTCTATTGCCTCCTCTCTCACCTGCACAGTGGGTTTTCCAGGCCCCATGCAGGCTGCGCTGGTCTTAATCAGAGCCCTTGGTGGTATCATGCTTTCAGGGGACACAGAGGTCAGGCCATCAGGGGAGAGGGAAAGATGAGGGCCCATCTGCCTCTCCAGCCCCAAAACCACTCTCATCCCCTAACATGGGTGGAAAAGGAGCAGCCTTGCCAAAAGCTATTGAAATATTCGTGTTCTCTACTGAGAAATGGTGAGAAAGGTGACTTTCAACAACTCTGATGCATATGCATGCATGCGCCACACGTGACATGATCAGGGAATGGAAAATGATCACCACGGTTTTAGGAGATCATGCAGTTTTATTTAGATCTACATCTTGTCATTAAATTAATTGATCATTTAAAATGCTTGCTATTACATGCTATTTACGGTAGTTAACATAGCTTGAGGCGTATTTGCACATTGTTTGGGCCATTCCATTCTGTCCATGATGAGCATAAGACAGAGCAGAATTCAATTCCTTCTACCCTTATGCAGGATAGAGTGTGCCTGCTCTCCTTTGTAGCATATTGTCCAAGATACCAAAATGGCATGAGCGAAAGTACTTTTAGATTAGTTTGTGTTCCATACCCACTTTCCACATATCTTAGAAAAACATATTAACCACTCTATCTCTGGCCATATCTGTACTACTGTCCCCATGTACTATGCAAATGAAGATCTCACAACTGGTTGTGAAAGCTGTAATCAGTAGAAAAAGTTGCCCGTAGTGTAAAGGGGAGTTACGAAAAGAAGAGTCCAGAGGAATGGCTGACAACACATAATTTAATGTGAATACATATCCTTCATAGTGCTTTTTAAAAGGTCAGGGAGTCCACGCTTCAATATGATGTAGGCATTTGTGCACCGAAAATGACATTTGTCATCCATCTCCTGCCTCCATATTTGTTCCGAGATGCTGCAGGGGAGTCTATCAAATCTGTACGGCCATACTGGATAAAAAAACTAAACAAATACAGAATATACTTTGAATTAAGCACAAAAACAACCTTCTAAGTGAGAAGTTAGGCTGGTCTGACAAGCAACACGAGGTCTAACTTCACACATGCACTACTTAGGTTTAATAGACTCACAGCTTTGACCTACTACAATAGCTATGTTGGTCTGTTGTACTGCAAACAACATGTACTGTAGGCTACTCACCACAGGGCAGACTCAATCCTTCTAGCTGTATCTTGCTGGCTTACCTTAGCTAACCGAAGCTTGTTTGATAATGGAGTAGATAGCTATCTAGTAGCTACATACGTAGCAAGCTAGTAAGTTAAGCAGTGCTGCAGTTTCCCAAAGTTTGCTTTTAGCTTTGAACTTAGCTATCTACAGTATGTTTTGTGGAAAATGTGTGATATCGTCAATATTTATGGTCACAGTTATGGTGCACAACATGTCCATATATACAGTCGTGGCCAAAAGTTTTGAGAATGATACAAATATTAATTTTCACAAAGTCTGCTGCCTCAGTTTGTATAATGGCAATTTGCATATATTCCAGAATGTTATGAAGAGTGATCAGATGAATTGCAATTAATTGCAAAGTCCTTCTTTGCCATGCAAATGAACTGAATCCCCCAAAAACATTTCCACTGCATTTCAGCCCTGCCACAAAAGGACCAGCTGACATCGTGTCAGTGATTCTCTCATTAACACAGGTGTGAGTGTCGACGAGGACAAGGCTGGAGATGACTCTGTCATGCTGATTGAGTTCGAATAACAGACTGGAAGCTTCAGAAGGAGGGTGGTGCTTGGAATCATTGTTCTTCCTCTGTCAAACTTTGTTACCTGCAAGGAAGCATGTGCCATCATCATTGGTTTGCACAAAAAGGGGTTCACAGGCAAGGATATTGCTGCCAGTAAGATTACACCTAAATCAACCATTTATCGGATCATCAAGAACTTCAAGGAGAGCGGTTCAATTGTTGTGAAGAAGACTTCAGGGCGCCCAAGAAAGTCCAGCAAGTGCCAGAACCATCTCCTAAAGTTGATTCAGCTGCGGGATCGGGGCACCACCAGAGCTTGCTCAGGAATGGCAGCAGGCAAGTGTAAGTGCATCTGCACACACAGTGAGGCAAAGACTTTTGGAGGATGGCCTGGTGTCAAGAAGGGCAGCAAATAAGACAGGGACAGACTGATATTGTAACGGTTCTCCTCGTCATCTGAGGAAGAGTAGTCAAGATTGGACCAATGCGCAGCGTGGTATGTGTCCATGTTAATATTTAATAAATCAACTGAACACTGAATAACAAAACAACAAAGAGCGTGAATGAAACAGTCCTGTAAGGTGCAACAACACAAAACAACTACCCACAACTCAATTGGGAAAAACAGGCTGCCTAAGTATGGTTCTCAATCAGAGACAATGATTGACAGCTGCCTCTGATTGGGAACCACACCAGGCCAAACACATAGAAAAATACAAACATAGAACAAAACATAGAATGCCCACCCCAACTCACGCCCTGACCAACCTAAAATAGAGACATAAACAAAGGAACTAAGCTCAGGACATGACTGATATTCTGCAAAAGGTACAGGCATTGGACTGCTGAGGACTGCTGAGAGACCATTCATGTGTGGGGTTGCTTCGCAGCCATGGGAGTGGGCTCACTCACAATTTTGCCTAAGAACACAGGCATGAATAAAGAATGGTACCAACACATCCTCAGAGAGCAACTTCTCCCAACCATCCAGGAACAGTTTGGTGACGAACAATGCCTTTTCCAGCCTGATGGAGCGCCTTGCCTTAAGGCAAAAGTGATAACTAAGTGGCTCGGGGAACAAAACATCGATATTTTGGGTCCATGGCCAGGAATCTCCCCAGACCTTAATCCCATTGAGAACTTGTGGTCAATCCTCCAGAGGCGGGTGGACAAACAAAAGCCCACAAATTCTGACAAACCCCAAGCATTGATTATGCAAGAATGGGCTGCCATCAGTCAGGATGTGGCCCAGAAGTTAATTGACAGCATGCCAGGGCGGATTGCAGAGGTCTTGAAAAAGAAGGGTCAACACTGCAAATATTGACTCTTTGCATCAACTTCATGTAATTGTCAATATACGCCTTTGACACTTATGAAATGCTTGTAATTATACTTCAGTGTTCCATAGTAACATCTGACAAAAAATATCTAAAGACACTGAAGCAGCAAACTTAGTGGAAATTAATATTTGTGTCATTCTCAAAACTTTTGGCCACGACTGTACACTCTTGTTTGGGTAATTCTGGCTAGCTAGCATTACGAGATGCAGAGAGTTGACCTCCATCCAAGTAGATTTGCTGCGTGTTATCGAAATTGGTTATACTGGCTTAGATGTGATAGTAGGACGATTTGGTTTTAACATTGATTGATGTGTAACTAAGAATATCGCAGAATTCTTAATATATACTATTATAGGACAGAATATAGATAAACCCCTCATGTGACACAATGTTTTCCAGCACAATATGGGCCCAAATTCAGAGCTATAAGGAGGAGTGAAATAGCGAATTGCTGTGTTTGCGATCAATCCCTGTAAAATGGCATGTGCCACTGCCTGGAATCAGAACAATAGCACAGACACACACTAAATGGCTTCAGTCACTCATCAATTACTAGGGGACAGTGCGGAACATTACAAAAGCTCCCTAATTACATTTAATCTTCACTCTAGATGTAGAACAGGAGGTTAACATAATATCACTTAACCAATCTTCATGGTTCAATAGCTCTAAATGACTGATATAATGAAAGCCAGTCTGCTTCACTAACACTTTCTGACTGGTCATTTTTTTGCAAGACAAGGCATTCTCTAAAATCCAATTTTCCCCAAGCTTGGTTTCTTTGTTATGTCTGTTAACTTGACATGTCGTATGTCTGGGAGATTTCCATTTTTTTTTTTGCCATTTTGTCAAATCTCTCCAAATCTATTATTTACTGCAGGCACAATGGTTGGATAGGGTAAATCCCTTCGGCATGAGCTCCCCTCTGTGCCAAGGACTTGAAAAGGGATTCTAGTTCAGAATGAGTGAGTTCTGGGATTTAAATATGTCATTTGGCTTCCTATTCTCAAGAGGTGGAGCAGAGTAAACGTTGACATTTAAGTGTCTAATGCTGCACCTCAAATGGCAACCTATACCCTACTGCACAACTTTTAACTACTCTGTTTAAGAGTAGCGCCCTATATAAGGAATAGGGAGCCATGTGGGATGCAGCCTAAGTTATTAAGAATAGTAAAATATTTTTCAAAAAAACTTTGACGAAGTAAACAAACAGATCCCCCAGCCAAATGGGACCTCAATTTACCCCCAGCCCTCATACTGTAACTACAGCTGACGTCGGAAGTTAACATACATTTAGGTTGGAGTCATTAAAACTTGTTTTTCAACCACTCCACAAAAAGTTTTGGCAAGCCGGTTAGGACATCTACTTCCTGCATGACACAAGTATTTTTCCCAACAATTGTTAACAGACAGATTATTCCACTTATAATTCACTGTATCACAATTCCAGTGGGTCAAACGTTTACATACACTAAATTGACTGTGCCTTTAAACATCTTGGAAAATTACAGGAAATGATGTCATGGCTTTAGAAGCTTCTGATAGGCTAATTGACATCATTTGAGTCAATTGGAGGTGTACCTGTGGATGTATTTCAAGGGCTACCTTCCAACGCAGTACCTCTTTGCTAGACATCATGGGAAAATCAAAAGAAATCAGCCAAGACCTCAGAAAAACAATTGTAGACCTCTACAAGTCTGGTTCATCCTTGGGAGCAATTTCCAAACGCCTGAAGGTACCACGTTCATCTGTACAAACAATAGTACGCAAGTACAAACACCATGGGACCACGCAGCCATCATATCGCTCAGGAAGGAGACGCATTCTGTCTCCTAGAGATGAACGTACTCTGGTGTGTAAAAGTGCAAATCAATCCCAGAACAACAGCAAAGGACCTTGTGAAGATAATGGAGGAAACAGGTACAAAAGTATCTATATCCATAGTAAATTGAGTCCTGTGTTGACATAACCTGAAAGGCCACTCAGCAAGAAAGAAGCCACTGCTCCAAAACCGCCATAAAAAAAGCCAGACTACGGTTTGCAACTGCACATGAGGAAAAATATCTTACTTTTTGGATAAATGTCCTCTGGTCTGATGAAACAAAAATAGAACTGTTTGGCCATAATGACCATCGTTATGTTTTGAGGAAAAAGGGGGAGGCTTGCAAGCTGAAGAACACCATCCCAACCGTGAAGCACGGGGTGGCAGCATCATGTTGTGGGGTGCTTTGCTACAGGAGGGACTGGTGCACTTCACAAAATAGATGGCATCACGAGGCAGGAAAATTATGTGGATATATTGAAGCAACATCTCAAGACATCAGTCAGGAAGTTAAAGATTGGTCGCAAATGGGTCTTCCAAATGGACAATGACCCCAAGCATACCTCCAAAGTTGTGGCAAAATGACTTCAGGACAACAAAGTCAAGGTATTGGAGTGGCCATCACAAAGCCCTGACCTCAATCCTATAGAAAATGTGTGGGCAGAACTGAAAAAAGCGTGTGCGAGCAAGGAGACCTACAAACCTGACTCAGTTACACCAGCTCTGTCAGGAGGAATGGGCCAAAATTCACCCAACTTATTGTGGGAAGCTTGTGGAAGGCTACCTGAAATATTTGACCCAAGTTAAACAATTTAAAGGCATTGCTACCAAATACTAATTAAGTGTACTTTAACTTCTGACCCACTAGGAATGTGATGAAAGAAATAAAAGCTTAAATAAATCACTCTCTACTATTATTCTGACATTTCACATTCTTAAAATAAAGTGGGGATCCTAACTGACCCAAGACAGGGAATCTTTACTAGGTTTAAATGCCAGGAATTAAAAAAAACTGAGTTGAAATTTATTTGGCTAAGATGTATGTAAACTTCCGACTTCAACTGTATACTTACTGCAATAGCTTTTATGTATTTTAGTGAAGGCCACAACAAAGTCATGGGGAATCCGAAGTTCTTGGGTTATTGGGCTAGGTCAGGGGTCTTCAAACTTTCCTTGCCCAGAGACCCCCTACCAGGCAAACCGGAAACCCAGGGACCCCCATCATATGTTAGCAAAAACATATTTTGTATCCTGCAGCTCTAATTCCAAAATGTTTTGGGACACTGTAAAGTCCATGGAGAATAAGAGTACCTCCTCCCAGCTGCCCACTGCACTGAGACTAGGAAACACTGTCACCACGGATAAATCCACGATTATGGAGAATCTCAATAAACAATACTCTACGGCTGGCCATGCTTTCCACCTGGCTACCACAGCTCTGCAACCCCAAGCCCCCCAAAGCACCCCCCCCCCCCCCGCTTCTCCTCCACCCAAATCCCAAATCAAGATAGCTGATGTTCTGAAAGTGCTGCAAAATCTGGATCCTTAGAAATCAGCTGGGCTAGACAATCTGGACCCTCTCTTCCTAAAAGGATCCACCGCCATTGTTGCAACCTCTATTACCAGTCTGCTCAACCTCTCTTACGTATCGTCTGAGATACCTAAAGATTGGAACGCAGCCACGGTCACCCCCCTCTTCAAAGGGGGAGACACTCTAGACCCAAACTGTTACAGACCTACAGTATATCCATCCTCTCCTGCCTTTCTAAAGTCTTTGAAAGCCGGCTCTTTTCTCTGTATATATCAATGATGTCACTCTTGCTGCTGATGATTCTTTGATCCACCTCTACTCAGACGACACTATTCTGTATACATCTTCTTTGGACACTGTGTTAACAAACCTCCAAAATGAGCTTCAATGCCATACACCACTCCTTCCGTGGCCTCCAACTGCTCTTAAATGCTAGTAAAACTAAATGCATGCTCTTCAACCAATTGCTGCCCGCACCTGCCCGCCAGACTAGCATCACTACGCTGGACGGTTCTGACTTAGAATATGTGGACAATTATAAATACCTAGTTGTCTGGCTAGACTGTAAACTCTCCTTCCAGACTCACATTAAGCATCTCCAATCCAAAGTTAAATCTAGAATCGGCTTCCTATTTTGCAACAAAGCCACCATCACTCATGCAGCATTCCCTCGTAAAACTGACTATCCTACCGATCCTTGACTTCATGGATGTTATTTACAAAATAGCCTCCAACACTCTACCCAGCAAATTAGATGCAGTCTATCACAGTGCCATGCGTTTTGTCACCAAAGCCCCATATACCACCCACCACTACGACCTGTATGCTCTCGTCGGCTGGCCCTCGCTACATATTTGTCGCCAGACCCACTGGCTCCAGGTCTTCTATAATTGTTTGCTAGTTAAGTAAAGCTCCACCTTATCTCAGCTCACTGGTCACCATAGCAACACCCATCCGTAGCACATGCTCCAGTAGGTATATTTCACTAGTCATCCCCAAAGCCAACACTCCCTTTGGCCGCCTTTCCTTCCAGTTCTCTGCTGCCAATGACTGGAACGAATTGAAAAAAATCACTGAAGTTGGAGACTTATATATCCCTCACAAACTTTAAGCGTCAGCTGTCAGAGCAGCTTACCGATCGCTGCAGCTGTACACAGCCCATCTGTAAATAGCCCATCCATCCAACAAACTACCTACCTCATCCCCATATTGTTTTGTTTTTCTGCTCTTTTGCACACCAGTATTTATACTTACACATCCTCATCTGCACATATCACTCCAGTGTAAATTGCTAACTTGTAATTACTTCGCCACTATTGGCCAAATGAAGTACCTCCTTACTTCATTTGCACACACTGTATACAGATTTTTTTATTGTGTTATTGACTGTACGTTTGTTTATCCATTGTATAACTCTGTGTTGTTGTTTTTGTCGCACTGCTTTGCTTTATCTTGGCCAGGTTGCAGTTGTAAATGAGAACTTGTTCTCTCTCAACTGGCCTACCTGGTTAAATAAAAGGTGACATAATTCAAAAGATTAAAAAGATAATTGCAAGGAAAAAAATTCAACATTTTCAAAGGAATAGATTTGGTTGATTATTATTTTGACTTCCCCACATTATAATTATAAAGAGCAGCTGTTAGGTGGTTAAACAAAGGTTAGCCATGTGTTGGCAAAAATGTATGTCCAAGTCAAGAAAGCTTACCAGCAGCCAGCGGCGCTTGCCGCACCGGTAGCCTATTCAAACGGTAGTTTTTCAAAGCCTTTGCCAGCTACTTCAGTGAGTGTAATTGGATGCAATGAGTGTAATTTGCTCCATATTTGGAGTTGAGAAATAAAATTGACGTCATTAGAAATATGATAATCTCATAATTTCTACTGTAGGTACAGTACTTCATTCAACATTCTGTTGTTGCTAGCGATATTCAA
This sequence comes from Oncorhynchus clarkii lewisi, assembly GCF_045791955.1. NCBI lineage: Eukaryota > Metazoa > Chordata > Actinopteri > Salmoniformes > Salmonidae > Oncorhynchus > Oncorhynchus clarkii. The sequence continues at coordinate 50,768,943 of NC_092149.1, read as the reverse complement.
TAAACTATCAAAATTAAGAAAGTCGCACACTCTATAGTCGCACACACACTATATAAACTCCCAGCAATTTAATGGGTATTTACCAACATTTCGGCATCACTGTGCCTTCCTCAGGGTAATGTCATGAATACTTGAACCAGGTTATGTAGACAAACAGTGAAATTAGTGCAACCAATGACAATAGTGAGGGGTGTGTCATAATGATTAAGTTAATTTAAATTAATTTAAAGTAGGATATCCAGTAAGTCTCCCTTTTGAGGTAGTAGGATCTCGATGTTACCTCCTCTCCTTGGTAGAGCAACATGCTCATTGCCTGTGTATTTGAGGGAGGAGATTGGATGGTTAGCTTCAACAAAGTGAGCTGCTACTGGATAGTCAATGTTCTTACACCGGATTGAGCTGCGGTGTTCAGCTATGCGTTGTTTTAATTGTCTTTTTGTTTGTCCGACGTAGGCTTTTCCACATGAACAGGTGATGAGATAGATTACTCCCTTGGTCTTGCATGAGATGATACCCCTTACTGGGATTTTTTTGACCTGTATTTGGGTGTCTGGAGAAAGACACTTTTATAGTGCTATTGCACTGTGCTCATGAGCCCTATTTGTAGTTCCCATTTGGGATAGGTGTCAAGAGTGTCTGAGTGGGCTCAGGGGGCATGTCAGATCTCACCAAATGATCTCAAATATTGCGACCAAGCGTATAGACCACCAGTGGGGGTTCCTTGAAGAGGTGTGTAATTTGTTTGTCTGATTGCAGAATATGCCAGTGCTTTTTCCGGGTTGCTTTCATTTTCTCGGAACCTTTGGTGTACTTAGTGCAAAAGACAGTTGCGTTGTTTTTCTTCTTTGGTTGATTTTTTTAGTAATTCCTCTCTAGGTTTTTGAGATATTTTCATCATTGCAGCATCAAGAGTTTTGTCCTTGTAGCCTCTCACTTTGAATTTATTTGTCTTTTTTTTTTGCATTGCTGTCAAAAATCTGTCTGATTCCTTTAACCCTGCATAACTGGCTATATTGGAAGACCATTCTTGAGGGGAAGGAGATGCATACTATCTACACATAGCAAGGTATTGCGTTCTTTGGGCTTTGTGTATACTGTAAGTCTGTGTGTAATGCATCATTCTCTTTGATAATCCATAAGTCCAGGTACTTTATTTTTCTCTCATCAGGCTGCATGGTGAATTTGAGATATTCAGAGCTCTCGTTTAGTAGAGTTTGGAATTAATTGAGTTCCTGCTGACTTCCTTCCCAGAGCACAAAGACATCATCTATGTATCTCTTCCATAACAGTATTTTAGAAAGTAAGGGGTGTGTCTCTGTTTTATAAAGGAGTGCTTCTTCAAATTGTCCCACAAACAGGTTTGCATAGTTGGGGGGGAAAGGGGGAGCCCATGGCTACACCCCGAATTTGAAGGAAAAAGTCTGGCTCAAAGACAAAGTAGTTATTGGATAATACCAGTTCAGTAAGTTGTAAGATGCAAATCATTGGATGGAGCAAGGGTAGAGTCTCTCTGCTGGAGGAAGTGTTACAGCGCCCGCAAGCTTCCAGTGTGTGGGATGTTAGTGTACAAGCTCTCCACATCAAAAGTGGCCAGCAGGGTGCCCTCTGGTATCCTTCCTGAGCCCTCTATCAATGAGATCATGTGACTAGTGTCTTTGACATAAGATGGGAGATTCTCAACCATCGGTTTAATGTGGTAATCCACAAATGTAGAAATGTTGGATGTGACAGAGTCGATTACTGATACAATCTACCTGGAGGAGGAGACACTTGTTTGTGTAATTTAGTGACTGTATAGAAAGTTGGTGTCTTGGGAAATTTCACACATAGAAATTCAACTTATTTTTTTGGTGATTTGTCCTGATTCCAAGCAGCTTTCTACTGTGGATGGGATATTATGCTGTATTTCTAGGGTAGGGTCACAATTCAGTTTGTGATAGAAGTCACCTTTAGATAGTTGTCGGCGACATTCATTCACATAGTCACATTTGTTTTGTTTACAAATTCCTCCTCCTTTGTCACTTTTTTTTTAATGATAATCGAAGAATCTGACTCTAAGTCCTTCAGAGCCATTCTCTCATCTCTACTCAGGTTATCATAGGATTTGTGTTTCTGTTTGTCTTTCAGTAAGTCACCTACATCCTTTTCAACAATCCTACAGGTTTCTATGGACACATTGCGTTTGGGGGGAGGTATGAATGAACCTTTTACTCTAAATGTGGTTCGCTCAGAGTTCTCAGTTACCTCAGCTTAGTTAATGGCTCCATCTCCTCCTTGACTCAAGGTAGGACAGGTAAGTCTATTGATTAGCGTGGTAGACCTACAGTTGAAGTCAGAAGTTTACATACACCTTAGCCAAATACATTTAAACTCAGTTTTTCACCATTCCTTACATGTATTCCTAGTAAAAATGTCCTGCCTTAGGTCAGGTAGGATCACCACTTCACTTTAAGAATGTGAAATGTCAGAATAATAGTAGAGAGTGATTTATTTCAGCTTTAATTTCTTTCATCACATTCCCAGTGGGGCAGAAGTTTACATACACTCAATTAGTATTTGGTAGCATTGTCTTAAATTATTTAACTTGGGTCAAATGTTTCGGGTAGCCTTCCACAAGCTTCCCACAATAAGTTGGGTGAATTTTGGCCCATTCCTCCTGACAGAGCTGGTGTAACTGAGTCAGGTTTGTAGGCCTACTTGCTCGCACACGCTTTTCAGTTCTGCCCACACATTTTCTATAGGATTGAGGTCAGGGCTTTGCGATGGCCACTCCAATACCTTGACTTTGTTGCCCTGAAGCCATTTTGCCACAACTTTGGAAGTATGCTTGGGGTCATTGTCCATTTGGAAGACCCATTTGCGACCAAGCTTTAACCTCCCGTTCTGATGTCTTGAGATGTTGCTTCAATATATCCACATAATTTTCCAGCCTCATGATGCCATCTATTTTGTGAAGTGCACCAGATCCTCCTGCAGCAAAGCATCCCCACAATATGACGCTGCCACACCCATGCTTTACAGTTGGGATGGTGTTCTTCGGCTTGCAAGCCTCCCCCTTTTTCCTCCAAACAGAACAATGGTCATTATGGCCAAACAGTTCTATTTTTGTTTCATCAGACCAGAGGATATTTCTCCAAAAAGTAAAATCTTTGCTGAGTGGGCTTTCAGGTTATGTTGATATAGGACTCATTTTACTGTGGATATAGATACTTCTGTACCGGTTTCCTCCGGCATCTCCACATGGTCCTTCGCTGTTGTTCTGGAATTGATTTGCACTTTTTGCACCAAAGTACGTTCATCTCTGGGAGACAGAACACGTCTCCTTCCTGAGTGGTGTGATGGCTGTGTGGTCCCATGGTGTTTATACTTGCGTACTATTGTTTGTTCAGATGAACGTGGTACCTTCAGGAGTTTGGAAATTGCTCCCAAGGATGAACCAGACTTGTGGAGGTCTACAAAGGCAATCATCCCGGATTTGCCTCTTCACTGTTGACGTTGAGACTGGTGTTTTGCGGGCACTATTTAATGAAGCTGCCAGTTGAGGACTTGTGAGGCGTCTGTTTCTCAAACTAGACACTCTAATGTACTTGCCCTCTTGCTCAGTTGTGCACCAGGGCCTCCCACTCGTCTTTTTATTCTGGCTTAGAGCCAGTTTGAGTTGTTCTGTGAAGGGAGTAGTACACAGCGTTGTACGAGATCTTCAGTTTCTTGCCAATTTCTCGCATAGCCTTCATTTCTCCGAACAAGAATAGACTGACGAGTTTCGATAGAAAGTTATTTGTTTCTGCGCATTTTGAGCCTGTAATCGAATCCACAAATGCTGATGCTCCAGATACTCAACTAGTATAAAGACGGACAGTTTTATTGCTTCTTTAATCAGGACAACAATTTTCAGCTGTGCTAACATAATTGCAAAAGGGTTTTCTAATGATCAATTAATATTTTTAAATGATAAACTTGGATTAGCTAACACAACGTGCCATTGGAACACAGGAGTAATGGTTGCTGATAATGGGCCTCTGTACGCCTATGTAGAAATTCCATAACAAATCAGCCGTTTCCAGCTACAATAGTCATTTATAACATTAATAATGTCTACACTGTATTTCTCATCAATTTGATACTATTTTAAATGACAAAAAATGAGCTTTTCCTTCACAAACAATGACATTTCTAAGTGACCCCAAACTTTTGAACGGACGTTTATATTTTTGCAGACCCCTGCGGCCCCCTATGGGACACCCATTTGAATACCCCTGGGCTAGATAGTTCCTTGTAATGGTTCTGCTCAGGTAATGGTAGAAGGGGCAGAATGTGACAAACAAATGGGCCATTTTCTCTCAGGTCATATCAGACCCACCACTGTCCAATATGCTGTGTACACTCATGAGAGACATTGCAAAATATTTTTTTATTGTTCTGGACAGTACATTTACAGTATAGGCGACCATATGAAGTTGATAGAGAGAATACTGTTAAACTCTGACATTTTTATAAAAACTACATAGAAAGAAGAGGAGTAGGTGGTACTTTGCAATAAACTTTAGTGAACTATTAACAGAAAATATTTGCAAAAGGATACATATTGCAGCAGTCAGCATAGTACATCAGGAAGCACAACTGCACCACGTTTCACCTTCTAGAGTCTTCCTCAGGCAGCTTTGTGAAAAAAAGACACAAAACTGAAGAAAGCAGTCTGCGTATAATAACTCTCAAAGGACAAACATATAAAGCTACATGATACACGTCAAAGACGATTTTTTTGACAGAAGTATAAACTCCAACACCACAATCAAATAAGAACTAAACAACCTGGAGGTTTTCCATTTGACCCAGTTGTCATCAGTTTATTATATACTAACGTACACCTATACATACTGCCGTGATTACAGTGGGTGTGCTCCCTTTAATGCGGTCTTCCATTGTCTGTGTTCTCTGAACAATGGCTAGCCAAACTGACATTTGGGCAGAATCCCACTTCCTGATGATTCCTGTTTGAGTTAAGGGATTTATTATTTATTCAACTAGGGCAAATACTTATTTACAATGACAGCCTACCCTGGCCAATTGTACACTGCCCTATGGGTCTCTTAATCACGGCTGGATGTGATACAGCCTGGATTTGAACCTGGGACTGTAGTGATGCCTCTTGCACAGAGATGCAGTGCCTTAGACGGCTGTGCCACTCAGAAGCCCAAGTGGCTAAAACAGGGGTCATTTAGGTCACCTTGTTTCAATACAATTCAAAGTAAATTCTACATGAGCTGCTGGCTAGGGTTTGAGCTGTTGCAGCTGAGCTGGCATTTATTCAAATCAAATAAAAACAAATTTTATTTATCACGTGCTGAATACAACCTTACAGTGAAATGCTTACTTACAATTCCTTAACCAACAATGCAGTTCTAATAAAATACCTAAAAATAAAGTAAGAGATAAGAAAAACAAATAATTAAAGAGCAGCAGTAAATAACAATAGCAGGGCTATATACAGGGGGTATCTGTGTCGGGGTTATTGAGGTAATATGTACAGAGTTATTAAAGTGACTATGCATAGATAATAACAGAGATTAGCAGCAGCTTAGAAGGGGGGGGGGGGGGGACAATGCAAATAGTCTGGGTAGCCATTTGATTAGCTGTTCAGGAGTCTTATGGCATGGGGGAAGACGCTTTTTAGAGTCTCTTGGACATAGACTTGGCGCTCCGGTACCACTTGCCGTGCGGTAGCAGAGAGAACAGTCTATGACTAGGGTGGCTGGAGTCTTTAACAATTTATAGGGCATTCCTCTGACACCGCCTGGCAAGAAGCTTGGCCCCGGTGATGTACTGGGCTGTACACACTACGCTCTGTAGTGCCATGTGGTCGGAGGCCGAGCAGTTGCCATACCAGGCAGTGATGCAACCATTGTTCTCACTGGTGCAGCTGTAAAGCCTTTTGAGGATCTGAGGACTAATGTAAACTCTTGTGGGGTAATAGGTTTTGTCGTGCCCTCTTCACAACTGTCTTGGTGTGCTTGGACCATGTTAGTTTGTTGGTGATGTGGACACCAAGGAACTGGAAGCTCTCAACTTGCTCCACTACAGCCCCGTTGATGAGAATGGGGAAGTGCTCGGTCCTCCTTTTCCTATAGTCCACAATCATCTAATTTATTGTGAAACACATTGAGTTGATTTCCTCTTAAAAACCTGTTACGGCTAGGGGTACCGGTAGCGGAACGTTTCGACACCATCTGGTGAAATTGCAGAGCGCGAAATGTAAAAATTGTTTTTTGAAATATTTAACTTTCATACAATCCTACTTTCATACAATCAAGTGCAATACACCAAATTAAAACTTAACTTCTTGTTCATCCATCCACCGTGTCAGATTTCAAAAAGGCTTTACGGCGAAAGCAAACCATGCGATTATCTGAGGACAGCACTCCACCATACAAACATATGACAATCATATTTCAACCCGCCAGGCGCGACACAAAACTCAGAAATAACATTATAATTCATGCCTTACCTTTGAAGATCTTCTTCTGTTGGCACTCCAAAATATCCCATAAACATCACAAATGGTCCTTTTGTTCGATAAATTCCATCGTAATATCTCCAAAATGTCCATTTATTTGACACGTTTGACTCAGAAAAACACTGGTTCCAACTCCCCCAACATGACAACAAATTATCTAATCAAACATTTTAAACAACTTTCCTAATCCAACTTTAGGTATTTTAAAATTTAAATAATCAAAAAAATCTAAGACGGGATGAACTGCATTCAATAGAGGATAAAATTAATGTGGAGCGAGCTCCAGGTCACGCGCCCCAAACAAAACAGTCCACTTGGCTATACACCCAGAAAGGAAAGGGCTACTTCTTCATTACTCAAAAGAAAAACATCAACCAATTTCTAAAGACATCTAGTGGAAGCCATAGGAACTGCAACCAGATGCCTCAGAAATCTAGATTCACATAGAAAACCAATTGAAAACACAGTCACCTCAACAACAACAAAAAATCCAAGATGATTTGTCCTCTGGGTTTCGCCTGCCAAATAAGTTATGTTATACTCACAGACATTATTTTAACAGTTTTAGAAACTTTAGCGAGTTTTCCATCCAAATCTACCAATTATATGCATATCCTAGCTTCTGGACCTGAGTAGCAGGCAGCTTACTTTGGGAACGCTTTTCATCCAGACGTGAAAATACCGCCCCCTAGCCCGAAGACGTTTTAAAGGGATACTTTGCGATTTTGGCAATTAACCCCTTTTCTACTTTCCCAGAGTCAGATGAACTTGTCAATGCCATTTTTAAGTCTCTGTGTGCAGTTTGAAGGAAGTTGCTAACTAGCGATAACGCAATTGCTAACTAATGCTAGCTGCTACCATAGACTTCCATTTTAGCTGTTACCATAGACTTCAAGTCATTGTGCATGCTAGTTAGCATTGGTTCACAAAACTACCTTTAACTTCCTTCATACTGGACACAGAGACAGAAAAATTGTGTCCATGATTTCGTCTGACTCTGCGGTAGATAAAAGGCCCAAAACCCAAAGTATCCCTCAAACGCAACAGCCCCTTTAAGTAGGGCCACACAGCACTAATAAAGGAAGCAAATCCCCAAAAACATTAAACATTACATTCTGTTTAGGTTATGCTGATTTTCATGTAAGCCAATATGATCTGTATTGCCAGAGAAAACGTAATTATGTTTTTAAGATATTAACATAATGGCATGTGGACTCTAATCTATTGTTCTTTCCCAAATTATTGAATAACGTTATTTGACTACCTCATAGATAATGATAGAGCAGTCTCATTGCAATAATAACCTAAGACAGATGTGGTAAGACAAATGTGTAATTACATTTTTGTTTCAATAAATGATTCATTGAAGGTAGTAAAGACATTTGAATTACAAGTATACAGTGCATTCGGAAAAGTAATCAGACCCCTTGACTTTTTCCACATTTTGTTACGTTACAGCCTTATTCAAAAATGTATTAAAAAGCATTTTCCCCATCAACCTACACACTATACCCCACAACGACAAAACAAAAAACGTTTTTACACAGTACTTTGTTGAAGTGCCTTTGGCAGCGATTACAGACTCAAGTCTTCTTGGGTTTGATGCTACAAGCTTGGCACACCTGTATTTGGGGAGTTTCTCCCATTCTTCTTCTCTGCAGATCCTCTCAAGCTCTGTCAGGTTGTTGCACAGCTATTTTCAGATCTCTCCAGAGATGTTTGATCGGGTTCAAGTCTGGGCTCTGGCTGGGTCGCTCAAGGACATTCAGAGACTCCTGCGTTGACTTGGCTGTGTGCTTAGAGTCGTTGGCCTGTTGGAAGGTGAACCACTTTGCATTCAGGCCAAAGAGTTCAATCTGGGTTACATCACACCAGAGCATCTTGTTTATCATGATCTGAGAGCCTTTAGGTGCCTTTTGGCAAACTCCAAGTGGGCTGTCATGTGCCTTTTACTGAGGAGTGTCTTCCGTCAGGCCACTCTACCATGAAGGCCTAATTGGTGGTTTGCTGCAGAGATAGTTGTGCTTCTGGAAGGTTCTCCCATCTCCACAGAGGAACTCTGGAGCTCTGTCAGCATGACCATTTGGGTTCTTGGTCACATCCCTGACCAAGGTCCTTCTCCCCTGATTGCTGAGTTTGGCCGGGCAGCCAGCTGTAGGAAGAGTCTTGGTGGTTCCAAACTTTTTTAAAGAACGATGAAGGCCACTGCGTTCTTGGGGACCTTCAATGCTGCAGAAATTTTCTGGCACTCTTCCCCAGATCTGTGCCTCGACACAATCCTGTCTTTGAGCTCTACATACAATTCCTTCAACCTCATGGCTTGGTTTCTGTTCTGACATGCACAGTTAACTGTTTTCTGAAAAAGTTAATAACCTAATAACCTGTTTTCGCTTTGTCATTATTGGGTATTGTGTGTAGATTGATGAGGAATAAGGCTGTGACGTAACAAAATGTGGAAAAAAATCAAGGGGTCTGAGTACTTTCCGAATGACCTGTACACAAATCATGCATGTGAATGTAATGTCAATTTATATTCACTGAGAGCATTTACTAAGCCACAGTCAAATAGATAGCAAAAAGAAAAATGTAATTACCCACAGGTAATAGCATTTTGCCATGTTATCCTATGGTACATGTTGTGGCCTTACATGTTAAGTTGTGTTTACTGTTGCCTAATCCTTCCTTCATCAGTTGTTGTGCCACAGTATCGACAGAAAATGAAAGAGTAATGTGTTCTCTGGTCTTACCTACAGCATAAACCTCTCCTATAATTCAACCTCCATAGTTTACGGCCATGTGTTCATGTGAAGGGAATACTAATCTTATTCTGAAGGCCTAATGGCTCTGAAGTGGGCTCTAGAGCTAAGAAAAAAGTGCAAAACCCTCATACTGACATTTTCTGCCTGGCCTAAATGGACATAAACAGGTTTTGTGAAATACAGAACTGATATTGTGTGAAGTACTATTTTGTATTTTTGACAGATGGTGCACAGTGTGTCTTTGACAGTCTAAACTTATATGTGTTTGGTTATTGTTCAACCCTATCACTCATTCCTGATTGCATAATCTACAGGAAATGATGATGAGAATTCGACATTAATATATAGGAAATGCCTTTTCATCTCTTTTGAAAATAAATGACTCATATCCTCATCAAAATGCAACAATGTTGATAATTGTACTATCATTTATTTACTTTAACCCGGGCAAAATTGCGACTGTGGTTTTGCCATTTCTCTAATTCCTTAATTATGGCCGTTTTACAATTACGACATCGATTACAACAGCAAGTCCTGCCAATCTCCCAGATGGGGCACCATACAGTGAATGGCAGGGTTTATTTAGCTATCATCCAGTAGAGTAGAAAGGCATTTTCCCTTCACCCAAGGAATCTCCTTGCCATTCAGAGGCTCTAGCAGTGTGTGTCTTGGGAGGATAGTCCCAGTAGGAATTAGATAGAACATCGCAGCCCGCCACCTGTGGGGTAAACAACCCAATTGGCTCACAGCAAAAACGTCACCTTTTTTCCCCCCGTGTCCTCCTATTATTATTTTCAACATTGCCATCTCCTGAGCATTCTCACTACTTAGAAAAATGTCATATTGTAGGGCTTCCCACATGCCTGTATTCTTGACAATGCTAGCAGCCACTTGAGTGCTAGCCAACTACTGACCGGAACATTAAGCTAGCCAAGATCAACAACACAAACAAGAGGACTATGCTGAAAAAAATATATCAATGCAACGCGCAACAATTTCAAAGATTTTACAGTTCATAAAAGGAAATGAGTCCATTGAAATGAATTCATTATGCCCTAATCTATGGATTTCACATGACTGGGAATACAGATATGCATCTGTTGGTCACAGATACCTTGAAAAAAGGTAGGGGCAGTGATCAGAACACCAGTCAGCATCTAGTGTGATCACAATTTGCCTCATGCAGTGCGACACATATTCTTCACATAGAGTTGATCAGGCTGTCGATTGTGGCCTTTGGAATGTTGTCCCAATCCTCTTCAATGGCTTAGCAAAGTTGCTGGATACTAGCGGGAACTGGAACATGCTGTCGTACATGTCGATCCAGAGCATCCCAAATATGCTCAACGGGTGACATGGCTGGTGAGTATGCCGTCCATGGAAGAACAGGAACATTTTTAGCTTCCAGGAATTGCGTACAGATCCTTGTGACATGGGGTCACAAGCTGAAACATGAGGTGATGGCGGTGGATGAACGGTACGACAATTCTTTTGTAAAAATGATTTCACCTTTATTTAACCAGGTAGGCCAGTTGAGAACAAGTTCTCATTTACAACTGCGACCTGGCCAAGATAAAGCAAAGCAGTGTGACAAAAACAACAGAGTTACACATGGGATAAACAATCGTACAGTCAATAACACAATGTACCTCGGGATCTCATCACGATATCTCTGTGCATTCAAATTGCCATCGATAAAATGCAATTGTGTTCGTTGTCTGTAGTTTATACTTACACCATACCATAACCCCACAGTCAACATTGACATCAGAAAACCGCTCGCCCACACGACACCATACACGTGGTCTGCAGTTGTGAGGCCAGTTGGAGGTACTGCCAAATTCTCTAAAACAACATTGGAGGCGGCTTATGGTAGAGAAATTAACATGAAATATCTTGTGCACTAAATTTGAGGTGAATAAGCTTTTTGGGCGTATGGAACATTTATGGGATCTTTTATTTCAGATCATGAAACATGGGACCAACACTTTACATGTTGCATTTATATTTTTGTTCAGTGTAGCTACTTGTAGCCTACTTGAACACCAGGTCCCCGCATTTCCGATGCCGAAAAGCCTGAAGCTTTTCGGCATGTTTTGTTATTTCTGTATAACAAAAAAAATCGACAAAGTTGGCTCTTTTACAAAGGGGGTCAATGAGAAAGAATGATTGATTTCCCCAATCCTCAATTTGTGGTTGAGGGGAATTCCCTCTTATGACATGAATATCAACTTAGAGCATAGGAGCATCATAGAGATCCTTTCATTTATTATATATGTAATTATATGGTGAGCATTAAACATGGTAGAACCTACATTCTATGAAGTAACAGGGTTGTGTGTATGAGTGTTCCTGGTAAGGTGTGCCTGTAATTCAAGTCATTCTAAGTACAGGGACGTCAAACGTTCAGATTGCTGCATAAACACTATGGATGCTCTAGTCTAGAGCGCATGGTTACATTGTTTGAGAGGATTTAACTCTGGCTAAATGCTGAGAAATAGATGCCTTTGTTGCAATAGTTTGTGAGTGGGCAACATACAGCGTATTTGAAAGTATTCAGACCCCTTGACGTTTTCCACATTTTGTCACGTTACAGCCTTATTCTAAAATGTATTAACTAGTTATTTTTCCTCATCAATCTACACATAATATCCCATAATGACAAAGCAAAGACAGGCTTTTAGAAATGTTTGCTGAAATATCACATTTACATAAGTATTCAGACACTTAACTCGGTATTTTGTTGAAACACCTTTGGCAGCGATTACAGCCTCGAGTCTTCTTGGGTTTGACGCTACAAGCTTGGCACACCTTTATTTGGGGAGTTTCTCCCATTCTTCTCTGCAGATCCTCTCAAGCTCTGTCAGGTTGGATGGGGAGCGTCGCTGCACAGCTCCTTTCAGGTCTCTCCAGAGATGTTTGATTGGGTTAAAGTCTGGGATCTGGCTGGGCCACTCAAGGACATTCAGAGACTTGTCCCGAAAGCCACTCCTGCGTTGTCTTGGCTGTGTGCTTAGGGTCGTTGGCCTGTTGGAAGGTGAACTGTCTCCCCAGTCTGAGTTCCTGAGCGCTCTGGAGCAGGTTTTCATCAAGGAACTCTCTGTACTTTGCTCGGTCATCGTTCCCTCGATTCTGACTGTTCTCCCAGTCCCTGCAGTTGAAAAACATCCCCACAGCATGATGCTGCCCCAACCATACTTCACCATAGGGATGGTGCCAGGTTTCCTTCAGACATGACGCTTGGCATTCAGGCCAAATAGTTCAATCTTGGTTTCATCAGACCAGAGAATCTAGTTTCTCATGGTCTGAGAGTTCTTTGGGTGCCTTTTGGCAAACTCCAAGTGGGCTGTCATGTGCCTTTTACTGAGGAATGGCTTCCATCTGGCCACTCTACCATAAAGGCCTGATTGGTGGAGTGCTGCAGAGATGGTTGTCCTTCTGGAAGGTTCTCCCATCCCCACAGAGGAACTCTGGAGCTCTATCAGAGTGACCATTAGGTTCTTGGTCACCTCTAGGAAGAATCTTAGTGGTTCCAAACTTCTTAAATTTAAGAATGATGGAGGCCACTGTGTTCTTGGGGACCTTCAACGCTGCATCCAATTTCTGGTACCCTTCCCCAGATCTGTGCCTCGATACAATCCTGTCTCATAGCTCCACGGACAATGTCTTGGTTTTTGCTCTGACATGCACTGCCAACTGTGGGACCTTATATAGACAGGTGTGTGCCTTTCCAAATCATGTCCAATCAATTGAATTTACCACAGATGATGATGAATGGAAACAGGATGCACCTGAGCTCAATTTCGAGTCTCATTGCAAAGGGTCTGAATACGGTATTTGGTATTTCAGTTTAGTCTTTTTTATAAATTAGCACAAAAAAATGAAACTTGTTCTCACTTTGTCATGATGGGGTATGGTGTGTAGAGGAAATCATTATCTTAAATTGACAGGTTGAATTGTTTTGCAGTATTAAATTAAAGTACATTGCAGTGCTAATTTACCTAATGTGGACAGTTTCTGTTACTACCTTACACAAGCTTGATTTTTCCCCCATAAAATTGAGTGGAATTACACATCCTTTTAATCTCAGATTGGTGGTTTTAATTATAACAGTTTATAGTCATTACGATGACTTAAGATTTATTGCTTCAAACAGATCAATATCTTTGGTTTTGTGCCGTTTATTTTGTCACATGCCCCGGGATGCACAGGACTTCGGGGTGGTCTCTCTATAAAAGTCATTGGCCACACACCAATACATGGACGTCACTTAAATAGCAGCCAACCGTTCTCACTGTTGATATCTTATGCCGCGTTGTGATTAGTTTAAGTTAACTAACAGAAAAAGTGGTCTGTTCACGAAATCAACATCTGACATTGCAAAATATAGATATAAGCCTTCTACAAGTCATGAGTGATGCTCATGTGCTTCACTGGCCACACTAAAGGGTGAAATAGCAACCATTTGCCCCCTGTTCTATTGATTTCAGCGTGATATCGATGGAAGTTATTAACAAAAAAGCGTTGCTTTACACTTACCGCGTTGGCGACCCACTTGAATCCAAATGCAACACTTCAAAATGTAGCTATCTGTCTTCTACAAATCGTCCTCTAACCAGTGATGAACACATTATTCCCAGGTTCCGTGTGGTTTTTTGAGCTGTGATAGTTTTAACAAGACGTGCAACCTCATCTTCCACCTCTAGGGCAATTGATTTCAACATGATATCGATATGAGTGATTGACAAATAAGTGTTGCGTTTCTCTTTCTGTTTTGCTAACCCCTAAATCAAAAAATGCATCACTTCAAAATGTAGCTGACTGTCATCTGCAGGTTGTTCTCTAACCAGTGATGTCAAAAAAAGATATCCAGTTTCCACGTGTTTTTTTGTTTTGTTCGTTTCAACAGCGCCTACGACCTTAATCGATATCAGTGATTTATTGCCACTTGTCAAAACAACAGGGTTTTGGTGCGTGTGCAGTTTACAAGGTGCTTGTTTAAAAAAATAATATGATTACTATTGTGGCACATGCACAGCATGTATAGATAGTACATTGTATGTTTATGTTCTCAACATATCACAAACTGTTTCTGCATATCGGTTATTGATTTGGACACGTTAAAAAAACGGTTGTTTTGACATTTGGGCTATTTATCAAAATGTCTTGTCAACAGGAATCAGCGACGACATTGTCAAGCTCTAGGAATATGAACGGAACTTTCAACAGTGTACTTAATCGGGTAAAAACTGCTGAATGTGTCCAAAAATGTCCTGCGATTGATTGATTTTGAAGATATACCAGAAATCACCAAAACGGGTTTGCCTTGCCTACTAAGTACACTGACATGAATAGGGCTCTGATTTTGACCTTCTCATAACCATGGGACCCCAATCAACTTCCATTGACCAGAGGAGCACTGTGGCCTACACAATCTCCTAGCACGCTTCTAGAACGCTGCTGATCATCAGGGATGCTTTCTCGCACTACTGTAGGAGCTATCAATGCCATTTCTCCACAAAGTCACATCACAGAAGGAGAGTGCGCTAAGATAGTGGAACGTGCAGAATAGGAATGAGCCAGGCAGGTAGCGACGTTTCCTACTGTATGTTGCTGGCACACACATACACATGCAACCGTTAGCAGTAACGCATCCCATGCATGCGCACACAAGCAAGGGGCTGTGACACCATTCTTATGTGCACAACTCGATACCTTGCACTTGGGCACGATCCGTTACACTCAGGAAATGTTACGTTGGGACGGGATGTAGTGTAATTTGCTTCCTGCATCACAGGTCACTAGCATTACAAGGAAATACCATGTAATGCCTTTACTGGACTAGCATTGTTGACTAAGATTATTAAGTGGAATAAAGAACATAAATAACGTGGGCAAAACGTCGGCAGCTATGCCCCTCATTCCCACCACAGCCAATGTCCTATGCCTTTAGACACAACCCCCAAAGATCTGCTCTCAGTCCAACTTGAACATGCTGACACATGGAAGAGGAGTTCACCTTCCCTTGCCATATTGTTCAGCACAGAATGCATGTGTCACTAGCCGTGTATTTCTTTCTTTTATAGACACAGACTTTGAAGAGAGAACACTTAAATCCCCGTCTCTGAAATAGTTATTCTGCATTCTCATTAGCACACAAAGGAGCACTAGTAATAAAAAAAAAGCTGACCTTGGCACCGTGGTTTGAGGGGAACCTGTGATTTGAAAGTCAAGGTCTTTAAAGGCAGATAAGCAGCAGTGCATTTTAATCCCCTCTCTGCTGAGCGGGGCATCTGGTTAAATAACTGCCTTTTTGCCCCTTCCCTTATAGTGGGGATTTCTGTTACGTCTGTGCTTTCCACCGCAGATTTCCCAAGGCTTCAGATCCATCTATTGTATGGCCACATTGTGTCAGACTTAAGCCCTTATCCTGAATCGCCGTCCCTAGACTAGAGCAGCATATTCCTGTACATGTCAGGAATGGAGTCCTTATTTTCTGTGAGGCCTCAGATTATAAAACTTTTGAGAGGTTTTCTTTTCCTCTCACAACAGCAACTCTTGGTCAGTTATGGTTCAATCTCCAAAACCAATTAACTTTTTTTTTCGCCCTGTGCTGATGCTCCTTTGAACATCCAACTTTGCCTAGTGCTTGGTGCTTAAAATCCAAGGTTTCCAAGGCAACCAGCAAGATGCTGCAGCTTTACCCATCTTGGATAATTCCACCAGCTGCTCTTCAGCCAGGTTAATTAAGTATTAAAGATAACAAGTTGAAGCGGTAATGGTCAAGACGTATCGTGACAAGTGGGTGGATTCCTATAATGAAGCTCATTATTCTTCCCTCACTATGTCCTCGCATCTCGATACAATGCGAGAAAAAGAGTGCGACTTTTAAAAAGGCATGCACTGAACGTTTGACTAGACCAATGGAAAAGATCACAAGAGGGTTGTCCATCTGTGACAGCTTCTTTTCTCCTAACTTTGGCTGATGATGCCATCCGGATTCCCTTCAGGTATGGGACATCTGCTCATATGGACATGTGGGATGACGCAAACTGGATGACCAGAGTGACAGAGTAGCGGACACCTCCTCGTACAACTAATATGTCCTCGTAATTAGGTTGACTCACTATGGGAAAGCCTTTTTACCAAACTGGAATCCCCATAAATATAAGGTGCATAAAACACCATCCTGTCAAGCTCTCATCAGTTCCATTTCATTGTGAAGGAGGGGAAAAACCGTCTTTGCTTCCAGACAAGTCGGTTAATCTGCATCATAGCCAGGACTGTGATGGGGGGCATATGGAGAGTTAATACAGGGCATGTTTATACAGCCAAGGCGTTCACATGGATGCTTTAAATACCTCCCCTGCCGCACTTTGATGCCGGAACCGTCTGGAAGGCGAGATACATCACTGAGTTTGGGGATTATATAAACCCTGAAATGTGTTGTTTTTTAACCCCAAAGTCTTGTGCTGGGATCAGCCTGTTTTGACCTTTCTGCCAGATGGCATTACAGTAGGAGAGGACTGGAGCGATGTTGACGACGTGAGGGTGCAAAGCCCCGGGCCCTGACGATTGGCATACTCATCTTCCTCTCTGCAATGAGTTTGACACCCAGCACCCCAGATGGATCTGCAGAGAAACATGCTGACAACAAAGAGCACTGCAGAGGTCTGTCCGTTACTGTTCTCCAAAAACCCTTTCAATTCCAGACGAACGGGCTGGAGGGAAATGTCTTAAAAAGGAATTTCAAAGTTGTTTACGGAAGTATGTGTTGCCATCACAAAAGAAAAACCACAATGACAAACTAGAGGGACATTATAATACGAGCAACATTCTGAACGTTATCAAACTGAAGCAATTACTGTGGTGTACCAAAATCCCCTTTGGGGATTTGGTTGAGGAAAGGAAGTGTTGGGAGAGATGAAGTACATTACTGTTCATAATTGATATAGCCGTTACTATTAGAGTATTAAACCGGTAACAAATGCTTTTCCATAAATGTTACATTTCAACCACACGAACTGCATAAAAAATATGAAAGATCGCATCATGTAGGGTCACTTTAGTAACAATTGGAAAACCTAAATGAAACAAAAATGACATACTTCCCAAGTCGGTTAACGCTGCTCGTCGTTAAAAAAAAACGTTGAATATGCACACAATTCTTATTTTGAACATTTTACCCATACAAGTGAATAACGATTAATTTGGCTCAATATGGAATGCTTTAACAGTGTAGCTAGTCCTATGCATTATGCAGTAGCCGAGTGGGTGAGCTGAGAGCAGATATGGCATGTAGACAGCAAAGCGTCCCTGTACCAAACTAATGAGCGCCATACACTACATTCCACAATGCATGTCGTCATTCTGGATGCGGGGCGCATTCTGTTTATTTCGCTCAGACTTGGCTGAACAATCATGTGCAGGGGCAATTCCTTTTCGTCCGTGGCAAATTTGTGATTGGAATATAACTATGTGGATCTCCGATGCCGTTCTGGAGAATAAATTAGAACACTTCCACTGGAGCTTAGAGCACATCATTTAGAATGGGTGTAATGAGAAAGCATGAGGGAAGGCAATTAACATTTAAAAGAGGGGCCCGGCTCGTTCGGAAATGGGGATGATCCCATGGCTTCTGTGTGCCTTGGCACTCTGCAAATATTGAACAAGGCCCTGCCTAAAATGGATGAAGGTAAAGAGGAAGACAGCTATCTCATGTCTACGACTAAGGGAACAGCCTGTCTATATTCCAAACGGTGTCTTTTGCTTGTAAGTAGCGTCGTGAATGCCTATCTTGTCAAATGAAAACTACATTTATCTGGAAAGGAGGCAAAGGGAGTCTTGTCACTTTTAGATTACCATAGTTTGCTTCCAAAATAGAAATGAACGACAACTGCTTTCACGATTGTGGCAGGCGTGTATTTTACTATGACATAATTACATGTTCACATAAACTAGGTGTAATCAACCAGGTCTACTATTGTACAACGTGATAAATGGTGGAGCTGAGGGGAGTATTGGCAGTTCCATGTAGGCTCCATGGACCACATTACTCTGAGTAAATGGGTTTTGATAGCCCTGAGGAACAGCTCGGGCCAAAGAGAATCCGTCACTACTGCTGGAGAACTACAGGGAACTAGAGGAACACAAGGGGTAAGAAAAAGACACCACAATGTTATTCAGTACAGTCCTTGCCCCCCAAAATGTGTTGTATTATTTATATACCCGAGAGGTTGTTATATTGTCAATGCTGAATTACATTATGTAGTCAATTTCTACATAAAAAAGTTATCTGGGTGGGGGGGGGGGGGGGGGGGGGAATAATATAACAAAACACTTCAATATTTAATACTAAATTGACTTAACAAGACTGAACTAAAGTCACTGTACTGTGTGCACACCGAGTAGGCCTACTGTAGGTGTTGCCCATTTTGCATCCTGCCTTGGTTTGCAAACAGTGTTTGTTCAGATTAGAGCCAAGTTCCTACAGAGAAAGTTTGCTTGCTGTCCTTCCCTGGCCGCTGTGAAGGACAATCCCCTATGGTCGTGACTGCCCGTTCAATCAGACTCCAGCAGCGAGAGGGAGGGTCCCCATCCTTGTCAGGACGAGTCATTGCAGTGCACTACTGACGTCACTCTCTCAACAAGCCATAATATTCCCCCTCTCAAACTCAACTGTCTCTAAAGTCATGACAGTACCAGGGAGAGATACTCTTTATTTAGTGGAAATATTTAGTGGGGATGGTGGAAAACCCTGTTGATTGAACGATATGGAATTGCTATGCCTATATATATATATTTTTTTTAAATCCCTGCTATTTGACAAGCTACGTGGCAGGCGACATTAATCTAGTTGCTATACCACTTTATAAAAACACATTTATGCAGGAATCAATGTGACAGTCCTTGGTCTATAGGGGCATGGTCCCAGAATCTCAGGGGTTAAAACGTCTAGGTGGGAGAACCGCCAGTCAGTGATGTGGCGAAATCTCTTGAGAGATAAGCCATGGGATTTTCAGCCATAGAAGTGATGCAAGAGACAGAGCAACAAAGGAACATTTACAAAGTGAGAGTGGGTGCTTTTAGTGCTATTTCGGTCCTGCCTGGATCCAGGTGAGCAGTGTGAGGCTGTGGCTGGCTTGTCTGAACCACTAAACCTCAGTCTCTCTTCTCCTTTTCTTCCCAGTAACAGTAGGAATTGTCAAACGAGGCGCTTTGTTAGAAACAGGTCCTTTTGTTATTTAAGTTCAACTAAATAATTCTCTGAAAATACTGTGCTTAAAAGTCAGGGAACACGAGTGTGTTGAAATGTATGGAGGGGGGGGGGGGTGGGGGGGGAGTATAAATGAGGAGAAAAAAATACTATTTGAAATGTAATGTTCCTGTTCTGCAGCTGCGAGAGTCACTTTCAATGCGTCATGTCTGTGAGTGTCTTTAAGTGTCATTAAAGTTCTGAAGTTTCCCCGCAGAAACCCAATCAAGTTGCATGTTATTCCACGACAACCATGGAGAGGCAACACAGACAGAGGACTTGGAGATTGGACTTATTTATGACACCCATATTGACTTCTGGTTGTTCCCCTCAATACATTTTCCTGAATATATGCTGTTCCCTTTTTTTTAAAAGATCTCAACAACAACAACAAAAGGCAAAAAGAGAGCCACCGCACTAAGAACCATAGAGGCATTGGGGAACACTACAGTAGACCGTGGAGAGAGAAAGAGAATTATGATCACATCAGTACTGTTCTTGTTTACTGGCGGTCTAGTGAAAGCCGAAATGAGTTTTTCTGGGGCTGAACTATTTCCTTATTTTGGCTGGCTTTGCATGTCATACAAGAGGCATCGCTAAGTTCTAGATAACCTTGATTGCATATCAGCCGAGAAATCCTCCTTTATCACGAGTAATATTTCCTCTGAGGCTGTAATAATAGTAGAATGGCTTCGGATCTTGGCCGCGATAGATTTTTCTTTGGCGCTGTGCAAAGAAAATGTCCACACTATCAGGATTCCATCTGTAAGTGCAAACAATGCCAAGATGGGTCGGCGTCTGGTTTATTTGTTTCACGTTTGTTCTCCATTCCCGGTGGGTAATAGTTTGCAGAGAAGTGTCATTGACTAAAACAGACAAACATTTAAGCTGAGAGGTGCCCTGACTGTAAAATAGTCTCTGAAGCCGGCAGTATCGATTTCTTGTCCTGGGTACACAAACAGAGGAGCAGGGGAGAGTATCATCGTTACCTCTCTTTTCCATCGCTATTGTTTCTGATAGGCTTGCAGAGAAGCTGGACTGGTAGCATTGTCCTCCTCTCATGCCGTGCCTGCCCACGGAGCCTGTACTTAAAGTCTGGAACAAATGGACTGATGCTATCTGGTCCTGCAATACAGTGACTTCAACAAAAAGCAATTCAGAGGGACATTCGGCATTTATAAATGTCAAAAAAAAAAAGAAGGTTGCAGGTCATGAAAGTTTTGTAATTAAAGGTCAACATCCATGATAAAACAGTTGTATCCTGAGATTCTTCAGGGGGATTTGTTGTCAAAGAAAGGGGATGGGGGGGCAGCAAAATTAAACAAGGGAAGATAATGCTCTGAAAAGCTCCGTAACAGGAATTGAGGAGAGGAGTTTCGTGAAAGATGCAGGCTGGACTGTAAATCAATACAGGCAAGATGGATGACAGATCTGCTATGGACTCTGAGATCTGACAGGAATATTAAGAAAATGTAGACAAGAAAAAAATGCATACTTGAAATATAATGTAGGTAAAACTAAAATAATCTCTCTCAAATGTAAATATCCCACTATCCAACTACCAGTGGAGGATCCTCAGAGGAGGAAGGGGGGGACCATCCTCCTCAGTGAATTTCATAAAAATAAAAATAGTGAAACATTAAAAAGTGATCCTTTTTAGATAAAACTACACAAAATATATTCACGTCATCAAATAATTGATTAAATCACACTGTTTTACGAAGGTCTACAGTAGCCTCAACAACACTCTTTAGGGTAGCACCATGGTGTAGCCGGAGGACAGATAGTTTATCCTCTGGGAACATTGGCTTCAATACAAAACCCAGGAGTCTCATGGTTCTCACCCCCTTCCATAGACTTACACAGTAATTATGACAACTTCCGGAGGACGTCCTCCAACATATCAGAGCTCTTGTAACATGAACTGACATATATTGTCCACCCAATCAAAGGTTCATTGAATGAATCTAGTGCTGAAAGCATAAGCTACATCTAGCTAGCACTGCAGTGCATAAAATGTGGTGAGTAGTTGAGTCAAATAGAGAGAAAGACAATAGTTGAACAAAAACATTTATTAAAATGAAGGAGAAGCAAGAGAGAGAGGGAGATAGCTATTTTTCGTAGTATTTTTTTCTTTCACTTACTTAGCTAGCTAGATTAGCCTCCTCAAACACCTGCTCAAACAGAGATTGCTGCTATGTTAGCTAGCTGGCTATCCAATACTGGAACTCTTCCAAGTCAAGCTAAGCTTTTGGTTTTATTAATTTGTTGCCACCAGGGCCACCAGTTTAACTGCTAAAGTGCTTGCTGACTGTACGCTGTACTGCATGATTGTAGCGGGTTTACTAATGCGTTAGTTCTATTAGCTAGGATGACTAAGATGTTAGATAATATAGTGACAACGATTTAGGCTGTGTGTAGCGGTTAGCGGTTATGATGTGAAGGTTTGTCTTGGGATTTTTTTTTTTTTGCCTGGTCACACAAAGCTGATGTGTTCTGCACTGAAGTCCACAAGCGAAGGGAAAAAATGAGAGAGGAGGAAAGCTTGTAGATGCGAGAATGAATTACAATGAGCAAGGTGATCATGTTATTTGTATGTGGCTGCTATGAAAGTGAACTGTGATCAGGGGTGAACGTGTGATCAGGGGTGAATTTGTTCCTCCGATTCTGTTGAAAAACTTTTTTTAAACAGAAGCAAATGGAATGAAACGGTAATAAACATACCTGAATTTGTCCAATAGAAACTCTTGTTTGTAACTGTTGGACTAATGATTAAGCCCTAGATCAGCTAAATGCAGGCAAGAGTGTGCTTGATTACAAAAAAATTATCTCAACCTGTGCGACCTATGTTGTAAACCAGGGCTAGGTGTCCCGCTAACTTCCGGTGAAACTGGAAGCCGAGCAATTCAAATAAATAATCATAGGTACATACAAGTGTCTTATATCAGTTGAAATGTTAAATTCTTGTTAATCTAATTGCACTGTCTGATTTACAGTAGCTATTACAGCGAAAGCATGCCATGTGATTGTTTGAGGACTGCGCCGCACATCAAAATATTGTTCCACCGGAACAGGTTTCATGAATTCACAAATAACGATTAAATATTCACTTACTTTTTGAAAATCTTAATCTGATTTGTCATCCAAAGGGTCCCAGCTATAACATTTAGTGTTGTTTTGTTAGATAAAATCCTTCGTTATAGCCCAAAAAGTCTGTTTAGTTGGCGCTATCGATTGGAGTAATCCACTCGTTCAACATGCAGAGAAAGGAATCAGAAAATCTACCCCTAAACTTTGTTTCAACAAGTCTAAATACATTTCTATTTACTCCTCAGATACCCTAAAATGTAATCAAACTATAATATTTCTTACGGAAAGAAGTATGTTCAATAGGAATTTGATTTTAGCAGGTGCGTCTTGTCTTCATGGCACGCGCAAACACGAATTTCCAAGACTATGTCCCTGTACTAAAACTGATATTTCTTATTTGTTTTGGAAGTTACAAGCCTGAAACCTTGAACATACACTGCTGACACCCTGTGGAAGGCATATTAATTGCATGATGGGAGCTAGAATTGAGTATGCCCCTATACTTGCCATTGGAAGAGCATGGTCTCTCTCAACAACAACAAAAATCTGCTTGTTTTTTCTTTGGACTTTCTCCTACCAAATATATTGTGTTATATTCTTATATTTAACATTTCCACAAACTTCAAAGTGTTTTCTTTCCAATGGTACCAATTATATGCACATCCTGCATTCAGGGCCTGAGCAACATGCAGTTTCCTTTGGGCATGTCAATCAGGCAGAAATTGAGAAAAAAGGGGCCTAGCCCTAAGACGTTTTAATTCATAGACTAGGTTGTAGCAACCTCATGATGTGTATAGGGACATTCGAGTA
Source organism: Oncorhynchus clarkii lewisi (assembly GCF_045791955.1). Lineage (NCBI taxonomy): Eukaryota > Metazoa > Chordata > Actinopteri > Salmoniformes > Salmonidae > Oncorhynchus > Oncorhynchus clarkii. The sequence goes on along the minus strand of NC_092149.1, from coordinate 50,745,515 downwards.
TCATGTAGTAGCTTAAATCTATTGATGTTATATTGAGCCGGGTGAATAGAATATGAATGACCAATATGATGTAATAGAAATAAGGCCGTGCTCATAACAAAAAAATATTGTCCTCCCTCACCAAATGCCACTGCCAACTACCCCTTTAAAAATGAACACGACAATAACTAACTCTGAGAAAGCAGGCCTACTCGAACTTGTCCCAATCCTCTGGGTGTGTGAAACCATGTCTAATACCCATCAAAGCATCCCCAGGACCTCTCAAGAGCTGTCAGACATTTCCTGTAAACCAGCAGTGGGGGGGAGGACAACTCCATTTGCAAACCAGGACCATCAGGAGAATTTAAATAAATAAAGAAGGTTACTGGGGAGCTGGAGAGCATCGAATGAGACACCTGTTTCCACTTAAGTAACACAGGGACAGGTCAAGAGGGGTGGCCTCCCTCGGTAGAACAAGGCCTTTAGAATGGGCACATCGTGACAGAGACAGTGACAGCTTGGCTGCAACAGGAACCCGTCTTGGTGGTTCCGATGCCGTCCCACACCACCAATACACGACTGCTAATGAGTTAGCCAACACGCTGGCTCTAAGTTGGACAAGTTAATTGTTCTGAACACACATCGCTGAGAGGCTCATGTTTTACAGCTTGTAGAAAACAACAGTAACATTACACTATCATGACAAATGGACCCTCAGCTATGTGAAATATTGTCTTCCCCGTGGCTGGCGTGGAGTTGATAAAGGAAACAAAAAGTGTCTCCAGTCGCATAATGAAGAGACTCCGATCTGTTCCCTCTGCCCAATTGCACGTGAAATGACGTCTACTATTCACTGCTCTACAAGCATCGCCGGGTGTGACATTAAGTCTAATAATTGTTGGTACTGTGCTATCGACATACCTGAATACTCTGATAGATTGACTACTTTGCAACTATGATCATGGAATTACTCAATTAAACGTGCCGATTCAAAGAGGCGGGCGAATTGATTATGCGACCATTTTGGATTTGTGTTGCGTGAGATCGATTTTATTCACCCTAGCGTGCGCCATTCCCCCCCATGTGAAATGTGAAAACGTGAAAGAATTGTCCGGAGGAATCAATGTTAATAAACAAAAACAAAAACACATGAATTACTGCATACAAAAGAGCAAGGCGATCCATAGTGGGAACTCAGGATAACCTCAGTTCCCAAGATTTAATATTCATGAAAAGATTCACCCTAATAGATTGTAACCAGTTAAACTAGACCAACGGGTGCCTTGGGAGAAAGCCTTTGTTTTCAGTCAAGGTGAACGGCGCCAATGGGGCTTGCGACAGACAGCTCTTCACAACTTGGAGTCAAATCTACGGGTTGTGCACTTACCCCCACAATGTCGGGTTTGTTATTACTCCAAGCCAAAGGACTCTGATTAATCATAATATTCATGAGTGTGCGGCTGGTGACAGAGTGGGAGTGACCTTGACTTCTTTGCTCAACGCGCTTATGCACGCCCCGGAGTCAGGGAATATCAAAGGGGACACACTCCCGGAGATCTGGGCCAGAGACATCGCACTCATCCGTCACAGGCCCACAGGCTAAACCAACACTTAGAAAGAAGGCTGCTTTGCACTGCAATGCTCTGCTCTCTGGAGAAGAAACTAGACATTGCTGGGCCTTCTTACTGGGTCTTCTTAACTCCGGGTATAATCCTGAGTGACTAAAGCTGTTGCATAAACAACTGAAAAACTTCAAGAAAAAAAGAAACGGTCCAAACACTATAATGACAGTAAAGCTCAACTTCACATAGAGACAACTTCCAGAATATCGGTGAAACACAGCGTAAGAACAAAGCGGTGACTGCTAAAGACGTTACGAGACAAATGGTCTTGTCTTAAATGTTTTTTTTTTTAAAATAAAATCAAGACGTGAGTAAGAACTCCTTTCAATGATGGGTAACTGTCACTAAAGCTGTCCTACATAACCCTTGCTCACTAGGCTTCGAGGGAAGAGGAAAAGAGAGGTGAGGGTTTCTCTGTGACTGGTTCGATTTGGTGAAGCTGGTGCTGCAGGACATAGGCCTACCGTACCACACTCCAAACAGGCAGGGACAAGTATTGAATAGTGTGGCAATACTTTGTCAGTTCTGCTGTTGATATGTATGTAGCACAAAAGAAGAGCTCGTATCAGTTATTATTGGTTTCAGAGAGAGGGATTTGTGACCCATCATCACCACCATCATCTGTTTTCAGGTTTATCAATATTATCAAACGGGATTGATAAAGACCATCTATTCTGAAGCCATAACTTAGTTCTAAAATGTATTCCGGACAGATCTGAGGAGTAAAAACATTGTTTTGTGTGATAACTAATCTATTTCTCAACCCTCCTGTAGGCTATCAGATCTCCCCGTTGGACACATTATTAGGGAATGTTCGTCACTCAAGCTATCCCATTTATTCTGCACTGTCTCCCATTCCTGTCAATTTATGGCACTCCAAGGAGTCCACCTGACCAGACAGACCAGCGCAGCCTTTCCCAGGGCAACCTTTCTGCAGCGCCAGCATTGGCTGTCAGGGACATTTAACGCCAAATCTACATTATTTATGAGAGTACCTTTGAAACGCTTTCCTTAATTATTTCCCACATTTCCATAAAATACTCTTGCAGGTCCACTTGCAACATTGCAGATACATAAACTTAATATGGGGAGCACAGAAATAGGGCACGGTGTTCAAACATATTGAGCTGTGCCTCATCACTGATTGATCATGTTTACTTCACCAATGTTGCAACTCGGGTTGCAGTTAAATGGCTTTAAACCAATTCAGGACACGTTAAGCACTGTGGTTTCCTTGGTTACTTTTTCTCATCCAATCACAAAGCAGAGTGCCTATTGCTTTCCTCGCTCTCACTTTCCTCCACCTCTCAGCCTATAAATGGAAGATTCAGTTAGAAGACTTAAATAGACCCATTCAAAATAGCCTTGGGTAACACGACAACAAGCACAATAAGGAAGTAAGTAAATTACGTTTGTTTGTGCCTGAGTATGATAAATCAAAATCACCTCCGATGCCTAACAAGCAGACATAAATCAAGCCTCAACTCAGACGCCATCTGACGTATGTGGGAATCATGCCGTTGTCTTGAGAGCCCAAATCAAGGGTGTCTTAAACGTAGCACGTTAACACCCCCAGATCTCTTTAGTTCGGAAAACAAAAAACCCATCATCTCTGTAGTACCAAATACTCAGTAGCCTAATCAAACTAAAAGGGAGCAACAACCTGCATGTTGGAGTAAAATAAAAACAGAGAGACAACACAACCATCCATGGGCTGCAAAAACTTGGTTCTAAAAGTGATACATGTGCATTAGTAAAATCGACTCCGGGGTCTGTAGATAGACAATCGTTGCTCATAGGACTTAAACAGTATCATCCAAGGTATTTGCCATTCAACAATTTCCATTCAAATATATTTCCTGACTCTCCAAAAGGCAACTGCTGTGTATCCTATGAAAGATAATGCTCTTTATCATATACAACCATTGTCAATTCTACTTTCCGTCTATTCTACTGAAGCAGTGATACACAGGATAAGTGACCTTGGCGGTCATTTCTCTGCCAGTGCCAAAGTCATTATATTGTAGGTACTCTTTAGCAGAGCAGTAAACTGACTAGCCTAAATTTTAAGCATTTATGCATCAAAATGTGATATGGTGATTCTTAACCAAGGACCCCGTTAAAATGGTGGATATATAACTTTTATACGGTCTTAAAGCTGTGGCTGCGCTGTGAACCCTTTCCCACTTAACTTATAAATGCCATGAATCCAAGCCATGCCCTTGACTGTATAGTCAAGGGCATGGCTTGGATTCATGGTTGTTCCATATGATTTCAATCACTTTCTGACCGGACACCTTTTGATTTGAGGAAAACCTTCCATACATGTTTGCCCATGGTAGGAGTGGTCGGAAAGTGACTTTTTGGACCTGAATGCACATTCAGGCGACAGGGGTGCTCAAAGTTGGTCCATTTTGCATACCCCACCCTACCATGAGACTTCCACGTCTTCATCACTGAAAAAGATAAACAGTTGAGTTTGATGTCATTTGAAAGCTTGCAAACATGGTTGTCAAACTGTTTAATGATTTATTGAAATACCTTTTTTTTATGTAAAAAGTTGTCTTTTAAATTATTTATTTTTGAGCTTTTACGCCAATTATCCCCCCAAAAAAGTGTAAAATCTGATTTTGTTCATGTTTATATATGTTGCATTGTAGACCCTATTTTACATCATCTGATGTGTTTGTGTTGTGCCCGCCATCAGTTGAGACACAGCATATTCTTGAATACAGGATGGGTGTCATGAATTAGCAATAAATGTACTAAAATGTGAAAGCATTTGGAATTTCAACTTTGAGGTCTACACATTAAATAATGTTGACTTGAGTGGCAATATCCATTGTCATAGAATTAAACTGGCATTGAAATCATAGAAATATATAATAGAATATAGATACCCATTCAAGTTGACATTCGACGGTGGGTTGACCGGCGACAGTGACGAGCTGTCATTCAGGGCAGGTGGGGCTCATTTTGAGCCCCACCTGTTTAGCTATAAATATACAGTGCCTTGCGAAAGTATTCGGCCCCCTTGAACTTTGCGACCTTTTGCCACATTTCAGGCTTCAAACATAAAGATATAAAACTGTATTTTTTTGTGAAGAATCAACAACAAGTGGGACACAATCATGAAGTGGAACGACATTTATTGGATATTTCAAACTTTTTTAACAAATCAAAAACTGAAAAATTGGGCGTGCAAAGCCCCCTTAAGTTAATACTTTCTGGCGCCACCTTTTGTTGCAATTACAACTGTAAGTCGCTTGGGGTATGTCTCTATCAGTTTTGCACATCGAGAGACTGACATTTTTTCCCATTCCTCCTTGCAAAACAGCTCGAGCTCAGTGAGGTTGGATGGAGAGCATTTGTGAACAGCAGTTTTCAGTTCTTTCCACAGATTCTCGATTGGATTCAGGTCTGGACTTTGACTTGGCCATTCTAACACCTGGATATGTTTATTTTTGAACCATTCCATTGTAGATTTTGCTTTATGTTTTGGATCATTGTCTTGTTGGAAGACAAATCTCCGTCCCAGTCTCAGGTCTTTTGCAGACTCCATCAGGTTTTCTTCCAGAATGGTCCTGTATTTGGCTCCATCCATCTTCCCATCAATTTTAACCATCTTCCCTGTCCCTGTTGAAGAAAAGCAGGCCCAAACCATGATGCTGCCACCACCATGTTTGACAGTGGGGATGGTGTGTTCAGGGTGATGAGCTGTGTTGCTTTTACGCCAAGCATAACGTTTTGCATTGTTGCCAAAAAGTTCAATTTTGGTTTCATCTGACCAGAGCACCTTCTTCCACATGTTTGGTGTGTCTCCCAGGTGGCTTGTGGCAAACTTTAAACGACACTTTTTATGGATATCTTTAAGAAATGGCTTTCTTCTTGCCACTCTTCCATAAAGGCCAGATTTGTGCAATATACGACTGATTGTTGTCCTATGGACAGAGTCTCCCACCTCAGCTGTAGATCTCTGCAGTTCATCCAGAGTGATCATGGGCCTCTTGGCTGCATCTCTGATCAGTCTTCTCCTTGTATGAGCTGAAAGTTTAGAGGGACGGCCAGGTCTTGGTAGATTTGCAGTGGTCTTATACTCCTTCCATTTCAATATTATCGCTTGCATAGTGCTCCTTGGGATGTTTAAAGCTTGGGAAATCTTTTTGTATCCAAATCCGGCTTTAAACTTCTTCACAACAGTATCTCGGACCTGCCTGGTGTGTTCCTTGTTCTTCATGATGCTCTCTGCGCTTTTAACGGACCTCTGAGACTATCACAGTGCAGGTGCATTTATACGGAGACTTGATTACACACAGGTGGATTGTATTTATCACCATTAGTCATTTAGGTCAACATTGGATCATTCAGAGATCCTCACTGAACTTCTGGAGAGAGTTTGCTGCACTGAAAGTAAAGGGGCTGAATAATTTTGCACGCCCAATTTTTCAGTTTTTGATTTGTTAAAAAAGTTTGAAATATCCAATAAATGTCGTTCCACTTCATGATTGTGTCCCACTTGTTGTTGATTCTTTACAAAAAAATACAGTTTTATATCTTTATGTTTGAAGCCTGAAATGTGGCAAAAGGTCGCAAAGTTCAAGGGGGCCGAATACTTTCGCAAGGCACTGTATATATATATATATATATATATATATATATATATATATATATATATATATTGATTCTACTGATTCAAGGGTTTTACTTTATTTTTTACTATTTTCTACATTGTAGAATAATAGTGAAGACATCAAAACTATGAAATAACACATATGGAATCATGTAGTAACCAAAAAAGTAGTAAACAAAATATGTATTATATTGGAGATTCTTTAAAGTTGCTTTGCCTTGATAACAGCTTTGCAAACTTTTGACTAGTACTGTATATTTATATTTATTTATTTTATTATTGTTTTTGCATGTTTTGCATGTTATTTTGGCATTAATATGTGTCACATATCAGTTAGCAAACAATGTAAAAAATATCTATATTATTGAGTTAATTAATAAAGCCACATACAGACATGGTCTCTTTTTTGCTTTCTTGAGTAAGGCAGCTCCAAAATGCAAGTTCTTTATTCTAGCTCAGTGCTTTTTATGGTGGTGGGACAGCCAGCAGAAAATATGGTGCAGAGGGGTTGGCAATGTTCTCTAGTTACGCCACGATTGGCTCTGTTTTCTGACACTCATGGTGACACTACAGTACATCACCACAAAATATACGGGGAGAGCTCGACAATTCAAGCCCCTTGTGTGCTGCCATATAGTTACATTAGAAGTGCCCTTCCAAGAAGGCTCAAGGTCATTGGTCATAGATAAAATGACATCGAATCATGTTATATCTACCATAGCTTTGATTTTACTGATCATGTCAACATCATACTTTCAAAATCCTGGGAGGCGCGCAAATTGGTTGGTCAGTGCAGATTCATTTTTTGGTAGCTGAAGGAATAATTGTATTTCCTTACCCAAATATGACCATTTGGTCATTTCTAAGGTCATAAAACCTCGTATGAATATGGTTTTGTTTGTTTATCAAAGTAATTGATTACTTTCTGCAAGATATTCACCTCTATAACAATTAATTTAGCGATAACACTAGATAGCCAGATCAGCTAGCTACAGTAGCTCAAAACGAGCTTGTCTAATATTACATGGAAACTTCCACGACCAGAACCAAAAGAAAATAAATGGAGAAATCACCAGATGGACAATTAACAGCAAAAGATATGGTTTTGTGTACTCCTCTTCAGAATGTAACTGTGGGGGGAAATACTGCTATGGGTGATGAAAATTTGCTGAGCACGGCCAACAATGCTCACAACTTGCGCCCCTCCAGTCCCCAGCTCAGGCCATTACCTTACGACCCCAGCACTCCAATCAAGCCCCAGGGGGGGAAAATGAGAGGCCAAGAGGTTGTGTCACTTATTGAGATGCAAAACAATATTGTAATGCTTTTGACAGCAAAGATAGATGAAAGGGCAACTGGCTTGGAGGACATGGTTCGGGAGAATACAATGAAAATTGAGCCCATGAAAAAATCTGTTGACTTTATCTTTGGAGAAGTGAGAACCTTCAAAAGTGACATGAAGAAAGTGGAACTTATCTGCCAGGAAAATGAAAAGAAGGTGGCTGAGCAAAAGGTGAATGAGGCGGAGAGATACCAGCGCTGGTGGAACCTGAGGCTCCATGGAATTCCAGAGCAGGCGGGTGAGGACATCAAATGCAGAGTTGTTGACATCTGTGGATCTGTCATTCCCGAATCAAAAGCCAAACTTAAGGAAAATGTGGACATTGTTCATCGTTTGGGAAGACTCAAGGATCTAGACAAGAGACCAAGGACAACCATCATCCGGTTCACCAACAGATCTATACGGGATCTTATTAACTGGAGCCGAGCGAAGAGTTGTGAGTTCCTCATCAAGCAACAATTGAGGTTCACGGAGGATCTGACCTCAGCGGACAAAGTGACAAGAGAGAAACTGTGGACGATGGTGGCTGCAGCTCGAACGGCAGGGAAAACAGATTTTTTTTTGCGGTGCAAATCAAATCAAATCAAATTTTATTTGTCACATACACATGGTTAGCAGATGTTAATGCGAGTGTAGCGAAATGCTTGTGCTTCTAGTTCCGACAATGCAGTAATAACCAACAAGTAATCTAGCTAACAATTCCAAAACTACTACCTTATACACACAAGTGTAAGGGGATAAAGAATATGTACATAAAGATATATGAATGAGTGATGGTACAGAGCGGCATAGGCAAGATACAGTAGATACAGTACAGTATATACATATGACATGAGTATGTAAACAAAGTGGCATAGTTAAAGTGGCTAGTGATACATGTATTAGATAAATATGCAGTAGATGATATAGAGTACAGTATATACATATACATATGAGATGAATAATGTAGGGTATGTAAACATTATATTAGGTAGCATTGTTTAAAGTGTCTAGTGATATATTTTACATAATTTCCCATCAATTCCCATTATTAAAGTGGCTGGAGTTGAGTCAGTGTGTTGGCAGCAGCCACTCAATGTTAGTGGTAGCTGTTTAACAGTCTGATGGCCTTGAGACAGAAGCTGTTTTTCAGTCTCTCGGTCCCAGCTTTGATGCACCTGTACTGACCTTGATTGTGCATCTGTAGAAGTTTGTGAGTGCTTTTGGTGACAAGCCAAATTTCTTCAGCCTCCTGAGGTTGAAGAGGCGCTGCTGCGCCTTCTTCACGATGCTGTCTGTGTGGGTGGACCAATTCAGTTTGTCTGTGATGTGTACGCCGAGGAACTTAAAACTTGCTACCCTCTCCACTACTGTTCCATCGATGTGGATAGGGGGGTGTTCCCTCTGATGTTTCCTGAAGTCCACAATCATCTCCTTAGTTTTGCTGACATTGAGTGTGAGGTTATTTTCCTGACACCACACTCCGAGGGCCCTCACCTCCTCCCTGTAGGCCGTCTCGTCGTTGTTGGTAATCAAGCCTACCACTGTTGTGTCGTCCGCCAACTTGATGATTGAGTTGGAGGCGTGCGTGGCCACACAGTCGTGGGTGAACAGGGAGTACAGGAGACGGCTCAGAACGCACCCTTGTGGGGCCCCAGTGTTGAGGATCAGCGGGGTGGAGATGTTGTTGCCTACCCTCACCACCTGGGGGCGGCCCGTCAGGAAGTCCAGTACCCAGTTGCACAGGGCGGGGTCGAAACCCAGGGTCTCGAGCTTGATGACGAGCTTGGAGGGCACTATGGTGTTAAATGCCGAGCTGTAGTCGATGAACAGCATTCTCACATAGGTATTCCTCTTGTCCAGATGGGTTAGGGCAGTGTGCAGTGTGGTTGCGATTGCATCGTCTGTGGACCTATTTGGGCGGTAAGCAAATTGGAGTTGGTCTAGGGTGTCAGGTAGGGTGGAGGTGATATGGTCCTTGACTAGTCTCTCAAAGCACTTCATGATGACGGAAGTGAGTGCTACGGGGCGGTAGTCGTTTAGCTCAGTTACCTTAGCTTTCTTGGGAACAGGAACAATGGTGGCCCTCTTAAAGCATGTGGGAACAACAGACTGGGATAGGGATTGATTGAATATGTCCGTAAACACACCAGCCAGCTGGTCTGCGCATGCTCTGAGGGCGCGGCTGGGGATGCCGTCTGGGCCTGCAGCCTTGCGAGGGTTAACACATTTAAATGTTTTCCTCACGTCGGCTGCAGTGAAGGAGAGTCCGCATGTATTGGTTGCAGGCCTTGTCAGTGGCACTGTATTGTCCTCAAAGCGGGCAAAAAAGTTATTTAGTCTGCCTGGGAGCAAGACATCCTGGTCCGTGACGGGGCTGGTTTTCTTTTTGTAATCCGTGATTGACTGTAGACCCTGCCACATACCTCTTGTGTCTGAGCCGTTGAATTGAGATTCTACTTTGTCTCTATACTGACGCTTAGCTTGTTTGATTGCCTTGCGGAGGGAATAGCTACACTGTTTGTATTCAGTCATGTTTCCGGTCACCTTGCCCTGATTAAAAGCAGTGGTTCGCGCTTTCAGTTTCACGCGAATGCTGCCATCAATCCACGGTTTCTGGTTTGGAAATGTTTTAATCGTTGCTATGGGAACGACATCTTCAACGCACGTTCTAATGAACTCACTAACCGAATCAGCGTATTCGAGGGCGGGGCAGGGCCTTATATACTTCGCAGGAGGTTAGAATAGCAATGATCCAAGGTTTTTCCAGCCCTGGTTGCGCAATCGATATATGCGCAACCAGTTTAGGGAGTCTTGTTTTCAGATTAGCCTTGTTAAAATCCCCAGCTACAATGAATGCAGCCACAGGATATATGGATTCCAGTTTGCAAAGAGTCAAATAAAGTTCGTTCAGAGCCATCGATGTGTCTGCTTGGAGGGGAATATATACGGCTGTGATTATAATCGAAGAGAATTCCCTTGGTAGATAATGCGGTCGACATTTGATTGTAAGAAATTCTAAATCAGGTGAACAAAAGGACTTGAGTTCCTGTATGTTGTTGTGGCCACACCACGTCTCGTTAACCATGAAGCATACGCCCCAGCCCCTCTTCTTACCAGAAAGATGTTTGTTTCTGTCGGCGTGATGCGTGGAGAAACCAGCTGGCTGCACCGACTCCGATAGCGTCTCTCCAGTGAGCCATGTTTCCATGAAGCAAAGAACGTTACAGTCTCTGATGTCCCTCTGGAATGCTACCCTTGCTCGGATTTCATCAACCTTGTTGTCAAGAGACTGGACATTGGCGAGTAGAATGCTAGGGAGTAGCGCGCGATGGGCCCGTCTCCGGAGCCTGACCAGAAGACCGCTTCGTTTCCCCCTTTTACGAAGTCGTTTTTTTGGGTCGCCGGCTGGGATCCATTCCGTTGTCCTGGGTGAAAGGCAGAACACAGGATCCGCTTCGCGAAAGTCATATTCTTGGTCGTACTGATGGTGAGTTGACGCTGCTCTTATATTCTCTTATATTCAGTAGTTCTTCTCGACTGTATGTAATGAAACCTAAGATGACCTGGGGAACCAATGTAAGAGTGATCATCGATGGGAAAGAAATGTGGCCAAATGTGGCCAAATCAGAACATTTGAGAGACAGCCAGAGTCTAACTCGGACAGAACGGGTAGCCCTAAAAACTTCCTAATTGCCAGGTGAAAAGCAGCCTTTTATTATAAAAAATGTACAAAACGACTTGAATGAGAAAAGGCTGACCTGAGAACTGGTAAACTTAAGACTAACTATGGGTGAATAACTACGTATTGTAAAGTCTACACAATGTCTTCCCCTTGTGGGAGTAAGAATACTTTGTTAACTTTATGACCAGTATTTGTTCGTTTCTTGTTGGAGAGATTAATAATGGGATGGAAATCCTTTTGAGTTACATATCCTTAGGAAAATATTATATTAGTTGCAAGTTCAAATCCCCGAGCTGTCGTTCTGCCCCTGAACAGGCAGTTAACCCACTGTTCCTAGGCCGTCATTGAAAATAAGAATTTGTTCTTAACTGACTTGCCTAGTTAAATAAAGGTAAAATTAAATTTAAAAAATACAAATTAACATAACAAGGTTGTTGGCTGAAGTTTATGTCTTTATCTCTTTGTTCAATTAATGTCAGGGGTATTTGTAATTTACTCAAACGTAAGGCTATTGCAAACAACCGTTTTTTACTTTTACTTTCTACAAGAGACTCATGCTTGTTCTTCCGATTTATTTATTTTGAAAAATCAATTTCGGTAACGATATCAGTTATCATATGGCAACAACCAACCTGCAGGTGTAGCAGTTTTAAGAGGTGCGTTTAAAGGGAAGGTCATCAGTAGTAAGTCTCACCACTCTGGACGTTGGTTAATTTGAACAGTGATTTTCAACGGTGAAATGTTTTTATGAGGGAGTATTTATGCGTCCAACAACTGACAAAACAACAGGATACTATTTCAAGAATTTGAAGAAGAGATTAATAGAGTTATAAGTACATTTCAGGATATCACAATTATCTTAGATGGAGATTGTAATTCTGTATCTAATGTGATGATTGACAGATCATCCCTCTCCTAACAGATCCTAACAGATCCAGCATTGTTAATCCTAAATTTAATCATCTATGTCTTGGTCTTGGATTAGTCGATATTTGGAGATCTAAATACCCTGATAAAAAGGACACTTGGAGTAACAAGGACATCCTGCTTTCACTGGAACAGGCCCAGATCCACGCCTTTTGCATGAAGAAAAGACGCCGGAAATGGGGACGCAGATTGGGGATCTTTTTGAGAATCCGGAGGAGAGCGAGTAAACTCCCAATCCCTTCCATTCTTCTTACTAACGTGCAATCATTGGAATTTAAAATATTTTTCTACAACAGGAAAAGGCGGGCCGAACAGGCCCCCATTAACATCGACGGGGCTGTTGTGGAGCGGGTCGAGAGTTTCAAGTTCCTTGGTGTCCACATCAACCAAGAACAATTATGGTCCAAACATACCAAGACAGTCATGAGGAGGGCACGACAAAACCTTTTCCCCCTCAGGAGACTGTAAAGATTTGGCATGGGTCCCCAGATCCTCAAAAGGTTCTACAGCTGCACCATCGAGAGCATCCTGACCGGTTGCATCACAGCCTGGAATGGCAGCAGCTCGGCATCTGACCGTAAGGCGCTACAGAGGGTAGTGTGAACGTGCCAGTACATCACTGGGGCCAAGCTTCCTGCCATCCAGGACCTATATAATAGGCGGTGTCAGAGGAAAGCCCATAAAATTGTCAGAGACTCCAGTTACCCAAGTTATAGACTGTTTTCTCTGCTACCGCACAGCAATCGGTAGCAGAGGGCCAAGTCTAGGACCAAAAGGCTCCTCAACAGCTTCTACCCCCAAGCCATTAGACTGCTTAAAAATCGCCACCGGACAATTTACATTGACCCCCTCCCTTTTATACACTGCTGCTACTCACTGTTTATTTGTTACCTATGCATGGATACTTCACCCCCACCTACATGTACAGATTACCTCAACTAGCCTGTACCCCCGCCCACTGATGCCCCCTATATATAGCCTCATTATTGTTATTCTTATTGTGTTACTTTTTATTATTACTTTTTATTTTAGCCTACTTGGTAAATATTTTCATCTTCTTGAACTGCACTGTTGGTTAAGGGCTTGTAAGTAAGCATTTCACTGTAAAGTCTACACTTGTTGTGTTCGGTGCATGTGGCAAATAAAGTTTGTTTTGCTTTGATTTGATTTGACATGTCCAGACAGTCAAGAATTGACTTCTGGTTGATTTCTAATTCGTTAGATAACACTGTAGTCAAGGTATCTATTGAACCATCAATTCTTACTGATCATAAAGTTAGATTCTTATCTTTAAATATTAATGGATTTGAAGTTAAACCAAATCGGAGTTATTGGAAACACAATAATAGAATAAAGCAATACAGATGATCATTTCAAGACGGATGCCAAAGATATTATACAAGAAAATTGGAGGAAGCCCAACTATTTAAGTCTTTTGGAAAATATTGGGAATTGATGAAGTATGAAATAAGACAAACAGCCATGGAGAGAGGTAAAGAAATTGCTGAACTTAAAAGATTGAGGGAAGATAAACTTGTTAAGGAAATCCTTTCTCTAATCTCTATGGAGGACCTTGATGAAGAGGGAAAGAGTCAGTTATTCTCTTTACAATTAGAAATGGACCAAATGTTTGAAGAGAAAGCAAAAGGGGCATTTGTAAGATCAAGAAGGAGATGGTTGGAGGAAGGTGAAACAAATACAAAATACTTTTACAATTTAGAAAGAAAGAATTCTGAATTTACATCTATTCATACGCTCAATATAGATGGCAAAGAAAATGAAAACCCCAAATATATTTGAAAACATGTTTCAGAATTCTATGGTAACATTTATACCAGTAATCCCTGTCCTACTAGTGACATATCTGCCTTTCTAGACTCTGACAAAGACAATGCAAAATTCATAGGTGAAGACTTTCAACAGTCTTGTGAGGAATTTATTTCTATTAATGAACTAAAAAAATAATCAGCAAGTTAAAAGAGAACAAATCTCCAGGGAATGATGGCATTATCAGTAAATTCTAGAAATATTTTTAGGAGGATATTGTTTAATTTGTATTTAATGTTTTTAAGGAGGCGATTTAGGTGTCCTGTCGGTTTCCATGACACAGAGCCTAATTTCTGTAATACCCAAACCAAACAAAGATTCTATGATGTTAGAAAATTGGAGACCAATCACATTAATGAACAATGATGGAAAGATACTTACATCCATCTTTGCAGAAAGACTTTAAAAAAGTCTTGACCAGATCATTGATGATACCCAGTTTGGTTTTATGAAGGGCAGACATATATGTAATAATATTCGACTAGTATTGGACTTGATAGACTACAATGAGCACATCATAGAAGATAGCTTTATTTTATTTGTAGACTGTTACAAGGCTTTTGATACAGTTGAACATTATTTTCTTTTTGAGAGTCTTCGATTGTTTGGTTTTGGTCAATATTTTCAAAGTGTAATTAAGACACTTTACAATAACAGTAACAGCTCTGTTAAATTATCCCATGGAACTTCACAAAGATTTGATATTAGACGTGGAATTAAACAAGGATTCCCAATTTCTCCTTATTTTTATAGGTCACACAAGTTATGGCACTTCATATACATAAGGATAGTTTTAGGGGTATTCAGATACAAGATAAAGAGATCCAATGTTCACAATTGGCTGACGACACCACCATTTTTTTTGAAAGATCATAATGAAGGCAGGAAAGCTATTGAGTGTATTAATGCCTTCACACATGTATCAGGTTTATCTCTGAATATTAGGAAATGTGAATTATTAGCGTTGAAAAGATTTGACTTAAGCTCAGTATGGAATATCAGTGTAAAAGATGTGATCACATATCTTGGTATTAAAGTTAGCAAAGATCAGAAAGAAAAGGCCAATTTAAATGTCTCTCCTATTGTAGAGAAAATTGGAAAGAGATTTAACTCCTGGTTATTAGGAGATCTTTCTTTATCTGGATGTGTACTTTTATCACAGTCTGAAGGTCTGTCCAGATTAGTTTATACCTCCCTTGCCTTGGATGTTCCTCTGTCAGTAACTAAAATGGTTGATACTAAATTATTTAACTTCATATGGAAGAATAAACCTCATTGTTTAAGAAAAGCGGTAATAGGAAGCACCCAAAGTGAGGGAGGGTTGAATGCTCTGGATTTCAAAATGACTAAGATCATCTTTAAAATCAAATGGATACAAAACTATTTAAGAAATAAGGATTGCATTTGGAATATAATCCCTAATTTAATATTCCAACAGATTGGTGGTCTAGAATTCTTACTCAAACGCAACTTTGATGTGGGCAAAATTCCTATTCAGCTCGCTAACTTTCATAAACAAGTACTTCTAACTTGGAACCTCATGTACAAACAGACTTTTTCCTCACATAGATATACAATCTGGAATAATAAAGACATAAAATACTAAAATAATTATTTGTTTTTCTAGAACTGGTTTGACAACAACATCATCTGAGTTAAACAATTATTGAATAATGATGGACAACTATATGATTATCCAGAATTTATTAGAACACACAATGTTACATTCAGTCCTGAGGAGCATCAAATTGTTGTTAGAGCTGTCCCTAAAGGTGCTATTCTTCTTTTAGGAGAATATACTAGTACTCCAAGTGCAACTGTTGAGGATTTTGTAGCCTCAATACAACTAGAAGGAATTGACATTTCAAACTGTAAGTATAATAACATGTATATAAGAAAACAATGTCAAGATGTTACTATTCCCTCTGCTAAAATGTACTGGAATGCAGCCCTAGGACAAGTGAACTGGAACAAAGTCATGTTGTTGTCTGGCAAATATTGTATATCTAATAAGGTGAAAGAAGTATCATACAAACTCATTCATAGAATCTACCCTGTAAAGACCTTTATTATACACAGATTTAAAATAGCTATTGGTAACAAATGTGTATTTTGTGATTGTGACCCAGAAACTATTGACAATTTATTTTAGGACTGTTCTTATGTCAGAAGATTTTGGAGTGAGTTAGAAGATTTTATTTGAAAAGAAACGACTATAAATGTTAATCTGAGAGACTCTAATATTGTTTTATTTTGATTCAAATGATATGGACCCTGATTTAACTATCATTGTTCATTTGTTTTTTTCATGGAAGATTCTTTATCTATAAAATGAGGTGGGCAGAGAACAAACCCCTCTTCACATTGTTTAGATAGAATTTAAATATTATTTTAAAATTATCAGTAAATGTACAAACAAAAAAAGCAATACACACCCTCAAACGTTTTTGACAACTTGAAAATGCTTTCGATATGTAACACTGTTAGGTACTGTCTGTTAGGTTTATGTACTCGTGTTTGTATATTTCTGGTTTTGTATTTGTTGTGTTCATAATAAAACATAATTTTCTTAAGACATGAAAAAAATAGATACTTTCAAAATCTTAACTAGCAAGGTAGACAAGCAGATATCATCATGAATCACGTCAACAATTGACTGGCAAATCCTTTACAATCCTTGTCATATAAAGAGAAATTATAGATAAAACATATCGGTGCTCATCGGCCATTGTACCTAAACATTACACAAGTTGTAAATCAAAAATTCAACAATGATTGGTTTGGAAGTAATCAGTGGCTAACTGCAATCGTTGCAAAGCAATCACCAGCCTGCTATTCAGTGGAGTGGGTGTGTGGTCCAAGTTTGGCTTTATGGGTCTCTTTTTCAAGCTTAAAAGGATAAACATTCATGCTGTCAATCCAGGAAGACTTCTGTCAGGTTTCAAAACAACTGGAAACTCGGAACTGGGAAATCTCAGACTTCAATCAGTTCAAGACAACTGGGAACTTTTAAATGGTCATCCAACTCAGGTTTCCAAGTCGGGTACTCAGGCCTATTTCTAGAGCTCTGATCTAAAGACCACTGAAGTCATGATTCAACCTTGTTTTTTTCCGAGTTCCAAGTTGTCTTGAAAGCACCATAAATCCAGAGAATGCCAGACTTTGATGATAATTTGCCCACAAGAACCGCAGTGCCACCTTTCTGTATAAGTGAGCACAGCAGAACAAGGTAAGTCCAAAAATGTATTATATGCTGCTGTATAAATTATGTAATATGCCAGCCTTGAAAGTCATGCTAAGTGTATGTTTTGTAGTAAGCCGTTGGTAGCCCATGTGTCTCACCCTAATGTGTCTCCATTTACCCCTCATAACTCAGCCTACTGTTCTGACTTGGTGGTGCACACGTAACCTATAACCTGTTTTAGAGAAATGTAATCATCAAATATTGTAAGAGTTTTCATTTTCTGCTTATCCGCCACCTTTATTTATCCTACTGTTCTGACTTGGTGTACAGGGAGAATAATGTGAGAACGACCCATGTTCTGAGTTCTGTCACTGTATATTTCAAAAGTGCTGAACAAATAGTTATATTAACTACATTTGTCCTAGCTCGCTCATTAATGTCTTAGTCGAAATTACGGATGGCCTCTCATCCACTCATCGTCCCCTTATGCCAAAGTTGGTACATCTCAATTGTTAGTAGAAACCACATTTGTTTAAGCAAGTCAGCCATATCAGCTATGTCTTTTTAAAAGGCAGTAAATGAAGCTGAATGAACTATTTCGCTGCCAGACAAGGCTCCGCTGATAGCCAGGTGTAGCAGTGGTAAGGATTCACTCCATGGTGCAGAAAAAAAACCTCTGCTGTTGGGACAGCTTTATGTAGGCCCTAACAATTTGTGTGTACCATTTGTCACAGTTATGGTGGAATTAATGTATTGTTTAGTGCTGTGTTGTGCAGTGGTTTTGCTGGCATGCTTAAAAATGTAAAATAATTATTTGCCTCAGAAAGATTTACATTCTAAAATCACCACTGACCAGCGGCCATCTTACTGGTAGTAATTGGAAGTTAAAGTTTCAATGAAATGTAAATGTAAATGTAAATAGTGCACCAGAGGTCTGAAGCGATGGGTCCATTCTATGAATTCTATTTCTATAACTGAAATGACACTCATCGTGTATTCAATAGTATGCTGTGTCTCAACAGATGACGGGCACAACACAAACACTTCAGATGATGTAAAATAGGGTCTAAGCTAATCAGACTTTCAGATAATTAACATTAAAACGTAAAACATGACATAATAGTTTGAGAATCCAACTCAACCGTTCATCTTTTTCAGTGATGAAGACGTGGACGACTTACGGTAGGGTGGGGTCTGCAAAACGGGTCAACTTTGAGCAGCTCTATCTGCTGAATTCTTTGGCATTCAGGTCCAACATGTCACTTTCTGACCACTTCTACCATGGGCATGTATGAAAGGTATCATTCAAGTAAAAAAAGGGTGCCGTCAGAAAGTGATTGAAATCATATGGAATGACCCTGAAGAGCTCCGTGGCCTAGGTGCAATTATCAACAAGCACTGGGGATGGCAACGGAAAGAGACGCTCTGTAAAACTAACCAAAGCATGAGCCCTGGCCATAACGGCTCCATGAAGGTCTGGTGCGATACGACATGACACATGAATCAGAGTAGTACATCCTTCTCAATCTTCAACATGGCAGATTTTAAATAAAGTGGCATAATTATGTATTTTTTTCAAAATAAGTGGATGACTAACACAACAAAAATAGCAAAATGTGCAGGTGTTTGATTGAATAACTGTGCATTTGTCAATGGGAATGTGTGGCTGCATTCCCCAGACGTAGGCTTTGAAATAATGCCCCCGTTCCTGGTCACGCAGTGGAATAATCAGTCCCCCCTTCAGCAGAGCTGGTAGAATGATTTATTCTCATTTTGGTGGCTAGATTGGAGTTTTAATGTATTTAACGAATTGCATCCCATTGGGAAAATGATGGAAGAGGTGGAGGGAGGAGCGTCTGATTTGGCTGCATGACCAAATTGTGGAATTTACAATTGAATCCCCATATCTAGACAATAGAACAGGGATGGCTTGATCTCGGGTTTGGGTCAGGTTTGGGATTGGGGGTGTGTCACTGTCACATCAGCAGCAGACCAGAGGCCATCTCGCTCATCATTTCTTGAGCCCAAACACTGGGGCCATCTACTTCAGCCACCTCCACGGTGCCTGAGAGCAAATGCCTCAACATACGTGAATTCACAGCTGACAATTTTTTTTGACAATTTTTAATTTTTTTATTTCTACTTTATTTAACCAGGTAGGCCAGTTGAGAACAAGTTCTCATTTTCTGACAGCTGACGCTTAAAGTTAGTAAGGGAGATATAAGTCTCCAGCTTCAGTGATTTTTGAAATTCGTTCCAGTCATTGACAGCAGAGAACTGGAAGGAAAGGCGGCTAAAGGAGGTGTTGGCTTTGGGGATGACCGGTGAGATATACCTGGTGGAGCGTGTGCTACGGGTGGGTGTTGCTATGGTGACCAGTGAGCTGATACGACGGCGCTATACCTAGCAGAGCCAGTGGGTTTGGCGACAAATATGTAGCGAGGACCAGCCAACGAGAGCATACAGGTCGCAGTGGTGGGTAGTATATGGGGCTTTGGTGACAAAACAGATGGCACTGTGATAGACTGCATCCAATTTGCTGTGTACAGTGTTGGTGGATAATTTGTAAATGACATCGTTGAATTCACGGATTGGTAGCATGGTCAGTTTTACGAGGGTAAGTTTTGCAGCACGAGTGAAGGAGGTTTTGTTGCAAAATAGGAAGCCAATTCTAGATTTAACTTTGGATTGGAGATGCTTAATGTGAGTCTGGAAGGAGAGTTTACAGTCTAGCTAGACACCTAGGTATATAAAGTCAGAACTGGCCAGAGTAGTGATGCTAGTCGGGTGGGCGGGTGCGGGCGGCGATCGGTTGAAGAGCATGCATTTCGTTTTACGAGCATTTAAGATCTCAGCATTAGCACTTATGAAAGGGGAAGAGCCAGGACAAGCCAATCAACTTAGAGAGCAGAAGGTGGCCTTTGGTTAAGAGAGAGAGAGATACTGCACGGAGGAGTGACATTGTCTGCAGGCCGCATTTACTATTTCTACATTCAGCTACAGCCCTGTACAGCGGGAGCCTGGTGAACTGCAACTTCCAAATATATTCAGCAGGCAGAGTTGAGGAGAGCCCTTGGATTTACAGTGCCGTAGACTATCATGTAACACTCTGCCTGTGTCATGAAGATAAATGCTACATCTTATTTAGCTATTTTCCCGGTTGTTCAAAAGGAAGCAGGTGTATAACAATAAAGTACTTTGATTTAGGACCTCTGTTCAAAACTGGTGCTTTAAACAACAAATCGGAGTGTGAAGATAAAGTCCCTAGTAAACATTTATGAGAGATACATAAAAAAATAGCTGCAGTTGTTAGGGAGGGAGACAATGCATGCCTATAGGCTTTTCAGTATTGTAGTATTGCATGCACTCGGTGGGCCAGTTTCCCGGACACAGATTAGGCAGAGTCCCTGGAGTAAAAAGCAATTTTCAATCGAGAATCTCCATTGCGAACGCTTTTAATTCTTGGGCTAGGCTTAGTTTGTGTCTCGGGAAACTGGACCTCAATGCATGACGTCGGCTTTATTTGAACTAGGTTTGATGATAACGCCATTGTACAATTAACTATGATCTGACTCGTAAGAAACTGTTACAAAAAGAATGAGATTCCTATTTTTTTCAGTTTTAGAAAACAAATTACTTAGCACATGAGGCAGTAGCCTCCTATGGAAGGAACATCAAAGAAGATGCAATGGGAACAAGATATGGACGAACAGGGACAAAAATGTTGGCTAGCAATGAGAGGCCGTTATTAATCAAGTAAATGACATCTAATGAGCTGCCCTTTCAAATTCCAGCCTAGTCTGGAGGGAACTGATGGCCGTTAATATTTAATAGATACACGTGTCATCATGTCACAAATCAATCTGTCCCTCCAATTAGTTCGAATTAATTAAATCGATGGTCAAGAACCACTCCTGTTCAATGCGAATTGCCGACATCAGTACAGTAATGATTTATTTGGGACTGCGAATTAGCTTTTTAGTAAGTCAAATAGAATAGGCAGTTTTTCCTCGACTGTCCAATGCATGGCCTGCTGTTGAGCAATTTCTCTCTTCCTAACTTCAACTTCAACTTCCAAATGAAACAATTTGAATGAAAGTCATTCTCGGGGATCCTACCGACCACCAGCGAGGCGGTAGAAGTATTTGCACTAAAAGTGGGCGTTTACTGCCAGGACTGCCTGGGTAGGCAGCCAGGCAGGGTGTTAAACAGATCTTTCTACCACGCGTCAAAGCAACGGAACAGCCAGCGGGTCATAAATATGCAATGCACCGAGGGTGTTCATGGAAAGCAATAAGGCATCATCATCACAGAGAGCACCCTGCTGTCACTCTGCTTCGCAGTCGCCATTAATAAACACTGACAACATGACCGCTTGACCTGTCCCTGTGGCCATGCGGGTGATAGATGCCTGCCCCACCCCCACCTTCAATGAGAGTGGGTGTACAGCTAACGATGCGCGTGTGCAAAAACAGAGTGTTGAACATACGTTTTTATTTGTATTTTTTTTTATTTAATCAGGGGAGCCCATTGAGACCAGGGACTCATTTTTAACGAGTCCTTTTCATTTTTAACTAATTCAACACAAACATAACTAATTCAACACAAAAAAAGACATGTACTGAATGTAGCTTAGTAGCTACCAGACCTGTGCTACCCATGTCATGCCATTACATCCTTCGGCTAAGGTAAAGCAGCAAACATGGACGCCTGCATACAGTATAGACCCCCGTACTCAACTGGCAGACAGAGAACCGGAATCCGGACCCAGAATGGAGTCAAAAAAGAAAAATAAATATATATATACAGTGCCTTGCAAAAGTATTCGGCCCCTTTGAACTTTGCGACCTTTTGCCACATTTCAGGCTTCAAACATAAAGATATAAAACTGTATTTTTTTGTGAAGAATCAACAACAAGTGGGACACAATCATGAAGTGGAACGACATGTATTGGATATTTCAAACTTTTTTAACAAATCAAAAACTGAAAAATTGGGCGTGCAAAATTATTCAGCCCCCTTAAGTTAATACTTTGTAGCGCCACCTTTTGCTGTGATTACAGCTGTAAGTCGCTTGGGGTATGTCTCTATCAGTTTTGCACATCGAGAGACTGAAATTTTTTCCCATTCCTCCTTGCAAAACAGCTCGAGCTCAGTGAGGTTGGATGGAGAGCATTTGTGAACAGCAGTTTTCAGTTCTTTCCACAGATTCTCGATTGGATTCAGGTCTGGACTTTGACTTTGCCATTCTAACACCTGGATATGTTTATTTTTGAACCATTCCATTGTAGATTTTGCTTTATGTTTTGGATCATTGTCTTGTTGGAAGACAAATCTCCGTCCCAGTCTCAGGTCTTTTGCAGACTCCATCAGGTTTTCTTCCAGAATGGTCCTGTATTTGGCTCCATCCATCTTCCCATCAATTTTAACCATCTTCCCTGTCCCTGCTGAAGAAAAGCAGGCCCAAACCATGATGCTGCCACCACCATGTTTGACAGTGGGGATGGTGTGTTCAGCTGTGTTGCTTTTACGCCAAACATAACGTTTTGCATTGTTGCCAAAAGGTTCAATATTGGTTTCATCTGACCAGAGCACCTTCTTCCACATGTTTAGTGTGTCTCCCAGGTGGCTTGTGGCAAACTTTAAACAACACTTTTTATGGACATCTTTAAGAAATGGCTTTCTTCTTGCCACTCTTCCATAAAGGCCAGATTTGTGCAATATACGACTGATTGTTGTCCTATGGACAGAGTCTCCCACCTCAGCTGTAGATCTCTGCAGTTCATCCAGAGTGATCATGGGCCTCTTGGCTGCATCTCTGATCAGTCTTCTCCTTGTATGAGCTGAAAGTTTAGAGGGACGGCCAGGTCTTGGTAGATTTGCAGTGGTCTGATACTCCTTCCATTTCAATATTATCACTTGCACAGTGCTCCTTGGGATGTTTAAAGCTTGGGAAATCTTTTTGTATCCAAATCCGGCTTTAAACTTCTTCACAACAGTATCTCGGACCTGCCTGGTGTGTTCCTTGTTCTTCATGATGCTCTCTGCGCTTTTAACGGACCTCTGAGACTATCACAGTGCAGGTGCATTTATACGGAGACTTGATTAAACACAGGTGGATTGTATTTATCATCATTAGTCATTTAGGTCAACATTGGATCATTCAGAGATCCTCACTGAACTTCTGGAGAGAGTTTGCTGCACTGAAAGTAAAGGGGCTGAATAATTTTGCACGCCCAATTTTTCAGTTTTTGATTTGTTAAAAAAGTTTGAAATATCCAATAAATGTCGTTCCACTTCATGATTGTGTTCCACTTGTTGTTGATTCTTCACAAAAAAATACAGTTTTATATCTTTATGTTTGAAGCCTGAAATGTGGCAAAAGGTCGCAAAGTTCAAGGGGGCCGAATACTTTCGCAAGGCACTGTATATATATATAAATAATAATAATTGTTGGTCAGGCTTCGACCCGTGGAATCATATAAACCCACATAAGACATGGAAGAATGCTTGTAATTTCAGGAAATTAGCTTTAAAACAGTAAATACAATTTCTGCCCCATGCAAAATGTGTGGAATTGTGGGAAATTAGGGTCGCGAGTGTAGCAGGGTGGGGATTTGTTACTACGCTGATAAATTACATTATCCATCCGGTCCTTTGCCACCTAGGAATTTTGTGTGACAGCGTCTTCTCAAATAGTACTTGAATTCCCCTGGTACAGACGATGCGGACTACAATTCTGCTAACATGCCATGCGTCTAATGACAATTCCTAAAGCACTCTGTACCCCCGACATTGAACTGCTTTCTGTGTCACTGCGACCTTACTATCTGCCCAGTGAGTTCCCCCAATTGTTTGTTACCGTTGTGTACATTCAACCTAAAGCTAATATAACAAAGGCATCAGAGATTATTTATAATCTGTCACAGAAACTGGAATCCCATCTCCCCCGACGCACCCAAATTTATTTTAGGGGATTTTAACAACTGTACCTTGCACAAAGTCTTACGCACATACCATCAGTATGTGAAATGTCACACTAGGAAAAATAGGACTCTTGACTTGTGCTATGGGACAATACCAAATGCGTTCTCTGCCACCACCAGACCTCCCCTGGGGACATCAGACCACAATGTGGTCTACCTCAGGCCAACCTTCTGTCGGCTCTTGGAGAGGGAGAAACCCACAGTTAAAACTGTCCAGATCTGGAATGACAACAGTATCACTTGTCTCCAGGGGTGTTTTGACTGTACAATGGGGGAGGTATTTGGTCTCCAGGGGTGTTTTGACTGTACAATGTGGGAGGTATTTGAGGACAGCAGCTCTGATCTGGATGAACTCACAGATGTTATTTCAGACTATGTAAACTTCTGTGTTGAGTCAGTTCTACCTACTAAGACCTGTAAACTCTTCCCTGACAACAGGCCTTGGGTATCAAAACATCTAAAATCACTACTTGATAGGAAGAAGGCAGTTTATGCTGGGGTGATAGACAGGCTTTAAGAGATGTACAACGTCAGATCAAAAGACAGATACTGGTGGACAAGGAGGCATACAAGCAAAGGGTGGAGAGGACCCTCGCCTCAGGAAACACAAGGGTGGCCTGGCAAGGAAGTAAATCCATGGCTAGTACCCTCCCACATAGGCAGGGGAAAAACTAGTGCTGACCTTGAGAGATATGAGGGCCAGAACATGGCTAATGAACTGAATGTTTTCTTCTCAAGATTTGGATCAGACATCTTCCTGTCAGAGGTAAAACAAGTGGAAGCATCATTACAAATGTTTCAGAGAGTTGTTGTTCAACAGTCTGATGTTCTACAGTTGTTCAGGGGATGTAACACATACAAAAGCCCAGGCCCAGACAAAACAAGTGGACATGTGTTAAAGCACTGTGCTGAACAACTGGCTGGTGTTTTTACAGACATTTTCCAATCCTCACTCGACCAGCAACACGTGCCAGTATTGTGGAAAAACTCAATAATTATACCAATTCCTAAAGCATCTAATCCCACTGTGCTGAATGACTACCGCCTTGTCACCTTGATAATGAAATGCCTTGAGAAAATTGTGAAAAGTCATATTCTCAGTATCACCCAGAAGCTCCTCGACCCATTTCAGTTTGCCTATCAGCCTAGCAGAGGAGTTGATGATGCCATTCTTACCCTCCTTAACATGGTCTATAGACATCTAGAGGGTGCCAAATCCCATGTCAGGGTTCTGTTTGTTGACTTTTCTTCTGCCTTCAACACAATCCAGCCTTACATTCTGGCACAGAGACTCATTCGGGACTTCTCCTTAGATGGGGGGCTGGTTTTGTGGCTGTTGGACTTCCTGAGCCAACGCTCACAGCGAGTCAAAATAGGTCCCCATGTGTCGGATATACGCAATACCAACACAGGCTCTCCTCAGGGATTTGTTTTGTCCCCACTTCTGTACATCTTGTACACTAATAGTTGTACTAGTTCCCATACTGACAGACACCTCGTTAAGTTCGCTGATGACACTGCCTTGATCAGCCTGTTGCATGATGATGAGGAACATCATGGCCCGGTCCTAGATGACTTTGTAGAGTGGTGTGAGGAATCACACTTGGTCCTCAATACCAACAAGACCAAAGAGATGTGCATAGACTTCAGGAAGCGTACAACACCTACCTCTGCAACATCTATCAGAGGTCAGAATATAGAGTTTGTAGAGGAATACAAATATCTGGGTGTCTTTTTGGACAGTAAGCTTCAGTGGAGTAAATGTACAGACCTGATCTACAAAAAGAGCCAACAGAGACTGTACTTTCTCAAAAATGTGGCTTCTTTTAATATAGACTGTACTATACTGACTCTGTTTTACAAATCCTTTATTGAGAGTATTTTAACTTTTTGTATTGTTTGTTGGTTTGGCAATGCCACTATCAGCCAGAGAAACATGCTGAGAAGGATTATTACCACAGCAAGCAAGGTACTTGGAGTCAAACAGACAGGCCTGGATGAGATCTTTAAGGTCAGGACCCTCCGTAAGGCTCACAAAATCATTTTAGACCCAAGTCACCTGGACTTTGAATTACTCCCCTCTGGGCGCAGGTATAGGGCACCCCTCAGCAGGAAAAACAGAACGAGACAATCATTTGTGCCAGGTGTGATATCCCTCCTAAATAGCTCGGGCGAATGTTCCCATTGACACCGTAAGGCCAGCAGGCTAGTCTTTTCTTATTTTTTCATTTAATGTTTTATTTCTTATTTCTTACTATTATTATCATTATTTTTATTGGTGCGAAACTGTTATGAAAGTTGCATTGTCCATTTTGTTTTGTATTTAAACACCACTTTAAATGTGTACATGACACTGCAACAAAATTTCCCCATGGGGACATTAAAGTCAGTAAGTAAGTAAGTGACAGAGAGACGGACGTAATGGTGATGCTAGTACTACGTAACGATACTGCATGTTACATATCTATTCACTGCAGGAACCTAGTGATTCATATATTTGAACAAACAAACACAGCGCCATGGTGACGCTGGTCTAGCCTCAGGTTGCAGAGGCGTTGTGGACAAACAGAACAGGGGGGCTTGTCACACCTGAGCTGCTGTTGCTCCTTGTCTAAGAGGATTAACCTTTGCATGGACCTGTCTCCATTAGAAGTGTTCTGCAGCAAAGCGGGCGCCTGGGAGCAAGCTGTTGCACTGGGGGATTTTCCTCAGGAAGCCACCTATCTTGTTTGATCTCCACAAGAGGAAAGGAGAGGAGAGGAGAAGAAAGGAGAGGATAGAGACAAAACCAGCAGCAGCTGGGGGCTGGCTTGGTATTTAGAGAAATACACCTCTCCACCAGACAGACAGACAGCAGCAGCAGAATCTGCTCATCAACATTAACCTAGAGTCGATTGACGCACCGGTACGTCAGTCTAACTAACATAATAATTTTAAAAAACGAATCAAAATTTGTCTGTTTAAAATAGAGATATCTTTTTTGCATTAGATGCCTCTCAATCCACTTCACCCACCTGTGTCGCACTTCCACATCTGTGGTAAAAGGTGGCAGAGCTAGAGCGGTGTTTGTCAAACCGTGAGACATTCTGAACACCGGTCTTCTCACAAAAACGAACAGTTTGACCTACAAACTATTGACCCCCACAAGTGTAAGGGGACTCGTCTGAAGTCGGTACCATCAATGTGGCCAACTTCTGTTTGTAGCGTCCAAAACTGTTTGGACTAAAAACGAATGTGACCACACTGTGGAAAGGGGAGATTCTTAGGAATACGATGGTGTTCTCCATTTTGTTCTACGACCCCCTCAAGTGCCACGGATTTGTCTGAAGGTAACCGGTACCAGTAAAAAATAAAATATGGAAGTACAAAGGTAGTTTTGTGCCCACTCAAAAAAAGGGGTTCAATTTGTTTTTTTTAAAACCACACAAAAAATGTGTTATATATATACAGTGTGTATGTATAAATACTGTACAGTACCAGTCAAAAGTTTGGACACACCTACTCATTCTGTAACGTAGACGCTGGGAGTTGAGAAGCAGGTGGTAAGTGTTGTGGGGAACAGCATCAGCCAGGGGACAAGGAACCACTGGTCTGAGAAGGGAGACATGAAAAGAAGGTGAGATATGGTAATCACTGGGAAGTTGTAACCAATAAGTCACCTCATTGACCCTCCGGAGAACATTGAATGGCCCTACAAACTGGGGGAGAGCCAGACTCGATCCCCAGGATGGAACACTGGATTCTCACTGCGGTCTATTTGCTCCTTCTTACGTGAGCCTCGCTCCAGACTTCTGTGCGCCTGAACCACTCATCAAACGCAGGAGCGTTGGTCTGGCCTAGGGTCCACGGACCCAGAGCTGTCTGAAAACCCAGAACACACTGGAAGGGAGTCAACCCAGTGGGGGAGTGACTTAACGAATTCTGGGCGTACTCCGCCCACGGAAAGAGTCACCCTTGACCCACTCACCCCACTCGCACTCACCCTTGACTGTCTCTTTTGCCATTTATGAATGTGTTATTCAATGCATTTATCTGGGCTATAGTAGTAAAGGCCAAATTCAATATTCAATATTTATATTTGTTTGATACC
Source organism: Oncorhynchus clarkii lewisi (assembly GCF_045791955.1). Taxonomy (NCBI): domain Eukaryota; kingdom Metazoa; phylum Chordata; class Actinopteri; order Salmoniformes; family Salmonidae; genus Oncorhynchus; species Oncorhynchus clarkii. The sequence goes on along the minus strand of NC_092149.1, from coordinate 50,717,264 downwards.
TAATGGGTCCAACATTTTGTTAATGAAATAACTAAATTATTCATTGTATGGCCATCTTTGTCACAGGTTCTGTTTTTTTTGTGTTGTTTCCTCAGGTTCCTGCTGGAGGGCACCCTTTACCTTTCCAGTTTCCAGGTTACCCTGATTATTTCTTATTGGTTTCACCTGTGTTTAATTACCTTCTCTGTTCACCAGGTGGCCTGGTTATTTAAGTTCCTCAGTTGGCCTGTATCGTTGCTTTGGTCGCATGTTCTGTTAGTGGGCTCTTGTGCTGTTGCCTTGTTTCTTTCAAGACTAAGTAAAAGTTCTGGATTTACCTCTGCTTGCGGTGTTTCTCTGCGCCTGGGTTGGAGTTCCTCTGCGCCTGGGTTGGAGTTTGTACACGCGTTACTGTCACAATCTTAAAACAATTCCATATCTCAGTTTAGAACCCCCCCTTTAGACTTACAGGGGTTAAGGACAGGAGGTGACTAACTGTTTGTAAAGGCTCTCTATACGCTCTATCCTTTGCTGAAAGGCTGAAAATGATGACCTTGTGTAGGTCATGTTAAGGTATTTATTGAAGCAATGAAAAAAGTTCCCAACTCAATGCAATTTCTTACAGAGTGCTGATGTGATCGACAATGCATTTCAAAAAACGAAAGTCAAATTAGGTTTCAACTTCCCGTTTAGAAATTCCAATTGGTTCCAATAATCAAAGTCCACACCCGATGTAATGAATTTGCTGTATTGGGGGGGGGGGACAGCTAAATGACTGTAAGGTCCATAAGTCTGTGATCCTTACACTCCATCCCAGTCTAGGCCCTATTAGCTGTGATGGATGGGTTCATAACTTTAATTGCTGAAGGGCAGCTGCTCTGTTTCATGATTCAACCCAGCTTTCCGGTGTGTTAACTGCATCACCTGCTGTGATGCAGGGCGATTCTGATCAAATAACCCGCCACCTCTGGCTCTATTCAAGGAAAAACTCCAGCCAGAGATCGCTTGATCTGAAGACAGAGGACGGTGTCCCAAATGGCACCCTATTCCCTTTATTTGCCCACGGGGCTGTGGTCCAAAGTAGTGCCCTAGGGAATAGGGTGCCGTCTGGGACCGTGTTCAGATTCATTCATCGCTGATGAGGCGGGGGACCCCGTACGCGGTGCTTCTAATTTGGACGGGGGTTAATTCACTTGATTACTTGGAAGCATTCTAACAGAAGGAGGAGAATATGGAAGATCTATCCCCGCTGTGTGCAGTCAGAATACCGGTGTCCTTGTTCACGATTACAAGGAGTTGTTGTTGCAGGAGAAGAAACTGCCGGGAACTCATCAGTCCCATAGTTTTAGAGCATCCTCACTGTTTTGCATTTAAAATCTAATCAGTCACTCTGGTGTACTTGATTGACAGGCAGCGTTGACAGGCAGATTGAGAGCAAGGTGAGAGAACCTACATATTAAGATGCCGTCTAATCAGTTATCATTCCTTTTGGTAAATTGCTTGATACTTGCCGTATTGATGACTAAGTACTAGAGCTGGGACGGTAAACTGAAAATGATTGACACTGACTTATCGCGGACATTTTGCTGATGTCGTACATTACAATAAATAACCTACTAGTGAAATGTGAAGTTTTAAATGAAATATATGGATGTGTTTTAATCTGACAATTGATAGCAACCAACATTCAAAGTAGTAGTAGCAGTTTAACGGAGAATCTTTTTTTTGAACAACTGTGGTGCGCATTATCGTTTGATTGATTTGTTATCGTAAAAATTCAGTCAATTTATCATGATATGAATTTTGTGCATATCACCCAGCTCTACTTAGTACAACTATTACTATTTAAGTGTAAATCAAATCAAACTGTATGGGTCACTTACACATATTTTGACTGTAAACATAGGGCAGAAGTCTCTAAGGTGCAGGATAGAGTATAGAGTGGTAGCAGGCTAGTAACAGTGACTAAGGTTCAGGGCAGGGTTCCGGGAGGAGGCTGGCTGTTGGTGACTATTTAACAGTCTGAAGGCCTGGAGATAGAAGCTGTTTTTCAGTCTCTTGGTCCCAGCTTTGATGCACCTGTACTGTCTCCGCCTTCTAGACAGTAGTGGGTTGAATAGGTCGTGGCTTGGGTAGCTAGAGGTCCTTGATGATCTTCTGGGCCTTCCTGTGACATCGGGTGCTATAGATATCCTGAAGGGCAATCAGTGTACCCCCGCTGATGCGTTGTGCTGACTGCACCAACCTCTGGATAGCCCTCCGGTTGCGGGCGGTGCCGTTGCCGTACCAGGCGGTGCTACAGCCCGACAGGATGCTCTCAATAAGGATGCTCTCAAGAAGTTAGTGAGGGTCTTAGGAGCCAAGCTGAATTTCTTCAGCCTCCAGAGGTTGAAGAGCTGCTGCGCCTTCTTCACCACACTGTTTGTTTGAATGGACCATTTCAGGTTATCAGGGATGTGCACGCCAAATAACTTGAATCATTTCACCCTCTCCACTGCGGCCCTGTTGATGTGGATGGGGGCGTGCTCTCTCTGCTGTCTCCTGAGGTCCTTGATCAGCTCCTTTGTATTGTTGATGTTAAGGGGGAGGTTATTTCCTTGACGCGACTCCGCCAGGTCCCTCACCTCCTCCAAGTAGTCTGTCTCGTCAGTGTTGTTAATCAGGCCTACCACAGTTGTGTCGTCAGCAAACTTGATGATTGAGTTGGAGACGGGCGTGGCCACGCAGTCATGGGTGAACAGGGAGTACAGGAGGGGGCAGAGCACGCACCCCTGTGCCCTAGAACACTAAGGTAACCTGCCTAAATGACTACTGACCCGTAGCACTCACGTCTGCAGACATGATGTGCTTAGAAAGGCTGGTCATGGCTCACATCAACACCATTATCCCAGAAAGCTTAGACCCACTCCAATTTGCATACCACCCCGACAGATCCACAGATGATACCATCTCTATTGCACTCCACACTGCCCTTTCGCACCTGGACAAAATTAACACCTATGTGAGAATGCTATTCATTGACTACAGCTCAGCGTTCAACACCATAGTGCCCTCAAAGTTCATCACTAAGCTAAGGACCCTGGGATTAAACATCTCCCTCTGCAACTGGATCCTGGACTTCCTGATGGGAGGCCCCCCAGGTGGGAAGGGTAAGTAACAACAGATCTTTCACGCTGATCCTCAACACGGGGGCCTCTCAGAGGTGCATGCTCAGTTCCCTCCCTGTTCACTCATGACTGCATGGCCAGGCACGACTCCAACACCATCATTAAGTTTGCCAATGACACAACAGTGGTGGGCCTGATCACCAACAACGATGAGACAGCCTGTAGTGGAGAAGTCTGAGACCTGGCCTTGTGGTGCCAGGATAACTTGTGTTAACAAACCTCCAAACGAGCTTCAATGCCATACAACACTCCTTCCGTGGCCTCCAAATACTTTTAAACGCTAGTAAAGCTAAATGCATGCTTTTCAACCAATAGCTGCCTGCACCCGGCTTTTCAACCGACTGCTGCAGGCACCCAGAGTAGCATCACTACTCCGGACAGTTCTGACTTAGAATATGTGGACAACAACAAATACAGTGGGGCAAAAAAGTATTTAGTCAGCCACCAATTGTGCAAGTTCTCCCACTTAAAAAGATGAGAGGCCTGTAATTTTCATCATAGGTACACTTCAACTATGACAGACAAAATGAGAAAAAAAATCCAGAAAATCACATTGTAGGATTTTTTATGAATTTATTTGCAAATTATGGTGCAAAATAAGTATATATATATATATATATAAGTATTTTGTAGTTATAGCTCCGCCGTATCTCAGCTCACTGATCACGATAACAACACACACCCGTAGCACGCGCTCCAGCAGGTATATCCCACTGGTCATCCCCAAAGCCAACAACTACTTTGGCCGCCTTTCCTTCCAGTTCTCTGCTGCCAGTGACAGGAACGAATTGCAAAAATCTCTGAAGTTGGAGACATATATCTCCCTCACTAATTTTAAACATCAGCTATCTGAGCATCTTACCGATCGCTGCAGCTGTACACAGCCCATCTGTAAATAGTCCATCCCATCTACCTACCTCATCCCCGTGGTTGTTTTTATTAACTTTATTTTTTAAACTCTTTTGCACACCAGTAATTCTACTTGCACATCATCATATGCACATCTATCACTCCAGTGTTAATTTGCTAAATTGTAATTACTTCGCTTCTATGGCCTGTTTATTGCCTTACATCCTCACACCATTTGCACACTGTATATATACTTTTTGTCTATTGTGTTATTGACTGTACGTTTGTTTATTCCACGTGTAACTCTGTGTTGTTTTTTTCGCACTGCTTTGCTTTATCTTGTCCAGGTCGCAGTTGTAAATGAGAACTTGTTCTCAACTGGCCTACCTGGTTAAATAAAGGTAAAATAAAAAAAATATGTACATTTTTTTTACAACCTCTCCCCCAGCGTGATCAAGACAAAGGACCCCTATACCAGGCGGTGTCAGAGGAAGGCCCCAAAAATTGTCAAAGACTCTAGCCACCCTAGTCATAGACTGTTAGGTCCTGTTAAGTAGACTGTTAAGTCTAGGTCCAAGAGGCTTCTTAACAGCTCCTACCCCCAATTCATAAGACTCCGGAACAGCTGTTGAAATGGCTACCCAGACTATTGGCATTGTCCCCCCCCCCCCCCTTTTACGCTGCTGCTACTCTCTTTTTATATGAACAATTACCCCGACTAACCTGTGCCCCAGCACATTGACTCTGTCCCGGGACTGTATTCTTAGGTTCTTAATTCCATTCCTTTACTACATTTGTGTGTATTGGATATATGCTGTGTGATTGTTAGATATTACTTGTTAGATGTTACTGCACTGGCGGAGCTAGAAGCACACGCATTTCGCTCTACCTGCAATAACATCTGCTAAGCATGTGGCCAATAAAATTGGATTTGATTTGGTACCTCTGTATAGAGTCTCGCTACTGTTATTTTACTGCTGCTCTTTAATCATTTTTTATTTTTTTTATCTTTTACTTATGTATTTTTTTACTAAACACTTCTTCACTTCGTTGCTGATTAAGGGCTTGTAAGTAAGCATTTCACTGTAAGGTCTACTACACCTGTAGTGTTTGGCACACGTGACAAATGCAATTTGATTCATTTTGTAGGGGCTTCCGTGTTGAGGATTAGCGTGGTGGAGGTGCTGTTGCTTACCTGCACCACTTGGAGACGGCCTATCAAGAAGTCCAGGACCTAGTTACACGGGGCAGGGTTCAGACCCCGGGCCCCGAGCTTATTGATGAGCTTGGAGGGCACTATGGTGTTGAAGGCTGAGCTGTGGTCAATGAACAGCATTCTCACATAGGTGTTCCTGTTATCCAGATGGGATAATGCGATGGAATCATCCGTGGATCTGTGGGAGCGGTAATCAAACTGTAGTGGGTCTAGGGTATCGGGTAAAGGTGGACTACAGGTTTAGACTGTGGTTGTACAGTAGCTGTCTGACCTGCTGTATGCTAAAGCAATAAGGCCCAAGGGGTTGTGGTATATGGCCAATATACCACGGCTAAGGACTTTTCTTAATCCTGATTGCCTGGATACAGCCCTTAGCCAATGGATACAGCCCTTAGCCAATGATATAATGGCTACATACCGCAAACCCCCAAAGTGCCTTATTGCTATTATAAACCGGTGGCAAACGGAATAAGAACAGTAAAAATACATGTTGTCATACCCGTGGTATACGGTTTCATATACCACGGCTTTCACGGTGAAAAGGCTAAAGGTCATAGTCATGGTACATGACCTCTCATGCAAATGTCTGAATGCTGTTTTAGCCAATCAGCATCTAGTATCCAAACTACCAGGCTTATAAAATTCCATATAGGGCTTCTGACGACAGATCATTTCAATTTTCAGTAAGGTATGACTAGAACGGGATAATAAAATGCATTGCCTTCCTAGAAATGTCCATGTTTAAGTATAATAAAAAAAACATGTCTATACATAACAGCAAGCAGTAGAGACAGCATTACGCTGTAAATAAAAGCTGAAAACTGTAGGTAAAAACTCTTTATACTCAGGGAAATTGTCATTTCTGACTGCTAAAATCTTCAGTAGCAGCCAGGAAATCCAAAAGAGCACTTCCCCAAACTACAAAGTATTTTTTTTTTTTTATCATCAAACAAACACGCTCTGTAAAAGCAAAGCAAGAGGCAGCCATGTTTGTTTGTAAAAGAACATGTTAATATCAAATTGATGTCTTAAGGAACGTAACGACTGAGAAAGTGGGCTGTAGCTGAAGCACATTCAACAGAGAGAGACAAGGCCAATGCCCATATATTAAATTATCCCCCAGTCTACCCTGTGGTTACCGTCCATGCGCCTTTCGCCATGAAACCTCTAGGAAACCAGTATGATTTCCTTTTTCAGTTAATCTAACATTGGATTCCTTGCTTCCAATACCAACATTTCCCATAGGTTATGTCCCAATTACTTCTCCTTCCTCCCAAAGTGTGCACTTGCTCACTTCCCTTCACTGATTTGAAAGGAAATGGCTGGTTTAAAAAGTATTGTGGAAAGTCCCACTAGCCCATGCTTCCACCAATCCAATGTTCTTAGAATTATGGTAAGTAGTGAACGAGTGCACACTTCAGAAAGGACATATCATTGTGATGCACCTTAGATCGTAATGGCATCAGCGATGTGCTGTGTGGCATAACAAAAGAATAGGTCTGCAAAATACTGAATATAATTTGCTTTTTCCACAATCCTTTACAGCTAAAGTCACAACAGCATGTGATGTATAGGTGACTGACTATGACTGCAAGGTAGGAAGTCTTAAAACGGCATAATTGCTAAATGGACACATGAAAAAATATGAATACCCAAGCAAAAATGTAGTCTTGCCAAATTAGAAAAATTGCTGCTCCTATAAAAAAAAAAAATCCCAGTATGTGAAAAAATATTTTAAAAATGATGGGTCAATGCACACGGCCCTCTTACTGTAGCAGAAAATAAAGACATATTTTGTGCATGTTGATAGACTTACGTTAGACAACACAATTATTCACTGTGGCCTGCTTGACGAAAATGTACAGTGGCTTTCAGAAAGTATTCAGACCCCTTCCCTTTTTCCACATTTTGTTATGTTACAGCTTTATTCTAAAATGGATCAAATAAACAATTTTCGTCATCAATCTACACACGATACCCCATAATGACAAAGTGAAAACAGGTTTTTAGACATTTTTGCAAATAAAATACAGAAATACCTTATTTACGTAAGTATTCAGACTCTTTGCTATGAGACTCGAAATTCAGCTCATAGGTGCATCCTGAGGTGCATTCTGTTTCCATTGATCATCCTTGAGTTGTTTCTACAACTTGATTGGACTCCACCTGTGGTAAATTACAATTGATTGGACATGATTTGGAAAGGCACACAACTGTCTATATAAGGTTAACAGTGCATGTTGACAGTGCATGTCAGAGCAAAAACCAACCCATGGGGTCGAGGGAATTCTCCGTAGAGCTCCGAGACATGATTGTGGAAAGTTACAAATCTAGGCAAAGGTTCCAAAACATTTCTGCAGAATTTAAGGTCTCCCAAGAACACACTGGCCTCCATCATTCTTAAATGGAAGAAGTTTGGAACCACCAAGACTCTTCCTAAAGCTGGCCGCCTGGTCAAACTGAGCAATCAGTGAAGAAGGGCCTTGGTTGGGGAGGTGACCAAGAACCCGATGGTCACTCTGACAGAGCACTAGGGTTCCTCTGTGGAGAATGGAGAACCTCCCAGAAGGAACACGGTCTCTGCAGCTCTCAGGTCAGGTCTTTAAGACCAATCAGGCCTTTATGGTAGAGTGGCCAGATGGAAGACACTCCTCAGTAAAAGGCACATGACAGCCTGCTTGGAGTTTGCCAAAAGGCACCTAAAGGTCTCTCACACCATGAGAAACAAGATTCTCTGGTCTGATGAAACCAAGATTGATCTCTTTGACCTGAATAACAAGCGTCACTTCTGGAGGAAACCTGGCACCAACCCTACGGTGAAACATGGTGGTGGCAGCATCGTGTTGTGGGGATGTTTTTCAGCAGCAGGGATCGAGGGAAAGATGAATGGAGCAAAGTACAGAGAGATCCATGATGAAAACCTGCTCCAGAGTACTCAGACTGGGGAGAAAGTTTACCTTCCAACAGGCCAACGACCCTAAGCACACAGCCAAGACAATGCAGGAGTGGCTTCGGGACAAGTCTCTGAATGTCCTTGAGTGTCCAGCCAGAGCCCGGATTTGAACCTGATTTATCAGGTCTGGAGAGTCCTGAAAATAGCTGTGCAGCGACGCTCACCATCCAACCTGACAGAGCTTGAGAGGATCTGCAGAGAAGAATGGGAGAAACTCCCCAAATACACATGTGCCAAGGTTGTAGAGTCATACCCAAGAAGACCTACGGCTGTAATCGCTGCTAAAGGTGCTTCAACAAAGTATTGAGTAAAGGGTCTGAATACTTACGGTGTGGTGTGTAAATATAATATTTCCATTAAAAAAAATAAAACAAATCTACATTTACAAAAAAATCTAGAAACCTGTTTTTGCTTTGTCATTATGGGGTATTGTGTGTAGATTGACGAGGGGGAGAAAACAATGTATTCAATTTCAAAATAAAGCTGTAAAGTAACAAAATGTGGGAAAAAAGGGGTCTGAATACTTTCCGAATGCACTGTAAGCTCAACGTGGTGACCAACGCTTATTGTGTCCATTGCAGAAATCCCAAGCACTCTATGAAAGACACAGTTGATCAGTGCCAGAAAATGACAACCCTGTAATACTCTGTCATATCATTTGGAAATGTCCCGCCAACATTGAGTTGAATGGTGCCCCGGGCAATATGTCCGCAAGACCTTTGCGTTAAACAAGTATTTACTCAACCTGTGCATAACGGATGAATGGAAGCAAGGCTATGTGGGAGATGTTAAAAAGGTGTTAAAAAGTTTTGTTTACCTGGCCGTCGTAATTAGCATATAGCCTGATGTTCCTTCTCTGCACGTCAATACGAGGACTGAAATCTCAAAACATACTCCTGACCAAACTGTGAGCATTGTCTTAGGGCAGAGACTCCTAACGATATGAGCCATTTCAGCTGTGCCCAAGGTAATGCATTAGACCAGCTACCAGGCTATTTCTGTGTCCCTTCCACACACAAAAATAACCGTTTTTCAGTATAGTAAAGAGTGTCTGAGCTGTAATACATCTCATCGATTGATTCCTGGACGCTCGGGCCTGGTGTTTAAACAATAATTGATTTCTCTATTCACAATGTTTCTGGATGTATTGATTCAGCAGCTGCTGAGCTACATATCAGTTTGGGTGGAGTTATAGTCAAAATGGACTTATGGGTGTTAAATTGGGAAACAGTTCTTTTGGCAGAGGTGTGTAATTTTCGGAATAAACGCGATCTGAATTTCTTTCCCATTTACGGAGTAGTCCAATTCTCCATTGTATCAGTGATACTGACGACACTGACTATTGTGACAGTGAAAACAATCGTAAAAGCATCACAAAGCGACGATTCTTGCAGAAAGGGACAGACAATTGCAAACAATGATTAGAAAATGGCGGAGAGGCAAATAGGAAATTAACTGTTAAACCTACTTCCAGGTACTTTGAAGTGGTCTGGAGCGGCGAAGGTCATTCTAAACAGATGCTGATTGTCCTTTTTGTGACCAAATTCAAATGTCGCAGTGTACAAAAAGCCCACTGGCTACATTCATAAATACAACTCTGTGGATTCTCGTCTTTTATTAAAAGGAGAGTTTCTCATTTTGCACCTGATCTTTGTATCTTGAAATAAGGCCTAGGTCTGCCTGGGATACGATTACAACAAACTTTTTCCTAGGAAAGCTTCAGCTTGTTCAAAACAGCGTTAACGCATTCAGAGTGGCTCATATTACCACTGCTTCTTTAGACTGGTGAAATGCCTCACAGCCAGTTGAAGGGAGGAAAATCTTTATTGTTCATCAATACTATCATAGTGGGACAGCGATGCAAACAGCTCCAGTGAAATGGCAAGATGAGCCTACAATAGCAGTGTGTGTGTGTGTGTGTGTGTGTGTGTGTGTGTATTCAGTTCGATCAGAGTAACAACAGTGTATATTTGGAGAACATGCCCCATGCTAGTGCTGTCTAGTTGTCCTAAATGGTTGCTGGGTGAATACGTGCTAATGTTGGGAGGCAGGCAGCCTAGCGGTTTAGAGCTTTGGGCCAGTAACCGAAAAGGACACTGGTTCAAATCCCCGAGCCGACTAGGTGAAAAAAATCTGCCGATGTGCCCTTGAGCAAGGCATTTAAACCTAATTGCTCCTGTAAGTCGCTCTGGATAAGAGCATTTGCGAAATGAATAACATGTAAATGTATATTGGAGAAAGCAGCATGAGTGACTGTGTGGTGGATATGGATGGATTTGCTAGAGCAGAGTCACAGAGAGGGCGTCCAGTTCTGTTTAGGGGTCATTCGAAGGGATGTAGAACCATGGAAATACACTTGGATGTACATTATTACATTTGAGAGGCAAGATTCTAAATCAGATCCGTATTTTCTAAAGTACGTCAGTCTTTGGCAGTCTCATTAACCCTTTATAGAATGATGAGTATCAATACTTAGGCTATACAGTATAAGCACTATCCTAAGTTCTAACAAGTTACAAGGGTTCAAGCACTCACTGCCATGTTATGGTTAAGGTTGGGCTCTCCAGATATGTTTGAATTCACTAAAGTTGTTTTACCTCATGTCAGTGTTGCTAGAGACGCCCACTTATCTACGTAGATATTTGGAAATAGGGTTTTTGTTGTTGTTGTTGTTGTTGTTGTTGTAGTGTTACTTACAGAAAAATACGTTCCTCATTTTGGCGTTACACCAATTAAACCTTGATTTCAAATCAAAAGGTTTGGAGGTGATATTTAAGGGTGTGACCAAACCTCCTCACAATTATAAAATCCCCCCCAAAAAAGAAACATTGTTATTGTACATGGAATTATGTCGAAAATCAAACATATAATGTATAGAATTAATATTTCATCCATTCATGTCAATTCAGGTTGGCCATTGTAAACTGACCCGAAATGATTTTGGTCACACTCATTAAAGATGACTGTAAAAAAAAGGGGGGGAAAAAAGAACGCTATGTCATTCAACCAGACGCATATCTATTCTGCATATTTAATAGCATTGTGCACATTGAGATTTCCTTTCAGTCTGGACTGGAACAGTGCCATTTTCCTGTTGCAGGGCGGTTGCCTGAACTAGCCTCCATCTCTGCCATGTCAGGTCTTTAGTGCTTTTGTGGTTTGTGTGTAGAACAGAAACGGAAAAAAAAGCAGCAGGAGGGAATGCCTGGGAGTGTGCAGACAGCCTACAGCCCTCAAACAGTAGACAATGGGCAGAGCAAGTCACTAATTGGAGCATACCCAAAGGAGATGTTTTATTTAGTCAACAAATACCATCAAAGGAAGAGGAAAAAGCCGTGTATCTGAACTGTAATTGCGTGCAACGTGTGTGGAGCTTAACAACGGAGAAGGGGATGAGGGAACGAGTGGCATTTCACACTCAGCCAAAGCAAAGGCCATTTGTATTGGGGTTTCCGTCAAATAGTCCTGTAATTCCACTGGTTGCCTGTCCATCAACCTGCACTCATCTGCTCCTCAGCGTATGAATAAAATTCTCCACATCGACATTGTCCCCCATATTTTTTAGCTTCTCTGTAGATGTGTAGATGGGTCTAATCCGTCTCTATGTAGGAAGAGAATATTGATGATTGAGATTATACTGGACACCCACTCTGACAAAACACTCTCCTCTGTGTAGGTCCTCACAAAGGCAGCATTCATTCTGCTGAAGAGAGAAATGGGTTCAGCTGAACAGCCACTACAGTCCTTGAGAACACGAGTACACGCTGTCATTTTGGGCTCCAGCTAAGTACACTTCACCGTGTCCCTCTGGATCTGAACAGAGGTTTATTTTATTAATTCTCTCCTCGATAACAGCTTCTTAAAACACCGGCAGAGACAGCTTTTGGAGGACTAATTATTATTTGGTAAGAGGGCAAGGATAGGGATATGATTACATCTCGGTTCTACTCTCTGGGATTTCAATGGAAAAAGGCCCAGGGCTCGCTTTTCTATCAGCAATACGTTTTTAACGGCATAACGGCATTGTGAAATAATGCAACCTGAGTACAAAGCCATATCAACGGATAAGCATGCCGCACACTATAGTATTTGCACATGATGCTGTGCCTCAAAGGAACACAAAAGGAATGACCAAATTGAACAGGGGGGAAAAAAAGCATTTTGCCTTTGAATAAAGATTCAAAATATGGAATTTTGCAACCTTCAAACTTTGTGGAATTGAATTTCCCATCTTGCCACAAAAAGGAATTTGTTGGGAGGAATCTAATTGCTTTGGACAGTGGCCAGGAGGAGGAGAGTTGCGGAACTGGGTTTATTATTTGATGTGATCCACCATGGCAGAGGATCAAATGGGAGACAGAGATTGAAGTTGCTCCAGTGACTTCAATAGCCAATGTTTTTAGGTTAAATATCGTTCCGGTCCAGTCAGTCAGTAGATACATTTTAACACAAACACTGACAATGGCAACAACAACAAAATGTATACTGCATTGAGAAATAATTGCGAACATTGCTTTTACAATGGCATAAACAGGAAGTGAAATGTGCCGTTCCATTGCTTAGGGAACTCCAAGTGTTATACTTGTCACATTTGAATGTTGTATTCCTAAAATACTTCATTTTGGAATGTCTGAGAAGTGAAATCGATAAAAGCAGTAAATTGGTATGGTGTCCATGCCAAAGGACGTCAAGTTTTCGACAAATCCGTTAAAAATGAATCACCACAGAAGGAGAGCCTGTCAGAATGTGCCACTCCAAATGTTAATGCCTAAGCATATGTCTATGCATGCATCGTTGCTCATGATGCAATCAGTAAGATTAAAAGGAAAGCCAATGAACATGATCAAATTGTCCTTAATTTGACAGGCCCATTCATCAGGCTGTGTCAGATTCCTCTCTGTCACCACCAGCAGCCCCTCGATCTGTTCTGTTCTGCTGCGCCGCTTTGATGGGAAAATGAAAGTGTTGTTTGGAACTGTCGCCATAAGTGTTCTACCGTCTAATAAGCAATATCGCTCTTCCCGTGAACCTTCTTTCAGACATAAATGTCTTTATTTTGTCTCAAGAGTGTTGTGAACTTCAATCACATCCTATCAAGTGAAAGTGTATGTTTTTCTTGCCAGACAAATTGCCTCTGTGAGGCTGTGACAGAGCTAAACTAATGGGCACCTCAAAAATAACATTTATAACTAAAGTAGATGTTTCAAGAAACATTATAAACAGGTATTGGACAACCGTATGTGGCGATCACATGCTGTTGGAGTTATCAGAAGTTCCGACTGGGACGTTTAACATGAACTACCCTCCAAGTCGTAACTACAAGTGGGAAACTCAGAGAAAATGTTATGACCAGAGTTGTGATGTTTCACCACTCACCTTTTCAACCAGAAGAATGCAAACAAATATGTTTTTGACATTTACAAACGTATCAATGTGGCTCATGTAAATAGTTGGACCATATTGTCAAAGTTAAGCAAGCTAGCTAACTTTATTGCTAACAACATTAGCCATCTTATCAAGCTAGCTAAAATCTTATTGGCTGAAGAGTTTGTCGGACTTCTGACTCCCCACGAGCACGATTGCCCCATATGCCTACAATGTGGAACTTATGAGCACAATTCTTTACCACAGACTGTCACCCCCTCATAAATGCCTTCCACAAATTCAGCTTTCGGTTTCTGACACCGAGATTCATTCCTCAAATCTAACCCAGGTGACTCTCACAGCTTCAAATAAACAATGGTTATAAAATAATTTACTCACAGTCATCGTATCCTAATTAGGCATATTTACTTTGGCAATAATCATTTTCAATTTCACGCCATTTTAACTTGAAGTTAATTAAAACAAGAATGTTAATTTCCAGCCCCTTCCCTCACCCCCCCTTCCCCCTGCCTCACCTGCATTATAATATGATGGTAATGGCTGACACAGTCAGAAAAACTCAAATCGCTTTTCAACATTTCTAGTTCTGCAATACCCGAAAGGCAGAGTCAATACTAACACATCTACTGGAAGAAAAACACGAGATGAAAACGACAGAGCAATTGTACATTCAGAAGGTACGATAATTAGTTTGACTAATGGGGCACATTTGCGCTTACAGAAAAAGACATCTGGAGGTCCCACAAAACCCTGCTTGCGTGCATTTCTCCCCTGATGAACCATGGCCACATGTGTAAACAATTGATAAAGCTTGGTGGTATTCACCCCCTTCCTTATTTCTGCGTTCAATCCGTTATTAACTTACTCAAATATGATTTGTCTCAAAATAGTCCAATATCTAAGAGAAGCCAAGTAGGTGAGGCCTCTTTGGAAGCTTGGGGGTTACGCAACGGTTCTCTGACATGAGTGAGATACAGTGTCCCACAGTGGAATTCATCAGAGACCAATGCTCAGAGACCCCAACACTGAGAAGAGCATGCACCAATGAAGGTGTAGTGACATCTAGTAGACCCTCGTCGAAGTATGAGGGGATGCCCCTACAAGCCGCATCGCACAATGCCCTTGAACAAGAGGTAGCCAAACCTCGAGTGAAATGAGCCCTCGGGCCCTCTGGAGGCTGTGACCCATTGCTTCTATAGGCCAAAATGTCTTGCAGAGTGCACAAAATCTTGGATACAGAGCATTGGTAAGGGAGGATCTGTTTTTGGGTCACACCACTTCTCAAAAAACGCACCACTTGTTTCCATACAGTGAGCGTGTAGAAGGGGCTCTAGCACTCTGGGTAGTCTCAATGACAGGCAGGCCGCTCAATAGTCGAGGCCCAGGTGGCAACGGGTGAGGGTGGAAAATCTCTCTGTTTGCTTGGGTCAGCAGACCCTTGCATAACGGGAGTTGTCATGGCTCCTTGTACAGCAGAATGATCTCCCCTATCCAGAGCTTGCCGTGCCATCGAGGACCGACCAGGATGAGGGATAACCTTGTTCCCTCACTCTGGCTAGAGTGGGGAGTATGAGGCTGAGGGGAGGAAAAGCGCAAAGCAACGCCCTCGGCCAACGGTGCACCAGCGTGTCCACCCCACAGAGATGTGTCTCCTGCCAGTGCGAAGAACAATGGGCAGTGTGCATTTTCTCGAGATGCAAAGAGATGTATGGATGCTAGACCCTATCTCTCCTAGATCTGTCCCAGATCAGTTGATGGGGATACCTTCTGGACAATAAGTCCACTCCTATGTTCAATACGCCCGGGTAAAGCATTTCGCTACACTCGCAATAACATCTGCTAACCATGTGTATGTGACCAATACAATTTGAATTGACATGAGTCGCGTGTAGGGATAGTATGTGTGCTCTGCTCCACAGAATAATCCTGATGGATAGTAAGTGTAAGCGCAGGGAGCGAGTGCCACCACAGTCGGATTGTCCGTTCTGGTCAAGACCTGACATTTCCGAAAGGGAGGGGAGATAGGTGCTGATCTCGGCATACTTGTATTCGCAATTGTACACACTTGATACGTAATCACACTTGATACTCGTAATCGGATTTACGAGGAAAACCCAGAAGTGCACCTTAAATGCCGGTCAAGCCTATACCTCAGGTCCGCATTGGACTACTGCTCACTCAGATAGCATAGTTATGTTCCTTCACTCGTTCACACAAATTGTTCGAAGGTAAACAGCCATAATAGATGAAAATGCACATTATGGCAATTGACTTGCTTAGTCCTATTCAATTATCAACGAAATAGGCTAATAAATACACTAGGCTACGACTGCCTGCATTTATTCCAGACACAGATTTTAATTCTCTTGCCCCATATATTGTTTTACTTTCAAGAGGAGCAGAGCTTTTCTCTCCCGACAATTATGTCACAACATTTGTGCCATCGATCAATCTACATTTGTAATTTAATGTTTTTTTGTTGTTGTGTTTTTGAATACATTTTACCCCCTTTTCTCCACGATTTCGTGATATCCAATTGTTAGTAATTACTATCTTGTCTCATCATCCGACCAATGTGTCGGAGGAAACACCGTGCACCTGGCGACCTTGGCTAGTGTGCACTGCGCCCGGCCCGCCACGGGAGTTGCTGGTGCACGGTGAGACAAGGATATCTCTACCGGCCAAACCCTCCCTAACCCGGACGATGGTAGGCCAATTGTGCGTTGCCCCACGGACCTCCCGGTCTCGGCCGGCTGCGACAGAGCCGCCCTAGACCACTGCGCCACCCGGGAGGCCGTAATTGAATGTTTAAATGATCTGTCGCTCTGTAAACATGCCTGTGAAATAATAATAGCATGGGCTTGGATCACGACATAACGACAGACGTCATCAGCAATGGAATAATTATACAGACAGACAAAGTAGGCCTACTAAACAATGCCAAGTAGACAGACAGAAAAACCATATGGCCTGAGCAAAGTCTACAGAAAATAACTAGATTGAACAACAATGACTAGTTGCGGATTCTGACGGATGTTTGGAAAAAGGGAGACTTGTGCACTGAGAAGAGTGACTTACTGAGGGAAACAGCAACCTCTGTGTCTGTCTGGGGAAAAGAGAGCCGACAGAGAGCGGCTTGTTCTTATCCAATCATTGCAGCAGGTTCAACTGATACCCTGCCCATTTCCTTACAGACAGATGAACTAGTCAATAGTTGTTTAGAGCACACAGCGCATCACACTGTTTGAGTGGAAGATGCGGGCTGGCAGCTGAAAAAATTTAATTAAATAGATCACGGATAATTACAAATGACAAAAGATGTTCGTAAAATTCTCCATATCCGTTACGATACTCGTTTGACCGAGTATTCGGCAAACCCCTAGTAGAAAGTGTTTCAGTGAAAGAAACACTGTCTGTCGTCACCACATTCCTCGTTGCCGTTATCCTTAGGTGAGCGTCAACGACGATTGAGGTGTCATGTACAAAGACAAGGGGCAAAAATCCCAGCCCTGGAAGTCTCATCCTCCGTATGCCAAGAGGTACTACTGAGACGGTGGATACCATCAACCCCAGCACTCGGAGGCAGATCTTGAACATGACCGAGTGCCCCATTTGGAACAGGAAGAGGGCCCTCTCAGAACGACTAGTGTTGCTTACCGGTCATCCGAGAGTGTTGCCTGATAAGAGAGAGAATACAGCTTGACGCCTAGGCACTCTATTCTCCGAATTGGCACCAAACAGCTCTTTCTCTGATTGATCTTTGAACCCTAGCCCAGAGAGGTGAGTAACAAGGGAAGTCATCCTCCCAGGATGAGGAGCAAACAAGTAATCGTCTATGTAGGAGGAGATTCTCGGCCCCTTGATTCTCAGGGGTTTGAGGGCTGCCTCTACACATTTGCTGAAGGTTTGGGGAGCTAGCCCTAGCCCAGAAAGGACAGTGAGGTATTCATAGGCTGTGCCTTGAAAAGTAAACCTTCGAAACCTCCTGAGTTCTGGCAGAATGCCTTTGTGAAAATAAGCGTCCTGCAGGTCAACTGAGGAGGACCAGTCACCTCGACGAATAGCACGAGACAGCACGTCGAACATAAGCATGAACGTGAAATTCATCAGATAGCTGTTGAGGACACGTGGGTCCAATAGTTAGAAGATAGTGCATCTCTAGCATCAAATCGGCCTGGTAAACCAACGTTCAACGCCTGCACAGAACGTGCGGCAGACAAGTAGACATTTTGGTCGATGGGGTCAAAGAAGTAGTCTGTCTTACCAGGGAGAGAAGTGCCATGTTCATGTCCTTGACACTAATGATGGCAAACAGTGTTTGGCCCAATTGAGTTTGGCTTCCACCATGTAAACTGGAAGAGCAGGGAGTTGTTGCTCGCCTGGGGCGGTGCGTCCTTCTCTGCACTGCCACATCCCACTGGTTCGGGCCAATCAATACCGAGTCTGGTCACTGCCCTCTTTAGAACGAGGGGAGCCTGTCCCTCATTCGCCACTTGACCTGTCTGTCTCCGACAGCCGTGTATGATTAGTTAGTCAAGCTACAGTACTTAGAGTTTCTGGTGAATCCTACTGTGAGATATCGAAACGGACAATTGAAAGAGAACATTTTTGTATACGAGACCATTTCTGCTTAGTAGACCATGACATTAGGTTTGTGTTAGGTACGTAAAATTACAATATTGTAACCAAATCCTCAAAAAGGCGCAACATTCCGTTCATGGTATATTTGCAGATACGTTCAGAGCTAATCTAGAGCTTCCCTGGATGTATTTTCCCCCCTGCAAACACAGTTTAGACGGTTAGGTCGGGAGAGAAACTATCAGCACCCTAGAACCCAGGATACATTTGTCAGCCTTACTTTAATGTGTGATTCATTTCCACTATTTGTGATCCCCCAGCGAGACAGCAAGTAAAGCCCTGGTTTAGGCAGCATGGCCGTCTGAGATAATGCTGCATGACTCAACAACCAAAACCATTTGAATTCATTATCAAAGGACTGTGAAATGGAGAGAGAGAGAGAGAAAGAGAGATAGAGGGCGAGATAGAGAGAATGAGTGTGTGTGCATGTGTGTAATTTAAAAAAAATAATAAGCCTGCCTGGCCAGCCCTATAGTCCTACCATCTAACCACAAGATCTGAGACAGAACACCTATTAACCATCAATATTGCATATTGTCCTCACTAGAGTGTATGTGGATTTTGTGGACATTAAATTATGGGAGACATACTACAGTGCATTCGGAAAGTAGCGATTAATCGGCCAATTTGTATTTATTTATTTGTAATAATGACAATTACAACAATACTGAATGAACACTTTTATTTTAACTTAATATAATACATCAATAAAATCAATTTAGCCTCAATTAAATAATGAAACATGTTCAATTTGGTTTAAATAATGCAAAAACAAAGTGTTGGAGAAGAAAGTAAAAGTGCAATATGTGCCATGTAAAAAAGCTAACGTATGAAAGCTGGTGGTTCCTTTTAACATGAGTCTTCAATATTCCCAGGTAAGAAGTTTTAGGTTGTAGTTGTTATAGTAATTATATGACTATTTCTCTCTATACCATTTGTATTTCATATACCTTTGACTATTGGATGTTCTTATAGGCACTTTAGTATTGCCAGTGTAACAGTATAGCTTCCGTCCCTCTCCTCGCCCCTACCTGGGCTCAAACCAGGAACACATCGAAAACAGCCACCCTCGAAGCATCATTATCCATTGCTCCACAAATGCCGTGGCCCTTGCAGAGCAAGGGGAACAACTACTTCAAGGTCTCTCAGAGCGAGTGCCGTCACCGATTGAAACGCTATTAGCGCGCACCCCGCTAACTAGCTAGCCATTTCACATCGGTTACACTAGCCTAATCTCGGGAGTTGATAGGCTTGAAGTCATAAACAGCTCAATGCTTGAAGCACAACGAAGAGCTGCTGGCAAATGCACGAAAGTGCTGTTTGAATGAATGCTTACGAGCCTGCTGCTGCCTACCACCGTTCAGTCAGACTGCTCTATCAAATCATAGACTTAATTATAACATAAAAACACACAGAAATACGAGCCTTAGGTCATTAATATGGTCAAATTCTGAAACTATCATTTAAAAAACAAAACGTTTATTCTTTCAGTGAAATACGGACCCGTTCCGTATTTTATCTATAGGGTGGCATCCCTAAGTCTAAATATTGCTGTTACATTGTACAACCTTCAATGTTATGTCATAATTATGTACAATTCTGGCAAATTAATTACGGTTTTTGTTAGGAATAAATGGTCTTCACACAGTTCGCAACGAGCCAGGCGGCCCAAACTGCTGCATATACCCTGACTGCTTGCACGGAACGCAAGAGAAGTGACACAATTTCCCTAGTTAAAAGAAAGTCATGTTATTAGGCAATATTAACTAAATATGCAGGTTTAAAAAGATATACTTGTGCATTGGTTTTAAAGAAAGGCATTGATGTTTATGGTTAGGTACACGACAGTGCTTTTTTGCGAATGCGCTTGTTAAATCATCACCCGTTTAGAGAAGTAGGCTGTGATCAGATGAGAAATTAACAGGCACCGCATCGATTATATGCAACGCAGAACTAGCGTTGATAAACTAGTAATATCATCAACCATGTGTAGTTAACTAGTGATTATGTTAAGGTTGATTGTTTTTTATAAGATAAGTTTAATGCTAGCTAGCAACTTACCTTGGCTTCTTGCTGCACTCGCGTAACAGGTAGTCAACCTGCCACGCAGGCTCCTCGTGGAGTGCAATGTAAGGCAGGTGGTTAGAGCGTTGGACTAGTAACCGGAAGGTTGCAAGATCAAATCCCCGAGCTGACAAGGTAAAAATCTGTCATTCTGCCCCTGAACAAGGCAATTAATCCACCGTTCCCAGGCTGTCATTGAAAATTAGAATGTGTTCTTAACTGACTTGCCAAGTTAAATAAAGTTTTTTTTTAAATCGGTGTCCAAAAATGCTGATTACCGATTGTTATGAAAACTTGAAATCAGACCTAATTAATCAGCCATTCCGATTAATCGGTCGACCTCCAATTCAGACCCCTTCACGTTTTCCACATTTTGTTACTTTACAGCTAAAATGTATTCAATTGTTTTTTTGCCTCATCAGTATACACACAATGCCCCATTATGAAAAAGCAAAAACAATAAAAAATGGAAATATCACAGTTACATAAGTATTCAGACCCTTTACTCAGTACTTTGTTGAAGCACCTCTGGCAGCGATTACAGCCTTGAGTCTTCTTGGGTATGACGCTACAAGCTTGGCACACGTGCATTTGAGATTTTTTCCCATTCTTCTCTGCAGATCCTCTCAAGCCCTGTCAGGTTGGATGGGGAGCGTCGCTGCACAGCTATTTTCAGGTTTCTCCAGAGATGTTTGATCATGTTCAAGTCCGGGCTCAGGCTGGGCCACTCAGGGACATTCAAAAACATGTCCCGAAGCCACTCCTGCATTGTCTTGGCTGTGTTCTTAGGTTCGTTGTCCTGTTGGAAGGTGTACCTTCACTCCAGTCTGAGGTCCTGAGCGCTCGGGAGCAACTATTCATCAAAGATATCTCTGTACTTTGCTCCGTTCATCTTTCCCTCGTCCTGATTAGTCTCCCAGTCCCTGCTGCTGAACAACATCCCCACAGCATGATTCTGCCACCACCATGTTCCACTGTAGGGATGGTGACAGCATTCCTCCAGACGTGGCACTTGGATTTCAGGTCAAAGAGTTCCATCTTGGTTTCATCAGACCAGAGAATCTTGTTTCTCATGGTCTGAGAGTCCTTTAGGTGCCTTTGGGCAAACTCCAAGCAGGCTGTCATGTGCCTTTCACTGAGGAGTGGCTTCAGTCTGGCCACTCTACCATAAAGGCCTGATTGGTGGTGTGCTGCAGTGATTATTGTCCTTCTGGAAGGTTCTCCCATCTCGACAGAGGAACTCTGACCAAGGCACTTCTCCGCTGATTGCTCAGTTTGGCCGGGCGGCCAGCTCTAGGAAGAGTCTTGATGGTTCCAAACTTCTTCCATTTTAGACTGATGGAGGCCACTGTGTCCTTGGGGACCTTCAATGCTGCATCATTTTTTTTTGGTACACTTCCCCAGATCTGTGCCTCGACACAATCCTGTCTCTGAGCTCTACGGACAATTCCTTCGACCTAATGGCTTGGTTTTTGCTCTGACATGCACTGTAAACTGTGGGACCTTATATAGACAGGTGTGTGCCTTTCCAAATCAAGTCCAATCAATTGAATTTAATACAGGTGGACTCCAATCAAGTTGTAGAAACACTTCAAGGATGATCAACGGAAACAGGATGCACCTAAGATCAATTTCGAGTCTCATAGCAAAGGGTCTGAATACTTATATGTAAATAAGGTATCTGTTTTTTATGTTTAATAAATGTGCAAAAGTTTCTACAAACCTGTTTTTGCTTTGTCATTATGGGGTATTGTGTGTCGATTGATGAGGACATTTTCTCATTTAATCCATTTTAGAATAAGGCTGTAACGTAACAAAATGTGGGAAAAGGGAAGGGGTCTGAATGCTTTCTGAATGCGCTGTACATAAGGTATTCACGTTTTTTAATTTTTAATACATTTGCACAAAAAAAATCTACATTTTGCTTTGACATTATCGGGTATTGTTTGTAGATTGACGAGGAAAAACAATGATTGAATCCATTTTAGAGTAAGGCTGTAAAGTGTCAAAATGTGGAAAAAGGGAAGGGGTCTGAATACTTTCTGAATGCACTGTACCTAATTGCTCCTCCTATCCAACTTCACATCAATAGGACCCCCACAAACCAGGCCAGCTATATTGGATAGAATATTTAGATTTTTATACAAGTGTTTGTGCTGTAGCCTAGGTACAGTAGTGTAGTATACTGTACTGTAGACGCATGTGGGGTCAATGGAATTGTCTGAATACCCATACTTGCATACTAAATAGTAGGCCATTTGAGTAGGCGGGAAAAAAACAACAACGTTTAATAGTATATGACATTTCGAAAATCTAGTATTACCGGATGTCATACTCATTTCGGCTTTGAAAACAGCTGATCAATTAGATATGGGGATGTGCTACCGAAATCAACAAATAGCGGGAAACAACGCAATCACACATGATGCATTCTCAATATGCGAAAATAGAATGTTTCATTGTATGCAAAAAAATAAATAATTAAATGTAAAGTTAAATTCCAGGATGTTATACTCATTTCGGCTCTTCATCTAGTAGAATTCGATGTACACTTTTTCACAACAAAACTAGGCTACTTAATTGAAATAATGCCAAAAGCTTCTGAGGTGAAGTTCAAATGTTCTCCTTAAAATGATCACGATGCGTAGGCTACATCTTTGAAAAAATAAGTATTGTTTAAGTGGATTTCTGTTTTCTCACAGGAAAGTATTTTAAACTAAATGCTAAACCATCTTTTGATTTCTGCCTGTCGGCACCTGGGGACTCGGGATGTGGCTGCGTTATTGATGCCATGTTAATCACGCCGTTTGATTTCAACATATGTATTGTTTAAGTTCAGTTATTACATTTCTGGATCAAGCCTTGGCAGTCATTCTGATCTCATTCCCAATGATCAGTGGTTTAGTTTATTGTGTTACTGTCCAGGGGTTCTGAATTTGCGATGCACCCGACTGTCCACGTTTTTCTATGGGATACCCTTTTGATTTGAACATTTGAAAAGTTTTAGATAGGCTATATGGTCTACTAAGGTATATGTTGAATGTTGAATGTGAGGCCTATAACTCCATTTCTATTTTCAAGCATAGTGGTGGCTGCATCATGTTATGGGTATGCTTGTAATCGTTAAGGATTGGGGAGATTTTCAGGATAAAAAAATAAATGGAATGGAGTTAAGCACAGGCAGAATCCTAGGGAATCCTAGAGGACAAACTGTTTCAGGACAACCTGCTTTCTAGCAGACACTGGGAGATTAATTTACCTTTCAGCAGGACAATAACCTAAGACACAAGGCCAAATCTACACTGGAGCTGCTTACCAAGAAGACGGTGAATGTTCCTGAATGGCCAAGTTACAGTTTGATTTAAATCTACTTGAAAATCTATGGCAAGATCTGAAAATGGTTGTCTAGTATAGCAAATTTGACAGCATTTTGAAAAGAATAATGGCCAAATGTTGCACAATCCAGGTGTGGAAAACTCTTAGAAACTTACCCAGAAATAGTCACAGCAGCCAAAAGGTGTAAATTAGATATTTTTGTTTAATTTTCATGAAGTTAGAAAAAAAAATCTAAAACACGTTTTCACTTTGTCATTATTGGGTATTATGTTTCGATGGGTGAGAACGTTTTATATTTAATCCATTCTGAATTCAGGCTGTAACACAAAATGTGGAATAAGTCAAGGAGTATAAATACTTTTAAGTATGTAGTACGCTAGAATGGGTATTGTCTTCATTAATCAACAGAAGGAAGCCCCTTCCCTCTGAGGCAGACAGGTAGGCAGTGCTCCATGGTGCACAGTGCAGTGCGGTGTGAGGCGAGGGGTACCGCTGGTGTTTCACAGCCCCGTTTCACAGGGAGGGCATGCTCTCTGATTGATGATTTTATAAGTAAGACCTTGCACCGCGTTCCCCCTGGGCCGGGCCTGTGCTTCCTGGCATCAATCACGTGTCATTTCCATTCCTGCACCACTGCGTGACAGAAATACTGTAAAGGTGATCTATGTGTGTGTTTTAAGTAATTATTAAGTGTCCAGCTACACTTATAAATCATTCACATCCACTCACTTCCCCCCTCAACACTCTCACATTCTCTCACTCCCTTTATATTATCCCCCCCCCCCACACACACACACACACACACACACTTTCTAAAATAATAACAAATCAAAGCTAGGGTTAGTGCTGTTTCCATCTCCTCTCAGTTTTTTTTTCAGGGGTTTGTTTAATTGAGGTAGGGAGGCTTGGCTTAAAGGTGAGCTGAGGGGTTGGGCTGCCGGCTGGGTTGGGCTGTATGGCTCTGGACATGCCTCTGGCTGGTGTGAAGGCCTTGGCCTGGCGTTAATGAGAAGCCTGCCATCAATCAGAGGCTGCGGGATGGGAGACGACTGCAAATAAGTTAGTGATTACAGGAGGCGAGTGATGGGCAGAGGCCAACAGGGGCAAGGTGGGGGCAGGACCCTCCAATCCTCCACACTTGAGCTAAGTAAACACGTGTCAAGGTGACAGGGGTCAGGGCACACTGCTGGACCTTTATTAGAACCTGACGCAGAAACCAAGATGCTCTCTGTCATCATGGTGACCACACTGCTGATTGATGAAGCTGTGGGAGGGGAAGGTTAGAGTGGGGTGGGGGCCGGAGTGGGCAGGCGTTTAAATCTCTAGGCTTTTAAAAAAGGGTTCTTGACGGACAACATATTCAAATTACAAAAGGCAATGCAGACTCGATCAACGCCAAAAGATTCATCAAATTCAGTTGCTACTTCACATGGAGATGACTGGATTGCAGTCGATCACACTATGCACAAGCAGCGTCTCTAAATCAACATGATACGGATGGCAACCAAGTGCAAGTCCCTTGTGGAAGAAATATCTCCAAAATAACTGCTACGTGTGTGATGGAAAACAGATTAGAAATGTTAGCCAGCCTGGTGATATTTGGGCCAGTGATGCGTTCACACACTCTTTTACTGAGCAATGGTTTTGTAGATTGCTCAGGCTTCCCGGAGCATCAATCAACATAGCAAATTAGATTCGGTTTAAAAGAGCTGTCTGTTGGTTAGTCAACAAAACCTTTATCTATTCAAAGCCTAACAAGGGGAATGTATGTAGTTCAACTCAACAGTTCAAACTATCACATCGAAGTTAAATATTTTTTTACAACACAAATTATACTAGTATACTAAATCTACACCTACCAATATCCTTTACCTACTTCTGTTCTATAGTTCTTCTAAGCAAAGTAGCTGAACGTCAGTATACTCAATTGCCTCCATTTTAGCATACCCAAGCTATTGTGGTACTCCCTGCTCCAATATGTTCATGCTACAAGCCCAGAGGCTGCTTAGATGAGTGCGCCTGAACTTCATGACTGAAGGCACAGCAGCCCAGACATGTTTTTATGCAAATTAGTCACAACATGACTTCTTTCATATTATCCACTACGGCGATTGCTAAATACCATTATGATTGTGTTTAACTTATCTTTAAGATAAGGTATAGAGTTCAAAATGTATCTTCAGAAGAGTAATGATGAGCCCCCCCCCCCACCCCCCACCCCCCTTTTACTAGCAATTTGAGAATGTAGAACTGGAGAATAAATGTCCAATGTAATATCTGACGGTGCTACTGGAAGACGCCAAGTGGAGGAATGTTGTGTTGTTTACACAGTCAATCCCAGTACGTCAGGGCAATGGTTAAAATAGAAGCACGGCAGTAAATACTCATTTTACTGTAGGCACGCAAGGACTGATCCACGTGTATTTCGACCTCCCCTCAAGAGTCCTGTCCAGGGTGGGTACTTGTACATCAAGCTGCCTCACGTTACGGAAACAGGAGATGCTGTCCTGTCCTATGGCCTGTTCTGGCTCGGACAAGGCTTGGGCTTAGAGTTTCCCAAACTCTGTCATTGGGCGACCCCAAGGGGTGTTTTTTGCCCTGGCACTACATAGCAGATTAAATTATCAAAGATTGATGATGAGTTGATTATTTGAATTGGCTGTGTAGTGCTAGGGCAAAAACCAAAATGTGCACTGCTTGAGGTCCCCAAGTACTTAGTTTGGAAAACACTGGTATAGTATATGTGTAAGAATTAAGGTGCACATCCTCTCTGGCCCGGGGGAAGTCTCATTGGATACATAAAAAAAAATGTAACAACTGACAACTTTCTGCTTTGTTTGTGTGTTTGGTAATGCCACTGTCAGTCAGGAAAAACATGCTGAGACGGATTATCACTACAGCGAGCGAGGTACTTGGAGTCAGACAGACAGGCTTGGGTTGGATCTTTAAGCAAGGGTCACGGAATCCTTTTAGACCCAAGCCACCCCCTGTACCTGGAGAAGATCTCAATTGCATACTCCTTGTGTCCTCTCTACTTGTCTCCTTATCAAAACCCATGTGAAAAGCAGAGGTCCCTCCTTTTTGATCTTCTCCTCCAATGGGTTTTGAGAAGGAGGCTAGGAGAGAGGATGCGAGGAGTAGGCAATTGAGATTCTCCCCTGGACCTTGAACTATTCCCCTCTGGGCGCAGATATGGGGGCACCTCCGTGCAGGAAAGACAGATCTAGACAATTGTTTGTGCCATGTGTGATATCCCTCCTAAAAAGCTTGAGTTAATGTTGATATCAGGCTGGTGTTCTTTCATCGGTATATACTGTATATAACTGTCGTGAGTTTGTTTGTTGTCTATGGTACATTTGCTTTTTCTTAACGCCATTTTAAACGTGTGCATAATACTGCGACACATTTTCTCCACAGGGACAATGAGGTCCTTGTCAATGTCGGACCTTGTCAACCAATCTTTCATAGTGCCAAACTCTGTCCAACAACAACAAAAATGTATGGGGATGTATGACCAGAATAGCCAGTAAATATGAAAACACAGTTCAGTAAATCGTAGAAAATGAATCACAGATAACTGAATATTCATTATTAATCTGGATGCAGGAAGCACGATGTGCTTCAATTTAGTACAGCATATGCAACATGGATAACAAATCCTAATGAAAGGCTACTTCAATATTTAAAACAAGTCCTTAATCCAAATGTAGCTGGAACCCTTTCCAGTCCATCTGTCAGCCTGTGAGTCTCAGAGCCGGCATGGACCCCTGTAGATTCCAGGGGGAGTTTTGGATAAGAGTTTAGGGTTTTTGAGTTGTAAATTAGTCCATAATACGCTGGCCTATCGTTGAATGAGTGGGATCACAGTGAAAGTGAATGAAAGTGAAGGAGTGGGATCATAGTGAAAGTGAAGGAGTGGGATCATAGTGAAAGTGAAGGAGTGGGATCATAGTGAAAGTGAATGAAAGTGAAGGAATGGGATCATAGTGAGAGTGAAGGAGTGGGATCATAGTGAAAGTGAAGGAGTGGGATCATAGTGAAAGTGAAGGAGTGGGATCATAGTGAAAGTGAAGGAGTGGGATCATAGTGAAAGTGAATGAAAGTGAAGGAGTGGGATCATAGTGAAAGTGAAGGAGTGGGATCATAGTGAAAGTGAAGGAGTGGGATCATAGTGAAAGTGAAGGAGTGGGATCATAGTGAAAGTGAAGGAGTGGGATCATAGTGAAAGTGAATGAAAGTGAAGGAGTGGGATCATAGTGAAAGTGAAGGAGTGGGATCATAGTGAAAGTGAAGGAGTGGGATCATAGTGAAAGTGAAGGAGTGGGATCATAGTGAAAGTGAAGGAGTGGGATCATAGTGAAAGTGAATGAAAGTGAAGGAGTGGGATCATAGTGAGAGTGAAGGAGTGGGATCATAGTGAAAGTGAATGAAAGTGAAGGAGTGGGATCATAGTGGATGAGATCCGTCAACCCCAGAGATACACACATCATCCATCCAGTCTTCCAGCTGTACGGGGCCCGCTGGCCCCTGTCCTCACCTGGGAGGACCCTGGCATTGGAACAAGGAAAATAAAGCACATTTTGTTGAGATCAGATGAAGGATGCCACGGTGTGTCACAGTAAACTGAATGAGCAGACTATCGGTGGAGAAGGATACACTTTGATGAGTTTTTGCTCAGTCCGTCTTATTTTTCAGTCGTAAAATAACACCGCTCAGCAAAACTATCGGAAACGTTTAATGTCAATCCCAGACGACACCAATAGGACATTCTTAGATCCTTTTCATATAGAGTATTAGACAGTATACTCAGTGGAGGCTGCTGAGGGGAGGACGGCTCATAATAATGGCTAGAAGGGAGTCAATGGAATGGTATCAAACAAATGGTTGGGGCTGATGCCATTCCAATGACTCCATTCCAGCCATTATTATGAGCCGTCCTCCCCTCAGCGGCCTCCACTGAGTATACTGTATAGTCAATATAATCATATGCACTTCTTCCAACCTCCACAAGCAAATGCCCTGAAACAGTACCAATTTCAGATTTTCTTCCAGAATGACTTCCCGTCTGAAAATTTTTTTTTTTCAAGTGACTGTGCACCATTTCAGATGTGTGTTGGCTGTACTATGCATACACACCATGCCTTTCAACTCATCCTATAGTAATGAAATGACTGCACTTCATCTTACCGGTTTGAGACTGGAAGTGGAGAGGCAGGTGTTTTTAGTCACACCGCAGGCTTTAAAGCTTCTTCCTTTGGTGAGAGCGACAGAGTTCAGGTTGATCCCAGCATGTCACACACATTCAAACCCACTTCCATCGGGGGTTGCCTGATGAACCATGAAGCCCAATGTGACGCTGACCCTCAGCACAGCTAATCTCAGTGCACCAGAGTCCTGCTGGGGGAACCTAGACAATCTCAGTGGCCTTCCTGCCTCCCTGCCTTGCCATTGCCTGCATCCTTCAAAACTTCTCCATAAACATGAGGCTGCTCTCTGGTCTGCTGGACACACACAGGAAGCTGCTGCCTCCCCCTTCCTCCCTCTCTCCTGCCTCTTCCACTGCCCTGTGTTCTCACTGCCCGGTAGATCCATCGATTTTCTAAACTAGTGTATAATGCAGGATGATGTCGCGCCCGCCCCCTCTCCCTGGTATGAACTCTGGGCCAGTGGGTCTGGCATGTCCAGAGGAGGACAGAAGGCCAGTCCAGGGTTGAATAATTCCCAGTGGCTGATGGGTTTGGAATGGATGAGACCTTGTCTCGGTCTCCATGGCGGCGGTGGTAATGATGACAGCAGTGGCTGCGATAATGGCAGCACACATGCGGACGGGAATCCATCCCGATAACAGTGAGATAACACTGATGGAGTCTTTCAATGTCATTAGTGTCCATCACGTAGAATTACAGGGCAAAACCTCAAAGCCATATCTGTAATTATCAGCATGGCAGCCTGGTGTGTGTTTCTCCTGAAACAAGACAGAGATTAGGCCCATCGAGCTGGTCAGGGAATCTAATGTAATCTACTCAGACCTGGAATGCTTCTACGGCTGGACATGCATGTGCCTCCTTTATCCCTGTGCCTTTTATTTTCATTACAGCAATTCTCTACATTCATGTGGACGTGCTGATACAAAACAACACAGACAATGCAGGGATAAAACCCATCCATGTCTCTCCAACTTTGTCCTAATCTTTAATAGAAAACTCAAACGTGGGATTAAATAATCTGCGCGTTGAAATGTTTCAGAAGCTATTGGATGTATTTTATCTCTCGCTACCTTTATAAAGATAATTGTTTTGTTTTTTTCACCTTTCTTTATACATATATGTCAATTAAGAACAAATTCTAATTTACAATGATGACCTGTCAGGGAGTGAGCACAGCACACATAACATACTAAGAGATTAAACAATAACATACAAACAATAGTCAAAAATACACAATGCACAGTCAGTAAAACAGGCAGTAAGACATTTAGTAATAGGCAGTATTTAAGAGGCAGGGGAAACAAATGCAGTTATCTGTTCAAATCTCAGACAGTTTGTTTTTAAAAGCACCAATGGACACAAAATAGCTTATTTTCTGTGTTTGTTTTTTTATGGATGGTCCGGTCTCTAGAAGCGGATAATTGAAAAGCATTTTCACCAAAGATACTGAATGTCTTGGAGATTGCCAGGTTTATGTACAGTAATTGCTGGATCTCAGGTTGCTGATGGTGGTGGGGAGTCTTCGTAGTGAGCTGAGATAAAGAGGGGTCTTGCTGAGGAGGGATTTGTATATGAATGTGAGCCAGTGGGTTTGACGTTGTACATGTAGGGATGGTCAGTTAAGGGATGAATATGCTATAAGTCACAGTGATGGGCTTGGAATGGAGCACTAGTGGCAAAGCATATGGCAGAGTGATGAAGCACATCTTGTTTATTGAAGGCGGACTTTACCACAGAATGTAAAATATTAACACAAGTGAATTTTGGCAAGCATCAACATGTGTCGCTATTAGCTTTGACACATTAAGAAAAAAACGTTAGGAACGAACTTCTTCAGAATTGGTGTCCCGTCCACGGGACGGTTGAGCTAACGTAGGCTAATGCGATTAGCATGAGGTTGCAAGTAACAGGACATAGACATACTCTATCTGATATTGCCAGAAAGCTTACATTCTTGTTAATCTAACTGCACTGTCCAATTTACAGTAGCTATTACAGTGAAATAATGCCATGCTATTGTTTGATGATAGTGCACAGTTTTGAACTTGAAAAGTTATTAATAAACCAATTAGGCACATTTGGGCAGTCTTGATACAACATTTTGAACAGAAATGCAATGTTTCATTGGATCAGTCGTACACTGCTGCCATCTAGTGGCCACAGTCTAATTTGCAAATGGACTGGAATAATACATTATGGCCTTTCTTATATTCTCCTACATTCGTTCACATTTCCACCAACTTCAAAGTGTTTCCTTTCAAATGGTATCAAAAATATGCATATCCTTGCTTCAGGGCCTGAGCTACAAGCAGTTAGATTTGGGTATGTCATTTTAGGCTAAATTATTTATTTTTTAAAGGGGTCGGATCCTTAACTAAAAAAACAATTTTTTAATTTTTTATTAAAATCACAGTGCAGTTATCACAAAACTACCACTAACAGGTCCCAACTATCATCATAACGGGGAAAATACTAAATTAAACATACAGCACCTAACGCAACAACGCTGTGACGTTAGTAGGAGATATGCATCTTTCAAATGATTTACCACGGATACAAAGCCCTCTGCACGTCATCGTCATTTAACAGTTGGAAAAATGTCAGAGAGTGAGACAGTGAAGCAACAGCAGTTAAGTTCCATATCACAATATTTTGAGGAGTTAAATGAGGTGTCGGTGAAATGCAAACTTTGAGAGGTGGAATTGAGTAACTGTGGCAATGCAGGTGCAATGCTCAGCTATATGAAAGGGAGGCACAGTGAGACCCAAACCGTTGCTGGCAGCAGTGCAGGCTTCCAACAACAGACATTAGACAGGCTCTTCACACAAAAGAAGTGTGATGAGGGACGGAGTGATAAAATCACAATGCTGATTACAAACAAAAAAAAACAGCAACCCAGCGTAGACCAGCATAGGCTGGTGACAAGCCTTGGCTGTGTTTTTGCTGCTAACCAGCCTTCATACATGCAAAAACATGGATACTGAAACAAACAATTTTTTTTTTTTTAACTGCAATAAAGCAGGCTGGCAAATCTAATACTGATGGGCGTGGTTTTGCAGACGAGCTTGACCAGACAACGCTGGACCAGCATACACACAGAAACAAAAGGTTATGGAGGGGTTCTTTGTTAGGGGTGAGGGTGTTGTGAGGGTGATGTGTAACCATTTTTTTTACATACCAGGAAGGGCTCTTTAGTGCTGTGATGGTTGTGAAGAACCCTCCTGTTCTTTAACTCTGCACCACGTTTTCCTTTTATGCCATTTTATGCTACACTGTTAAAAGGTTCCTGTAATTTGACAGTACACTACAGGCCACTAGTTGCAGTGAAAGTAAGGTAAACATCAAGTTACTGCATTTTGACAGCTGAATGAAGGTGTTATTGCTGTAAATGGACAGTATGCTGCTTAATTCTGGTTACTTGAGACTATACCTCATTTTTTGAGCTTACAACCTCTTGGCTGCTAATAACCTGAATTTCCTTCTACACCACCAGGTCTGTGGGCATGACAGAGATTGGCCACACATTTAACGGCAAGAATACATTTCTACACTTTGCTAAAAGTTGCCCAGAATCAAGTCAAGTACTCAGGCACCCTTGATGTAAAACGTGCATACATTCTTAGGGGATTTAAACTTGAACGTGCCAAAGTTTACAGTAATGCAAACTTTGGCAAGTTACCAAAGTTTACAATAAGTTACCAAAGTTTACAGTAATGTACTGTTAAAGCAAAGTTTATTTGGAATTTACGGTAACATACTGTACCATTTTTACAGTAACTTACAGGTAAATGGCTGTCAGTAAGTTACCGTAAAAACAACATTACTTTTTTACAGTGTGGAAGTTGTTCTGAATTGTACATTACCTAATTGGCAACCAGCTGTCAGTAAGTTATTGTAAAATTCACAGTAACGTAATAGCCAGTAACTACTAGTAACTCACTGGCAAAACTGGCAACCTAACTGGCAACAAGATGTCAATAAGTTATTGTGAAATGCACAGTAAGGGCCTCCCGAGTGGCGAAGCGGTCTAAGGCACTGCATTGCAGTGCTAGCAACATCACTACAGATCCAGGTTTGATACCGGCCGTGACCAGGAAACCCATGAGGCACCACACAATTGTCTGGGTTATGGGAGGGTTTGGCTGGCTGGGATGTCCTTGTCCCAATGCGCTCTAGCAACTCCTGTGGCAGGTAGGGCACATGCACATTGACAGGTATACAGTTTTTCCTCCGACACATTGGTGCAACTAGCTTCCAGGTTAAGCGAACAGTGTGGCTTGGCGGGTTGTGTTTCGGAGGACAAGACTGTAACTACCATGCACAGTAACTCACTGTACCTTCACTTAACTTTTCTTATTACAAGAAAGCTTATAACATTAGGTGAAAACTACTAAGAATTCTTTGTGGTGAGCACACACGAGGCTCACCAGGCCTCAACCTCTCGGTTGACAGCAAAGTGACCTTCCTGCCACACCCTCAGGTCAGTGAGCATGACAGAAATCAGCCATAGTAAGTTACTGTGAATTTTACAATAACTACTTGCAGCAAGCTGACAGTAAGTAGAAAGTTGAATGAATTTCCCAATGACCAACTGCCAATAAAGGAAAAATGATTCCTATCATTTACAGTGTTAAATAACACTAATATGTGAGAACAATATTTTTGCTGAACAAATATTTTTAAAAATCCGTCATAATAAGGTTGGTAGCAATGTGAAAATCGTTGTAAAAGTCTGTTCAAGTTCAAGTCATGTTCAAGTTCAAGTCGACTACAAACCCACAATGCAATGCTTTCTCTATGGGCTGGCTGGCTAGCTAGTTAGCAAATGTAGCTACACACAATAATACCAAAGCATGTGAAGTAGCTAGTTAGCAGTAAAATAGCCTAAACAAACAGCACTATCACCATGTTCAACCTGCAGATCGATGTGTCTCGCAGTTTGACATTCGCAACAGCAATGCAATGCACCATAGAATGAAGAGGCAGACAAATAGGAGATATGTGGTGGACCCTCTGTTAAATTACACATATTTTTTTGCGATAGGAAGATCTAAAAAATATGATCTATGGCTCATTCGAGAGTAGACAACCTCCCGTGTTATGACATTGGCCAGTACTGAAATCTGACATGTATGATAGACATTTTTGCAATCTAAAAGTCGTATTCATATTAACTTCCAGTTTAGTGAGAGCAACTTAATCACAATAATACGTCATATCAGACACATTTTGGCCTGCTTGAACAGCAATAGCTCAGATACACATGAAAACATGAAATGACCCCGGAAATCAATTGAACTTTGCTCATTAATAGACAAAAACAATATAACACTCAAAATGGGTGAAGCTTTCCTTTAAGATACTGGAAAATGCACAGCAGCCTCTTAATTAAGAGTGCAGCTCTTGATTGCCACCCGATTTGACAAAGATTGTAAAACTCAATGTGGACAAATGAGATGCTCAACTTTCATCAACATAACGATTAAACAACTTAAACTGGTACAACACTTCCACTAACGGTTGGCACAAATGCAACATTTTAGACCATGCCATTTTAGACAAATCAAAGAGTTCTATGTGGCACCCAAAAGAGTTCCCCCATAGAGACAAATGACAGAATGTCCATTGGTTGTATGCTTTTACAATCTTTATTATACCAACAGATCCAGTGACGTAGCAGAAAATGAAGGTTGCTCACACGAGAGGTTCATATCCCAAGTGAGGTTGACTCCCAACTAACCCGAATTTTGCTGGTTTGCAAAACCACACCCATCATTATAATATTTACCAGCATGCTCTATTGCAGTTAGATTTTTTTGAATTGTTTGTTGCAATATCTATGTTTTTGCAAGTGCATTAATCAATCAATAAATTCATGTATCTTATGCTGCACAAAGATATATAGCATACACTTTTATAAACTAATCCAATATGTTAGTTGTTTTTATTGCATCTGTTATTGAAATGGTTGTTCCAGTTTAGAAGGTTTAGGTAGTCTCATTAATTTATCTTTCTAACCCCGGTAGTCATTCGGTATGCAGATTGTGGGAATCTACTCTGGCTGGAATCCAATAGGAATTGAACAACATTGTAAACCAGCATAATGTGAATTGATGCTGGTTTAGCTTTAGCTGATGCTGGTCACCAGTGTCCAAAACACAGCAAAGGTTGGTCACCAGAAATAAAAAAACACAAAGAAGGCTGGTCACCAGAAATAAAAAAACACAAAGAAGGCTGGTCACGACGAAAATACAACGAAGGCCGGTCTGCCAGCATAACCAGCTAGACCAGGGGTGTCAAAGTCAAATGGACGGAGGGCCAAATAAAAAAATCAGCTACAAGACGAGGGCCGGACTGTTCGAATGTTCATTGAAAAATTTTTAAATGACGCATATAGTCTAGTGAACCTAATTGAACCTACTGAAAACCTAACAAATATATTACAATATGATCAGATAAATAAAGCAATATTTTCTTATGGCTCTGTCAGTAATCTTTAATTTTCAACAGACACAAAAGACAAATTTCCTTTATATAAATATCCCCATAACATGAACATTAAATGAAAGAAACCGGTATTCAAGGCACCATCAGTAGACTATATTTTCTATTTTAGCAAAAGTGGGCTAAATTTACTTCAAAGAAAAAACAATAATAGCAATTTTCTATCATCCACTCAACTGAAATATTTTTAAAATATAATTGGATTGAAATACAAAAAAATAAAGTGCAAAAATCTATTAATCAAAAACAACACTTTGTTTAAGGAGAAGTAACATGCAGTGAAAACAAATATTAAATTTTAACTTTTAAACTTGAACTGAGTAAAAACTCTAAATATGTGATTGCACAGTAATGTTCACTTGTTTGAGGTTGAGGGTGATACTTGGTGGTGTCCCATCTTTTCCACAAGTTCATCAATGTTCGGGGTAAGGCTCTGAGCTGAAGAAATCCTCAGAATTGAGTGGAGGTGTTCAGCAGTAAGTCGACTTCTGTGTGATGTTTTGTTCAGGTTCATCAAAGAAAACAGTTGTTCACACAGGTATGTGCTGCCAAACATAGACAACGTTTGAGCAGCCTGGATGCGCAGCTGGGGCATTGTGCCGGGGAGGAAACGGGCGAACTCCGCAGCACCCACTGCCGCATATTTTGCCCTCAGTGCATCATTGCATTGGAGGTCAATCAACTCCATTTGGAGGTTTGGTGGTGAGCTTTCCACGTCAACAGCAAATGGGTTACCGAGCAGTTCCAACCTGCTTTTTTGTGCTTCAAAGTCAGCAAATCGGCGTCGAAAGTCAGCGGCAAGCATACCTATTTTATCAGCCAACTGTGTGCTCGGGAACGCACTGGTAGAGAGCTTCTCTTTCATGGTCTGGCAGCTGGGAAAGTGGCTCAAATTTTCTTTCCGCATCTGCGTCTCCCACAGAGTCAGTTTGGTTTTAAATGCCTTCACTGTACTGTACATATCAGAGATGACACGATCCCGACCCTGCAGCTGCAAGTTTATTGCATTCAGATGACTCGTAATGTCACACAGAAAAGCCATTTCACACAGAAACATTTCGTCTCGGAGTTGTGTTGTGTCTTTCCCTTTGCTGTCCAAGAACAGACAAATCTCCTCACGAAGCTCGAAACATCTTTGAAGCACCTTTCCCTGGCTTAGCCATCGCACCTCTGTGTGATAAGGCAAATCACCATGCTCCGTTTCTAACTCCGTCAGAAATGCCTTGAACTGGCGGTGATTCAAACCTTTGGCTCTGATAAAGTTAACTGTGCGCGTGATGATGCTCATTACATGCTCCATTTTCAAGGCTTTACCGCACAACGCTTCCTGGTGTATGATACAATGATAAGCTGTCAGCTCACCTGTCGCGTTTTCCTCTTGCATCTTTTCCCGTATCTTCGCCACCAGTCCGCTCCTGTGTCCACACATCGCAGGTGCTCCGTCGGTTGTCAAACCCACGAGTTTTTCCCAAGGCAGCTCCATCTCATTTACACATCTTGACACCTCTTCATACAAATCATGCCCCGTAGTTGTGCCATGCATAGGACGTAAAGCCAAAAACTCCTCTGTCACGCTTAGGTTGGAGTCCACTCCGCGGATGAAAATTGACAACTGGGCAATGTCAGAAATGTCGGTGCTCTCATCCACAGCCAAGGAATATGCAATAAAATCTTTTCCCTTTTTCACAAGCTGCTCTTTTAGATTGATGGACAACTGGTCTACTCTCTCGGCAATGGTGTTTCTGCTCAGACTCACATTTAAAAAGAGTTGCCTTTTTTCTGGGCAAACTTCGTCACAAACTTTAATCATGCAGTTTTTGATGAAATCCCCCTCCGTAAATGGCCGGGCTGATTTAGCGATCTCTTCTGCCAAAATAAAACTGGCCTTGACAGCAGCCTGGCCTTGTGATTTGTCCATATTCTTGTTTTTGTCCGCGTGTTTCGTTTCATAATGTCGTCTCAGATTATACTCTTTCAGTACCGCCACACTTTCTCCACACAGAAGACACACAGGTTTTCCAGCTACCTTCGTGAACATATACTCCGACTCCCACCTTGTTTGAAACCCCCGGTTCTCAGTATCCACCTTCCGTTTTGCCATTTTTGATGGGTATCTGAAAGTTAATTTTACTGTGATGCTGACGACTGCTGTGCCAATAAATATTGAAATGAAGCAGCCTACTGCTCGGTGCGTCACCTTTGCATTGTGGGAAATGTAGTATTGGTGCGTGTAAAAGATCTGCGGGCTGCCGGCTTGCTGCGGGCCGGTTCTAATAATAAATCAAGATCATCCCAGGGGCCGTAAAAAACCTTCTTGCGGGCCGGATGTGGCCCGCGGGCCTTGACTCTGACATATGTGAGCTAGACCATGCTGGTCAGCCAGCAGAACCAGTTAGACCATGCTGGTCAGACCAGCTTGACCAGCATCCAACCAGCACTGACCAGCTTAGACCAGCATGGACCAACTTGAAATGTATGCTGGTCTACGCTGTTTATTTTCAGCAGGGATGATTACAATTGATATGCAGCCATTGTTAATGGATGTCGGCTTCAATGCCCTGATGGCATATCTAGAACCAGACTACAGGATGCCAGGTCTAAAAAAACGCGTCGGCCCGGATGGAGAAATTGTACAATGATTCCTCTGCATGTACAAAGCACAAGCTCTCAAACACCCCATACGTGGTTACTACGTGGTTACAGATGATTGGACCTCTATGAACATGCTGTCATACATCACTGCATCGAGCCATAATATAGATGACAGGTGGGACATGAAGTCCCATGTAGAGACCACTGAGAACATGGAGGAATGGCACACAGCACAGAACCTAAAAACGGCATTAACTACCATTATTGCTGAGTGGGTGGAGGACAGCAGGAAGGTGAGCGTCATCTGGTAGCCCTGACCGCGTAGATGGAACTAAATAGCCCCCTTATTGGTCATGAGCAGGACAATATCCGCATTATGAATTGACATGGAATTGTACAACAAACAAAAAAATCTTATAGTTCTAGACAAAAATGGCTGTTTAAAGTTAATACTGCATATTCCAACTTCCACGAGGCGTATTTCAAACTCATGTTTGTTTTGCATGAAGAGAGGACGGAGAGAAAAAAACAGAATGGTCTGGGTGAGTAGCTGTAAAGGCATCATTCCTCTTTGCACCCACACTTCAATCTGAAATACACTACATGACCAAAAGTATGTGGGCACCTGCTCGTCGAACATCTCATTCCAAAATCATGGGCATTAATATGGAGTTGGTCCACCCTTTGCGGCTATAACCGCCTTGACTCTTCTGGGAAGGATTTCCACTAGATGTTGGAACATTGCTGCGGGGACATGCGATACAGCCACAAGAGCATTAGTGAGGTCGGACACTGATGATGGGCAATTAGGCCAGGCTCGAAGTCGGCGTTCCAATTCATCCAAAAGGTGTTCGATGGGGTTGAGGTCAGGCTCTGTGCAGGCCAGTCAAGTTCTTCCACACCGATCTCAACAAACCATTTTTGTATGGGCCTCGCTTTGTGCACGAGGGCATTGACATGCTGAAACAGGAAAGAGCCTTCCCCAAACTGTTGCCACAAAGTTGGAAGCACAGAATAGTTTAGAATGTCATTGTATGCTGTATCGTTAAGATTTACCTTCACTGGAACTAAGAGGCCTAGCCCGAACCATGAAAGACAGCCCCAGATCATTATTCCTCCTCCACCAAGCTTTACAATTGGCACAATGCATTAGGGCAGGTACCGTTCTCCTGGCATCCACCAAACCCAGATTAGTCCATTGAACTGCCAGAAAACAGTTTCCACTGCTCCAGAGTCCAACGGGAGCGAGCGTTACACCACTGCAGCCAACGCTTGGCATTGCACATGGTGATCTTAGGCTGGTGTGCAACTGCTCGGCCATGGAAACCCATTTCTTGGAGCTTCCAACGAACAGTTCTTGTGCTGACGTTGCTTCCAGAGACAGTTTGGAACTCGGTAGTGAGTGCTGCAAACGAGGACAGACAATTTTTACACACTACGCACTTCAGCACTTGGTGATCCCGTTCTGTGAGCTTGTGTAGCCTACCACTTCGCAGCTGAGTCGTTGTTGCTCCTAGATGATCCTACTTCACAATAACAGCACTTACAGTTGACCAGAGAAGCTTTAGCAGGGCAGAAACTTGACGAACTGACTTGTTGGAAAGGTGGCATCCCATGACAGTGCCAACTTTGAAAGTCACTGAGCTCTTCAGTAAGGCCATTCTACTGCCAATGTTTGTCTATGGAGACTGCATGGCTGTGTGCTCGATTTTCTATACCTGTCAGCAACGGGTGGGGCTGAAAGTGTCGAATCCACTCATTTGAAGGGGTGTCCACATACTTTTGTATATCAACAAAGCTGTGTGTATGGGGATTTCCCGTTACTAACACAGGGGAGGGAGAGAAAGCAGGAGAAATAGATTATTCTTCATGAGTTTAACATTCCAGGCATGCAGCTACCCAGAGATGATGGGGAGGCTCAAAGGTTTTTGGGTGCAGAATAAAAAGGACTTGGGAGGGTAATATAAATGTTGAGGTTGCTCTGTGATTATTAGTCAAATGATGGTTCAGTAGCTTCAATAATATTTTTACAAATCAATTTTCATGGATATGAATGAAACAGACTGCAAGACAGACTATAAGTCATGCAAACCTCATTAGGCTTTCCTTTTGTAAATGTGTGTGTTCAGTAGTTATTGCATTTAACCATAATACAGATTACTTGATAATGGCTTAATAAATCCAAAGTTCACTGTGGTCCGGAAAATTAATTTCAACAGGAGCGCAGGCATTCCTGTAACATTTCGATTTGCCACCCCCCCTAATTGCATGACAAACAGACACAGTTAGTACAGCAGATAAGCTCAAATACAATCGTACCGCTGTGGTATAGACATGTGAAATTTGGCACACTTGTATAACTAAACAATTACTGATATAGTACCATTTGATCCAGGCATCATCGAAGACGGTAGCGCCACCTATAGGCTAAACCTGCAAATGAATATCGACATTATCTCAGCTATATTTTAGACTCCTGCTTTACGTATGTCAAATATTAACAGATGACTGTAATTACCAAAAATACCAGACATGTCTATTAACAGAGAGATTCCAATAGAATCCAAAAGAGATTCCAATATTATCCAAAAGAGATTCCAAAAGAATCCAAAAGAGATTCCAATAGAATCCAAAAGAGATTCCAAAAGAATCCAAAAGAGATTCCAAAAGAATCCAAAAGAGATTCCAATAGAATCCAAAAGAGATTCCAAAAGAATCCAAAAGAGATTCCAAAAGAATCCAAACGAGATTCCAATATAATCTTAATAGAGAAATCCTCCAAAGCAGCAGGGAGTCAAGGGCCGGACTGAAGTTCATTAATTCGTCTCATGCAAAGATCAAACACATAACTAACGTGATAAGATGGGTTAAATAACAAAAGGCATGCTCATTTTGTACCAGATAATAACACATCCAAGATAGGTTATTTATAGTACTTAAAAGAGTAAAAGACAGATGTAACCAGGTTTTAAAAATCAGGTCATAGGGGCTAATGATGTAACAGACCATGGAGACAACAAATCCATGTGGAGCTCATTTGGGGAGAAATCAGGGTGGCTGAATCTTTATTTTAAGAAACATCCTTCAGGGTACTAGAAGCCATAGAGTTGAGACCCTAGCATACCCAT
Source organism: Oncorhynchus clarkii lewisi (assembly GCF_045791955.1). Taxonomy (NCBI): domain Eukaryota; kingdom Metazoa; phylum Chordata; class Actinopteri; order Salmoniformes; family Salmonidae; genus Oncorhynchus; species Oncorhynchus clarkii. Next base: position 50,676,246 of record NC_092149.1, on the reverse strand, counting down.
AATGCTAAGGATGTCCAGGTCTTTGGGTTCCTGGCCAGTTGTTGATCCAGCCAGTTGTCTGGTCCTGAGAATGATACACCCTGGTCCTGTTGACTTGTTGTGTGGGAGGTTCTTCTCTCAACTTCCAGCGTAATCACTTGGTTCAATTCATGACTGCATGGCTTCCTAGAAACACATGAACTGATTTTCCCTGTAGTGGATTTAAAATAGCCAGGGTCTCTCTGGACTGCGGCTTTCCAGAGGCAGGCCTGAGAGCTGCAGGTCCTTAGGGAGTCCCTTGGTACAGTACATCTGGCTCCATTAAGCCTGTGAGGCTGGCTCTCTGTGAACATCACCCAACACACACATCGCCTCACACAAACTGCTTCACACACACACGGCACCTCACACACACTACGGGTTGGGTTGCAGACGGGTGGTGTCAGATCGCCTCGCTCTGCAAACAAGCTCCGGAAGACATCATCATGCCAAAACACAGCTCATTAAATGCTATTAGCGAGTCATTTAAGCAAATTGAGTCCCCTCTCGACTCCTCTGGTTAGCAAACAGCTTTAGGGTCACAGCTAAAGATGGGGTGGAAAAGCAGGACAAATGAAGCTACTCTAGGTCACTCACCGTAACGCCGCTTGTGGGACTTACAGAAATATCATGTTGTTAATGATCACAGACCAGTCTTTGACTCTAATGATATGCCAAGAGCAAACCAATGGGTTGTTTGAGGATATATCATATCCATGTGGCCAGAGTGAAAGCATGCCCTAAAATAACAAACACCTACTGAGAGAGAAACACATCAAATAAAGTCATGAAACGTTTTGGTACTATCATGTGAGGGACATGGACAGGCAAGTGTCCTCTGTAGAATGAACACATATCGTTTATTGATTCTCAGTGTGCCACCATGTTATTTTCCTTTTGAGATTGTGGTTTAAATGTGATAAATGCACAAAATGCTTTTAATCCAATAGGCTACATCTTTATAGAACAGTAGTAAGACCTCAGTGAAAAGCATTTAAGGCCAGTGCCGGCGGGGGGGATGGGGATCATGAACTGTGAGCTGGGGGAAAAGTAATTGCACATCAAACTTTGACAAAATGCTGTTTTTGATACTAGAAAATTGGAAGCTGATGCCTTTTCCCTCATGCTGCCGGAACACATAGATAATCTGAGGATTCTGAATCTCTGATGATAAACACTACGGATTTCTGATGCATAGGGAGGTAGAAGCAGGGTAGGAGGCATCTTTCCCTAACACTCTAAGCTACCAGCCCAAAACCCTGACAAGACAATTTTCTACTAGTCAGAGGATGGTAGAAGCTTCTTAAAGATTAATCTTCTATTAGTAATGGGTCTTATGCAAGTGTTCTCAACCAGTCTGGCCCAAAGACGCATGTGGTTCTAAAATAGAATGTTCTGAACCAAAAAACTCCACACGTGTCGGACTGTGAACAAAAGTTTGTACATTTTGTTGAATTAAATAACTATCATCAATATGCCAATTCACTATAAGTTTGAGTTTCATGCAATATTCTGAAAGCGTTGTGGGAATATTGTAAGAAATACAAGACAACAATGTTACAATAATAAACTTCTAGGCTAGTTATAAAATCAGGTCTGGCACATTCGTTTATGTCCATGTCGATCCACTTCCAACTTGATATCATTGCAAATGTTTTATCCACTTTCAGTGATTTGCTGTCTTTTCTATTGGCAATGGAAGATGATCCAATCAAAAGTGAACTAAATGTCCGACAGGCCCTTCATAACCACTAAACCAACAGCAAAGGTTCAGTGACAGTCAGTTGTTTTCTTTCTTTCTGATAGACGGGATGAAATGATGACATTCACAGGCCTGTTTCAAAACCTGGTGTCTGGAGCCTGCCTCCAGACACTGCAATAAATCAGGATGACGTTGCCGAGTCCGACTAATGGCGACTAAACAGAAGATTAATACGACTCAAGGTTTTGATAAAGGTCAATTTGGTAAAAGTATGCATCCGTTTGAAGCAATTACTACCAGCGATCTGGCTGTACCTGCAGAATTAGGGTTGCCATGGATACCTGCTGAGCTGGAAATGGGAATGTTCCCCTGCATGACAACAAATTGGATTGGTTCATTACACTCCTATTTACCACTGCTGAAGCCAAGCACGCAAAAACTTAAAGACACTGCCAGTCAGGTATAAAGACACTAGCTTTGCATTTAATTCATTAGATATACCAACATTGTAAATATATTTCAGCTTGTGCATGTCTGGAAGATTTAAGTATCATTCTTTCTTGACATGAAAGTTCATATTTTGTGGTTTATGCTTAAAGAAAAAGGGCAACAATTGTATTTTTTATTTTATTATTATTAATGTTGATTGACCTCCAAACTGGTACATAAGCTTGCATTTCCGTCCTCTAAAAATAAATGATAACCCTGGTGCAATGTGACGAGACGCCAATATCGAGCAGCCAATCTCAGTGCTGAGGCACCCTCTGGTTTGTTTTCCATTGTAAGGCTGCATTGATCTGATTATCCGTAGTAGCCCGGTACCTTCCACTGTAATAGACAAATCGACACATCAAACCTCTAAAACAAGCCTAATCTAAGCCTTTTCTCCATATAGAGGGCGACAGGTAGCCTAGCGGTGAAGAGCATTGGGCCGAAATTACGCTGCTTCAAATCCCCGAGGCCGACTAGGTGAAAAAATCTGCCAATGTGCCAATGTGCAAGACACGTAACCCTAATTGCTCCCGTAAGTCGCTCTGGATAAGAGCATCTGCTATAAATGACTGAAATGTACAAATGTAAATGGATAGACAATACAACTGACCTAACACGCCCATCAATCAAGTCAGAATCGGTCAATACCAACTGCAAGGGACTCTGTTTACATAATGTCACTAACTATTAGGATAAAAGGTCTGCAAGTCTAATCATGTACACTAGTAAATTACAAATCATGAATGTCTGTGCCGAGGCATTTCTGGGGGTGTGCTGTTTACACGGGTGAGAGAGAAGGATTTCCATATGTCAATTAGACTTGCTTGATGAACGCTCCATGACAATCAACATGAATAATCTAGAGACCAATTACTTGTCTACAGGCCACAGGGCTGCAGAGAAAAACAGTTCCCCCCACAGGCACTGGAACATGAGATGTGCCGGCATAAACGACACGTCCTACAGGAACCTCAGATACCGATTAATAAAGAGAAGGAAACTAACTAGCCGACTTACTATACCCTTGTTTTTTCTCTGTATTCATCCCAGGGGTCAAGTGGAGTAGCATTGTGAGAAATAGTCAAATTATCAAGTGTTGACCATCTGCTACTGGACATTGTACAAATGGGCAAACTGTACAAATGCTGTAGTTCATGGCACAAAAGAAATGTACCCGCAATATCATCGTATCCAAGGACGAGTTCAAATAAAGCGTTTATACATTTCTCGTTCAGCTAACATGCCAAATGAACATTTGTATTTGTAAGGTACGAAATCCATCAAAGCTTTATTCCGATGTTTGTGTTTTATCCTCTCTTGGTAAGTTAATGGTGGTGTTTCTCAAGTTGTTCATATTCCATCCAGTGCATTATGTCTAAGGTACTGTGCGGCTTTCATTAAGACGACTCACCGACACAATATACCAATATATTACTGGAGGGTTTACGACAGTCAGATTGATAAGATATGGCTGGAACCTCATCTTTTCGGGAGACATCTCTCTGTGTGGTGACACACTCCCCTGAGTGAACAGAGTTTTAATTAAACCCCAAGCACTAGAACGGAGGATAAAGTCTTCACGACTTTAATACCTTGTCAGTCGCTGCCGTGGAGGTGAAGAGAAAGCTGGGAAGTTATTTACACCAAGGGGAGAGTTCATCTGCTTTGATGATCTTAGATCTCTAATCACATAGAGAAAGATTGTAAATATCATTGCAGAGTAACCCACCCTACCAATACACTGAGATGCCAGGTAAGGGCAAAAAGTTCCTTCGCAAATATGAGTACATCTAGCGAGAAACAGGTAGCTCAGAACATGCGTCTACGCCATACTTATTTTCCACCATAATTTGCAAATAAATTCATTACAAATCCTACAATGTGATTTTCTGGATTTGTTCTTCTCATTTTGTCTGTCATAGCTGAAGTGTACCTATGATGAAAATTACAGGCCTCTCTCATCTTTTTAAGTGGGAGAACTTGCACAATTGGTGGCTGACTAAATACTTTTTTGCCCCACTGTATCAGTGCAATGAATTACTTTATTTACTGACTGTGGGCTAATACGGTGGCGTATGAAGTGTATTAGCACAGTATGGTATGTGGAAAAGGCTTATTCTGAGTACTACTCGTATCAGATAGGGAAGCTGAGCATGACAGACTACTCTGTCTACAACAGTCTTACCAACAGCCTCCTTTAGCCCCTTATTTCAGCATTCATGTGCACTCAGGAGTGTAAGACTGGTGGTCTAAAAATGATATGAACTGCTTTGGAAATACCGAAGTAGAAAAAGGGGGACTTCAAACAGAATATATTTCAAGCTTTGATGTATAGTTAGTGCCTTTATGGGCCCCCCCAAAAAAGCAAGAGTTTGCAGAGAGCTTAGTCAAAAAGGTAATAGAAGTCTTGCTTCTCAATACTCCAAAGAAGCCATACATTGTTCTCTGACTATGAAATCACTTTTTTTTTTTTTTTTTACAACAGTTGATTGGTCAGTTGGAACATCTCTGATTTGTGAATAGACGGAGGACTGTGTGCATATTTCTTGGTTCATTGACATCTTCCATACACCCTGCAGGCCTCGGGCAAAACCTCCACTAAAATGATTAAGATCAAAGGCACGACGACAACAACAACAAAAATGACTCACTGACTCAGTCGTCGACCGCGCAGCGGGCTTCATGCAAGCGACACGACGTTCATACAGGTCGGTCCAGTCGAACGCACGAAGGTGGCGCTCCTCTTCGGTCATGGAGAACCGGTCTGCTTTGCGTTTGACTGATCCACATGGCTGGTCAGGTTCGCTTTGTGTTCAGCGGAAGGAGCTCCACATCGTAGGCAGTCAGCGCAGACAGTCGAACCGTATTGACATTGCAGAAGGTTTTGGCAGGGAAGTATCTCTGTTGGTCTCTTCTCATCAAGTTTGGTGATATGATGGAACTAGAAGTAGTAGGTGATAGCACAGATGCGGTGGTAGAAGAAGTAGCAGAGTGACCCGGAGAGAGCCAGAAAGGCAGAGCTCGATGCTGGAGGAACCGCGGCTGACTGCATGTAGTAGACCATGGAGAGACGTTCTGCTGGAAAATCGCTGCAAATCTTCTGGCATATTCAGCTCCTCGGGGCGAGTATGGATAGGACAGGAGTTGGACTCTGGGGAAACTTTCATACCATCCACCCAAATGTGTTGTTAACATTTGATACCTCATAGCTAACTAACAAGACTGAAGTGGATTTTATTTTTTTATTATTTTTTGAATTTTACCCCTTTTTCTCCCCAATTTCGTAGTATCCAATTGTTGTAGTAGCTACTATCTTGTCTCATCGCTACAACTCCCGTACGGGCTCGGGAGAGACGAAGGTTGAAAGTCATGCGTCCTCCGATACACAACCAACCAAGCCGCTGCTTCTTTAACACAGCGCACATCCAACCCGCAAGCCACCAATGCGCCGGAGGAAACACTGTGCACCTGGCCACCTTGGCTAGCGTACACTGCGCCCAGCCCGCCACAGGAGTCGCTGGTGCGCGATGAGACAAGGACACCCCTACCGACCAAGCCCTCCCTAACCCGGGCGACGCTAGGCCAATTGTGCGTCGCCCCACGGACCTCCCGGTCGCGGCCGGTTACGACAGAGCCTGGGCGCGAACCCAGGACTCTGATGGCACAGCTGGCGCTGCAGTACAGCGCCCTTAACCACTGCGCCACCCGGGAGGCCCCAAGACTGAAGTGGATTTAATGACCTTTTATACACAGCAGCCAGTTTATTCAGTACACCCCCCAATTTACAAAAATGGTTCGCTCCAACAGACAGCAGACAGTCATTGGGGCATTAAGTTACTGTTCGGTTGCATGTTAGTTTGGACAAAACAAGTGACCGAAGCGACTTTGAGCGTGGTATGATCGTCGATGGCAGTTCCAGTATCTCAGAAATGGCCGACCTCCTGGGCTTTTCATGCACAACACTTGTCTAAGGTTTACTGAGAATGGTGGGACAAACAAAAACCATCTGGTAGGTGGCAGCCCTGTGGGTGAAAACAGCTCTTTAATGAGAGGTCGGAAGAGAATGTCAAGAATCATGCAAGCTAACAGGCGGGCCACAAACAGGCAAATAATGGTGCAGTACAACAGTTGTGTGCAGAACGACATCTCGGAATGCACAACTTGTCATTCCTTGTCACGGATGGGCTATTGCAGCAGACAACCATGCCGGGTTCCACTCCTATCAGCTAAAAACTTAAGAAGCGGGTCCAATGGGCACGCGATCTCCAACACTGGATAATTGAGACGTGGAAAAACATTGCCTGGTCCATGCTGATGGCAGAGTCAGGATTTGGCGTAAGCAACATGAGTCCATGGCCCGTCCTGCCTAGTGTCAACGGTACAGGCTGGTGGCGGTGGTGTAATGGTGTAATGGAATGTTTTCTTGGCACCTGTTAGGTCCCTTTGAGCAATGTTTCCGTGCCCGAAGAATTCAGGCTGTTATGGAGGCAAAGGTGGGTCCGACCCAGTACTAGATGGGTGTACCTAATAAACGGGCCACTAAGTGTGTATCTCTGGCATCGGAGAGACACAGCCACTCCACTGTTTCAAAATTACCATCGGCGGATTACACACAGGGAAAGAAACCACAAGTAGGAAAGTCAACCACATTACCCTTTCCATCAACAAACCTTTTATCATCAACGAAGCTCCTCACAACAGGAAAAATGCAATCAAATATCTAGATCATAAATGAAAAACAAAGTAGAATAGAAAAATGTCCATATAAAAAGCTTTCTCTTTTGGTTGAATGAGTGCAGGAAGCTGTTCTAATGGTCTTTGTTCCCTCTGGTTCAGATAGCAGGCATGGTAAGGGCTTATTGATCAGCAAAATGGGACATGCTTTAGCAACATTAGAACAGATTTGCGTGAAAGCATCCAAAAACAGTATTTGCTTGAAAACACTGTTGAGCAACCTTGAGAAAATATGTTTTAGGCCTACAGTTTTTGTGGTTCGTGTTCCATTTGAGCATTACTCAGTAAAATATCTTCAATGAAAAATACTCAAGCTAAATATTGACTACAAAAGTCCTTGTAGATAGATTGTTCAACATTATGGTTATATCAACATAGATATTTTCGAGTGTTTGCCATCCTTCCACTCATGGCCAGACAATGATTTGCTGTTAAACAGAGAAGTGGGCTCTGGCTTCCTCCCAAACAACCCCCAACCCAGTGAGACATCTCACTATAGGGAGCATGATGTCCTGCCGACACTGATCAGAGTGCAGCCAAAACACAGCATGTCCTCTCTGCCTGCCATCTCTACAAGATTAACACCCTCTTAGCCAGCCTTCCAGTACCCAGGTAATACTCTCAGGCTAGATATTGTGCTGTATTGCCTGACAAAGGATTACAATCATCTCCCTCGGCGATGCTCCAACTTCATCCAATAATACATCTAAGAAACTCTCCGAAAACAGGATGATGCTTGGAACCTCATCAATTCTTCACTCTGAAGGTCACTACAATTTGCATGGTTTACATAAAGTTCATATGTTAAATCATTTAGGAGTTAAAGGGGCGGAAACTATTGCAATTAACCAAACATACCTCAAGCTGGGTCAAAAGATTTGTGGTACAGTGTTTGGAGAAAAACGTCCAAGCTCCCGGGAAAAACATGTCCTGTAGAATCTTAAATCATAGATTCCTATAAAGAAAATAAACTGTTCAATGTATCATCTCCCCCATAACCTCTGTCATATCCCCTTTTGTAATGCATGAGTCTGTGAGAGGACAGCAACATGCCGCCTGTAGAACCTAGGCTCTTAAACCTGCTCAAATAAAATTGATCTGGCATTGGCCTAGCTAGCTTCCAATTAACTCCAATGCCTTTCATTTCTCTCTCCTGCGGCTCCAAGTCCCAGCTCTACCTCTCAACGTAGTATTTCTATGGCTGCTGTGGGTACAGGGTCATGGAAATGTCCAGGAGAGGCAACAATTTAATAGAAGTTGTGCTCAAGCTTGGATAGCCCCTATACTGCGCTGGATCATATTATCTGTGGGAAGAAGATTGATGTCTGAGTATCTGTTGCAGACATCATAGTCCATCTTTATATTGCCGTAAATTGCTGTAAACTTGGGCACAGAGAACTTTATACATCCAGAATATCTAGACTCTGTTAGACACTGACCATTGTTCTGTTTAGGCAAGTTACTATTGTTCCCCATACTCTCCTCAGTACCTCTCCATTATTAGATTTGGCTAAATTGTGCAGTTTAGATTAACAAATACTTGGGGGCGGGGGGAAGCGGCCAACTTGACGCTGTCTCCCATTCGTTAGAACAAACTGCATTAGTCTGAACCAGCAGCCAGCAGGACACGTGATGTATGTACAAGTGAGCAGTTCATTAGCAGGCCTATGAGGAATGACAGTGCAAAACTGTCCCATAGCGAATTAAAGACATTCTAATTGCTGGACCGGCTCACCACTTTCATTCTTTGAGGCCTTTTTTACCATCACAGGAATGGACTCTGGAACGTATTCACTCAAGTGAGTTCTAAATGTATCATTCCGCATCACAGACGATTGAAACAAAAATAAAACGCACATCATGTGAAAGGAAACGGAAAAAGACACCTCTGGCCAGATATCATTTGACTTTCCAGAGAGGAAGTGTGGCCCATGAAATAAAGAATAGTGTGAATAAATGGAAATGATAATACACGCGGTCCAACAGGGACAAGGACATTTAATTAAAACATATCATATCTGCCTCAAGCAGAAGAGACATGGACAGATGTACCTGATGCCTTTCTATAAGACCTGCAGTGATTCGTGTGACATTCCCTGAATAAATTGTGCTGTGACGTTTGACACATAAATATATAGGATAAATTGTGATTGTTTGCTGTAATCCCTTTCTCCTGTTTGTTTAGAATTTGGGCTCACAATTAAATCACAGGCCAAACTGCATGTTCATTAGAGACTGATAATGATTTTTTAATCCGACTCAATTTGCTAAAGTTCCCTCATAATAATCAAAATTACCCCAAGCAGGCTGAGCAGAAATATCACGATTTCCTACTCCTTATCCTCCCAGATATGCCTAAAAACCATGTACTTTGTATAATTAGCTTCCATAAATGATGAATCCCAACTAATTAATATTTCCATGTCTGGCTAGGGTAACAAAATTATGAGCTGAGTTTTTTTCTCACACTGAAATTCTCTTCTGCGTTTAACTGATTGCAGACAAATGTAAATAATAGGCTGTGTAATAAGTCTAGAAGTTTAACGCTTCCTAAGGGCTTATTTAGTGTTCAACATGATGATTAAACTCAACCCTCTCAGAAACTATTGTAAAAGGTTGCATCAGTACTCTATGCAAATAATTGTCCTTCCACCAATCAAGAATGCGCACACTAAAAAAGGGGTGTTAACTTACTATCTTGACCATATATGAAGATAAAGGCTCATTACTTTGAGGGTTAGTGTGTAAACAGTAAACACAGGTCTATATTTGGTCATTCAAAAAAAGTATTTGAGAGACATTTTGAACAATGAAGCGAATTCTAGCAACATTGGCCTCTGGCATGTAATGAATTGTCCCTTCTTACCTTATCAGCCAAGGCACCAATAAACACAGTCCTTGGAGCTCCAACTCTGAACAAAATTACTTTGAGGGCTTTCAGCCACCTGGAATTGTGCCATTATTTATGAAATATCAGGAAAAAAATACCCAACCTCTTGGGCTGATAGCAGTCTAATTTATGCAGTCTAATGCAAGTGGTCTTAAGGGCTCAACCAGGAGAGAACAAACATTTCCAGGAGCTCATTGTATTTGGAAAGATGCCTAAAACTAAAATAAACAACCTACATCCTAGAGTTAATGTAGTGCCATGTCCAGACTGGGCTCTAATCATAAGCATGAGCATTGAACTTCAAGTGACCCGTTATCACTAAATAGAGACCACAACACAATTTACATGGGAGTATATAATACGTTGACATAGCAGAACAGTATATTTGTGGCATCATCACCTCTCTCACAGGAAATGTGCACGAATACCGGTCTTGTGTAAGATACAGTATTCAGATGCATGTGTATACTTCTCATCTGATTCAGAGCAAACAGAAAACACTACATAATACATATAATGCAAACAACAAACAACTGCTGGGCCTACAAGCAGCCGCCCAGCTGGGAGACTATCCTCAGAAGTCGTTATGACACAATTCCACTTGTGTCTTCATTCATTCGACAACCAAACGAAGACGCATTCGAATCAACGCAACATGAATAAAGAATAAAACGGCCTTCCTGAGATTGTAGAACAGAGATTCCTTCAGTATGTCTGGTTTACTTTCAGTCCATTCCTGAATTCACTGTTTCCTCTTGTACCTCTCTCTCCCTCCCGATTCACTCTGAATTCATATGGGCCCTGTTTTCACACTAATTGTGTGTGTGTGTTTTTGCAAGAAAAAATGATGGTTGCTCTCGGGAGAAACATCATGAATGAAGAAAATAACTTGCAATAAATGAAACGAACATGTCCGATGGGAGCTGAGGGATGCCTCTCAACCTTAAAAGTAAATTGACAGTCTTACTAAGTGAGCAGTTGCAGCGGGATGTGGTGTTCAAATAGAAGATTTGGGAAACTGTGACATTTCCACAAAATCAACAAATGAAGTGCTCGGCTGCCAAGTGTTCTATTAAAAGCTTGTCAGTAGTTCAACATGCTTGCTGATTCAACTAACATATCAGGGCACATAGTGCGGTTTGAAGTCGCATAAAACATGACAAAAAAATCTAATTGAGACACTTCATTTCGCTAATACCAAACATCTCGGGAAGGCTTATGGGAAGCCTATGCTAGCGTCCTTTAGTTAAATGGAATGGCAACCAAAAGGTCAAATAGTGACATTTGTACTGAACATCTCCTACTCACTGGAAATAGCCAATGGAGAAAACCATTTTAAAAGGGCTGCGTACGAGACGGAACAAGATTTGCGTGTTCCATGTTGACATTTCGCCCCCATTGTAGGTTATCTTTCAAGCTTCCTTAGAATACATTAAAACATGACAAAAAAAACTCCTCTGTTGACAAACATTCCAATAATTTGCATCTATACAAAACCCATGAATTCATTTATGCATTGCTTTGCCACAGTCCAGTGAATAGTCACCTTTCATTGGCTTAACTGAGACAGAAACACACCTCAACAACTGTTTGAAGCAATCAGTATGCCACAAAGTATTTGGGGTCTTATTCTGACAACTAGCTAAAAAAAAAAAGACCCAGGTTTAAATACTACTTGAAATCTTTAAAATTCTTAGCCTCCCCGAGTCTGCCTGGAGTGTCATAACTCAGGCGATTATTCTATTGGTTCTATTAAGCCAGGCAAGCTCAATCAACCACAGATAAGTATTTGAAATAGTATTTAAACCCATGTCCTCCTGAGACATGGGCCGCCAGATTGTCAATTCCGAATGTCCACTCGACTCTCTGACCACTGCAGCTGACTGACATGCTTGTAAGCTGAGCATACTCAAAACCCTATTCTCGTTTCCATCTCATTCCAATGTCAACGATCCAATGTCTTGAATGCTTTCTACACTAAAGAACTGCTTTAATCGCTCTCCTTTGCCTTCTTATCGACAGTCCCAAGGTCTCCCGCAGCTTTTTTTTTTTTAAACAGCACTTGTAAACTTACCTGCTCCGACCTCCCCTGGGTGCAGTCTGTTAGTGGCCCATTTAAAACAAATTAATTATTCAAAGGTATTATTTTCGACATTGAATCTATTCCCTGCATCGGCGATTGCTGATAATGGATCCCAGAGGATCCCTTGTTTAGTACACACCTTGACCTTCATAACAGCACCACAGACAAAAATTCTACACACTAAAAATCAATGTTTCAGCAGCAGGCCCCGGCAGTGTTTAAGCAAAGCACGCCACTAAGTGAATGTTCTGTCCGTAGCAGAGTGGCGGCTCTCGGTGTAGATGGCGTCATTCCAGTTGAAGAGATTTGACGTAGACTCTGGGGTGACCACCGTTCCAGATTGACACAAGCAGGCCCGTCAGCTGCAGGCTTCAGTATCAAACAGTGATACTTCTTCTGATGGTAAAAAAACAAAAACATTTACAGTAAATAGCCTACCCGTGACCATGGACAAGAACCAATTGTCTTCGACTCAATGATGCTTGCATAACAACCTTACTTAAGACATAAGACCTCAACCTAATACTACTGAACTTGCATCAGTCGTCTTGGCTAACCGTGAACTTGAACAAAATTCTATTTTGTGCTAACAAAACTGCCTATTGTAAGTGAATTGCCACTGATATCTACTGGCTAAGAAGACAAACAATATAGCACAAATTGATATATAAAAGGTATAATTTCCTTACAGATGGTTGAGATTGTGTTCATGTCTAGCCTTAACGCTTCATCATACGAGATTCTCTTAGGGACATATTCTTCCTTTTATTTAGACTCGTTGTGCTTTGGACTAGATGTGAAACCAGTTTAAATGAATTATGAGGACTCTGAGTGAGACAGAGGAGGTCAAGACTGTAGAATCACTGAGGCGAGAAACAGAAGCTGCCCAAATGGACTCTCATTACAAAAATCATCTTTAAAATGCGCAAGTGACATCTTTTATTTTATTATATTTTTCGCCTTTATTTAACCACTTAGGCCAGTTGAGAACAAGTTCTCATTTACAACTGCGACCTGGCCAAGATAAAGCAAAGCAGTGCGACACAAACAACAGAGAGTTACACATGGGATTAACAAACGTACAGTCAATAACACAATATAAAAGTCTATACACAGTGTGTGCAAATGTAGTAAGATTAGGGAGGTAAGGCAAGAAATAGGCCATAGTGGCGAAATAATTACAATTTAGCAATTAAACACTGGAGTGATAGATGTGCAGAAGATGAATGTGCAAGTAGAGATACTGGGGTGCAAAGGAGCAAAAAAAGAAATAACAATATGGGGATGAGGTAGTTGGGTGGGCTATTTACAGATGGGCTGTGTACAGGTGCAGTAACCAGCTAGTGGCCGTCCCAAGACTACAGAGTAGAGTAAAAATGGAAGCTAAACACGTGGCTAATTCTGAATACATTTGGGTTGATTTTTAGATGGTCATTTCAACTAAATTTCATCTGTGTATAGTTTGTTATATAGTACATTTACATTGACATAGCATCCCTGATGTCCAATTTATACATTTGGCAGAAACCAATCAACAATAGTGGAACTCATGCCACAATAGAAAACTAAGCTTTAAATGGTATGCTTATGATGACGCAAAAAAAAAAAAAAATTCTCTCTACAAACATTAACAGCAGTAATGTGTGTTAATCCAAGGAAAATCCTTTGCAATGTCAATTTCCCCCACAAATGAAGGCTTTTATGAATCAAATGTCTTATTATCACCAATTGATTATTTTTAGGGTTTTCTAAACAACGCAAATGGGAATATACTCCAGAGAATAACAGATTTTGCATTCAACGCAACACTCCCTATCAGAATTACATTTTTATCAACATGGCACTGGGAGAGCATTTAATTTAGAGACCAAAACTCCATTTCTAAAATCACACTGGAATTATATGCCTGGGGTGAAGAGAGGGGGGCACAGAGAGAATAAAAGTGTGTGAGAAAGAGGGAACGGAGATAGAGAGGTGGGTGAAAGAGAAAGTTTAATAGAAATTGCTTCATACAAAGGATTCATTAAAATACCTCTAGTCTATTCTCGTTCAAATAGACATACTGCAACTAAAATAGGGTAAGGGTGTGGGAGTGATGGCTCACCTGCAAGATTACACATTATCTTTCTCCTAGATGTAGTGTACCATATTTGCATCACAGAGAGTCAAAATGGAGATCTAATACTGCACCCTTTCTAAAAAATGTTCTTAAAAACATGGAAAATTCAGATTTGCTCTGCACTCAGACTTGTGTTTAGTATTCAAAAACATTTACACATGCACTTCTGCTAAGCGTTAGCCATAATATGAAGTGCTTATTACATGAGTTGTAGCCAGTGTACTTTCCTTATTTACATTTTTTGGAATGTTTGTGTTACAACTAACAGGCCAAACACATTCTTGTGTTGACAGCGGAAAGCTTAAATTCAAAGGTAAAATCTCTACCTGTGTCACATGAAGAGATAGATCCACTGTAATTTAACTTTCAATTACTTTCCAATCTGTCTAATAATAGTGATATTGACTTTCAGTCAATAATCAAAAATCAGTATGAGTAGGAAGCTAATTGTCTTCAAACTCATTAAGAGCTTAACAACCAGTGTCTGTGCTTACCTCAGAATGAATAAACGCTCAAGGCAAAGAGTAAAAGCACAGTTTCACACCTGTGTCTCAAACTTGGAGCTAACCAAGCAGCGTTGCTTGTGATCTCGCGTTAGACTCAAGGGCCTCATTTCACGTCAAAATATGGGTCTCGAATTCAAGTGATTCCTAGCCAGCTAGAACTACTGTTTGTGTAATAGAGTCATTTCAACACTGAGAAAAAAAGGACTAACACCTTTGATATCAGCAGGGAGCTTATTTTTTTCTTGTGAGTAGAGTAAAGCCAACCAAACACAACAAAGCTTTGCTCAAACATCGTCCTAATCACTGAGGCCACACAACCACACACTTAAACGAGGTACTGGCTACTGGACATCCTACAATGAACATCCACAGTGCCCTCTACTGGGGGAAAAAAACAATATCCCATTTCACCTTGACACTACAGGAGCAGTACGCAAGTGTTATGTATGGAGCTATGCAAACACCATCTGAGGCCATTGATTAAATAAAAAAACAATAAACTCTGCTGTGGCCTTCTAGACCTTACAGCGATTAAAACAGCAGATTGGTTTGATTTGGTTTTCTATACGCCAATGTAGAGAATCAACAAACAATGCAGAAAAGGCCTTTTTGGCCTGTAAAACGCACCATCAATGGCCATTATGTCATCACCCAAGGCTATCCCATGCAATCATTAGAGTGGTTGGTTTGTCCGGTGGTTGGTTTGTCCGGAGTCAATAAAAAGGCTAGAAGTAACTGAGTCAACGTCAGACTAGCCGGGCACACATTTATCAAAATAGTACATTATGGTTTGTTAAAAAAAGATATACTATTTGCAACTATTTCAAATGGATCTTAAAACAATTAGCCTCACCAGTTTGTCTGTCTAACCAGGCTTATACAACATATTTTTGCAAACATTTTTTCTTCTTCTGTAGATGAGGTAGGCCTAAGAACAGTATAGTAAAAATGTAATGGGCACATTGCTGAATGTTATCCAGACTCCATGATTTACAGTAAAACCTGAAACGCGTTGCTTATTGATAAAAACGTTCACAACTGTTTGATTTTGAACGCACCCCTTGTACTCAGTCAGCTGAGATTTGTTAGTGAACATAACTACAGTTTGACAACACATCAATGTAACACGTATTATCATGCAGGGGCTGTCTGACAGCTGCTGCAAGCAAAGCCGTAAAAGACATCCCCCGGAATGCCAAGTCCCTGATACACTTTCATCTTAAATGTACCGAATGTGCAAATATTATGATTTTATGGAAATAATGAAAATAACCACACGGCCAACTCCTGTAAATAAGTGACAGCGTTACTTTCTCCAATCAAATGAATGATGTACCTTCTTCAGAATAATGTGTGAATGCATTGCAGCAGCATTCATTAACATCACGATGCTTCTGAGAACATCCACCCTCTGCTTTCTGGAAACTGCCAGTGCTTGATCTGATTTGATTTTATTAGGATCTTTTTTTAGTCCTCATTTGGACTAATATTCCAAGAGTCCTTAAACATTCAAATGCAATTTCTAATCCGATCACATTTTCACTGTTACAAACAGACATAATACACTGACAACTTGACCAGATAGTCAATGTGTCGGTCTGAAAAGATAGATTGATTCCTTCATCTACCATAGTCCCACACAACCTTCCAATTTATTATAGTTAAATGGTTTTAAAGTATTGTTTGAATTTTATATATTGAAAGGTTTCTGGTTTGCTCAGATAAATCATTCAATTTCTTTACCGCTCTAAATCGAAATGTTCTTTTGCCTATTTCTCTTTTCTGTCAAGGTAACACATAGATGGTGGGAAATCTATTCCTAGTATTTACAGAACGTCTGTCTCTTACCAACTAAATACTGTTGTGAATAGAATTTGACCATTTCAAATGGTGTGCATAGTGAAATAAAATAAGCATGTTTAAAAAAAAAAATGTATCTTGTTGATTGATAACCAACCAAGAGCATGACTACAAGAGAAGAACCATATCTCCACCTTAAAACAATCCTTGCTGCTTTGTTCTGTGCAATCTCCAGCCTCCTAATTTCACTTGACCACAGAACGACAGTTCACCTGACTCCCGATTAAGAATCTTTCCAGGTAAATATTTAGCTATCCTTCTGATCATGCATACAGTTTTTAATTTTTTTTTTTACATAGATTAGTTATTTGAGCTGACCATGATAAGCAGTTGTCGAGCTGCAATCCTAGTAGTTTGGTTTCTGCCACTTCCTCAATTTGTGCTATGGATATGGAAGGGACTAAAGCCTCACAATAAAATCAACCTTAGACTAGGCCTACTCATAGGCCTACAGAGGTTTTCACAGCCAACCTACATAACCCAACCCTATATTTTCTTGCACTGCAATAATGCACATTACATTATTCATGTAGGCCTAGTAATCAAAAACAATGTAGCCTAGACATATTTTTTTGCATATTTCAATTCAACCTCACCTGATTTGTTGGCAGAAGAGTAGCAAGGTGTTTGCGAGGTGAAAGGTTCGATCATTTTCAATCCCAACTAGGCTATGCAATAAATGTTTGCTATGGAAGCTTGTTCCCACCCACCCCCAAAAAACTTTTAGTTATGAGATATTAAGTCATAATTATGAGATAGTAAATAATAATTATGAGATAGTAAGTCCTAATTATGAGATATGTGAGTCATAATTATGAGATAGCATGTCGTTATTTTGAGATTGTAAGTCAATAGGTCATGACGGTATGATGTGTATATCCTATAGTCAATCACACATTGTGTGTGTGTGTGTGTGTGTGTGTGTGTGTGTGTGTGTGTGTGTGTGTGTGTGTGTGTGTGTGTGTGTGTGTGTGTGTTCGAGAGAGATTGTTTGTGGTGATATTGTTCCATATTAATGGATTGGAGAGATTTGTTGAGCTGAGTTGTCGATGATCTGGTTGACATCAGATTGATTGATTCAGCTTGTTTAACTCCATTGTTTGTAAACGATGTAATTGTAGACAAACACAGTATACACTGTGACCTACTATCTCATAATTATGACTTCTAGGTGGTGGGCCGAAACCAAAAAACTATTCCCGTCTAGGGAGGAGCAGATTTTTGGACTATAAAATGTATTGGCAATTCTTGCACATTTTCTCATAAAAGTATATTTCAACACTGTTTCTCAGGCAAATTTGCCGAAGTGCTAAACTTGGAATCAATCAGAACTCCCGTACATACGCCTCGTGATGAAGGCAGCCAATGGCCGGCTTCTATTTAAGATGTAAACACAGACAGACAGTCATTGAAACACAGCCTCACATGAAAACTCTGGCTGCTGTCTGTGTGTTATGACTGAAGTAACATAAATATCTGTTTGAGTGCACTTGAAATATACAGCATGCAATGCAAATTGTCATATGAAGAGGTAACTCTGTTGACCACTTAGCCAATTTATTGAACGCTAGCCAATGTTACAGTTTGACTAGCCTAGCTATTGTAAATGTACATTTTCTAGTGTTTCATTAGCTAGCACTCTGTCTGCGAATTAAATTTTTTCATAATGTGTTGGCATGGTTACATGTCTAATTTCAATTAACTAGCTGCAGGCTTAAATAAACATTAAATCATATAATTTGCATAGAAACACAATTAAAAGCATGTACTGTAAATGGAAAGACATGTGGTGTGTCATGTATGCTACAAATGGAGGTTTAAAAACCAACGTTACAGCTGCAAATGCATATTATCCAACACGGCATATCCTACACATATTGCAATACAGTGTTTAAAAAAGGCTGGGCAAACTGTATACAATGTGCTCTGCGATAAGATGACCAGAGTTTGATTTCTATACCAGATGAGTCCGCCGCTGCCCAATACCATGGTGGACATGCACAATGTTGAATGCATTGGAATATAAGGTAGGGAGAATGATAAAGATCTTCTAGGATTTTAGAAAAAGCAGTTGGGGAATGTTTGAGTTTCAAATACTAAATGTTCAGGGAATGTGAATATATTTAGGTGGTTTAAATGATTAGGCTAACACGGAACCCACACCGGCTGCACGCGTGCACCATCGTGCATAAATGTCTTTTGTCCCCATACACCAAACGTGATCACGACACGCAGGTTAAAATATCAAAACAAACTCTGAACCAATTACATTAATTTGGGGACAGGTCAAAAAGCATTAAACATTTATGGCTAGTTAGCTTGTTAGCTAATTTGTCATATTTAGCTAGCTTGCTGTTGCTAGCTAATTTGTCCTGGGATATAAACATTATTTTTTTAACTAGGCAAGTCAGTTAAGAACAAATTCTTATTTTCAATGACGGCCTAGGAACAGTGGTTTAACTGCCTTGTCAGCTCGGGGATTTGATCTTGGAACCTTTCAGTTATTAGTCGAACGCTCTAACCACTAGGCTACCTGCCACCTCAGTTGTTATTTTACCTGAAATGCACAAGGTACTCTGACAATTAATCCACACATAAAACGGTCAACCGAATCGTTTCTAATCATCTCTCCTCCTTCCAGGCTTTTTCATCTTTGAACTTATATGGTGACTGGCATCTAAACTTTATAGCATTACCACGACGACCGGCAACACAGTTTGTCTTTCAATCACCCACCTGGGTGTAACCAATGAGGATATGGCACGTGGGTACCTGCTTCTATAAACCAATGAGGAGATGGGAGAGGCAGGACTTGCAGCACAATCTGCATCAGAAATAGAAAGGACTTATATTTTAGCCCTTGGCAACGCAGACGCTCCTTGAGCACGAGCAGTGTGGGTGCAATAATTGAATAACATAGATTTCAAAATGTATTTTTCAAAGTCAGGTTCAGAACTTTCCGACTAACCTTTTAAAAGTTAATGGCCCCAAATTCTTGCCAGTCCATTATTCTACTACTATCTTTGACTGAGTGTGAGGGACATTTTCCATAATGTACAGTGGGGAGAACAAGTGTTTGATACACTGCCGATTTTGCAGGTTTTCCTACTTACAAAGCATGTAGAGGTCTGTAATTTGTATCATAGCTACACTTCAACTGTGAGAGACGGAATCTAAAACAAAAATCCAGAAAATCACATTGTATGATTTTTAAGTAATTAATTTGCATTTTATTGCATGACATATAAGTATTTGATCATCTACCAACCAGTAAGTATTCCGGCTCTCACAGACCTGTTAGTTTTTCTTTAAGAAGCCCTCCTGTTTTCCACTCATTACCTGTATTAACTGCACCTGTTTGAACTCGTTACCTGTATAAAAGACACCTGTCCACACACTCAATCAAACAGACTCCAACCTCTCCACAATGGCCAAGACCAGAGAGCGGACATCAGGGATTAAATTGTAGACCTGCACAAGGCTGGGATGGGCTACAGGACAATAGGCAAGCAGCTTGGTGAGAAGGCAACAGCTGTTGGCGCAATTATTAGAAAATGGAAGAAGTTCAAGATGACGGTCAATCACCCTCGGTCTGGGGCTCCATGCAAGATCTCACCTCGTGTGATATCAATGATCATGAGAAAGGTGAGGGATCAGCCTGGAACTACACGGCAGGACCTGGTCAATGACCTGAAGGGAGCTGGGACCACAGTCTCAAAGAAAACCATTAGTAACACACTACGCCGTCATGGATTAAAATCCGGCAAAATCGGCAGTGTATCAAATACTTGTTCTCCCCACTATGTTTCATGCATATACAGTTGAAGTCGGAAGTTTACATACACCATAGCCAAATACATTTAAACTCAGTTTTTATTCCTGACATTTAATCCTAGTAAAAATTCCCTGTATTAGGTCAGTTAGGATCACACTTTATTTTAAGAATTTGAAATGTCAGAATAATAGTAGAGAGAATGACTTATTTCAGCTTTACTTCCACATGATGCCATCTATTTTGTGAAGTGCACCAGTCCCTCCTGCAGAAAAGCACCCCCACAACATGATACTGCCATGTTTCACAGTTGGGATGCTGTTCTTTGGCTTGCAAGCCTCCACCTTTTTCGTCCAAACATAACGATGGTCATTATGGACAAACAGTTGTATTTTTGTTTCATCAGACCAGAGGACATTTCTCCAAAAAGCACGATATTTGTCCCCATGTGCAGTTGCAAACCGTAGTCTGGCTTTTTATTGGCAGTTTTGGAGCAGTGGCTTCTTCCTTCCTGAGTGGCCTTTCAGGTTATGTCGATATAGAACTTGTTTTACTGTGGATATAGATACTTTTGTACCTGTTTCCTCCAGCATCTTCACAAGGTCCTTTGCTGTTGTTCTGTGATTGATTTGCACTTTTCGCACCAAAGGAAAGTACGTTCATCTCTAGGAGGCAGAAAGCGTCTCCTTCCTGAGCGGAATGGTGGCTGCGTGGTCCCATGGTGTTTATACTTGCATACTATTGTTTGTACATATGAACGTGGTACCTTCAGGCGTTTGGAAATTTCTCCCAAGGATGAACCAGACTTGTGGAGGTCTACAATTTTTTTCTGAGGTCTTGGCTGATTTCTTTTGATTTTCCCATGATGTCAAGCGAAGAGGCACTGAGTTTGAAGGATCCATGAAATAGATCCACGGGTACACCTGCAATTGACTGAAATGATGTCTATTAGCCTATCAGAAGCTTCTAAAGCCATGCCGTCATTTTCTGGAATTTTCCAAGCTGTTTAAAGGCACAGTCAACTTAGTGTATGTAAACTTCTGACCCACTGGAATTGTGAAACAGTGAGTTATAAGTGAAATAATCTGTCTGTAAACAATTTATGGAAAAATATCTTACAATGCTGCAGTCCAGAAATTTGATCTTTTACCATCTACAGTACCAGTCAAAAGTTTGGACACACCTACTCTTTCAAGGGTTTTTCTTTATTTTTACTATCTTCTACATTGTAGAATAATAGTGAAGAAATTAAAACTATGAAATAACACATATGGAATCATGTAGTAACCAAAAAAGTGTGAAACAAATCGAAATATATTTTATCTTAGTAGCCACCATTTGCCTTGATGACAGCTTTGCACACTCTTGGCATTCTCTCAACCAGCTTCATAAAGTAGTCAACTGGAATGCATTTCAATTAACAGGTGTGCCTTGTTAAAAGTTAATTTGTGGAATTTCTTTACTTCTTAATGCATTTGAGCCAATCAGTAGTGTTGTGACAAGGTAGGGGTGGCATACAGAAAATATCCCTATTTGGTAAAAGACCAAGTCCATATTATGGCAAGAACAGCTCAAATAAGCAAAGAGAAATTACAGTCCATCATTACTTAAAGACATGAAGTGCAGTCGCAAAAACCATCATGTGCAATGATGAAACTGACTCTCATTAGGACTGCCACAGGAAAGGAAAACACAGAGTTGCCTCTGCTGCAGAGGATAAGTTCATTAAAGTTACCAACCTCAGAAATGGGCAATTATTTGCACCTCAAAGTTTAAGTAACAGACACATCTCAACATCATGAATCAGGCCTTCATGGTCGAATTGCTGCAAAGAAACCACTACTAAAGGACACCAATAAGAAGAAGAGACTTGCTTTGTCCAAGAAACACGAACAATGAACATTAGACCAGTGGAAATCTGAATGTGCAGGTGTGTCCGAACTTTTGACTTGTACTGTATATAAATATATATACACTACCGTTCAAAAGTTTGGGGTCACATAGAAATGTCCTTGTTTTTTCAAAGAAAAGCAACAACAAAAAATAGTCCATTAAAATGTCATCAAATTGATCAGAAATACAGTGTAGACTACAGTGTAGACATTGTTAATGTTATAAATGGCTATTGTAGGTGGAAACGGCTGAATTTTAATGGAATATCTACATAGGCGTACAGAGGACCATTATCAGCAACCATCACTCCTGTGTTCAAAAAACGTGGTGTTAGTTAATCCAAGTTGATCATTTTAAAGGGCTAATTGATCATTAGAAAACCCTTTTGCAATTATGTTAGCACAGCTGGAAACTGTTCGTCCTGAAGATCTCATACAACGCTGTGTACTACTCCATTTACAGATCAGTGCAAACTGTCTCTAACCAGAATAAAAAGAGGAGTGGGAGGCCCCGGTGCACAACTGAGCAAGAGGACAAGTACATTAGAGTGTCAACTTTGAGAAACAGACGCCTCACAAGTCCTCAACTAGCAGCTTCATTAAATAGTACTCACAAAACACCAGTCAACAGTGAAGAGGTGCCTCTGGGATGTTGGCGTTCTATGCAAAGAAAAATCCATATATCAGACTGGCCAATAAAAATAAAAGTTTAAGATGGGCAAAAGAACACAGACACTGGACAGAGGAAGATTGGACAAAGGTGTTATTGACAGACAAATCTAAGTTTGAGGTGTTCAAATGACAAAGAAGAACATTCATGAAAGACATAAAAATTAAAAGATGCTGGAGGAGTGCTTGACGCCATCTGTCAAGCATGGTGGAGGCAATGTGATGGTCTGGGGGTGCTTTAGTGGTGGTAAAGTGGGAGATTTGTACAGGGTAAAAGGGATCTTGAAGATGGAAGGCTTTCACTCCATTTTGCACTGCCATGCCATACCCTGTGGACTGCTCTTAATTGGAGCCAGTTCCCTCCTACAGCAGGACAATGACCCAAAACACAACGAGAACTATTTAGTAAAGAAGCAGTCAGCTGGTATCCTGTCTATAATGGAGTGGCAGGCACAGTCACCGGATCTCAACCCTATTGAGCTGTTATGGGATAAGCTTGACCGTATGGTACATAAGAAGTGCCCATCAAGCCAATCCAATTTGTGGGAGGTGTTTCAGGAAGCATAGGCTGAAATCTCTTCAGATTACCTCAACAAATTGACAATTAGAATGCCAAAGGTCTGCAAGGCTGTAATTGCTGCAAATGGAGGATTCTTTGACATAAGCAAAGTTTGAAGGACACAATTATTATTTAAATTAAAAATCATTATTTATGACCTTGTCAACGTCTTGAATATATTTCCTATTCATTTTGCAACACATTTTATGTATGTTTTCATGGAAAACAAGGACATTTGTAAGTGACCCCGAATTTTGGAACGGTAGTGTATATATATTTTTCATATAGTGTTTTAATTAAATCTACTATATTCACTGAGCTTGTCTGATGTTTTAAGCACAATGTTTGATGAAATAATTAAGACACAAATGACTCATCCTGCTCCCGCTGCACAGATTCCCCCTTTGCCGGCACACTCCTGAAGTTGTCGGTAATAGGCTAGAACCAGGGGTCGTATACCTTTTTCATGTGGAGTGACAATTTACAACTAATCTTACTATCTTTCTACTGATCTGCATGCTAGTTATGAATTTAATGTGCACATTTTCATTGAACAGTTAATTTCAATTATAATAATGTATTTGTATCTCAAAATCATTGTCATGTTGGTAATCTAAATTCCCTAAACATAAATGAAAATGATACAACTCTAAAACTGAAAATGTATCTAATGCAAGAGCGCCTCCCTCTGCCAAATGGACACATTGTATGATAGCCTACACCGTGAGCAAATGGCAGCTAAAGAACTTAGCACAGAATGCAGAGATTGTTGTGCCATTCATCCACCGCCATTACTTCACGTTTCAGCATGATAATGCACAGCCCCATGTTGCAAGGATCTGTACACAATTCCTGAAAGCTGAAAATGTCCCAGTTCTTCCATGGCCTACATACTCAAAAGACATGTCACCCATTGAGCATGTTTGGGATGCTCTGGATGTAAGTGTACAACAGGGTGTTCCAGTTCGTGCGAATATACAGAAACTTTGCAGAGCCATTGAAGCGGAGTGGGACAACATTCCACAGGCCACAGCTAACAGCCTGATCAATTCTATGCGAAGGACATGTGTCTCGCTCCATGAGGCAAATGTATACTGACTGCTCTTCTGATTCATGCCTTACCTTTTTTAAGGTATTTGTGACCAACAGATGCATATCTGTATTCCCAGTCATGTGAAATCCATAGATTAGGGTCTAATGAATGTGTATCAATTCACTGATTTCCTTATATGAACTGTAACTCTGTAAAATCTTTGAAATTCTTGCATGTTGCGTTTTATATTTATGTTCAGTGTACATTGAGGAACTAGTGTAATTTTCAGAAAGTATTCAGACCCCTCAACTTTTTCCACATTTTGTTACATTATGTTACATCCTTATTCTAAAATGTATAGCAGTTTTGTTTACCCTCTTCAATCTATACACAATATCCCATAATGACAAATCAAAATCAGTTTTTAGAAATGTTTACAAATGTATTAAAAATAAAAAACAGAAATACCTTATTTACATAAGTATTCAGACCCTTTGCTATGAGACTCGGAATTGAGCTCAGGTGCATCCTGTTTCCATTTATCATCCTTGAGATTTTTCTACAACCTGATTGGAGTCCACCTGTGGTAAATTCAATTGACTGGACATGATTTGGAAAGGCACACACCTGTCTATATAAGGTCCCACAATTGACAGTGTATGTCAGAGCAAAAACCAAGCCATGAGGTCAAAGGAATTGTCCGTAGAGCTCCGAGACAGGATTGTGTTGAGGCACAGATCTGGGGAAGTTTACCAAAAAGTTTCTGCAACATTGAAGGTCCCCAAGAACACAGTGGCCTCCATCATTTCTTAAATGGAAGAAGTTTGGAACCACCAAGACTCTGAGCAATCGGAGGAGAAGGGCCTTGGTCAGGAAAGTGCCCAAGAACCCGATGGTCACTCTGACAGAGCTCCAGAGTTCCACTGTGGAGATGGGAGAACCTTCCAGAAGGACAACCATCTCTGCAGCACTCCACCAATCAGGCCTTTATGGTAGATTGGCCTGGCGGAAGACACTCCTCAGTAAAAGGCACGTAAAGGACTCTCAGACCATGAGAAACAAGATTCTCTGGTCTGATGAAACCAAGATTGAACTCTTTGGCCTGAATGCCAAGTGTCACATCTGGAGGAACCCTGGCACCATCCCGACAGTGAAACATAGTGGTGGCAGCATCATTTTGTGGGGATGTTTTTCAGCGGCAGGGACTGGGAGACTAGTCATGATAGAGGGAAAGATGAACGGAGCAAAGCACAAAGAGATCTTTGATGAAAACCTGCTCCAGAGCACTCAGGGCCTCAGATGGGGTCGAACGTTCACCTTCCAACTGGACAATGACCCTAAGCACAGCCAAGACAATGTTGAAGTGGCTTCGGAACAAGTCTCTGAATGTCCTTGAGTGGCCCAACCAGAGCCCGGACTTGAACCCGATCAAGCAACTCTGGAGAGACCTGAAAATATGATTATTTATGAATACCTTTGAAACGAGGTCTACTTGCGACCGCAACTGGACTAGATTGTGAAAGACTCTTAGAGGAATGCAATTGCTTGGCAGCCGCAAGGGAGATGAGCACGATATCGTTCGCGAACTGCATTAGCCCCCCCCCCCCCCCCAAATGATTAGTTCTCCAGTTTGAGTGCTAAGCAGAAGCAGGCTCTGTATGTTTTGGTTCTACAAAGCTGTGTCCATCGATAACATTCAATAATCAATTAATTGCATTCATTATTGCACCATGCAATCATTTATCAGTACTAAACATGCCCCTTTCTTCTCTATGCTGCCTGCATGCATGATCAAATTTTCTGCGTGCACATGATAGACAGGTGGAGCTGCTGAGCCGGAGGAGCATGTATTAATCCTCCTGTATAAATCATTACTGCAAGTCAAATGAATGACTAAAATGAATGAGTCACTCTGAAAAACAGATCATGACTCTCAAGTAAGTAAAAAGAGTTGTTCAAAAAGAACACATCGTTCGCAAACTGCACATCATTAAGGCACGTAACTTGACCCCCCCCCCTTTAACATCCTACCATGATTAGTTTGATTGATTGGTGAGAGAAAAAATCCCCACTGTAAAGTGCCAGGAAGCTACTGGCATTATGTGGCATCGCACCGCAGTGACTCAGTTCCTCATTTTATGATTGTATCCCCCCACAGACAAATATGCTTTTAGTTTCGCAGCAACGTGCACATGGCAGTAGGCCCATAGGCTTCGTACAAATGTTCCAAAATGCAATTAGCGGTAACACGCTGTTCTAAAAAGCGCACTGCACATTCAGGCGGTTTCATGTGACAGAGAGGAAAATATCAATTTAAAATTTAGAAAGAGGGGAGATCCAAAGATGCAACATACCACCCTGCATCCCACTGCTGGCTTGCCTCCCACTGATGGCTTGTCTTTGAATCTAAGCATGGTTGGTCCTGGTCTGTCCCTGGATGGGAGATCAGAAGCTGCTGGAAGTGTTGTTTGAGGGCCGGTAGGTGGCACTCTTTCCTCTGGTCAAAAAATATATATCCCAGGGCAGTGACTGGGGACATTGCCCTGTGTAAGGTACCGTCTTTCGGATTAGACATTAAACCGGTGACTCTTTGTGGTCATTAAAGATCCTATGGCACTTATTGTAAAAGTTGTCCTGGCTAAATTCCCAATCTGGCCCTCATACCATCATGGCCACCTAATCATCCCCAGCTTCCAATTGGCTTATTCATCTCTCCCCTGTAACTATTCCCAAGGTTGTTGCTGTAAATGAGAATGTGTTCTCAGTCAACTTACCTGGTAAAATAAGGGTAAAATATATTTTTTTAAAACAAGCATGGGTTGATAATATAACTAGGATTGTGTCTTTGGCTGCTGGACAATGAAAAAAAGTTCATTTGAAATCCAACAGAACATGAGAGAAATGTTGGTTTCAATGGCAAAAATAAGTGTTTATAAAATAATTCCCTCAACTAAGGTCTGATTTTGCATAGGCTACTTTAAAACAAGTTAAGACATGCCTCATAAAATGGCATAACACCTCCAGGATTTAAACAATTAAGTTTATGATTAAATAGTTTCCAAATGCTGACGGCTTGGGTGATGTGTGCTGGCCTTTCTCTCCACTCTTGTGACCATTTGATCTGAACGAACTGTTCCTCGAGTATGTCAACAAAATCAAGCTTTTTAGATGTTAATGTTAATATAATCCTACATTATATTTGTCAAACATGACTGCCGTTTAGCCTAAATGTATGTCATTAAAAGTTTGGCTACATTTTCTGGTGCCTCCCTCATATCAGCATCAATGTGTACATATATCCTAGGCTACACTTTGAAATGTAGGCTAATTATTTATGTACAGTTAGGCCTGACTGACAAAATAAAGGGAACACCAACATAGTGTCATAATAGGGCGTTGAGCCACCAGAACAGCTTCAGTGAGCCACCAGAACAGCTTCAATTTGTGTCCGGGACTCTATTGGAGAAATTCCATAATTTGGTGTTTTGTTGATGGTGGTTGTCTCAGGCCCTGCTCCAGAATCTCCCATAAGTGTTCAATTGGGTTGAGATCTGGTGACTGAGATGTACGCATGCACGCCCTTTAAACACCCTATGCTCCTTTGAGACCCCTGAGCTCTCTTCTTTTGCCATGGTAGAAAAAAATAATGGGCAACCTGGCATTTTTATATCCTACATGTACAAAACCCTAAGCATTATGGGATGTTAATTGCTTAATTAACTCAGGAACCACACCTGTGTGGAAGTACCTGCTTTCAATATACTTTGTATACCTCATTTACACAAGTGTTCCCTTTATTTTGTCAGTTACCTGTACATTTATGCGAAATAGACTTGAATATTATTACAATGTTGGCCTTTTTAGGTGAATTTCTGGCTTAGTTGACAGCCCCGTTTATCTATTTTAGTAATACTCTTATTAGCCTTTAAAATCACTGTGAATGACCTACTGTAGGTCCTACAGTAGACCCATGTTGGCATATCAAACAAAAATAAATGAAGTATTTTAATTTGGGAAGGTTAAAATTGCACTTTGGCATGGTAATAAAATAAATGGTGATTGGGGTATATTGACCAAATTATCAGGACATTTTTGGATGTATTTTGCCTTTTGACACTGGAACACATTGACCCATACCCCCCAATATCCAAAACAAAGTTATGCCCTTGACATCACTACAGTATAATGAGGAAATGAATGGTAGCTAACTGGGCTAGACAGGAGACTCGTCATTCATCGTTGCCTCCTATGCCCAGATAGACCTACTGGTTCAGCGCCGACAGTTTTTGTAAATGTTTGTGATGTTACTAGCGTGTAGGCTAAAATGTTAACATCAAATAACATTGTTAAGAAGTTACATTATATTGCCGACCTGTAGGCCAGGTCTACTAAACACCACAGCTGTTTGTTGGACAGGCAACGGAATCTAGCTGGGTGGTCACGTCCACATATCCTGCAGCAGGTGCGCGCGCTTTGTAATTAAAATGTTCTATGTTTAGGTGTGTATTCCTATATTAGTTCTCAAATGTTAATGTGATATTATATCCCAAATTGTCGTAATGTATTTATTGGCTATTGATTTTGAAACTAGTGATACGTATTGATTATTGATTGATTTATTCATTTAAATCCATGAAATAGCCTACCTGTTTCGGTGCAGTTTGGATTATCCCAGTGATAAGTATGGGCTTTTATTTGGCTCCTCGAAAGCATGTTCATTTGACACCCTGCGTCCTACCTGAAAGGTAAGGAGGAGCTGTAGTGTAGGCCTATTGATAGTTTTCGATTTTTAGGCCATTGCTCTATGCGTCTCTGAATTTAGTCTCAATGTATTTAGATGCAAACTATTCTATTCATCAGTAAAATGGGCGAAGCCTTTATCAGGGAGCTTCTCTCTCTGTGCCTTCAACGGATTGCTGTGGAGGAAAATGCAATGAACAACACTGAACTTGGTAAGAATGCAATCTGAATAGCCGTTGTGAACTTTCTTTCTGGCTCTACACTATACATTTTGGTTTTGGCCAGAGTGTCTGTTTCACAGACTTAGAAGTCCATTCTGCAATACCATATTCCTTTTCAGATGTTTACATTCCATGGGCTTACCTGGGACTTATATAAGTGAATGTCCAGTCAAATCCATTTTTTTGTGTGTACGTGTTATTTTGGGGGGTTTTCAGTTCAGGAAGTGTTACGGCTCCTAAAATGTGAACAGACAATGTTGAATGGTACATTACAGTATAGTCTCAGACATGTGACTTGAGAACATTTTCAAGGTGTATTCCACTAAAAGACATGTTCATGTGTGATTTTTTTTTGTAGTGAGATGTCATGGCCAAACTTTGCATGTACTCATTTATTGTTATGGTGTATCCTTTTTGTTATGGCGTTTTATATACACACGGAACAGGCAATTATTGCTGCCCATGGCGTTCAAATTGGTATCTGACCTAAGCCTCGTCGCTTTCGTCTTCTCTTTCTGCCAGAGTTTATTGAGGTAGTAAATAACTATGATGCCACAAGGAAGAAATGGTTACATGCAGAGCTGGAGCTGAAGAGGCACAAGGCGCTACTGTTGAAGTCCGACATAGCCCAGGCTGCCCTGGAGGTCAAACTAAAACACTGTCGCAACCAGGTCGATGTGGAGATCAAGAAGCGCTACAAGGCTGAGGCAGACTTTCAGTACCTGGTATGGCTCCTTTTAACCTTGTTGCACTGTCCTATTGGAACTCGTGATTTACACTGTTCGAAGTCCTTGACTTTCACAATGTCATGGTCGGTGTCCAATTCATGGAAAATGTAGTAGCACCATTATATCTTGCGTAACACTTGTGAACTTATCAGTGATGCACTTCATTCATAAATGAACGCATGGCTTGATTTGTAACGTATGTAATGAAGACCGGACATGTCCTCCCTTTTAACTGTCATATTGTATTCCTACGCAGCAGCGGCAGATGCAACTGATGTGTGACATACTGGTCCACGACAGCAAGTCCAATGCGTGTCTGAATGACGAGCAGAGATCTCTGCTGGCCAACTTTAACCACAGGGGAGCCAACGTCACCCAGCACAAGAGCAAACGGTATCGCACGTACAGCCGTTACTTTTTAGATGACTTCACATTTCCGTAGTTTTTTTGTGTTTTTATTTTGTTTCTTCTGCTCTCATTAGATTATCTGTCATCGATGAGTCTTCATTCCTGTCTCACTCTGATATTAGTTACGATAGAACTGATGATGACATGGTAGGTGTTTTTTATTTTATTTTTTTAAATGTTTTTTTTTGGTATTTATGACTGAACATCCACATAATTAAATGTCAAAGCTGGATGTGACTTGTCCATGTGTCACCTTTTGCCGTGAATATTTTGTTTTCAATATGAACAGGACCTGGATGTGACAGCCGTGAAACCACTTAAGTCGAGAGCAAGGGAAAAAAGGGTAAGTGTGGACCTCTGAGGTTGAAGCTATGATTACGATGGTGCTTTGACCTATGTTCTGTACTTTTGGGCATTACCAGCGCTCCTCCATGGGACCGACTGTCGGTGCGCACGCAGCAAAGAGGGGAAGAGTAGGTGGCCGTTCAGACGATCTCCTTGAAAAAAGACCAATGGAAAAGGTAAGCAAAGGCTAAATATGAGTGATTTTTGACCAAACATTCTTTTCATCAACCTTAGGCTACAATGTGGAGGTTAACTTTCATAATAAGAAATTCACTGGGGTTTCAGTTTCAACCACACAAAATGGACTCTGAATTGTTCATGTTGCAAATTGATGCTTATTCCTTTGTTTAAAAGTGGATGCCCTCTGGTTTTACACAATCATCTGCTAAAACGTATTTGGCTTCACAATGCAATGGCAGTCTAGTTTTTCTGAAAGTTATTTGAATCAGCTGGAGTGGAACTAAGGCCTTTTCACCAGGGAGACAGTGACTTGGTTCAGCCAGTCTATCTTAAGCCCTAAGCACAAAAATATGAAAAGGTTTTTTTTTTAGTTCAAACGTATACATTCATTTTATTAGCAGGTCATTAGAGCTTGTGTCTTTTTGAAAATAAATCATTGAACATTTTGTGGGATAGAAAGAACCTTGCTGGATTAACAGAGAATTGTTCATTTGCACCCAGGATGGTTTTAGAATACAGTTAAGACGTCTAACCAGGAACGACTAATGTTTAATCTGCGGAATCATCTGTGTTCCTGGCCATTGGGTCCCTGGACCTACCCACTCGGCAAGAACTGTTTGAATCAACGTTGTTTCCATGTCATTTCAACCAGATATCTGTGACTGAATTCACATGGAAAACTGATTGGATTTGAATTGGTCACCGCAAAGGAATTTCATATTTTTAACTTAAATCCAATGACATGGTGACATTTTGTTTGTTGCATTCGCGCTAGTTGACAACTCGGTCAACTAGGTGTTGGACTGACGTCTGTGCCCAGTGGGTTGTCACTTGCTATTAGGTGGCTCATTCGTCAGTCTCCAGGCCCTCTGCTCGGTGTCATCCTTTCAGTGCACAGGTGGAAATGTCACCCTATTTTCTATGGTGTACTACTTCAGTATATAAGAAATAGTGACATTTGGGATGTAGTCTTTGTCTACCTCGGTCACATTCCTTCTCCTCCCACATGCGCTTTAGAGACCACTTCACTCTGTGAACAAAGACAATTCAGCACTGACTAACTCCGTTAGCATGGCATGATCAGATTAGTTGATGAAATACGAATTGTGACAATGGCAAATTTTCGCACTCTTATTCAGGAAGTTGAGACTACGATTGTGACCGCGTCCGTCACAACCCCAGAGAGCGGAGGTCAAATTCACATGGTGATCGACATCACCCAGGAAACACCTGAGAAACTACCCAGGACTTACCGGAAGGAGCACCAGATTTCATCTGTTGGCGGTAAGGGAGATTTACTCCATGGTCGCTGTGGCTCAAGCGACGTTTCCCAATTCCCATTCAAATAAATTGTCAACATTTCTGTTCTTCAGAGCAAACGTCCGTGTGGACTCCCAATGATGAAACCGCTGTTGATCATGATACTACCGTGGAGCCGGACACCATGACAGAAATGGAGTCCACCACAGAGCCTAGATTTAACCAGGTGTTCACTCCCACTGTTAGCAAAACTTTGAGACACTACTTCCTGTCTAAAACGGTAAGAACGGTTTCATGGATTCCCGTCTCATGTTAAACAACATATGGACTCTTGAATAGGAATTGTTAGTACTATTTAGAATGTGAATGCAACTTCTAGCCATCTGGGCCCTTTTCAGGTGATTCGTCCAGAAACGTGTGTTCCATGTGGGAAGAGGATCCGGTTTGGGAAGATGGCTGTGAAGTGCAGGGACTGCCGTGTGGTAGCTCATCCCGAATGTAAACCGAAGTGCCTAGAAAGCTGCTCTGCTTCATGTGGAGCTCATGGAGCTGAGGTACCTCAACTCAATATTCCTTAAGGTTCCAACCTTGCTTTGTTCTGTTTGAGATAGATATATATTATATATTTACATTCACTTGCAGGACACGTTAGAGAGCTTTGCCCCACCTACCCAGCCTAGGATCCCTCAGATTATTGTTCAGTGTGTGAATGAAATTGAGAAAAGGGGATTGGAGGAGGTATGTTATTCTCAATCTGGAATACTTTCCAATCAGATGTTTTATATTTGCCTAGTTATCAACATATATAAGTTTGACTTCCTCCTCGCTCTGTTTCAGAAAGGCATCTACCGTGTTCCTGGGGGTGAGCGTATGGTGAAGGCGCTGAGGGAGAGATACATTAATGGGAAAAGGCCGCTCATGCTCAGTAGAGTGGATGAGATCCACGTTGTCTGTGGACTTCTCAAGGACTTCCTGAGGAAACTGAAGGAGCCTCTCATCACCTTCAGGCTGCATAGAACCTTCATGGAGGCCTGTGGTATGTGTTCCCTGGTCAACAGTATTACAGCAGTGCACTATATAGGGTGCCATTTGGGACTCCTCCACTGTCACGAAGATGTCACACCACCAAATGGAAGGGACACTTGGGCTGCGTCTACAGACAGACAAATTCTGATTTTTTTTTTCTTCCCCTCACATTTTGACCAATCGCGTGATGAGCTCTGAAAGAGTTGATGTGAAGAGCTGACATGATTGGTCAAAAGACCAGTTAGTGGAAAAAAGATCAGAATTGGGTTGCCTGTCTAAATGCAGCCATAGTTTCTCAAGTGGAGGGTATACAATAGTCATCCTCTCTTGAGGTGGTCTTAATTGCCTGTTGAGCAGCTGTGATTACAATTGTATTGGATTATTAACACCGAAGTGCACTAGGTTATAACCACTGTGCAGAACCAATACAGTAGTAGTCTGTCCGCAATAGAGTTTTCAGACTACATAAATGGTACCGTAGAGCTGTCGTGACACAACGGGATGCATTAGTTCCGGTGCTTTGTATAAATCATGATTTTTGCAGGTGTTGGCATCTTTCAAATTTCAGAAGTGACATTTTGGCCCATAGACTTCCCCGTAACTTGAAAAGAGAAGTTTTCTCTGAACACGTATGGACCCAGAACTTAAAAACAGGATCTGAGTGTTGAACTCAAGACTTTGCGATTTAGCCTCTGGTTTTAAGCCGCGCTAGAGTATCTGCGCTATGTAATCTACATAAATGGAATGCTTGATAGAATGCATTTGGCAGTAACTCATGGATGGACTTTTAATGATCTCAATATCGCCTTGGAAAGCTTTAGGTATAAAGTGCTGGAGAGATGGAATGTGTTTACTTAAGTTCATCCATTTAGGGCAGATGGTTATTTCGTTGTGATTCCTGACCAACTCCCTGATGACTGTAAAACAATCAACGCTCAATATTTCTCCCAGCCCAGTTTGTCTACTTTCAGCATATTCGCTTCAATCTTGTATATGATCTTGAGTGAAGGGTAAGTGGTAATTTGCACCGTGCCGGGAATTATCCAATCTAAATCAGTCTCTCGCTGCCTCTTAGAAAAGCCGATTTGACTTTAGGACATAGCACCTCTCTTTTGTCAATTGCGTTGACGTCTGAGGGAGCTCAGGGTTGCTTTTGTCTAATTTCCTTGGCAGCCAATAATAGATATATGCTACAGAGAACTCTAATTTCCACACTCTCGAGGCCTTCTCGGTCATAATGAAGTGAGCAAATCAGCTGAAAGATTACAATCCGCCGAGGGGTTATAGATTTGAGGTGTACTGTATCTCTCGGCATTGTTACCTTTATCTTACGGTGTCCCAAGGGCCTCGCTGATGGGATGTGTGTCAATTACAGAGATTCCAGATGATGACGACAGCGCAGCAATAATGTACCGAGCCATAGGGGATCTGCCTAAGCCCAACAGAGAGACACTGGCTTTCCTCATGCTTCATCTGCAGAGGTAACACCTACGGGTGATGGGATACCTCTGGCTTTAGTGATTTTATTGGGTTTCTCTCCATGATCGGGCACTGATGTGATGTTGACCCATTTTTCTCAACTTGCAGTTCCATAAATGTCGAGTTCCATAAGTCGTCACGATAATTGTAGTTAAGCAAAATTGGACCACTCGGCTGCAGTTTATTGCATGAGTAAACAGGAAGTCTATATTCAATAAGAGTTTTGTCTTAATAAAAACTGCACACTGCCTTCCCTTTCACTGTAGAGTCATGCAGAGCCCCCTCTGTCAGATGGACAAGAACAATTTGTCCAGAGTGTTTGGACCAACCATTGTTGGACATGGAATGGCAGAGCCCTCCCCAATGACCATTATGAGGGACACAAACATTCAGCCAATGGTGGGCACTGTCTTGTGCATGAATGTAATGCAATTGATATAACTACTCCAGTATTTAGCAGTGTTCCTGAAGGTTTAAAAAATATATATATTTTAAGTGCCACAGTATTTCCAGTGATTCGGTGCTGAAACACTTGCACTGTTAATGTCACCCATAGAGATGGTAATACAATTTGAATTCTGCGTGATGCCTCTGTATTTGAAACTGGTTTGTTGATTTAATCTCTAAGGTCATAGGCAGAATGCTGTCGTTCCCTGCTGAGTACTGGAAACGCCTCATCATGGTGGCGAGGGACCAAGTTATATCATCAGTTGTCGACGCCAACATCAATAGCGAGAGCCACAGTACAGACAGAGGTAAACTCACAACTTGCCAGCAACACTAAGCTGCTGTGCTATTACATTTTCCCCCATCAATGGGGACTCAACAGCCCTCACCCAAATGTCACTGGCGTTACTTGTGTACATGATGCTGGACTATGACAAATGCTAAATCATCATGGTGCCTCTAACATGCATGTACCACCTCTTCAGATCGTCTGTTTAAACCGCTGACTTCCCCTGAGCTGAGTAAATACCCCAAGACTCCTACCAGTGGTTCTCTTAAGGGCAGAATGAAGAATGCCTTCAACAATACGTAAGACCACTTGATTTTTTTCTTCTTAAATTAAAACATTTTTGTAAATTGCTTAACTATTGTGGATGGTATGACAATGATGTGCTAGCTCTTCATTGTTTCTTGTGACAATCTTGTCACTTGTGGGTTGTTTTTTTTTTTTTTTTCAGTAACAGGGCAAAGACTGACCCGGGCAAAAATAAGTTCTTCACATCCCCCAACTGATATCATTGTGGCATAGACTGTTGGTATATTCATGAGTAACTAAAGCACTTCACATTTGGCTATCTTTTCAGTGTTAAAAATGTTGTTTTGTATCATAACATGGAGTATAAGGGTTAGAATGGTGTACATTTTAGGAACCACACTAATGCATGAGAAACTTTAAATAAACTACATTAAGAAACTGTTCTACTGTTTCTAAATGGAGAGATCTGTGAAATGAAACATTTCTGCATGAACGTGAGAATCGACACCTTTTCTCCTATACTTGGCGCACAGACATTGCAATTTAGTTACAAAAGGTGTTTGGTTTTTTTGGTTTTTTTTAAACAAGGAGTGCTTGATTTCTAAGCAAATTAGGCATGCAGCAACAATTTTATACTGGGTAACAAACTCCCATTTGATTGTCACATGTACAGAATCAATGGCTACTCATTAAAGTAAATCTCTCCTACAGCCCCGAATCTAAGTTCCCTGCCATGTTCAAATTGAAAGCAAACATTTCTTGATTGCAATTGGTACATTCATTTTTGCACAAACACTAGCCTCAAGGTTAAACTTTATCTCATGGTTGGTCAGTCCTTGCATCCCTAGCGCTGTCTATGAATTTGAAGTGGTACAGTTCAACAGCCCCGTCCCTCAGCTATTTACCAAAACGGGCAAGGTTGCCACTTTGTTATTTCGAACTACTGCTTGCCCCTTTAACCAAAAACATGAGGCAGTCATTTCTTTCAGAATGTAAACGCTTGCAATTAATTGTCATGTTTTAATCAAAGCACGTAAAAAGGCCCCCAAATTACCCATCAAAATTAAACAGCAAACCAATTCCTTTCATTTTGTAATCTTACTAAATCAGCTGCAGACTTTCACTTTTTTCCAAGATGACATTTCAGTAACTAGGCTAGCACCAATGGTAAGTACTGCTACCAAACCCTATGCCAAAATAACCATTGTTTTAATTTCCCTTACATGGTAGTGAATCCAGAGCTAATCATAGGGATAGTGCAGAAATGTAAAATTAGAATCCTTTAGTTGCTACATCCATTTGACTTAATTGTGTGCACACACCCTTTTGATTCTTGAAGATGAACTTATACCTCGTGCTTAGTTCAACTGTCGTACCCCATCAGAATCCAAAATAAAAGCTTGTTTTACGCAAATGTTTAAACACTGTCTAGCCTCAACATGGTTGCATCCATAGCTCTGAAATTGAGTGGTTTACATTTCTCCAGGCTCATTCCTCAGCTTTTTACCAAAACACAGGCGGGCGGCCGCTCAAAGTTACGGGATGACATTCATGTCGAGGTAATCTAACCGACCCACTATCATCCTTTAATTTATAAAGGCTAAAACCCACACAATCTTTCCAAACACCTAGTGTCATCTTCTATACAATAACCCAGAGGCAGTGACATTGTTCTTCAAGCTACAATCCTTAATTAGTTTGACACTAAATGAACGCAGCAAATTAACTACAGTATAATTTGGTTTTTGAAACTCCTGTTGAGGTCTTTGTGTGGCAGAACAATTGAGTTGAGTATGATCACCTCCGATGGGATAGTCACATTACAACCTGGGGGGAAAAAAAGCAATATTAAAACAGTCAACTGGAAATCAGCCAATCCTGTCATTCACACACTAAATTTAAAAAGCGTGGACAATGGCGAGAAACAGAATGGTGCAGTTTGAGGCCATGTGGCAGAATGTGATGAGTGGGGGCAAGTGGGTCTGGGCAGGTGATGTATGTAGTTTAACTTCTGTATACAATTATTTCACATGATCTAAACACGTATCCAATATATTTTTCACACTAACGTCAGACTGTGCTAGCTCTGATATTGTAGTTTCTGAAACCGTGCTGGAAAGGACTATGGTGTATGTGTAACCAAGCCAGCTCAGTGTTAAATGTGAAAGTATACGAAACTTACCAAGAATGGTGATTGATGGTGTGAGTTTTCCATCTCTGAAGAGTGTTTCACTGTCTATTTTTGCATAGGGGTCATTTGGATTTGGGTCACTGGGAGTTCCTTCAACTCTGGCCCACTTGCCAATAGTGCTGTCCCACCCCACTATACAGTTCAACACACAACTGTGATCCTAAAAGAAACATATGACAATGGAATTGGGTCACTCGATTATCAATCATACTTTAAAACACATGGACATGATCATAGCTCACATTTTTATATTTATCAAGGGAAGAGCCATTTCAGCATTTTTCGCCTGGGGAACTGGCAAATTTAAACAATGACATTTGCCACTGGCAACTGCTTGCCTGTAGGGTAGCCCCGTGGAGGATGACGGACTCTCTCACACGCACCCCAGCCCCGATGGTCACTCCTGTGCCTATTGAGACGTTGGGCCCCAACTATAGAAAAACATTATTAGGAATATGTTTGTGTCTTGTGCTGTATGTGTAAGTAGTAATACTGAGGAGAAGAAGCACTTACCACCGCAGTAGGGTCAATATTGGCTGTTGGGTGAATGTAAACATTTCCTGGGACACAACAAAACCAAATCACTGGTGTGAACAAAACAGAAACTGCAAAGCTAAGAGTACTGGATTAGTTTACCACTTATTCTAGGCCCTCCATCCTCAGTTGTAGCCAGTCTTTCAGGATGTGTTTTATGGTACTGGTTAAGGTACAACCGACTGGCGTATATTGCAGACCTGTTAACAAAAATGAGACGAAGCCGATTCATGACAGTACACTACGCCGACGTCCTCAGGTTTCACAGATGGAGACGACTTACTCACCCTGCAGATTTGATCTGGCTCCAGAAGGCAGGTGTTTTGTAGACGTAGAGCTTGCCCTGCCCAGCCAGGGCTGTGAAAATGTCCTGTTCTAACCGAATGGCCTCAGCCCGATGCCAGCCGTTGCCATTGGTCTGCTCATCTCTGAGGAAGAGATCAATGTATGAGACTATTCTGTAGTAAAGTGTTTACCAAAGGTAGATCACAACTATTTCTGATTGAATTTTGAAAGGCAAAAAGACAGTTAAGGGCTGTAAACAAAAGTGAGTAGAGGATTCACAAGTGCTTAAGGATACATGGAGTGTTAAGTTGACAAGCTCAGTAGAATTAAAATGAATTGTGACGACAGGAACATTTATTTGACAGAAGAGGCAACATGGTTGACTTGAGTAATGGTACACATACTCAAAGAATCTTAATATACAAATATCACAACCCCTTTGTGTCCAAATGTTATTGAAATGATTGTACATGTGATTAATAACCAATTGTATAGATCTGTATGCCAACTGATATTGAAAAGTGATGAGGATGTGCAGTGTGTGGAAAGTTTGACAAAACAAGCAATGTCTAGATAATCATTGTACAATCTAAACCGCTGTGAAATATCTTTTCAATAACCAAAAATATTGTATTTTCAGCTGTTTGAAGGTGGTGTACAAAACACTGAAGCACAGGCGGCAAATAGTGCACATAGAACATCTACCGCTTCTTAGACTTGCTTTCCATGAGAATGAAAGATCTATAACTCACAATTCTGTGAATTGTCAGGTCGCCCAAAAAGTGCTACATTGCAGCTTTAAGAATGATCTACTGTCATCACCCCCCGTGCTGGTATTGACTCCATGAAGAAACATATTTTTGTGTGACGTATTTTACTAATGCCCAGCTCTACAACCACACTGTGCAGCCTAGCTGTACCGAC
Source organism: Oncorhynchus clarkii lewisi (assembly GCF_045791955.1). Taxonomy (NCBI): domain Eukaryota; kingdom Metazoa; phylum Chordata; class Actinopteri; order Salmoniformes; family Salmonidae; genus Oncorhynchus; species Oncorhynchus clarkii. Next base: position 50,636,614 of record NC_092149.1, on the reverse strand, counting down.
TTACCCCTCATATGGATATCTGGTGATGGGAAACGGAATGATGGCAGGAAAGGGGAAAGGAAAAAAAAGACATGAAGGACAACCAAGGATAGGAATTGATAAATGCACCACTCCCACACACAGAAATCCTAGGATCTTTATAGGATCTCTATGCTCCCACGATAGGGTCCCCGAGGGATTCCTCCCACTTACAACAGCATGTCCTGCTGGTTCTTCTGGAAGACTGCCCCAATGTGTTGGAAGATCTCCGGGGTAAACAGGTATATTCCACAGTTGATGATGTCACTAACAAAAGTGCTAGGCTTCTCCACATAATGTAAAACCTGAAATAAGAGCAGGAGATTACATTCTGAATCAGGTAAGAACTGTCCAATGTTCATAGAAAAGCACCAACATGAAGTGGATGGCAAGTAATCTAGCAGTTAAGAGCGTTGGGTCAGTAACCAAAGGGTTGCTGGTTGAAATCCCTGAGCCAACTAGATGCAAAATCTGTCCATGTGCCCTTGAGAAAGGCACTTAACCCTAATTGTTCTGGATAAGCATGTCTGCTAAATGACTAAAATGTCAATGTAAAGTTTATAGGAGTATGTCAAATGAAAGGTAAGTCTACTTTAGAAAAATACATTTTTCAACCATTTTCCATCCTAAAAATTACAAATAAGCAAAGGCTTTGATTTTAGGTCAAACAGATGGGTAAGAGGTCATAGAATACATCTAGGAGAAAAAGTCTTAAGGTATTTACATCAAAACACAATCATGAAGTAAAGACCCCTGCCAACTAATATCAACACATATTTAGTTTGAGAATTTGTTCTGCCTTCTGTAGGTTTAAAAAACATTGCCTTAAAATTCCATTACCAAAAACCCATATCATTAAGATATTTTCACATTTCTCTCCCTAATAATGAAAGTTCACAGAAGGTAGACCTATCAATTAGTTAGTAATGATATCAATTTTGTTTATGAACTATTACGTGATTAACTCAATTCCATTACCAAATCGGTTAATGGAATTTCTTGAGAGAGCAAGAGGACAAGTACATTAGAGTGTCTAGTTTAAGAAACAGGCGCCGCACAAGTCCTCAACTGGCAGCTTCATTAAATAGTACCCACAAAACACTACTCTCAACGTCAACAGTGAAGAGGCGACTCCGGGATCCTGGACTTCTAGGCAGAGTTCCTCTGTCTGTGTTCTTTTGCCAATCATTTATTTTTATTGACCAGTCTGAGATATGGCTTTTTCTTTGCAACTCTGCCTAGAAGTCCAGCATCCCGGAGTCGCCTCTTCACTGTTGACGTTGAGACTGGTGTTTTGCGGGTACTATTTAATGAAGCTGCCAATTGAGGACTTGTGAGGCGTCTGTTTCTCAAACTAGACACTAATGTACTTGTCCTCTTGCTCAATTGTGCACTGGGGCCTCCCACTCTTTATATTCTGGTTAGAGCCAGTTTGTGCTGTTCTGTGAAGGGAGTAGGACGAGATCTTCAGTTTCTTAGCATTTTCTCGCATGGAATAGCCTTCATTTTCTCAGAACAAGAATAGACTGACCAGTTTCAGGAGAAAGTTATTTTGTTTCTGGCCATTGAGCCTGTAATCAAACTCACAAATGCTGATGCTCAACTAGTCTAAAGGTGGCCAGTTTTATTGCTTCTTTAATCAGAACAGTTTTCAGCTGTGCTAACATAATTGCAAAAGGGTTTTCTAATGATCAATTAGCCTTTTAAAATGATAAACCTGGATTAGCTAACACAACGTGCCATTGGAACACAGGAGTGATGATTGCTGATAATGGGCCTCTGCAAGCCTATGTAGATATTCCATTCAAAAAAATCATCAGCCGTTTCCAGCTACAATAGTCATTTACAACATTAACAACGTCTACACTGTATTTCTGATCAATTTCATGTTATTTTAATGGACTGTTTTTCAAAAACAAGGACATTTCTATGTGACAACTTTTGAATGTAAATAATGTGTGTGTGTGTGTATGTAAATAAAAATAATCAGTAACAGAATTTCTGCAAATGAATTGGCTACAGTGGGAAATCATAGTAGTCACAGACCAGTTGGGTTCACAAGTTGGGACAACCCAGTACAGTAAAGAAAACTATAGTGGAGTTCAGTACAATACACAGTAGAGCACACTAGAGTTGAGTACACTAATGTACTGTATTTTAAAACCTAGCAGCGTTGCAGTTCTTGACACACAAAGCGACGCGCCTGGCACCTACTACCATACCCCGTTCAAAGGCACTTAATCTTTTGTCTTGCCCATTCACCCCCATTTACCCTCTGAATGGCACACATACACAATCAATTGTCTCAAGGCTTAAAAATCCTTCTTCAACTTGTCTTCTCCCCTTCATCTACAAGTGTATTTAACAAGTGACATCAATAAGGGATCATAGCTTTCACGCGGTCAGTCGAATGTTCCTAACATTTTGTACATCAGTGTATATTTTACTGAACTGTACTGAGCTCTACTGTGATGTCCAAACTTGTGAAACATAAATGTCTATAATTGGTTCAGGTTTGGCCAGTTTGGAGGCAGAGCTCATTAAAAATAATAACCAGTGTGTTGAATAATACCCAAATATGCTAATGGGATATTGCATATTTAAACCTTTGTGTACCTATTTAGGATACATCACCATGAAGAGAATGACGTTCATATCCTTAATTATGCATTTCTGTGTAGTAAAGATCAACCCATGATAAAATTCCGTTACCGGGTGTAAATCCACTTCACTTACTGTAGTTCAATAACAAAATAGATTTTTTCAAAGTCAATGTGTCATGTCATAGCTGACACCCCATTCTTTATGCAGATGTAATTTAATCTAAATTTGGGGCAGATATTACAGTTTTGAAGACATGGAGATTTTATAGAAATTCCGTTACCTAACTTTGCATCTGCAAAATGTTCAGTGTAAATTGTTAAAAGTAGTCCTTGTGCATAGAGTTGTATGGTTTGTTAAACTTTGAAATCAATGGTTTTTGTTTGGCATACATAAAGTGATAGATTGAGTCTCAGCGCAAATTCTGTTACTGTGGAATTGCCCATGACTAAAATGTGCTGCATCATCACCTCATTTGTTTGCTGGTTTTCCACAATACAGCCATAATTCATTGACTGCTTTCTGTTTGCCTGCAAAACAAAGAAAAATAAATAAATAATGAAAGTCAAAGGAATTATACCCCAATGTCCCCATCAAACATACTCCCAACAATTAGTTGTTAACTTTTCCCTGTATTGGTCTTGGTCATAGCCATAGAAATCATGGATGTCTCCTCACAGTTGTCCCCATGATGACGAAACTGCTTGGCTCTCCGTGTTCTTTCTGGAAGTTGAGCATCTCTGGTAGAGGAAACTCAGAGCACACGTCAGCATTCATGATGAAGAATGCCTCTGGGCCACCAGATAGAATCTGATCTCTGAAGTGGTAGATTCCGCCCCCAGTGCCCAAAGCAGCAAACTCCTGCAAATACCTACAGAGGTTCAACAAGTTTATCAATGATCCATCTCATATGTATATACTGTACTCGATACCATCTACTGCATCTTGCCTATGCTGTTCTGTACCATCACTCATTCATATATCTTTATGTACATATTCTTTATCCCTTTAGACTTGTGTGTATAAGGTAGTAGTTTTGGAATTGTTAGGTTAGATTACTCGTTTGTTATTACTGCATTGTCGGAACTAGAAGCACAAGCATTTCGCTACACTCGCATTAACATCTGCTAACCATGTGTATGTGACATAAATTTGATTTCATGTGTTCTATGTTTGTTTTATGACATTTCTGTAAGATCCTCTTGTTTACCTGATTAAGATTTTGAATTCCTGCTGTGCGCTACAAATGAATCTGGTAAGTTCTTCATTTGGCTGGTAAAAGCCAACAAGCAAAATCTCCTTCATATTTGGCACCTATGGGGAAAATTAAAACCATGTTTCTTTCTACCAATGAAGATGTAGAAATTGATCATTTTTATCAGTGCTAACCGACCTTGGCACATGCTTCAATGTGATGCTGTAGCATGGGCACACCAGCAACTGGAAACAAGGGTTTTGGGACCTCAAATGACAACGGTCGAAACCGTGTCCCTGTATGACAATGAAAGTCACCTGCTCAGTTGATCACATAACATTTTCAGACGTTACTTTAGGAAAAGTAAAAACTAATTATTCCATTCTAGATTCTGATGTAGTAAAAAGCACTCTAACCTATTATATTCTAAAGGAGTTGAACGCACCCAACTCGTTCAATTAATGCCAATGCAAGTACTGGTAGCTAGCACAGAAAGTTTATGCCAGGCTATCAACTATCTTGATGGTGAATTGTCAGCCCATGCAATCGTTTGTTTGCTTGCTTTTTCGACCAAATGCTTATTGCTAAAATGTTTAGATATGAAAACTGCACCGGAGGGTTTCCATGATCACTCCACGTCATTCATTACAACTAACGTTAGCTAGCTATCAACTAGCTAGCTAGCCCTTTAGAGCAAGGCTAGCTAGCTAACGTAAGCAAGATACATGGCTATATAGCAGTACTGGAGAATGAACATGTAGGCATTTGTAAAATAGTGATTTATTTAACACTTACCTTTCTGCGGGCCTCCAATGAGAATCACAGCCTTCAGCATTTTGAATGTGTAGGTAGCTGTCTAACCTGGATCAAATATGCTCTTCCTGAGTTGTTTGTTATGCTCAATACGTCACCACGTAAAACTGAGGATTATGGGAATGAGAGTTATTTTGCGGGTCAGAAAGAGAATCTTAAAACCTCAGTCATAGAACAATAAGCAAGAGATTTCAACGGATGTATAAATGTGAAGCATCCGGTAGTCGTTTCCACTTCCTACCAAACATGGTGATGAGAGGAAGCCCAGTGGCCGGCAGTGGGAGGTGGAGAGGGATGGATTTTGGCCGACATTCTGTTAATCTTCTAACCATGAAGCTTTCGATCTCCATACCTGCAACAAACAGAGAGGAATGCGTTTTTGTAGACTTTACCCTTTGTTAAAGTTTCCAAAAATTGTGTTGTTCAGGAGTACATGGACGAATTGAGTTATTGCACACGAGCACTTCAAAGAGCAGGTATTTATTCCCTAACGGAATATGCAAATAATTGCTAGAACGAGCCCATTGGTTCTCCATAGCTTCTGCTTGGCTCTGCCCGCCTCCTTGCTTGTTCTGCCCACTGTGAGTCATTTACTACTATTCAAAACGACGGTGCTGCTCTATCTTGCATTAGTTATTCAAAATATTTGCCACAGTGGCGTGAATGAATCAGAATGAATGGGTTGTGACTAGATAGAGTACAGCTACGACCGGAAGTGACTTTTCGTAGCAGGTTAACAGAACATTTTAGGTAACCCTAACCCATTTACTAACCTTAACCTAATTATTCTAAACTGCTACGTTATTTATTCTAGCTTGCTGCTAAGACAACCATGTCCACGGTTTTCATGACAAATTGTTCTACTTTGGAAACAATGTGCTAAATTTCACCGCAGCGGCCATGGCATTTCTGTAAAAAATAAACAAGAGTAGGTGTGTCCAAAAGTTTGGACACACCTACTCATTCAAAGGTTTTTCTTTATTTTTTACTATTTTCTACATTGTAGAATAACAGTAAAGACATCAAAACTATGAAATAACACATATGGAATCATGTAGTAACCAAAAAAGTGTTAAACAAATAAAAATATATTTTAGGTTCTTCAAAGTAGCCAGCCTTGATGACAGCTTTGCACACTCTTGGCATTCTCTCAACCAGCTTCATGAGGGACACTTTTCCACCATTCTTGAAGGAGTTCCCACATATGCTGAGCTCCTTTTCCTTCAGTCTGCAGTCCAACTCATCCCAAACCATCTCAATTGGGTTGAGGTCGGGTGATTGTGGAGGCCAGGTCATCTGATGCAGCACTCCATCATTATCCTTCTTGGTCGAAGAGCCCTTACACAGCCTGGAGGTGTGTTGGGTCATTGTCCTGTTGAAAAACAAATTATTGTCCCACTGAGCGCAAACCAGATGGGGTGGCGTATCACTGCAGAATGCCGTGGTAGCCATTATGGCTAAGTCTCTTCTTATTATTGGTGTTCTTTAGTAGTGGTTTCTTTGCAGAAGTGTGACCATGAATTGTTGCAAAGTCTCCTCTGAACAGTTGATGTTGAGATGTGTCTGTTACAATGAACTCTGTGAAGCATTTATTTTGGCTGCAATTTCTGAGGCTGGTAACTCAAATGAACTTATCCTCTACAGCAGAGGTAACTCTGGGTCTTCCTTTCCTGTGGCGGTCCTCATGAGAGCCAGTTTCATCATAGTGCTTTATCAAATCAAATCAAATTTATTTATATAGCCCTTCGTACATCAGCTGATATCTCAAAGTGCTGTACAGAAACCCAGCCTAAAACCCCAAACAGCAAGCAATGCAGGTGTAGAAGCACGGTGGCTAGGAAAAACTCCCTAGAAAGGCCAAAACCTAGGAAGAAACCTAGAGAGGAACCAGGCTATGTGGGGTGGCCAGTCCTCTTCTGGCTGTGCCGGGTGGAGATTATAACAGAACATGGTCAAGATGTTCAAATGTTCATAAATGACCAGCATGGTCAAATAATAATAAGGCAGAACAGTTGAAACTGGAGCAGCAGCACAATCAGGTGGACTGGGGACAGCAAGGAGTCATCATGTCAGGTATTCCTGGGGCATGGTCCTAGGGCTCAGGTCCTCCGAGAGAGAGAAAGAAAGAGAGAATTAGAGAGAGCATATGTGGGATGGCCAGTCTTCTTCTGGCTGTGCCGGGTGGAGATTATGGATTAATTTTTCTGCATCATTTTTGGACAGAAAGTTTCTGATTTTTGCAATGTTACGTAGATGGAAAAAAGCTGTCCTTGAAATGGTCTTGATATGTTCTTCAAAAGAGAGATCAGAGTCCAGAGTAACGCCGAGGTCCTTCACAGTTTTATTTGAGACGACTGTACAACCATTAAGATTAATTGTCAGATTCAACAGAAGATCTCTTTGTTTCTTGGGACCTAGAACAAGCATCTCTGTTTTGTCCGAGTTTAAAAGTAGAAAGTTTGCAGCCATCCACTTCCTTATGTCTGAAACATATTCTTCTAGCAAGGGCAATTTTGGGGCTTCACCATGTTTCATTGAAATGTACAGCTGTGTGTCATCCGCATAGCAGTGAAAGTTAACATTATGTTTTCGAATAACATCCCCAAGAGGTAAAATATATAGTGAAAACAATAGTGGTCCTAAAACAGAACCTTGAGGAACACCGAAATGTACAGTTGATTTGTCAGAGGACAAACCATTCACAGAGACAAACTGATATCTTTCTGACAGATAAGATCTAAACCAGGCCAGAACTTGTCCGTGTAGACCAATTTGGGTTTCCAATCTCTCCAAAAGAATGTGGTAATCAATGGTATCAAAAGCAGCACTAAGGTCTAGGAGCACGAGGACAGATGCAGAGCCTCGGTCCGATGCCATTAAAATGTAATTTACCACCTTCACAAGTGCCGTCTCAGTGCTATGATGGGGTCTAAAACCAGACTGAAGCATTTCGTATACATTGTTTGTCTTCAGGAAGGCAGTGAGTTGTTGCGCAACAGCCTTTTCTAAAAATTTTGAGAGGAATGGAAGATTCGATATAGGCCGATAGTTTTTATATTTTCTGGGTCAAGGTTTGGCTTTTTCAAGAGAGGCTTTATTACTGCCACTTAGTGAGTTTGGTACACATCCGGTGGATAGAGAGCCGTTTATTATGTTCAACATAGGAGGGCCAAGCACAGGAAGCAGCTCTTTCAGTAGTTTAGTTGGAATAGGGTCCAATATGCAGCTTGAAGGTTTAGAGGCCATGATTATTTTCATCAATGTGTCAAAAGATATAGTACTAAAACACTTTAGCGTCTCTCTTGATCCTAGGTCCTGGCAGAGTTGTGCAGACTCAGGACAACTGAGCTTTGAAGGAATACGCAGATTTAAGGAGGAGTCCGAAATTTGCTTTCTAATAATCATAATCTTTTCCTCAAAGAAGTTCATGAATTTATCACTGCTAAAGTGAAAGTCATCCTCTCTTGGGGAATGCTGCTTTTTAGTTAGCTTTGCGACAGTATCAAAAAGGATACTTTTTGATGATTTTTGCGACTGCACTTGAAGAAAGTTTCCAAGTTCTCGAAATTTTCCCCACCTTATAGTAATGGACTGTCCTTTATCTTTGCTTATTTGAGCTGTTCTTGCCATAATATGGACTTGGTCTTTTACCAAATAGGGCTATCTTCTGTATACCATCCCTACCTTCTCACAACACAACTGATTGGCTCAAACACATTAAGAAGGAAAGAAATTCCACAAATTAACTTTTAACAAGGCACACCTGTTAATTGAAATGCATTCCAGGTGACTACCTCATGAAGCTGGTTGAGAGAATGCCAAGCGTGTGCAAAGCTGTCATCATATATTTTTTATTTGTTTAACACTTTTCTGGTTACCAAATGTGTTATTTCATAGTTTTGATGTCTAAACTATTATTCTACAACGTAGAAAATAGTCCAAATATAGAAAAACCCTTGAATGAGTAGGTGTGTCCAAACCTTTGACTATTACTGTATATTTATAGCTCTAGAAAAAGGTAAGAGACCACTGCAAATTATCAGTTTCTCTGGTTTTACTATTTATAGGTATGTGTTTGGGTAAAATTACCATTTCTGTTTCTATAAACTACTAACAACATTTCTCCCAAATTCCAAATAAAAATGATCTAATTTAGAGCATTTGTTTGCAGAAAATGACAACTGGTCAGAATAACAAAAAAGATGCGGTGTTGTCAGACGCCGAATAATACAAAGAAAATAAGTTAATATTCATTTTTAAACAACACAATACTAATATTTTTACTTTGGAAGAGTTCAGAAATCAATATTTGGTGGAATAACCCTGATTTTCAGTCACAGCTTTCATGCTTCTTGGCATGCTCCCCACCAGTCTTTCACATTGATGTTGGGTGACTTTATGCCACTCCTGGCGCAAAAATTCAAGCAGCTCGGCTTTGTTTGATGGCTTGTGACCATCCATCTTCCTCTTGTTCACATTCCAGAGGTTTTCAATTGGGTTCAGGTCTGGAGACTGGGCTGGACATGACAGGATATTGATCTGGTGGTCCTCCATCCACACCTTGATTGACCTGGCTGTGTGGCTTGGAGCATTGTCCTGCTGGAAAAAAAACAATCCTCAGAGTTGAGGAACATTGTCAGAGCAGAAGGAAGCAAGTTTTCTTCCAGGACAACCTTGTACGTGGCTTGATTCATGTGTCCTTCACAAAGACAAATCTGCCCGATTCCATCCTTGCTGAAGCACCCCCAGATCATCACCGATCCTCCACCAAATTTCACAGTGGGTGCGAGACACTGTGGCTTGTAGGCCTCTCCAGGTCTCGCACCCACTGTAAAATTCTGATCTGGGGGTGCTTCAGCAAGGCTGGAGTCAAGGCTGGAGTCAAGCAGATTTTTCCAGAGCTGTATATGGCACATAATAACGGCACAATTGCCAACAAATTCACATTCATTTTTTTATATTCTTCCAAATGTTGCTTGCACAGAGATTTAGAGATCCTCTGTCCAACTTTTATCACTCAAATTCTCCTGTCGGATTTATCTATAGTTATGAAAATGTGCAAACAGGATTTATTTACAATTATAAACTTGGCGGTGTGAACCCTGAATGCTGATTGGTTGAAAGCCATGGTATATCAGACGTGTACCACGGGAATGACAAAAACATACTTTTTACTGTTCTAATTACATTGATAACCAGTTTATAATAGCGATAAGGCACCTCAGGAGTTTGTAGTATATGTCCAATATACCACAGCTAAGGCGTGTTCTTTGTGGTATATGTCCAATATACCACGGCTAAGGGCTATGCCCTAAGAACAGCCCTTAGCCGTGGTATATTGGACATACACCACACCTCCTCGGGCCTTATTGCTTAATCATAGCAGTCAAAACAAGTGAAATTGACATCCATTGATGAAAATGATCTGGAGAGTTTAATAAGGGCGATTTATATTTTTTCCTGTGACATATTCTTAAACTCGCAAGAATTGTTATTTTGATGGAAAACTGAATTTTGCATCGTAGCCTACGTCGTTAAAAACGACGTCGCTATTCCTTAATTCTCTCGATGATGTTATAGAAAAGGCTTTATTGGTTAATGTGGCAACTCCTCTCTTGCTGCACAAAACATTCTTTGGGCTAGTTTTCAGGCCTTGTGGGTGGGTTTTCAGAGGTCACTGGACTAGACATTTTAGCTAGACCTTGGAATCCTGCCTGCTACGAAAAAGTCACTTCTGCTAAATATATTTGACCTTAACCCTCCCTGAACGCTTGAAAAAAACAAACAAGTGACCCTCCCATACCCAAAATAATAATTAAAACATAAAGTGGATAGCAGAGAACCTGTCTACCATTTACCTTCACTTATTGGACAGACCAGAGCCTTAGATATGCAGTTTTAGACACTGTACTGTAAACATTGCATGGCAACGCAGGAACTTCGATAGCGCACAGGGCTGCAGGCCAGAAGGTTAGGGGTGGAAAGAGAGTAGGGGTGGAAAGATCTCCTTTATAAGTAAATGCATTGCATGAATCTATCCTCGTATTTGCAGGTGTCGTGGAAAATTGCGAGATTATGTTATAGTGCTTGTAAAATTATATTATAATCTTTGTATTGCATTAGAATGGTTGTTTTATTCTGTTGACTATTGTCGAATCTGTCGACTATTGTGTGTTCAGTGTTCCACTGAGGATGGGCCTCTATGAGATAGCACTGACAGAGGAGATTTACGATGTCTTTTGCCAATAAAGCCTAAAGAGCATTCCAGATAGTGAGGTAACGTTTTTGTACTATGAAGTACCAGGAACGAGATTAGAACCTCGTCTTAGAGACCAAACTGAACGATAATTTATAGCTAATGCTATCTGACTATGGGATACTCTTTTCTCAAGTAAAAGGCCCTTTGTGAAGTTTCCTAAGATCTGTGGTTCGTCATGTAAGTTGAGAGGCGTGTATCTTTGCTATAAAAGATCTCAGTTGCCATTATGTTGAGGCTAGTGAATTGTGAATTGTTGAGAGTCAAATGCTATTGCAAAATCTTAATTATTATTAAAGGTGAAGTTTAAGTATAACTCTGACTGGTGTGTGGTTTGTAACTCTCCTCATTTGGTAATACAGGAAATTGCCACGACATTTGGTGACACAGATGGGATGTGAATCTTCACTCGGCGACCGCTCCTGACGACCTAGGTAAATCGTGCACGAGGGATCCCTTAAACTTGGGATCTCAGGGAAACCACACTTCGGGAACGAAGCAGATGGACCCACCTTTGATCTGAGAGGCAGCGAGCCGAGTGGATACCACATCTCGAACTTAGTTTTTTTTAAGAAAGAGGTGAGCACACTTGAAGTCAAGTTTTTAGAAAAGCCTCTGTTACGTAGCCTCTGAGTGTGTATTATTTTGTGAGGAGGACACCTTGGAGGAGTAAACAGGGCTGAGTCAGAGGAGAGTAATCTGAGAGTTTGCGGACTCAAAAATACTCTGCTGTTGGTCGGTTGCGGGCGACCTAGATCACAGTGGGGATTGGTGCGGTCTGTGGGGGTCAGGGGCCAGGGTGACTATGTGTTTTGTGTGAAACACGGTACTTGGTGAAGCCCTATTGGAAGAAGGACCTCATTCTGAAAGTGTCTGTGTGACTGTCTAAGTGACCCTCAGAGGTGGTGAATTCCAATTATTTTAAATGTGCTAGCCAGGTATGCCCTGGGTTACTCTGTGTGAGTATTTTGTTATGGGATCACTAGGTAATCTTTGTAGGAGCGTTCTGTGTGAGCGGGGTAGGTTGACTCTGTGTGGGTAACCTTTTAATTATATTCTGATGTTCTGCGTGAACATCGGACCAATCCTGTGTGGGTGATCCTTAAAGTTCTGTGTGAGTACCTAAGAGTTTCTTACGTTTTATATGGATTCTGTGAATATAGGAAAACATGATCAATTGTATGTGTGTATAATCGATTACTAGAGATTTGATAAAGTAATGCTGAGAATATAATTAGATACAATTTAAACCACCCATTCGTAGACGTACGTAGGTTTTGAGTTGGTATCTTTGATGGATAATTTGATAAAGATGAAGTTTTAAGCACTATTAAACTAGTCTACAAAATCTGGGAAATTGAGCTCTAGAAACTGATTAGAGTGTGTCCACTTTTGGTTATTTTACCCTAACGATGTAACTATAAATGCTTATTGGATTATCTCCGTCTGGGTACAACATTTGAAATAAAACTGCCCTTAAGGTCTGAAAATGTTTTATTTTTCTTCTCAGTATGAGAGGAGTTGCGGGATTTATTGAATAAACCGTTTTCCATAAAGTTAGAGCGAATTAAGAAGGATTCTCGACGTAATTTATAATGTCGTACAAAGCCTAAGGTATCCATCAAACGAATTATCATTGCGTGATTAATGTGATGTAGTAAAGTAATTGAAGTACGTTGCATGAGAAAACATAATCTACTTTTATTAAAAGGCGCAAGATCTGTTTCCTAGTCTATGAATGTCGATTTGACTCTTTAACTGCTAATCTATTCATTTGGCATGTGAGAATCATCGCCGGAGTAACGCTTGGACCTTTAAATTAGGGCTATTTTACGACTACAGACAATTGTAAAGTTTGTTTATTTGCTTACTCATTCAATACTTACTCATAGTCTCATTCAAGTAGCGTTGGTGGTATAGTAGTGAGCATAGCTGCCTTCCAAGCTGGGGACCTGAGTTCGGTTCCCAGCCAATGCACTGACTAAAATCTGAGTTTTTTTTTATTGTAATTCAACTATTGGTATGTTTTGCCTGGAAAGATACGGTCGCTAGTATCTTGAGATATAAACTGAAAGTTTTAATAGCTTGTTTGGTTCAAATTGAAAGAAGGGATGAATTTGACTTTTTAGTAGATTGTTTCAAAATAATAGCGAAGGGAATTTCGATGCAAGACGGTGTCTTTTGCCTAAATTATCTGCTGGAATAACGTATTGAGAATGGAGTCGTATTTAAATTACTGTATCATAGAAGAGACAGTTACCTAAATTAAAGAAATTCAAAATAATAGCGGAGAGATAATGGCGATAGAGTGGTGCCCACCGAAATGTTTTTCATTCTTATGGATTGAAATTTGGCGCTGTGCGTGTTATTTTTAAAGTCTTGTGAGGAAAGAGAAGAGAAAGTTGTAAAGTCTTTTTTCTTTCTTTAAACATTTTTTTTTTACCCCCTTTTTCTCCCCAATTTCGTGGTATCCAATTGTTAGTAGCTACAATCTTGTCTCATCGCTACAACTCCCGTACCGGCTCGGGAGAAACGAAAGTCGAAAGCCATGCGTCCTCCGAAACACAACCCAACCAAGCCGCACTGCTTCTTAAAACCTCTTACTTCTACCCCCTCCTTTTTCGAACATTCTGTTAAAAATCGCGCAACTTTTCAGCGTCCTGCTACTCATGCCAGGAATATAGTATATGCATATGATTAGTATGTGTGGATAGAAAACACTCTGAAGTTTCTAAAACTGGTTAAATCACGGCTGTGACTATAACAGATCGTGTGTTTCATTGAAAAACGCAAGAAAAACTGCTCTCTGAAAGCTAAAAATAATTTCCATAAGTCACTTTCATGGGTTGTTAAAAGAGGACAAAATTTAATATCGACCTGCATGCAATTCATACAAATTCCACACGATGTCGCCATTGTCATCATTTTCAATTGAATTTTTTGTTGGAAAATCCAAGTATCTGGCATCCGTTTCTTCCAGTCTCCACCAGGACGCTGTAAATGTGGACAATGGCAGCCATTGATTTGCAGACAAGGAGCTATTGAATATACATCGCCCTGTAATCATTTTGATAGATTATAAACGTTTACTAATACCTAAAGTTGGATTACAAAAGGATTTCGAAGTGTTTTGTGAAAGTTTATCGTCGACTTTTTTAATTTAAAAAAATGATGCAGCGTTAAAAAACTATGTTTTTTTCTGAATGACACAGCTTCCATAGAAAGCTATTTTGGGTATATATGGACCGATTTAAACGAAAAAAAGACCCAATAGTGATGTTTATGGGGCATATAGGAGTGCCAAGAAAGAAGCTCGTCAAAGGTAATGAATGTTTTATATTTTATTTCTGCATTTTGTGCTGCGTCGGATAAGCAGAGTCTTTGTTTACGTCGCATTCAGGCATTTTCAGGTGGTGCATGCTATCAGATAATAGCTTCTCATGCTTTCGCCGAAAAGCATTTTAAAAATCTGACTTGTTGGCTAGGTTCACAACGAGTGTAGCTTTAATTCAATACCCTGCTTGTGAATTTTGATCAAGGTTTGAGTTTTAACGAGTACATTTAGCATTTAGCGTAGCGCATTTGCATTTCCAGGTGCCTACTTGAGACATATGCGTCTCAAATAGAATCAAGAAGTTTTAACACAGCGCGCATCCAACCTGGAAGCCAACCGCACCAATGTTTCTGTGTCGGAGGAAACACCGTGCTCGGCCTGGCCCGCCACAGGAGTCGCTGGTGCGCAATGAGACAAGGATATCCCTACCGGCCAAACTCTCCCTAACCCGGACGACGCTAGGCCAATTGTGCGTCGCCCCACGTACCTCCCAGTCGCGGCCGGTTGCGACAGAACCTGGGCGCGAATCCAGAGTCTCTGGTGGCACAGCTATTTATTTATTTTTTCCAGTGGGCAGAAATATAACTCCTCTCCTCTCAACGTTCTGCCTTTAACCACTGCGCCACCCGGGAGGCCCGAGTTTGGTTTTAATCTTACGATAGAGGTAGGGCAGAACGTTGAGAGGATAGGGGTTATATTTTTGCCCACTGGAAAGAAAAGAAAATAGGATAGGATTATGTTAAACTGAAAGTGATTCAGGTGTGAATAAGGAAACATTGTGATAATGTATTCTGATGGTTATTGATTCTTGGTTTGATTGTTTAGGTAACACCAGTGAATTTGAGCAGGAAGAAATGTATTACAACACTGTAATCTGTTTCCATTACATGGAACAATGTCAGGTCATTAAAGTTGATTGCAGTTTGAGTAATTTTTATTTTTACAGGGACAGTGCACATTAATCACAGTTGTGTGTGTCTAATGGCAGGGTATTCCAGATATGGGAAGCTCTCACACTGAAAGCAGATTGACTAAAGGTACTTTTCTTTAAGGGAACTATACAGTCATCTCTCATGGTGGATCTTGTGGATCTGCTGCCATAAGGTTTGGGTTTTCTGCTTAACAAAAGTACTGAGTAGAGGGGGAGCCTGGACATTTAGAATCTTGAATACAAGATAGGCGTCAGTGTATTGCATAAGATTTTTTTCAACTCAGGAGCTTATGCTTTCTATGGCTATTGGGTTTCCTATCAAGTACTTTGAGAGCCTGTTTGCAGACAGACTGAATGGGTTTTAATGTTGTAAAGCAAGCTTGGGCCAAACTAGTAAGGTAGTATGTTAAGTGGGGGAGTATCATATATTTTAATTATAGTTTGGTTACCTCTGTAGTCAAAACAATTTCATATGTTTTGGAAAATT
Organism: Oncorhynchus clarkii lewisi; assembly: GCF_045791955.1. Classification (NCBI taxonomy): domain Eukaryota; kingdom Metazoa; phylum Chordata; class Actinopteri; order Salmoniformes; family Salmonidae; genus Oncorhynchus; species Oncorhynchus clarkii. Next base: position 50,620,979 of record NC_092149.1, on the reverse strand, counting down.
AGCTAGGTTGAATTTGGTTATTTTAGTTATTATTAAAATGGTATTTTGCCCTGATACATAGACATCTGTCTCAGGGGCATCAGTTGTTTTCTTTGTGAGGAACATGCAGCCTGTGTTTGTTTTTTTAATTGAGATGCAGACATGAGTCTCTGAGCAATTTTGTCATCTGTCATCTGAACCATTACAGTAGTGAGTTCTTGTGTAGCTTGTTGTTTGTTATTTGCATACATTTATCACTGTATCATCTGCATACATTGGAACTTCAGACCCTGTACAGACAGAAGGACGATCATTAATGTACGAGCTGAACAGTATTGACCTTTGGGGAATGCAAACCTTGTAGATATGAGTGGAAAAAAGTTAGTTTTGATTTTTACGCTGATGAGACAGCACCAACTTTTGAAAGATTTTAGATTTGTTAAAAATCAGGATAGTTTTTACTAAACATATCAACAGGTTGAAATGATTAGATTGCTGATTAAAGGGGTTATGGGTTTGTTTATTTGTTTACTGTTTATTGTTTATTTTAGGTGTTGATTTGACTTAATTAAACATTGTATTATCTGTGTGTGTTTGAGTAGGATTCTTTCTACCGGGACAGATGGAAGTTATCTAAAGTATGTATGTTAAAGGAGACATGGGAGAACACGTGTACATTTTTATTAAATGCCTGGGATTAAATATCACTGATTCCTTACGCTGAGAAATGTACTGCATTTGCGACAGGGGGAAAAAAAATCAATTTAGATAGTAAAGACACCAGGATAATTGTATCTAAGTGTATGTTCAATTAAGCATACATATACATTTATGTAGATTAAAATGTATGATTAATGATTTGAGGTACAGTGGAATTATCATTATTATTAGGTTTTGTTTATAGTTCACTTTTGAGTTCCTGAATCGGTGTAGTATAATGAATGCTAACGAAGTGTTTTGTGTTTTTTTCTGGGAAAATGGGGGTGTCATTGTCTCTCTTTGAAATGTTTCCTGGGACTATAATCTTGGGGAGAGTGAGTGAGATTGAGGCCGTAAACTATCAAATTGAAAGGGCCTGGAAGTGTTTGTGTGTTTTTGCATTAAGGTTTGCAAATGCCAGAATAACAACCTTTCCATCGACGTAACCGAGACTAAGGAGATGATTGTGGACTACAGGAAAAGGAGGACCGAGCATGCCCCCATTCTCATCGACGGGGCTGTAGTGGAGCAGGTTGAGAGCTTCAAGTTCCTTGGTGTCCACATCAACAACAAACTAGAATGGTCCAAACACACCAAGACAGTCGTGAAGAGGGCACGACAAAGCCTATAAAAGGTTCTACAGCTGCAACATCGATAGCATCCTGAGTGGTTGCATCACTGCCTGGTACGGCAATTGCTCGGCCTCTGACCGCAAGGCACTGCAGAGGGTAGTGCGTACGGCCCAGTACATCACTGGGGCTAAGATGCCTGCCATCCAGGACCTCTACACCAGGCGGTGTCAGAGGAAGGCCATAAAAATTGTCAAAGACCCCAGCCACCCCAGTCATAGACTGTTCTCTCTACTACCGCATGGCAAGCGGTACCGGAGTGCCAAGTCTAGGACAAAAAGTATTCTCAACAGTTTTTACCCCCAAGCCATAAGACTCCTGAACAGGTAATCAAATGGTCCCCGGACTATTTGCATTGTGTACCCCCCACCCCCTCTTTTACACTGCTGCTACTCTGTTCATTATATATGCAGTCACTAACTATACGTTCATGTACATACAGTGCCTTGCGAAAGTAATCGGCCCCCTTGAACTTTGCGACCTTTTGCCACATTTCAGGCTTCAAACATAAAGATATAAAACTATTTTTTTGTGAAGAATCAACAACAAGTGGGACACAATCATGAAGTGGAACGACATTTATTGGATATTTCAAACTTTTTTAACATATCAAAAACTGAAAAATTGGGCGTGCAAAATTATTCAGCCCCCTTAAGTTAATACTTTGTAGCGCCACCTTTTGCTGCGATTACAGCTGTAAGTCGCTTGGGGTATGTCTCTATCAGTTTTGCACATCGAGAGACTGAACATTTTTTCCCATTCCTCCTTGCAAAACAGCTCGAGCTCAGTGAGGTTGGATGGAGAGCATTTGTGAACAGCAGTTTTCAGTTCTTTCCACAGATTCTCGATTGGATTCAGGTCTGGACTTTGACTTGGCCATTCTAACACCTGGATATGTTTATTTTTGAACCATTCCATTGTAGATTTTGCTTTATGTTTTGGATCATTGTCTTGTTGGAAGACAAATCTCCGTCCCAGTCTCAGGTCTTTTGCAGACTCCATCAGGTTTTCTTCCAGAATGGTCCTGTATTTGGCTCCATCCATCTTCCCATCAATTTTAACCATCTTCCCTGTCCCTGCTGAAGAAAAGCAGGCCCAAACCATGATGCTGCCACCACCATGTTTGACAGGGGATGGTGTGATGCCAAACATAACGTTTTGCATTGTTGCCAAAAAGTTCAATTTTGGTTTCATCTGACCAGAGCACCTTCTTCCACATGTTTGGTGTGTCTCCCAGGTGGCTTGTGGCAAACTTTCAACAACACTTTTTATGGATATCTTTAAGAAATAGCTTTCTTCTTGCCACTCTTCCATAAAGGCCAGATTTGTGCAATATACTGTTGTTTGTTTGTCCTATGGACAGAGTCTCCCACCTCAGCTGTAGATCTCTGCAGTTCATCCAGAGTGATCATGGGCCTCTTGGCTGCATCTCTGATCAGTCTTCTCCTTGTATGAACTGAAAGTTTAGAGGGACGGCCAGGTCTTGGTAGATTTGCAGTGGTCTGATACTCCTTCCATTTCAATATTATCGCTTGCACAGTGCTCCTTGGGATGTTTAAAGCTTGGGAAATCTTTTTGTATCCAAATCCGGCTTTAAACTTCTTCACAACAGTATCTCGGACCTGCCTGGTGTGTTCCTTGTTCTTCATGATGCTCTCTGCGCTTTTAACGGACCTCTGAGACTATCACAGTGCAGGTGCATTTATACGGAGACTTGATTACACACAGGTGGATTGTATTTATCATCATTAGTCATTTAGGTCAACATTGGATCATTCAGAGATCCTCACTGAACTTCTGGAGAGAGTTTGCTGCACTGAAAGTAAAGGGGCTGAATAATTTTGCACGCCCAATTTTTCAGTTTTTGATTTGTTAAAAAAGTTTGAAATATCCAATAAATGTCGTTCCACTTCATGATTGTGTCCCACTTGTTGTTGATTCTTCACAAAAAAATACAGTTTTATATCTTTATGTTTGAAGCCTGAAATGTGGCAAAAGGTCGCAAAGTTCAAGGGGGCCGAATACTTTCGCAAGGCACTGTACTACCTCAATTAGCCTGACCAACCAGTGCCCACGCACATTGGCTAACCGGGCATTCTGCATTGTGTCCCGCCACCCACCACCCCCTCTTTTACGCTACTGTTACTCTCTGTTCATCATATATGCATAGTCACTTAAACCATATCTACATGTACATACTACCTCAATCAGCGTGACTAACCGGTGTCTGTATGTAGCCTCACTACTTTTATAGCCTATATTTTTACTGTTTTATTTCTTTACTTACCTATTGTTCACCTAACACCTTTTTTGCACTATTGGTTAAAGCCTGTAAGTAAGCATTTCACTGTAAGGTCTACACCGGTTGTATTCGGCACATGTGACAAACTTGGATTTTATTTGAAAATCTTTATTGCAATAAAATCCAATTCATTTTCATCAAATAACCAGTGCTCTCAATCTTCTACCAAATATCAAACTTATTGATGATTTGTAATTGTCTCCTTCAGTGCAGTATAAAGGATATCTAACTTGTTAAGTAACACGTTCAAGAAAAGTGGTTATAAAAAATTAAATTAAACTTTTCAGAAGTCAGCAGTCACCTATAAACTAGAGGGTTTCTTTAATTCATTTCTGCACATAACAATAACTTAATCTACAGCCATTTGGAAAAAAAATCATAAAACGGCAACAATTCTTAATCATTTTATCACAGCATACAATGTGGAGATACAGTATCAATTCAGCCAAAATACAAGATAGAAACATGTGCCCATTGACTGAAGTGGTATCCATATGGTCCAGTGAAACTGAGTTAACACCCATGTACCTGCCGGAAGTTTGTCATTTAACCGTAAAAAATATAATGCAGGTTTTCCAATATCAATCTGTTTATTCCTATTATACCGCGTGTCAAATAGAAAACAAACCTATAATAGCAGCTAACTAACAGTACCTATCCCTTGATCTTTATTGTTCAATATTAATGAAATCTGACAACAAATAACATGAATGTGCAAACAAGTCTTTTAGACGCCGTGTCTAGTTTGAGTACCAGAAATGGTACAATTGTTTGAAAAGACTGCTGCATTACAGTAATACATTTGTTGAACATGTCAACTTTTAGAATCACACACACAAGGTCAACTTTACAGTGAGATACTACAACTAGTGTCCTGAACTAAACTTTTCTGTGTGCGCATATTTCAAGCAATGGGTTTCATATTTGTCACCTGCAATATTAGAGCTGGAAGGTCAGAACAACCAACATGGAATGGAACGGAACGCGGCATTCTTAAAAAAGAATAAGAAAAAAAAAAAGACATCTGCCTGTATTTATTTTGAACCTCACATTACATCAATATAGAGTTCCCAATTGGCTTAATTCACCTCAAGGCATTTTGTTCAAATGTATTCTCATCGCTATCTGCCCTTGTAAATATCCTTGCGCCTTCGCAGCTCCTCCAAGACCCGAGCCCGGAACAGTGTCCAGTCCTCATCCTGGTCCTGCTGGAGGCCCAAAGCCTGGTGCAGCTCAGAGGAGTGGATGCGCAGGAATGGGTTGTACTCCTTTTCCTCTCCAATGGTGGAGGGACTCTGAAACCACATGATTATGGAAACAATGTATGAAGAACAAAAGAGTAATAGTAATTCTCTCAACTCAACATACTATAGGTAGTTTTTGCCTTAGCTTTTCCAAGTAGAGGTCTGAAAGGTTTCTTCAGTTAATGGTTTGATAGAAATGATCTGCATGTGCTGTATGTAAAGACAAGAGAGGTATGCTCGTGTAAGCACATGGGAATGTGGAAAACGTACTCCTCAGCCTGAAGGGTCACCACTTGCGGTAGCGGATAGCTAGCTTTACGCCTGGCCCGATTGGTAAGACGCTTCAGGAGGGTGGCCACGTGTGCTGGCAAGGCAGAGGTCCTGGGTTTGAGCCTCAGTGTGAGCCGAATCAGGAGGAAGCGGTAATGGCTAAGCAAGCAGCGTGACGTCCTTTACACTAGCTGGTAGTCACAATAGGTTTCTACCTGGGGTGTGACTTGTTAGCTGGCTTTTGGCCATCAATAAAATAGAAAAGCCAATAAAATTGGAACAGGGCAACAAAAACAAAAAATCTGCCAAAATAATCCCATTGTGAAATAACGCTTTTTAGCCTGTTCATTGATGGAAATACCATTTGATGGAAATACATTTGCGCCATCGTGCCGTAAATGTGCATATTTTTGTGGAATTAAATTGCCACTTGTGTATATTCGTTATGCATCTCATCTATCACACGAACACAGACACAGAGCCTTTGAACGGAAAATCTGTCAAACAGTGATTTTATTAGCCCAATCATTGCGCAACCATTCTAAATGCAACTGTGTGTTAAAAATAGTTGTTGGGCCACAATTAAAAAGAGCTACTAGTTTTATTTCTCAACTGCTAATTAAAGAGAGTCACCAACACTTTCCAATGTGCTGGAGGCAGTATGCATTTTGAAAACATATAGCTACTTAATTGTTTGAAACCTGAACATTTTACTTCATACAATGAGGCAAGTTTGACCTTGCTTCTGAGTAGCCTTGGCAAAATCCGACCATATCCGTGGAGGCAATTATTCTATAAAGACTTCCATAAACTATTGAAACTAGTAGCCTACTTCTCTCGTGTTCTCACCTTTCTTTCATTGTCCGGTAACCAAATGCACATTTGCCCATAGCCTACTGCCTTGTGCGAATTGCTGCGCTAATAATGTTAATAAATAATAGTTGAGCAACATTTTAGGTAAAACATTCTGATCTTACACCAGATTAATTGTCTTGCTCCCAGACAAACTAAACCCGCTACCAAAACCTGCGGTCTCTCCTTCACCGCAGCCAACATGAGTAAAACATTTAAACGTGTTAACCCTCGCAAGGCTGCCGGCCCAAACAGCATCCCTAGCCGCGTCCTCAGAGCATGCGCAGACCAGCTGGCTGGTGTGTTTACGGACATATTCAATCTCTCCCTATCCCATTGTTCCTGTTCCCAAGAAAGTGAAGGTAAATGAGCTAAGCGACTATCGCCCCATAGCACTCACTTCCATCATCATGAAGTGCTTTGAGAGACTAGTCAAGGATCATATCATACTGCACACTGCCCTAACCTATCTGGACCAGAGGAATACCTACGTAAGAATGGTGTTCATCGACTACAGCTCAGCATTTAACACCATAGTACCCTCCAAACTCGTTATTTAGCTCGAGACCCTGGGTCTCGACCCCGCCCTGTGCAGCTGGGTCCTGTACTTTCTGACGGGCCGCCCCCAGGTGGTAAGGGTAGATAACAACATCTCCACCCCGCTGATCCTCAACACTGGGGCCCCACAAGGGTGCGTTCTCAGCCCTCTCCTGTACTCCCTGTTCACCCATGACTACGTGGCCATGCACGCCTCCAACTCAATCATCAAGTTTGCAGATGACACTATATTGGTAGGCTTGATTACCAACAACGACGAGACGGCCGACAGGGAGGAGGTGAGGGCCCTCGGAGTGTGGTGTCAGGAAAACAACCTCACACTCAACGTCAACAAAACAAAGGAGATGATCGAGGACTTCAGGAAACAGCAGAGGGAGCACCCCCCTGTCCACATCGACAGGACAGTAGTGGAGAAGGTGGAAAGTTTTTTAAGTTCCTCGGCGTGCACATCATGGACAAACTGAAATGGTCCACCCACACGCCTCTTCAACCTCAGGAGACTGAAGAAATTTGGCTTGTCACCAAAAACCGTCAAACTTTTACAGATGCACAATCGAGAGCATCCTGTCAGCCTGTATCACCGCCTGGTACGGCAACTGCTCCGCCCACAACCGCAAGGCTCTCCAGAGGGTAGTGAGGTCTGCACAACGCATCACCGGGAGCAAACTACCTGCCCTCCAAGACACCTACACCACCCGATGTCACAGGAAGGCCAAAAAGATCACCAAGGACACCAACCGCCCAAGCCACTGCCTGTTCACCCCGCTATCATCCAGAAGGCGAGGTCAGTACAGGTGCATCAAAGCTGGGACCGAGACTGAAAAACAGCTTCTATCTCAAGGCCATCAGACTGTTAAACAGCCATCACTAACATTGAGTGGCTGTTGCCAACATACTGACTCAAATCTCTAGCCACTTTAATAATTAAAAATTGGATGCAATAAATGTATCACTAGTTACTTTAAAACAATACCACTTTATATATTGTTTACATACCCTACATTACTCATCTCATATGTATATACTGTACTCTATACCATCTACTGTATCTTGCCTATGCTGCTCGGCCATCGCTCATCCATATATTTATATGTACATATTCTTATTCATTCATTCCTTTACACTTGTGTGTATAAGGTAGTGGTTGTGAAATTGTTAGATGACTTGTTAGATATTACTGCATGGTCAGAACTAGAAGAACAAGCATTTTGCTACACTCGCATTAACATCTGCATGTGACCAATTTGATTTGCTTCTTAATGTTTTTTTTATGTAGCCTGAACCCACTGGTTTTGTGAATTTGGGATCCATCGTCCCACAACTGTCCCAGAGTCTGTTGTTTGGGCTATTTCTTTCTCGAAAAGCTGACCAATAGAACAGGTCAACTTTTCTACTATGGAGGGTAGTGGATTGACATAGCCTTATGAACACGCCACCTATGAGCCTACGTACATTGAATTAAATTGCCAGAATGATATAGCCTAATTAGCCTACTCCTGTCTATACAGAAATAAATCAAGTCATTCAAAATAGGCCACTAAAGTGTGACCTGGCAACAGAGGATCATTAGCTCACCCTTACAAAAAAAAAGTTGTGGATTGTTTTAAAATCGTATTGCCTACAGTTTTTTTTTTTTACCTTTATTTAACAGTTGGAAGGAAAGGCAGAGCGCAATGTATGCAGTGCGCCCAGCAAATACCAAATACATGATTGTTGAGTAATGAGGCCCAGCCAGGCATATCGCAATACGTCAAAATTCAATTGTCCGTGAAGCAAATGGCTATTTGCTGTAAAGAGAAGACAATGAAAAGACCGATCTGTCTTTCAGTTATCAAAAGTCTCAATTTAATTGATCCGAACAACAATAGCCTACCTTATTGGCACTAGCGAAGAGCATCGGCCATAATCACCAGGTGAGTGCGCACTGCACATATTCACTCTTTATCACTGTTGGCTAAGTGCCACTTAAAACGTTTGGGTTTTTTTGGACAATGATTTCCTCCTCCAGTTTAGTCATATTATATGCGTCTCCCCTTCTCATAGGCCTATTATATGGACAACGTCGTTTTGATTGATCTGCTTGTCAGTGTCAGCAGAGTAGGCTAACCTGGAATTTGTCGTATCAAAAAAAAGATTCTGCTAATGTCTCCTGTCATATAAAGTGCTGTAGAATTGCATTAAAACGTGTTTTTCCCGCGCAAACAAAGAAACGTACCTCTCCGCTATACACGCTCAGCCATGCATTGAACAGCCTTCTTTTCTTTTTTTTTGCGAACAGTGATCGAGTTAAATTATTAGCCTAAATGATGACTATCCAGTCTACTCATCGCATAAATCGGCAAATACAATGGTGCATCGAATGCTTTATTACAAAAGGTGAATTTTTATGCGCTTCCCCAAACTTGAAACTCACGCACCGTCCATACATAGACTAGTGATTTGACGGTTCTTTACTCGCCTTGCTGGCTGAGGACGTGGACCGTTGAACTAACATCTTCAAAGTGCGCGGTAAGGACACACGTCATCGCATTCTCAACTTGCATGTTCTGTTTTAACTACCATATTCTAAATGCGATTTCTAGCATTCTGAGCACCGTTATTGGACGCCCTAATTAGGTTACGCCCCCCAATGCATACGTATCCCGTACATTTCTCAAAACGTCCGGTCGAATAAAATGCTGCCAGTCAAAATGTTCGCCGCAATATTTTCATAACAGACAGACACCCTGCTTGTTAGTAAAGCATCCCCTGAGGGCAGAGGCATCAGACCCACACCCTGATCCCAGCAGCTCAGATTAGTCCAATCCACAGCAAAGACCGGGTATTATCCTCCTGACCAAATGAAAATCCCACCCACAGCTCTAGTCTGGCATGCATTCCACCGTTGGAATCTGCATCCACTAACGTCAAAGACACTAGGAGGATGCGATCACTGATGGTAGGGCTATTTCTAGTCTCCTACATATAAAAGTTTCATAGACATGAGGTTATGAGAATTGATTCGCGCTGTTTAACACGTTCGGCATAGATACAGTAGATACACTGACTGTTGTACCGCCGAAGACGGGAGCATTCAGTGAGAGGAGAGTGCAAAGGCATTCCGACAAAGACGGTCCTGTGGGCCCCCCTGACAAGCCTCTCTTCCACACAGCCCGGGATAGTGACTTCCTTTGGGATTTGATGCCAGTAAGGAATAACAACGAGGATGGATTATTCTCCGTACCGTACACAGCTTTTGACCTCTCTGTTGTAGGACCCACTGGTACTTGTTTTCCCTGGCAGCGTTGTGGGGCTCCACCTCGGCAGCAAACATCAGGTTGTCCTCTGCATACTCATGGCCTGGGAAATACAAGTCCGTGCACACGGAACACAGACATCAATACAAGTCTTACAGAAGGGACTGGTGCTGAAATATTTTGTTTGTCATTCTAATGCATACAGTTGCACTTAATGCAAACAGACAAGGAGGAGGTCATTTCCCTACCAGGCCATAAGAGGGTTTCATCACTCAAGGAGCCGACCGTGTCTAGTGACGACAGCATTGTTAAGGCACTGCCTTCAAACATCCTCCCTGCAGACAAAATAGATGATCTGCCGCAATTAATTAGTTATATACGAGCACGCGACGCAGTGGATGACACTCAAAGCAAACACAGTGCATTACAGCTACAGAAGCCGAACAACTGTGAACCTGCTTTTCAATACGTGCCCATTGCTCACTAAGTGCATCAAAAAATAACTAACTACAGAGCTGATTTTGGAGCTGGACTTACCGCATCCAGAGAGGAACACCAGGTCACCTGAGAACAGGCTGGAGGGGGCTCCTATGGTACGACCATCCAGGAGGTAGATCATATGACCCACTGTGTGTCCAGGTGTGAACAGTGCCTTGAAGTGCATACGGCCCACGTCTATGCAGTCTTTGTCTGTCAGTGGGCTGGAAAACCAAGCAAAAGACAATAGGCTTCATGCAGGCGGTCATCAGATAAGTTCATGTGACCACCTGGACAGTTGATGTGCATATTAAGAGTCACGCACCACTGCTTACCTCTTCACACCACGCAGATAACAGTGAGATGCTTCAAAGTACAAATAAGTCGCCTTGCACAAGCCTTGGTTTGTGTGAATTGGAACGGCTTACAGGAGCACGTCTTCTGTAGCGTGAGTCAGCTGGACGCACAAGCACATCCCCTGGACAGGACGCTGGCCCAGATTCACACACAGAGGCAAAAAAAGTTTGACCAAGGCGGAATGAAGGCGGGATCTTCATTGAATAGCAATGGAGGTTGGGCATTCATTACCCGATTTCGCTTTGTTGAAGAAGCTTATTTGCCGCTAGTCTGTGAATCTGAGCGTGACAGTAGGCTGTTCCAAGATTGAGACAGATTGAACATGTGCCAGCCTGTATGGCATGACGCGCTGTTTCAAGTTGTCAAATGAGGGTTTGTAAGGTCATGAAAAGTCATGGAAATGAGTTTCCTAATTGTTGTTAATGTAATTCAGGAAAGCACACTTAAATATGATCAATCAATTAAGAAAAGGACATATCAGCCATTATCGGATTGACCTTTCAGTGCGCGTCTGTGGTGCTGCGAGTGCCAGTGCGAGTGGGCCGCTGCCCGCGTGACACTTCAGCAGCAGGTGTAAAATAATGACAGAGTAAATAGATCACCAATTCACAAACACAACTAGCGAGATAACTGCTACACATTAACTATAGCTAACTAAGCATTCACGTTGTTGTTGCCTTTCCACCGGCACGGTGTAGCCTAAGTAAATCTGAGCAGTTGGAAAGCTGGAATTCCCCTCTATTAAACAGTAGCCATGTAATTGCAATGTTAAAAATATTCCCCCAAAAATAGCCTAATTGACAAATAACTTGCTGTGCATAGATCTTCCCTGAAACAGGAATATTTTAGACTTATAAAACTATGCAAAAAAAGAAACGTCCTCTCACTGTCAACTGCTTTTATTTTCAGCAAACTTAACGTGTAAATATTTGTATGAACATAAGGTTCAACAATTGAGACATAAACTGAACAAGTTCCACAGACATGTGACTAACAGAAATTGAATAACGTGTCCCTGAACAAAAGGGGGGGGGGGGGGGTCAAAATCAAAAGTAACAGTCAGTATCTGGTGTGGCCACCAGCTGCATTAAGTACTACAGTGCATCTCCTCCTCATGGATTACACCAGATTTGCCAGTTCTTGCTGTGAGATGTTACCCCACTCTTCCACCAAGGCACCTGCAAGTTCCTGGAAATTTCTGGGGGGAATGGGCCTAGCCCTCACCCTCCAATCCAACAGGTTCCAGACGTGCTCATTGGGATTGAGATCTGGGCTCTTCACTGGCCATGGCAGAACACCGACATTCCTGTCTTGCAGGAAATCATGCACAGAACGAGCAGTATGGCTGGTGCCATTGTCATGCTGGAGGGTCATGTCAGGATGAGCCTGCAGGAAGGGTACCACATGAGGGAGGAGGATGTCTTCCCTGTAACGCACAGCGTTGAGATTGCCTGCAATGACAAGCACAGTCCGATGATGCTGTTACACACTGTCCCAGACCATGACGGACCCTCCACCTCGATCCCGCTCCAGAGTACAGGCCTCAGTGTTACACTCATTCCTTCTATGATCTGGTGAGGACCTGCCTTACAACAGGCCTACAAGCCCTGAGTCCAGCCTCTCTCAGTCTATTGCGGACAGTCTGAGCACTGAAGGAGGGATTGTGCGTTCCTGGTGTAACTCGGTCAGTTGTTGTTGCCATGCTGTACCTGTCCTGCAGGTGTGATGTTCGGATGTACCGATCCTGTGTAGGTGTCGTTACACGTGGTCTGCCACTGCGAGGACGATCAGCTGTCCGTCCCGTCTCCCTGTAGCGAAGTCTTAGGCGTCTCACAGTACAGACGTTGCAATTTATTGCCCTGGACACATCTGCAGTCCTCATGCCTCTTTGCAGCATGCCTAAGGCACATTCACGCAGATGAGCAGGGACCCTGGGCATCTTTCTTTTGATGTTTTTCCAGAGTCAGTAGAAAGGCCTCTTTAGGGTCCTAAGTTTTCATAACTGTGACTTTAATTGGCTACAGTCTGTAAGCTGTTAGTGTCTTAACGACCGTTCCACAGGTGCATGTTCATTAATTGTTTATTGAACAAGCATGGGAAATAGTGTTTAAACCCTTTACAATGAAGATCTGTGAAGTTATGTGGATCTTTACGAATTATCTTTGAAGGACAGGGTCCTGAGAAAGGGATGTTTCTTTTTTTGCTGAGTTTATATAAGCATGTCTAGTTAGATACCTTGCTTCGCAGTAGCCTACCTTATCCATTTGATCCCTGATTTATTGAATGAGGGAATAATTTTATAAAGACAAAAGTATTTGGTTGTAATGTTGAAAAAGACAGGCCTGCACACCCAGGAGCTCTCCAGATGGAGGGTTGACCACTTGCGACTAACAGTGCAATTCTATATGGGGGGAATAAGTGCCTTGATGAAGGGCACAACGGCAGGAGGTGGTAGGTCTACATGGGATCAGACACAGTAGCTTTCCAGTGTCAATAATGTTTACTTTTTCATGTAGGCTATAATAATCGGCGTGAAAATGTGGTTCAAAGTCATGGAGAAGTCGTGGAAAATGTGTAAGAACTGTTAAGAGACTAATCAGAGATCTGAAAATGGAAAAAGACACCTCCAGTACTTCTTCCATCCCAAGTCTAGCACTGTCGATATATGAAATATGAATTATTAATTAACATGCTAAATACAAGACAATAATAGTGAGAAGCTGTGATGTCACAGTGAATCATTTGACCTTTTCTGATTTTATGTAATCTGAGACTGAGGAGATAATTCTCCACAAATCCATAGTAGACAAATCAACGAACAGTGCCATGGGAACTACTGGTGACATTCTGTTTAGCAAGTGAAATGCATGTTTGCCCTCTGGATCAATATCTTCAATGATACATACCAATCTCCTCTATGACTTTGAATCACAGAATTGGGCAAATATCATGCAATTTCCACTATAAATGTTTGCCATAACTACAATTTTCACGAGAACATAATGACGAAAGATGAGGGCTGAAATTCCAAACACAACGGAAAAGCTGTCAAAGATAAGACCGTGACTTACTACGCAGCTGTAGCCTAGACTTACTGTGTGAGGCCAGGAATGTTATCAGTTGCATTTCCATAAACACGACATGAGCTGTACAGCTTTTTAAGTCCTTTGTTACCCCCACTGTGGTCCCTAGGGATAAAAACAAAATATGTCTATTACATTTTTTTTTTTAAAGCAGCTACTTAATATCACATTACAAAAAGTGTGTAGATGAACAACACAGAACATGTCAACATAATATCACACTGCAATGCGACCTATAACATTTGGATGTCGCATCAACGACAAAATATTGAACAGGCCCATTGATATGTATGACACCTACAACCCAGTTCATCTAATCCTCTATCTACAAGTAATTTTGGCATTCAAAGTAATGACACTCGGTTCTCACCAGTGTTTGTGTGTGCAGAGGATCGCTTCTAACATCACCCCTTCTTCCTCGAGGACTGCCTAAAATGATTACAGACAGTGGCATCAATTATCGTCGACAGGGTATAAACATTCCTATCACGACCGTGGCGAAAAACCCACCACTTTAAAGCACTAGATATAGGCTACACCTAGATGGAGGCGAAACACAGACTGGAACTGAAAAGTGCTGTTTGTATTATATATATATTAACTAGAGATATAGGGGCGAAAATGTATGAAACATGCTGTGGATATATCGAGGACACCATAAACCACAGTGTGGCCTACTCCAGACTGAGCAATCATTGTATGTGTATGGGACAGCGGCCAGACTGGCACAAGAGTCGGCTACATCCAATCAAAGAGGGTCTTATTGAGGCCAAGAGGAAGTGCCACAGATGAGATGAGGCATTATGACAGTCAGCCCTTTCAGAGGCTCCTCCATATTTACATTTAATAGTGTATTGTTCTGTGTTGCAATCACTCAGTGTCCCAAATTATCTTGTGAACGCTGACTTATATACTGAATGTCCACTGTAGCATAGGCCGATGAAATGCCAAGCTCACCAGATGCTTTGTTACGTTTACACGACATAGTCTTCATAGTGCCTCAACTATTTCAAGAGAGAGTATTAAAATGGTCAGAAAGTAGATCTACAAAGAAGGCATAACCATGACCCGTCACCCACCTGAACTGTCTGTGGGTCTGCAGGGTCTACCACCACTGCAACGCTCGAGGCCATGTCAATGACAAGGTAGCTGTAGTTATCAGACAGCACTGAAATGGGCATGATTTTAATACCTGTAGATAGATGAGTGACAGGAGACGTGTAAGTGATGCACTGATCTTTATGCTAGCTCACATTATTAACTGACTAAACATGAGTAGCCTGTTGGAACCACAGCTAACGTTACCATTTAATTCCATGGGCTGTGCTCTGGAATGTCCAGTGGGGAACTGCTCGCGTGCCTTCCTCATCTGCCTCTTGTAGTACATGTAACCAAGTTTGGTTCTTGTGTACAATGTATACCTAAAATGTAACAGCCTGTGTTATTTCAGTTATTTTCATTAGTTACATTATTTGCAGGCAAAATAATGACAGATGTAACTAGTTCGCTAGCTAACAGAAGCATCGCTTCATTTTGTAAGAAGTGAGAAACGACAATGGAGAAAAATACATTTTGATTCGGAAAATACTGAAGCTTCAACCAACTTACGCGATCCGAAACAGGGGTTTCTCAGTGCGTGCCATTATTTGACCAAAAAAGCTTTTCCAAATGGTACGTCCTGTGCGCCTAAAACGAAGACATAAACATAACACGCTGCAAAATGATGCAGTTGCAATGAGGGTTACCGACCAGTCAGGAGGCGCCATATTGCGTGGGCGGTGCAACGTATGATCCAATTTTCGTCACATTTCGCGGAAGTGTTTTCACCAGTGTGTTGTGACCAACATTAGCGTGAGCAACACTAGTGGAATCTTCGACTCTCCTTCAAAATAAAAGTATCCCATTGAAACTAAAACTGTTGAAAACATGCAACAGTCAGTCTATTTTGTGTTTTGGACATTCATATTGCACTGTACAGCCTAACATATGGGTTATGCACCTATGAAATGGGGGTATCAGTGACACCCACAGAACACAACTATGTAGCTATGTAGACGCTAATAATTGTATAAACTCTACATAGTTGTGTTCTGTGGGTGTCACTGAGTAGGCTGATACCTAATTTCACAGTTGCACAATCAATGCTTGATGGTGAGCTGAGTACCAGCACTTCAAATGTCCTACTGCTACCTCTTACCATACCCAGTTCAAGGGCACTTAAATATTTTGTATTGCCCATTCACTCTCTGAATGGCACACAATCCATGGCTCAATTGTCTCAAGGCTTAAAAATCCTTCTTTAACCTGTCTCCGCTCCTTCATCTACACTGATTGAAGTGGATTTGACAAGTGACATCAACAAAGGATCATAGCTTTTATCTGAATTCACCTGGTCAGTCTATCTATGTCATGGAGAGAGCAGGTGTTTTGTAAACTCAGTGTATTTCAGTCCAAGTCAAGCACTGTGCATAATCCATGGGATAGGCTGTACAGTGCATATAAGTATGCCCCCAATGCAATTCTGAATTAAAATATATCCACAAATCAAAATCAAATAAAAGTTTATTGGTCACGTACACAGTTTAGCAGGTATTATAGCGGTGCAGCGAAATGCTTATGTCACTAGCTTCTAACAATGCAAGTGAATGTCAAACAAACATTTTAAGAAAAATGTAAGAAAAAAAGAATAGGGATACAATTTTTAAATACAGTTTGAAACATTTTTTGGGGTCAAATTAACTAATAAATATATTTTGTTGAATGTATGTAACACCATTCAAAACGTGTTCAGCACTATCTAGTCAAATTGTGGGATGTTTTCACTATTTGTATCCGTTTGAGGTGGTTTTAATTTGGGACTTTTATTTTGAAGGCGAACCGCAGATTCCACCATTGTTTCTCACGCTAATGTTGTTCACGACACACGTGTAGCCTACGTTTCTCCTCCTCCTCCCCCTCCTCCTCCAGGGTGTTGTGGGAGAGACTATTGCCGCGTTCAAAACAACGGGGAGCTCGGAACTGAGAAATCTCTGACTTCCAAATTCAGTGCGTTCAAGACAACTGGGAAATCGGGAAAAAAACGAGCTCCGACTGGGAAAATCTTTTGAACGGTCATCAAACTCTGAATTCAAATCCGGAACTGGCGCCTCTTGCTAGAGCTCCGAACTGAAAATCACTGACGTCATGATTTGACCCCTTTTTTCCCAGTTGCCTTGAAAGCACCATTAGGACACAGCTGGCGCTTAAACCAAGTAGCGAAAACTAAAACGGACCCAGACCTTAACCAAACTCTTCAACATACCCCTAACCTATACATTTTGAAATATCGGGTCCATATCATTGCGAACCATATAGCCAAGTCTGAATGTAGTTTCTAGTCTGTAATATTAATTGAATATTGATTACACATACAGTTTACACCCGACAAGTCAAGAGCCTACAAACAAGTAAAGAAAGTGACAACTAAATCCAAAGGTCTCTAGTCTAGACATCCGCGTTCCCACAATTTTCAAATGCTTCGGGTCTGGTTTTCGAAACTAGTGGTGTTTGGGTGATTATGGGCCCAGTCACTTTTCGGTCACTATCGCCTAATTGTTATTTCCACTTCTGCAGTAAGTATCTGAAACGATGTGGACGCAATAGATATTGTGATGTTTACAAGACTACCAGTTAATAGAACACAGTGGAACTTTGGCCATAATGTGTACGTTGTTTTCCTTTAAAATATGTAAACATGAGAGTAGGAATTGGGCCTGTGTCGTACTTTGTTTCCAAACAGCGATGCCTAGTGACGCCTACTAAGTATGGCATGTGAACTAATATCGAACTATGAAACATTGTTGACACATTGTTACAGTGTAACTTCAGCGGAAATGTTGCTATTTGGTCGTGCCTATTGGAATGTATCTAGTAATCCTGCGTTATTCGGATAGGTATTAAAATCATTTCTCCAGCAAATGGTCTCAAAATATTGTCTTAATAAAGGTGAATAAATAATGGTTTTAATGACAGGCCTTCAAATTTAAACAATTGTTAATTTGGAACAAAACAAAAATAACCACAATTTTTTCTTACAAATGTATGCATCAGCCGGGGGGCATGTTGGGTAAGGATCTCATTACAACTCCGTGAAATGTAGGCGACACAGGAACAGTGCCCCAGACTTGACCAAACTAAATGATCAAACCATTTAACCGTTAGGTGTTTAACATCGCAGATCGATATCTCATCATAATCCACTTGGTGAGTATACATGCGTCTTTATGTTTTTGCTAAGTTTTAGTCGAAACTACGTTCTGAAATTTAATTCAGACTTTGTTATAACAATCTGGGTGGCTATTTTGTACTCACATTTTGTACGATTATTATGGTGTTATACGCCTTTATACAGTTCATGCTAGAAGGCTTGTCATGCCAGACAGTGTGGTCTGCGGGGTATTTGTGGTAAATGTGATGTCATCATTAACATCAAACATGTCATCTGAATCATGCAGGAGTCCCTATCTGAAGTTACTGAGACTGTTTATGTTAAACCTTAAATACCCTGCTAGTCATAGTGTATTTCCAAAACGCAATACCCACCCCAATTTTTTTTTTTACATTTGCGTTTTTCTCTTCAGAAATGATTGCTTATGGGTACCTTCATGTGTATGTAAAATATTACTGTTCTCAGATTTTTCATTCATAGATTTTAGATGTGTATGAGCCTGTGTTTCTTTGCACAATAGAGGCCTATCCATAGTTTAGCTGGAATGAAATGTTCTTATCCTGTACATTTGACTGTGATGCGTGGTTGTCTTACCTAGCTAGCTATCTTAAGATGAATGCACTTACTGTAAGTCGCTCTGGGAGAGCATCTGCTAAATGACTAAAATGTAAATGTTTTGCATACAGATATTACTGTATACAATATTGAAAACATTTTTTATTTTTTTTTTAAATATTGATGTCACAAATGTTTCATCTGTACAGTTCTTTATACATTGTTTTTGTTATTTGTTACATTGGACTGTGCAAAATCTAGCAGGAGGCTACTACCTATTTCTCTGAGTGAGACGGACATATAGCATTTAGCAAAAAAAACATGATTATTGATTGGTCTCTGAGAAATGAACCCATCAGGTGATAGATTCTTAACAAATACAACACATAAGCTATATGTCATTGAACATCATGTCATGATTAGATAGTGAGAAAACACACATCTCTTTCATAATTTATTTAAACAACGAAAGCTAATTTACCAACATTTCTGAAAATGGATATATAGCGTTGTGGGACAAATATATGTGATGTCGTTGGCATGGTCTATTGGTGCTTTCAAGACAACTGGGAACTCTGGGGTGGGGGGGGGGGGACAAGGTCAAATCTTTCTGAGTTGGATCACCCGTTCAAACCGTTTTTTCCCAGTCTGAGCTCTTCCCCACCCCCAGTTGTCTTGAACGCGCTGAATTCGGAGATAGTTCGCAGTTGTTTTGAACGCACTGAATTCGGCCATAGTTCTCAGTTGTTTTGAACTCAGCATAATGTTTCCTTCTTACCCCCTCTGTCTTATAAGGTGCCCATATCGCATGTCATAATGTCAAAGTCGGATTTCCCTCCAGCCTATGAAGATGCACTACATGGCCCCAGGCCCCGGCATGGGAACTACCCACAGCCCCCACCAGCGTATGGACCATACCCTGCTCAGTCCTCTGCTCAATACCCAGGACAAGCAGGGTACCCTCTGGGCTACCCTCCTTCTGGGATGCCTTATTCCATTCCTCTAGGAATGCCCACCTCCAACCCAGGTTCTGAAGCTATTTTACTGTACAGTATAATATATTACATATTAAAAAAGATATACTGTTAATATCCGAAGTTTGTCAAAATAGTTTTACTTGGTCATTATTGGTCATTACTTCGTGTTTTTCTTTAAAGCAGTGGAAGACGATGAATATCCTTATTCTACAGCATGGGAAAGCATTTCTATTCGACATGCGTTCATCCGAAAAGTATGGGATCTTATACCTTTTACACATCGACTTCCTAATCACTCAGTCCACTTCTACTGGCTGTGATCATGACAGAATTCACCCTTTTTTGTGTTGGGACAGGTGTACTTAATATTGGCTGCTCAGCTCATCGTCACTGTATCAATTGTGGCTGTGTTTACATTTGTGTAAGTGTCAACGGTGTGACATTGTATTATCTCTGTCATACCATGCAATATCAATGTGAGCTCTTTTCTGTTTTAGTTTTCTGTTTGTGCAATGCTAACGTTTTTAGCATTTGATCTATATTACAGTGAGGAAGTACGTGCGTTTGTCATTAGGAACCCAGCCGTGTATTGGACATCATTGTAAGTACTTCATATTCCATTAAGGTTCCTTACTACATGTATTACTCATTAATTATTTCTGAGTGAGATATTCTAATAAAACACAAGCAATATATTTTTGACCTATCATACTAATGGCATCTTTGTCTTCCAGCGCTGTTTATTTAGTCACTTATTGCATTCTTGTCTGCTGCGAAGGGCCAAGGTAAGATTATCCATGCCCTCTTTATACTCTGCAAACAACAGTACACCGTTAAACAACAGATAATGACATTTATCTTTTGATCTTAATCATCTTTGTTTAGGAGACGCTTTCCTTGGAACTTTGTGCTGCTGGCCATTTTTGTAAGTAACGCTTGCAAAAAATAATCTCTATATCATGCCTTAACACATAATGGAACTAAACTCAGCAAAAAAAAAGAAACGCCCCTTTTTCAGGACCCCCGTCTTTCACAGATCATTCTTAGAAATCCAAATAACTTCACAGATCTTCATTGTAAAGGGTTTAAACACTGTTTCCCATGCTTGTTCAATGAACCATAAACAACTAATGAACTTGCACCTGTGGAACGGTCGTTAAGACACTAACAGCTTACAGACGGTAGGCAATTAAGGTCACAGTTATGAAAACCTAGGATACTAAAGAGACCTTTCTACTGACTCTGAAAAACACCAAAAGAAAGATGCCCAGGGTCAATGCTCATCTGCGTGAACATGCCTTAGGCATGAGGACTGCAGATGTGGCCAGGGCAATAAATTGCAATGTCCGTACTTTGAGACGCCTAAGACTTCGCTACAGGGAGACAGGACGGACAGCTGATCGTCCTCGCAGTGGCAGACCACAGCAACACCTACACAGGATCGGAACATCCGAACATCACACCTGCAGGACAGGTATAGCATGGCAACAAAAACTGCCCGAGTTACACCGGGAACGCACAATCCCTCCATCTGTGCTCAGACTGTCCGCAAAAGTCTGAGAGAGGCTGGACTTGAGGGCTTGTAGGCCCAGACATCACCGGCAACAACGTTGCCTATGGGCACAAACACACCGTTGCTGGACCAGACAGGACTGGCAAAAAGTGCACTTCACTGACGAGTCATGGTTTTGTCTCACCAGGGTTGATGGTTGGATTCATGTTTATCATCGAAGGAATGAGCGTTACACCGAGAACTGTTCTCTGGAGCGGGATCGATTTGGAGGTGGAGGGTCCGTCATGGTCTGGGGCGGTGTGTCACAGCATCATCGGACTGAGCTTGTTGTCATTGCAGGCAATCTCAACGCTGTGTGTTACAAGGAAGACATCCTCCTCCCTCATGTGGTACCCTTCCTGCAGGCTCATCCTGACATGGCCCTCCAGCATGACAATGCCACCACGCACAGAACGAGCAGTATGGCTGATTTCCTGCAAGACAGGAATGTCAGCGTTCTGCCATGGCCAGCGAAGAGCCCAGATCTCAATCCCATTGAGCACTTCTGGGACCTGTTGGATCGGAGGGTGAGAGCTAGGGCCATTCCCTCCAGAAATGTCCGGGAACTTGCAGGTGCCTTGGTGGAAGAGTGGGGTAACATCTCACAGCAAGAACTGGCAAATCTGGTGCAGTCCATGAGGAGGAGATGCACTGCAGTACTTAATGCAGCTGGTGGCCACACCAGATACTGACTGTTACTTTTGATTTTGACCCCCCTTTGTTCAGGGATACATTATTCCATTTCTGTTAGTCACATGTCTTGGAACTTGTTCCGTTTGTCTCAGCTGTTGAATCTTTTGTTCATACAGATATTTGCGCATGTTCAGTTTGCTGAAAATAAATGCAGTTGACAGTGAGAGGACGTTTCTTTTTCTGCTGACTTTACATCTACAATATGTTATGATTGTATTGTTTTATATGTCATATTCTAGACACTGGCCATGTCCTACATGACAGGAACAATATCAAGGTTTGCTATAGAATTGTTTTCTTTTCTTTTACATAATACTACTACAAATACTAATGTAAGGTGAAGTTGTATTGTTTGTTTTGTGACTCAATCTACTTTGCATTTCTTGCAGTTACTATGACACAAAAGCAGTGTTACTGACCATTGGAATAACAGCAATAGTGTGCATAATTGTCACCGTCTTCTGCTTTCAAACTAAGGTACGTGGATAAAAAAACTGCCTCTTTAGAACCTACAGCCTGTAGCTTGTGAGGGTGTCTTTGTTGTCAGTATCAAATGACTCTTTTGTCTAGGATTACAATGGGCGACTGTCTTTTAAATATTCATGACATTTTGGGTAAGATCTTGTGCAATTCCTCCTTATGTAATCGATTGTCTAAATAAATAGCATACATTGATTCCCTGGGTTTATTGTGCACATTCCATGGTTGTTCATTTTTGTAGACCTTTCATATGAAGTTATTGGGGCGGCAGGTAGCCTAGTGGTTAGAGCGTTGGTTAGAGCGAAAGGTTACTGGCCCCAAGCTGACAAGGTAAAAATCCCCAAGCTGACAAGGTAAAAATCTGTCAGTTAACCCACAGTTCCCTGGTAGGCCATCATTGTAAGTAAGAATTTGTTCTTAACTGACTTGCCTAGTTAAATAAAGATTAAATACAATTTTTAAAAATGACCATTCATGTGACATCCTATGAAACATTCCAACTATTGAGTCATTTGTGTACCTTAATGATTGTCGTTTGACCAATGTCGTGAAGTACATCTACAGATGAAGTCAGAAGTTTACACTTAAGTTGGAGTCATTAACAATTGTTTTTCAACCACTCCACAAATTTCTTGTTAACAAACTAGTTTTGGCAAGTCGGTTAGGACATCTTCTTTGTGCATGACACAAGTAATTTTTCCAACAATTAATTAACTTATAATTCACTGTATCACAATTCCAGTGGGTCAGAATTTTACAAACACGAAGTTGACTGTGCCTTTAAGCAGCTTGGATTCCAGAAAATGATGTCATGGCTTTAGAAAATTCTGATAGGCTAATTGACATCATTTGAGTCAATTGGAGGTGTACATGTGGATGTATTTCAAGGCCTACCTTCCAACTCAGTGCCTCTTTGTGTGACATCATGGGAAAATCAAAAGAAATCAGCCAAGACCTCAGAAAAATAAACTGTAGACCTCCACAAGTCTGGTTCATCCTTGGGAGCAATTTGCAAATGCCTGAAGGTACCACGTTTATCTGTACATACAATAGTATGCAAGTATAAACACCATGGGACAATGCAGCCATCATACCGCTCATCTCCTAGAGATGAACGTACTTTGATGCAATAAGTGCAAATCAATCCCAGAACAACAGCAAGAGACTTTGTGAAGATGCTGGAGGAAACAGGTACAAAAGTATCTATATCCACAGTAAAATGAGTCCTATATAGACATCATTTGAAAGGCTGCTCAGCAAGGAAGAAGCCACTGCTCCAAAACCGCCATTAAAAATCCAGACTACGGTTTGCAACTGCACATGGGGATCAAATATTGTACTTTTTGGAGAAATGTCCTCTGGTCTGATGAAACAAAAATATAACTGTTTTCCATAATGACCATTGTTATGTTTGGAGGAAAAAGGGGGAGGCTTGCAAGCCAAAGAACACCAACCTCAACCGTGAAGCACGGGGGTAGCAGCATCATGTCGAGGGGGTGCTTTGCTGCAAGAGGGACTGGTGCACTTCACAAAATAGATGGCATCATGAGGAAAATCATGTGGATATATTGAAGCAACATCTCAATACATCAGGAAGTTAAAGCTTGCTTGCAAATGGGTCTTCCAAATGGACAATGACCCAAGCATACTTCCAAAGTTGTGGCAAAATGGCTCAAGGACAACAAAGTCAAGGTATTGGAGTGGCCATCACAAAACCCTGACCTCAATCCTATAGAAAACATGTGGGCAGAAATGAAAAGGTGTGTGTGAGCAAGGAGGCCTACAAACCTGATTCAGTTACACCAGCTCTGTCAGGAGGAATGGACCAAAATGCACCCAACTTATTGCGAGAAGCTTGTGGAAGGCTACCCGAAACGTTTGACCCAAGTTAAACAATTTAAAGGCAATGCTACCAAATACTAATTGAGTGCATGTCAATTTCTGACCCACTGGGAATGTGATGAAAGAAATAAAAGCTGAAATAAATGACTCTACTATTATTCTGAAATTTCACATTCTTAAATTGAAGTGGTGGGTTGAATGTCAGGAATTGTGAAACTGAGTTTAAATGTATTTGGCTAAGGTGTATGTAAACTTCCGACTTCAATTGTATGTCTATGCTTATGACAGGTGGATTTTACATCTTGTGGGGGACTTTTCAGTATTCTTGCCATCGTAGTCTTGGTTACTGGGATCATTACAGCCATTGTGCTATCCTTTAAATATGTAAGTGCCTCAGTTTGGTCAAAAGTTGAACTGCTTTAATGCATTTTTTCACATTTTAATGCACTTTGTCTCTATTTGCACAAATCTGAGAAATGAAGGCCTATACATACAAAATGTCCTGTGTTTTCTTCCACTCACAGGTCCCA
This sequence comes from Oncorhynchus clarkii lewisi, assembly GCF_045791955.1. Taxonomy (NCBI): domain Eukaryota; kingdom Metazoa; phylum Chordata; class Actinopteri; order Salmoniformes; family Salmonidae; genus Oncorhynchus; species Oncorhynchus clarkii. Next base: position 50,596,457 of record NC_092149.1, on the reverse strand, counting down.
TGGCTTCATATGCTCTATGCTGCAATTGGAGCTGTCATTTACACCCTGGTGAGTTTTTTTATTTTTCTTGAAAAGCCTCAGTATATCAAAGGGAATAGAATGGTGACTTTATTCATTTCTCTTGAACCAACCTGTATGAATGAAATTAACCATTTTTATTTTGTAGTTTTTAGCATACAACACCCAGCTTCTCATCGGAAACCGCAAGCTTTCCATCAGCCCAGAGGAGTATGTTTTTGGAGCACTTTCACTTTATGTTGACATTGTCCAGATCTTCATTTTCCTCCTGCAACTAGTTGGGGCTTCCACAGATTAAAGGCAGGAGGATGACATACGATAGTGTGGATGGATCCTACTTATATTGTATTTTGTCACCTCAAACTGTTGCTGCTCATACAGGACTGTAAATTAGTTTATTTTTTCTTCTTGTAATACCATTAACATAACCCTATGAGAGTGCTGCAAACTTTCAATTAAGATCGTTGTATATTTACTTATTCCCAGAATGGATGTTGGTTATGTGATGATTTGGTAAGTTATGAATGCAATATGCATACATGATTGTCTGAATCGCATTTGATTTGACCTACATATTTGTTTAAAATACATTTCTTGTCCTCGTGTTGCCTTTTTCCTTAAACCGTAAAAATGTAAAACATAATTGTCAAAATGGCTCAAACTGTCTCTGTATGCATCCATTGGTGGTGTTACAGTTCAGCAACAAGGCCAGAGGGGGTGTGGTATATGGCCAATATACCACGGCTAAGGGCTGTTCTTAGCGTGACGCAACGCAGAGTGCCTGGACAGAGCCCTTAGCCGTGGTATGTTGGCCATATATCATAAACCACCAAGGTGCCTTATTTCTATTATAAACTTGTTACCGATGTAATTAGAGCAGTAAAAATGTGTTTTGTCACACCCATAGCATACACGTGTCAGCCAATCAGCACTCAAACCACCCAGTTTATTATAACATCGCTTCCATTTTCCTCAATTGTATATGTGATAACTGTAAAGTTTACTTTTCTTGATATACATTTCTGATTATCAGAACCAATGATTAAAGACAATATCTCAGAAGGTTCTGTTTGTCATGCAGTTTTTCTGTGAGAAAGCAATTATTGCATGGGGAATTTTTCAACCCAACTGAATCTGGATGGCATAGAGATGGGAAGTCATGAAAAAGGCATGTTCTCTTATACAGATTGTTAGTGTGTGAACTTTTCCAATTATGAGTTGATTTCAAACACTATTCCTTTCAGGTGCCAGTTCACTATGGTTCTTTTCCTTACAAAAAGCACTTCATGTCCACCAATTTCAAAATATAACAAACATGACAGCATTCCTCCTGAAAGGTAATCAAAAGACTTCTACGGTGAATGTTTCTCAAGTGACAGGGCTTATAGTGATGAACAAGGCAAGCTCCTTAGCACATAGCAAAGAACGTGTAGAATGGAAGAAGATGGAAAGCGAAACAAGCTTTTGGAAGTACTTTTTTGTTTTTTCCTCCAATTACTTTAAAAACAGCTGCAATAATTACAAATTATGTCACCAGACCAAGACTATTTATTATTCATACCTCTGTACTCTGACAAAGACTGGTATCAAAGTTGATAAAGTGTTAGACATAAAACACAGGTTTATTATCCCCATTGGTGAGCCTAGGGAAGCTTGGAAACGGTTTGTACGTTTGCCTACTCAATTATCATTGTCAAGCCAAACATGGCAAGACGGCAGAAACAGACAGGCACTCGAGCTAAGCCGAAGTTATTACATCTCTAAATCATATTCCACTTCTATAATGTCTTCCAATTATTTATCCCTTATATTATGGTTCTATTTCTGAATACTGGTAACCGTAGTAGCCTGGCTTGGTTATCTATTATTCTCTTGTTAATCACAGTGGCACTTCAGTGTTGCGCCACTCATGTCTCCTCTGTCTGGTGTGTTGGAGATTAAAAATGTAGTTTCCCCATGTCCTGCATCTGTGTCCAATGGCGATCGATGGCCGCTCAGGGGGTCAGGCGTTTGGGATCACGGGGGAACATGGAGGTCTGGCGGACATTATGAAGACCCAGGTAGAGCATGCAGACTCTCTCGAGTCCTGAGGGAAACAACTCACATATCAGCATTACAGTGCACTTACAATGAATAGATTTAGAGTACCTTGACCATATCTTTCATGCTGAGTATACTTACAATGGGTATATTTGGAGTACCTTGACAACATCTTTCATGCAGAGTATATTTACAATGAGTATATTTAGAATAGATGTACAATGGATTTCTTATGGAGCGGGTATGGGCCAAGGTTTAGAGTCAGTATTTTATTTCTTACCAATGCCACCACCTCCATGTGGGGGAGCTCCGTATCGGAAGGAGTCAATATAGGACTTGATCTTCTCCAGGTCTGCAGCAACACAAATCATTGTAATATTTGATACTAGCATCACCACTTTACATATTAGCACCAGTGTATTCATAACATAGTAATAATATGCAGATTCTCTAGCAATCGCTTAAGAGAAGAAAAGAAGCTTGAGTTACTGATTGACCAATATGGCTGCACTGAATAACAAGGCAGAGTTGTTTCATTACCAATGTTGTGGTGCATGGCCCTCTCAGTGAGCAGCTGGGCATCGTGGATCCTCTGGGCTCCAGAGAGGATCTCCTCTCCTCTCATGAACATGTCGTAGGAGTTGGAGTATTTCTGGGAGGAAACATCAGTCAAGTCAGTTACACCTCTGGTATAACACTGCCAATGTCCTGCCACAATGGTGTCATGATCGACCTGTTGAAGTGTGGTGTGTGTATGTCTGTGTTTAGTGACTTGCATACTTTGTCGTTGGGGTCAGGCATGGTGTAGAAGGGCCTCACTGCCAGGGGGTACTTGTCCAGCACATAGAAGTCAGTGTCATACTAACAGAAAGGCGATAAAGAGGTGCGTTAGTCTGCTTTGGAAGCCTAAAATGCTCAGCACGTACCATCTAGAATAACATAAAATCTGTTGACATCCCAAAGAAACTGAATGTAACATACTTTTTCTTTCACCAGACGACCAAGCAACTTCTCATTGGGAGTGCTATGAAAAACATTTTGAAAAAATGGTTATTTTCAGTAGAAAAACAGTCTTTATTTACATTTTAGTCATGAAGCAGACACTCTTATCCAGAGCGACTTACAGGAGCAATTCCAGTTCAGTGCCTTGTTTAAGGGCAGGCACATTGTCCGATTTTTCACCTGGTCGGCTCTGGGATTCGAACCAGCAACCATTCGGTTACTGGCCCGATGCTCTTAGCCGCTGTGCTACTTGCCGACCCATTTCAATGTCTTATGTCGACCTGCTACTGACCTGAGGTCCTCCTCGTCTCCCATCTCCACCCCGGCTTCCCGGAGCATGGCCACGCCTTCCGAGTACTCCAGCCTCAGAGTGGGCTCCAGGAACTTGAATGGCTCGCTGGGGTACTGCTTCCCCACCGTCTGGATCTCTGTCTGGAACCTGGCCAACACACACACACCACATGCAAAAAAGGTCATTCAGCAACTCTTGGAGGACAGTAGAAGTTGATAAGTGCCTCGATTGTTAAAAAGGAAAACACACAGGCACACACAACTGTGTCACTCAAATACTAAATCTTGGTTAACCAAGAACTAAAGTCTTGCATAATTGGTCGGATACTGGATTAAGTTCTGGGTCCATACGTGTTAAGAGACGAGATCGAATGAGGATCGGAACTGGAACGAAGCACTCCACCCTCTCTCTTTGTAAATTAGTCTATGAGCCAAATGTCCCCTCCCCTTCCGAAATTCAAAAGATGCTAACACCTGCGAAATCGAGATTTGCCCAAAGCGCCGGAATGAAAGCTGCTCGTTATCTCACGCATCCCGTTGTATCATGACAGATCTACGGCACCATTTATGTTTAAGTAGTATGTCCACGAGAGATTACCCAAATACCATCTGCTCCCTCATCACAGATGCAATGCCCTTTCATACCAGGAGATGGCGGTGGAGGCACGTATTTACTCAATATGGGGCTCATCCACTTGCTCAGTTTACAGCCCTGAAATAGGCCCTCGAAAGTTTAAACCAGAATAACTCACTTTATTTGCAAATATGGGTTCAAAGTGAATCCCAGCTTACTTGTCTCGGAGTCCTTTAAAGATTTGAACCATGGTGTCGGTGATGGACTCGATCACTTCGTGGTAGTGGTAGTTGAACGCCAACTCAATATCCAGGCCCACAAACTCTGTCAGATGACGATGGGTGTTGGAGTCTTCTGCTCTGAACACTGGAACGGAGAACATCTTCAGTTAGTATCAGCGACGTCGTATTTCAGTGTGAAGATTAGATCCATCACCCCAGAGATAAACTAGAGGCACCCTATTCCCTTTATAGTGCACTACATTTGACCAGGGAATAGGGCACCATTTGGGACATTTGGATATGTGAGACTGCAGTGGGGGGGGGGGGGGGGGTCGATACTCCTCTGGTTACATGTGGATCCGGCCAGGTGCTAGCCGTATTGACCTACCTCACAAAGAGACATTGTGCGACCAAGCACAAGTCAGATACATTATGTTTCCTATTGCTCAACGTGAGCCCTATCACAACACCGTCTATGTGTAGAAATGCGTTGTGTTTGCAGTTATCTGCCCAGGTTTAATATTGTGTAAGCCACTGTTTGTTTGTTGACTACATAACTACAGTGACCCAATAGTCCAAATGAATTCCCATTATTGGATACAGGGGAGATAGGTGAACGGCTTAGATGTGGCATTATATATAGATTCATATTATTATTATTATTATTATTTTAACTTTATCCAGACAGTTGGAAACAAAGGGGGAGACAGACCAGAGGGAACACATAAGTAATGGAGGACACAGGGATTGAACCCCGGTCTCCGGTGGTGAGTAGCGTACACGTGCCTGGCTAGTAGCATTCCCACTAGACCATTGGTTCTTCACAAGGTGCTGCCTTACCTGGTCCCACACAGAACACCTTGTCAAAGTCAGCACAGATACACATCTGCTTATAGAGCTGGGGAGACTGGGCCAGGTAGGCGCTGGTTTTGAAGTAGGACACAGTGAAGACGTTTGCCCCGCCCTCACTGGCAGCTAGAGAGGAGAAAGACACCTTTTAGTCAACTGTCCCAGGAGAGAAGCAACACATGGCACAAAAATCATCTGTCTGTAGTGAACGGTCTTTTTTCAAGTCGTCTATGTGATGACACCATTTCCTAACAGCGCCATTAGCTTATTTACGCACTTGTTAGACGTTCCTGTCATATAGTAGATTGTCTGATGTGTTTTCCTTAACAGAAGGGTGGTCACATAGAACATTTTGTACAGGGTACGTGTGATGGGTGTTGGCAGAGGTGAATGCGGTTTTTAGATTAGCGCACACTGTTGATCCGCAGCTGCTCTCACCGAAAAGGCGGCAATTTTAAATGCGTCAATGCCAGGCTGTGTTGAATGCCATTGGCTCCTACCGAAGATGAGGAAGTGAAAGCAACACTTGTTTCACCACAGCTCAGTTAAAAAAAAAAAAAAAACTAGCACATTTGGGGTTGTGGTAGCAAGTACTGTAGTAAACAACACTGTTGTGTTACACATTTCTATGGCTACAAAACGTGACACATGGTCACACATTGTCTATGTGCTCAAGCTTGTGAAGTGCAATTGAGAGTCAGCTCATCAAAGAGCACAAATGACCAGATAGTCAAGAGTTGAGCCTGCACTGCTTTATGAGCTCAGTGCTAGTACCTGATATGATTTTGGGGGTCTGGATCTCCACAAAGCCCTTGTTGGTCAGGGTGTCTCTAAAGAGTTGGCACACTCCGGATTGCAGGCGGAAGATGGCCTGGCTGGTCGTTGTCTACCAGAGGAGAAACAAGCAGAAACACACACACACACACACACACGCAAAAAAACAAAAACAAAAGTACAGTCAATTAAAATCAATTTGTATTTCCTGAGATGGAATTTCATGTGTGGTGACAGATTGCTATACAAGACACATAACATAAAACATGTACAGTATAAAGGACTGGAAGCATTCTATGCAATCGCAGGAGATATAAATATACAGTACCAGTCAAATGTTTTTTGGACACACCTACTCATTCAAGGGTTTTTCTTATTTTCTTACATTGTAGGGTAAAAGTGAAGACATCAAAACTATGAAATAACACATATGGAATGTAACCAAAAGGGTGTTAAACAAATCAAAATATATTTGAGATTCTTCAGAGTAGCCACCATTTGCATTGATGACAGCTTTGCACACTCTTGGCATTCTCTCAACCAGCTTCACCTGGAATGCTTTTTCAAGTAAAGCCCACATATGCTGAGCACTTGGCTGCTTTTCCTTCACTCTGCGGTCTAACTCATCCCAAACCATCTCAATTGGGTTGAGGTTGGGTGATTGTGGAGGCCAAGTTATCTGATGCAGCACTCCATTCCTCTCCTTCTTGGTCAAATAGCCCTTACACAGCCTGGAGTTGTGTTTTGGGTCATTGTCCTGTTTTAAAACAAATGATAGTGGGACTAAGCGCAAACCAGATGGAATGGCGTATCGCTGCAGAATGCTGTGGTAGCCATGCTGGTTAAGTGGGCCTTGAATTCTAAATAAATCACAGACCGTGTCACCAGCAAAGCACGCCCACACAATCACACCTCTTCCTCCATGCTTCACGGTTGGAACCACATATGGAGAGATCATCCGTTCACCTACTCTGCGTCTCACAAAGATACAGCGGTTGAAACCAAAAATCTCAAATTTGGTCTCATCAGACTAAAGGAAAGATTTTCACTGGTCTAATGTCTGGTCCATTGCTCGTGTCTCTTGCCCCAAACAAGTCTCTTCTTCTTATTGTTGTCCTTTAGTAGTGTTTTCCATGCAGCAATTCGACCATGAAGGCCTGATTCACGCAGTCTCCTCTGAACAGTTGATGTTGAGATGTGTCTGTTACTTGAACTCTGAAGCATTTATTTGGGCTGCAATTTCTGAGGCTGGTGACTCTAATGACCTTATCCTCTGCAGCAGAGGTAACTCTGCGTCTTCCTTTCCTGTGGCGGTCCTCATGAGAGACATTTTCATCATAGTGCTTGATGGTTTTTGCGACTGCACTTTTTTTTCAGATTGACTGACATGTCTTAAAGTAATGATGACCTGTCGTTTCTCTTTGCTTATTTGAGCTGTTCTTTTACCAAATAGGGCTATCTTCTGTATACCACCCCTACCTTGTCACAAACCCAAATGGTTGGTTCAAATTGAAAGAAATTCCAAAAATTAACTTAAGGCACACCTGTTAATTGAGAAAATGCCAAGAGTGTGGAAACAAAGGGTGTCTACTTTAAAGAATCAAAAATATATTTTATTTGTTTAACACTTTTTTGGTTACCACATTATTTCATACATGTCTACACTATTATTCTACAATGTAGAAAACAGTAAAAATAAAGAAAACCCCTAGAATGAGTAGGTGTGTTCAAACCTGTATGTACAGTTGAAGTCGGATGATTACATACAGTTTAGCCAAATACATTTAAACTCGGTTTTTCACAATTCCTGACATTTAATCCTAGTAAAAACTCCCCGTCTTAGGTCAGTTAGGATCACCACTTTATTTTAAGAATGTGAAATGTCAGATCAATAGCAGAGAGAATGATTGATTTCAGCTTTTATTTCTTTAATCACATTCCCAGTGGGTCAGAAGTTTACATACACTTAGAATTTGGTGGCATTGCCTTTAAATTGTTTAACTTGGGTCAAACGTTTCGGGTAGCCTTCCACAAGCATCCCACAATAAGTTGGGTGAATTTGGCCCATCCCTCCTGACAGAGCTGGTGTAACTGAGTCAGGTTTGTAGGCCTCCTTGCTCGTTCACACATTTTCTATAGGATTGAGGTCAGGACTTTGTGATGCCCACTCCAATACCTTGACTTTGTTGTCCTTAAGCCATTTTGCCACAACTTTGGAAGTATCCTTGGGTCATTGTACATTTTTGTTTCATCAGACCAGCGGATATTTCTCCAAAAAAGTACGATATTTGATCCCCATGTGCAGTAGCAAACCGTAGTCTGGCTTTTTTATGGAGGTTTTGGAGCAGTGGCTTCTTTCTTGCTGAGCGGCCTTTCAGGTTATGTCGATATAGGACTTGTTTTTACTGTGGATATGGATACTTTTGTACCGGTTTCCTCCAGCATCTTCACAAGGTCCTTTGCTGTTGTTCTGGGATTGATTTGCACTTTTAGCACCAAAGTACGTTCATCTCTAGGAGATAGAACGCGTCTCCTTGCAGGTACTTGCAGGTACTTTTTAATGAAGCTGCCAGTTGAGGACTTGTGAGGCGTCTGTTTCTCAAACTAGACACTTGAATGTACTTGTCCTCTTGCCTCAGTTGTGCACCGGGGCCACCCACTCCTCTTTATATTCTGGTTTGAGCCAGTTTGCGCAGTTCTGTGAAGGGAGTAGTACACAGCGTTGTACGATATTTCAGTTTCTTGGCAATTTCTCGCATGGAATAGCCTTCATTTCTCAGAACAAGAATCTGATGAGTTTCAGGAGAAAGTTATTTGTTTCTAGCCATTTTGAGCCTGTAATCAAACCCCAAAATGCTGATGCTCCAGATACTCAACTACTCTAAAGAAGGCCAGTTTTATTGCTGCTTTAATCAGAACAACAGTTTATCTGTGCTAACATAATTGCGAAAGGGTTTTCTAATGATCAATTAGCCTTCTAAAATGATCAACTTGGATTAGCTAACACAACGTGCCATTGGAACACAGGAGTGATGGATGCTGATAATTGGCTTCTGTACGCCTATGTAGAGATTCCATTAAAAAAATTAAGTTTCCAGCTACAATAGTCATTTCCAACATTAACAATGTCTACACTGTATTTCTGATCAATTTGATGTTCTTTTTAAAATGGACAAAAAAAAAAAAAGCTTCTCTTTCAAAAACAAGGACATTTCTAAGTGACCCCAAATGTTTAAACGGTAATGTACATAAATACAATAAAGAAAAACTGAGCAATTTGATGTTGGCACAAAACTAGAAGATTCTCCACACACACACACCATTTTTCAAAAGGTTGCAAATCAATGGAACACTGGTTTTAAACTTTGAAGTTTCAAAGTGGGATGCAGTCGTTGCAGCTTCTATGATGTGAAGACTGACGTACAGCATATAGAAAAGGTTCCTCTGAAAAAAACGTGTGGAGTAGATAATGACCCACACACAGAGATATTACACGATGCCAAAAAAAAAAAAAAAAAAAGAGTGAACAGACAACACTGCTTGCGTCACATCTTGCCTTGTACTGTCTCGACACCTTTCATTTCATAAGAGGGAGTGGAGACAGGGTGCAATTCACATGAATCTAAGCCTTTAGAAAATAAACATGAGATAGAGCTCTTTGTCATATTTTCAAAACCTAACATTGGCAATTCATTCTAGTTGTATACAGAGGTCAACTTAGTGGCGTAGAAAATAACCCAGTCATCAAAATGACTCGTGATGAGGCACGTCAATAAGCTGGGTATTACACATAACGTCTGGGAACTAGCAGAGGAACAGCCAAAATCCCCAAACCCTTTGACTGTAGGCTACTAAGAGCCGATAGGAGTGTTCTTCTCACTTAGTTCTCAGTTGATCAGATTACTAATTTCCTAATATGACTGGTGTTATTACTGAGAATTTATTCAAACAGTTCTATCTGGTTTCATCTCTGGTTTTAGTCATCTACACAAAGAGTTTAATACAAAAAGCTCTGAGCGTCCTGATTGAAAGCTGAAGGCTCACATTTCTATCTTCTAAACATTCCCAAATGCCTGAACGGGAGTTTTCGGACTCTCTCATTGTCAGAGAATGAATCTGCAGACAATGACTCTGGTCCAGTCTGGCCCCGGTTGAAATGGTAAATTGATATGTAGCCTATAGTTGACTGTGGTTGGAAAATAACTGCTCTGATGAAGAACTGCCACTTCTGGATAACACTAGATAAAACTGCTAAGCAGATACCTAGTGAGCTAACGAAACTGACATGAAAGCCTGGTTAGATAAGGACTTATACAAATAAGTTACATAATTCCTGAGCAAAATAAACACTTCTCTCTATTGTGAGTTGAGAGGAGGGGTCCGTTATCTTTCTATGTCCTCACACCAGGGCGGGAGGTATAAAAGAGAGTGGGAGCGATAATAACTCAGTGCGTCACTCTCGTTGACATGCAAGCTCTCAAAACAATCGTGCCTAACAGCCCATGGCTTGTGGTTTTGGTCACACTCCACCACAACAGATAGTACCTTATTTCCCTAGAGAGCATCAACCTCTTATTTTCAACAAAATGGCTGGCCTGTACACTGTGGAAAAAAAGGGAAGTTATTTGTGAAATAAACCTTTTATTTTTCACTGAAACGGTTCTTGGTTGGTAGGTGCCTTTTCATTATGGTTGCCCTTTATTGTTGACTGGGGTTAGGGATAGGGGTCGGTCTGTGTGAAACCCTGTTTATGGGTTTACCCTTCATTTAAGTGTGGTTGTGATAACAGGCCCAAGTCCTCAAGCTCAAAGAGACATTTTGTAGAAACAGGTGTTGTGACAAAGCCAGGGTGAGTCGAGCGGTAGGGCTGTTTTCCTGCTGCCACATCACTAGTGTGGGTACGCCTCAGAACAGAACAATGAGGCCTCTAGCAGAGTCTGGTTTAGCACCCCTCTCATAAAACCTCTGAACCCATGCACAGTTCTATACTCCACTCTACCAGCAGGCTAACTCACGGGCCTGCAAAGTGGGATACATACCACGATGCGGTCATTTTACATCTCATCATCACAATATTTTGTTGATACAAATGTAGTGTCTTCAAACCCAATTTGAATCTAGAATAACTCATTATATGTCTTTGGAAAGAATGTAACACTGGTTGAAGTGTGATAGTGTAGTAGAACTTACCCTGAGATCAATGACTCGGTTGTCCAATCTGGTGTCCTGGTTGACCGTCGCTCTTCCATCCTGAGTAAACGCATAACGCCAACATCATTTGACCACATTACAAAACATTTAAAAAGTATTAAACACATCTGAAGTATATGGGAACAAACTATTGGACATGTGTGAAAACACAGGAGGACATACAATGTGCGACATGATCTATGTGTTCTAATGTTTGTTTATTTCCCTCCCTGGAAATGAATTACTATCCTGTTGTATTTTTAAACCTTATTAACCATTTTTTTTTTTTTTTAATAAACTAATACAACCAATTTACAATCCAATAAAGCAGTAAAAGAGCACCGAAGCTCCTAAAATGTTACATCACAGGTTGTCAGGCTTTACTGGAGCTTCCGTGGCGTTAAAGCAAGCTGTGAACAAGCTCCACACATCCAGCTCATATTGAATCAGAACATGAAGACGGAGACACAGACCGAGCCCAGTCCAGAGCCTCCTCCTCAACGGTAGTTCCTGTAACTGACAGACAGACAGACTTCCCCAAAGACAAAACCTTAAGACAACTGCCGTTGGGGTTGGCTTACTGCATAAACACTGACACACTTCAGCTGTCTCTGAATTACACTGGAGAGTAGACCCTTAATGCAGATACGGACTGACAACATGGCTCCCGAGTGGCGCAGCGGTCTAAGGTACTGACTCTTAGTGCTAGAGGCGTCACTACAGACCTTGGTTCGATTCCACGCTGTATCACAACCGCACGTAATTGGGAGTCCCATAGAGTAGCGGACAATTGGCCCAGCGTCATCCGGGTAAGGGTTTGAAAGGGGTAGGCCGTCATTATAAATAAGAATTTGTTCTTAACTGACTTGCCTAGTTAAATAAAGGTTCAATCAAATAAATGGCAGTATAGAACCAATACAATTCAAAAACAACAGCGGGTGTGTACGTATTTTTCACCAAGCATCAGGACGGAGGATGTTCTCTGGATGAAATTAGTTTGACCTTTGATCAGCTAAGAAGAGCTGCCTGCTCGAGGCCCAAGAGCCCTGGCCCTCATCCTCACCTCATCCCCCTCTCCTTCCGGCCTCACGCAATCCTCCAGTTGCAGGGGCAGACGAGGCTCGGCCTGGCTGACGACAAAAATCTGAAACAGGAAAAGAAGGTGAGATTTTTCTTTAGAAGGGAGACATTGGTTCAACTAGATTCACAGTTAGAAAGTTGCTCTAAACTCACAGTACTTTCCAGGTTCAACTGCTAGGCGGAACGGAAAGTACCACAATTCCAAAAAGAAAAAGCAGTCAAGAGAAGTCGTAGACTGATATCTTTGAACCAGTAGCTCCTCTGATTCACGGCTGTCTTCCCTCCGTGTGCATGTCTGTCAGTTTGTTTGTCTGTGGTGTGGTCAGACAGAGCAGAAGACAGACCTACCCTCTCAATGTGCAACTCCACATCCTGCTGAGAGCAGCTCTCGATCGTCTGCTCCACCTTCTTCACCACCGCCTCCACGTCCACAATGCTCTCCTTGTTGATGCTGCAGACGGGGGGGGGGGGGGGTAAAGAGGCACAGCCCTTATCAGTCTACACAGATCAATTGAAGTCAAACGAGTGGGAGTCAGAGCAGTCGGTATACACGATATAAAGAAACAAAATACAAAAATGATGGCTACATAAATTCACCTGATGCTACTCTTCCTGAGGCAAAATGTCACAGGATAATGTTGTTTTGATCCACGGTTACCATGTTGTCAGACATTCTTATTCTCTGTTCATTTAATCATCCGATTGCGACAACGTGCAAACACCAAACATCACAGCTATGAACTACAGTAAAACACCACTGGCCACACAACAATAAGACCGAGGTTAAACAACCCTCTGAAAGACATGCTGAGTGACTACCAGAGCAGGCCACTGCTATCCTATCCCACTGTCCCCAGGAACCCCCAGGAGAGCCTCATAGAAATATGAAGAACTGTCAATACCAACTGTCACATAGCACGGGGCCAGATGGAGCAAGCCCGGTGTGATCCTTCACCTCTTCTCATTAAAAAGCAGTAATGAGAGACAGGAGCGTTGTGAATGGTGAACCCAGTCAGTCCACTGCAGCTGCCTCTGTCAGACGTTTCACACTATTGGGGGGGGGGGGGGGGGGGGGGGGGGGGGAATCAGCTAGACAAATAAAAAGCCCACATTAATAAGCTCCTCCCTCTAACACCTGGCCAGCCTGCCCAGGGACAATGAACACTGCCCATCAACTAATATGAGTAAGTCATACAAGTAAGTCTTTTGATTACCTAGACTAGTGTCATGTCCATGGGGTGTACTTGTACATCAAGATGACTCACACCACAGGAGATCCTATGGTCCGTTCTGGCTCAGACAAGGCAACTGACTAAGCTGTGTCTTATATAAAGATATGTGAAATCGATTGTGTAATATTATGTTCTAGTAAGAGAAAGTTAACCAAGATACTTTGGTGCAGAGGATACCCTAACCCTAATTTAACTCGGCATGAGGAAGTGGAAATACTATACATGACACAAGCATTACACGCTCTTCCCTATAGGTCACCACTGGCCTGGCTTAACCTCTTGATGATTACGAAAGGACCCATGTGACCCAGAAGCTTACTCAGCTTCCCCAGAATTCAATCAACATAGAACATGTCCAACAGCTAGAGTTCATTAACCGTTTAAGGCCAATAGTTGTGATTTTTTTTTTTTATAGTTGGGAAAAGTACAATATGCATTGTGTGGATTGAAAAGATTGGGGAGCAGGATGTTTAGATCTCTGCGGAAGCTGCAGGCCTCAACCCGATCTGTATCTCAAAATGGCACCCTATTCCCTCTCGTCAAAAGTAGTGCACTTTATAGGGAATAGGGTGACATTTGGGACACAACCCGACTATGCATTTGTCTTGAGTGTGTTTTGATGTAAGCTGGTTCATGACAGACGTTTCATCATGGATTTGGTGGTTGTGTGCAATAACTGCAATAAAATAAAGTGCTGAATCAAAACATCTATTTACACAAGCAAAGTAAAAACAAAAATTATTTTGGAGCAATCGAGCCACAGGATTAAAAAAAAATACATGATCTGATAGTCTCGATCTAGCCAAAGTGTGAGGAAGGGTGTTTGAAGGTACAGGTGAATGAGTGGTAGCGATGTAGAGCACAAACAGGGACCATTATTGTCCTTAAACTAGAAAGAAAAAAATTTAATAGGAACTAAACGGGCAGAAACTATGAGGGGCCTACCTGAATTTGTGTAATAACAAATGATTGAAAACAAAAACAGTTGCAAAACGTTTTGCTACAGCGCACACCAGCTCTGAAGCAACCTCCTGATTGTATCACAGACACGGGGATTGAGAGGAAACAGTGAGCGGTCAAACCACTGACACAACTTACAAGGTCAGAGGGTCCTGTCGAAGAGGGGAATGTTTTGACCATGTGACCATGGCCTAGATAACATGTGTGGCCTTTACTACTGGAGACACTGTCATTTTTAGAGACATGTTATTGACACGGAAGCACTACTGTAGCTAGCAATAAAGTGTAGGAGCAATTGCTAACTAACTGTAATCAATTTTAACTGTGGGGCGGAACAATTCACTCATTTACCGTTAATTAGTCTCCAAAACGTCTCCAGTAATGTTAACTTTTTGACGTTTGTGACGTTTCCACCTTCCAAGCATATTGGACTGACCTACTGATCATACAAGATGTGGCGTTGGGCCTATATAGTCCTTCCGTTTATACTTCATTCAGCGTTTTTCATTGAAGGGTTTTAAGAGGCATTCATTAAGTGTAATCATGTCAACTTAGAGATTAGAACGTGTTTGACAAACCTGGCTTGGAAAAGTGCAGTATCCTCATGCTGTTATGCTTTTCATAAAGGCCTCCAATAGCAGACTAATTTGAGTCTGACCCATCGGTGAAAGCAACACGCTGACCCCACCGCTTGTGTCACGTGCGCAGAGCGTTGCAAAATAAATGTATGCATAAATGTTATTCAATCATTATGCGTGGCCAGGCTCTAAAATAGAAATAGGTTCTATTTGTGAGGCTCAACGCGCTGAAAGTCCGGCCTCTCCCATCTCCTCATTGGTTTTTAAGAGCATATACCCACGTGGGTGATTGAAAGATGAACTGGTGTCCACACTCCAGTCAGTTGTACAGTCTTGGCCACAAGTTGAGAATGACAAAAATATTAATTTCCACAAAGTTTGCTGCTTCAGTGTCTTTAGATATTTTTGTCAGATGTTACTATGGAATACTGAAGTATAATTACAAGCATTTCATAAGTTTAAAAGGCTTTTATTGACAATTACATGAAGTTGATGCAAAGAGTCAATATTTGCAGTGTTGACCCTTCTTGTTCAAGACCTCTGCAATCCGCCCTGGCATGCTGTCAATTAACTTCTGGGCCACATCCTGACTGATGGCAGCCCATTTTTGCATAATCAATGCTTGGGGTTTGTCAGAATTTGTGGGCTTTTGTTTGTCCACCCGCCTCTGGAGGATTGACCACAAGTTCTCAGTGGGATTAAGGTCTGGGGAGTTTCCTGGCCATGGACCCAAAATATCGATGTTTTGTTCCCCGAGCCACTTAGTTATCACTTTTGCCTTATGGCAAGGTGCTCCATCATGCTGGAAAATGCATTGTTCGTCACCAAACTGTTCCTGGATGGTTGGGAGAAGTTGCTCTCTCAGGATGCTTTACTGTTGGCATGACACACAACTGATAGCGCTCACCCGGTCTTCACTGGACAAGCTTTTTTCCGGATACCCCAAACAATCAGAAAGGTAATTAAGAAAAAATGACTTTACCCCAGTCCTCAGCAGTCCAATCCCTGTACCTTTTGCAGAATATCAGTCTGTCCCTGATGTTTTTCATGGAGAGAAGTGGCTTCTTTGCTGCCATTCTTGACACCAGGCCATCCTCCAAAAGTCTTGCCTGCTGCCATTCCTGAGCAAGCTCTGTACTGGTGGTGCCCCGGTCCCACAGCTGAATCAACTTTAGGAGACGGTCCTGGCACTTGCTGGACTTTCTTGGCCGCCCTGAAGCCTTCTTCACAACAATTGAACCACTCTCCTTGAAGTTCTTGATGATCCGATAAATGGTTGATATAGGTAATCTTACTGGCAGCAATATCCTTGCCTGTGAAGCCCTTTTTGTGCAAAGCAATGATGACGCCACGTGTTTCCTTGCAGGTAACAATGGTTGACAGAGGAAGAACAATGATTCCGAGCACCACCCTCCTTTTGAAACTTCCAGTCTGTTATTCGAACTCAATCAGCATGACAGAGTGATCTCCAGCCTTGTCCTTGTCAACACTCGCACCTGTGTTAACAAGAGAATCACTGATATGTCAGCTGGTCCTTTTGTGGCAGGGCTGAAATGCAGTGGAAATGTTTTTTGGGGGATTCAGTTAATTTGCATGGCAAAGAGGGATTTTGCAATTAATTGCAATTCATCTGATCACTCTCCATAATATTCTGGAGTATATGCAAATTGCCATCAATTTGCAGCAGACTCTGTGAAAATTAATATTTGTGTCAAAACTTTTGGCCACGACTGTAGTAATGCATCGTAAAGTTGGTTTCCAACCGCCATATAAAGTCCAAAGAAGTAAAAAAGAAGCCTGAGGATGGAGGAGAGATGACGAGAAAGGAATATGGTTTACCATTTTATCTGTGGATTAATTGTCTGAGTAGAGGACCTTGTGTATTTCAGGCATAATAACAACCAAATGTTTATATCCCAGGACAAAATAACTAGCAACAGCAAGCTAGGTAGCTAAATTGCCATACATGTTTAATGCTTTTCGACCTGTCCCCCAATTAATATAATTGGTTCAAAGTTTGTTTTGAAAATTCAACCTGCTTGTCCTGATCTTGTCTGATCGTGTCCGGTTTGGTCAGCATGTAAGCCAGAAGGGTAAATAATAAAATAGTAGGGCTACACTGTACCGGTTGAATATGTCACAATAATTAAAATAAAGATGTCAAGAAAAATAGATTTAGAGCCTACAGTTATCATTACTGCAAGTCACCCGCATGAAACATGTGCGAAGGGACTTGAAATCACGTGGAATACTCTCAGAATGCGGTGTGGTTCGACGATAACGGTGACATTTTTCAAAGGCAGAGATGAGTGGCTGAGGCTGAGACGCGCCGACAGTGGACGCTTTAATTCAGGTTTCAAGTGATAGGCAATTGTCATTCAATAAACTTTTGGATGTTTTGTTAGTTTGCAGTGATTGTATGGCAATCAGATGTAAACAGCATGAGTGGTTACGTTAATGCCACATTAAAAGTTAATACTTTTAAAAATGGTAAACAAACTTTCAGACCCATAGATATCCTATTATATTAATGGGGATTCTACATGTAATTCTGTGTTTCTGCTCCCCCAAAAACTCCAAATTGGAGGACCAAAGAGTGATTAATGATGCTCAGGCTCTTCCCATCTGATCTACTGTATTTACTCTTATCTGGGCAGGAATGGCTCCATTAAACACTGCTGTATCCCATCTGAAAGTGGCCGCTTTTGTCATGAAGTGAAAAATGATTGATTCCTTCAGAATGTGTGAAAATGGATTGGGCCCATTAGGAGCCAGCTTTTCCCACCATTGTTTGTCGGGGGCCTACAGGATATTCAGTCTTGTACTCACTTGGCGGCAAACTTGACCATCTGCTTGCTGGCACGCTCCCCCACGGCGACCAGGGCCTGCACGTTAAACTGCTGCTGACGCAGGACCAAGAAGCACTGCTTCCCTAAAACGATGACAACAATACAATAGGCATCAGCAGGGGCCCTCTCATTTTGGCTAGCAACTCCTAACTCACTTGTCAAAACAGGTGCCACGGTGGTTCTATACAAGGCCATGTCACTCTCTCAGGCCAACACGTCATACCTGTTTCAGATTCCACCTCTCACCCATTAAAACGCTTTTCACAGCATTTCCAGGTAACTGTCAGAACCGTGAACAGGCGACCCTTTGAAGAAAGGTGTATGGAAGGAGGCTGAGAGCTTATTCCCAACCAAACACCTTGAGACTGTGTAAACCAGGTTTGTCAACCATCAGACACCACCCAAGTGCTTTGATGTGGTGTCCTCTGTTCATTGACTGGGGGAGGGGGGGGGGGGGGGGTGCTGCAATCCCCAAAAAGCAGTCACTTCATCCCAGTGTAAATCAGGATGTTATTCTGCTCTTAAGGACATCCTTCACTGTGGAGCTGAATGAAGGTTGAGGAAAATGGATTTTGACACGGAAGTTGTCCTGGAAGGAAGCCGTAACGATATCATCATAACACGATGGTTTATTTATTAGCATATTGTTAGCACAGTTGTGTACGTGCTGGATGTTTCGAATAATTTTGGATGGAATCCGACAGTTAGCCAAGGCTCAATGAGTTCATTGTATTATAGCCTCAAGCTCTGACAAGTTTGGAAAATAACAAATTACCCCACATTTGAGGTTCCATTTAAATAACTGAGCTTTGGTTGGAGTTTTCAAACTTTTCAAAAAGAGACTTGCATGTGCTTGTGTAATGAATCTATAATAGCAAAAACATTGCACTCCACAACCCCCATCCCCTATGTCCCACATCACCAGCAAATAAGGTAAAAACTTCAAGTCTGATGCCATACTGTGATTTTCCAAGATTGTGCACAATTCTTTTAGCTTTTTGACCTTCCATATTTTCCAACCTAAGGAGAGTTGACTGAAAAAATTAAAGCTCTTCTCTGAATAGTGACTATCTGGCCCAAGGACAATTGGTAATCTTTTTGGTAAACCCCAAGGTTCAGTTACGGCGCCATTTAGATTAGAAGGCTGGCTGTGTCCTGAGGACTAAAGGGAAAATATGAGTGATTGGGAGCTGGACAAAGATGGAGAATCTCACCTTTAGCTCTGCTGGTGTGAATCCGGGCACGCACCCAGATCAGCTGGCCTGCCTTCTCAGGTGTCAGCTCATGGACACGCACCAACCCTCTGTCTGGCTCACAGGGGAAGAAAAGTGTGCCTTTCAAGAAAACTTCAAAGACCATATACCTCCTTCCCCCTTCTGCCCACACACACATTCACACAAAGAAGCTCATGGGTTGTTCTACCAATTCGGTGCCTTTTGAGAAGTGTAACTTAGTTGTTGTTTTTTTAAGTCAGTCATAAAAAGCACATATTCAACTTCACAAAAAACATTTTTTTCCATCTCAAGTGGTTAAATAAAAAAATTACTATAGTAGGCCTAAGTGCCAAATAAAGTAAGGGCCATAAATCCCCTCTTGACAGGGGGAATGGAAACTTGTGTGCTACAAGGAGCAGCAATTGAATGTAGTTTTCCACCACAAAACTGAAAGAAAGGGAAAAAAAGGAAAACAAAGAGTAGAACCAGCGCACCTGGTTTTACACTATGATTTGTCTATTAGATGTTCAATGTTCCTTTTGAAAAACATTTGAAAAAGGAATAGTTTCACCATATTAAAACGAGAGTTCAGTTCACGTAACAGGGTGACCTTAAAATTAGGGACAGATGTAAACGAATCACAGTAAATAAAATAATCATCTTTAAAATGAGTGTCAAAGCAACAAAATAACAAGGGCTTTACAATGATGGTGAAATTTGAAGACATTTTGGGATTAAGGAATTACTTTAGCAAGCCTTTATTCATAGAAAAAAAATTGATTGATTAAATTATCCATGTGGTCTATATTAAAAGGGCACCTAATTTAATATAACAGGCTTTTAAAATGCAATATCGGTGTGCAATTTCTCCTTAAAATATCAAAGGGACGCAAAAGGCACCCTATTCATGGAAAGACACTCATATTACAAGGAGAGCAGAAGTCACAAATATGAAACACTCTGCGGCCCTGCGTAGAAGTCGCCCCATTCTCTGTCTTATGACAAATGAACTCCACTTTGCCCTGTGTCACTGATGCATGCTTAACGTTACATGCACCCAGATGGCAGTGAGCCACCCATTTGGTTGAATCTGATTCCACCCACATGTAAGGCAGGCTGTCTCGCGCCATCTTTCCTCATCCCTGTGAACAAGCATGCAGGTGGGAAGGCAACTTTGTTGTATGCCATTGGAGCTGAAAGAGCAGGCAGACAGGTGGACGACCCATCCGTCACATTTATCTGGGAGTTATGACACGCCACAATCATCTTTGATATCTACGCCGTCTTTACTACTGCCACTACTGGCGCCATGTCACTGAGTCACTCCGATATAATCACTATCTATATTACCTAACAGCAGGGGCTGTCGAAAATGGGGATATCCTCTGTAAATAATATGTTGGAACAAAGAAGAGAGGAGTTAGTTGTTGACTGTACTACTGACCCAGTTTCTGCTGGGACTGTACCATCGGAGGGACACCGTACCGATCCTTGGCAAAATCCTGATGAATAAGAGAAGAGTTCATCTGCTAAGCATTTAAATACAGTAGCTTTATAGGAAACATCACTAGAGGTGCATACGTTTTGATTTTCATTTGGTATTGCGCCATATAGAAAAAGGTGTAAATAAATGCTTAATATCTGAAACATGGAAGAATTGATCCTCAAGGATACTTACATCGTCATCTGTGCTTTGTTGGTCAGCAGACTGAAAAGAAAAGGCAAATCAATACAGTGGGACATAGGCCTAACATTGCATTTAAATAATGGTAAACTGCCTTGTATTAGGAACAGCAAGTGGACTGATTATCTGTGCAACAACTTCTTGGCGACCTTCATGCAAAATCTCCATACTATGAAAGTTAGCATTAACGGTTAGGCTACCATTTCATTTCCCATGCAAGTTGATATGTCTACGGTATTGGCTGGTGGAATAGAGGGAGAATGAGTGGAATGGCCATGTAAGTGGATGGATGCTTTCGCAGTTTCTAAGATTCAAGGGAGAACGTATTCCATCTGAAATATAGGTTACTTTAAGTGTTTCCCCTATGATATTTTTCAGCAGCGGCGGCTGACACCATCTGAAATAACTGATGCGTGCCACTGCACTGTAGGGAGATGAGGAGCAAGCGGTGGCTGTGCACTCATGGGTCTTATCTGCGCAACTGCTCACCCTGTTTGCAACTAATATAAGTTGTAACTTGTTACTATGATCTTAAAAGGGTAGGTAGCATAAACGTAACCACATAACATACGGATTTGCATTCGTATACGCATCAAAAGTCGCAATGCAAAGTTACACCTCACTTTTACATAAAAAAAAAAAACATTTTTTAGTTAATACATAAAAACGCCAAATTCCGCAAAACAACCAAATTCAGAAGAAATGCCCAAAAAAATGCAGTTCCGGGGGAGGTGATGTAATATGGACCCGGTAAACCAGCCTATTCCCTATAATGTAAACTCCAACAGAAATAATTTCAAAATGTATAACTTCAAATTAAACCAAATCATTTGCACTCACGACTAGTCGATTAAATTTTATTTTCAGACAACTTACAAGCAAATACCTTATTAAATTTGTTGTCACAAATCAACTTGCAAGGTTGCTAGCCGACTAGCCTGCTAACGTCAGCCCTACTAGCCTGCTAATGTTAGCACTACCAGGCTGCTTACATTACGTTAGCAACTTGCTGACTCATGTAGTGCTATCAAATGATATCTTACAGACACATTCAAGAAAACCAAATACATTAAATCATCTAACCAGTTATCAAAGAATATTAGCTATATGTAGTTGTCTTAGCCAGCAAGCTAGCCAGCCTACTAACATTATCTATTTTGCCAACTAGCTATTAGCCTAGCCAGCCAAGCCTCACAATTATAGTCGGAATGCTAGAGCCCAATTACTGGAGACCAGCGAGAACACCGCTAACAAACTCAAAGCAAAGAATAAGCAAAGAATTACAGATTGATAGCTGGGGCCATCCGAAGGGAAAATTTTTAAAAGTGTGCAGGTGTAACAGTATAGCTTCCGTACCTCTCCCCGCCCCAACCTGGGCTCGAACCAGGGACCCTCTGCACACATCAACCACAATCACTCACAAAGCATCGTTACCCATCACGCCACAAAAGCCGTGGCCCTTGCAGAGCAAGGGGAACCACTACTTCAAGGTCTCAAAGCGAGTGACGTCACCGATTGAAACGCTATTAGCGCGCACCACCGCTAACTAGCTAGCCGTTTCACATTGGTTACACAGGCTGAGTTAACTACCAAAGCCAGGCAGGCGGTTCACAGGCCTGATGGAGAGTCAGGGAAATCACAAATAGATTCCAGATGTCCGTCAGATGGCACGCTAGCACTAAGCCAAGGTGGGAAACTGCACAGAGAACATGCCGAAAACGTACAATCCCTCCATCAGTGCTCAGACTGTCCGCAATAGGCTGAGAGAGTCTGGACTTAGGACTTGTAGGCCAGTTGTAAGGCAGGTCCTCGCCAGACATCACCGGCAACAACGGGCACAAACCCACCGTCGCTGGACCAGACAGGACTGGCAAAACGTGCTCTTCACTGACGAGTTGCGGTTTTGTCTCACCAGGGGTGATGGTCGGATCTGCGTTTATCGTAGAAGGAATGAGTTACACTGAGGCCGGTACTCTGGAGCGAAATCGATTTGGAGGTGGAGGGTTCCTCATGGTCTGGGACGGTGTGTCACAGTATCATTGGACTGAGCTTGTTGTCATTGCAGGCAATCTCAACGCTGTGCGTTACAGGGAAGACATCCTCCTCCCTCATGTGGTACCCTTCCTGCAGGCTTATCCTGAAATGACCCTCCAGCATGACAATGGCACCAGCCATACTGCTCGTTCTGTGTGTGATTTACAGCAAGACCTCAAGATCTCAATCCCATTGAGCACGTCTGGGACCTGTTGGATTGGAGGGTGAGGGCTAGGGCCATTCCCCCCAGAAATGTCCGGGAACTTGCATGTGCCTTGGTGGAACAGTGGGGTAACATCTCACAGCAAGAACTGGCAAATCTGGTGCAGTGCATGAGGAGGCGATGCACTGCTAAACTTAATGCAGCTGGTGGCCACACCAGTTGCTGACTGTTACTTTTGATTTTGACCCCCCCTTTGTTCAGGGACGCATTATTCAATTTCTGTTAGTCACATGTCTGTGGAACTTGTTCAGTTTATGTCTCAGTTGTTGAATCTTGTTATATTTATACAAATTAAGTTTGCTGAAAATAAAGGCAGATGACAGTGAGAGGACGTGTCTTTTTCCCCCTGAGATGTATAGATATATACACATACATACATGCATATACACACACACCGGACAATTTACATTGACCCCCCCCCGTACACTGCTGCTACTCACTGTTTGTTTGTTACCTATGCAGTCACTTTGCCCCCACCTACATGTACAGATTACCTCAACTAGCCTGTACCCCTGCACATTGACTCGGTACCGGTGTCCCCTGAACATAGCCTCATTATTCTTATTGTGTTACTTTTTATTATTACTTTTTATTTTAGCCTACTTGGTAAATATTTTCATCTTCTTCTTGAACTGCACTGTTGGTAAAGGGCTTGTATGTAAAGCATTTCACGGTAAAGACTACACTTGGATTCAGCGCATGTGGCAAATAAAGTTCTCATTTGGCACACACACACCCACACACAACCATTCAAAAGTTTGGACACCAACTTATTCCAGGGGTTATCTTTATTTGTACTATTTTCTACATTGTAGAATAATAGTGAAGAAATGAAAACTATGAAATAACACACATGGAATCATGTAGCTACCAAAAAAAAAATATCTAAATATAATTTTAGATTCTTCAAAGTAGCCACCATTTGCCTTGACAGCTTTGCACACTCTTGGCCTTCGCTCAACCATCTTCATAAGGTCTTCACCTGGAATGCATTGCAATTAACAAGTTAATTTGTGGATTTATTTCCTTCTTCATGCATTTGAGCCAGTCAGTTGTGTTGTGACAAGGTAGCGGTGGTATACAGAAGATAGCCCTATTTGGTAAAAGACCAAGTCCATATCATGGCAAGAACAGCTCAAAAAGCGAAGAGAAACGACAGTCCATCATTACGTTAAGACATGAAGGTCAGTCAATCCGGAAAATGGCAAGAACTTTGAAAATGTCTTAAAGTGCAGTTGCAAAAACCATCAAGTGCTATGATGAAACTGGCTCTCATGAGGACCGCCACAGGAAAGGAAGACGCAGAGTTCTCATCTGCAGAGGATGAATTCATTAGAGTTAACTGCATCTCAGATTGCAGTCCAAGTAAATGCTTCACAGAGTTCAAGTAAGACATCTCAACATCAACTGTTCAGAGGAGACTGGGTGAATCAGGCCTTCATGGTCGACTTGCTGCGAAGACACCCCTACTAAAAGGACACCAATAAGAAGAAGAGACTTGCTCGGGCCAAAAAACACAAGCAATGGGCGTTAAACCAAAGGAAAGATTTCCACTGGTCTGATGAGTCCAAATTTGAGATTTTTGGTTCCAACAGCCCGGTCTTTGTGAGACGCAGAGTCGGTGAACGGATGATCTCGGCAATGTGTGGTTCCCACTGTTAAGCATGGAGGAGGTGGGATGGTGTGGGGGTGTTATGGTGACACGGTCAGTGATTTATTTAGAATTCATGAAACACTTAACCGGCATGGCTACAACAGCATTCTGCAGAAATACGCCATCCCATCTGGTTTGCGCTTAGTGGGACTATCATTTGTTTTTCAACAGGACAATGACACAACACACCTCCAGGTTGCGTAAGAGATATTTGACCAAGAAGGAGAGTAATGGAGTGCTGCATCAGATGACCTGGCATCCACAATCATCTCAACCCAATTGAGATGGTTTGGGATGTGTTGGACCGCAGAGTGAAGGAAAAGCAGCCAACAAGTGCTCGGCATATGTGGAAATTCCTTCAAGACTGTTGGAAAAGCATTCCAGGTGAAGCTGTTTGAGAGAATGCCAAGAGTGTGTAAAACTCATCAACGCAAAGGGTGGCTACTTTGAAGGATCTAAAATATATGTTGCTATGTTTAACACTTTTTTGGTTACTAGATGACTCCATGTGTTATTTCATTGTTTTGATGTCTTCACTTTTTTTCTACAATGCAGAAAATAGTAACAAAGAAAACCCTTGAATGAGTAGGTGTGTCCAAACTGGCGGCAAAGATTTAGCAGCGGCTAATGAATGAATTTAGGGGAAACACTGCTACTTCATGAAAGCATCTGAACTGAAATTGTCCCTAATGAGAGAATGACCCTGTCAACTGGGTTAGGGCAGGGATGTCCTTGTCCCATTATGCTCTAGCGACTCCTGTGGCAGGCCGGGCGCATGCACGCTGACACGGTCGCCAGAGGTACGGTATTTCCTCCGACACATTGGTGTGGCTGGCTTCCTGGGTAAGCGGGCATTGTGTCAAGGAAGCAGTGCGGCTTGGCTGGGTCGTGTTTCGGAGGACGCACGGCTCTCGACCTTCGCCTCTCCCGAATCCGTACGGGAGTTGCAGCGATGGGACAAGATTGTAACTACCAATTGGATACCACTAACTTGGGTAGAAAAAGGGGTAAAAAAAACAACAACATAAAAACAGTTTAACTTTCTCTCACTTGCTTACGATGCAACACTGATACCCGACTTAAGAAAATGGCTCTTTGTTTGAGTGGACAAAAACAAACCAACGACAGGAATTGCAAAACAATGGACCCCCCCCCCGCCCGCCCGATTGTGTCAAGTCAATAGCACTGAGGGGCAGAGAGGCATACAAAACCCACTGACCAGTTTGGCCTGCTTCTCAGCCTTCTTAGCAGCTTTCTCCGCTTCCTTCTGCTGTTTCTTCAGGCCTTTCTTCGACGGGGCCTGGTCCGCCTCCTCCACGACCCTGCAACAGGAAGTCCAGACCAATGCAAAACATAAGTCAACTAGCTACCTACATTTTTGGGGGCTTCCTGTAGGAAGTTTTTGACCGCTGGGAAAATGTATTCCAGCCATCACCACCATCTCTGAATGTGGCTAATGGCACAGGTTGATGAGCCATGTTTCTGTCCAGGCTAACAATAAACACAGCTACTGGGGAAAATTGGATCACTTAAAATTCTAGGTCATGATTCATACAAGGGTGTCTAGACTTTGTTATGACTACAGGAAGCACCAAGGAGCTGTAGGCATAGGCGATTTGTCTCCAGACTGAGATCAAAGATTCCATGAAAAATAAGAACTTTGCACCTCCTCAATAATATTACTGCGCATGTTGCACAACCACAGCAGGAGGTATTTTTCTCATCCACAACCTGTGATCGTGCCGGGTTGTGTCATTGTACTCCCTGACAGTAAGCGTCTACAGGAAATAACACTGATCAAAAAGGAGAACGGTGACATAAATAGCAATATAAAACAACAATCACAACAGCAACAGATGGCGTTAAGCAATGACTTCAAAAGAAGGACCTGCCAGTGTTTTTACAATGTTTTCCCTTCCACTTGTTTCCTGTCACAAAGGAAATCATAATAGGCATTAGGCAAAGGCAATTCTTCACCAAAACTCAAAATTCTTGATGTTGAATCTTGAACATTTTCAAAAAATACCATCCTTATCTCCTGTAATACTATAAAAGCAACCCCTGGGAACCATACGAGTATGTCAACAGAGTCAGGATGAGTGAGGGCAATTAAGCACATTCACACCTATATACATATCCAGTGGCATTAACACACAATGAGGAGAGGAGGAAATGGTGGTAGGACCCCTGACCAGGCTGCAACTGATTTAATGGCATCTAGCATTACTGATAACATAGGCCGTTTTTCACAATGACGATAGAAAAAGGGACATTTGAGAGGTTTTCGAAAGGCATTGATGCTGGAGAGACAATACTGTTTGTGTAAACTTGATCACATTGCAAGTGCTAGAACAGATGTCGCATTGGGCCATGTTTTTGAAACAGCTGAAATGTATAGCCACTTTCCTTATATTTGAGACTTGTTTAATTGAGGTTTTACCTGAAATTACACTAACAGTCTGTTACATTATGAAATTGGCACAATAGCTGCCGCCTGCCAGCTGCACTGAGCCACGGAAAACTCTAGAAAACCATTTCCGCCACCATTTCTTTAAAAACATGTTGATACGATCTTAAAATGTTGACATAAGCAAGTAATTTGTGATTTCAGAGTTGGCACCACAGGTACCAGAGTGCTGGGGGGGGGAAACATTGTTTTCCTGAGGACCAGAGTTTCTCCTGATCTGGTAGTCTAACCTAACCAGGTAAAACTCCAGGTATAACATAGTAATAATTCAGCAGATGCAACAACCCCATTTTTTTTTTATATAAACTATGATGGAACTCGATTTTTTTTATAATTAGGTAATATGGAGAGAAAAAATTAAAACATATGGAAAAACTCCTGGCCCTAGGGAGGATGAAAACATTAAAATCCTGTCAAACAAATCATGAGGCGAATCAGTCTAAAAAATTTTGTCCTTCTTTTCAATGGTTTTCTGGCAATATTTTTTTTATTAAACCAAGTCAAAATTGCCGGGGCAAATGGCAGCTTGCCACACGTTTGCCGGCGGCCCTGCTGTGCTGATCCCTGCAGCGTGGATAGATGGAAATCGCCACACAATGATGCAAATTAAGAAACAACCTGTACGACCTATATGTATTTTCTTTTTGGGTGGCGAGAATGGGTTTCCATGTACAGTGCATTCGAAAAGTATTCAGACCCGTTGGCTTTTTCCACAATTTGTTACGTCCCTCCTCATCTATACACAATACCTCATAATGAAAAAGCAAAAACAGATTTTTAGAAATAGTTGCTCCCAAGCTCCGTCAGATTGGATGGGGAGCGATGCTGCACAGCTATTTTCAGGTCTCTCAAGAGATGTTCGATCGGGTTCAAGTCCAGGCTCTGGCTGTGCCACTGAAGGACATTCAGAGACTTGTCCCGAAGCCACTCCTGCATTGTCTTGGCTGCGTGCTTAGGGTTATTGTCCTGATGGAAGGTGAACCTTTCCTGAGCGCTCTGCAGCAGGTTTTCATCAAGGACCTCTCTGTACTTTGCCTCGATCTCAACTAGTCTCCCAGTCCCTGCCGCTGAAAAACATCCCCACAGCATGATGCAGTAACCACCATGCTTCACCATAGGGATGGTGCCAGGTTTCCTCCAGACGTGATGCTTGGCATTCAGGCTAAATAGTTACATCTTGGCTTCATTAGACCAGAGAATCGTGTTTCTCATGGTCAGAGTTGTTTAGGTGCATTTTTGCAAACTCCAAGCGGGCTGTCATGTGCCTTTTACTGATGAGTGGCTTCAGTCTGGCCACTCTACCATAAAGACCTGATTGCTGGAGTGCTGCAGAGATGGTTGTCCTTCTGGAAGGTTATCCCTTCTTCACAGAGGAACTCCAGAGCTCTGTCAGAGTGAACTTCAGGTTCTTGGTCACCTACCTGACCAAGGCCCTTCTCCCCCGATTGCTCAGTTTGGCCAAACAGCGAGCTCTAGGAAGCGTCTTGGTGGTTCCAAACTTCTTCCATTTTATAGTGATTGAGGCCACTGTGTTCTCGGGGACCTTCAATGCTGCAGAAATGTTGTTGTACTCTTCCCCGGGTCTGTGCCTCCAAACAAGCCTGTCTCCGAGCTCTCCTTTGACCTCATGGCTTAGTTTTTGCTCTGACATGCACTGCCAACTGTGGGACCTTATAGACAGGTGTGTGCCTTTCCAAATCATGTCCAATCAATTGAATTTACCACAGGTGGACTCCAATCAAGTTATAGAAACATCTCAAGGATGATTCAATGGAAACAGGATGCACTTGAGCTCAATTTTCAAGTTTCATAGTTTTCAAACATTCTCAAAACCTGTTTTCACTGTCATTATGCGGTAGTGTGTGTAGATTGATGAGGATTTTTCCCCATCCATTTTAAAATAAGGCTGTAACTTAACAAAATGTGGAAAAAGTCAAAGGGTCTGAATAAGTTAGCTTATAACAGTGAACCTTTTTTGTTGGATACACATAAGGCAATGCTAGGTCTTGTAGCATATTTTTATTAAACTATCCCCAAGTCAATGGAATTGCAAGCCTCTGCATGCACAGTGCATTACTCCATCACATGTACAGCTGATTCTCAAGATCTTCAGCCCACACTACTACACTGTCTGAGCCAAGGACTACATGCTTTCTGATAACGATATTGTAATGTATTGTTGTATTGTTATCAGAAAGCACGTAGTCCTTGGCTCAGACAGTGTAGTAGTGTGGGCTCAAGATCTTGAGAATCAGCTATACATGTGATGGAAGAATGCACTGTGCATGCAGAGGCTTGCAATTCCATTAACTTGGGGATAGTTGTAAGGTGAATATAATTTATGACATGTTTTACTAACTAGTAAATAGTAGCCTACAGCAAAGTGTATTTAAAACATTTCCAACTTGTTCATTTCTGCTCATTAGTTTTTGCTACCATGTGGGTTTTAGCTTGCTTGAGCCTGCTAACTAAGTGTTAATTTACCTGTTTCCATACGTTTCATTCTAAAACGTTTATCTTACAAAGGAGTTGTTTAATTTAACTGCTTAACTATTTATCTGTACATGGAACTGTTTATTTTTTTTTACTCTTTTTCTTCTAATCTTTACAGGAAAGGGCACTATCTGATGTGTGGAGACAATTCACTGCAGCTAATGTAGAAGGAAAAGATGTGTACATTTGCAAATACTGTGCCAAATCATGTCACATATGCAACAAAGATGTAAAATCATCTGGCCAAGTGCATAAACTTCCCTCAGGGCTCACAACAAGCAACCTCTGACAAAAGTCCCTCTACTTCTATTCGAGGTGAAAATGATGAATCAGACACCTTATAGCAACAGCTCATGGTCCTCCTGAAATCCAATTTTTTTTTGACACAATGGAGGAACATAGTCAGAGAAATGCTGATTAATGTCTTGCTCGAGCTGTGTATGCAACTGGTTCCCCTCTGATGCTCACAGGCAATGTGTATTGAAAGAGATTCTGAATGTTCTTCGTCCAGCATTCACCCCTCCAACCAGACATGCTTTATCTACTCATTTGCTGGATGCAGAGTTCAGAGTTCAAGTGAAGGTCAAGCAAATCATAGAGAAAGCAGACTGTATTGCAATGATCTCTGATAGGTGGTCAAATATTTGTGTGCAAGGAATAATTAACTGCATCATCTCCACCCCTCAACCAGTATTCTACAAGAGCACAGACACAAGGGACAGACACACCGGTCTCTACATTGCAGATAAGCTGAATGCAGTCATCAATGACCTTGGACCACAGAAGGTATTTGCACTGGTGACAGACAATGCTGCGAACATGAAGGCTGCTTGGTCAAAAATGGAGGGGTCCTACCCTCACATCACACCCATTGGCTGTGCTGCTCGTGTATTGAATCTGCTTCTCAAGGACATCATGGCACTGAAAACAATGGATACACTCTACAAGAGAGCCAAGGAAATGTGCTTAGATTGTTGGACTAGTAACCGCAAGGTTGCAAGATCAAATCGCCGAGCTGACAAGGTAAAAAAAAAAAAAAAGTTGTTCTCTGCCCCTGAACAACGCAGTTAACCCACTGTTCCTATGCAGTCATTGAAAATAATTTGTTCTTAACCGACTTGCCTAGTAATTAAAAAAAAAAAATGGTTAGGTATTTCACATACCTAACCATTTTTTAAATGTTTACTAAGTTGGGGTCATCTAGCAGCAATCTACCTCACCAAGCAAAGTGAGAAGAATAAGAGCACCACATTGAAGCTGACCAGCAACACCAGTTGGGGTGGTGGTGTTGTCATCATGTTTGACAGTCTCCTGAAGGGGAAGGAGTCTCTCCAAGAAATGGCCATATCACAGTCTGCCGATATGGACAGACCCATCAAAAGGATACTCCTGGATGATATATTTTGGGAGGGAGTGGTAAGCAGCCTGAAACCTATAGCAGTAGCCATTGCATGGATTGAGGGAGACAAGGTCTGATGTTCAGACTCTGCTTGCAGATGTAATAGAAGAAATCCATACTGCCCTAACCACTTCACTGTTGCTTCAAGCAGAGGAAACTGCAGTTCTGAAATACATCCAAAAGCGTGAAGACTTCTGCCTGAAGCCCATATCCGCCCCAGCGTACATGTTGGACTCCAAGTATGCTGGGAAGAGCATCCTGTCTGGTGCAGATATCAACAAGGCCTATGGTGTCATCACTACTGTGCCTCGCCATCTTGGCCTGGATGAGGGCAAGGTTCTTGGCAGTCCGGCGAAGTACACTTCCAAGCAAGGGCTTTGGGATGGAGATGCAATATGGCAGACATGCCAACATATCTCATTAGCCACCTGGTGGAAGGGACTCTGTGGATCTGAGGCTCTTTCCCCTGTTGCCTCCATCATCCTCCAAATCACCCCAACATCAGCCGCCTCAGAGTGCAACTGGTCCTTGTTTGGGAACACACACACCAAAGCACGCAACAGGCTGACCAATACAAGGCAAATGTGAGGCTTTTTGAGCCTGATAACGAGCCATCCTTAACCAGGTTGGAAAGTGACAGTGAAGATGAGGCCTCAGAGTCTGACGTTCAAGAGGTGGACATAGAAGAGGTCCAGGGAGAAGACATGGACGGCTGAGAGGAAGACAACCAAAGCTTTGGTTTATAGACTATCATTTTACAGATGTATGTTGAAACCATTTTTTGGAAGATGCAATGGATCATTCAATATTCCCTTTCTTTTGTTGTTCAGTGAAATCATCCCATGTGAAGAGTCAACTCATTTAATTAAAGTTAATTTCGTAACAAAATTGTTTTTTATTATTTCTTTATATTGGAAGGATTTAATAATTTGCAAATACGTCTACTTATGATAAGGTAAAATGTTTATGTTTCTGTCTCCATATGATATGGTAAATATATCCAATGCAAAAAACATCTACATTTAAATGGTATTCATATTAATTTGCATATATTTCAGTTAATTCCCATATATTCCCACAGAAAGTTTCCACCTCTGAATATTCCCCAAAATGTGCAACCCTATTCCCATGCGTAGCCTCCTGGCTAGTGGCTGGCTATTGTGACATTTACGGTACTTTTGAGTTGCTAAGCAACCTTCTAAGTGTATATTATGTAAATAAAAAATTATTCCTGACAAATAAGCCCATATTCCTCCAAATGAAAGACTCAGAGTCAGTGTGACTACTTCAACATGTACCATCATGCATATGGGTTATTTTACAGAAAACAAAGGAAGAAATTTGATGACTGATTATGCACCCTACTCATTTCAGATTATCATATATAGGCCTATTTTAACATTTTTGTCTACACTTTTTGGGACACCTGGGCCACGTTCAGTTACAAAAACCTTGCAGATATATTCATGGAATTTCTATATATATATTTTTTAAACCTTTGATTTAACTAGGCAATTCAAATTCATATTTACTGCCTACCCTGGCCAAAACCTAAACCGGACGACACTGGGACAATTATGCGCCGCCCTATGGGACTCACAATCCCGGCTGGTTGTGATACAGCGTGGAATCGAACCAGGGTCTGACGTGACGCCTCTAGCACTGAGATGCAGTGCCTTAGACTGCTGCGCCACTCGGGAGCTCCTAAATAGAGCAGACATGATTCCTTATTCTACAGGCATGTTTGTTATACTGTAGCATATTTCTATCTGAACATTCCAAAACGTTGCGTCTTGCTGAACATCCCCCTGCCCTCATGTAAAATCAGTCTTGGGCTTCACCTGCTGTGAACAAGGCAGGGCTTGACAGTAAAAAAAAACAAATTGTCACTTGTCCATAGGACAAATAGGACAGATTATTTTTACTTGTCCAAAACTTCAAGTCACTTACAAGTGAAGAAACATCTGTAACACCATGGGCCAAAACAGTGCTTGAAAATTGTGTTGCATCATGCAAGGAACCACTTCAAAAGATAAAAAGCATTATTATCACTAGTTTTGACAATGGAAGGCTGCTGGTCTCTGATCCCATGTATTATATCTCCTGCCTTTGTTGCCTTGAGAAAGGCACTAACCCCCCTCTCCCAAAGTAAAATACTGCACTGATAGGCTACTGTATAAAACATGTGGTCAACTCTCCATCTGGAGAGCTACTGGGTGTGTAGGCTTTTGATCCAACCCTGCTCAAACACAGTCAGCTTATCAAGGGACTGCTGAGCAGCTGTTTTTTTTTTGTCTTTATAAAATAATTCCCTCATTCAATTACCAGGGATCAAATGGCTAAAGTGGGCGACTTCAAAGCAAGGTAGCTAACTAAGACACGTTTCTCTGTTCTCTGTTACTTGTCAATTAGGCTATTTTAATCATTTTTTTCAACGTTTTTGGAATTATATGGCCAGTATTGAATAGAGGAGAATCACAGCTTTCCAACGGTGTCAGAATTATTTCAACACCCAATTTTGAGCACTTGAGAGACGTTTTATAACCGGAGTACTCAGCATTGGTTTCAAACTGTGCACCCATATTTGCGGTTGTACACGAGTGCCGGGTGGGAAAGTTATTTAGGACATTGGACATGACATTAATACATGCTAATACGTAAATAGTTAACTAGCGAGATAGCCAATTCAAAACACATTGTGTAGTTTGGCTGGTTATCTAGTTAAAATAATGATATACAATAGACTATCTGCTGCTACAACGTCTCTCTCGCCTCTGGCAAAAGCCCACTCGCACTGGCATGCATGCAGGTGATGCAAACACCATGACCGTTTACAGCTATAACTGGGGAAATAACTCACTGGCAATGAATATCAACAAATATGCGCACGCGGTTACGGTGGCTCGGATCTCAAAAACGCATCTTGCGACTGCATGATTGAAAGACCACTCGTGCCTGTCAACGTAGGCCTAAAATAATTATACTGTGATGCGCTCTGCAGAGATTGGGGGGCCAGTGCACAACACACCGCATCCAGAGGTAACTTCAATCTGATTTTTTTTTTTTACTTGTCCAGTCGGGCAACTTAAATCTATAATCTTCTCGACTGACAATTTGTTTAACTTGCCTCGGCAAGGGGACAAGCGTTAATGTATGCTATACAATTGCAAATTGCAAAATGAAAGTTCAACCACTAAATCAAGGCTTTGTTTTTAACTAGCAAGCTAGCTACCGAACTAACTACTAGGTTCAGCACGCATGAAAAGCAGCTGTTAGCCAGCTAAATTAAGTGGCATGTATTATTGAGCATGATGGCACGGTCAGAGAGCATTGGCATGTAATGGTGCTTAGCTTGCTACTGTTAAGATACTAGCAAGTTAGCTAGCTGTCAAACTTTAACTGTAGAAGCCAGCAGAAAGAAACGTGGACTTCACGGCTGTAGCTGCTATTCGTGACATGTTCTGTTTTAAACTAGCTAGCTAGCAAACTAGTTTGCTATCTTGATGGAAAACGGATACATTAAATTGCTGATGCAATCATCTGAAAATACAACCGGCTTTAGCTAGCCAGGTAACGTTACAGTATCTAACGTTAGTGTTTAAAACATTCTGAGACACGAGAAAGCATTTATCTTACCCTTGGACTCCATCTTTAGTCATGACAGTTATTATTCTTTTGAGATGGTAGATTCTTGACAGTTACTTCTGAGACAGAGTCAGCTGTTCAGAGAGCATTCATAGGTGGTAGAAGACGGGCCTATTTCCCTGATGCACAGAAAAATAGTTTCTCAATCCGGGCTGAAACTAGGTCAAAGAACAATAGTTCCGCAAGAGCTGTGGAAATATCATCCTGTCATATTTCAAATCAAGAGCTTACTTTACAAGCCCTTAACCAACAATGCAGAGTAAGAAAATATGAGCTAAAAATAAAATAACATTAACGAGGCTAAATACAGGAGGTACTGAGTCAATGTGGGGGTAGGGGATAGTCGAGGTAATTGAGGTACTATGTACATGTAGGTAGGGGTAAAGTGACTATGCATAGATAATAAACATTGAGTAGCAGCAGCGTAAAAAAGGGGGTCAATGCAAATAGTTCAGGTAGCCAGTTGATTAACTGTTCTTATGGCTTGGGGGTAGAAGCTGTTAAGGAGCCTTTTGAACCTAGACTTGGTGCTCTGGTACCGCTTGCCATGCAGAGTAGCAGAGAGAACAGTCTAACTTGGGTGGCTGGAGTCTTTGACCATTTTTAGGGCCTTCCTCTGACACTGCCTGGTATAGAGGTTCTGGATGGCAGGAAGCTTGGCCCCAGTGATGTACTGGGCCATACGCACTACCCTCTGTAGCGCTTTGCGATCGGATGCCGACCAGTTGCAATACCAGGCGGTGATGCAACCATGCTCTCAATGGTGCAGCTGTAGAACTTTTTGAGGATCTGAGGACCATGCCAAATCTTTTCAGTCTCTTGAGGGGGAATAAGTGTTGTCGTGCCCTCTTCACAACTGTCTTGGTGTGTTTAGACCATGATAGTTTGTTGGTAATGTGGACACCAAGTAACTTGAAGCTCTCGACCCGCTCCACTACAGCCCGGTCAATGTGAATGAGGGCGTGCTCATTCCTCCTTTTCCTGTAGTCCACGAACAGCTCCTTTGTCTTGTTCACATTGAGGGAGAGGTTGTTTTTCCTGGCACCACACTGCCAGTCTCTGACCTCCCTATAGGCTGTCTCATTGTTGTCGGTAGCAGGCCTACCAACATTATGTCGTCGGCAAACTTAATAATGGTGTTGGGGCCGTGCTCGGTCATGCGGTTGTGGGTGAACAGGGATTATAGGAGGGGCTCCTGTGTTGAGGATCAGCGTGGTAGATGTGTTGTTGACTACCCTTACCACCTGCGGGTGGCCCGTCAGGAAGTCCAGGATCCAGTTGCAGAGGGAAGTGTTCTCACGTAGGTGTTCCTTTTATCTAGGTGGGAAAGAACAGTGTGGAGCGCAATAGAGATTGCGTCATCGGTGGATCGATTGGAGCGGTATGCAAATTGGAGTGGGTCTAGTGTTAATGGGATGATGGTGTTGATGTGATCCATGACCAGCCTTTTAATGCACTTCATGGCTACAGATGAGGTGTGCTACGGGTCGGTAGTCATTTAGGCAGGTTTCCATGGCGTTCTTGGACACAGAGACTATGGTGGTCTGCTTGAAACATGTAGGTATTACAGACTCAGTCAGGGAGAAGTTGAAAATGTCAATGTAGACACTTGCCAGTTGGTCATCGCATGCTCTGAGTACACGCCCTGGTAATCCGTCTGGTCCTGCGGCTTTATGAATGTTGACCTGTTTAAAGTTCTTACTTACATCGACTATGGAGAGTGGGATCACACAGTCGTCTGAAACTGCTGGTGCTCTCATGCATGCTTCAGTGTTGCTTGCCTCGAAGCTCATCTGGTAGGCTTGTGTCACTGGGCAGCTCGCAGCTGGGCTTCCCTTTGTAATCTGTAATAGTTTGTAAGCCCTGCCACATCCAAAGAGCGTCAAAGCCGGTGTAGTAGGATTAAATCTTAGTCCTGTATTGACACTCTGCCTGTTTGATGGTTCGTCGGAGGGCATAGCGTGATTTCTTATACGTGTGCCCAGCTCCTTGAAAGCGGCAGCTCTAGCCTTTAGCTCAGTGCAGATGTTGCCTGTAATTCATGGCTTCTGGTTGGGATATGTACGTACAGTCACTGTGTGGATGATGTCATCAATGCACTTATTGATGAAGCTGGTGATTGATGTGGTGCACTCCTCAATGCCATCGGATGAATCCCGGAACATATTCCATTCTGTGCTAGCAAAATAGTCCTGTAGCTTAGCATCTGCATCATCTGACCACTTCCGCATTGAGCGAGTCACTGGTACTTCCTGCTTTAGTTTAGCTTGTAAGCAGGAATCAGGAGAATAGAATTATGGTCAGATTTACCAAATGGAGGGCAAGGGAGAGCTTTGTACACGTCTCTGTGTGTGTAAGATCATGCAAGATATGTACGTTTTGCTTACACTCTTAGCAATAAGGCATGCGGGAGTGTGGTATATTGCCAACATACCATGGCTAGGGGCTGTTCTTAGGCACGACGCAAACTGGAATGCCTGGATACAGCCCTTAGCCATGGTATATTGGCCATATACTACAAACCTCTGAGTTGCCTTATTGCTATTATAAACTTGTTACCAACGTAATTAGAGCAGTAAAAATACATGTTTTGCCATACCCATGATATACGGTCTGATATACCACGACTGTCAGCCAATCAGCATTTACGGATCAAACCACCCAGTTTATAATTATATACTGTATATATAATATATTTGGGGCAGCAGGTAGCCTAGTGGTTGGGCCAGTAACCGAAAGGTTGCTAGATCGAATCCTAGAGCTGACAAGGTAAAAATCTGTCGTTCTGCCCCTGAATAAGGCAGTTAACCCACTGTTCCTAGGCTGTCATTGTAAATAAGAATTTGCTCTTAACTAACTTGTGTGGTTAAATAAAGGTAAAAAATATACAGTACCAGTCAAAAGTTTGGACACACCTACTCATTCAAGGGTTTTTCTTTATTATTATTTTCTACATTGCAGAATAATAGTGAAGACATCCAAACTATGAAATAACACATATGGAATCATGTAGTACCCCAAAAAATGTTTAAAAAAGTAGATTATTCAAAGTAGCCACCATTTGCCTTGATGACGACTGTGACGACTACTGGCATTCTCTCAACCAGCTTCATGAGGTAATCACCTGGAATGCTTTTCAATTAACAGGTGTGCCTTGTTAAAAGTAAATGTGTGGAATTGATTTCCTTCTTCATGCATTTGAGCCAATCAGTTGTGTTGTGACAACGTAGGGGTGGTATACAGAAGATAGCCCTATTTGGTAAAAGACCAAGTCCATATTATGGCAAGAACAGCTCAAATAAGCAAAGAGAAATGACAGTCCATCATTACTTTAAGAGATGAAGGTCAGTCAATCTTGAAAATGGCAAGAACATTGAAAGTTTCTTAAAGTGCAGTTGCAAAAACCATCAAGCGCTATGATGAAACTGGCTCTCATGAGGTCCGCCACAGGAAAGGAAGAGTTACCTCTGCTGCAGAGGATAAGTTAATTAGAGTTACCAGCCTCAGAAATTGCAGCCCAAATAAATGTTTCACAGAGTTCAAGTAACAGAGACAGCGTGAATCAGGACTTCATGGTCGAATTGCTGCAAAGAAACCACTACTAAAGGACACAAATAAGAAGAGACTTGCTTGGCCCAAGAAACACCAGCAATGGACATTAGACCGGTGGAAATCTGTCCTTTGGTCTGATGAGTCCAGATTTGAGATTTTTGGTTCCAACCGCTGTGTCTTTGTGAGACACAGAGTAGGTGAACGGATGATCTCCACATGTGTGGTTCCCACCGTGAAGCATGGAGGAGGAGATGTGATGGTGTGGGGGTGTTCTGCTGTTTACACTGTCTGTTTTTTTTTATGATTCAAGGCACACTTAACCAGCATGGCTACCACAGCATTCTGCAGCGATACACCATCTCATTTGGTTTGTGCTTAGTGGGACAGTCATTTGTTTTTCAACAGGACAATGGCCCAACACACCTCAAGGCTGTGTAATGGCTATTTGACCAAGAAGGAGAGTGATGGAGTGCTGCATCAGATGACCTGGCCTCCTCTATCACCCAACATCAACCCAATTGAGATAGTTTGGGATGAGTTGGATCGCAGAGTGAAGGAAAAGCAGCCAACACGTGCTCAACATATGAGGGAACTCCTTCAAGTCTGTTGGAAAATCAGCATCATGTTGTGGGGGTGCTTTGCTGCAGGAGGGACTGGTGCACTTCACAACATAGATGGCATCATGAGGAGGGAAATTATGTGGATATATTGAAGCAACATCTGAAGACATCAGTCAGGAAGTTAAAGCTTGGTTGCAAATGGGTCTTCCAAATGGACAATGACCCCAAGCATACTTCCAAAGTTGTGGCAAAATGGCTTAAGGACAACAAAGTCAAGGTATTGGAGTGGCCATCACAAAGCCCTGACCTCAATTCTATAGAAAATGTGTGGGCAAAACTGAAAAAGCGTGTGTGAGCAAGGAGGCCTACAAATCTGACCCAGTTACACCAGCTGTGTCAGGAGGAATGGGCCAAAATTCACCGTTTGACCCAGGTTTAACAATTTAAAGGCAATGCTACCAAATACTAATTGAGTGCATGTAAGCTTCTGACCCACTGGGAATGTGATGAAAGAAATAAAAGCTTAAATAAATCATTCTCTCTGCTATTGATCTGACATTTCACATTCTTAAAATAAAGTGGTCATCCTAACGGATTTAAGACAGGGAATTTTTACTATGAATAAATGTCAGGAATTGTGAAAAACTGAGTTTAAATATATTTGGCTATGGTGTATGTAAACTTCCGACTTCAACTGTATTAAGCTATATAATATCAAGGACTTCATTGAGGGCCTAACTACTTTATAACTACTTTTAGGTGGTTCAACTTCCAAACAGGAAGTTGAGGAAATAATAATACACAGAAAATACCTGAATTTACAGGTAATGTCAAAATGTTTTCAAAACCGTGTAAGCTTTTGAAGTGTGGTCGATTTTTGGAGGCGTTTGCA
Source organism: Oncorhynchus clarkii lewisi (assembly GCF_045791955.1). Taxonomy (NCBI): domain Eukaryota; kingdom Metazoa; phylum Chordata; class Actinopteri; order Salmoniformes; family Salmonidae; genus Oncorhynchus; species Oncorhynchus clarkii. Next base: position 50,556,982 of record NC_092149.1, on the reverse strand, counting down.
CTTTTGGGACTATTCCATTTGTTGCCTTGTATCGGTCAAACTAAATCCCCAGTGTGTTGCCCCGCTGACATTTTATTTTACATGAATGGCCTTTGCGACAAAATGGCTTTGGCACCCTGCTCTTAAATGCATCTAGTGGTCCATTGGGAGGGTTGAATAGAGTCGGGGGGGCCTAAGTATTTTCACAGGCTGTTGGCCACAGAAGCTCCTGATGCAGGAAACAGTCTTCCTGCTGGTCACTTCCCAACCAAAACAATGTAACCGTTAATAATAGGTTACTGTCCCAGAGGAACCTTGTCTGTTTATTTTACTTTAGCCTCCAACTAATAACACCATCAGGTTAATATGAAGGAGATCTCTATTACCCTATACTTTCATCTCCCATAAATGTAATCTTAGCTCAGTTTAGCTGAGTCAAATCTTGTAGTAGAAGTGATCTTTATATCTCCCTCGATCGGAACCTCCAAACAGTTGAATGCACATTGCTAATGAACCCAGGTTAGAAACAATTTCCTGTGCATGTCAACAGCTTTAGCCTTTAACCTCTCGAAATGAAAAAAACATCCTATCCAAACCAGTGAATCACCACGGAACATTTTTGACTCAAAATGTGTTGACCATTTCTTCCTGAAAACACATGAGTTTTGAGTTTGAAACCATTGGTTTGTGTGATAATCAAGACGGATCTAAATGATTCAGTCTAAATTAGAGGATAATGATGATTATGATGATTGCATTCAACTGAATTGTGCTTCGGTCATACTAAACAAATCATTTCCGCATCATTTCAATATAATACATCTCTGATGCAATATCAAAGACATTGACTTTCAGATGGAGTATAAACATTAGTCTTTGATCAGTTCTATATAATCTCATATAGAGGTTTCCAAGTGGCAGAAGTAGTGAGCCCAGCTGAACTCAATGGAGTGTGAATGGCCCAGTTCTCCCTCAGCTGAGTGGGACAATTAGCTCTTATGCTAATAGGTGGACCATTCCAATACAAGTCCAGCAGGAAAAGCACTTCTTATTTCACCCTGTTTTATTGTGAGTCGACTGTGAGAACCTAGACTAAAAAATAACCATAAACTTATGGGGGTGATTTACACCTTTTTTAAAGGTAAAGTCATGGTAATGCCTCCTAGTTGGACTCTGGTGCAATGGCTGTAACCACAACAATGCAGTGAAGCCCATTCAACATCTTAATTTACTACGGCATCCATTGTTTTTGGCTTCCTCCAGTCTCCAAATTGGTCATCAGCCTTTCATCATTTCAAATGGATACATTCACTGTTCACATTTACCAATGGCTTACTATCAATTAATGAGTCTGTCTGCTTATTTTTTCTGTTTCACTATCCATAGGCCTACATACTGTACATGAGCCATACTCAACAAGTGGACCACGGACTGGATCTGGACCCAGCACGGTGTCAATACGGCCCCGGGTCACACAAAAAATCAAATGTTATACAGTATTTGATTTGTAATAGTAGAAGCCACAAGGTGCAATGTCAACATTTGGTAGTGCATGAGTAGTTTTCCATTTGTCATCTCATTCACTGACAGACCTTAGAGCGATATTTATAACCTGTCAGAAATGTCCTGTTGATAAACTAGCCCATGTTAGCTAGCTAGGTAAATTAGTCTAACCAGCTATCTAAATCTTGTAGTTATCAGACCAGATGACATGCCCTGGGGCCTTGACCCCATGGGGGCACCCATTGATTTTTGTGGAGTCACTCAGGTATCATATGAACACACATAAGAATTTGCAAAATGTGTGAAATTGCAGTAAATTAGCTTATAAAAAAGCACATTTTCTCTGCCCCAAGACAAATGTGTAGAATTGCAGGAAATTAGCTTTAAAACTGCAAAATGCTATCTCCGCCTACAAGAGGGGTGTTAACAGTTTCGGGATAAATGCATTGTGAGGTGGGTGTTTGTTACTACGCCGATAAATGACTATATTCATCCGGACCTTTTGCCACCTAGGGAATGTGTGACCGGGCCTTCTTAAATAACAGTTCATCACCCCTGCTGTACATCTTTTTTTTTTTAAGTCCATGAAATGGAAATCATGTGTTCCCTATTGTATTATCATCACCAATATTGGATTGGAACGAAGACATTGGTCAGTCAGCATCTCTATTTGTGTACTCGTGCAGATAGATTGCTTTAAAAGGTTGTAATTAAGTTGAAACACACTGGATCATTACAAAGCCACTACATTATTGGGGGAGGGGTGCAGTTTGTCTACCTAAACTAAACATACATTATTTTCTTACTCCAGAACCAGCCATATGGGTGCTCGTCCTTCTGACTCGACCTCAAGAGCTTTTGTAGTGCCGCGGCTGCTTAAGATATAAAAGTGCACAGATGTTCTTGCAATTACAAGACTCTCTGGTCAGTCCTCCTCTTCAGTCAGATAAGGACCCCGGGGGGACATTAGTCACTCATTTAGAGAGAAAAGGTTGAGAAAGCAATGAACACCATGGCCGTTACATGTAATTTATCCACATTTTATTTTAGAACACTTGAACAACATGGCATTGACATTGAAATGATACAAACACTTATAACAAAATAGTGAAATAATGATACAAAACATTCAGTGTGAGCGACAGCAATAAATAATATAACTTCTAATCACACAAGTTAAGTGCGAACGGAAAAAAGGCAAACAACTATCTACAAATATTTTAAACGAACAAATAGTATCCCTAAGCAGACATGATGAAGTATGACATGTCCCGTATTAGAACAATGTATCTTCTATGATAGTCCGCAAGGAATTGCGTCTGTACAGGATTGATATATACAGTTGACCAGTCAATGGACATCAGGCTCTGCCTGTAGATTAAATCTCCTTTGTACATAAAATGATTTTCTTGACAAGAACAAAAAAAAGAAATGTAAGTGGCAACTACAAATAGAAAGAGCGTCTTTTTTGTTTTGGTGTCAAAACTGTACAAAATGTAGTTTGTCCCTGAAAAAGAAAGCTTAGTTTCAACCTGAGATTTAAAAGTCAAAGGATGGTGACTTTTAACTGCACAAGACACTTGAAGACTCGGATTCAGTGGATACAGATGAAATGGCTCCTCTTTTTTTAGTCAGTACTTTATGACTTGACCTACTGCTGACAGCCAGTGCATCTCGGGCAGATTTCTTGAACTTAACGCCCAGGAAAGCATAAAGGATGGGGTTGAGACAGCAATGAAAGTATGCCAGAGCCTCTGTGATTAAGAGCCAGGTCTGCAGACTCTGCTCCAGGGCACAGCTATGGGAGATCACATTGAGCAACATTAGGGTGTCCAGAAAGATCCCCACACAGTACGGCAGCCAGCAGCTGAAGAAGCACAGGATGAGGATTACGGTGGTCTTGAGAGCCTTCCTCTTCAACACTTGACCCTTGGCTCCCTGGGACAGCTTGGCAATGATGATGCAGTAGCAGGTGAGGATGACCAAACCAGGCAGGACAAAGCCCACCAGAATGTGCTGGAAACGGAACCCAGCCATCCAGTAGAAGCTGGTCTTCTGGGGGTAGATGCGCTGGCAGATGGTTCTGGAGCCTCCATCCAGAGCTGTGGCAAACACTATGTCAGGCACAGTGAGAACAGCAGCAGGTAGCCATACCGCCACATAGATCCATCTCTCTGCAAGCAGCTTCCTCTTCCTGGTGGTTTGGCTGTTGGTGGCATGCACCACTGCCAGGTACCTGTCCACGCTGATGAAAGCCAGAATCAGAACACTGCTATACAGGTTGATGGTGTAGATCACGTGCACAGTGGTACAGAGGAAGCCACCAAAGTACCAACTGCTGGCCGCATCCACTGCCCAGAAAGGTAGCGTGAAGACGAGTAGGAGGTCAGCCACAGAAAGATGGAGCCTGTATTTATCAGTCATCGTTTTGACCTTTTTCTGGTAGCCCATCACTGTTACTACCAGTCCATTTCCGACGATTCCAAGCAGAAAGATTATTCCATAAACTGTCGGTAAGAAGATCCTTTGAAAATCATCACCTCCGACTCTGTTGCACGGCTCCTCGAAACCCAAATCCAAGTCAAAATCACCTGATTCTTCATAGCTGGTGTTGTCAAAAAATATGTGCTGCAAAAAATAATTATAATAATTATAAGATTATAATCGTTTACAATATGTCTATTAAAAATTATAATTGGCTATTTCTGAACATACTTAAAACTAAGTTAATTATGGCGGAATAGTTTAGGCCTATTATAAGGCTATATTTGTGTTATTCGAGAAACATTGATAAATTACTTCGAGAAAATAAAATGCATACCAAAATTGCGGCGAAAGTATACAGAATAGTAATTTGAGAAACAGCCTCGTTTGTTATATAGAACAATGTGTTATAGAACCTATGTCTATATTAAAGCTATAGATACAATTACTATAATTTTAAATAATGACTGAAATGGTAAACTCACTTCGACCTCGTAAAAAGTAGACATCGTGGCAACGCAGTGATGCAGGTTATCTCCGCGGGTCTGAATAACTTTAGTAACCTAAAGATTGAAATGCACCTAAATAGCTTACCCTCCTTGCGCTCCTCCCAAAGGAGGAGCCTTGGCCGCGTGTGACACAATGTCGTTTTTAGGGTTCTCACAGAAGTGGCCGACGTCACTTGAATGCATAGATTAGTAACCTGAGGATTGAAATGAAACTATAGACTAGGCTATGATAAATCGACGCAGTAGCCCTTTTGCAATATTTAAACATTGGACAGATTGTACACATGGAGTGTTGAATGAGCCGTTAATTGGTATTGGAATCTCCGTGCACTTCAGTGGCGATTTTTAGCATGTACATCTTGGTGGGGCAAACTCCCAAACATGTTTTTAGATGAATGCCAGCAAAGCCACAACACAACACTAAACAATACATTAATTGGACTATAACGGTGACAAATGGTAGCCACAAACTGTACATAAAGCTGCCCCAACACCTTACCACTGCTACACCTTGCTACCAGCAAACAGTTCATTCAACCTAATTTACTGCCATTTTAAAAAAAAACATAGCTGATATGGCTGACTTGCTTAAACTAATGTGGTTTCTCTTGACAATTGAGATGTACAAACTATGGCATAAGGGGACGACGAGCGGATAAGAGGCTATCCGTAATTTCGATTAAGGCATTAATGACAGAGCTAGGACGGACATAGTCAATATAAATAACTATTTGTTCAGCACTTTTGAAATGTACAGCTACATAATTCAGAACATGGGCCTTTCTTACAGTATTCTCCCTGTACACCAAGTCAGAACCATAGCATAAATAAAAGGGGGCTTTAAGCAGACAATGAAAGCACTTACAATATTTGATGATGACATTTCTCTAAAACAGCCTATAGGCTACATGTGCACCACCAAATCAGAACAGTATGCTAAATTATGAGGGGAAAAGGGACCAACTTATTTGGGTGAGGCACATGGGCTACTAACAGCTTACTAGGCAACATACACTTAGTATTACTTTCTTAGCTACAGTAAACATATCTCCCTGGCATATTACATCATTTCTGCAGCAGCATACAATACATTTTTGGACTTCTTCTTGTGCTATGCTCACTTGAACAGTGGCACGGCGGTCCTTCATGGGCAAATTTTGTCATCGAATGTTGTCATCAAAGTCTGGCATTCTCTGGACTTATGGTGCTCTCAAGACAACTGGGAACTCAGAATAAAACAAGGTTGAATCATGGCGTTAGTGATCTTCAGGTCGGAGCTCTAGAAAGAGGCCTGAGTTCCTGACTTGGAATTCTGAGTTGCATGACCGTTCAAAAAGGGGCTTGAATTTTCGAGCTCTCCCCGTAGATTTTGCTGTGACGTAGTGTCCCCATGAGTGACAGAACACTGAGCCAATCACAGCGCAACTAGAAAACATTACCAACCCCTATGCTCCGTATTTTCCGCTGGCTGCCCCACCACCACAGAAAGCACTGAGCTTGGCTGAAACACTTGCATTTTGGAGCTGCCTTACTGAAGAAAGCCAAACGAGACCATGTTTGTATGCAGCTTTATTAACTCAATGATAAAACTTTTTTTTACATTGTTTTGATGCCAAAATAACATGCAAAACAGGCAAAAATCGACGAGGAGAGCTCGAAAATTCAAGCCTCTTGGCTGCTGCCATGGAGTTACATTAGAAGTGCCCATCCATGAAGGCTCAAGGGCATTGGCCACAGATAGAATTGTGTCAAATCCCGTTATATCTACAGTAGCTTTGATTGGACTGACACCATACTTTCAAAATCTTAGCAAGCAAGCTAGCAGTCATCATGAATCAAGTCGACAATATACTGGCAAATATATATTTTTATTTGTTTTTGTAGCTAAACAAGTGCGGCTCAAAACAGGTGGGGCAGAATGACGAGTCACCAATGATGCACTTATGTACTTTTCTCACTAAATCAACTATACTCCTCCGCGACAGGTAGCCCAGCGGTTAAGTTTATTGGGCCAGTAACCTAAAGGTCGCGGGTTTGAATCTGCAAGCCGGGAAGGTGAACAAATATGCAGTCCTGCCATTGTGCAAGGGAATTAACTCCAACAACAACCGATGACATGGATGTTGATTAAGGTAGCCTCCCGCACCTCTCTGATTCAGGGGTTGGATTAAATGCGGAAGACATTTCAGTTGAATGCATTGAGTTGTGCAACTGACTAGGTTTCACCTTTCTTTCATCCAGCCTGGTCTCATAGCGGCCCACAGCATCATGGATAACATCGATTCGGTAGTGCTGATAGGCATTTTCTGGCATTCGATATGTTTGATAAGTTTTTTCCACAGGTCGTCACTTTCTAAGTAGGCCTACTGTTATGTCTACACTTTCCAAGTGTTGAGTGACCCAAAGGATTTGAAATATCTCTCTCTTATGTGCTCATGCTTAGACAGATCGTGGCACTCATTTTTCTCGCCTTTTTCTAACCATACTACTCTCACCATCTCTTATTTCAGTTGAAGTAATCCCCAGCTAGTGTTGGGTGATGATGGGGAAGGTCACTGATCTTTAGGTAAAAAAAAAAAGGGTTACTCAGTAACCAAGTAGCTGCAGCCTGTAGCATGCAGTTATCCTCTTTGAAATCTGAAATTACTGATCGATTGAATGAATCCACCCACTTTATCAGTTCAACGTATATTTGTGTTGTAAAGCAAGTGTTTTTATGTACCACACCAATTCCATCAGATACAGAGTACAGACCAGCAGTTGATGTGAATAAGAGGAGGTGAGGTAACAGTATTGTTAGGAACTCAACTCTTTTAACTAACACATTTTTGGGCTCTGTTTCCTGCAGATCCTGAGGAGAGGGGCCAGAGGGAGAGAGAATGCCCACTGTAAAGGATTGGATGGAGTCCTCTTATCAAAGCCAGCCACTGGCAAACAGTTTTTTTTCGGTCCCTGTGGTTGAAGTGTGTGCTGATGGATTAAATGTAGAGGCAGTGACTTACTACACGTTAAGTAAAACAACAACAAAAAACGATTGACTCCACACTCAATGATGAATAAAGATTTAATTACAAAAGTATACCTTCATAAAATAACATTTATTAATTTAGAATACTCTTGGGGCCAATGCTGAGTTCAAAAACAATTTCTAGGGCTAATAAAGGGTAAATAAGACTGTTATAAAGACCTTTTGTGACTTCAGTACAAATGTTTACCCAACTATTCATTGCATTTTGTGCTCACTATCATGTTTTAGTAGATAATTCACTAATCTATGCATGGAACAAGATAAATTACTGTGAAATACATTAGTGTTGGTCACATTGTTTCGAGTGCATTTAAGAGACATTGAAACCATTTTTGTGAAGACCGTTTAAATGAGATCAATGTTCCAAAAGGTTATAGGAAAAAGTCTGCAGACCCCAGTGTAAGCAGCAGGAGCTTGCAGATAGCATTTAACAATCAGAATACAAAAGATCTATGAGCTATTTAGAATACAAATCAGAAGTGTAAAGAGCAGTAAGAGGACTCTTTGGTCATGAATGGGTATTAAAATGAAGTAAGAATGCAGGGGAGATAAAGAGAAGAATGAGCCATGCCTTGGAGAGGTTGAGTCAACAATGGGTTTTTTCCAGTCAGAACTCATCCATGGCCCACAGCAAGTGAGCAAAGAGAACATTTTTATCATGGTTGAAGTGCTCAAATATCACCTTCACTTTTTTATTACCGCATAGAAAATAAGATACACCCTTTGTTGTTGAATCTGACTTTTGGGTTACCCCCTTAAATAAAGGGTTTAAGTTAGCAAATATGATTTGTATCTACCATCTGTTGGGCTCCTGAATGGTGCAGCGGTCTAAGGCACTGTATTTCAGTGCTAGAGGCGCCACTACAGACACCCTGGTTCGAATCCAGGCTGTATCACAACCGTCCGTGATTGGGAGTCCCATAAGGCGGCGCGCAATTGGCCGGTGTAGGCCGTTATTGTAAATAAGAATTTGTTCTTAACTGACTTCCCCAGTTAAATAAAGGTTATAAATAAAAATCTGTAAGAAATGCCAACTTGTTTCAGCATATTTAAATGGGTGGTTCTTCAATTTAAAAAAAATCGACATTTTATTCATTACACAAGATGGTTGTTCAAAGGATATTTGTCTTGGATGCATAGTAGGCTCATTTGATTGCTACAATTTTTTTTATTTGGAATGCAGTCTGGTTTACAGAGCATTTCATTTTCTCTCGGTTTATTATGTTCCCCTTTGCCAACAGGTTGATTTAGCAACATAAAACATCTTTTAAAGAGTTTTGTCGATTTTAATTTAAAATTTCACTGTCCAAGTCAAATCAAATCAAATGTTATTTGTCACATACACATGGTTAGCAGATGTTAATGCGAGTGTAGCGAAATGCTTGTCCTGATATTTGCATTGCCATACCTAAACAAAGAATAAAAGGAAAGCGAGCCCATCCATCTTCCTGTTGTCATGTGATTAAGCCTACAATAGTACGCATTTTGGATTGTTTTGTGCATAAATCTCAGTTGCATTGTTTGTTCCAATATGTCTGAACATAAAGGTATTCTCAGTATTCATATTAGAATGCACAACACCATTATCTGAAGTGATTTTACAGGGGTACTACTGATCTTCGTCTGTGGAGTCTTGGGGGAGGGGAAGCTTTTTTGCCAGCTTGTAGGAGGTAGTCAGGTTGAGCGATCCCTCATGCTTGTTTTTACCTGCTGCCTGTGCTTTTGTGCAAAGTTTGTCTCCTGTGAAGAGAGACGAGGTGCATTATGGGGTTGCATCAATAGAACATGACACCTATGGAGAGAGGTTCAAATCTGGGACTTATCACTGCATGTCAACCATAAACAATGGTGATGTAGACAATTAGTCATAAAAACAAACAGGTTTTGCTTTACATAACACTAAATAGCTGGAGTTCATCAGAATTCATTCAATTCCTCAAGAAATTGGCATTATTAAAAATCTTAACAAGCCTTTTCACACTGCATATTCTTAGCCCAAGGCAAGACTGACCCTGGAATAGCTTAGCCTGTGTACACACAAACATTTGTTAACCATGGACTTAGTTTTTTGCCTGGCTACCCAAGGCCTTTTCACACGGCATTGTTCTTAGCCCCAGGCTATCCTAGCCCCATGCTAGACAAGACCTGGAATAGTTTAGCCTGTGTTCACACAACCATTTGTTAACCCTGGGCTAAGGATTCACACTTTTATTCCAAAGCCCTGGGCAAACGTGAACAAACACAACATGCGACCAACAAGCATTTCGGTACACTCGCATTAACATCTGCTAACCACGTGTATGTGACCAATAAAATTTGATTTGATTATATCTCTGACACGTGACCAATGTTATAAGTAATGAGACATGTGTTAATAACACATTACCTTTCGCTTCGAGCCTAGCATTTGATTTCCAACCCTGATGGTTTGTATAAACATTGCCGCCTCTGTCTGACCTCAGAAACAATTGTTTCACTTTTGAAATTCAATTTCGCCCTACATCAGAGAATTATGTGCACGAACGAGACAACTTCTCCGATTAAGGCGGAATCATGAAGCAATATTATTATAATGGATATATCCAATAAAATGTCAATACAAAAGCTATGAAAACAAATGAAAATTGAGCGTTTGCCAGCCTGCACAGCAACCAATGTTTTTGCAAGGATGAAAGTATTTCGTTTTTTGTCCTCAGATGGAAGGATGAAATCACGACTTGTCCTTGTTCGGGCGGCGTTCGGCGATCGACGTCACCGGCTTTCTAGCCGTCGCCGCTCCATTTTCAAGTATCCATTCGTTTTGTCTTGTTCCCTGCACACCTGGTTTTCATTCCCCAATCACACTACACGTATTTATTCCTCTGCCCCCCCCCCCCCCCCCATGTCTTTGTGTGAGATTGTTTCGTGTTACGTGGACGGGCTATTTCTGGTGTGCAGTTATTCCGTGTTGTATATTCACGAGGTATGTTTATTTGTCTGTACTTTATTGTTATTGTGACTGTTTGCGAGTTTTTGCACTTTGGCATATTGGATGGAGGTTTCGACGCAGTGGCGTCCGTCTGTTGTTTTTTTCCGGCCTAAATAAAGTGCGCCTGTTCACAACTCTCTGCTCTCCCGCACCTGACTCCACTCCCAGTACCCACTCCATTGACAAATAGAATGAATTTGCTTATCAAACTAACGTATAGAGTACATTACAGACATCACGAGCAAATGTTAATTAAGTGACAGTGCAACTTGTTGTGATTGGACAGTGAGCATTCAAGGCATTGCTTTTGACCTTGTTTCACACTTGCTATTTTGTGTTTCTGGGGCTAACCCCAAAAAGTCCGTGCTAACCCTGCACCGGAACAGGTCCAGCTAACCCTGGGCTAAGGGGGATGCTAGACCACTTTAGAATGTGCAAGTGTGAACACATGCTTAGCCCCAGGCTAAACTCTCCCTTAACCCTGAGCTGTGAATGAGCCTAATTATTCTTGTGTAGAAAAGTCTTTCAGTACGCTTCCAGAAGGCATGTTTAAATACTTATGATTAAAGAAAGTCCTAAAAATGTGAACAATAGACTCACTATAGTGACAAAGGGTGTCCTTATCTTAGAGAAGGCACCTTCAGAAACGTCCTACGTGGGGTGACTGATTGGCTTTAGGAAAGTTCATCCAGGGGCATCATTGGTCATGATATCCTGGTTAGCAGGACTGTTGCAGTATCTGAATCACCTGTCAGAGGAAAATAACTCTTGTAATACGTTTTATCTTATTAATCAAACATGTTAAGTGTCCTTTATTCAGACAGTTGTACCACACCAAGTGGAGACAGATAGGTGGAAGGAAAGGCCTGGGGATTGAAGCCAGGGCTCTTGTGGGGAGAAGCATATGGGGAGTGTTCACTGCTACACCGCAGACTCCGCATGTGAAGTTCAGTCTTGTCAATTGAGCAGATCCCCCCCCCCCCCCCCCCAAATAAATAAACAAAAATCTAATCAAATGTTATTTACCACCGGCGTCCGAATTACAACAGGTGTAGACTTGCTTGCTTACGAGCCCTTCCCAACAAAGCAGTTAAATAATGGTAAAAATACTAACACAAGGAATAAAATGCACAAGAATGGAGTGATACAGGGAGTACCAGTACCAGATCAATGTGCAGAGGTATGAGGTATTTGAGGTAGGTATTACATGAAGGCAGGGCAAAAGGACTAGGCATCAGGATAGATTATAATACAGTGGCTTGCGAAAGTATTCACCCCTCTTGGCATTTTTCTATTTTGCTGCCTTACAACCTAGAATTAAAATATATTTTTGGTGGGTTTATCGTTTGATTTAAACATGCTTACCACTTTGAAGATGCACATTGTTTTATTGTGAAACAAACAAGACCCCCCCAAAAAACAAATTGAATGTGCATAACTATTCACCCCCCCCCCCCCCAAAGTCAATACTTTGTAGAGCCACTTTTTACAGCAATTACAGCTGCAAGTCTCTTGGGGTATGTCTCTATAAGCTTGGCACATCTAGCCACTGGGACTTTTCCCATTCTTCAAGGCAAAACTGCTACAACTCCAAGCTGGAATGGGTTCCGCTGGTGTACAGCAATTAAGTCATACCACAGATTATCAATTAGATTGAGGTCTGGGCTTTGACGATGCCATTCAAAGACATGTACATGTTTCCCCTTAAACCACTTGAGTGTTGCTTTAGCAGTATGCTTAGGGTCATTGTCCTGCTGGAAGGTGAACCTCCATCCCAGTCTCAAATCTCTGGAAGACTGAAACATTTTTCCCTCAGGAATTTCCCTGTATTTAGCGTCATCCATCATTCCTTCAATTCTGACCCATTTCCCAGTCCCTGCCGATGGGAAAAAAAAAAAAATGGGATGGTGTTCTCGGGGTGATGGGAGGTGTGTTTTTTTTCAGAGGTGTTGGGTTTTCCTTGATGGCCAAAAAGCTGAATTTTTGTCTCATCTGACCACTGTCCTTCTTCCGTTTGTTTGGGGAGTCTCCCACATGCCTTTTGGCGAACACCAAACGTGTTTGCTTATTTTTTTCTTTAAGCAATAGCTTTTTTCTGGCCACTCTTCTGTAAAGCCCAGCTCTGTGGAGTGTGGGCTTAAAGTAGTCCTATGGACAGATATAGGGGCCTTTCAGAACAGGTGTATATATACTGAGATCATGTGACACTTAAATTGCACACAGGTGGACTTTATTTAACTAATTATGTGACTTCTGAAGGTAATTGGTTGCACCAGATCTTATTTAGGGGCTCAATAGCAAAGGGGGTGAATACATACTGTGTGCACGCACCATTTTTCAATTTTTTTTTTGCATTTCTTTGAAACAAGTTATTTTTTTAACTTCACTTCACCAATTTGGGCTATTTTGTGTATGTCTATTACAGGAAATTCCCCAAAAAATCTATTTAAATTACAGGTTGTAATGCAACAAAATAGGAAAAATGCAAAGGGGGATTAATATTTTTTCAAGGCACTGTATTAGTAAAATAAAGAACAGAGTAGCAGCAGTATATGATGTCTGTATGTGTGTGGGTTTTGTGTGAGAGTGTCAGTGTAGTGTGTGTTTGAGTGTGTACAGAGTGTGTATATATAGTATTGTGAGTGTGCATATAATCAGTGCAAGATAGGGTCAATGCAGATAGTTTGGGTAACCATTAATTAACTATTTAGAAGTCTTATGGCTTGGGGGTAGAAGCTGTCTCTGAGCCTGTTGGTCCGAGAGTTGATGCTCCAGTACCGTTTGCTGGATGATAGCAGAGTGAACAATCTATTGCTTGGGTGGCTGGAGTCTTTGGAAATTATTCGGGGCTTTCCTCTGCAGTGGTGTAAAATACTTAAGTAAAAGTATTATAAAGTACTACTTAATATGTTTTTTTGGGGTATCTGTACTTTACTTTACTATTTATATTGTTGACAACTTTTACTGTTACTCCAATACATTCCTATAGAAAATAATGTACTTTTACTCCATACATTTTCCCTGACACCAAAAAGTAGGCCTACTTGTTACTTTTTGAATGCTTAGCAGGACAGGACAATTGTCCAATTCATGCACTTATCAAGAGAACATCCCTGTCATCCCTACAGACTCTGATATAGCGGACTCATTAAACACAAATAGTTCATTTTTTATTATGTTACAGTGTGCCCCTGGCTATCCTTTAATTAAAAAAAGATACAGCCCTGTTGATGTGGATGGGGCTGTGCTCTCCCCTCTTTCTCTTGTAGTCCATGATCAGTTCCTTGGTCTGACTGACGTTGAGGGAGAGGTTGTTGTCATGGCACCACACGGCCAAGACTCTGACCTCCTCCCTGTAGGCTGTCTCATCACTGTTGGTGATCAGGCCTATCACCATCGTGTCGTCAGCAAACTTGATGATGGTGTTGAAGTCATGCGTGGCCATGCAGTTGTGTATGAACAGGGAGTAGAGGAGGGGACTAAACAGTGGGGCCCCTGTGTTGAGGGTCAGCTTGTCGCAGGTGTTGTTGCCCACCCTCAGCACCTGGGGCTGTCCCGTCAGGAAGTCCAGGGTCCAGTTACAGAATGGAGTGTAATAGTGATTGCGTCATCTGTGGATCTATTGGGGCGGTATTCGAATTGGAGTGGGTCCAGGGTATCTGAGATGATGGTGTTGATGTGAGCCATGACTAGCCTTTCAAAGCATTTCATGGCTACAGATGTGAGTGCTACGGGGCGACAGTCATTAAAACAGGTTACCTTGGCGTCCTTGGGAACAGGGACTATGGTAGTCTGCTTGAAACATGTAGGTATGACAGACTGTGTCAGGGAGAAGAAGAAAATGTCAGTGAAGACACTTGCTAGCTGGTTAGTGGATGCTCTGAGTACTCGTCCTGGTAATCCGTCGGCCTTGTGAATGTTAACCTGTTTAAAGGTCTTACTCACATGGCTACGGAGGGTGTAATCACACAGTCGTCCGGCATAGCTGGTGCTCTAATGCATGATTCAGTGTTGCTTGCCTCGAAGCAAGCATAGAAGAAATTTAGCTCATCTGGTAGGCTTGCGTCACTGGGCAGCTCGCGGCTGTGTTTCCCTTTGTAATCCATGATAGTTTGCAAGCCTTGCCACATCCAACGAGCATCAGAGCCAGTGTAGTAGGATTCGATCTTAGCCCTGTATTGACTCTTTGCCTGTTATGGTTCATCGCAGGGCATAGCGGGATTTCTTATAAGCGTCCGGATTAGAGTCCCGCTCGATCAAAGCGGCAGCTCTAGCCTTTAGCTCAGTGCAGATGTTGCCTGTAATCCATGGCTTCTGGTTGGAACATGTGCGTACTGTTACTGTGGGGACGACCTCGTCAATGAACTTATTAATGAAGCCCGTGACTGATGTGGTAAACTCCTCAATGCCATCGAATGAATCCCAGAACATATTCCAGTCTGTGCTAGCGAAACAGTCCTGTAGTTTAGCATCCAATTGAGATTGCGTCATCAGCGGATCTGTTGGGGCAGTATGCGAATTGGAGTGGGTCCAGGGTGTCTGGGATGATGGTGTTGATTGTGTGTCATGACCAGCCTTTCAAAGCACTTCATAATCACAGATGTGAGTGCTACAGGGCGATAGTCATTTAGGCAGGTTACCTTTTGAGTTCTTGGGTACAGGAACAATGGTGGTACAGCTTGAAACATGTTGGGATTACAGACTGGTACAAGGATAGATTGAAAATGTCTGTGAAGACGCTTGCCAGATAGTCTGCGTATGTTTTAAGACCACTGTATTCACTGTATTCTGCTGTTTTATGAACAACACCCTTTTTGTGTAAGATCTCTACATAGAGTAATGCCACTCAAACTTGTGTAAACAGAAATAGATTTTTGGTTTCACCACCTGTTTAGGGTGAGGCCTGTCTATATAATGCTTACAAGCCAGTTCATTGTTGCTGCTGGCTTTGGAACAGCCAGACAGACTCTTAGGTTTATTACCAATGAGCTGTAAACATCACCTAACACACGTGGAGTAACTCATTGTTGAAAAGTATTTTATTATTGTATTTTTCTGTGCTAGCAGTTGCCTACATCAGAACATGCAGTGAACGTACAAGTGAAGTGATGACTGTGTCCATCCTTTACTACATGCTTATAAGGTCATTAGCTCTTCTCATACAGAAATATAAAGAGACCTGTATAAAGTCAGCAAACACAACTTTCTCTCTAAAGGCGGGTGAAACAGGAAGTGGTAGGTTTTGGAACATCTCTACCCTGCTGACGTGTGCCCTGACACGGGTTCACTCAGTAGTAGAAATTTGAAAAAAGGCACAAGCCAATAAAAATGTAAATGGGTGAAACTTCCCTTGGGGCTGTTGGGGAAATGCATATCCAATTGGCTCAGAGCCCAAGTACAAGCCACAAGAGTGGGTGAGAAACACAATGTTATGTTGTATAAGGGAAGGGTGTTTTTTTCTGTGTGTCCATGATAAATGCAACACGGGTTCCCTTTCCTTTGCTCCTAACGGCTAAATTGTGGTTTGCTGTGTGCAATAGCCTTAACAATAATTCAGAGAAGGCGCCAAGTCTTTTTTTTTGGATATCTCTGATACTGTATGTACAGTTTATACTATTTACACAGACCTGATGTGCTAACCGTTTTGATTGCAGGCCTACACTTTTCAATGTAATCAGAAGTTTCAGTGGTTGATACAATCATTCTAAATGTGGATCTTTTTTTGTGAGAACTGTTTTGTGTGTCAATGTTCAATGAAAGACAAGTGATTTAGCATATCATTCAATAGATCCCCTTCAGTCTGAATGCTCCTCCTTCAGTGCTCTTCTTTCCATGGGCAGGAGGAGAGCTCTTTGCGGCACCTATTCATGACAGAAGGCACTGAAAGGAATCCCCACAGGCTGCCTTTTCAAGCTTTCACTGGTCTGAGACCATCCATTTGGCTTCAGTGGCTTATAAAGTAGAAGGATGACCCCATCCAACGTATGGGCAGGTCAACACTGCCTTGATCTACCTGCATAAGAGGAACTATGGTCCAGATGACAGTAGATAAGGTTTATAGACAGTCTGAGTAGAACAAGTCATAAACCTGCTGTTAATCCAGATTGACGTGTCAGGAGACTCGTCGGAAGTCGGTGCCATCCATGTGCCAACTTCTGTTTGGTCGTGTCCGAACTATTTGGGCTACAAATGAATGGGCTCTGCGACCCCACAAGCATCACAGGACTCATCTGAAGGTAAACGGTACTGGTTTAAAAATATTAATAGAAGTATGAAGGTAGTTTTGTGCCTACCCAACAAAAAGGGTTTAAATGTCTAAAAAAAATATATACACTTCCGATCAAAAGTTTTAGAAAACCTACTCTTTATTTTCACTCATTTCTACATTGTAGAATAATAGTGAAGACATCAAAACTATGAAATAACACATATGGAATCATGTAGTAACCAAAAAAAATGTTAAACAAATCAAAATATATTTTATATTTTATACTATTCAAAGTAGCCACCCTTTGCCTTGATGACAGCTTTTGCCATTCTCTCAACCAGCTTCACCTGGAATGCTTTTCCAACAGTCTTGAAGGAGTTCCCACATTTGCTGAGCACTTGTTGGCTGCTTTTCCTTCACTCTGCGGTGTGACTCATCCCAAACCATCTCAATTTCGTTGAGGTCGAGGGATTGTGGAGGCCAGGTCATCTGATGCAGCACTTCATCACTCTCCTTCTTGGTAAAATAACCCTTACACAGCCTGGAGGTGTGTTGCGTCATTGTCCTGTTGAAAAACAAATGATAGTTGTCACACCCTGATCTGTTTCGCCTGTCTTTGTGCCTGTCTCCACCCCCCTACAGGTGTTGCCCATCTTCCTCATTATCCCCAGTGTATTTGTACCTGTGTTCTGTTTGTCTGTTGCCAGTTTGTTTTGTTTCCCTGTGCTCCTGTCTTTCTCTAGTTCCAGTTTTGACCATTCTGCCTGCCCTGAGCCTGCCTGCCATTCTGTACCTTGTCACACCACCCTTTTTACTGACCTCTGCCTGCCCTGACCCTGCCTGCCGTTCTGTACCTTTCGGGCTCTGCTCTGGATTACTGACCTCTGCCTGCTCTTTACCTGTTGTTTGCCTGCCCCCCCTGATTTTGTAATAAACTTGTGTTACTTCGAAACTGTCTGCATCTGGGTCATTTGGGACAATAGTCCCACTTAGCGCAAACCAGATTGGATGGCATATCGCTGCAGAATTCTGTGGTAGCCATGCTGGTTAAGTGTGCCTTGAATTCTAAATAAATCACTGACAGTGTCACCAGCAAAGCACCTCCACACCATCACACCTCCTCCATGCTTTACGGTGAGAAATAAACATGCGGATATCATCCATTCACCCACACCGCGTCTCACAGAGACACGGCGGTTGGAACCAAAAATCGCAAATTTGGTTCCAAAGGACAAATTTCCACCGGTCTAATGTCCATTGCTTGTGTTTCTTGGCCCAAGCAAGTCTCTTCTTCTTATTGGTGTCCTTTAGTAGTGGTTTCTTTGCAGCAATTCAACCATTAAGGCATGATTCAAGCAGTCTCCTCTGAACAGTTGATGTTCAGATCTGTCTATTACTTGAACTCTGTGAAGCATTTATTTGGGTTGCAATTTCTGAGGCTGGCAACTCTAATGAACTTGTCCTCTGCAGCGGAGGTAACTCTGCCTTTTCATTTCCTGTGCCGGTCCTCATGAGACCCAGTTTTTACGACTACACTTCAAGAAACTTTTAAAGTTCTTGAAATGTTCCGTATTGACTGACCTTCATGTTTTAAAGTAATGATGGACTGTCATTTCTCTTTGCTTATTTGAGCTGTTCTTGCCATAATATGGACTTGGTCTTGTACCAAATAGGGCTATCTTCTGTACACCCACCTACTTTGTCAAAACACAACTGAAGGAAAGAAATTCCTCAAATTAACTTTTAAGAAGGAACACCTGTTAATTGAAATGCATTCCAGGTGACTACCTCATGAAGTGAGTAGGTGTTCTAAAACTTTTGACCGGTTGTCACGTGTGCTCCCTCTCCAGCCTCTAGGTCACCAGGCTGCTCGTTATGGCGCACACCTGTCACCATCGTTAAGTGCATTATTACACTCACATGGACTACATCACCTCCTTGATTACCTGCCCTATATATGTCACTCCCATTGGTTCCTTCCCCAAGTGTCACTGTTTCTATTTCATGTCTGTGTGCTATTCGAGTTTCTTGTTTTGGATTATGGTCCGTTTATTTCTTAAAACGCTCACTCCCTGAACTTGCTTCCCGACTCTCAGCGCACATCGTTTCACCGGTTGTGTGTGTGTGTGTGCGTGTGTGTGTGTATATATATATATATATATATATATTTCCAGATATAAAAAAATGATCTCCTAGATTTAGAAAATACACTTCAATACCTTGTTTCTTATGATATATTTTTGGAATGCCTTTTTTGCCATTTATGAACGTGTTATTCAATGTGTTTCTATGGGCTTTAGTAGTAGTAAAGGCAAATCAATATCTTATCAAATCATTTTTTCATATTTTTTTAATACCTAAATGGGTCCTAGAATGCTAAATCAAACAACTAAATGATCCATAGTATGACCATCTTAAAACAATTCCATTTGTCATCTTAGCACCCAGCCTCCCCCAATGTCTTAGACTCTAAGGAATTACATCGGATCCTCATTAGCTTTGTAAATGTAAAGTAGGTGGAGCCTTTTTAACATCCTCTCTGTCAAGACACTTAAAGTTGCATAAAATCTGTTGCCTCTGGCATTTGCTTTTAGGCCTGATTTATAGCACTTCTCAACACATTAGGACTGATGACATTAACTATTTAACTCTATATATGATCCTTTCTGTCAATGCATGATGCATTCAATGAGTAGATCATTGGAATATACTGTACTAAATCATGGATCTGTATAGAGGGACAAGTCCCAAACACTAGCTAAGAACAAAGTACCGATGGATGGATATCAGTCCAGCCAGAGGGACACTTTTTACTACTCTCTGGTGCCTTAAAGTCTGAAGTCTGACTTCTTGCAAATACACTGAACAAAAAATATAAACACCACATGTTAAGTGTTTCATGAGCTGAAATAAAAGATCCATGAAATTTTCTATATGCACAAACACCTTATTTCTCTCGATTTGTGTGCACAAATTTGTTTACATCCCTAGTAGAGAGCATGACAGGTGTGACAGGTGTGGCATATCAAAATGCTGATTAAACAGCATGAACATTACACAGGTGCACCTTGTGCTGTGGGACAATAAAAGGCCACTAAAATATGCAGTTTTGTCACACAACACTATGCCACAGATGTCTTAAGTTTTGAGGTAGTGTCCAATTGTCATGCTGACTGCAGGAATGTCCACCAGAGCTGTTGCCAGAAAATGGAATGTTAATTTCTCTACCATAAACCGCCTCCAACGTCGTTTTAGTGAATTTGGCAGTACGTCTAACCGGCCTCACAACTGCAGACCACGTGTATGGCATCGTGTGGGCAGCGGTTTGCTGATGTCAACGTTGTGAACAGAGTGCCCCATGGTGGCAGTGGGGTTATGGTATGGGCAGGCATAAGCTACGGACAATGAACACAATTGCATGGCTTCACTTGGACCTCCAAGTGAAGCCATACTCCTAATTACAATGTGTTCAGCTCTCTTGTGCTTCCAGGGGGCCAGTATAAATAGGTTGCCAGTTGGAGTTTGTGTTTGAGAACGAGCAAAAGCAGTTACTCAGATTTTGTCACGTTCGTCGTAATAATGGTCGGACCAAGGCGCAGCATATGTTGAGTTCCACATCATTTATTAAAGAAGTGAAACGTTACAAAACAATAACCCCGTGACTAACAGCGGTGCTATGTGCACATACTCAATACAATATCCCATAACACACAGGTGGGAAAAATGCTACTTAAGTATGATCACCAATTAGAGACAACGATAGCCAGCTGCCTCTAATTGGGAATCATACCAAAAAACCAACATAGAAAAAACTAACTAGAACCCCACATACAAAATATAAACTAGACTAAACCCCTAATCACGCCCGGACCTACTCTACCATAGAAAATAAAGGCTTTCTATGGTCAGGACGTGACAGATTTATTATTGGTAATGTTCGTTATTTTAGAAGAGTTCGTGATGGGAAGGTTGACGACGGATGAGACCATTGATTTACGTGTCCTCTGTAAAAATTTAACTATCAGAAACGCACAGGGGAATAATATAACACTTGATTGCTGTATTCCGGGAAAAAATCTGATTAAGGGAGTTTCCCATGAGAATATTAAAGTTGTGGGTTTTAAAACAAAGTAACCAACACTCACTCCCCCAGTGGTATAGTTTTCTCAAGGTATAGTCTCTGTGGACATATCCAAAAAGATCTCACTCTGGGCCCGAGGGCTATGTATTCTGCTGGCTTTAAGTTTATTTTCCCATAGTTTGAGGCACAATTGAATTATTTTCTTTCCAAAGACAGTTAAAGACTTAAGATCCCTTTGCTGATATGGAGTGTTTATTTTCCTTGCTTGCTTCCCTGAATCCTTTGAGGATTGTTTTAGAGTAAATAAAGATCAGGGCCCAGATTCACAAAAACTTCTTAAGAAGAAATGTCTTCTTAACTGCCATATTCCTAAAAAAGGTTATTGGAAATGTTCTTTCACTATTTCTTATGTTTCTCCTTAAGAAAAAGTTCAGAAGAAATTTGTTATTGGATTTGTTCCTAATTCCAAGATAGCTAAACCCTTGTTGTAAAATCTGGGCAGTGAGAGCATAAGCTCATGAAAGCAATTGAATACGTTTAATTCACTCACAAACTTCATCTGAAAGTTTCAGTATTGATTATTTTAAACCCAAGAACATGTTTTAGAGTAGTAAACTCAGTACGAAATATGCTAACATGATTGCCATAGCTAGCTAAATCGGTTGCCTAGCAACACACATTTTAAGAAGATATTTAAGAAGTTTGTAGGAAGATATTTGAGAATTTCACAAGAAATCGTGAAATCTTAAGATTTTGTTGAGGAATTGCACTTACGAATTATCTTATGAACTTGTTTTTTTTCTTCTTCAGAAGCTTCTTAATTTTTGTGTAAGAAGTGTTTTTGAATCTGGGCCCTCGTGTAAATAATATATTTGGGTTTACCACTCATTGATCCTGTCTACTTTGTCTCTTTTTATGGAAAGCAAACAGCCCTTTAATGAGTCAGAGCTTTTTCTTTGGTTGGGTAATTGTTTGGAGGTGCAGCTCATATATTCATATATATGAATATATGAGAAGAAGACAAAGCTCACTCAGTAATATTGGCAATATTTGTGTGAAATGTATTTTCTGAATGAAATCTGTTTTTACTCAGATGTGAGGTGCATGTATTTTGAGAAGGATAATAGGACTGTCTGGAAGTTCGCCATAGATTTTTTGTGGAACTCTGCTTAATTAGACTTGTGAGTTTATTGTGGGGATGAAATAGTTTTAGAGAAAAGATCATCTTTCAACTTGAAGATAAACAAGTTGACAATAACCACGTATAAACGGATACCGTATAGACTGATTGTCATCTTTCAAGGACCCGGACACTTGAATGTTTGCTTTGAGCTAAGGCAGTGTCAGAGAAATTTTCAGACCACAAGCTTTTCAAAATTCTCAGCTGCTCTGGGTTCATCTACCTTGCTGTAAGAGCTGCGTACTTCAGTTATATTTGTCAGTGGTCATGTGTTTACTTTGGTCCTATATCAAGAAAAGCCTTGAGTATTTGGTATTTTCTTTTTTACATACAGTTGCAAGAAAAAGTATGTGAACCCTTGGGAATTACCTGGATTTCTGCATAAATTGGTCATCAAATTTGATCTGATTTTCATTTAAGTCACAACAATAGACAAACATAGTATGCTTAAACTAATAACACACAAATTATTGTATTTTTCTTGTCAATATTGAATCCATAATTTAAACATTCAGTGTTGGTTGGAAAAAGTGTGTGAATCCCTAAGCTAATTGCAGTCGGCTAACCTGTAGTCCAATCAATGAGACGAGATTGAAGATGTTGGCTAGAACTGCCTTGCACTATAAAACACTTACAAAATTTGAGTTTGCTATTCACAAGAAGCATTGCCTGACGTGAACCATGCCTCGAACAAAAGAGTTCATAGAAGACCTAAGATTAAGAATTGTTGACATGCATAAAGCTGGAAAGGGTTACAAAAGTATCTCTAATAGCCTTGATGTTCATCAGTCGATGGGAAGACAAATTGTCTGTAAATTGAGAAAGTTCTGCACTGTTGCTACCCTCCCAAGGAGTGGCCATCCTGCAAAGATGACTGGAAGAGCACAGTGCAGAATGCTCAATGAGGTTAAGAAGAATCCTAGAGTGTCAGCTAAAGACTTACAGAAATACATCTCTGGAACATGCTAATATCTCTGTTGAAGAGTCTAAAACACTAAAAAATAATGGTGTTCATGGGAGGACACCATGGAAGAAGCCACTGCTGTCCAAAAAAAACATTGCCTCAAGTCTGAAGTTTGCCAAAGTGCATCTGGATGTTCCACATTGCTACTGGCAAAATATTCTGTGGACAGATGAAATTACAGTTGAGTTGTTTGGAAGGAACACACAACACTATGTGTGAAGATAAAAAGGCACAGCACAGCACACCAACATCAAAACCTCATCCCAACTGTAAAGTATGGTGGAGGGAGCATCATGGTTTGAGGCTGCTTTGCTGCCTCAGGGCCTGGACAGCTTGCTATCATCGACAGAAAAATGAATTTCCAAGTTTATCAAGACATTTTGCAGGAGAATGTTAGGCTATCTGTCCGCCAATTGAAGCTCAACAGAAGTTGGGTGATGCAGCAGGACAATGACCCAAAACACAGAAGTAAATCTACAACAGAATGGCTTCAACAGAAGAAAATACGCCTTCTGGAGTGACCCAGTCATAGTCCTGACCTCAACTCAATTGAGATGCTGTGGCATGCCGTCAAGAGAGCAGTGCACACCAGACATCCCAAGAATATTGCTGAACTGAAACTGTTTTGTAAAGAGGAATAGGCCAAAATTCCTCCTGACTGTTGTGCCGGTCTGATCTGCAACTACAGGAAACGTTTGGTTGAGGTTATTGCTGCCAAAGGAGGGTCGACCAGTTATTAAATCCAAGGGTTCATATACTTTTTCCCCACCCTGCACTGTGAATGTATACACAGTGTGTTAAATAAAGACATGAAAACATATCATTGTTTATGTTATTAGTTTAAGCAGACTGTGCTTGTCTATTGTTGTGACCTAGATGAAGAGCAGAAAAAATTATATGACCAATGTATGCAGAAATCCAGGTATTTCCAAAGGGTTCACATACTTTTTCTTGCCACGGTAGCTACTTCATACAGTATACATCTGTGTCATTCCCACAGTAGAAATATCTGTTTTGAAACATACTGTCAAAACATTTGTGTGCCTGTTTTAAGCACAATGCCCCAAAGGGGTCCTGTTTGGCAATGAATAGCACAGAAACTGTACATACTGTATGTAGTTACAGCCATTTCTTTTTTTTTGTTCATGAGAAAGTGGTTCATTTATATTTCACACTTATTTGTACAAAAGGTGATTGTTCAGAACAGGCTGCCCGCCAATTTACAGTTCCTCAGTGAAACCTCTGGACACCCATCATTCCATCATCGTTCACCTCTCCAACAGAGGTCACAGACGTCGGCTTTTACTCTTCCTTCAAATCAAATTAATGTCTGATCCATCATGGAGGCCCAGGGGCTAGTAGGGATCAATCTGCAGGGTGGTGTCTGTCCACCAGCTAGCTGCTTGTATTTGGGACTGAGGCACGTGTGTCTGTAGACTAATTGAATTATCAGGGGTAGTTTGCTCCCTTGGGATGTTTCCATCTGGTGTCATTTGTATCTGACGAGATTAGGTTATAGATACATCAGAACATGCAGTTGATGCTCTGTCTGAGTGGAGCTTCTCAGTGCATATCAGGAGTTATAATCCTAAGACATTATGAAACAAGTGACATTGTGATCCCTGGGGGATCTTTAATGTACACTACATGACTAAAAGTATGTGGACACCTGCTCATCGACCGTCTCATTCCAACATCATGGGCATTAATATGGACTTGCCTCCACTCTTCTGGGAAGGCTTTCCACTAGATGTTGTAACATTGCTGCAGGGACTTGCTTCCATTCAGCCACAAGACCATTAGTGAGGTTGGGCACTGATGTTGGGGGATTAGGCCTGGCTCGCAGTCGGCGTTCCAATTTATCAAAAAAAAGGTGTTAGATGGGGTTGAGTTCAGGGCTCTGTGCAGGCCAGTCAAGTTCTTCTACAGCGATCTCAACAAACCATTTCTGTATGGACCTTGCTTTTAGGCATTGTATTGCTGAAACTGGAAAGGGCCTTCTCCAAACTGTTGCCACAAAGTTGGAAGCACAGAATCATCTAGAAAGTCATTGTATACTGTTGCGTTAAGATTTCCCTTCACTTGAACTAAGCAACATGAGAACCATGAAAAACAGCCCCAGACCATTATTCCCCCTCCACCAAACTTTACAGTTGCCACTATTCTTTCAGGCAGGTAACGTTACCCTGGCATCCGCCAAACCCAGATTCGTCCATCGGACTGCCAGCTGGTGAAGCGTAATTCATCACTCCAGAGAACGCGTTTCCACTGCTCCAGAGTCCAATGGCAGTGAGCTTTACACCACTCCAGCCGATGCTTGGCAGTGTGCATGGTGATCTTAGGCTTGTATGCGGCTGCTCAGCCATGGAAACCCATTTCATAAATCTCCCGACGTATAGTTATTGTGCTGACGTTGCTTCCAGAGGCAGTTTGGAACTCGGTAGTGAGTGTTGCAACCGAGGACAGAGAATTTTTACGCACTTCAGCACTCAACAGTACCATTCTTTGAGCTTGTGTGGTCTACCACTTCGTGGCTGAGACGTTGTTGCTCCTAGACATTTCCACTTCACAATAACAGCATTTATAGTTGACTGGGATAGGTCTAGGAGGGAAGACATTTGATGAACTGACTTGTTGGAAAGGTGCCATCCTATGACGGTGCCACGTTGAAAGTCACTGAGCTCTTCAGTAAGGCCATTTTACTGCCAATGTTTGTCTATGGAGATTGCATGGCAGTGTGCTCGATTTTATTTACCTGTCAGCAACGGGTGTGACTGACATAGCCAAATCCACTAATTTCAAGTGGTGTTCACATACTTTTGTGTGTATATATCGTGTATTTCAAACAACACTGTTGCTATTGTCCTCTTCTGTGACCTTTAGCTCAGTCTGTACATTAGTCTTACTCATCTAACAGAGTCTATGTTCCCTGACAGAACTACAAAAACAGTTACTCAACTACAGACTCACCACTCTTGTCTCTCCCTCAAGACAACCGTCTCTCATTTCCAAGCTATTCTCTTAGACATGATTCATTACATTTAGTAATTTTAGTGCCGACAGGCAAATTTTCATGGTAGGCAAAATGTTTCGTAAATCATGTTTTTTCTCAAGCTATTTTCTCCAAAGGCATTGTGATAGCATATTCCCTTTGTAACTGAGAAAGTTGACTACAATAATTCGCATCATAAAAGGAATCAATTTTGTATTCAGTTTAATAGCCTAATGTTGTCTTAGACAACTATTTCCCTCTACGCATTTCTACTGCTGCAAAATACTATTCTAGTTGTTTAACATTGGATCAGTGTGGTAATAAATAATTCTATCCAAACACAAAGTTTGATATTCAACAGGCCAAAGATACAAAGGCCAGAGGAGCAAACAGGTGTTTTATTTCAACATGCAGTTGTGTGGGAGCAGAAACACATTCACAACCCTTTTATGCTCAAACAAGCAGACGAACCCACAGTGAGTTATGCCTCAAGATGGGTGCAGACATGCAGCTTCTCTCTTTTACGGTATTCTCTTTACATAACTCCTACCAAACAGTCAACACCTGTTACATTGACGACAGTGGTGTGCCATTGCCAGAAAGTGTGAACTCTAACTGAACCTGTCCAGCTTGTTGTTGTTGTCTGTCTGCTTCATCATCACACGACAACTCTGACTTTACTTCCCTCTTCTGTCTGTCTGCTGAATGAGGTGTGTCCTCTGATAGATGAGCCAGACGCTGAGAGCCGAAGGGGCTGCTGTGAAATCAACAGACCTCACAGATTGAGTCACTATCTCACAGACTCATCTGCCTACACCAGTCTCCACTTCCCTGATCCCGGTTTGCGTGAGAACTAGAAGAACAAGAAAGACGAAGTGAGTGCTCTTGTTTTCTGTGTCTGCTGAGTGCACACTGCCGAGCTGACGCCGGATTGTGTCAAACGGTCAAAACACTGTTCCTCTTGACACATCATTCGTTTGTAACCTCGGGACTATAAGGTTATATCTGCGCAAAGCAGAGTCTGAGAAAATGAGCTTCAAAGTTTTCACATCCCAGATCTCGGAACTGTTTTGCAGTGAATTCTTCTTTCCTCACTTTAGAGGTATCTAAAGTGCAGACATCAAAATCCCAATACATTTGAAAACCAGTTTAAACACTATTTAAAAACATTAGTTTACCAAGATAGAGCCAGAACACATCATCAAATACATTAAGCTAAAGATATCTGTTTATTTGCACTGGATGTGTCTCAATCCACAGCATCTGCCGACGTCACACTTCCTCACCTGCTGTGAAAGGTGGCAGAGCTAGGGCGGTGTTTGTCAGACCATGAGACTTCCTGAAAATGAGTCTTCTCATGAAAACGTCTGTAGTGTCCGAACGATTTGACCACTCTATGGAAAGGGGAGACACTCACAAACACGATGGTGGCCTCTCTGTCGGTGTGGAAGAATTTGACTGACCTGCACAGAGCCCTGACCTCAACCCCCATCAAACGCCTTTGGGATGAATTGGAAGGCTGACTGCGAGCCAGGCCTAATCGCCCAACATCAGTGCCTGACCTCACTAATACTCTTGTGGCTGAATAGAAGCAAATCCCTGCAGCAATGTTCCAACATCTAGTGGAAAGCCTTCCCAGAAGAGTGGAGGTTGTTATGGCAGAAAAGAGGGGACCAACTAATGCCCATAATTTTGGAATGAGATGTAGACGAGCAGGTGTCCACATACTTCTGATCATGTAGTGTATGTGTACAAGAAAATACATTATTTGACTGTCTTTTTTTAGCCATTTATGAATGTGCTGTTATTCAATGCGTTTCTCTGGGCTCTAGCAGTAAAGTCCAAATTCTATATTTAATCAAATAATGTTTTTACATATTTTCTTAGACCTAAAATTTGAAATCTAAAAGCTAAATGATCGTACTTAGAGCCAAGTTCGCAGATGGAATTATGCAGTTAAAACGTTCTAGTTTTTCATTTTTTTCCCCCTTAACTTACTATTTGAAAAATCTAGCTTCACAGACATGAACCATCTCAAGATAAATTATAAGTGACTTACGCAAAAATGTCAGATAGAAACTTACACTCTCAAGTTCTCAAAACGTTAGAGCCCATTTGGAAATGAAGGATCTGTCTTATCAGGCTAACATCAGTAGTTTGTAAAAAGGTCATAACTTATCAAGGGTTAGTGGTGAGTTTCACTTCCCATAAACAAACTACCAGTAAACCCAACAATCGAAGTATTGACAGCATTAAGCCTTATAGACAGAGACACTGGATAAATATTTAACGCAACTGAAGTCCCCCTCATTAGTGCATTCCTCTGATTTGGTCATTATGCATGTTCGGGGGGGTGAAATGTGCCTGGTCAGTAGTCAATGGCCAGTGCTTAGCTCAACAGGCCAAAGACACAAAGGCCAGAGGCATAATGGCAACGTCAGGGTGCTTTATGGTTCTGGACAATGCAGGACGGCACATCTGGAGCAGGGCCATACTTAGCTCCGTGTGGCAACCCTCCTACTGAGAAGCTTTACACCGTTAGCTGTTCATTGGGCAGAAAAGGGGGCACCTCCAAGGGTTATGTTGCTACCAGACGATTAGGGAGTGTTACGTGTCTTTGTTCGACTGAAATTCTTTTAGTATTAGGAATGCTCAGTAGACACACATTCGAGGGACTACAGAAATTAGACACTCAGAAAATACACACCGTTCAAGCGTTTGTTTTGGACCTGTCTGGTGACAAATGGCTCTGTGACGGTTAGGGAAAGTTGACCCTGGCTGACCCTTTCAGAGATTCTTTGTTTACTCACTGCGTGTCAAGTCATTAGAGCATCTAACACGCGCTCACAGGTGCCTAACCCTAGCCCTCATAAGTACTTGAAGTGATACGCAAATCAAGTACATAAAAGAGTTGCAAGTGTTAAGTACAGTGCCTTGCGAAAGTATTTGGCCCCCTTGAACTTTGCGACCTTTTGCCACATTTCAGGCTTCAAACATAAAGATATAAAACTGTATTTTTTTGTGAAGAATCAACAACAAGTGGGACACAATCGTGAAGTGGAACGACATTTATTGGATATTTCAAACTTTTTTAACAAATCAAAAACTGAAAAATTGGGCGTGCAAAATTATTCAGCCCCCTTAAGTTAATACTTTGTAGCGCCACCTTTTGCTGCGATTACAGCTGTAAGTCGCTTGGGGTATGTCTCTATCAGTTTTGCACATCGAGAGACTGACATTTTTTCCCATTCCTCCTTGCAAAACAGCTCGAGCTCAGTGAGGTTGGATGGAGAGCATTTGTGAACAGCAGTTTTCAGTTCTTTCCACAGATTCTCGATTGGATTCAGGTCTGGACTTTGACTTGGCCATTCTAACACCTGGATATGTTTATTTTTGAACCATTCCATTGTAGATTTTGCTTTATGTTTTGGATCATTGTCTTGTTGGAAGACAAATCTCCGTCCCAGTCTCAGGTCTTTTGCAGACTCCATCAGGTTTTCTTCCAGAATGGTCCTGTATTTGGCTCCATCCATCAATTTTAACCATCTTCCCTGTCCCTGCTGAAGAAAAACAGGCCCAAACCATGATGCTGACACCACCATGTTTGACAGTGGGGATGGTGTGTTCAGCTGTGTTTCTTTTACGCCAAACATAACGTTTTGCATTGTTGCCAAAAAGTTCAATTTTGGTTTCATCTGACCAGAGCACCTTCTTCCATATGTTTGGTGTGTCTCCCAGGTGGCTTGTGGCAAACTTTAAACAACACTTTTTATGGATATCTTTAAGAAATTGATTTCTTCTTGCCACTCTTCCATAAAGGCCAGATTTGTGCAATATACAACTGATTGTTGTCCTATGGACAGAGTCTCACACCTCAGCTGTAGATCTCTGCAGTTCATCCAGAGTGATCATGGGCCTCTTGGCTGCATCTCTGATCAGTCTTATCCTTGTATGAGCTGAAAGTTTAGAGGGACGGCCAGGTCTTGGTAGATTTGCAGTGGTCTGATACTCCTTCCATTTCAATATTATCGCTTGCACAGTGCTCCTTGGGATGTTTAAAGCTTGGGAAATCTTTTTGTATCCAAATCCGGCTTTAAACTTCTTCACAACAGTATCTCGGACCTACCTGGTGTGTTCCTTGTTCTTCATAATGCTCTCTGCGCTTTTAACGGACCTCTGAGACTATCACAGTGCAGGTGCATTTATACGGAGACTTGATTACACACAGGTGGATTGTATTTATCCTCATTAGTCATTTAGGTCAACATTGGATCATTCAGAGATCCTCACTGAACTTCTGGAGAGAGTTTGCTGCACTGAAAGTAAAGGGTCTGAATAATTTTGCACGCCCAATTTTTCAGTTTTTGATTTGTTAAAAAAGTTTGAAATATCCAATAAATGTCGTTCCACTTCATGATTGTGTCCCACTTGTTGTTGATTCTTCACAAAAAAATACAGTTTTATATCTTTATGTTTGAAGCCTGAAATGTGGCAAAAGGTCGCAAAGTTCAAGGGGGCCGAATACTTTTGCAAGGCACTGTATCTACCGAGTAGATGCTCTTCAACACTTTTACCCTAGTTTAAACCATCCACACCCTGAGAAGATTGAAAGCTTGGGCTAGTGAAAAACAGTCAACTTTTTTTATGAAGCACATCAATCATTTACAGATTATTTTGCCCTCTATTTTGTTAAAAAAGAAAGAAAAAGACATACCGTCAGACCTCTGGTTTTGAATTAGTTATATGTAACGCCACAGGGAAATAGATAATAATTCAAGAGGTGGTTTAGCTCAGAATAATCACAGTAAAGTTGTGTATGCCTACTAGGTCTTGACAGTAGGACCATTGCGGTTGACATAACTGTCATCGTTTAAAATGCAAGTGTTAGTAGAACAAGAACTGGGGTGGGTTTACAGGTTGGTTTTCAATTGTTATTGGTATGTTGTGAATTTGGTATCTGGTAACAGTAACACTTGTAAAGCAGCAAGTCTTATATTCAAAAACCGTTTTATTGGGCTTTCATCTGTCACCGCACAACCATTGATCCTAAACAAGTTTCCTGTGAAATATCATGAGAACATTGATTTCGTCACCATAACATAATGATATCTTCTCAATGGAGTTGTTTTAACAACCAGTTAATTCAATAAACAAAGAAAATGCTAGATACATGTTTAAAAATTTGCCCTTGGAATGTAATAGGCTACAGTACAGTAAATGACAGTACATTACACTGTTTTCACATTAGGCAATACACTTGCACTACACATTAAAATTGACCCATACATTTGTTTAAATCAAATTTCCATCATTTCTATCCCGTGTGATCAAAGGTGTGATCTTTCACAATCATTGATGCAAAAAATATATATATTGTTCAGGAATATTTACAACATAGGTAAAACTGTAATCAAATGAAACATAATGTTTAGCAGGCACTAGTTTGCATCAAGCCTTGTTGAGCATTTGGCCATAGGTTCTCATTGACGTAGCAGTAAATGTCCTCATATGTCATGCAGCTGGTGAAAAACTTTTTGACATGGTGAATCCAAGCCTGGAGGAGGGTGGCACGCTCATGGGGATGGCGATCATACACCTTCCACCCGTATTGTAATCATGTATCGTATTTTACAGTATTGCGTTGTAATTATATATTATAGGGGTCATGTGTGGCTCAGTTACTAAGAGCGTGGCACTAGCAGCACCAGGGTGGTGGGTTTGATTCCCAATGGGGTCACATACAGATATGTGTGGACTCAATGTTGTCAGTGAGGATAAAAACGCCTGCTACGTAAATGCCATATATTACGCTATTACAGTACTGTAATGGCCAATGCAATTTTAGTAAAGCACGGTTTTGTGTGTGGTACTTAGTTATTTGAAAATGTGCTTAGAGTTTTGAAACAACTGCCTTTTTGATGATCTCTTTTGAATTTTGTATTAAGCGTTGCGAGAAAATGTTCTCGATACTTGTGAAAATTGCACCAAAGCGATTGGAAAAAAAAAATGTAAGAGAGCATAAGTCAAAAACCAACTAAATCTTTCACTTAGAAGTGGAACCAACAACATTTTTATTTAAAAGGTATTTGATCAGGCGCTTCATTTCTAGTGTAGTTGACTTGGCATTTCTTTTAAACTGTGATTTCAGAGAAACACAGTGTTTTAAAAGGTTTATTGCTGTTTTTGAGTTTTATTCTTTGAGGATAATTATCTGGTTTCAGCTGAAGCAATCTGCTGTCACTATACATTCTAATTTAAGTTGAATTTATTACCTAGCAAATAAGGTTGTGAGCCTCCCTCTCGGGTCACTCTAGGGTTGGACATATGACACAGTGACCATAAATCTCTGCCCCAGCGACCCCTTGTCACTCTCTAATGCATGTGATTGGTTAACAAAGACAGATCAGGGTCAGACCTGGTTGTTTTGACTTCAGTGATAAAATGACTCTGCCTGTTAGAGTATACCCCTACCTGCTCCTAGTCACACAAACACACAAGGCACATGTGCAATACCAGTTGTTAAACAAACTGTCTATTGCATCATCGTGTGTGCCCTGTCCTGTTTTTTGTTTGTTTGTGTATGCATCCACATACTTCTCGATTTCTAAACAGAAGCATCAACAACACAGAGACAACTAAATGAAAAGCTGGCAGGGAAAACCGGTATTTTATGACGCCTACGCCTCTGTTGTAAAAGATCATCCTGTCTGTGCATTGAGTGCTTTCCTATTTACATCAGTTTTTTTCATGTAGATTACTTGGAGGGACTGACTGTTGCAGCACAAGTTGCCTGTGTTCTCCATTGTATGTGATGTGAATGACGTTTTAGGCCATAAAGAGAAAAGCCACCAGATAGATGGTGCTCAGAAAATCCGTACCATTTAGTTATTTATTTATATACGGATTTAGTATTTCCATACTTTTTTCCAACCTATTCATTTAAGATATGTAATATTAGATCACTTCACCTCTCTGATTAAATGTTTGCGTGCTAGTGTAGCTAACATTATGCATGTCTTTTTGACGAGTGATTGTGCTTCATGTTAAGAGTCCCACTCTCAAGAGTCCAGGCGCTGTCATAGTTTTATGTTTTTACACCGGATTCGATTTTGTAATGTCTTGATCACCATTTTCTATTTCTTTGAACGTCTGAAACTGAAAGTACATATCAGACGCCTTATTGGGTCATGTTACTGGAGATTTGTGTACTACTTTGTAAACTCCAGAATGAGAGGAGCTCAAACCCTGATAGAGGGGATAGGGAGAATATGGGGGGAGAGGGTCAAAATAGCATTACAGTAAAGAGTAAACTCGCCCATGGGTGAATGAAAGCTGCCACATCACACAGCTCCTTCATGCTCTCTCCTACGCTCATCCCTCCTGCCACTCTGTTTGGCCACAGTACTCCATGCTTTCTCCTGTTTCCTTGTGATGACTACTTGGACCTCTCCCCTTGTTTTTACTGGCCTCTTTTCGCCATAAATCAACAGAGGAATTGTACCAACTCCAAGATAGAGCTCCTGTTATGCCCTGCAGCAATGACAGGCGCTCTGCACTCCGGTGACAGAGTATTCCCATGTGTATCTGTGCATGGATCATAGGGTAGCTGCTGCCTATAAGAAACAAAAGATGGCTTGTAATGTTGTGACCAAGTGCCCAAAGGCTAATTTGTAAGAAAAAAAAGGGTATTTCATTCAAATATGTTTATGAGGGGCCTTGGAAGGCAAATACATCGAATTGATGAGCAATGTATGTCTTGACACTGAGTAACGGATTTAATTTTCTCTCTTGCTCTCTTGTTCAATGACAAATACAATGCACATCATATCCAGACATTTACTGAGGTCCACTATGTGAGGGACAGCAGAGTTGTACTGAAGTCCACTCCTCTAATATTCTAAGTGAGAATACTAGAGAAGACACTGTTGAGGGATTTCACTGTGAAACGTTTACTGATGATAGCACGTGAAACAGTCTGCTGGGCAAACCACTTCCTGAATTGGGTAGAACATATTGTGCTTTGCCATGTTGTTACTTTTCCCACAACAGAACAATTGTTTGGTCTCACATAATGCTTTGTCTATGCAATGTAAAACAACTACTTTCTACTTCAGGAATTGACATCTAATACACAGGTGGATCTGATAATTGATCAAATTCTAGATTATTTTACTGAACAATTTCCCCTCTCTTTTCTCACAAACTGTGTACAATACAAAGGCTACTATCAAATCGCATCTGTTTCCATCTCCTGTTGGGCGAGGGTAGATTCAGAATAAGCTAGTCTGCGCACATTCAAAAATGTTATTTAAATCTTTCACTACGTAGTTGAAAATTGATATGAATGTATTTATGGGAGGACAGGGATGATTGCATCAAGTGTCAGAGCTCGAATTCACAACTTCACAATAAATGTTTTTACTTGGTACAAGGGCCATCTAGTGGAAAGACAGCTGTCATTACACAATGGGTGCACCCTACAACGTTTGCTTAGTTATTTTCCTAAATGCCAATGTCATTTTCTCAGAATCTGAATCAGAATCAGAGTCTGAAATGTGTCCCGTCTTGTGTTTTCTATGAACAATTGGGAACCAATCAAATAAATCCCCAGAGAAAACAAAGTGTTGTTGTGACTCTCGAAACAGACGCATCAAAATGGGATACTATTAGGTTACAGAGGGACAATAGCTAGTTAGTGGTGAAAAGGTTTGTGAGCAGAAAATCAGATATCAGTTGAATAAACTACCTTAATGGTAGGATTGAATAGCAGATCAGAAACTCAATAAATACAGTAGATTACTTTTCAAATTGTAATTGATTTACCAATATTTATTATTAATATTTTTTGAGGGGGTAGATCAGTGTTAATATTGCAGGTAGAATGTGGCTTCCTGTCAATGTAATTGTCTGCATAATTTCCAATCCCCCTTTTTTTTTTACAATATTATATTTACATAGGTATTCAGACCCTTTACTCAGTACTTTGTTGAAGCACCTTTGGCAGCGATTATAGCCTCGAGTCTCCTTGGGTCTGACGCTACAAGCTTGGCACACCTGTATTTGAAGAGTTTCTCTCGTTCTTCTCTGAATATCCTCTCAAGCTATGTCAGGTTGGGAAGCGTCGCTGCACAGCTATTTTCAAGTCTCTCCAGAGATGTTCGATCGGGTTCAAGTCCGGGCTCTGGCTGGGCCACTCAAGGACATTCAGAGACTTGTCCCGAAGCCACACCTGCATTGTCTTGGCTGTGTTCTTAGGGTTGCTGTCCTGTTGGAATGTGAACCGTTGCCCCAGTCTAAGGTCCTGAGTGCTCTGGAGCAGATTTTCATCAAGGATCTCTCTGTACTTTGCTCTGTTCATCTTTCCTACGATCCTGACTGGTCTCTAAGTCCCTGCCGCTGAAAAACATCCCCACAGCATGATGCTGCCATCACCATGTTTCCCCGTAGGAATGGTGCCAGGTTTCCTCCAGGAGTGACGCTTGGCATTCAGGCCAGAGTTCAATCTTGGTTTAATCAGACCCGATAATCTGATAGTCCTTTAGATGCCTTTATGCAAACTCCAAGCGGGCTGTCATGTGCCTTTTACTGAGGAGTGGCTTCCGTCTGGCCATTCTACCATAAAGGCCTGATTGGTGGAGTGCTACAAAGTTGGTTGTCCTTCTCGAAGGTTCTCACATCTCCACGGAGGTACTCTGGAGCTCTATCAGAGTAACCATCGGGTTCTTGGTCACCTCCCCCATTGCTCAGTTTGGCTGGGCAGCAAGCGCTAGAAAGTGTCTTAGTGGTTCCAAAGGTCTTCCATTTAAGAATGATGGAGGCCACTGTGCTTGGGTTCCTTCAATGCTCCAGACATTTTTTGCTACCCTTCCCCAGATCTGTGACTTGACACAATCATGTCTTGGAGAATTCATTCAACCTCATGGCTTGGGTTTTGCTCTGACATGCACTGTCAACTGTGGGACCTTATATAGACAGGTGTGTGCCTTTCTAAAACATGCCCAATCAATTGAATTTACCACAGGTGGACTCCAATCAAGTTGTAGAAACATCTCAAGGATGATCAATAGAAACAGGATGTACCTGAGCTCAATTTTGAGTCTCATAGCAAAGGGTCTGAATACTTATGTAAATATGATTTTAAAATAAATAAATAGCAAAAATGTACACAAACCTGTTTTCACATTGTCATTATGGGGTATTGTATGTAGATTCATGAGGGGGGAAATGATTTTATCCATTTTGGAATAAGGCAGTAACGCAACAAAATGTGGAAAAAGTCAAGGTCTGAATACGTTTCGAATGCACTGTATTTAACCCCTTTACTTTGGATGGGCACAACTACCTCCATACACCCATAAATGTTTTAAACAGATGCACAATCGAGAGCATCCTGGCGGGCTGTATCACCGCCTGGTATGGCAACTGCACCGCCCTCAACCGTAAGGCTCTCCAGAGGGTAGTGAGGTCTGCACAACGCATCACCGGGGGCAAACTACCTGCCCTCCAGGACACCTACACCACCCGATGTCACAGGAAGGCCATAAAGATCATCAAGGACATCAACCACCCGAGCCACTGCCTGTTCACCCCGCTATCATCCAGAAGGCGAGGTCAGTACAGGTGCATCAAAGCTGGGACCGAGAGACTGAAAAACAGCTTCTATCTCAAGGCCATCAGACTGTTAAACAGCCACCACTAACACTGAGTGGCTGCTGCCAACACACTGACACTGACTCAACTCCAGCCACTTTAATAATGGGAATTGATGGGAAATGATGTAAATATATCACTAGCCACTTTAAACAATGCTACCTTATATAATGTTACTTACCCTACATTATTCATCTCATATGCATACGTATATACTGTACTCTATATCATCGACTGTATCCTTATGTAATACATGTATCACTAGCCACTTTAAACTATGCCACTTTGTTTACATACTCATCTCATTTGTACATACTGTACTCGATACCATCTACTGTATCTTGCCTATGCTGCTCTGTACCATCACTCATTCATATATCCTTATGTACATATTCTTTATCCCCTTACACTGTGTACAAGACAGTAGTTTTGGAATTGTTAGTTAGATTACTTGTTAATTCTGCACTGTCGGAACTAGAAGCACAAGCATTTCGCTACACTCGCATTAACATCTGCTAACCATGTGTATGTGACAAATAAAATTTGATTTGATTTGATTTAAACGGATACCGGTTACCAGACAAGTCCTGACACTTGTGGGGTCATAGAGCAAAACAGAGAACACCATCATGTTCCTGCGAATCTCCCCTTTCCACAGTCACATTCGTTTCTACGGTTCGGACGCTACCGATGTTTTTGTGAGAATACCGATTTTCGGGATGTCTCATGGTCTGACAAGCACCGCAGTAGCTCAGCCACCTTCCACGGCAGATGGCGCCTATGGCCATAGGCGTATAGGGAGGATTAAGATGTAGCTCAGCAAAAAATAGGTATTTTTATCTTAAATTTAAGATTTTGATGGGGATTTTTTAATTATGTTACTTACAGTAGATTGACACACTGGTGCGTCAATAGAACAAGAAAATGTGTAATAACATGAAATAGATCATGAGTAATTATACATGTGCTTGCTGGTGTGCCCACCAACAGACCTCAATTCACACTGGAGGGAGAGAACGTCGCCATGAGCTGCCGTCACAATTTCAAAGAGATCCCATTGTGGTGTGTGGTACAGTTGGACAACCAGACGGCAAGAACTCATCATCTCCCCCAAACTTGGGGGAGATCCTTGGGCGGGACTTTGCTCAAAATTAATTGCAAATACTGCACAAGTGTTGAGACAGCAGATGCTGTTTTGCGTAAGATTAACATGACTTTGCTTTCTTCGTTGTTGTTGCTTGAAAATTAATAATTGTTCCACTGTGAATTAGTTTTTTATTTAACTAGGCAAGTCAGTTAAGATTTTTTTTTTTTTACAATGACAATCTAGGAACAGTGGAACAACCTTGTTCAGGGGTAGAATGACAGATTTTTACCTTGTCAACTCGGGGATTCAATCTAGCAACCTTTTGGATACTGGCCCAACGCTCTAACCACTAGGCTACCTGACGCCCCGAGTGTTGATCCAATAGACTTTCACTAGGCACTGATTATTTCAGAATTGAAATAAATATCATTGCAGTAATTTATCATTTTGAGTGTTTTTCATGATGTACTAGTAGTAGCAGTAGTGTAGTTCATTAGATTACTTTAGTTTTCAGTGACGTTCTTGGATGTGTCTCTTCAACAGAGGCATCTGTCATAATGAAGGATACATTATTAATTTACTTTGCTTTATAATTTGTAATGATCAGTGAACTGTGGTGTGTGTCTGTAGCTCAGTTGGTAGAGCATGGTGTGCAACGCCATGATGGAGGGTTCGATTCACGGGACCATGTCTTGCTGTCCCTGCGTCTTGGCGATTTATGGTATTTTCATTTGTTTTGTCATTGTAAAAAGAAGCTGTTACTGTGTTTCAACGCACATACTTTTTGTTTCATAGTTGTACACTGGCACTCCATGAATAAAATGTATTTAACACTTGGAATTCTGTATTTTTTTGTGTGGGAGGGGGTTTACACGTAGCCTACAGTACATAATAAAAACTCTGTTATGTTTTAAAAATAATAATAATCGTATTCTGTTACCTAAGACTTTCATAAACACAATCAAGGGACTATTTGTCCGATTAGCATATATGGAATTGATTTATTGGACTGTTAGAATGTTGATGTCCAAAAGACGTGTCATTGGCTCAAAGTAGGGTCCCTTGAGACCTAGAATTTCTGGTAGTTTGCTTTAAAACTGCAACAAATGATCTCCACCCTGTGCAAATGATTCTCTCCACCCCATGATAAAATGTATAGAATTGCAGAAAACGAACTTGAAAACTGCAACATTTTCTATACGCCCCATGGCAAAATGTGTAGAATGGCAGGAAATTAACTTTAAAACATAAAATCATTGTCAAGGGAAAATGTAAACATCTCCACCTTAAAAATGATTATAGTTACATTTGACTGTTTTTGGTACAGTAGGCATGTTATGATAGTTGTGTAAGGATCAACACTGGTAGAGACAAGAAGCAGGTACAGGGAGTGAACATTTAATGGCAACGGACATGGAATAGGACAGAGCAGCGTCTGGACATGAACACATAACAACATTATTGCAGACACAGGGAACAAACTGGAACAGAGAGTTATAGACGGGGCAATCAACAAAGGGAAGGAGTCCAGGTGAGTCGAATGAGCGCTGCTGCGCGTAATGATGGTGACAGGTGTGCGTAATGAAGGGCAGCCTGGCGCCCTCGAGCACCAGGGAGGGAGAGCTGGCGTGACAAGTTGCATATTTGGGAATATTTTGCTTATTGTGTTGACTCTCATTTATTGACATGCATCCTTATTCCATTTGTTTTCAATCACTGTTACTATTTTACAAGTATATGCTATTTTACAAGTATATGGTGAATTTTCTAAACTTAGTACAAAACTCCAAACTGGTAACACAGCAAGTCTTATATTCAAAACCTTTTAATGTGCATTCATTTTGTTTGGAGATAAATTTCCATTTCGATCCCATGTGTAATCAAAGTGATCATTGCAGACAACTTCCACAATCGTTGATGTAAAAAATGAATGTCTTGTTCAGATATAATTAAAATGTACAGTACCAGTCAAAAGTTTGGACACTAACAGCGTAACTTATTCAAGAGTTTTTCTTTATTTTACTTTATACATTGTAGACTAATAGTGAATACATCACAACTATGAAATAACACATGGAATAATGTAGTAACCAAAAATGTGATAAACAAATCAAAATAGATTTGAGATTCTTCAAAGTAGCCATCATTTGCCTTGATGACAGCTTTGCACACTCTTGGCATTCTCTCAACCAGCTTCATGAGGTAGTCACCTGGGATGCATTTCAATTTACAGGTGTGCCTTGTTAAAAGTTCATTTGTGGAATTTCTTTCCTTCTTAATGCATTTGAGCCAATCAGTTGTGTTTTGACAACGTTTTGGTGGTATACAGAAGATGGCCCTATTTGGTAAAAGACCAAGTCCATATCATGGCAAGAACAGCTCAGATAAGCAAAGTGAAACAACGATCCATCAGTACTTTAAGACATGAAGGTCAGTCAAGACGGAAAATGTCAAGAACTTTGAAAGTTTCTTCAAGTGCAGTCGAAAAAACAATCTAGCGCTATGATGAAACTGGCTCTCATTAGGATCTAAACAGGAAAGGAACACCCAGAGTTACCTCTGCTGCAGAGGACAAGTTCATTAGAGTTACCAGCCTCAGAAATTGCAACCCAAATAAATGCTTCATAGAATTCAAGTAACAGACACATCTCAACATCAACTGTACAGATGAGAATGTGAATCAGGCCTTCATGGTCAAATTGCTGAAAAGAAACCACTACTAAAGGACACCAATAAAGAAACACGAGCAATGAACACGAGAAACACGAGCAATGAACATTAGAACGGTGGAAATCTGTCCTTTGGTCTGATGAAACCACATTTGAGATTTTTGTCTCTAACCGTCGTGTCTGGTTCCGACCGTGAAGCATGGAGGAGGTGTGATGGTGTAGGGGTGCTTTGCTGGTGACATGGTCGGGGATTTATTTAGAATTCAAGGCACACTTAACCAGCATGGCTACCACAGCATTCTGCAGCAATACGCCATCCTATCTGGTTTGCATTTCAAATTATCATTTGTTTTTCAACAGGACAATTACCCAACACACCTCCAAGCTGTGTAAGGGCTATTTGATCAAGAAGGAGAGTGATGGAGTGCTGCATTAGATGACCTGGCCTCCACAATCACATGACCTTAACCCAATTGAGATGGTTTAGGATGAGTTGGACTGCATAGTGAAGGAAAAGCAGCTAACAAGTGCTCAGAAAATGTGGGAACTCCTTCAAGACTGTTGGAAAAGCATTCCAGGTGAAGCTGTTTGAGAGAATGCCAAGAGTGTTGTCATGACGTTGGCCTGGGGGGTTGGTTTATGACAGTCATAAATACCTCTTCCCCCCCTTTTCCTCTCTCTACCCTACTAAGGTTACATTTTCAAAACCTTTGGTTAACATAGAGATTCTGGGAAAGTCAGAATGTGGGGGGAAATTAACTATATTCTGTGGTAATCTGAACAATTGAACATATGCGGTGGTACTTAATGAATATGATGTCAGTTCGGTTGTCATCTGAGACATTCTCATCAATGATAAGATGACATAAACTCTACAGTGGAAAGTCTACACATCAGAGTTATTGGATTCACATGGAATTGTTGTTCAATTTAAATGTTTGAATATGAAATTATTTGTGATGGGATGAAATATGATTTTAGCTTCTAAAATGTGACATTTGGGTTTTCATAAGATAGTGCTGCTCAATCAGTGGCCCTACCCTGTGATGGGACAAGGGCTATAAAACTGTTCAAACACGCCCTCTTCTCCCTTCCTATATAAAGCCTTGACAACAACAGAACTTCCTGTTCCGAGGATATGAGGGCGACGGTCCTATGTCAGAATGGTTCAGAACGAAGCCAACATCAGCATGAGCTTTGGTTGAGAATGGTATGAACTTTGAACTCTTATTCACTACAGAAGTGATACCTCCTAGCTGTTGAGTTAGCGACCGCAGCTGTAAACGCAGGTTAGGAAGGAACAGACAGAGTATCCCGTCTATCACACAACGACGTTACTACAACGTATTCAATTGACAACCAGAGACATTCTTCAAAGGACAGAGGACTCGGTTTGGCAACACGGCCTTCCATCTACCACCAACCTACTGAAGCGCAGCTCAGAGTAAATATTCCTTGCATTTTCCTTTTCCAAATGGGCGGTAATTTAGAATGCATAAGATACTGTATTTACGATAGCACAGCTTCGCCTTTGTTCCTGTCTTCCCACTCTTTCACTCAACCCAGCACCTTTTCCTTTGTGTAACAAGCCGTCATATCTGTTCCGCCCGCTAGGGACGTTTTCCTTTATGACGTAATTTGTAATCAAGTTATGATTAATTGTGTGTATGTGAATTCTGTGTGATTAGTTAGGTATTTAGTAAATAAATAATTAAACCCAATTTTGTATTGCTGATTCAACTTGTTTGCTAGGGTTCTTGCAGATAAAATAATTTACAACTTTCAGATTATGAGACTGAAGTAAAATGAAGATTAATGTTGACTGCTATTGTTGTAAAATATTACTAGTTCTTTAAGAGTTTATTCGGAAGATAACAGCTCTATAAATATTATTTAGTGGTACCCGACTCTCTAGTTAATTACATTTACATGATTAGCTCAATCAGGTGATATTAATTACAGAGAAATTATTTTATAGAATAGCATGTCTTATCAATTAATCCGGCATAGCCAAAGACACGGCAGTGTGCAAAGATGTCTTCAAGGCAAAGGGTGGCTACTTTGAAGAATCTCAAATATAATATATATATATATTGATTTATTTAACACTTTTTTGGTTTCTACATAATTCCATGTGTTATTTCATTGTTTTGCTGTCTTAACTAATATTCTACAATGTAGAAAATAGTTTTAAAAAATAAAGAAAAACCCTTGAATGAGTAGGTGTGTCCAAACTTTTGACTGGTACTGTACATTTTACAGGCACATTCTATTTTACAATAGTTATATTTGGTTTGTTTTTACTCCTGTCCTTCCTCTAACCTCAACCTTTCCAAACGGCTCACTCATCCCCCTCCTCTCCCTTGTAACTATTCCCCAGGTCGTTGCTGCAAATGAGAACATGTTCTCAGGAAACTTACCTGGTAAAATAACGGATAAATAATAAAAACCTCTCCCATCTCTTTCTTTCACAAAAGTTCTGAACCTGTACGTTTTATGTACACTGTATGTTTTACATGAGTTATCTTGTTGTTATTAGTTATTATTCCCAACCTTCAGCTCCATTCAACCCCTCCCATATGTCTCTTAACACCATCCATATTGGATTTCTATTTGCCATTATTTCAACTGTGCTGTGATGTTTCACCAAAGTTCTGAACCTTTCTATTGTCATAATTTCTACAGATTGTAAATTAAAAATACAACATTTTCTCAAAAGTAATATTATATTATTGATCGATTGACTATGACTTTTCAGATCGCCCAGTAGTGCTGTCTGCAGAGTGTGCTCCAGGTAGAGGTTGCAATTCTTCAGCCATTCCTGGACCTGTGACCAAAAACAAGCTACATATGGACAGTACCAAAACAAATGATCTAATGATTATTTCTCTTCACAGCAAAATCTGCAGAGCTGGGAATGTTGTATCCCCCATATATATATAACACTCTATTGGTTGCAATATTTTATTGGTTGCAATTTTTTATAATAATTTACATAGAAAAATTATACATTTTGAATCCGGTGTTGTTTTGCATATCAGTTCATAAACCATGTGCTGTGGAATCGGTATGTTGAAACTATTTTGCAATCTATATGGAACAGCTGTCAATTTTTGGTCCTTAAATGAAACTGGTATACTTTTTTATTTATCACAATTATCTTTAACCAATTATGGTCGTTAAGGCAGGGCCGACAGACATGTTCCCTACTTTTTCCCCCTTCCACTTCCCTCCTCCATTTCTGCGGTAATGCTGCAATTAGTTGGTTGTAATTTTGGGTAGAGCAGACGTTTCCATAGAGCAGACATTTCCATATATTTTTGTTAGCTGCATGTGTAACAACTCCACCAGTCCAATTTATGATATAATTTACAAACATTCTTCCTTTTTTCCCTTCTTTTTTTCATCTATTAATATATTTGAGTTTAACCACAATATTTGTTGTATTGTTTGTTATTTTTTTCTTCTGGTGGATTAAATTGAAATTGCAACCAATTTTCTATGGCTTGTTTTAAAAATATCGATATTTGGGAGATGATTTCCTTTTCAAATAACTGAAAGTCCGAGGTTGTTATCTGAATAAAGGGAAAAAGGCCACTCTTGAACATGGGATGAG
The DNA here is from genome assembly GCF_045791955.1 of Oncorhynchus clarkii lewisi. NCBI lineage: Eukaryota > Metazoa > Chordata > Actinopteri > Salmoniformes > Salmonidae > Oncorhynchus > Oncorhynchus clarkii. Next base: position 50,513,064 of record NC_092149.1, on the reverse strand, counting down.
ACATTCTTATGAATTTGCTAGAGAACCAGTTTGGATTCAAATACAACTGCTTTTATGACTGAAGACTTTAGTGGTAGGTCTAATGCTTTAATATGTAAGAATTTCTGCCCTCCGAATTCATATTCATTATATAAAAAGGCACGCTTAATTTTGTCTGGCTTGCCGTTCCAAATAAAATTGAATATTTTTCCTCGTATAATTTAAGTAACTTCGCTAGGTGTAGGCAAGATCATAAGAAAACAGATAAATTGGTTATATGATTAAAGAGTTAATCAGGGTGATTTTTCCACAAAAAGACAGGTATTTTCCTATCCATGATAGCAAGATCTTATTGCTAACTTTCTATTAAAATGTATTGGAGGGATAATTTATTTATTTTGGGATATGTATACTGAGTATGTCCACATCACCATCAGACCATTTTATTGGTAAACTACACGGTAATGTAAAAGTAGTGTTTTTTAGTGATCCAATACGTAATATAGTGCATTTATCATAATTTGGTTGTAATCCAGAGAGGTTAGAAAAAGTATCTAGATCCTCTATGAGGCTGTAAAGGGATACAAATTGTGGATTTAAAAGAAAACAATTATCATCAGCATACAATGACACCTTTGTTTTTAACTCGATGTATAATGATTTGTGTAAAGCTAATAGTTACAAGCATTGCTGATGATCCACACACGCCCATTTCCAGAAACACTCCATTCAGTTAGTTAGCTCGCTAACGTTAGCTAGGCTACGGGTTAAGATGAATGTTACACTTAGGAGTTAAAGGTGTTAAGGGTTAATTTTAGGTGAAGGGTTTTCTAAAAATAGTTCAGGTTAGGGTTAGCTAAGTAGTTGCAAAGTAGCTAAAAAGTAGTAAGTAGTTGAAAAGTCGCTAAAATGCTAAAGTTGTCCTTGATACGATTTGAACTCTCAACCTTTGGGTTGCTAGATATTTGTGTTTTACAACCACCCATCCACCTGTCTAACACATCATAAGAAACGGGTTTATGTACAGAATAATACGAAATGCTCTGAGACCAAGTTGCGTGGGAGGGAGATGACAAAACCTGTAAGGCAGGCCTGTTACATGACGATCAACGTAAAATAAGTCTGTGGTCGGGAATTCACGAAGGCTTCAAGAGGAAACAACTGAAAAACATTCTCATGACTTGTGTACGGTGGATATTTATGTGATAGAGAGCACCGAGTTGAAAGACACAGGTAGGCTTTCAGAAACCGTGACGTCTCACAAACAATTATGTTTTGATAGTCAATGACTACAGAATACATTAAAAAAAAAATCCTGGTCCGCCACAGAAATAAAGGTAAGAAAAGCTAATGCTGCTGTAAAAATGGGAATTACAAGAAGTCGGAAGTGATGGTAACACTGCTGATACACACGCTGTTTGTTACCTATGCATATAGTAACTTTGCCCCCATCTACATGTACAGCTTACCTCAACTAGCCTGTACCGGTGTCCCCTGTATATAGCCTCGTTATTGTTATTCTTATTGTTACTTTTTATTATTACTTTTTATTTTAGCCTACTTGGTAAATATTTTATTCTCCTTGAACTGGCTTGTAAGTAAGCATTTCACGGTAAAGTCTACACTTGTTGAATTCGGCGCAAGTGGCAAATAAAGTTTGATTTGATACGTAAATAAAACACAATATGCAGCACAGTTTGATAATAGGTAGACTATTCAAAAAGAGCATAATCATAAACTATTACTTATCAGGACAAAAATAAGCTTAATTTTACAAGCACTGCTCCTTCAATGACCCTCTCTGAAGTGTAATTGATTTGGCGTTTTTAATATGCTTTTGTGTTGGCATTGTACCACAGAATGAGTCAATGGAAACAAATTCAACAGCTCGAGTTCAAATACCTGGAGCAGGTGGATTACCTTTATGATGACAACTTCCCTATGGGGATTCGGCAGGTGCTTTCTGACTGGATTGAAAGCCAGGACTGGTGAGTGTGTGTATCTGTACTGGTGTCTGTGAATGGGTGTTTGCACACATGTATTCATTTGGTTTGGAGTGTCAAAATACTACACTACAACACTGGACTACTGTGTCTTAATCTCAATAGGTGCATTAACTGGGCTGTGTGCAATATATATATTTTTTTGATGGGTACTTTACAAATATTATCAGGTCCCACATCAATGTCCCTGATCTCTGTTTTTAAAACGTGTGTTTGTACATAATGTTTTCATGTCTATATGTTCACCCGGGGAGACTGCAGCTGTAAATAATTCTGTCAGCTAAATCTGGTGCAAAACATCACCTTTTTATACCCCCCCCCAAGTGACATTAATATGGGATTATAGCTTTCATCTGGATTCACCTGGTCAGTCTATGTCATGGAAAGAGCAGGTGTTTTGTCATGTTTTGAATACTCAGTGTATCTTCTACATGTTCTTTTTAATCACATTTGGATTAAACACGGTGAAATTGGATACACTTTCTCTTAGCTGTGTATGTGCCTTTTTCAGGGATATGGCCGCACACCATGAGTCCATGGCGACAGTTCTCCTCAGCAATCTCCTGTCTCAGTTGGACAGGCAGTGTTCTCAGGAACAGAACTTCCTACAAAGACACAACCTGAAGAACATCAACAAGCAGTTACAGGTGCCACAACAACCTCCATTACAATACCATACAAGTATTTCTTCTATGTAGCACTGGTGCTTCCAACTTAAAATTAGGAGCACAACATAACATTCAGGAGCATCAGAAAAGCAGATTTGTACGTTGATTTAGATAAAAGCCTTTAATGGGCCTATATTAAATCTAGCTATGTTTGAAGCACATGCTGTGCTCTCGACACAAATAACCCTTCAAATACATTGTTTATTATTAAAAAGCTAAAATGTTGATACAAAAACCTGCATGCTGAAATCCACTGTTCCGATTAGTTTACACTTAAAAACAGTTCGGTAGCGATGAGGTTTGTGCCGTAGGCTATAAGCCCAATACATTATCACTGTTGGCTATGCTTAAAATGCCCTGCCAATGATGTCGGCAAGGTCGTTTTTTAATTATTTCAAAACATGAGGTATATGATCACACCGGTAATGGCTCCATTGTATTACTTGAGTGAGCATACATGTAAATCATTATTATAAAAATGATTTTTACTGGACTGATGGTGCCTGCATCTGATGGTCAGGTTCAGCGGAGAGAGCAGCAGAGGGTCTGCCTCTCACCATCCCTCCGCTAATAATAACAATGCAAGCCTACACTCAACTACTCATTCAATGCAGCTGCAGTTCTGGTTGATGTGCGAGTGGAAGAAGCACATTTTATGGCTTCAAAAAGTGCTGAATAAAAACAAAAGATGAACTCGCTCATTAAAAACAGCAGCTGTTTTCTGTATTCATTGACGCTCTCTCTAGTCATAGTTTTAAAAGTTTAGAAATCTCACAGTATAAATTTTGCTGTGTGCTCGAGGAAGCTGCAGACACTGTAATTTGAGCTAACTGATTGGCCAGCCGTAGGCCTATAAGTGCAGTTGATTGCTGTGTCCGGGACCGTGGTGTATGGCACTCAGTGGCAGCGGTACAGCGAAGCCTAATTGTAGCAAGAATTATCTTAGGTGATATATACTTTTTTGTAGTCCCACTAGTACTCTCAAAATAAAATTCCAGGTCGCACAGTAAATGACTTAGGAGCATATGCGACCAAAATGAGCCCTGCATACACCTTACCTAGTTAAAACCCGACTGAATGCTGCGCTAAATCAGTTTGCCAGCCTACCATACACCATGCATATCCAACATTGATAACAGTCTCTCCTTGAAATTGATGCATTGAGGTGATTTAGTACAACCTAGGGCTGTTGCGGTGACCGTATTACCGCCCACACCCTTAGGATTCTCCAACCTCTGATGCTGCTGATGGTCATTAGTAGCCTACCAAACTTGCTAACTCCCTGGTACTCAGTGCTCTAGGTACTCAGCGCTCTGTTGTCCCTATAATCACTCTGACATCAATGCAAATGCAATGGAATATCGAATCAAACACACATGAGCGCTCATGTTGCGCAACCTTTCAACAGGCTATGCAATTGCGTGAGAAAACAGTGATTGCCTCTACTAAAAAGAGGATCCGCTTTCTATAGGCTAAGCCTACTATATTTATTTTTCAACTTTCCTAATATTAAGAACATTGCTTATATTTACAGGAGTACAGCTTACCTGGCTGGCATGAAAATGAACCACGGGGAAAAGCGTCTTCCATTCACTATTTAAGTGCATAGATGACTTACTGCTTTCTGCTGCCCCTGTTTTTCGATACAGGTGCATGATAATGGTCCATTCTAAATCAAAACAAAATTCACAAACAAATGATTTAGTATATGTAAAGACGAGATGAAATCAAGAATAGTCTGATGGCTGACAATATTAGCCTGTCACTTGTGAATTATGTGTCACTTGTGAATGATGCCTAGCATAAGAAACAATGTAGCCTAGCTCATAGGCCTATATGTTTCAATAAGGTTTTGTATCACAACTAAAGTGGCCAAATAACTGATTCAAATTAAGCACAGTTAGGCTCTTACAACCCTTGTAAAGCGGATAACTGGCATGTGAGTTTCAATTTTGGGGAAGATAATTTTCACCATAAACATGCACATTTATAATAAAAGCATTACGTGCATAATTGCATTTGATAATGGTGTTTTCCGCTAATGGAATATTCACGCTTATAGCCTCCTACCATGTGCTTATAATGTGAAGAAATAGCCTAATAGTTTATCAACATTTTATACAACGGGTGGGTCTAATGCTGATTGTTTTAAAAGCGCATTCTAACTGGTGTCTATTACCACCAGCTAAATCTATGACATTTAAATGCCTATTTACTCTGTTCCATCTGACTGCACAATCCCTTGTCTCATCAGCCCAGTAAGGTAAATTATAAAATTGATCTCCGCTATAAAAAGCATCTCGACATTATCTCACATTTCTTTTAGACCTAACATTTAGTTTAACAGTGGAGATTTGTAGAAACCTTACGGTCTGTCTTTCCGACATTTGAAAAATTGTTTCAATATTCAAATTCGATCTCCAACTGTCCCATAGTAATGTAATGAACGTGTAGGGGTTGGGACGAGAAGGAGGCAGGCAGCGTTTCTCAGCCAGTCGAAATCATGAATCCGCTGGCATAATTTATTATATATATATACACACACACACAAATGTCAATTAAAAAAAGGTGCAGGTAGTTTGCAGTCTTTCCAGCTTCAGTTTGAAGTTGTTAGCTGTGTTGTTGGCTAGCTCCTCTGAAGTGTCCTAATGAGTGAGCACATTTTCCATGCCAGGCGAGGTTGTCTCATTAGCTCATTGTTATGGATGTTATGGATGTATCCAAATAAATGTCATTAGAAAACAGCTTAAACAAATGCAGCTACTGTTGTTATTCTGTCTGCACTGTTTGACATGACTGTAAGTTAGTCGTAGTTGGCCAGCTAGTAAGCCAGGGATAAGAACGTTGCCAGCCAGTACGGCAATGGAACATATAGAACGAACGACTGGGTCGTGTCTCTAGCAAACCTAGATTTGTGTTGTGACTATATCTTGTGAAAGGATGAAATAGTATGAATAAATTAATCAAAATAACATTTTGAATCAATATGTTGATCAATATTTTAACATGTTGGTAACCCATTGTATAAAAGCGATAATGCCCTTTATTTCTTGCAGAGAATAGAGTAGGTCAACCTTTGTACTATGGGGGACAGTAGATTGACATAGGCTAGTACTTTTGCTGTTTGTTAGGCCTACTCATCTTGTTGGCTGACAAAGTAAATGTGGACAGTTTTTCCAATATCTTCAATATGCATCTTGGAATTGGATAAGGACGCGAGCAGTTGCCTCCCCGATGTGTCTGTCTTCACTTGTAACCTGCGAGAAAGACCCGATCGCGTGATGGAGTGCGCAGCACTCGAGGAGAAGGGCACAACAGCCACTGGACACAAACGGCATGTTTTTTTTTTTTTAGGGTGCATTACGGCAACACAAAGGGGATGCCGCTGTGAAATTCTAAGCATTATCAAGTGCTTGTCAAATTGTGAATGAGAGACTGATGTAGTGTGTACAACCTGTGCAACAAAAAAAAAACAAAGCAGAGCTCATGTCTTTCTAGCACCTTTTTTCAAATAATCATGCAGCCTTAATGTATTAAAAATCTAAACATATAGCCCAACATTTGTAGAACAATTACATTTACATTAATAACTCTAAATTAAGCATATAAGAATACCCATTTCTTAACCACTCAACACAGAATAGCCACATGTGCACTACCTCAAATCGTTTGAACAGAACTGTGGACACCTGTTCGTTGAACACCTCATTGCAAAATCATGGGAATTAATATGGAGTTGGTCACCCCCCTTTGCTGCTATAACAGCCTCCACTCTTCTGGAAAGGCTTTCCAGTAGATGTTGGAACATTTGCTGCGGGGACTTGCTTCCATTCAGCCACGAGCATTAATGAGGTCGGGCACTGATGTTGGGCGATTAGGCCTGGCTCGCTGACTGCGTTCCAATTCATCCCAAAGGGGTTAAGGTCAGGGCTCTGTGCAAGCCAGTCAAGTTCTTCCACACCGATCTCGACAAAACCAGTTTGGTACGGACCTCGCTTTGTGCACGGGGGCGTTGTCATGCTGAAACAAAGGACCTTCCCCAAACTGTTGCCACAAAGTGGAAGGCTCAGAATCGTCTAGAACGTCAGATTTCCCTTCACTGGAAAGATTTTTACACGCTTCAGCACTCTGTGGTCCCATTCTGTGAGCTTGTGGCATAAAATTTTGCGGCTAAGCCCTTTTTGCTCCTAGACGTTTCCACTTCACAATAACAGCACTTACAGTTGACCGGGGAAGCTCTAGCAGGGCAGAAATTTGACAAACTGACTTGTTGGAAAGGAGGCATGCTATGACGGTTCCACGTTGAAAGTAATTTGAGCTCTTCAGTAAGGCCATTCTACTGCCAATGTTTATCTATGGAGATTTACATGGCGGTGTGCTTGAGTTTATACACCTGTCGGCAACGGGTGTGGCTGAAATAGCTGAATCCACTAATTTGAAGGGGTGTCTACATACATTTGTGTAAGTATTAAAAGCCCGACTGAGTTCCAAAAAAACAAAATTCTGGTTCCGGATCCAGACAGTGGTCCACTAGTTGAATATGACTGGAGTAGTCTGTTTGTTTGTGTGTGTGTTCAGTATGGATAGGGAAGTGAAAGACGATAATGTCTTTAAAAAACTTGTTTTATTTTTTTAAATGTAGCTTTAGGGATTGGCTTACACGTGTATTGGTCTTCCCCATACTGAGTATTCTTTCACTGATAAGTGTTGTCCCAGTCATAATTTGACCTCTTACCCTATTGAGGCGAATCAAAGAAACATGTTCGGAGTCTTGCTGAGGTGTCAGGACATTGACTGGTGGTAGTATATTTCTTAGATTCTCTGAGAATTGTACCTTAAAACACTAACAGGAATAGAAAATGGCTGTTTGAGGTTGATGGGCATGGGGCCATATTTCTGTGTTACACTAACTGATGTAGGGAAAACATACCTCAGCAGAACCTTGTGGTTTCCACACTTTCATTTCATGTGTGTGCAGATCGTGTTATGCTTCTCAGAGGTAGTAGTAGCGCGAACATTGAGAGGTTTGACTTGGGGGTGGTGCTTGGCGACGTGCGTTTTGTTGTTGTTTAGGTGTAACGTCTATGACGCACAGAGGACAGGCGGAAAATATCTCTTTCCAGACAATTTGTGCTGAGTGTTCCTTGAAGGTATACAAGCATTGTTTGGGGTCTGTTCTTTTGAACTCAGTCAATTTAGGGAATTCTATGGAAATGCATTTTATGAAGAAAAAAAAATGAAAAAAAAAAAACTCCAATGTTTCATACCTGAATAGCATTTTGTTGTGATGGCATTGACCCACTGAATGAAGAATATATTCAACCCACTATGCAAATCTATTAGTACTGGAAATCAAGATTGCAGTGCTTATGTCTCATCTAAAGCTACACTCTTAAAAAAGAAAAAAGGTTACCAAATGGTTCAGCAGTCCCCATAAGAGAACCATTGACAATACATTTATTTTTATTTTTAGATTTGAGTCATTTAGCAGATGCTCTTATCCAGAGCGACTTACAGGAGCAATTTAGGGTTAAGTGGCAGATATTTCACCTAGACCGCTCAGGGATTCAAACCAGCAAAATCTTGGCTACTGGCCCAATGCTCTTAACCACTAGGCTACCTGTCGCCTCAGCCAAGTACCAGGTAAAACCCTTTGCTTCTAGATAGAACCCTCTCTCAAAATGATTCTTCAAAGGGTTCTCCTACGGGGACAGCCAAATAACCCGTTTTTAGGTTGTAGATAGCCTTTCATACACTCTTAGAGCCGAACACTCAGAACCTATTTTTCCAAGGGGATTTCTCTTGATCAGCTAAAAAAAAGTCAGAGGGATGATAGATGGGGGTTTTACTGTCTTTCTCTGAATACAGTAGGCTGAATTACACTGTTGAGCTGACGTTTGTTTGTGCTGTAGTTGTCATTGTGGTGATTTAAAGGGTATCGCGTGGGTTTTCAAGACTGAATCACCCCCCTGTCATTGGTCACAGACAAAGACTGAAAGAGAAATCAGGTTTCACATGTTCACATCAAAACTTTCCGTTTTGTCACAGAGGCCTTGAGAGAATCTGCGGCATTTTGCAAAACCAGATAAAAATATGGCAAGATGCATGTGGTGTTTGAGACACATTTTGCAAAGAACTGGGTTCAGATCACAGAAACTGCTAAAGCTAAAGAAAGGAACAAATTAAGGGGTACAGAGGGCAAGTCCATTCATGGTTTTGTTCGTTAGGATACACTGTAGCAAAACAAGCATTTCTTATTGAATAAGTTCAGCTAATACCTCCCTGTTTCCCTCTTTCTTACATTTTGTGCCTAATAAACACGGCCCATGTAGGCCTGGTCTATTTACAGTAAATGTCTCCTTGTTCCTACTGTCATAGTAGATTTTGTTTTTTGCTGATGGCAGACCTGATACTTCATACACACACCTGATGGCAGACTTTCTCTGTGTGTGCTGTGTCGGTTGTGGTGGAATTATTCTAATCAAAGACCATTTTAGACTTCCTCAAAACAATCAAACATTATTATTTAATTACTGCAGTAAAGGAGCTTGTCAACGACCCACCTGTGGCTGATTTAGTTGAGAGCCCAACCAGCAGGTCTAAGCCACAGCATTTTATAGAAAAGTCCATCCTCTTGAACGTTCATGACATTTCACAGATAAGAGTGTATACAAAGGTACATTGTGCTCTCATGCAACAGACATCAAGATTTACATGGCACCAAATATCTCTCTCTAGTTCATTTACTGCTTGCTTATACAGGAATACTAATGCAACAGACCTAGGTCCTTTCCTTTAAAAAGAAAATGGAGGTTGGGTCTCCTTGGCACCGACAGGCAAGGCACACACACTATTCATGGAATGTTGTCTTATCACCAAGCCATCGTAAATCTACTGTTGACGTTCAATCTCAGAGGTTTCTCTCTCTTCACACCGACACATGAGAGTTAAGAACTCTTTTGTTGCCTCTAAATAGAAAAAAAAAAAAGTGAGTACTAGTATAAGATTACATTCTTATATAAGAGTAATGTGATTAACGTGTTGTAATTCTACGACACGGTGGAGAGCAATGACAGTACAGTGGGTTCAGGTTACTCAAGGATGTACAGTGTCTGGAAAACCCCCTTTGAAGTTAAATACTTCCTTATTGGTCAATACACTATACATTCTAAGGAGAAAGTAGGGCAAACCTAAAAGGCTCTGCATGGTCAATCCGAATCTGCGTTTGGCCGTACAGCATTTACGACGATACGGCCTCTGCAGAGGTCAGAGCATTCTTACTACTTGTGCTTTGCAGAGCAATTGAGCAGACCTGTTGTCAAGGAACTGAGTTTGTGTGTTTGCAGGAATTCCTGCCCCCGCCTACCATCAACCAATCATGTCAATGCGGAGCTATACGGAGCCCTCCGCATTGTTACAAAATTTGGGAGGCACGCCATCGCCTTACAAAGCTCGATTGGGCCTCCGGATGCTCCACAATTGCGTCACACCCTCCGTACAGAGCCTCCGGACCGTATTTCCGGATCAAGCATAAATCCGCTATTAGCCTCATGTTCTCCCCATGCTCTATTTGTGTTTCTGAGAAACCACCATATCTTGACAGAACGCACTTTCAAAAAGCTCTTAGAGAAAATCATTTTATTTAGTTTTATTTCACATTTATCCGTTAAGTTCGATAAATGTAAATGTTGTGTTTAAAAAAATGTTTAATAGTATTTTTATTGACAGGGATATACATTAAATGAGAGGGAGACAGAGACCCACTGGGCACACCACGTCATTTCAACATGAATAATATTTGGTTGAGTCGTTGATCAATGAGATTACAACCTAGATTCACCCACTCAAAAAGACAGCCAAAAGTTAGTTGAATTTTCAATGTGCTATCACCATGCTTTCAACCATCTTTAAAAGGACAACCAAATTCCAATGGAAAAACAATGTCAGATTTTTGGCTTACTTGTCACCCAAATGTCTAAAACTGGGCTTTCGCCCATTTTTTAAAAGCACATCCGAAGTTCAAATGGGAATATGATGTCAGATATTTTGTTTATTTATACAACAGATTGTGTTGTCCACTGTGCTTAATCTAGTAGCAAAACCAAATGACCTGGATTGCAGTTGAGATTACGTTAAAAGTACATGGTGCAAGTGATCAATGCCGTTCCAGATTCTACGCATATTACAGCAATTGTGAAGATCTCCACAGACCTGCGACACTCGATGCATGCTATCGTGAACATGCAAGCTTTTATATGATTACATAACTTTTATAGTTTCCGAAACCTCAATATGGTTACTGAATGGATGTGGATGTGTTACTCGTTTTTAAGATTGAATGTTAGATGACTTAATATTATTGAATTGTGTTTGGTTGACAACGCAACCAAATATCAACATTTTAAGGAGATGTATCTACTGCTGTCCATCTGAGCAACTGGCTTAGCCCTATTCTTTAAGTTCGATTTTTGCTTGAGATGTTGACGGGAATCAAACACAAACTATTATTTGGAAAACCAACAAATGAAAGCTAGTCAATGGTACAGATAGCACTATCCAAGCAGAAGATATCTCATTCAAATGTTGATATCTGGTTGCGTTGTCAACCAAACACAATTCAATAGTATTAAGTCATCAACCTTAAAATGAGTATCACATCCATGGCCATATTGAGGTGACTGAAACTATAAAAGTCATGTTATACAATTCAATATCCTACAATTTTAAATCAATCAGAGCTTGAAACACTAAGCCTATGTGTTGTAAAAAAAATAATATTTTAACAATAGCTGATGACTTTTAGTCCTAAATAGAATCATTTGAGTGATAAAGTATGGTCACATTTAATTTGCTCTGTTAAACCTACCCTTTTGGCATGACTTCGACAGCAACAGTAAATCTATTTTTTTTATGTGGAGATTACTCCACAATCATTCTCACTACAGTGCATTGGTATTAGTCAGTGACAAAAATAGCTAGGCAAGGCTGGGTAGGATTAAAATCCTGGATGGGAGACCAAAGGGTAGCTGTAGATAGATCAATTCTCCAGTAGGAGGTGCTGCCCAGCCTATGCTCAAAAAAATAAAGGGAACACTAAAATAACACATCGTAAATCTGAATGAATGAAATATTCTTATTAAATACTTTTTTCTTTACATAGTTGAATGTGCTGACAACAAAATCACACAAATTAGCAATGGAAATCAAATTTATCAACCCATGGAGGTCTGGATTTGGAGGTCCCGAGGTCCACAGGTGGAGGGGGGGGGGCTTACAGCCCAACACCGTGCAGGACATTTGGGATTTGCCAGAGAACACCAAGATTGGCAAATTCGCCACTGGCGCCCTGTGCTCTTCACAGATGAAAGCAGGTTCACACTGAGCACGTGACAGAGTCTGGAGACGCCGTGGAGAACGTTCTGCTGCCTGCAACATCCTCCAGCATGACCGGTTTGGCGGTGGGTCAGTCATGGTGTGGGGTGGCATTTCTTTGGGGGGCCGCACAGCCCTCCATGTGCTCGTCAGAGGTAGCCTGACTGCCATTAGGTACCGAGATGAGATCCTCAGACCCCTTGTGAGACCATATGCTGGTGCGGTTGGCCCTGGGTTCTTCCTAATGCAAGACAATGCTAGACCTCATGTGGCTGGAGGGTGTCAGCAGTTCCTGCAAGAGGAAGGCATTGATGCTATGGACTGGCCCGCCCGTTCCCCAGACCTGAATCCAATTGAGCACATCTGGGACATCATGTCTCGCTCCATCCAGCCACGTTGCATCACAGACTGTCCAGGAGTTGGCAGATGCTTTAGTCCAGGTCTGGGAGGAGATCCCTCAGGAGACCATCCGCCACCTCACCAGGAGCATGCCCAGGCGTTGTAGGGAGGTCATACAGGTACGTGGAGGCCACACACACTACTGAGCCTCATTTTGACTTGTTTTAAGGACATTACATCAAAGTTGGATCAGCCTGTAGTGTAGTTTTCCACTTTAATTTTGAGTGTGACTCCAATTCCAGACTTCCATGGGTTGATAAATTTGATTTCCATTGATAATTTTTGTGTGATTTTTGTTGTCAGCACATTCAACTATGTAAAGAAAAAAGTATTTAATAAGAATATTTCATTCTTTCAGATCTAGGATGTGTTATTTCAGTGTTCCCTTTATTTTTTTGAGCAGTGTATTTTTTTCTTCTGATAGTGGATATAACCTTAAAGATCTGACATTGTTTTAAAGGTACAAATTCAACATATTTTATATAAGGTTTGTCTATGTTGAAAATTGGTTACCATGATATAATCCTGTGGTTGAAATGTTACCCTCAAAACAACAGTGTAAGTTAAATACGGTGACAAATTACAATGAAACCGCTTTGATTCAACAAGTTTGTGCCCAGTAGAAGTGCAGTGGGACTGGGTTTAGATCGCATACAGGCAGGGGCCTGCATATGTCAAGCGGTGTAGACAGCAGTAGCATAATATTGCAGCGAATTCAGGGGGTTAGCCCGCACCAGAATTCAAACCCAGGTCCAGCGACTGTCAACCCAACACATTATCAGTTTCGCTAAGAGATTCAAATATCGTGTGTGTGTGTGTGTTTCAGATAAAATACAAAGCCTACCCTCTGCTCATGGCCGGGGTCATCTCCACTAGCCTCAGAGAGGAGCGTCGTATCATCGCCTCAGCCAACATACCGGAACAGGTGTGTCACTCTGTTATGTCACCAGGAAACCTCCATGATTTTCCCCCTCTTATCTTTCTTTCCTCAAAATACCTGGGAAAACAGAGGCAGGAAGAGTTTAGACTAAAGTGCAACCGAAAGGCCAGTGTGTGTGCATACAGATGTAGCATCTTAATTTGATCACCCTGTTGCTGGAGAACATTCTCACAATGCAGGAAATGTTAAACTTGTAGTGTATTTTAGGTTTTAAAAGGCTTCAAAAGTTTGTCATGATCCTTTACAAAAAATGTATCGACCCCATTTAATATAATCCACATAATAATTTGCATCCTGTTGCTGCAGGATTATTTTCCTGCTGTAGGAAACTGGCTCAAATTTTAAGATCCTACGTGTGTGTGTGGTTAACCTCTATCTTCTTGACAGGGCCCGTTGGAGAAGTCTGTACAGAATTCCGTGGCCTTCGAGAGACAGAAGAACATGGACAAAAGGGTGGTCGTGATCAGGAGTAGTGTGCAGATGCTGGACCCGGCAGTGAAATGTTTAGAGGACATGCAAGATGACTTTGACTTACGCTTCAAAACTATCCAGTCTCGAGGTCAGCTATCTGGCCAATCTGAAATCAACTTCCAGCTCCTATCCCCTATGGAATCCCCTAAGATCTGAGATGATTTGATAGCTCTCATATAATATCGGATAGCTGTAAGTAATATGGCAATAGCTGTGTCTTACCCTCTGGTGGCCTGATGTGGTGGAATGATTGAATAACTAAGGGTAAGACTTTACTTAAGCCCTGCAGGTGTAATGCATTATGATGCGGTTATAATGCACTGTAAGACTTATCGTGAGCATATAGGCTTAAAATGGGCAATTTGGGATTTGAAAAACAACATAGCGATCACCACCTTTTTGTTATATTCTTCAATAATCAATGGCTATACTGCATTAATTTGAAAGTCTAAAAATGTACATACAAATCCCAGATTGCCCCTTTAAAGTGTTACCAAAGTTATCCCCCCCCCCCCCCCCGCTGTCATATTAGATGTGCTTGTGTCCCTCAGATCAGGCGGACAGGAACACAGAGCGGATGGAACAGGAAGTGGCCCGACTGCAGGAGGTTCTCAACAACCTGGACTTTAAGAGGAAGGTGTGGGGACACTGTAACATACATACATTTAGATAAACCAGCTATGTTTGTCAGCTGCACCTTTTTACTCTCTATGGCTGTAAACAGTCAAAGCCCTTATCTGGGAGTGAATATGCATTTATTTGAATTGGTGCCACCATTTGCCATTTATAACTGTGTTAGGTACTTATGCAATTGCTGTCTGATGCAGTTTAAGTCTATACAACTCTATGAATATTTATCTACATTATATATATACGATTGTTAGACTTTCCTTTTTTGGGGCCTGCGACATGTGGAGCGCACCGAGGCATCAAGCACAATACTGCAAGTTTGATTTAACACTGCAAAACAGTTCAGTGAGTTACGATATCAAAGAATATTAATTGAATTTGATTTGTGATTATACTACTTACATCAATTAGTGCATACATAATCATATGGATTGGCCCAAGTGGGAATCGAACCCACAACCCTGGCGTTGCGCGCACCATGCACTTGCCAACTGAGTCACACAGCAGTTCCGGACCAGCATTGAGATTTTATTGTTCCGCCACAGGAGATCCTGTCTAAAATGAGTGACGTGATGAAAGAGATTGACGCTCTGATAGCCTCCCAGCTGAACCCAGAGCTGATGGAGTGGAAACGCAGGCAGCAGATCAACTGTATAGGTGGCCCACTGCTCACTGGACTGGACCAGCTCCAGAACTGGTAAAACGCACATGTGCAGGAATGCATGCACACGTACATATACCGTACACACACACAGAATCCGTCATTTTCAGATCAGCTTTGCTATCACTTAAGGGGTGGGCAATTCCAGTCCTCGAGGGCCTGATTGGTGTCAGTTTTTCCCCAGCCCCAACTAACACACCTGACTCCAATAATCACCTAATCATGATCTCCAGTTTAGAATGCAATTTTGATTAATCAGCTGTGTTTGCTAGGGATGGAGAAAAAGCGTGACGCCAATCAGGCCCCGAGACACTGTTCTTAACTCATAATCCTAAAACACAGTAACTTGGGACCTCTCTCTCTTTCTCTCTCACTCACAGGTTTACTCTGACGGCCCAGAGTCTGTTCCAGATGAAACGTCAGCTGGACAAACTGGGAGAACTTATCCTGAAGGTGACCTATACGAGCGACCCCATCTCGTTGCAGAGACCGCAGCTGGAGGAGCAGGTCAAATACCTCATCGACCAACTCATCAAAAGGTACTAACCTCAAAACCACACACCTCTGGTCAGATACCTACCCTTATCTAACTAAATGCATATGTCAGACTACTTTAGAGTCAGCGGCGCACCAGTTCAAACGAAGCATAAACTGTCTGCCAGTCTCCCTTTGGTTAAATGACCAGACTTGTGAATTTAGAAAGGCTGAACATAAATGGAAGGCCTGCAAACTTTAGGATGCAACCACACTTGTAAATGCAAATAATTTAATAAAATATCCATCACAAAATAATTATCCCGAAAAAACTGGACGCATAGGGAAGCATTAATGGTCTTGTTGACAGGGAAATGGACTTGACTTATATTGCCTCCACCCAAATCTATCAACTGCTCTCATGCTATTGTCGTTCTCTTGTGTGCCATCTTTGTGTCGTCCTTTGTACAATGTCCACAGCTCATTTGTGGTGGAGAAGCAGCCATGGATGCCAACCCACCCCCAGAAACCTCTCATCATTAAGACCGGGGTGCAGTTCACCACCAAAGTCAGGTACAGTATCTGTATCAAGATGCAACACAACTCAATTGTGATTTTCAATTTGTTGTGTGTGTGTGTGCATATTAAATGTGTGTTTTTAGTCAGTATCTCTGTTTTGATCACGTTGTATATCCAGATTGCTGGTCAAACTCCCAGAGGTGGATTATCAACTCAAAGTGAAGACGATATTTGACAAGTAAGACATCCGCAAAAGCATTTTAATCTCCATCTTTTAGCCAATGTTTGTACACTGGTGGCAATGTAACACAGAAATATTGTGGCACATTCACTTTGAAGGGTGAGCGAACCAGTGGTTGCTCTTTGCAAGCTCTGTTACACATACTGTGTGTGAACATGTCACGGATATACTGTGTTCTATAAACAATGTTTCATAGACATCCATTAGCAAGCTGGCACTACAATACGGAGTAATTTAGCTTTTTTCTATATTATTTTCCCCTGTGTGTAGGTACCTCCCCCCTGGCAGAGTGTGAGTATACTTGTGTGGACTGTTCAGTGGGAATTTCCTTCTACTGTTATTTAGGCCAATATCAAGTGACGTGTGTAGGGATGAGGTAGAACAGTGACCAAAAAGAGCGATACGAGAAGCCATTTTTGATTACAAATCAGATGACCCGGTTTAAATGATTGGAATGATCAGTTGCCTGGAATTCACCTTGAAATTGAGTTGTTTTTACCTCTGCATGCGTTTGCCATGTATCTTAGCTCATTGTGTGTGTGTGTGTGTGTGTTTAGTTCAGACTTAACTGTGGCTTTACCGCATCCCTCTCCCTTCAGACATCGTCAGTTCTTCATCCTGACTTCCACCACCAAAGTAATGGACGTGGAGGAATCATCTAATGGCTGTCTATCTGTAGAGTTCAGACACTTGGTAATTTCTCACCTTCACTGTCCCCACTAACATATTCATAATAATTTCAAACTCAAATCTGTTAATTCACAGGTTTAGTGAAACTCAAAACTGATTTAGTCCAGTGGGACTGGCTGCAGCAGCCATACTGGACGTATGCAACTGTTTGCAGTGACCCTGTTGTTATATCGCAAAAATGATTTATTATGATCGCTCTGGCCTAGCTGTACATGAAATTGTATGAATAGTTCATTTTATTATTAATTTCTGTATATTTATCTTCAGCAGCTGAAAGAGAAGAAATATGTTAACGGTACAAAGGTGAATGAGGTGAGGGGAAATATGACAGTTGAACAGTAATTTTTGTTTCTCCCTAAATGATGGTTAAGGGTCAGTGACTCAAGCCTATCAAAAGGTTACACTCTAGCACAGTGAACTTTAGGAAAGCTTGACCTTCGAAACTTGACCTTCAGATTTGTTTGCGGTTGACACTAGTTTCCACAGCCACAAACTCAAAAACGCTGCCTATT
This sequence comes from Oncorhynchus clarkii lewisi, assembly GCF_045791955.1. Classification (NCBI taxonomy): domain Eukaryota; kingdom Metazoa; phylum Chordata; class Actinopteri; order Salmoniformes; family Salmonidae; genus Oncorhynchus; species Oncorhynchus clarkii. The sequence goes on along the minus strand of NC_092149.1, from coordinate 50,495,505 downwards.
CCTTCTTAAAATCTGATTTTGAAACCTAACAGTAACCACACTGCGAACCTTATACCTTAAATTAAGCAAATATTTGTTTTATGAATTTTTGCGATATAGCCAAATTGGACTTTTTGACTGTGGTTACTAGTGCAAACCTTGTTTTGTTTTCCATGTTAGCCTTTTTAGAAATGCTTTGGGGAGAAACTAAGTCTTTAAATGACAACTACAAAAAATATAAATTCTGGTCAACCAGAGGTCATTTAATTCAAGTGATTGGACACTGAGGTGAATTAAGAGTTTAATAATTCTGATTTATTTAGAGGTCAATTACTTTTCCTGAGGTGATATCGTTTAAAAAAACACAACTCAAACACTTCCATTAAGAAAAAGTAGTTGCTTTCTTAAAACGGTAGAGGGCAACATTACCATGGTTTTAAAGTTTTCCCCTCAATTTGAAGTTTTTTTTAAATATTTTTTTTTACTCCTTTTCAGGACAATAGTGTGTTTGTTTGTATACGTTTCGAGATGGCACCATTTTACCGCAGATGAAAAACCTTGTTAACTCTTTCTGAGTTAAAAAAAAATCATAGATAAACTCATTTTTGTATATATTTTTTATTTGACCTTTTTTTATTCACATGACCCAACAAAACTCAGGTCAAGCCTTCCCTCACATGCTCTTAGGATACAGGATCCTTATTTCATCCAGAAATGTACTTAATAAATGCCACTATCAAACTTAGCCCGATTACTCATATACTGAAGAGAAAATATGATTACTTCATAGATGGTTTTCCCAGCCTTGTTATGGAATGCTGTTCTTTGTTAAATAGGACAAATTCCTTATCCTTGTTGATAGTTTGTCATTGAAATGTATGACACTTTTTAGTGGGTCACTCACTGAACAAAAATGGTTTTGTAGCCCTTGGCTATTGTATTTAATGTGTTCTGAGGAAAAGGTTTAGTAAAGTGTGTGTGTGTGTGTGTGTGTGTATTCTGCTGGTTCCAGGGTCCTCTCTCTGTGACGGAGGAGCTCCACTCCCTCAGCTTCGAGGCCCAGTTCAACATACAGGGCATTAACATCGACCTGGAGGTCAGTCAGTCTACACACTCCTTCACACATCCTGAATACGACACACACACTCCCACACACATTCTTACAATACTCCACATATAGTCCCTCACACACGCCTTAGAACCCCCACATAGCATAAATTGTCAGTTATTATTAGTCCTTGTTTAATGTTAAGGAATATGTTATGTAGTTTAGGTCTTAGGAGCGTGACTAGATACTGTCGTGTCTTTACTATCATTAACTGAAGACTGATAGTTTTTATCAAAGATTCTCTGTAATTAGTTACTGCGCGATCAACTGATTAATCACGTAACTAATTAACTAGAAAGTCGGGGCACCAAGGAAAAATATTCAGATTACAAAGTTATCATTTCCTAAAATAACTTTTCAGATATTGTATCTGATCAATTAGTCTTCGAATTAATGAATTATTTACTTTACCTCATGTTAGTCTCATTCCAAACGTCGTAAGTTGTTGGTTATCTGCATGAACCCAGTCTTCACTATGAGTCATCCATACATCAATTGTCTTAAATAATTGATTTATTACTAAGTAATTCACAGAAATGCATAAACAAACAAACAAAGGTAAATGTAATGATAGGAGGATGTGCCCTAGTGGGCTAAACCGGCATGGCGGCTTGTTAGACAAAGGAGAAGTGTGTCGTCTTGATCGTTGGTGAAAAGTCTTTCTTTTGTAGAATTGTCAGTCACTCTCACTCTCTCTCTCTGTCTTGGTTAGAGGGGATAGTTCAAAGTGACATTCGTTATAGAATGGATGTTTTGGCGGTTGTTGTTCTTTGCATTCAATGATACCGAATTCCTAGCTGCAGACTAGTAATTAATATCAAAGACATGTTCTCATTCTGTTGGTATCGATAGTTTAAGAGTTTAACCACGTGGTATGGTTGAAAGATTCTGCAACCTTCAGCCATCTCGTAATTGAGGTAAGCACGGTCTGGTGATAATTTCTCAAAGTTGTGTTTTATTCAGAATGGCAGAAAAGGGCTGTCCCAGGATGTCTGACCCTAACTGGGCTCAGGGGCGGTCCTCGATTTAGTTCAAATCCAATTCCCTTTTTGAGTTTTCCTTCATTAAACAGTCCCAAATCACATTGTAAAATTGTGTAAACAGTATCATACTCACTCATTCATCTTATACAACAATTAGATAAAGTAAACCTTATATCTGGGGCTATTATATAAACAGCGTTATGGTAATGTGGCCACACCGTCTCCCATGGGCTTCCCAAGTTGTGACAAACGGACCAGTTCGTAGCTGGATTCTTCACCGATCTTTTACCCTTTCTCCGGAACATGAAATTTGTTCGTACCTCAAGTTCTGTGAGGCGGAAGGATTTCCTTTGTCTCCATGAAAAACGACTCTCTATAACTGTGTCCATGAGGTCTTCTCAGGAATTTACGACCTCTGACCACAGCAGCCTAGTTGAAGGAGGCAAGGGGGAGGCAGGGAGAGGGGGATGGACTTGCTATACCCAAAGAGGCCAACGTCATGACAATACTTCAACCCTCCATCCCCAGGGGGCAGCACCAGCCGGGTCTAAATGCTGAGCCAAGCCTTTTTAAGCCCACAAGTGCAGGCAATCAAGGTGTTTGTCAGTCAGAGCCGTGAGGCTGCTTGTTTCTTTGGTGGACATGAGGCCTTTCGTTTGGTGTAGAGTCTGTTTGGGTATGCCTGTCTCTAGTTTTCCCTTTTGTATGTTTATTTTCGTCACCATCAGAACAAATTATAATATGCATGGCCTGGCTGACCAAGAGGTCAAGACGGAGCTGGCCCTGAACTCTGTACTTTTGCTGTCTCCTGGGTACATGCATTCAATACCTGGTCGCATATGCTTACTTCTCATATTAATGCACACAGTCAGGTTACAGAACAATTAGTTAAGCCTAGGGCCCATAGACCCAGCAAGTAACGGTATGATGTCTATTCAGTTCCGTAAAGGCAAGCATATACTTTCTGTGTGCAGTCAGGTCCATAATTATTGGCCTCCTTGCAGGCTCAAGAAAATGGAAACATTTATATTTTATACTAATACAGTTGCTCAATACAATTGTTTAACAAGTAATAAACTCTGCAAAAAAAGAAATGTCCTCTCAATGTCAACTACGTTCATTTCTAGCAAACTTAACATGTGTAAATATTTGTATGAACATAACAAGATTCAACAACTGAGACAATCTGAACAAGTTCCACAGACATGTGACTAACAGAAATGGAATAATGTGTCCCTTAACAAAGGCGGGGGGGTCAAAAGTAACAGTCAGTATCTGGTGTAGCCACCAGCTGCATTAAGTGTTGCAGTGCATCTCCTCCTCCTGGACTGCACCAGATTTGCCAGTTCTTGGGGTAACATCTCACAGCAATCTTCTACCGAGGCACCTGCAAGTTCCCGGACATTTCTGGGGGGGAAATGGCCCTAGCCCTCACCCTCTCATCCAACAGGTCCCAGACTTGCTCAATGGGATTGAGATTCGGGCTCTTCGCTGGCCATGGCAGAACACTGACATTCCTGTCTTGCAGGAAATCGCGCATAGAATGAGCAGTATGGCTGGTGCCATTGTCATGCTGGAGGGTCATGTCAGGATGAGCCTGCAGGAAGGGTACCACATGAGGGAGGAGGATGTCTTCCCTGTAATGCACAGCGTTGAGATTGCCTGCAATGACAACAAGCTCAGTCCGATGATGCTGTGACACACCGCCCCAGACCATGACGGACCCTCCATCTCCAAATCGATCCCGCTCCAGAGTATAGGCCTCGGTGTAATGCTCATTCCTTCGACGATAAACGCAAATCCAATCATCACCCCTGGTTAGACAAAAACGCAACTCGTCAGTGAAGAGCACTTTTTGCCAGTCCTGTCTGGTCCAGCGACGGTGGGTTTGTGCCCATTGTTGCTGGTGATGTCTGGTAAGGACCTGCCTTACAACTGGCCTACAAGTTCTCAGTTTAGCCTCTCAGCCTATTGCGGACAGTCTGAGCACTGATGGAGGGATTGTGCATTCTTGGTGTAACTCGGGCAGTTGTTGTTGCCATCCTGAACCTGTCCCACAGGTGTGATGTTAGGATGTACCGATCCTGTGCAAATGTTTTTACACGTGGTCTGCCACTGCGAGGACGATCAGCTGTCTGTCCTGTCTGCCTGTAGCGCTGTCTTAGGCCTCTCACAGTACAGACATTGCAATTTATTGCCCTGGCCACATCTGCAGTCCTCATGCCTCCTTGCAGCATGCCTAAGCACGTTCACACAGACTGTGACCTTAATTGGCTACAGTCTGTAAGCTGTTAGTGTCTTCATGACCGTTCCACAGGTGCTTGTTCATTAATTGTTCATTGTTCATTGAACATTCATGGGAAAGTGTTTAAACCCTTTACAATGAAGATCTGTGAAGTTATTTGGATTTTTACGAATTATCTTTGAAAGAGGGTCCTGAAATGGACGTTTCTTTTTTTGCTGAGTTAGCTAATTATTGGCACCCTTGTTTTCAGTACTCTAGCACTTTACCCTTGCAAGGATAACGCAGCATTTTTAAAAACTGTTTTATGAGATTGGAGAACACATTGGGAGGGATCGTGTGTGTGTGTGTGTGTCTCTCTCTCTCTCTGCAGACCTGCTCTTTTCCTCTGGTGGTCATCTCCAATGTTAGCCAGCTGACTGGAGGCTGGGCCTCCATCATGTGGTACAACATGCTGACTGACGAACCCAGGGTGAGCTGACGACACACACTACCATTGTTTTAGGTGTTATCTTTTATTATACTCTCTAACCCTCCCCCTCTGCCTTTCTCGCTCTCTCTCTCAAAATTCAATTCAAGGGGCTTTGTTGGCATGGGAAACATATGTTAACTTTGCCAAAGCAAGTGAATAGATCATATACAAAAGTTAAATAAACAATAGATGAAAAACATTGCACTTATAAGTTCCAAAAAAATAAAGGCATTTCAAATGTCGTGTATGTTCAAATTGTTAAAGTAGAATAGGGAAAATAAATAAATATGGGTTGAATTTACAACAGTGTTTGTTCTTCACTGGTTTCCCTTTTCTTGTGGCAACAGGTCACAAATCTTGCTGCTATGATGGCATACTGTGGTATTTTACTAAGTGGATATGGGGGTTGTTTTTGAATTCTCTCTCTCTAGAACCCGGACTTCTTTGCCAGTCCTCCGCGGGCCAGTTGGGGCCAGCTCTCTGAAGTGCTGAGTTGGCAGTTCTCGACTTTCACTGGGCGGGGCCTCAACAGGGAGCAGCTGTGCATGCTGGGAGAGAAACTCATGGGTACAGCAGCCTAGTTGTACACATTTCATTAGAGCATAAAACTCTTGGCATACATGCCCAGTTCATGAGGAACGGCGAACAGTCGCAAGTATTTTCAAGTTTGACAGAATAGCAATATGAATTATCAGATATTTGTTTAGAATCTCTGACTTCCAAGTATGAAATCGTTCTATATTATCTAAGGATTGTTATTTTTGTACAATAATAGCTGAATATTCATAGTGTATGAAATGTGTACTGGTTAGTTGATATTCAGAATTATATGACTAATCTTCACTGTAGGTCAGCAAGCCTCTCACAATGAATGTCAAGTATCCTGGTCCAAATTCTGCAAGGTAGGTCAAGCAGTCCTACCAATTCCTATAGTCCTACTACTGCAAGTCTTAAACACACAAGGTGGATGATGTCATGTCTTAGTAACAAATACTCCCTTTATGTAGAAGCTTTCATATACATACTGTACTGTCATTCTCCATCTTGACGGGCTTGACTTTTTCATTTCAGCTCCTAGTGGAGTCCTTCTCCAACAAAAAAAATCACCTCAAAATAAATTGATAAACGTTTATGGCATCTTTCAGTATAAAGTTAAGGGTAATTCTCATCTCTTTCCCATTCCGTCTGCTTTTTCCAGGAGAATATTCCTGGGAAGCCTTTCAGTTTTTGGATGTGGCTGGATTTCATCCTGGAGCTCATCAAGAAGCACCTGCTTCCCATCTGGAACGACAAGTGAGACTTGTGGCCTGTCCAGAAACAACCCCTATCCCCTTAGGCCAGGGCTGGCGTGCCCATTAAGAAAGATTAGGTGGCCGCCTAGGGCTGCAGATTGACGAGGGTAGCATTTTGCTAGCTAAACTCGCCAAGAAGACGCACTTCCAACAACGCATAACACCTCACATAATTCTGCCCCAAAACAATGAACTTTTCTCACCCATTGTCATATGGGTTATTTAGGTGAGTGCTGATTCCACCCAATGATAAGCAGCGCTTACTTTGCCAAAGGCAGGGACTAAAAAATATTTAGCTTGCCAATATGCCCAGCTCGCCTAACCAGGGCGCTGTTGGAGAGATGCAGCGCTCCACCAACGAACGCTCTGTAGTAGCATTTGTGGTTTTTCTGTAGCCTAGACTGGAGAACAAATTCATGTCATGTGACAGACACTTTTTACATCCTTAAATGGCACCCCATATAATTTTTTTTTTAAAATGTGCTTTGATGAAAATATGACTTAACATTTTAACAAACACCATATCCTAAAAACAGGACCGGTCCAAATAAAATGGACAATATTAAACTAGACTACTCACGACTGCTAAATTGTCATGATAATCAATGATTTCACGTTGGTATTAAGTCTTTTTTTTTTTTTTTGCTGAGCTGATTCATAGCGAATACTGCATTTCCCAGTGTGTAAATACATCAATTATCATTGCAAATTGACTCCAGATAACTCCTGATGTAACTTGGGTAGCTGATATTCAGATCTTAAATAGGCAAAATGATTATAGCCTGCAAACGGTAGTCGTCATAGAACTGTATAGCGGGCCGACAATGTAGGCCTACACTTCTAGTTTTGCGGGAATCGGGAAATGAATCATTTAGGTTCAGTTCCATTCATTTAATCTATTTACTCAGAGGGCTTTAGAACAGTGTACTTCATTACGTTAGTGGGTGTTTCTGCATAATGTAACTGATGGTGTGGTTTGCTTGTGCTTCCTTCAGCTGCATCATGGGCTTTGTCAGTAAGGAGACAGAGAGGGCCTGTTTGAAGGACAAGGAGCCTGGGACATTCCTGCTGCGCTTCAGTGAGAGCCACCTGGGTGGGATCACTTTCACCTGGGTGAAGCAGTCCGACAGTGGTGAGGCCCGCTCGGTTGTCAATTACTGTGGCGACGTGAGAAATTGACCTTGAAGAGGCTATATGGAACTTTTGCATCTGCTCTTGAGCCAAAAAGGTCCCTTTCATGGAGATAAATATTGTCCAGAAAGGACCTCATTAGACATAAAGGGTCACACTTCCCCACACCATTTCCTAAAACAAATTATTTGTGTGGTTTCATAAAATATGAATCCATTTATCTTATCTGAACCATGCGGTCAACATTGAAATCCCAAAATTTGACGTAAACAATTAGCACCTAAACTTTCAGTGTCTTAAATGTATTCTGTAAACATCCAACTCTGATTGGCTCTTTGGTTGTGTCTGTGTCAACAGGAGAGGCTAAATTAATCTCAGTGGAGCCGTACACCAAATCACGCCTCAGCGCTCTCCCGTTCGCCAACATCATCCGGGACTACAAGGTCATCGCAGACGGAGAGGTCCCTGAGAACCCGCTCAAGTTCCTCTACCCCGGCATCCCCAAAGACGAGTCCTTCAGACGACATTACAACAGTCAGCAGAGCAAAGGCAAGATGGTTACCAAGACACGTTTATGATAGAGGGGTTTGACTTGTACTTTAGATATAGGAATTGTGACCACCTAGGTTCCAGCAACTTCTCTGTGAATTAAAGTATGTTATGGGGGGTGCAACATTTTCTCATTGTTTTGTGGGGATGTTTACGTGTGGTACCTAGTTACTGGGGAGGGGACAGGGGGCTGGTTGGTACACAACATGTAATTATCAATGGTTGTTTACTAAAATGCCTATATTCTCTTTTTATTTTCTTGCAGTCTTTCCATATATATCATCTACATGGATCCCCATCTCCACTTTGCAGTGCGTACACAACAGTTTGTTATGATCTTCTAATTTGAGCAGACCAGACAATGCATGCAGACCTGCACCAAAGATGTGTATTTGAAATGCACCCATTGTAGGCTATATTAGAGAGAGATATATATATATATATCTGAATGATACTTGTGTGTGTAATATAGTGTGTGGAACACCCCTTCAAATCAAAACACCCCTTCAAAAACCCGTTGCTGACAGGTGTTTCAAATTGAGCGCACGGCCATGCAATCTCCATAGACAAACATTGGCAGTAGATTGGCCTTACCAAAGAGCTCAGTGACTTTCAATGTGGCACCGTCATAGGATGCCGCTTTTCCAACAAATCAGTTCGTCAAATTTCTGCCTCTCTAGAGCTACCACTGTAAGTGCTGTTATTGTGAAGTGGAAACGTCTAGGAGCAACAACCGCAAAGTGGTAGGACGCACAAGCTCACAGAACGGGACCACCGAGTGCTGAAACGCATAGTGTGTAAAAAATCGACTGACCCGGTTGCAACACTTACTACCGAGTTTCAAACTGCCTCGAAGCAACGTCAGCACAGGTACTGTTCACCGGGGCCTTCATGAAATGGGTTTCCATGGCCGAGTAGCCGCACACAAGCCTAAGATCACCATGCACAATGCCAATCGTCGTCTGGAGTGGTGTAAAGCTTGCCGCCATTGGACTCTGGCGCAGTGGAAATGCGTTCTCTGGAGTGATGAATTACGCTCCACCAGCTGGCAGTCCGACGGATGAATCTGAGTTTGGCGGATGCCAGTAGAATGCTACTTGCCTCAATGCATCTTGCAAACTAAAGTTTTGTGGAGGAATAATGGTCCGGGGCTGTTTCGTGGTTCGGGCTAGCCTTCTTAGTTCCAGTGAAGGGAAATCTTAACACTACAATGACATTCTAGACGATTCTGTTTCACCTTTGTAGCAACAATTTGGGGAAGGCCCTTTCCTATTTCAGTATGACAATGCCCTCATGCACAAAGCGAGGTCCATACAGAAATGGTTTGTCGAGATCGGTGTGGAAGAACTTGACTGGCCTGCACAGAGCCCTGACCTCAACCACATCGAACACCTTTGGGATGAATTGGAATGCCGACTGCGAGCCAGGCCTAATTGTCCTACATCAGTGCCCTACTTCACCAATGCTCTTGTGGCTAAATGGAAGCAGCAATGTTCCAACATCTAGTGTGAAGCCTTGCCAGAAGAGTTGATGCTGTTATAGCAGCAAAGGCGGGACCAACTCCATATTAATGCCCATTATTTTGGAATGAAATGTTTGACGAGCAGGTGTATACATACTTTTGGTAATGTAGTGTATGTTAGTCAGGGGAGGACCATCTGAAAAATGTGAATAGTGAAACATTAGTTATCCTTTTTAGATAAAACTATACTAAATATATTCACGTCACCAAATCATTTATTGAAACAACGTTTTGCAATAAAGATCTACAGTATCTTCAACAGCACACTGTAGGGTAGCACCAGGGTAGCACCATGGTGTAGCCGAAGGACAGCTAGTTTCCGTCCTTCTCTAGGCACATTGACTTCAATACAAAACCTAGGAGGCTCATGCTTCTCATCCGCTTCCATAGACTTACACAGTAATTGTCAACTTCTGGAGGATGTCCTCCAACCTATCAGAGCTCTTGTAGCATGAACTGACATGTTGTCCACCCAATCAAAGGATCAGCGAATAAATCTAGTACTAAAAGCATAAGCTACAGCTAGTTAGCACTACAGTGCATAACATGTGGTGAGTAGTTGACTCCAAAGACTATAGTTGAACAGTTTTGAAATCCATTTCTTAAATAAAGTGAGGGCTAGAGAGCTAGCTTTTATTTATATTTTTTTCAGTTAACTAGCGGATGCAGCTAGCTAGTTTAGCCTACTCAAACACCCGGTTGAAACAGAGGGATGCTATGTTAGCTAGCTATGGCTATCCAACACTGAAACTCTTCTCCACTGCTGCCGCCCCCAGTGCCTAACCTCCCTCCCCAGAATCCCCCCCCCCCATGTCCCCTGGGATGTTTGACGTACTCACAGCACCTAAGCCCCTTGGAGATTGAGACTGACCCCCCCCCACCCCCACCTAAAAGACACACTGCAGCTAGCTAGCCTAGCCCCATACTGTAGACCAGGGGTGTCAAAGTCAAATGGACGGAGGGCCAAATAAAAAAATCAGCTACAAGACGAGGGCCGGACTGTTCGAATGTTCATTGAAAAATTTTTAAATGACGCATATAGTCTAGTGAACCTAATTGAACCTACTGAAAACCTAACAAATATATTACAATATGATCAGATAAATAAAGCAATATTTTCTTATGGCTCTGTCAGTAATCTTTAATTTTCAACAGACACAAAAGACAAATTTCCTTTATATAAATATCCCCATAACATGAACATTAAATGAAAGAAACCGGTATTCAAGGCACCATCAGTAGACTATATTTTCTATTTTAGCAAAAGTGGGCTAAATTTACTTCAAAGAAAAAACAATAATAGCAATTTTCTATCATCCACTCAACTGAAATATTTTTAAAATATAATTGGATTGAAATACAAAAAAATAAAGTGCAAAAATCTATTAATCAAAAACAACACTTTGTTTAAGGAGAAGTAACATGCAGTGAAAACAAATATTAAATTTTAACTTTTAAACTTGAACTGAGTAAAAACTCTAAATATGTGATTGCACAGTAATGTTCACTTGTTTGAGGTTGAGGGTGATACTTGGTGGTGTCCCATCTTTTCCACAAGTTCATCAATGTTCGGGGTAAGGCTCTGAGCTGAAGAAATCCTCAGAATTGAGTGGAGGTGTTCAGCAGTAAGTCGACTTCTGTGTGATGTTTTGTTCAGGTTCATCAAAGAAAACAGTTGTTCACACAGGTATGTGCTGCCAAACATAGACAACGTTTGAGCAGCCTGGATGCGCAGCTGGGGCATTGTGCCGGGGAGGAAACGGGCGAACTCCGCAGCACCCACTGCCGCATATTTTGCCCTCAGTGCATCATTGCATTGGAGGTCAATCAACTCCATTTGGAGGTTTGGTGGTGAGCTTTCCACGTCAACAGCAAATGGGTTACCGAGCAGTTCCAACCTGCTTTTTTGTGCTTCAAAGTCAGCAAATCGGCGTCGAAAGTCAGCGGCAAGCATACCTATTTTATCAGCCAACTGTGTGCTCGGGAACGCACTGGTAGAGAGCTTCTCTTTCATGGTCTGGCAGCTGGGAAAGTGGCTCAAATTTTCTTTCCGCATCTGCGTCTCCCACAGAGTCAGTTTGGTTTTAAATGCCTTCACTGTACTGTACATATCAGAGATGACACGATCCCGACCCTGCAGCTGCAAGTTTATTGCATTCAGATGACTCGTAATGTCACACAGAAAAGCCATTTCACACAGAAACATTTCGTCTCGGAGTTGTGTTGTGTCTTTCTTTTTTTGTCCGCGTGTTTCGTTTCATAATGTCGTCTCAGATTATACTCTTTCAGTACCGCCACACTTTCTCCACACAGAAGACACACAGGTTTTCCAGCTACCTTCGTGAACATATACTCCGACTCCCACCTTGTTTGAAACCCCCGGTTCTCAGTATCCACCTTCCGTTTTGCCATTTTTGATGGGTATCTGAAAGTTAATTTTACTGTGATGCTGACGACTGCTGTGCCAATAAATATTGAAATGAAGCAGCCTACTGCTCGGTGCGTCACCTTTGCATTGTGGGAAATGTAGTATTGGTGCGTGTAAAAGATCTGCGGGCTGCCGGCTTGCTGCGGGCCGGTTCTAATAATAAATCAAGATCATCCCAGGGGCCGTAAAAAACCTTCTTGCGGGCCGGATGTGGCCCGCGGGCCTTGACTCTGACATATGTGCTGTAGACCTATCTACTGTAGCCAACTCATTCATCATTGCAGAGACGCAGTTGTGCCTCTCTAAGCCAGTCTCCAAATAACAATGGACTGAACCTGCTGAAATTTGATAATCTTATCTTTTATTTGCATTGTCCTAAGTTAAGCATTTGTCTGACTTTTACTTCCCTATTATACAGATGAGTTCTCCGTACTCCGAGTAACAGAAGATGACCTGCAGAGTATGCAAAGTATACGATTTGTATGCCAAGTATACGACTCTACGACTTGTGTTCCACTGAGGGTCACTGGATGTGGCATTTTCTCTTACATCTGATCACAATATATTGCTCTTCTATCCAACTGCTAGTATTGTCTTTGAGCCCATTGTCATGAATACAAACATATAATGTTGTAAGTGTAAAGTAGATATTACATGCAGTGGTATATCACTTCTCATAAAATAGATGTATTTAATTGTGTGTATTCTGAAATGTCTTGTATTATGTGGCACTAATGTTAGCCTGTTGTTGGACTATATGTCTTAGAGAAGTTTATCACGAACCAAGGTTTGGACAAAGAATAAATGTTTATTATCCCATTCTTTTTCATTCGTTTAGCTACCAATTTGATATTTTTGCACTAAGAGCCCAAGGCCTCTCGAGTAGAAAAAGGGTTTAACTACATATGATTTCCCCTATTGTCTTTACTACTGAGTAGAATATACCTATAGATAGCCATGATCAACAGTCAGAGGATGGATAAAATATTGTACTGGACAAAGCAATATTTTTTTCATCAGCTTTTCTCTCCTTGAATATGTGGAATAGTAATTAGTTTTTATTAATTGACTAATGACTGCTTATCAGATTGTAACCCAGGGTTAGATTACTAATTTTGCTGTCTAAAATTCAACACGTAAACAAATTCCCAAGTAAGATTTTTGTTTTTTGTCATGCTCTTCAGAAGCACAACGTTTCCTCGTATGTTGAAATATTTCGTGAATGATTCAAATGCAGATGTGCCGATTCATATGTCAATACCCGATTCTCATTTTCTCTTGGCATTTATTTGATCTGCTACATTGTTGGCATCATGTGGCTACTGTACCTCCCTTCTATTGTAGTAAAATGGGAAAGCACCTTGGGCTGTCCATTTAGGTTACTGTTTTGCCTTGAAGGAAGAGGTTGCTTCCTTATTTCACTGATCAGCGGCGCTACAGTAGTTTCTGTCAAGTGTAAACACTAATTTACAGGCTTTATTCGCAAAATAGTGTAGCATGATGTGTTGTAGGCCTACTTTGTGTTTACGGCTTCTTCCAATGGTTTGTGGCGCCGGTGGTTTATACACCGCAAAAAAATCTAAACTACCCTTCATCTGTCATTTAAACAGTGAAGTATGAGAACCCGGGGGATTATCATGAATTACACACGACGAAGGCTGTTCTCAAACGCCTGGATTAAACGGTTGCCAACATACAGTACATACATTTTTTTGACCTTGACAATCAAACCCTTTTTTTCTATTTAGCCAGAGTCAGATTAATTCATGGGTACCTTTTTGTATGTCTGCGTGCAATGCTGAAGGTCGTTTATCAAGCCAATGCTAACTAGCTAACGCCCAATGATTGAAAGTCTACAGAAGCAGCTAGCGTGCTAGAGTGAATAGTTTGGGCAAAAGCCAGTAGTTCAGAGATTCTGAAGTTGCTAGCCAAGCAGACTGGTGGTCCATTTTAAGCAACAACAAAAAAAGGTTGATATGCAGGCTGGCCAACTAAAGCTAACACACAATCACATCAAGCAGCTGTGCATTTTAATTTGTTTTACCTTTTTCTATTTCCATTTCTTTGGATTTATCTCCATAATAATGATGATTTCGCCTGGCTCAGAGAAGCTGTCAGTCTTGTCTGGACACATTAATACAACTGGTGAGTCTATTCCTGGATGCTATTAGATTAAAACCACATTCCAACAATGTATCTATTTCACAACCCACTACTGTTGTGAAATAACATAACTAATTTCTGCATAGGTCGGAGAGGCAGGCTTGCAAGTTTCAGAGTTGGAGGACTCATTGTGGATATGACCCAATTTAGCATGGACATTGCCATTGAGGGCTTCCACCATTTTAAAGTAGTCAACTGAGTTTCTTATGGGTTGGGAGCGATCAGCCAATGATCAGAGCATTGTCTTCAAGTTGGGTTAACTATGATTTTTAAATGTCTTTAAAATACTATATATCACCACATTCTAGTGGCCACAAGTCAATGACACAATTTGGTTCAGGACTCCAGCACTGCAAGTGGCAGTAAATCACCAATAATAGCTGTATGCTTTTTTCAAACACAAAATAAGAAAATGTAATGCTTCAAAATGGAGATGGCCTCAATGACACTGTGCGTGCTGTCACAGATGCCATAGTACATTGTTCATTCAAATGGAATTGTTATTGTGAATAACTTGCGGCTATCAACCAACCAGCATCCAAGATCCAAATGTACAGTTTTATAATGACTGTAGCCTATAATGGGACAAAGGACATTCTGATATTGTAATTGATTGACTGTCTGCATTGTACCATAATCTTGGCATTAATGTTTTTTAATCATTATCTCTCTTGTAGGCCTATGTTCGATCTTGTAGGCCTCGTCCTAATATTTTAAATATTTCTTAACTCCATTCTTTTACTTTTTGATTTGTGTGTATTGTTGTGAATTGTTTGATATTACTGCACTGTTGGAGCTAGGAACACAAGCATTTTGCTGCACCCCAGAAACATCTGCTAAATATATGTATGTGACCAATAAAATTTGACTTGATTTTGATGGTTTTGCATGCGTGATCGAGCTTCTGTGTATGTGTGCAGGGGCAAGGGGCCAAGCTTTTTTTCCCTTGACTTGAGGGATAAAGTTTTATTGTATATATTTCAGAAAGTGATCAAAATAAGAAACAACTCAATATAAAAATAGGCAGACTAAATCATGATTTATGCACAAAGTGCATTCGAAAAGTATTCAGACCCCTTGACTTTTTCCACATTTTTATGTTAGTCTTATTCTAAAATGTATTAAATACATTTTTTTTAAATCCTCATCAATCTACACACAGTACCCCATAATGACAATGTGAAAACAGTTTTTTTAAACATTTTTGGAAATACATAACAAAAACAGAAATACCTTATTTAAATAAGTACTCAGACCCTTTGCTATGAGACTTGAACATGAACTCAAGTGCATCCTGTTTCTATTGATCATCCTTGAGATGTTTCTACAACTTGATTGGAATTCACATGTGGTAAATCCAATTGACTGGACATGTCTATATAAGGTCCCACAGTTGACAGTGCATGTTAGAGCATAAGGCCTTTATGGTAGTGGCCAGACGGAAGCCACTCCTAGGTGAAAGGCACATGACAGCCCGCCTGGAGGACCTCAGACTAGGGTGATTGTACACCTTACCACAGGACAAAGACCCTAAGCACACAGCCAAGACAATGCAGGAATAGCTTCGGGACAAGTCTCTGAATGTCCTTGAGTGGCCCACCCAAAGCCCGGACTTGAACCCGATCAAACATCTCTGGAGAGACCTGAAAATAGCTGTGCAGTGACGCTCCCCATCCAACCTGACAGAGCTTGAGAGGATCTGCAGAGAAGAATGGGAGAAACTCCCCAAATACAGCTGTGCCAAGCTTGTTGCACCACACCCAAGAATACTTGAAGTTGTAATCGCTGCCAAAGGTGCTTCAACAAAGTACTGAGTAAAGGGTCTGAATACTTATGTAAATGTGGTATTTCAGTTTTTTGTTTTTAATACATTTGCTAACATTTCTACAAACCTGTTTTTGCTTTGTCATTATGGGGTATTGTGTATAGACTGATGAGGGGGGGGGGGGGGGGGACGACGACGACAATTTAATCCATTTTAGAATAAGGCTGTTACAAAATGAGGAAAATGTCAAGTGGTCTGAATACTTTCCGAATGCACTGTACGTTCCTGAAAAAAATACTGACTTGGAATTTGAGCAGGTTAAATTCAGGCTGTTTCCTATCAGTGGAACTGCACCATCTACTTTCGCTTTCTCGGAAACCACATGGTTTCTACACTGCCGTTCCATCATTTGCTGCCACTCCCGCCGACAGAACCCGAGAGCACTTGCAAAGAGCACTTGCAAAGATAAAAGATACGACCACGACTGTTGAACTTTGCCAAGCAATTGTAATACATGCAGTTTCGTCAGCAAGACAGCTTTTTGAGTTATGAATTCGCTTTTTAAAATGTTGAACATTCCATTGCAGTACAGGATGAACTACCCCAAAAATATGTGACATTACTTTCAATGCCTTTTTTCAATAATATGTTAGGTTTCTATTTACGGTCTGGATGAGTTACGTTTTTAAATTTAAGTTTCTGATTTCATGCGGATGAGGGAGGTTGCCCGATAGAAAGAACAGCGCCAAAACGCGCACTGGACTTTGATTGGTTCTCTACTGAATTTATGCAAAAGCTTAGCTGCGATAGGTTATACAGAATTAAAAAGCCTACCTAAATGTTCACATGTTTTCTGAAGCAAAGGGCTGGGGATGTTAGTGGAGGAACCTTTTCCCATCTATCTTGACTTCACCTTTTTGTACCGTTTTCAACGTTAATCAAGGTAGGTACAGCTTACTGTACCTGGTAGTTACTGTAATCAATACATAGCAGGTCAAATACGCCCAAAAAAGCAATTGTGCATTGCAGGGAATTTTGTGGATATATTATTGAAACTGTCAAATATTGTATATATTTCAAATGATTGTCACAAAATAGATTGTCTGTTCACAGAATTTGGTTTGTAAGGAAAAAATATAATTTCTGCCATTTTCTTCTCATGATTTTTTTGAATAATTGAATTTGAAAATTGTATTAGGTTTCATTGGCAGCTACTGACACATACGTTTTTGCATAGCGTTACTTGTGCGGATTAATTTGACAAAAGTGATTAGGCCACCTAATAATTGCATACTGAATCAATGCATGTGCAATAACTACAAGTGTGGTACAATAGATTACCATGTTTGTAATCATGTTTTCATTTTATTTTTGTCTTGCAATGCTGTTTTCAGAATGTATTTGCTTGAATCATCATAATCGTATAAAGACACTTCAGTTGATCTTGCAATGCTTCAAAGATGCAGGTTTAGAAAAATCACACACCCCATAACCATAGCTGTTGACTGAATATAATTCGCTTCAATCAATCAGCATGTGATAATGGTTGTATATTCTTCATTTGGAACAGGAAACGAATTAGAAATATATCTTGATAAGAGACACATGATACTTAATGGTTCAATGCGTAATCTAATCTATTGATGAAAAAACAACTGTTCATCAGTGCAGGAAAGGCTGCAGTATTGTCCCTGGGCATCACTTGTAACCAGTGATGGAAAAAGTATCCAATTGTCATACTTGAGTAAAAGTTAAGATACCTTAATAGAAAATGACTCAAGTAAAAGTGAAAGTCACACAGTAAAATACTGCTTTGAGTAAAAGTCTAAAAGTATTTGGTTTTAGACGAATCAAAAGTAAAAGTATAAATCATTTCACATTCCTTATATCAGTGGTTCCCAAACTCTGGGAATGCAAAACTCTGCGTACCCCCTCTAGCGCCAGGGTCAGCGCACTCTCAAATGTTGTTTTTTTGCCATCATTGTAAGCCTGCCACACACACACACACGCTACACGGTACATTTATTAAACATAAGAATGAATGTGAATTTTTGTCACAACCCTGCTCGTAGGAAGTGACAAAGAGCTCTTATGGGACCAGGGAACAAATCATATAATAAGAATCAATCATTTTGCTCTTTATATAACCATCTTAGATATAAAACCTTATTTGTTCATCGAAAATGGTGAATAACTTACCGCAGGTTAACGAGAAGTGTGTGATTGAAAGGATGCACATAACTCTACAATGTTGGGTTGTATTGGAGAGAGTCTCAGTCTTAAATAATTTTCCACACACAGTCTGTGCCTGTATTTAGTTTTCATGCTATTGAGGGCCGAGAATCCTCTCTCACATACAGTTGAAGTCGGAAGTTTACATACACTTAGGTTGGAGTCATTAAAACTCATTTTTCAACCACTCCACAAATTTCTTGTTAACAAACTATAATTTTGGCAAGTCAGTTAGGACATCTACTTTGTGCATGACACGAGTCATTTTCCCAACAATTGTTTACACACAGATTTCTTCACTGATAATGCACTGTATCACAATTAAAGTGGGTCAGCAGTTTACATACACTAAGTTGACTGTGCCTTTAAACAGCTTGGAAAATTCCAGAAAATGATGTCATGGCTTTAGAAGCAATCAATTGTAGGTGTACCTGTGGATGTATTTGAAGGCCTACCTTCAAACTCAGTGCCTCTTTGTGTGACATCATGGGAAAATCTAAATAAATCAGCCAAGACCTCAGAAAAAAATTTGTAGACCTCTACAAGTCTAGTTCATCCTTGGGAGCAATTTCCAAACGCCTGAAGGTACCACGTTCATCTGTACAAACAATGTTACGCAAGTATAAACACCATGGGACCACGCAGCCATCATACCGCTCAGGAAGGAGACGCGTTCTGTCTCCAAGAGATGAACGTACTTTGGTGAGAAAATGCAAATCAATCCCAGAACAACAGCAAAGGACCTTGTGAAGATACTGGAGGAAACAGGTACAAAAGTATCTATATCTACAGTAAAACAAGTCCTATATCGACATAACCTGAAAGGCCACTCCGTAAGGAAGAAGCCACTGCTCCAAAACCGCAATAAAAAAGCCAGACTACAACTTTTGCAACTGCACATGGGGACAAACATCGTACTTTTTGGAGCAATATCCTCTGATCTGATGAAACAAAAATAGAACTGTTTGGCCATAATGACTTGTTTTACAGTTTTATGTTTGGATGACAAAGGGGGAGGCTTGGAAGCCGAAGAACACCATCCCAACCGTGAAGCACGGGGGTAGCAGCATCATGTTTTGAGGGTGCTTTGCTGCAGGAGGGACTGGTGCACTTCACAAAATAGATGGCTTCATGAGGAGGAAAATCATGTGGATATATTAAAACATCTCAAGACATCAGTCAGGAAGATAAAGCTTGGTCGCAAATGGGTCTTCCAAATGGACAATGACTCCAAGCATACTTCCAAAGTTGTGGCAAAATGGCTTAAGGACAACAAAGTCAAGGTATTGGAGTGGCCATCACAAAGCCCTGACCTCAATTCCATAGAAAATTTGTGGGCAAAACTGAAAAAGCGTGTGTGAGCAAGTAGGCCGACAAACCGGACTCAGTTACACTAGCTCTGTCAGGAGGAATGGGCCAAAATTCACCCAATTTATTGTGGGAAGCTTGTGGAAGGCTACCCGAAACGTTTGACCCAAGTTAAACCATTTAAAGGCAATGCTACCAAATACTAATTGAGTGTATGTAAACTTCTGACACACTGGGAATGTGATGAAAGAAATAAAAGCTGAAATAAATAATTCTCTCTACTATTATTCTGACATTTCACATTCTTAAAATAAAGTGGTGATCCTAACTGACCTAAGACAGGGAATTTTTACTAGGATTAAATGTCAGGAATTGTGGAAAAACTGAGTTTAAATGTATTTGGCTGAGGTGCATGTAAACTTCCGACTTCATCTGTAGGTACGTGGTTGCAAAGGGCATCAGTGTCTTAACAGCGTGATTTGCCAAGGCAAGAAACTCTGAGCGCAGCCCTATCCAGAAATCTGGCAGTGGCCTCTGATTAAATTACATTTTCACAGAACCGCTTGTTGTAATTTTGATGAGTCTCTCTTGTTCAGATATTGCTGAGTGGACTGGAGGCAGGGCATGAAAGGGATAACGAATCCAGTTGTTGTGTGTCGTCCGTTTTGGGAAAGTACCTTCGTAATTGCGCACACAGTTCACTCAGGTGCTTCACTATATCACATTTGACATTGCCCGTAAGCTTGAGTTCAGTTACACACAAATAAAATCGTACAATGATGGAAAGACCTGTGTGTTGTCCTTGTTAATGCAGACAGAAAAGAGCTCCAACTTCTTAATCATATCCTAAATTTTGTCCCGAACACTGAATATAGTCCCGGAGAGTCCCTGTAATCCTGGATTCAGATAATTCAGGCTAGAAAAAACATCACCCAGATAGGCCAGTCGTGTGAGAAACTGGTCATCATGCAAGCGGTCAGACAAGTGAAAATTATGATCAGTAAAGAAAACTTAAATCTCGTCTCTCAATTCAAAAAATGGCGTCAATACTTTGCCCCTTGATAACCAGCGCACTTCTGTATGTTGTAAAAGCGTTACATGGTCGCTGCCCATATCATTGCATAATGCAGAAAATACACGAGAGTTCAGGGGCCTTGCTTTAACAAAGTTAACCATTTTCACTGTAGTGTTCAAAACGTCTTTCAAGCTGTCAGGTATTCCTTTAGCAGCAAGAGCCCCTCGGTGGATGCTGCAGTGTACCCAAGTGGCGTCGGGAGCAACTGCTTGCACGCACGTTACCACTCCACCATGTCTCCCTGTCATGGCTTTTGCACCATCAGTACAGATACCAACACATCTTGACCACCAATGTCCATTTGATGTCACAAAGCTGTCCAGCACTTTAAAAATATCCTCTTATGTTGTTCTGGTTTCCAGTGGTTTGCAGAAGAGGATGTCCTCCTTAATTGACCCCCCATAAACGTAACGGACATATACCAGGAGCTGTGCCAGGCCAGCCACGTCTGTTGACTCATCCAGCTATAACGCATATAATTCACTGGCTTGTATGTGAAGCAGTAATTGTTTCAAAACATATCCTCCCATGTCCCTAATGCGTTCTGAAACAGTGTTGTTTGATGAAGGCATTGTTTGTATCGTTTTTGGGGCCTTTTCCCCCAGCATTGTCCCAGCCATATCCGCAACAGCAGGAAGAATTAAGTCCTCCACAATAGTATGGGGCTTGCCTGTTCTATCCACTCGAGAGCTCACCATATAAGATGCCCCTTCTATTAATGGTATCTGTTGCTTTTATACATGTCTTACTACTCAAAAGTCATCTTTATTCTTGCTCAAAAAACTCCAGTGGCTTATTTTTCAAATGGTCATGTTTCGTTCCTAAATGTCTGTGCAAGAGTGAAGGTTTCTGGCGAGAGAGTAACGGTTAATGTGATTGGATGTTAAATATTTCACTAGGCTACCTGTATTTGACATTGTGTTGTTATTTCGCTGAACACTAGATGGTTGAATTTTATTTTTGGCAGTAAAATGAGGCTACTTAGGCGAGAGAGAAAAAACTCACCCAAATGTATAGCCCCGTTGGAAAATATACATTTACAGTTTGAAAATGTGAAGAATAAAAAAAAATATATATATATATTATTATTTTTTAAATGTGAATCACATGTTTATTTGGCGTATCCCAAACGGCATTGTGTTTACCGCAGTCTGGGAATACCTGCCTTATGTTAAGCAAAGTAAAGTACAGATACCCCCCAAAACGACTTAAGTAGTACTTTAAAGTATTTTTTTACTTAAGTACTTTGCACCACGGCTTAAGTTGTGACACTGTAGGAAAGTGAAATGCACTTCAATTGAATTCCAGTCTAGCTACTTTTAAAGCTTGTTTAAACTATATCCCTTCACCGAGTTACACAGAACGCAGTAAAAAGATCATGGAAAACAGTTCAGCCATTATCACATTAGGCAACATTGGTGTTACCCAGCAGTACTATAGAGCAGCTGACTCTTCCTCAACCCTTCAAAAACTAAAGAAGCTAACTGTATGTGCCTATGGAATGGTACAGGGGGAAACAATGATTGCCATGTCTCTGTACCTGGTTCCTAGATGGCCCAGTGGTTCCAGCTGCAGAAAATAGACTCCAAGTACCTGGAGCAGTTGGACCAGCTGTATGATGATACTTTCCCCATGGAGATCCGCCAGTACCTCAGTGAGTGGATTGAGAGCCATGACTGGTGAGTGAGCAGCAGTGGCTGACTAGGTCTGTCATTTACACAGTCAGTATGTGTAGATGTGTTCAAAGGCTGTGTACTGTTCTCATAATTTAAGGTGCTGCTGTTTGTTAATCTAGGGAAGGGATGGGCAACTGGCTTCCAGTAGGTCAACCCCCCCCCCCCAAGGTGCTATTTCAAAATGTGTTTGTGTAAAAGCAGATTCTCTTGTTATTTCTGTCACTGACAGTCATTCAATTAGCCCATGTCAGCAACAATTCATTAGTCTAGCAGCCAGCTAATTTACCAATCTATCTAAACTTGTCACTCTCACTCAAATATCATATTAAAAACGACAATAACTTCTCTCCAGCCTATGGCAAAATATGTAGAATGTAACGAGTGCGCTGAAAGACGGGAAGCAAGTACAGGGAGCGAGTGTTTTAATAAGTAAAACAAAAAACAAAACAAACAACACACCGACATGAAACAGAGTCAATAACACCTGAGGAAAGAACCAAGGGGAGTGACAGCTATAGGGAAGATAATCAAGGAGGTGATGGAGTCCAGGTGAGTGTCATGAGGCGCTGGTGCGCTTGCCGATGGTAACAGGTGTGCGGGATAATCAGCAGCCTGATAACCTAGAGGTCAGAGTGAGTATACGTGACATAGAATTGCAGGAAATGCATGGGTAGACGAAAGCCTGCGCCAACTAATGTAATAAGAAAACTGAAAGTAAAAGTAAGAGATGTATCAAGGTTGACACTTTCGTTGTTGTTGATGTGCAGTTTGTCAAACTCTTCACCTTCTAAGACACTGTGTGTTATGTTCCGTTAATTACTGATGTCCCCTTTAAGGATGGAGCACCCTTGGTCATGCGCAGTGTTGTTCTATGTTATTCTGGTACTAACTCGTTTGAGTAAATGTGAAGCTCCAGTTCAATTACTTGTATTCAGAGTCTTTCTTATTATATAAATAAGTACTACGTGTTAAGACACTACAATGGCGACGAGGATGATTACCTGCAGTGTGCATCACGAATACAGATGGAGCTCGTAGGAAGCGAGGAAGATTTTGACCCTGTAGCACAACAGCTAGCAAGCAGTGAAGACGAGGAGAGAGCTGACGAGAACGAGGCGGCAGATCAAAGACCTGTGGAGCCGGAAGTAAAGAGAATGGCTAGCATCGGGAAAATAGATGTGTTTGATGACACGCAAGAAAACTGGGCAACTTACATTGAACGACTGGAACAGTACTTCATTACCAAACGACATTGCTGATAACAAGAGAGTACCAGCGCTGTTGAGTTTAATTAGACAAAAAACGTACAGTTTGCTAAGAGATCTGACTGCCCCTCTGAAGCCCTCAAATAAAACATTCACAGGTGATTTTGCAATATCTCCACAATCTCTATCACCTAAACCACTCCTCATCGCGTTTCCACAAGAGAGATCAGAATGGGGGGGGAGTGTGTTAGTACATTTGTAGCAGAGTTGAAGAAACTCTGAACATTTCCAGTTTGGATAGAACCTAAATTACACATTAAGGGATACATTTGTTTGTGGACTGAAACATGAACACGTTCAAAAACGTTTGCTCACAGAATCAGAGCTCACGTTTGCAAAGACTGTTGAAATGGCTGTGGCTATGGAAATCGCGACTAAAGATGCATTTGAGTTGCAAAGTAAAATAAGTACTGACCTGTCACATTTCCCTGCACAAGTTTTCACGCAGCCGACAGCCCCCCGTGTAGCCGAAAAATGCAACAGGTGTGACAGATGGTCACAGAGCAGAGGACTGCCGTTTCAAAGACGAAATTTGTCACAAATGCAGTAGAAGGGGGGGCACATTCAAAGAGCATGCAAAGCAAAATTCAGTCACAAAAGGAAAACTGAGAAAATTAAAGGGTCTGTGAATGCACGAGCAGAGAACAGTGGCAGTGATTCAGATGAACGATTAATTGGTACAATGGAGTTAAACACAGTGACTTCTCCCAGCAGTAGCATAATATGGGTGACACCAGATATCAAAGGCAAACCCCTCAAAATGGAGCTGGACACAGGATCTGCAGTGTCTAATTTCCACTACGGTCTACAATGAGCACTTTAAGGCTATGTTGCTGAAGACCTACTCAGGAGAGAGATTGAGCCCAATAGGGGCGTTGCAGGTCAGAGTGCGTTATGGGGGGCAAACACAGCAGTTACAGCTGTATGTGGTGCCTGGAACTGCCCCCCCCCCATTATTTGGCAGGGAATGGCCTTCAAAAATAAAGCTGAACTGGTGTGACTTGAAAATGCTCCACACGTTCCAGTCCAAAGAGAAAGGCACAGACCAAACACTGGAACACTTGTGGAAGAAATACAACACAGTTTTCAGTGATCAGATGGGAACAGTAAAAGGCTTCACAGCAAAACTTGTACTAAGAGATGACCCAACCCAAATTCTGCAAAGCCAGATCTGTTCCATACTCCCTGAGACCAAAGGTGGAAGCAGAAATCGATCGCTTGCGGGATACAGGGATCCTGACAAGTGGACAGAAGCGAATGGGCCACACCCATAGTTCCTATTGTGAAGAAAGACGGGTCTGTTAGAATGTGTGGGGACTTCAAGGTATCTGTGATTTCAATGTTGCACGTGGACCAATACCCCCTACCACGTCTGGATGACATCTTTGCTGCACTAGCTGGTGGGAAACACTTCAGTCAAATCGATCTGAAACAGGCTTACCTGCAGCTACCGGTTGAAGAGCGCTCCAAACAGTACCTGACAATAAACACACACAAAGGTCTATACAGGTATATCCGCCTGGTTTTTGGCATTGCATCAGCCCCAGACATTTGGCAACGAACTATTGACCAGATTTTGCAAGGAATCCCAGGAACCCAGTGTATCCTGGATGACATGATCATAACAGGACGCACCGACAAAGAGCACCTGGCTAACCTGGAAGAGGTCCTGAAAAGACTGAAAGAGTATGGTCTACAGGCAAACTTACAGAAGTCTGAGTTCTTCAAAGACAAGATTGTCTTATGTGGACATGAAATTGACTGCAATGGATTGCACAAAACACAGGACAAAATCGAGGCAGTGGTACAGGCACCACGACCACAAAATATCACAGAAGTGAGATCTTTCACAGGACTGATCAATTACTACAGAAGATTCCTCCCAAACCTTTCAGCAGTACTCCAGCCTCTAAATCAGCTCCTGGAAAATAATAGGACATGGCGGTGGACAGAGCAGTGTGAAAATGCATTTCTGGAGGCAAAACGGCTCATAACATCTGAACAGGTCCTGATGTATTACGACCCTGAAATGCCAGTGAAGTTGGCTTGTGATGCGTCCCCTTATGGATTAGGGGCCGTCCTTTCACACACACTGAACGATGGGTCAGAGGCCAGTTGCATTTGCGTCACGAACATTGAATGATGCAGAGAAAAACTACTCACAAATCGACAAAGAAGCACTGGCACTAGTGTGGGGCGTCAAGAAATTCCACGCATACCAATATGGCAAGCGTTTCACACTGGTTACAGATCACCAGCCGTTGCTTTCCACTTTCAGTCCAAAGAAAGGCATTCCGGCAATGACAGCAACCAGGTTACAGCGATATGCCCTGTTCCTTGCCAGTCATATGTATGACATTGAGTTTAAGCCGTCATCCCTCCACACAAATGCAGATGGATTTTCCAGACTGCCGTGTACAAGAGAAAGACAAAGGAGGGTGGATGCAGTGGACATGTTCCATACCGCTCAGCTCGAGGCCCTACCAGTCACAAGCACAGTTATCAAACAGGAGACAAGGAAAGATGTGACCTTGTCAAAAGTGTACACTTACACCATGTCAGGATGGCCAGCTACTGGCAGAAAGGAGCTGACTCCGTATTTCCAGCGGAGAAACAAAATTACAACATACCAAGAATGTTTGATGTGGGGAATGAGAGTCATGATACCCCAGAAATGCCAACATCTAGCATTGCAGAAACTACATGAAGGTCATATTGGAATTGTCAAAATGAAGCTGCTCGCAAGGAGCCACTTCTGGTAGCCAGGTCTGGATCAACAGATAGAAAACATGGTGAAGAACTGTAGCAGATGTTTGGAAACCCTTCACATGCCTGTTCCTGTCCCAGTCCACCCATGGGAATGGCCCACAGAGCCATGGCAGAGAATTCATGTGGACTACGCTGGTCCCTTTGAAAAGCACATGTTTCTGGTTATAGTTGATGCCCATTCCAAATGGCCAGAGGTGTTTTGCACCGACTCCTCCACCTCAGCTCAGACGATAGAGTGTCTCAGAACAACGTTTGCACGCTTCGGTTTGCTGCTGCAGCTGTTAAGTGACAACGCGCAAGCTTTTGTAAGTGACGAGTTTACAAGATTCATGTCAGTAAATGGAATCAAACACTCAACCTCAGCTCCGTACCACCCTGCCACCAATGGGCTGGCAGAACGCTTTGTGCAAACCCTAAAGCAAGGACTCCGTGCAGCAAAACGAGACGAAGGGACTTTGCAAACAAAACTGGCCAAGTTCCTGGCCCCCTACCGAAACACCCCACATGCCACGACAAATGAAAGCCCAGCCGCACTGATGTTCGGGAGGCCTCTCAGCACACAGCTGGACATCATGAAGCCAAACAGGCGTAATAAAGTGCTGAACAAACAAGCCAAGATGCTCTCCGGTGGCCGGAGAGCGCCATCTCCAAACAGGACAGGAAGTGATGGTGCGAGACTACAGAAGAGGAGGGAAATGGACAAGAGGGAACGTACACACACAAACGGGACCCAGAACTTACCAGGTTCAAGTGAGCCCAGACATAATGTGGCGGCGTCACATTAACCAAATGCATTCCACGGAAAACAGCACAACAATCGAGAGAGAACAGGCACAGAGAGATCCTGAGAGTGACACAGGGAACTGTAGAGGATGGTGGGGCAGTAGAGACCCCAGGCTGAAAGAAGGGAACGTGTTGATGAAGGTGGTGGAACGTGTTGATGAAGCAGAAGCTATAATGGAACAAGCACACACTGAGGATGTTCAGGAGCCTCCAGACAATCCGAGGCGCTACCCAGAACGAAGGCACCGCCCACCAGACAGACTAGACTTATAAACAAACAAATAAAAATGAACTGTTCAAATTAAAAGATGCAAAATAACTACAACAATTTCTGGGAAATGTTTCAGTTGTGGTTTGGTAAAAGTAACTCTGATTGTATAAGAGAAGGAATGTTATGTTCTGTTAATTACTGATGTCCCCTTTAAGGATGGAGCACCCTTGGTCATGCGCAGTGTTGTTCTATGTTATTCTGGTACTAACTCATTTGAGTAAATGTGAAGCTCCAGTTCAATTACTTGTTTTCAGAGTCTTTCTTATTATATAAAAAAGTACTAAGTGTTAAGACACTACACTGTGTTTCTGTGATCTGGTTGCTATCGTTTTAAATGATAACAATAGCTTTCAAAATCCCTCCCCTTTTGGTTGACGCCCTGCAGGGACACGGTGGCAACCAGCGTTTCCCTGGCGACGGTCCGTTTCCATGACCTCTTGGGCCAGTTGGACAACCAGTACAGCCGCTTCGCCCTGGAGAACAACTTCCTGTTGCAACACAATGTACGCAAGATTAAACGCAAACTGCAGGTAAGGCCAGGGTGGAATGTGGATTGAGGTTTGACATTAATTTACAAGGTATAAACACTCAGTCATTGGCTATTGAGTATTAATCCATAAAACTGGTGCTTTGATTCTAAGAGTTCTGGTCTGGAGATGCTGTTTTATTGTCAGATCAGGGCCAATCAGGATCGAGGGTATCAACAATGTTTCATGCTGATGTAATGACACTAATTACATGACCAAAAGTTTGTGGACACCTGCTCGTCGAACATCTCATTTAAAAATCATGGGCATTAATATGGAGTTGGTCCCCCCTTTGCTGCAATAACCTCCTCCACTCTTCTGGGAAGGCTTTCCACTAGATGTTAGAACATTGCTGCGGGGACTTGCTTCCATTCAGCCACGAGCATTAGTGAGGTCGGGCAATTAGGCCTGGCTTGCAGTCGGCGTTCCAATTCATCTCAAAGGTGTTCAATATATAGTTCAGGTCAGGGCTCTGTGCAAGCCTGTCATGTTCTTCTACACCGATCTCGACAAACCATTTTTGTATGGACCTCGCTTTTTGCACAGGGGCATTTTCATGCTGAAATAGGAAAGGGTCTTCCCCAAACTGTTGCCACAATGTTGGGACATTGTGATCTAGAATGTCATTGTATGCTGTAGTGTTAAGATTCGTGTTAAGATTTCCCTTCACTGGAACTAAAGGGCCTAGCCCGAACTATAATAAACAGCCCCAGACCATAATTCATCCACCAAACTTTACAGTTGGCACTATGCATTAGGGCAGGTAGCGTTCTCCTTGCATCCACCAAACCCAGCTTTGTCCGTCGGACTGCCAGACGGTAAAGCGTGATTCATCACTTCAGAGAACGCGTTTCCAATGCTCCAGAGTCCAATGGCGGCGAGCTTTACACCACTCCAGCCGACGATTGGCATTGCGCATGGTGATCTTAGGCTAGTGTGTGGCTGCTCGGCCATGGAAACCCATTACATGATGTGCCCGACGAACAGTTCTTGTGCTTCCAGAGGCAGTTTGGAATTCTGTAGTAAGTGTTGCAACCGAGGACATATGATTTTATGCGCTACTCCCTTCAACACTCGGCAGTCCCGTTCTGTGAGCTTGTGTGGCCTACCACTTTGCGGCTGAGCCGTTGTTGCTCCGAGACGTTTCCACTTCACAATAACAGCACTTACAGTTGACCAGGACAGACATTTGACAAACTGACTTGTTGGAAAGGTGGCATCCTATGACGGTCCGACGTTGAAAGTCACTGAGCTCTTCAGTAAAGCCATTCTACTGCCAATGTTTAACTATGGAGATTGCATGGCTGTGTGCTCGATTTTATACACCTGTCAGCAACGAGTGTGGCTGAAATAGCTGAATTAACTAATTTGAAGGGGTGTCCACATACACAAAAGTATCTTGAGGTTCTTTAAGCTAATCATTAACCATTGTACTGTTTGAGTTTTCAAACAAGATAGGATACTGGCCTTTGATTTAGCAAACGTAAAGCCACTATATGTACGTTTTTGGGCGACCCAACCATATTCACATAGAAATGTGAGGTATAGATCTGTCATTCTCATTGAAAGCAAGTCTTAAGAAGTGGTAGAGCTGTTCTATGTGCACTCTTTCTATGCTTCTCATGTATAAGTTTAGTTTTGGCTTCTTATACTTTCGGATTTGTATCCCAGCTTCAAACAGCTGAAAATACAATATTTTTAGTTATTGAAAAGATATTTCACAAACTGAAATTAGAGTTTTAGCAACCAGGAAAAAATGGCACAATTTCTGCATATTGCACCTATAATGTTTTATCTGGTTTGGTTTGCAGGTTGTTTATAATCAGGATAGCAGTGATATTTCCTTTTTATAAATTACATTTCCAAGAGGTAGCAACTAGCAAGTATGTGAAAAAGAACAGTGGTCCTGGAACAGAACCTTGAGGAACACCCATTCGACTTTTAAAGTTGATTAACTGTCTTCCTAGGACCACTTTCAGGAGGACCCTTTGCACATGGCCATGATTATATGTAAATGTCTGAAAGAGGAGAAGAAAATCCTGGCCTGTGCCTTAAAAAAAGAGGTGAGACACTGATCTTGCCTTTTTCATACTGCCTTGTGGAAATGTGGGAGCATAGTTTGTCGCAGTGTGTGTAATGAATTGGGATTGACGCATTCTTTTGTGTTTCTGAGAAAAGTTGTTATTGCATGGACAATTTAGTCATGAACTGATTTTTCAGCAAATCTCTTTGCAGCATATATATATATATATATATATATATATTTTAAAAGTGTTAAACAGCCTCTGATATGATGTATTTTATCTTCAATCATTGCTGCAACAGAAGTAGCATTTCAGAGTGTGAAAGAAGACCATATTGTCTGTAACTGTTTTTGTCAGGAAAACGTTCGGTCCACACAAAACAATGTGGTGTTGGAGAAACAGAAAGAGTTGGACAACAATGTCAAAGACCTGAGGAAGCAAGTACAGGTGCGCTCATTTTGCCATTACCATGTGATATTGGTTGTGTTTTTTTGTTGTCATGCAGACGACTACGGCATTATCTATATGAAAATAGCCAGTTGAACAGTCTGGAAGAGTAGGACAGAAAATGTTATTCACAAACATCATCGATGTCCATTAAAAACCAATAGTGTGACTTCTGCCCTCCTTCAGGATGTAGAGCAGGAAATGAAGTCACTGGAGGACCTACAGGATGAACATGACTTTAAGAAGAAGACCCTGCAGAGCCGAGGTACTGTGTGAGTTATAGCCTCTGAGCCTGAGCCTGGTCCTAGTCTATTTCAACAGCCTGGGTCTGGGACACGAGACTAGACTGGTCCTAGATCTATTGCTATACGTCAGGGTTGGTCCTAGATCTATTGCTATACGTCAGGGTTGGTCCTAGATCTATTGCTATACGTCAGGGTTGGTCCTAGATCTATTGCTATATGTCAGGGTTGGTCCTAGATCTATTGCTATACGTCAGGGTTGGTCCTAGATCTATTGCTATATGTCAGGGTTGGTCCTAGATCTATTGCTATACGTCAGGGTTGGTCCTAGATCTATTGCTATATGTCAGGGTTGGTCCTAGATCTATTGCTATATGTCAGGGTTGGTCCTAGATCTATTGCTATATGTCAGGGTTGGTCCTAGATCTATTGCTATACGTCAGGGTTGGTCCTAGATCTATTGCTATATGTCTAATGCTATTTGTCAGGGTTCCCCAACTGGCGGCCCATGGGTGGTTTTATTTGGTCCCCCAAGTTATATTGAGCCCCCCCAAAAAATATATAGAGTGCTTTCGAAATTTTTTGTTACGTTACAGCCTTATTCTCAAATTGATTAAATCATTTTTGCTTTGTCATACCCCATAATGACAAATGAAAAAGAGGTTTTTAGAAAATGTATTACAAATAAAAATGGAAATATTACATGTACGTAAGTACTCAGACCCTTTAATCAGTACTTTGTTGAAGCACCTTTAGCAGCGATTACAGCCTCAAGTCTTCTTGGGTACATTATTTTCTGCAGATCCTCTCAAGCTCTGTCAGGTTTAATGGGAAGCGTCACTGCACAGCTATTTTCAGAACTCTCCAGAGATGTTCGATTGGGTTCTGGCTGGGCCACTCAAGGACATTCAGAGACTTGCCCTGAAGCCACTCCTGCGTTGTCTTGGCTGTGTGCTTAGAATCATTGTCAGCATCATCCCCACAGCATGATGCTGCCACCACCATGCTTCACCGTAGGAATGGTGCCAGGTTTCCTCCAGATGAGACGCTTGGCATTCAGGCCAAAGAGTTCAAGCTTGGTTTCATCAGACCAGAGAATCTTGTTTCTCATGGTCTGAGAGTCTAAGTGCCTTTTGGCAATCTCCAAGCGGGCTGTCATGTGCCTCTTACTGTGGAGTGGCTTCCGTCTGGCCACTCTACCATAAAGACCCGATTGGTGGAGTGCTTTAGAG
This sequence comes from Oncorhynchus clarkii lewisi, assembly GCF_045791955.1. NCBI lineage: Eukaryota > Metazoa > Chordata > Actinopteri > Salmoniformes > Salmonidae > Oncorhynchus > Oncorhynchus clarkii. Next base: position 50,464,020 of record NC_092149.1, on the reverse strand, counting down.
ATGGTTGTCCTTCTGGAAGTTTCTCCCATCTCCACAGAGGAACTCTGGCGCTCTGTCAGAGTGACCATCTGGTTCTTGGTCACCACCCTAACCAAGGTCCTTCTCCCCCGATTGCTCAGTTTGGCCAGGCAGCCAACTCTAGGAAGAGTCTTTGTGGTTCTAAACTTCTTCCATTTAAGAATAGTGTTCTTGGGGACCTTCAAATGCAGACATTGTCTGGTACCCTTCCCCAAATCGGTGCCTCGACACAATCCTGTCTCGGAGCTCTACTACGGACAATTCCTACGACCTCATGGCTTGGATTTTGCTCTGACATGCACTATCAACTGTGGGACCTTGTATAGACATGTACAATTTACCACAGGTGGACTTCAATCAAGTTGTCGAAACATCTCAAGGATGATCAACCAGTCTCATATGGTCTGAATACTTGTGTAAATAAGATACTACTGTTTATTATTTTTAATACTTTGGCTAAAATCTCTATACTTTTCGCTTTGTCATTATGGGCTATTGTGTGTAGATATCGGAGGAATTTTTATTTATTTTTATCCATTTTAGAATAAGGTTGTAAAAGAAAACAATGTGGAAAATGTCAAGGGGTCTGAATACTTTCCGAAGGCACTTATATATATTATTTACTGAATAAAAAAAATATTGGACATGAAAGACTGTAAAAACACCAGGATATCCGCTCCAAGTGATTTTGGAAATCTTTTCCCAAGTATTCCTATGCATAATAGAGAAACACGTGATCGTATACAAATAGTTTTAGTCTAATATTATATCTGTTTGGGCTTCTTTCGGTCATCATCTAGTTGATGATCTCTGGTCTATGCTTTAGCCAATGTGACGGTACTGAAATAACAACTTACTCCTACTGTACTAAAAACCAGTTTCCAGACTGAAATATCTGTGCTGTAAAATTACAGATCCTTTTTTTTAATATCATATTGGGAATGCTTAACGCTATATCAGTTGTGACTCTATGTACTTGTCAGTGGAACAAGAGGTGAATGGGATGACACAGTCACCGGTGGTACAGAAAGAGATCCGTGAAGAGGAGATGGTCATCAGAGAGATGTTCATCAAACTCAACATAACCAGAGAGGTGCGTGTGTATGCGTACGTGTGTGTGCGTGTGTGTGTGTGCGTGTGCGTGTGTGTGTGTGTACTCTGTATGGTTAGCTTGTGGTGTATGATTAGCTTGTGGTGTTTTTCTCCCGACCTGTAGGTGGTGGTGCATCAGATAGCTTACATCCTGAACTTGGCCGAGCAGATCCAGTACACCCTGGTGACGGAGGAGATACCTGAGTGGAAGCACAGACAGCAGATTGCGTGTATCGGTGGTCCACCTAATGCCTGTCTAGATCAGCTACAAACCTGGTCAGCCCTGCCTCCTGTCCACCTTAGCTCCTGCCCCTGCCACTACACATAACCTTAGACACTGTTCAGATACTTTCAACCATAACCCTGTGTGTGTGTGTGTGTGGGGGGGTGCAGGTTCACTGCGGTGGCAGAGGGCTTACAGCAGGTACGCCAGCAGCTGAAGAAACTTCAGGAGCTGGAACAGAAGTACACATACGAGAACGACCCCATCACTCAGGGCAAAAGCACTCTGGAGGAACGCGCTCTCGTCCTGTTCAAGACCCTCATTGTCAAGTGAGACCCCGCTCCGTCACCTGTATCTATGTTCTTGTAGCGATCACATACACATTAGGGTTTAACCAGTATACCGGGACCTACCGACCAAGCTCCTTCCCGATTCCCAATAATAATATTGACGGGTCCCGTGAACCGATGGTATACACATTTTATGCAGCGCTAATGCAAAATATGCTTTGCGAATAGCTGCATGAATGAACCGGATATGTCAATATCTGGCTTCATTCATAGCCTACATTAGGCCAGTCCTCACATCACTAGCAGCCTACCATATTTTGCCTACTCAATGTAAAGTCCCCAATAGAAAACATCCCTTCTATAAACGTGTGCTATCCTTGTTGCTGAATCGCCACTACTAGGCCTACTTGCATGTCTGTTTAGCGGAGAATCGGATATGTTGTTCCCTGTGATAAGTCACCACAATACCACAACCTTACGAAATCCCCCTGATAGCAAGGGGATGGAAAAGGGCCAACCAGCTGGCTGACATGTAAAACCAATGACATTTTCACTAGGCTGTAGGCTAATAACCTCATAATATTTTTGCTATGTCTCCTGGGCTTCATAACCACGTCTTTATAATGATGAGTCTGGAGACAGGAATGTGTTCAAAAATGTATCTAGAACGTGTTTGGTCTCAACATGCAACCCCCATGATGCTCTGTGGCACAACCCCAATACACCACATCTCCTCCTTTTCCTACTTAAATTGTCCCCATTATGAACACCAGTCCTGAGAAGGTGACTGTGAGCCCCATACTGCTGGGTCAGGGTGTCACCCAGTAACAGTTCTGGAACAATCACGACTGGTGGTTCTGTCGGTGTGGCATTACTCAACTTTAACTGATCTGTCTGCCTTTTCCAGATGACGTCCTCTGCAGTCTGGACAGTGTAGAACACAGGACCAGTCGGAGCAATGACTGTAGCAGGAACCCACTTTTGTCCGTCGAGGTAGTTCTTAGCAAAGACAGTCTCCAGGATTAAAATCTCTGCCCTTTGTTCATAATGTTTGATTTGACCTATTGACTTCGCACTGCCTCTTCTTGAGTAGCGATGCAGGCGAAGCCTTGGTGGTTGCGTGAGGCGTGTTCCTGTAGGGTAGCATTAAGCTGTTCAAGCATTGTTGCAGTGTCCCTTGACCCTGAAACACTTTTAAGGCATGTTTCATGGTATGTACGAACCTCTCTGCCAGCCCATTGGTAGATGGGTGGTACGTGGGGCGGACCTGCCGTACGCCATTCACATGTAGGAACCTAGTCATTTCTTAGGGCACTAGCTGCGGTCCGTTGTCACTAATGAGTTGGAGTGGCGATCCAAACTGACTAAACACTTCTCCAAGCTTCTCAATGGTCTTCTCAGCAGTAGTAGGCCTCATGATGGCAACCCACGGCCACTTGCTGTGAGCATCAAAGACCACGGGAAACATTTTGTCTTCGAATGGACCTGCAAAGTCGACGTGTACACGTTGCCATGCTTCCTTCGGCCATTCCCACGGATGAAGTTGAGGTACGTTGCGAACCTTCTGACATGAGGAGCATGTTTTTGCTTTCTCCTCAATGCTTCCATCCAATCCTGGCCACCAGAAGTAGCTTTGTGCAACTTCACAATGACCTGAGTGTAGCTGTTGCAACACTGGTATCCTCAGCGAAGGCGGAATGATAACTCTCCTCCCCCACAGCAGATGACCAGATGTACTGACAGCTCCGTTCTCCTGGAAAGGTACGGTTTCAGTTCTGGATCTCCTGCAGCCTTACTTTTGATGACAACGTCCATTACTTCAGATAACACTGAGTAATTTCTAGTGTTTCTTCACACTTGTGTTGAAATGACTGGTGCATTTTCCACTAATCTGAGGTAGAAGATATCCACTTGGGTGACTCCGTCTGAGTTGCAATGCAGTTTTGACTTGCGGTACTTGATATCGTAGGTGTGCGCTGACATTAACAGAGCCCACGTTTTGCGTTCTGCTTACAGCAAGGGACAGAATACCAGAATGCGGTCCAATGATGCTCGTCAGCGAACAATGATCTGCAAGAAGGGTGAACTTCCTCCTGTACAGATACTGGTGAAACTGACGCACTCCAAAAATGATACCTAGGGTTTCTCGTTCTATCTGTGCGTAGTTACTTTTTGCATTGTTCAATGCTCTCAATACGAAAGCGATCCGCTTCTCTTCACCTGAAGGCATGATATGGGACACAACTGCTCCCACACCATATGGGTTTAACATCACAAGCTCGTTGGATGGGCATTGACGGCTCGAAGTGTGCCAATGCTTCAGATTTCAAGTGTTTTCATGAATGCTTCCTCGCATTGTTCTCTCCATTTCCATGTTTTGTCCTGACAAAACAACTGATGCAGCAGTTTCAGCTTTGTTGCTAAGCTTGGGATAAAGCATCCGTAGAAATTATAGTTGGCTCACATTCTTAGGAACTGGGGTGTCCAAAATAACCTTGACCTTGGATGGATCCTTGTGAAGGCCTCTGGCGTCGATGACCTGTCCAACGTATTCAACTGATGATTGGAAGAATGCACATTTGACCGTACGAACTCACAGCCTGTAGTCTTTCAATCTCTGCAAGGTCACATCCAAGTTCGGAGGTAGTCCTCTTCGTCTTTCCCAGTATCGAGGATGTCATCCAGGTAGTATTGTACTCCTGGCAATCCGCTCAAGATCTGGTCCATCTCCCTCTGGAACAGTACTGGCACACTTGTGATTCCAAACGGTTGATGACAGTACCTGAAAACCCCCTTATGTGTCACGACGATCAGTAGTTCCTTTTGACTTTTCATCCACGTGCGTCTTAAAATCGACTTCTGCGAAGTCTACTTGTGCTGAACTTTTGACTTCCAGCTAAACCCGCAAAAAGGTTGTCAATGTGTGGTAGCGGATACTGCTCAGCAGACAACACCGGGTTAACTGTGACTTTGAAGTCTCCCATATATCCTGATTCCACCATTATTTTTAAAGGGATACCTCAGGATTGTGGCAATAAGGCCCTTTATCTACTTCCCCAGAGTTAGATTAACTTGTGGATACCATTTTTATGTCTCTATGTCCAGTATAAAGGAAGTTGGAGGTAGTTTTGCGAGCTAGTGCTAACTAGCGTTAGCACAATGACTAGCGTTAGCACAATGACTGGAAGTCTATAGTTATCTGCTATCAGGCTCATTTATTCTGTTTGTCTTCACAGTTGAATAAATGTCCTTTCCTTTACTCACTGTATATTCCTCCCTTTTATCATGTTGTTTTCCCACTCCAACGTCAGTCTCAAATCCTTTTCTGACATCCCATGACAATGCTATCTCGACTATGCACTTGCCTCGGTTAGCAATACACTGTGCAGCATGGGAAATTTTTGAACATGTAAAAAATGACTTCCAGACAGAATAGTTCCCGTAGGTTCAGACTTACACGTCGCCAATCTTTTATGTCTTGAGGGTTTCATAACCACGTCTTTATAACAATTCAGTAATTTTTAAGATGGAAGACCGGAGTCAGATCAACCATTTATCTAGAACATGCTCGGTCTCAACACATACAATCCCCATAATCCTCTGCGGCGCAACCCCAATACACCAACATTTTAGGCCTAGATTTAAACTAGGTTAAATTAACAAATTGTGTTGTGTGGTGACTTTTTGACAGAACTTTGAGTTGATTCAATTGTGACTAATACAAAACAAGAAACCATGAAATCCCTGTCCATATTTATAAATAAAAAATAATCACTGGAATATATATATATATATATTATATGATTTTAAATAGCTTTTCCGGTTTGAACGGGAATATTACCGGGATGGATGCAATTTTCTCAGGAATACAAATGTGTAGTTTTTCGGGAAAATATTAAACCCTAATACACATGTTTAGTAAGTTTCTTTGGACAAAAGCATCTGCTAAGTGGCATTATTATCTATCATTATTATGTAGCAGAGTTGGTTCAGTGGAACTACGCTCGCATGAAAGGTAACCTTGCCTGAGATTTGGGGTGTGATCATTAGTCCAAACCCTTACAAACGGAAAACGTTTTGCTGTAAAAACTAGAGTTTCTGCTGGACAAATTGAGGTAGGGTTCTCCCTGTTTGGTTCCTAATTACATCCCAGAAGACTAGAGTTAGCTCCCAGAGTTAATGTCTAGACTAGGCTTTAGTGGAGTGCCATAGGAGTGTGACTATCAGAGGATTGAGAGTATGTTTCTGTGGTGTCTGTCTTTCAGTTCTATCGTGGTGGAGAGACAGCCCTGTATGCCCACTCACCCCCAAAGACCTCTGGTGCTGAAGACTGGGGTGCAGTTCACTGTCAAAATCAGGTGGGGGCACCAGTGACACACACACTCCAAACTCAATGTGCAATACTGTATTGATTAGTTAGTAGAATCCGCTGGGTTATATGTTATCAGGTATGCTGAATGTCCCCTCTAGGACCCACAGAGGGGTACAAGAGTTCCGGGAGGTGGGCTTGTTGCCTTTGGACTCCAGAGTGGACCAACTTAATCATGCGTTTGACATCTTAAATGATCATGCCCCAGGTTACATGGAAAAACCACATTGATATGGTCTATAACAAACACAGTCACAATACCAGAGCTAGTGTTATGTCTTGTAAAATCCAATAGTAAACAGTACTGCGAGTAGCACGTTTTTTCCATACAGGCATTTGTCTATGGAATAGCCTTCCCTTGGAGACCTAGCAAATAAAAAGTAAAAATAGTAGCTTTTAAAAAGCAGACCAAGTTTTTTTCTTTCTTTTTTTTTTCTCCCTTTTTTTTCTTCTTTTGGACAAGGTTGTCTACTAAGGGAAACCACTCCACTGCCCCTTGTGCCCCCTACTGCTGGCCAGTTGTATTTATTTGAAGGATCATTATATGATGTGCAATTAATAGATTGTTTTAATGTGAAATTAATATGGTAGATTTTTTGGGGGAGGGGAGAAGCACAGTGAATAGTGACAATTTTTAGGATTTAGGATTTATGGCTGTTTTGTAATTTTGTCTCATCTTTTAATCATAATATGTGTTATTTTTACCATCAAAGACCACTTTGGAAACCCAGTGTTTTTAATTAATACATTCAAGTGATATCCTCTGGGTCCACATTGTGCATTTTGTTGTATATGTCAAAATACATTTAATTCAATAGCAGGGTTGGAGCAAAAGCCTACAAACCTGAACAACCTTATTTGAACAATCGTGTGTCAATGTTATCCCCAGACTGCTGGTGAAGCTTCAGGAGTTGAACTACCAGTTCAAAGTCAAAGCTCTGTTTGACAAGTAAGTGAATGTGTTCTAGAAGTGACCTGCCCTGAGAGTATTCTTGATTCTGTAACCTTTTACCTTGAAGGTATTAAGATGAACCCGCACGTTCGGAAGTAATGAGTTCGATTTTTATCAATGACAAGGGTCAAAGCTTGAGTCACTGATGTGGGTTGTCTTTCTTTAGGGACGTGACGGAGAGGAATGCAGTGAGAGGGTAGGAATGAATTTGCTCTTCGTTTTACAACCTATACCTGAAAAAGCCTCGACGTGATTACATTTCCTCTAAATTGATGTCATTGTCCAGGTTCCGGAAATTCAACATCTTTGGAACTAATACTAAAGTTATGAACATGGAGGAGTCCAATGGAAGCTTGGCAGCAGAATTCAGACACCTGGTATGAATTGATGCAACGTCGTTGTGTCATATCCTGTATTTAATAATTGTATTTATTTGTCAGGGACCATGTACAACATGCCATTGCACCAGATATAGCTAGATGGCTTGTTTTCATCTGTATTCCCTGGGAAGGAAACAATCAACATCAATATGTCATTACAATGCTACAATATAACACACTGTTATATACACACTGTATATATTAATAATCTAAATATGCAACAATAAACAATATAATTATAATATTACATAACAGTTTAAATTTCCCTTGGTCCTACAGTAGCGGGCATCTTAAGAGTCAGAATGTCTTAATGTTCACATGACTGGTTTGCCTTTAGCCACTTGTTCAGGTTTGCCTTGGAGCGTTCAAAGGTACTGCACTCACACTGGTTGGCAGGGTGCTCCATAATCCAGACGCTCTGACGGAAAAAATGTGTCTGGCCAAATTGTAGTGGTCGTTAGTCTGTTACGAACTCTCCTAAGAGAGTGGGTTGTGGTAAGCGTTCTTGCCTTGGGGTCAGGCGACTCGGTTTGGAGTCCCCTAATACTGTACCGACCACTGGTCACAGCAATATACACTGAGTGTACAAAACATTAAGAACACCTTTTTTAATATTGTGTTTGCCCTCAGAACAGACTCAATTTGTCTGGGTATGGACTATACAGGGTGTCGAAAGCGTTCCACAGGGAGGCTGGCCCATGTTGACTCCAATGCTTCCCACAGTTGTGTCAAGTTGGCTGGATGTCCTTCGGGCGGTGGACATTCAAGATACACACGAGAAAATGTTGAGCATGAAATATCCAGCAGCGTTGCAGTTCTTGACACAAACCGGTGCGCCTGGCGCCTACTACCATATCCCGTTCAAAGGCACTTAACACTTTTGTCTTGCCCATTCACCCTCCATTTACCCTCTGAATGGCACATACACACAATCCATGGCTCAATTGTCTCAAGGCTTAAAAATCCTTATTTAACCTGTCTCCTTCCCTTCATCTACACTGATTGAAGTTTATTTAACAAGTGACATCAATAAGAGATCATCGCTTTCACCTGGATTCACCTGGTCAGTCAATGTAATGGAAAGAGCAGGTGTTCATAATGTTTTCTAGACTCAGTGTACTGTATACTGTAAATGTCATATCGATATTTGTGTGCTGCAGGTGGCATCTCAACTACAATTATTTTCTTCCCCAGCAACTAAAGGAGCAAAAGGCTACAGGCAACAGAACAAACGACGTAAGGAAATATAACAATTATTTTCATTTTAATCATTATACGTGTGGTAATGCTGAATCTAAGCTAAGCTACAGTCTTTAATAGCTTATCATCGTTGTCAAAAGAAAGCCTGCGTGTGTGTGTCCACTCAGGGTCCTCTCATAGTGACAGAGGAGCTCCATTCCATCAGCTTTGAGACACAACTCACTCAGCCAGGACTCCAGGTCAACCTGGAGGTGAGAACAACAGTCTACTTTGTGGAGCTTTTACTAAACATGGTATACAGTCATGGTAGCAATATTTATAAATAGTACGTACCAAGGTACCTTATTGTCTACTGATGTCCCTTTTCCCTTCTGACTGTGTGTGTGTGTGTGCGTGAATGCGTATGTGTGTCCAGACGATGTCCCTGCCCATTGTGGTCATCTCCAACATTAGCCAGCTGCCCAGCGCCTGGGCCTCTGTCATGTGGTACAACATGCTGACCAGTGAGTCCAAGGTACTCATCTCCTCTCACCTCACAAAATATTTCCTTTCCTGCTTTCTTCCGTCATGTGATCCATGGGCTGCCAATTTCTGAAGAGCTACTGGATGTGCAGGCGTTTGTTCCACCCCAGCTCAGCTGATCATCTCTGTCCCTCTCTTTCCTCCTTCAGAATCTGCTGTTCTTCCTGAGCCCGTCCCAGGCCACCTGGAGCCAGTTGTCGAAAGTGCTGAGTTGGCAGTTCTCCTCCGTAACCAAGCGAGGCCTCAACGACGAGCAGCTGAGCATGCTGGGAGACAAGCTCCTGGGTGAGTCTGGGAGAGGGAGATCGTATTGTGACTAGGAGTGGTTTTGTGCCACGACACAGCCACCGCAAAGCCGTCTGTGATATAAAGGCGCATTTGTTGCTTAGACATGAATACAGTTGAAGTCTGAAGTTTACATACACTTAGGTTGGAGTCATTAAAACTAATTCACATACACTTAGGTTGGAGTCATTAAAACTTGTTTTTCAACCGCTCCACAAATTTCTTGTTAACAAACTATAGTTTTGGCAAGTTGGTTAGGACATCTAATTTGTGCATGACACAAGTCATTTTTGCAACAATTGTTTACAGACAGATTATTTCACATATAATTCACTGTATCACAATTCTAGAAGTTGACTGCCTTTAAACAGCTTGGAAAATTCCAGAAAATGACGCGAGGGCTTTAGAAGCTTTGATGGGCTAATTTACATCATTTGATTCAATTGGAGGTGTACCTGTGGATGTATTTCAAGGCCTACCTTCCAACTCAGTACCTCTTTGCTTGACATCATGGGAAAATCAAAAGAAATCAGCCAAGATCTCAGAAAAAAAATTGTAGACCTCCACAAGTCTGGTTCATCCTTGGGAGCAATTTCCAAACGCCTGAAGGTACCACGTTCATCTGTACAAACAATAGTACGCAAATATAAACACCATGGGACCACGCAGCGGTCTTACCGCTCAGGAAGGAGACGCGTTCTGTTTCCTAGAGATTAACGTACTTTGGTGCGAAAAGTGCAAATCAATCCCAAAACAATAGCAAAGGACCTTGTGAAGATGCTGTAGGAAACAGGTACAAAAGTATCTATATCCACAGTAAAATGAATCCTGTATCAACATAACCTGAAAGGCCACTCAGCAAGGAAGAAGCCACTGCTCCAAAACCGCCATTAAAAGGCCAGACTACGGTTTGTAACTGCACATGGGGACAAAGATCATACTTTTTGGAGAAATGTCCTCTGGTCTGATGAAACAAAAATAGAACTGTTTGGCCATAATGACCATTGTTATGTTTGGAGGAAAAAGGGGGAGTCTTGCAAGCCAAAGAATACCATCCCACGGGGGTGGCAGCATCATATTGTGGGGGTGCTTTGCTGCAGGAGGGACTGGTGCACTTCACAAAATACATGGCATCATGAGGGAGGAAAATTATTTGGATATATTCATGCAACATCTCAAGACATCAGTCAGGAAGTTAAAGCTTGGTCCCAAATGAGTCTTCCAAATGGACAATGACCCCAAGCATACTTCCAAAGTTGTGGCAAAATGGCTTAAGGACAACAAAGTCAAGGTATTGGAGTGGCCATCACAAAGCCTTGACCTTAGTCCCATTGACAATTTGTGGGCAGAACTGAAGAAGCGTGTGCGAGCAAGTAGGCCTACAAACCCGACTCAGTTACACCAGCTCTGTCAGGAGGAATGGGCCAAGATTCTGAAATGTTTGATCCAAGTTAAACAATTTAAAGGCAATGCTACCAAATACTAATTGAGTGTATGTAAACTTCTGACCCACTGGGAATGTGATGAAATAAATAAAAGCTGAAAAAAATAGTTCTCTCTACTATTATTATGACATTTCACATTCTTAAAATAAAGTAGTGATCCTAACTGACCTAAGACAGGGAATTTTTACTAGGATTGAATGTCAGGAATTGTGAAAAACTGAGTTTAAATGTATTTGGCTAAGGTATATGTAAACTTTTGATTTCAACTGTAGGTGAGATGGCCAATAGTTTTTCTTGACATTTATGTCTGGCAAGTGAGTTTAGGTGGCCAATTGATTTAGCTAACTAATCTTAGATAATGGCTAACAATGCAATTGTTGCTTAAGATCTATTCACCATATAAAAAAAGTATCATCAACATTCCTCACTTCCCTCCTCAACTCATCTCTGACCACTGGCTGCGTCCCATCCGACTTCAAAATGGCCCGAGTCATTCCCCTCCTCAAGAAACCAACACTCGACCCCATCTGACGTTTAAAAAAAAACTCTAGACCTGTATCCCTTTCTTTTCTTTCCCAAACACTTGAGTGTGCTGTCTCTGATCAACTCCCTCACTACCTCTCTCAGAACAATCTTCTTTACCCTAACCAGTCAGGCTTCAAGACGGGTCACTCAACCGAGACTGCTCTTCTCTTTGTCACGGAGGCTCTCCGCACTGGCAAAGCTGACTCTATCTCCTCTGTTCACATCCTCCTAGATCTATCTGCTGTCTTTGACACCGATCCAATCCTCCTCTCCACCCTTTCAGGGCTGGACGTCTCAGGCGCTGCACACTATTGGATTGCATCCTACCTGTCAGGTGACATGGAGAGGATCTGTTGTCTGCACCACATACTCTCACTACTGGTGTCCCCCACGGCTCGGTTGTAGGCCCTCTCCTCTTATCCTATACACCGAGTCACTCGGCTCCATCATATCATTGCTATGCGGATGACACTCTACTACTTTCCCCCCCCCTTCTGACACCCAGGTGGCGACACGCATCTCTGCGTGCCTGGCAGATATCTCAGCTTGGATGTTGGCCCACCACCTCAATCGCAACCTAATCCAGGCAATTGTCATCTCCTGCCATCAAACCCCTGCAACTTATCCAGAACGCTGCAGCCTGCCTGGTTTTCAACCTTCCCAAGTTCTCCAATGTCACCCCGCTACTTCGCACACTCCGATACCTTCCAGTCGAAACTCGTATCCACTACAAGACCATGGTGCTTGCCTATGGAGCAGCAAAGGAACTGCCCTCGTTACTTTCAGGCTATTCTCAAACCCTACACCCCAATACGAGCACTCCGTTCTGCCACCTCTGGTCTCTGGGCCCTCCCGCTCAGCCCAGTCCAAGCTCCGGCTCCCGTGACCCACCGAGCTAACTTAAGATGAATGCGCTAACTGTAAGTCGCTCTGGATAAGAGCGTCTGCAAAAAGTGTTATGTAAATGTAAACAGCTTATGACATGTGTCCATGTAATGCTCATAAGTGTAAGCTAAGGTCATTCCATTAAAGTGAACCAATAATACTAGGATGCTCCTGTGACAGGTCGAGAGGCTGTAGGAAATCCTAATGGGCTCATCCCCTGGACCATGTTCTGCAAGGTGAGCATCGCACTTTAATTTTGGCGTTTTGGCCAACCCCTGTGTGTTTTACTATGATCTGTGTAGTAAGTGCATCTTTGCCTGAGCAGAATGTGAACGAGAAGGGCTTTCCCTTCTGGCTGTGGATCGATGGAATCCTGGACCTGATCAAGAGTCACCTCCTGTGTTTGTGGAATGACGGGTAAGAGCTTTGATTTTCACATTGTCTGCATTTCTTCAGTAGGCCTTTCTGAAGCCTAGGTCTGAAGCCTAGGTTTTGTGAAAAGTGACTTTATTGTGCTATAATCCATTGAATCACTGGGATGTAGGTGTATCATGGGCTTTGTCAGTAAGGAGAGAGAGAAGGCCCTGCTGAAGGACAAGGAGCCTGGGACTTTCCTGCTGCGTTTCAGCGAGAGCAGCCGGGAGGGAGCCGTCACCTTTACCTGGGTGGAGCACTCCAATGACGGTGTGTGTGTGTGTGTGTTTGTAGCTATACTGTAACATTTATTTAACCTATATTTAAGTAGGCAAGTCAGTTAAGAACAAAATCGTATTTACAATGATGGCCTATACATACATACCCATGCAAACAGACATGTTTTTGTCGTTTCTTTTACACATTATGAATGTGTGTCCGTCTCTCTCCTTGTAGATGGGTTTCCGTTTTGTCGTATTTTACCAGGTAATCTGACTGCGAACACATTCGCTTATCACATTCTGTGTGTTCATTTATGTATAACTATGAACATGCAGATGTCCATTTCCACACGGTGGAGCCCTACACTAAGAAGAAGCTGTCCGCCATCTCTTTCCCTGACATCCTCCACAACTACAAGGTGATGGCTGCCGAGAACATCCCTGAGAACCCTCTGGTCTACCTCTACCCCAGGATCCCCAAAGACAGCGCCTTCGCACGCTACTACAGCCGCCCCACAGAAGGTCACTAACACTCGACCGCAGCCCAAACATAGTAGTTAAAAAGGTCAAAATGGTGATGTGGACTTCCAATTCCAGTCAAAGCTATTTCTACACAATGTTTACTGCATACTTTTCCATATTTTGTTGTGCCACAATTTTTCCCATTTGAAATACTGGCCACTGATAATGTCTTGGTTCTGATTTTATGATCCCTAAACGTGTATAACCTTCGACCTTCCCAGCCGCTGAGCCAATGGAGTTGGAGAGTGAGTCTGATCCTAGCTACGTTAAGAGGGAGCTTATCTATGTGTCTGATGCTGGCTACGTTAAGAGGGAGCTTATCTCTGTGTCTGAATTGTAAGTGTGATTCTTGTTATGAAACACCTTCTTGGTTTTAGATCACACACCCACCTAGCCCAAAGTACAATGAAAGGTCAAATTAAGGTGTAAATAAATAATGATAACACAAAGGTACAGTAAATGCCAAATTACCTCTAGATTAGAGTTTTATTGATTTGAGTTATTCATGTCTAAAGTTGATATTTTCTGCTGGTTGGGTTTCTCCTCAGCCACTCCAGACTACAGGACACCATGATGCCCATGAGTGCTGAAGTGTACGGAGAGCTGACCAGGATTATTAACCCTGCTGAGATTGATACTGTGGTAGGTTTCAGCCAGACAGCACCAACCGCACACATATTAGAGACGCTGGGAAGATCTCAATTGCATACTTTCTCCTCGAATCCTTCTCAAAACCCATTGGATGACAAAGCCAGAGGTCCCACCTCCCTGACCTCCAATGGGTTTTGAGAAGGAGACAAGGAGAAAGAGTATGCAATTGTTGTGGTAGGTTTCAATAAGGGCAACACCAGCCGACTATGGTAGGTTTCAAGCCAGACAGAACACATGTCTAATCATCAGAAAACAGCTGGACCAGCATCATACAGTGCCTTGCGAAAGTATTCGGCCCCCTTGAACTTTGCGACCTTTTGCCACATTTCAGGCTTCAAACATAAATATATAAAACTGTATTTTTTTGTGAAGAATCAACAACAAGTGGGACACAATCATGAAGTGGAACGACATTTATTGGATATTTAAAACATTTTTTAACAAATCAAAAACTGAAAAATTGGGCGTGCAAAATTATTCGGCCCCCTTAAGTTAATACTTTGTAGCGCCACCTTTTGCTGCGATTACAGCTGTAAGTCGCTTGGGGTATGTCTCTATCAGTTTTGCACATCGAGAGACTGAAATTTTTTCCCATTCCTCCTTGCAAAACAGCTCGAGCTCAGTGAGGTTGGATGGAGAGCATTTGTGAACAGCAGTTTTCAGTTCTTTCCACAGATTCTCGATTGGATTCAGGTCTGGACTTTGACTTGGCCATTCTAACACCTGGATATGTTTATTTTTGAACCATTCCATTGTAGATTTTGCTTTATGTTTTGGATCATTGTCTTGTTGGAAGACAAATCTCCGTCCCAGTCTCAGGTCTTTTGCAGACTCCATCAGGTTTTCTTCCAGAATGGTCCTGTATTTGGCTCCATCCATCTTCCGATCAATTTTAACCATCTTCCCTGTCCCTGCTGAAGAAAAGCAGGCCCAAACCATGATGCTGCCACCACCATGTTTGACAGTGGGGATGGTGTGTTCAGGGTGATGAGCTGTGTTGCTTTTACGCCAAACATAACGTTTTGCATTGTTGCCAAAAAGTTCAATTTTGGTTTCATCTGACCAGAGCACCTTCTTCTACATGTTTGGTGTGTCTCCCAGGTGGCTTGTGGCAAACTTTAAACAACACTTTTTTATGGATATCTTTAAGAAATGGCTTTCTTCTTGCCACTCTTCCATAAAGGCCAGATTTGTGCAATATACGACTGATTGTTGTCCTATGGACAGAGTCTCCCACCTCAGCTGTAGATCTCTGCAGTTCATCCAGAGTGATCATGGGCCTCTTGGCTGCATCTCTGATCAGTCTTCTCTTTGTATGAGCTGAAAGTTTAGAGGGACGGCCAGGTCTTGGTAGATTTGCAGTGGTCTGATACTCCTTCCATTTCAATATTATCGCTTTCACAGTGCTCCTTGGGATGTTTAAAGCTTGGGAAATCTTTTTGTATCCAAATCCGGCTTTAAACTTCTTCACAACAGTATCTCGGACCTGCCTGGTGTGTTCCTTGTTCTTCATGATGCTCTCTGCGCTTTTAACGGACCTCTGAGACTATCACAGTGCAGGTGCATTTATACGGAGACTTGATTACACACAGGTGGATTGTATTTATCATCATTAGTCATTTAGGTCAACATTGAATCATTCAGAGATCCTCACTGAACTTCTGGAGAGAGTTTGCTGCACTGAAAGTAAAGGGACTGAATAATTTTGCACGCCCAATTTTTCAGTATTTGATTTGTTAAAAAAGTTTGAAATATCCAATAAATGTCGTTCCACTTCATGATTGTGTCCCACTTGTTGTTGATTCTTCACAAAAAAATACAGTTTTATATCTTTATGTTTGAAGCCTGAAATGTGGCAAAAGGTCGCAAAGTTCAAGTGGGCCGAATACTTTCGCAAGGCACTGTAGCTAGAGCATGTATTTCCAAACCGTTCATGTAAGGATAATTCATGCATTTTTACAATGTGAGAGTACACACTCAGTGCAGCATTCCACTATTGAGATGCAGCCCATTGTCCTTGATTCTGGTATTTCTCATGTCCCTCTTCCTACAGATGTGCAAAGCTTTCCCAAACTAACCTGCCCTCTTCAGGCAGCGCCCCTTGGAAAACTTGTTACCCCTCTGCACCAAACTGATCTGAAGATGTTGATTAAATTGAAGAGATTTGTTGGGTTTCCTTTGTAAATACAACTAAAACTGTATACATATGTAGTCTGTCGATTTAATGTACATGCATGAGATTTTGGGGCTTCAAGTCCAGCTGTTTCTATTAAGGAATGTCATTCTGTGTGACAGGATAATATTTTGTGAATGCATATGTAGTGTGAAATGGTTAAGCTGTTATACAGTGAGCTTCAAAAGTATTGGGACATTTGACACATTTGTTGTTGTTTTGGCTCTGTACTCCAGCACCATGGGTTTGAAATGATACAATGAGATTAAAGTGTAGTCTGTCAGCTTTTAATTTGAGGGTATTTTCATACATAGAGGGAACCGTTTAGAAATTACAGCTCTTTTTGCACATAGCCCCTTAATTTTAGGGGACCAAAAGTTAATGTGACAAATTCCCTTACGTGAATTTAAGTAGTCAAGTTTAGAATTTGGTCCCATAATCCGAGCACGCAATGATTCCAAGCTTGTGACTCCTCACACTTGTATGCATTTGCTGTTTGTTTTGGTTGTTCGATAATTTTTGTGCCAAATAGAAATGAATGGTAAATGTTTGGACCTCACTGTTTAATTTAAGGACAAAGAAGAGGGCTCACACATGCCTGAATAGCTTTGATTTATTTAACCTTGTTTATTAAAATAAATATGTGTATATATTCCACTGCCAGGAGCAATCGCACATCTGCACATCAACTATGCCCTAAAATATGAACAGAAAAGGACATCCGTGTTTAGCAATACATTCAGAACTGTCTAGTTGGAACTTTAGACGGGTCTGCAACTACTGGTGACACCTGACTTAAACCATCTGTCCATATGACCTACAGGGGTTCAAACTCCGGTCTTCTGCAAGCCACAATATTGTGTTCGCCCTCTGAGCTAAAGCCTAGGCAGCTGACAAGTTCAGGTCACAGGCAAGGTTACCTTTCACTGAATCAACAATAGCAAAACCAATGTCTGATTTTGAGACCTTTCCCTGTATGTCACGGATACGACAGTGTTATGGAGGTGATTGATTGGAGGGTTCAGGTCTAGTGTTTCCCGGACTACTGGGAGTGGTGAAGGAGGTTGAGTTTCTGTAGCAACGTGTTCCGTTATCATTCTTTGGCTTTCATTTGAACATTTTTCTATACACAATGTCACCGTCTCAGACAGATCTGGGGAGTTGCTGAAAACCGGCCACGTTGCCTTACAGAGACCAACAAGTAGTGGTAGAGATGTTATGTACATAGAGGACAGGGCTTTCCAATCCACTTGATTTTCCATCTGTGTATTCGTTATCTGGATTAGAACGTTGCGTAAGGTTATTCTACATTATGTCATTGAAGCTGTTCTTTATGCTACATCGGTCTTATGGGGGGAAAAAATACTACCACTGTTGTTCATTTATAATTTGATCTATTGTACAGTATTGCTTCATGCGGTCTTAACATTCACGTTAACATCAATTAAAAAAATAAAAACCGGTTGTAAATTGACTGCAAGTGGTTATGTTTTTGGTATCGCTCATGTCATACTGTGCGTCACTCCTCAAGTGGATGGATTTGACATTCATATTGGACCTCATGAGTGGCTATGCACAAAACTGACACACTAAATCAACCAACTGTTGTTGCACCTGTCAAGGATACAACGCTACTGTGCATATTCAAGTAGCAAAGCATAACATACAAATACAATAAGTAATTCTGGACTTTCCATTCATCTCTTAGACTCTTTGGAAATTAAATGGAATATGACTACGCTATAATTCCAATCCTGAATTAAGCCTAGTTTATATTGTGTAATATGGTCCTTTACACACCAGCTGATCTTAACTACTGTGGGGAAATTGATTCCTGGCCACAGGCACACGCTTATTCATAAAAAATGACATCTAAGAGGATTTTCTTTGACAATATTCATATCAACTGCCATATGTTTATGTATTTAACACGTTAGCCCACTCTTTTACACAAAACATATCCAATTGGTTTGCTCCTTTCAGAAAAGTGCTTCCGATGAAGAGTGGGTAGATGGTTTACTTGTAGGCTTTAGTCCTGTTGTATTGGTTTGATAGAAAGTATTCTGTATGATGGCAGACTAGTGTTTTATCATGGGGACGCAGATACCCCCGTTGTGTCGGCAGTTCCTGATTTAGAGACCTCTCTACAAACAGACAACCGCCTGTGTTGTGCGCATTACATACAGTATTTAGCTATAGGGAAGTACAATTCCACTGTTATAAATGAGAAAAAACAGACAAAAATATATACAAATTAAAGAGGGTCTTGAGCTCTTCCCAAACAAAGTCAAAGTACAGAAAAATTATATTGAAATGAAAGCGCATATAGTTCCTATGCAGTAGGGTTGATAAAAAGTCAAGACAAGTCTGAACCCGGACTAGTGGAAGCATAGGAAGTATGGTAACATCCTGGCATCCTTTACATGTGACTAAGGCAGGACCATATAGTGCCTCTACCCTAGTGGTGGCCCATCATGTCCTACCGTTTATTTAACTGTCCAACCAGGCTTTAAAAGAAGCACTGTAGCTAGAATGGTACGGAGTGACATTAGTGCCAACATCATATCACTCCATAGAGAGTGCCTGATTTGGCCAAAGATTACTGGACATTGTGGCCCTCCAGGAAGAAGACCAAACTGCTAGATGATCTACTACAGGAAGTATTGGTCCTTGATATCATGAAATGAACTAACTTTCAACAGTACATAAATATATAATTTACATGTAGGAGAATATGTATAATAATATCACTTTATAATTGTACACCATTGTCACAAAGATTCAAATCAGATTGTGCACTTTGATTTGGGACCCTAACACACACCACACATACTTGGTGATGGAAGAGAGACAAGATACAGCAAAAGTAAGCAACACGGTCGCAAAAGGAGCAAAGCGCACGACAAAGGTAAAACAAAACGCTTACGGTAAAAGGGAGTATAAAAAAATATATTTAAAAAAAACACACGTTCAATCAAACACACAGTTCAGAAATACGACATCATACAAAGTCGACAAAAAAAAAGTCACTCCAAAAAGCGTATCCCACCACAAAAACAGCAGTCGAGTATAGTAGAGATGATATAAAAGCAGCGTGGTGCCACCTGCTGGCTTGCAAGGCTACACTACAGCAGGCCGTCCAGGTTGTTCTCCGTCGTCTCCTTGACCTTCTTCTTGGGGACCTCTTGTGGGTTGTACTTGTTTTGATAGTCCTGGAGGATGGTGACCACGTCGTGATGGCCAAAGTGCAAGGCCTCCTCCATTGGAGTGTTGTCCCACCTATAGGGAAGATAACGAGCGTGACTGACTGGGGTTAGACTGGCCTACAAAAGGCATAATAGTTCTGGGAGCGAACACTAGTTGTTCTGAAAATGACAGGGGACAAACAAAAGTGTTATTTTGGAGTGGGAGTACACTTGTATTGTAGAATGTACATTGTAGACGCTTACTATCACTCAAGTATATGATACCGTCTCTCGTCCACCCAGACACACACAAAATAAAAAACACACACCTAAACACACACAAGGCAGACAGACAAGTTTCTGTGGGCTTACCTATCCCTGGGAACAGGGTTCACCTTGCACGCCTCTAAGAGGAAGCGCACCACCTCTGCATGTCCTGAAAGGAGAGCAGATGGCAGAGTTGCGTAAGAAACAAAAAAAACATACACACACACACACACACACACACACACACACACTCCTACGCACACTGCAGCAAAGACGTCACACACCACGCCAGCACAGCTGCCGAGGGACAGCAAATGAACCCCTACGAAAACAGAGGGGGCTAAGTCTGCCAATCCCTCCCAGAGGACCCTGACATTACACAATTTGCCCCCGTGTGACAGGAAGAGGGAGGCTGTGAGACACACCTTCTGCTGCTGCAACATGTAGAGCCGTCCTGGAGTCGTAGTCCCTCTGCTCCATGTCCATGGAGGAGAGGGCAAACCTACAGACAGAAAAGGGCAGCAGTGTCAGATGGAAGATAACGGGCAGAGAAAGAAGACCAAAGTAATTCAGAGATACAATAGAAGACGGATCATTATGAACAGAGGTATAACTACTCAAGTATAATGAATTTAACATGATTGAAAAAATAAAATAAAAAATCCCTTTCAATGCGTGTGTGTCATCTGTGTGTAAGAGGTGCGTACTGTACCTCCTTAGTGCCGAGACGTCTCCGGTGTAGGCGGCAAACAGGAGATTGATGACAGACTTGACCTGGAGAGAAGGAGGAAGGCAGTTTGTGAAAACAGGCAAACACACACATGCATGGGGGGGGGGTGTATGTGCCCTACCACAGTCCTTCACCAGCTAAAAGAGAAGCGGAATCTGACAAACATCAATCAGGACTTCTGGATCCCAATCAACTCCTTACAAAAACCCCCATGGCAATGGCAGTATTATTAATTATGTAGAATGTAATGCCATGTAAGACTTGCCAGAAGTACTTTTTTACCCCCTTGTGTCTAAGCATCTCTCATAGTGACTGACTGAATAGCATATATTTCATTCTTTTGAGAAATGGCAGCATGAAATAGGCTACATCCTATATCATAAGCAATGATCATTAAAAACGATCATATATGACCTGTTAACTTTAGTGTTGTCAAAACATGACTCAAGGCATCTTATTAACTGCCTATCAGAATAGAGAAACTTGGCTAATAAAGCTGTCAATATTTAATATTGTCCCAAAATATATATGTTATTAAATTCTACTAACTATGTGTGCAGTGAGGCCACTGAGCAGTTGGTAAGACCAGTGGGTATGTTTGTGAGTAGTGAGTGTATTAGGAGTGATTTAGGAGTTAAGAGAGTTCTCTAGCCCCAGGCAAACCGTGAGTCCTGGCTCAAGCTGTAGGCAACAGGGGATATTGACAGATTTATTAGCCAAGGTTCTCGATTCTGCCACCCAGTCAATTAGATGCTTAAGGAGCCTTGAGTCATGTTTGAGGAGCTACCAGTATTGACTACAGACCAGATACTATGGTTGGATTCTGGCAGTGTTTTCTAAAGAGTTGATTGGAGAAATAAAAAGGTAGAGATTCACATATTGGGAGTAACACTATGGCACTAGCATAGAAATAGAATACAATTTGAGCTTATTCTCATGTGGTCCATTTACTAACTTGAAGCTTTAGCAGACTATGTGTGCCTTTTCTGCTGCATTGCAGGCTATGGGTCTGTGGTAGCTTTCTCTAATCTAATCATCAACCACTAGAGGGTGCTGAAACATTACTGAAGGCATAGTGACATTGCCTTCAGTAAATGGTCTCATGTTTTTCCCATTTGGGTGGCGGTGGTATTGTGGGTAGAGCTTCAAAGCGTCAACGTCTAATCATGTGAACTACTGTTTGGATCGGAATTAGATGCTTTAGATACTCAACTGTACTGGATTGAATTAAAAGAGTGAATTAAAAAACAAACAGTGCTGGGGTATCAAAAGCATAAAACCCTTGATTCACATTCACAACAAACCAGTAAACCAATCAATTAATGCATTACTCAGTTAATGACAATATGGAGTTATTACCAATTTAGATGTTGTTTTTTTGCTTGGGGAGGAACAGTTGTGCAGTGTTTCAGTAACATCTCAGAATCATTTTGATGATGCTGCAGAATTCAGAGACAACTGCCCAAAACAGAACATATAGGAGCTCCACATCACAGTAGAACACCAATCAAAACAGAATAAAGCAGGGCAAAACTCAGCATAGCCGTAGGTAGCAGAGCTAGCAGAACAAATATCGTTGTTAACTAGCAAAGGCATTTAGCAGATCAGTGTCACAACTCAGTAGCAGAAAATAACTAGTTAGACAGCAGAGCGCAAAGCAGAGTCGTCCCATATTTCAGCAAGCCATGACACCCATCATCTCAGATTGTTTTTTATAGTTAGAAGCAGATAAAATGTGCATTTCTGCAACATTTTCTTACAATGGAATTTGATCTGAGAAATTAAGCTAATTGATTGCAACCAATTTGGCCCTTTTAAATTTATATGATTCATATAATATTCAATAAATATAGTACCCAACATCCAATTTGGACTCAACTTCTTCCTACTATTGAGTAAGACATGAGGAAACCAATACAATGGTTAAAAGCCACCCACGGACCACGCACACCAATCCCACCCCAACAACCAGTATACAGTATCAGTTCTGTCTGACAAGTAGTATGGAGCTGCGGCTTGAAGTATTGCTTCTTCATCTTATGTGATGTATTCCTGTGAATCTAATATCCCCCCCCCCCCCCCCCCCGTTCAAAGAAAGCCATTGAAGTCACTTGCATTATTTACCACAAAAAAGATAGCATCCTTTTCCAACCCACAGTCATCAACAAACATGGGCTATGTAGGCTAGTTTTGAAATAAACAAATGTATACACACCCAATGTGGGGCAGAGAATCTCTGAACCACGCTGTTCATATGGGGCCAGGGAGGCGTTTTGGACCGAGATTATTTTGATTATTAAGAGGCTAGACACGGACAAGTCACTTAGACACACCCAGTCTGAGCATTGTGCCAATAGGTGAAATGTAACACCATAGGCATGGGACCAAAATTGCCACTGACATAGAATTACACGATTTACTTATATTTCTATGGCAGTGACTACATCTCCCCCACAGGTATCATAATGTGTGTTTGAATCCAATCTGGCCTATATCAGCCCAGCCCTGCACAGACATAGGTCACTGTTGGTGAGATCACACTGCAACACACAAGCGAGCACAGCATGTCAAGGGTAATCCAGCACATTCCCATACAAAAATGTCTAGACTGTATACAAAAGTGTATACAATTCACCCTATTAAAACAGAACTGGCTCAAAAGAGGCTAATTTTGACTTATTACTAAATAACTTAACTACTTTGATAGTTATTACCCACGCTATCACCCTGAAGCCGAAACAGTGACTATTCAGTCATGTTTGTTATAAGTGTGATGGATGTTCCTTGACAGGCTGAAAAAGAATGGCTACAACAGAAATACAATAACCATACTATACAGACAGACATAGTACAGCAAGTAACACAGTTGCCAGCAAAGAGAGCACACTTGACTTAACTCACCAAGTAAAAACTGGTTCAGAACAATGACCGGAGCGCGAGCATACAGACCAAGCTCACACAGATCAAGCACAATGCATTCTGGGGTCTCTTCTGATTGGTTCCATTAACTCTGAAAGGGTGCACTGCACTGCATACCACACAAGACCCCTCCCCAAATCACCCACCCCCTCACCTTTCTTTTTCCTGCGCAGGTTGAACTGCGACCAGAAGAGTCAAAGCTAGTCACAGAAACTGCACTTTCAAAGTATTTAGCACAGACATGATCAGGTACAGTATTTACTTGGGAATTATATGGTGAAAACAGTATTTAAACAAGAATTACCAACTAGTTAACATTAAATTACTGATCGTTACAGATTGTTAAGGATTCATTAAAACCTCTAGGCACCGTTTAGTACAAACCAGATACAAAATTACCAATTGTGTTGAAGGTACATGTCAAAAACTACCCATTGATACCACAATTTCCTAGTAAGAAAAAATCCCCTGTTAACTAATAAAACAAAAAGGGTTAAACCACTTAGTTTCAGTTGTGGTAATTTGACAAAACAGGTATTTGTTGGTTATAGTACTTTATTGGTTTATAAAATGGCAACATGATTTCAACAGGTACTTCACCTGTCATTGCAACTACTCTTTGCTAGTATTTGCAATACTGGCCTCTTGTAGAACTACAAAGTTCTACAAGACAAATACCTAGTGTTTTCATCCACACCAAGAGTCAGTGTCTTTACTATGAGGTGAAAGCAACACCCTTTTATGCCCAAGACACTAACTCAAACTGGTTTTGGTAATAAATCAACACTCCAGGTAGATCAGGTTAAGATCTGAGGAGCTCACGAGAAGTTCATGTTAAATGCAGTGATACACATTCAGTGTAGGCTGCTGGTGTGTATAGTGTGTTAGACTTGGAGGGCTACAGCTGTTTTCTCCAAGGCACAGATATGGATTGAAACAGAAAAATGAAAAAGAATACAAGGACTAAAATGAACTTTAAAATATCAAGGTGGGATTCAAACACATTTATTAAATCATACAAAAATATGCAATTTGAAGTAAAATAATGACATTGTGGGAAACATTAAACATGTTGCTGTGAAATCATAAAAAAAAAAATCAGAAATTGTAATGAAAATACTGGTACGGCATTCAAAAAACCCCTGTGTAAAATTTGATTGGGGTTATTAGTCACATTTTGCAGTAGAGTAGAAAGGTTCAGTAAGCGCCATAACTTCCTCCTGTATCCTCTAACGTCATCCTAACTCCTAAGTCTTGCAAGCTTTCAGCCCCTGCATTCTCCATATTATGTCAACATGGGCAAGACATTAGAAAACACACTCAAACGTGTTTCAGAACACATGAGTAGCAGGGGGAAAAAAATGATACAATTTCAGTACAAATAAATAGGATCGATTTAACAGAACTGATTATTTGGTAAATTAGCATTAGCAAGCAAGTTAACGTTAGCTGCTAGGCTAGCTACAGCTAGCTTCACTCCACAGTGGCAGAGACTTGTGAATGCTTTGCACCACACACTGACTGACTGACATCTAAGGCCTACACTTAAAAAAAAACATCCTTAGTGAAATAGTAGTCCTAGTTCCAAATCACAATTTTAAATGAAGTCCAAGCATATTGACATGGCAAAACAACAAAAATATATTTTAAGTAAAAGTCTGATACTAAAAGAAGCTAAAAACTAACTAAACGTATATGGGATAGGGTGGGTTCAAGTCAGCCAATTCAGGAATTCCAATTCAATGAATACATTTGAATTCAATAATTGAAAAACAGGGCATCTATGTTCAATAACTTGTCAACAAACTGAAAGGGAGAAGCCATGTATCTTTCAAAATTCTTTCCATTTATGAATTTGACATTTAAATCACTTCCTGATTTGACTTCAATTCAAATTGACCCCAACCTTGGCCGGTATGGGACCCATAGACTTATATGGGTCCCACGAGAAGAAGAGCACATTCATGACGAAGTAATGGGTAACAAAGGGCTACTACAACAACAGTGTATACCAATTCAACTGTCCAGTTTCAAGAATGATTGGATAACAACATTGAACAAGAAAAACAGCCCCAGCAGCAGGACACCCACGGTGTCCTGCTGGTTGACGTACATATGCAAATGTGGCCAACGTTTGTGAAGTAAGTGGATTCCCTTGCCGTTCTACGCTGTTGTTGAGTTTCATCAAGATTACTGCAAGATAACAATCCCCCCCAAAAAACACACGCCAGGCAAATACAGTCTTTGGGAAAACTGTAGATACTGTACAGTGCATATTGGAAATAAACATGATGCATTCTTAAGCTACAGTATAGATAAGAGGAACTGGTTTCCCCTTCCTCTTTAAGGGTAGCTAAGCGTAATTCACAGTAATAAAACGGATTAAATATAAAATTGGTAACAATGTGTGATCACACTTTCTCTCAATGGTATACTGACTTGTACAATACATATACGTATGACCTATATAACCACGATATGCCATCTGACATATGCATACTGCAACTGCCAACGGAATAGATCCAGCAGGATTCTACTAGGCTATGTCATGAAAACTAAAGGTTTGTGCGGTGTCTTGTCGGTCTGTCAGAGCCAGGGTCAAGGTCCCCTCAGCATGCGTCACAGCTTAGATGAACATGGTATACACACACACACACACACACAGACACGCACACCACTCAAATACAAAAAGGCGCACACACACACAAAAGGGGGTGGAATGAGTCACCTTTTACGTCCTTGATGAAAAGCTTCGCTCCACTCAACAGCAGTTGAGAAATCGGCTCATGTGAGATCCGTTGCTGGTATGTGAAAGGTAAAGCACTGGTATGCAAGTTAGAATGGTCCGACTGATATCGTCTCCGTGTCACGCCTGATAAGTGCCTTATCGTTATAATCTCAGTTTGCTCTTCTAAAAGCATACTACAAGCTCTATGCAGACACAAATATCGGAGTGTTGCAATGTCATTTTTCATCACAAAAGGGGCGGTTCCTTGAAAAAAGCTCTGGCGTTCGGCGTACCGTTTTACTACCTGAAAATTTAGACATGCAGTATCATTACTTCTGCGGCCGTGGGGGCAGTATTATTGCTTGGTTCCTTGATCTGATATATATATATATATATATATATATATATAGGCAATTCATCAAAGTAGACTATTTTGCATTGATAACCAAATATAATCTCCGCAACTGAATCCACCCAAAACATTATTTTATTTAGAAATAGTAACTAGTGATTCCAGGCTACTGTGAAATGGTATTACCTGCTGTAGCCAACTTGCTAGCCATGTGTTTTTTTTACAACAAAAAAATAAATGCTGTTCTATTTTTATTAACTGATATGGGAATGAATACACAAGCAGTATATCAAACTGGGATAATGTTTTAGGTTACACCAGCAAGTAGAAGAACATTTGCCAGGGCATATTTCTAAATGATCAATCTGATTATTTCACATGGAGATGTGGGGAGCTAAAAAATACTAGCTAGCTTGCTATGTTTTTCGCCAGGTTAAAGCCAGCCTACTACTATAAGCAAAGGAAGCCTACTGTTCCTTGTTTTCAAAAAATGAAGACCAAAAAACCCCCCCAAAAAACGGGAGGGACCGGCAAGGATATCCTGTTACCAAAAGGTGTCCTCTACTTCAAAAATCCCACTTCACACACACACACACACACACATCAACAGAGTTAAGCTTGTAGTAACCTTAAGAGCCTGTCAACGCATATAAATATAATGAGATACATTATATTTATGTGTGTCAAAGCACAACGCTCCACATCTTCCCTTGGCTTTTGGTTTGAGAAAACCTCCCTCGTTTTGGTTAACAAACACATTACAATGGGTCTAATACCCACACTGGCATGTTCGACAGATACAGGACTTCAAACCTGTCAGTAGATATTGAAGCACACATGAAATGGATCAAGTCTACTTGCAAAGCCTCAATCTGAGCCAGGCAATCCCTTCAGGCCCCTAAAGTCTGACATTCTAGACAGGCATCCAGAAGGGCTTCCCTCAGCTCTGCAGGGACCCCAAAAACACAAGAGATGCATTTCAAACTCATAAAAGACACACCCTCGTCCACTTACCCTCGCCTTATTCCCTAGGGGGAATCCCCACAGCCATATTTGTCGTCGGTCCAAATGATTAGCCAAGCAAGGGAAGTGTGCAACGCAAGCCCCTCAGCCCTCATTTTTAATAGAGTTTGCGAGGATACAATTATGTTCGCTTCAGGGCCTGAAACACCCCATAATTCAATTCGCGATGATTGTACATCCGCTAAGAAAAGTCCGCCAAAACTTAAAACCTCAACGTCAATATGGAGTCAACATACAAGTGTAAGTTAAAAGGAATGTAAAGAAGTTACAAATTGTGCTACACAAACACGTCTCGTAAAAGTAATGATGTTTTTGTTTGGTTAGCTTTTGGAAATTGTAGAAATAAAAAACATTCCCCGTCTTCAGAAGTTCCAACTAGACAGGCTAACGTTAGTTAGCTAATTCATTTTCTAGCTATGATACAGTAGGCATATATTAATAATTATGTAGTTAATATAAGTAGACATGCAATCATAATTGACTGTAGCGCATATAAAGCACCCACACGCTACTGGTGAATGAAAACACAATCGTTGCGAGATGAACAAGTGACGAATTTCCGGGCAAGGGCGACTCATTTAAAAATAATTATTTCCTCCCTCGCCCTACAAGTGTCAACTCGTCAGACGTCATGATATATCATCAGAAGTGTCCACTTGATTTGAGGGCTGAGGGTGTGTCTGTTAAGTGTTTGGATTGCAGCCACAGACACACAGAAGAAAAAAAAGAGGGGGAAAAAAAGTACAGTAACCCAGGTAGAATCAATTATCATTCATCACCAGTACATAATGTGACATTACATTATGTAAAAAAAATAAAATAAAAACTTATAGAAATAAATAATCCTCTTGATAATTTATATAAATATATGAAGTCATATATGGGTGTAGAAAGGGGACAGGAGAAGGTGGGAGGTAGGGAGGAGAGAGGGGGTCCTAGTTGCGCTCCCCGACACTCTCCATCCTATAGACTACAGTGGTGGAGCTGTCCTCGTGGCAATCAGTGGGCACCACCTTTTTCCACAGAGAGTCTTTGAGAGCTAGCTCTTGCTGAAGGCTCTCGTAATCCATTGGTCCGAAGGTAAACTGCTGTTTCAAGCAACATGGGATAACAGATTAGTTGGGTCTGCCTGCACATGCCACAAGTGCGGCTGCTCTAGGGATGTGTGTCTGTGACTATCTATGCGTGGTTGGTAATATGTTAAGTTTTGTAACTATGTAATGGAGAATGTGTCGGCCTTTCTTTATTGTGTCTGACTGTTTGGCGTGTGTGTGTGTGTGTGTGTCTGGTTTGTTCTGACAGAGATGCCACTTGCCTCTCAACATACGGATTAAAACACTATTAGACCAAAAGGAAAGGATAATTCAAAATCAATCCTAACCTTTCATTAATATTTAACCAAGCATGCCAAAGCTTACTGACCTTGAGATTAAATCAAATTAAATGACAAACCCCCCCTCCAAAAGGGCAAACCAGATAAACAAGTAAATTCCCCAAAATATACCTAAAATTATCAAACATCCACAAACATAATCCAAATGTCAATAAATTAGAGTGTACTGTGGCTATCTAAATAACTAGGGCAGCAATTTTTCTTTAGGAACTCTCATTAGCAACTCTTAAGATACTCGGCTACAGCCAATTTAGCACCATTAAATCAGGCACATTATGTCATTCTGGGAAGGTGTGGTAACAATGAAAGAGGGGTGCGTCTGTAAAGGTGTGTGTAAAGGCGTGTGTGTGTGAAGGGGATGGTTGTTTCTATGTGTACTCACCCTCTGGTCGCCTCCCTCCCTGCGAGGATCGTGCTTCTTGGCAAAGTGCCTCAGGTTGTCGTAGTTGTGGAAGTTAAAGAGAGACACCAGGTCCTGGAACGCATAGAATCAGAGAGAGTCATTATCTGACAGAGGGAGGGAGGGAGGGAGACACAGAGAGAAAAAGACAGACAGTGACAGACAGAGAGAGTGAGTGAGATAGAGGGTGAAATAAACAGAAAGAGAGAGCTCGGACTAAAAATCTAAACTCTAGAGTGAATCAGAATAGCGGTGGGGCTGGGATTCGATCCCATGCGGACATGTCCGTGTACATGTTATGTGCTGAAGCCGGTGACGCTAACCATTGGTCTAGTGGCAATGCCAGGTCATATGAGTAGGTAAAGTTAACTTCTCTAGGCTAGGCAGCATTTGGAATTTTGGATGAAAAGCGTTCCCAAATTAAACTGCCTTCTACTCAGTCCCAGAAGATAGGATATGCATATAATTGGTAGATTTGGATAGAAAACAAATAGTGTCTTGAGTATAACAGAACTGATTTGACAGGCAAAAACCTGAGAAAAATCCATTCAGGAAGTAGGAAGTTTTCTATTCAATGCCATTACAGTATCCATTGACCTAGGACTCAAATTGCAGTTCCTATGCCTTCCACTAGATGTGGAAATTGTTTCAGGCTTGTATTCTGAAAAATGAGGGAGTAAGAGCAGTCTGATTGAGTGGACCCTGCCGTGTCACAAAGTTTTTTAATGCGCGCGACCTAGAGAGTGCCTTTCTTGTTTACCTTTTATATCAACAACGTTATTGTCCGGTTGAAATATCATAGATTATTTAGGCTAAAAACAACCCGAGGATTGCATATAAACATTGTTTGACATGTTTCTATGAACTTTACATATACAATTTGGATTTTTTTGTCTGCCAGTTGTGAGTGACTGCGTTTGAGCCTGTGGATTACTGAAAAAAACGCGAGGACAAAACGGAGGTTTTTGGATATAAAGAGAGACTTTATCAAACAAAGGGAACATTTTTGAATAAATGAATGTCTTCTGAGTGCAACCATATGAAGATCATCAAAGGTAAGTGATTAATTGTATCTCTATTTCTGACTCTTCTACTTGGTTCATTACTGTTTTAATGATTTGTCTGCTGGGCTATGTTCTCAAATAATCGTAAGGTATGCTTTCGCCGTAAAGCATTTTTGAAATCTGACACCGTGGTTGGATTCACAAGAAGTTGATCTTTAACTTCTTGATCCTACTTGAGACGTAGACGTCTCAAGTAGGCACCTGGAAATGCAAATGCGCTACGCTAAATGCTAAATGTACTCGTTAAAACTCAAACGTTCATTAAAATACACATGCAGGGTATTGAATTAAAGCTACACTCGTTGTGAATCTAGCCAACAAGTCAGATTTTTAAAATGCTTTTCGGCGAAAGCATGAGAAGCTATTATCTGATAGCATGCAACACCCCAAAATGCCTGAAGGCGACGTAAACAAAATAATTAGCGTAGCCGGCGCTACACAAAAACGCAGAAATAAAATATAAAACATTCATTACCTTTGATAATATTCTTTGTTGGCACTCATATATGTCCCATAAACATCACAAATTGGTATTTTTCCCGATTAAATCCGTCCATGAATGCCCAAAATATCAGTTTGTATAGCCTGTCTGCTTCAGGAAAAAAGCTCTCTTCCAACACGCAACGTCATTTAAAAAAATTATATAAGTTGCCTATATTCTTTGACAAAACACTTCAACCTACTTTTGTAACCCAACTTTAGGTATTTGTAAACGTTAATAAGCGATCAAATTGATCACTGGGCGATCTGTATTCAATAGCATCTACTCAAGAAAACAATGTCCATTTTTCAATCTTCCAAAATCGATTGTTGTAGGCTGGATGGAATGACGGATCTATTGGTAATGTCTCAAAGGATTTTTGTCAATAAAAATGACGTTTTTGGCGACATCGTGTGGAAGCTGTAGGGATTGCATCCGTGTCCATATTAAATTTGGTTTCCTTTAAACAATACATGAAAGGGGCGCATGGATACTTTTTTCAGCTTTCAGTGACCAGTTTCTCTTGCGCTTTTCGATGAAACACACGCTCTGTTATAGTCACAGCCGTGATTTAACCAGTTTTAGAAACTTCAGAGTGTTTTCTATCCACACATACTAATCATATGCATATACTATATTCCTGGCATGAGTAGCAGGACGCTGAAATGTTGCGCGATTTTTAACAGAATGTTCGAAAAAGGAGGGGGTAGGATGAAGAGGTTAAACCTATGTAAAATAGTTGTATCTTTTCTGAATTTCCATAAGGAGTATTTCTGTATTTGAATTTGGCGCTCTGCAATCTCACTGGATGTTGGCCAGGTGGGACGCTAGCGTCCCACATACCCTAGAGAGGTTAACACCAGAATTGCTGGTGTTAAAAGTATCAGCTAGAGAACACCTGGCCTTGATGGACCCTCCTTCCAGCCAATGACACATCAGCATTCTAATAAACACATTTCATATATGCTATCGGAAGAATCATAATTTGGTTGTGTTTATGAAGGTCTTACGTAATATTAGAATACTAAAAAACGATTACTTCAAATAACAATTGAATGAGCTTATGTTACTCTAGTCTATAAATTAAAATAAAAAACATTATTTCAAGAGTTATATCCATCAGAACGAAATTATAATTGAGTTTTTGCAGGTTTAAAGAAACATTGTGATAATAAGAAAATGTATAAAACAATAGCATATTTTAATGTATTATGTTACTAGTCTTTTCTTAGTAGACAGAGCAAAGCTGCCTCACAACTGGCCATGTGCTGAAAGTATAGACAACCCAGATATTCTTGTAAAAAAGGGATATTTGGAAATATTTATTTATTTGACAACAGTAATTGTCATAAACGGCAGAATATGCCTTTGTGATACTATATAGAAATCAAAACGTTTGACCTGCATGTGACTCTGAATGAGGATTTGATAAAGTGATGCTCCTTTCCCTGCATCTGTCAATTCCAAGCTGCGCCCATCTCTTCATGAAAAATTTGACAACTGACAATATTGTCACTCAGACTATTGTCAATTTAATCTTATCTTTAGGCTAACTCTTATTACATGTGAAATTAGTTTCGGCATAGTTGATGAGCCGGCTGTACAGGCTGACTGGCATTGTTTGCTTCCCCTCGGAAGCAAACATAGAATCAAGGACATCAAGGATAGAATCAAGGACATGTTTCGCACTATTCTAAAGGCCTAATGCAACAGCATGTTTTCGTTTCCCTTACAATAAATTTGATTAGCAATAGAGTAATAGTAAATAAAACAGTAACAGCTTCTTTTTAGAAAGTAAAACATGAAAGAGAATGATATCAACCCGCAAGGCACACATTCAAATTATTTGGTTTAATCATGAGCCACAATGCTGATAAATAGGCATAAACTCATCACTGCACTATTGTTGTTCTAAATTAAATCAACCTCTTCTCCCTCGTCGTTCAGCTAGGCCTAATTTTGAATTCAATTGTGAAGTAAAGTGCATAATTATCAACCATTCATCTATTTGTCATTCATTCAGTGGAGGAGAGAGAGAGACTCATTAGCGCCTGGCTGAGCAAAGGATCTAAATCATTTTCTGTTTATGATTTTTTTTTTATGAGTATTGCAAACTACAAACATTTTGAAAAAAATATATATAAAAGAAAATAAAAAATCAGGGAAGGAGCAGGAGTTTTTTTATTTTTTATAAACAAAATCAAAACGTCAGTGGCCGTTGGCCTATGGCAGTTCTAGTGTTAAAGAACATTGGCGTTCTTCAACTACATGTTGACAGTGATCCCTGGCATTGTTTTCCAGCCATGCGATCTAATCAATCATCACTTTGTTATTAAGGAACAGACTAGCGTGGGGCCTCTCTCTACGGCTCAGAGCTGTATCTGTACGTAACCCCACTGCCAATGACTGGGCCTCAATGAGAACGCACCTACTAGTTCACTATGGGACATCACAAGTAAAACATACATCTACATACAGTATGTACCATTCATAAATATTGTTATGCAACACAAATCATACAGCATACCATTGTGTGAAATGCCATAACCAGCTTAGTTGGCGCAAACAGAAACTAGCATCCATCCAATTTTTTTTATACCCGTTTGAGAATAGTAAACAGGAGAGAGTAGTGTTACTTTATTGATCCCAACTTGGGAAATTGTTTTATGTCTATGTACTCGTCTGCACAATGAGTTCCCTTGCAGGAACAATACAGTTTGAATTGTAGCAGGAAATGTACTAAATAAGATGTTTCTGTGAGGCCTCAGATGCTCCAGGAGGACTATTTGGCTAGGCTAGCTCATTTCTGATGGTAGAAAGATTAACATGTAGTGGTGGCTCAGAGAGCGGGAGAGGGCGATATATAATAAGAAGCAGAAATATGATCATGTGTGAGGGTGGTAGTAGTAATGTGTGTGTGTGGGGGGGGGGGCTGAGTATGTCTATTCGGAGGTGTCAATGTGTGTTTGTCAGTGTGTCCCCGTACCGTGCAGAACTGAATGCCTCTGACACTGTTGCCCAGCTTGTCCAGCGGAGGAGACCAGCACATGATGCCCATAACGTTGGGCACCACCAGAAGGATGCCCCCTGCCACGCCCGACTTGGCTGGCAAGCCCACCTATAGACACAAAGACACAGGGAGAGGTTACCCACAACTCTGTGGACATCAGGGCCCAAATTGTAAGTAGTGCATTATCTAGGATCAGCTCCCCTTATTCATTATGATCCAAGACAAAAGTGATCCAATATTAACAATCCTACTCTGAGACTCAAGGTGAATACAGGCCCAGGGCATTATACACACTAAGAGTGAGTGGCAGACAGACACACAGAGTGAAAGCAAGGCAGGGATCAACTAGATTCAGCCGCAGGGCCAATTTTTTATTGAGGATGGTCTGGGGAATAATTTGTAGACTTAAAATTGACCCGCAAGAAGCCAAAACATATATAATATTTGACTAATACATAACCATTTCAAACCTTGTTTACATTTGTATACGATCCCATGTCTCCCTATTATGCGTGGGAATACTTGATTGGATAATCGCGCAACATCTGATTGGATAATCCTCCATGGGGGCTATAGGTAGAATATTGTCCTGGTTTGTTCTGGCAAGGACAGCGACTGGAGCCCAGTGGAGGGCAATTGGGGACATTGTGGGGCAGAGACAGGCTGGATGGGACTAAAAGGGTCGTATTGGGCAGGAGGAAAGGGCAGATTTTGTCAGAGTGGCAGTATTGGGCAGAATAAGCTGTGCTTTAACTGGACCACAAAAGTCAATGTTGTGGACTGACACTCAAGGTACATCTCAATAGTGTAAAATGGCTTCCTTTTCTTGTCTCCTCTCTTTCATCTGCACTTTTCTGAAGAAAAACAAAACAGGCCAGGTGAAAGCTATTTTTTTGTCAGAGCAGATAAAGAACGGGAGACTATGGAACATTTATATACCGCAGTGTTGTGGTGCTATATGAGCTATGGCGGCGAGGTACAGTATACTCACGTGGAAGGCGAACTGGCCAGAGAAGTCGTACATGCCGCAGGAGTGCATGAGGCTCAGCGTGTCACGCACTGCCTCCGGGCTCAGCACGCGCTCGCCCGTGATTGGACAGAAGCCGCCGTTTGCCAGGGTGGCCGCCATGACGCTGGCGCTCTCGCAGGTCACCTCGATGGAGCATAGCTGGAGGGACAGACAGTTACAACACAAATCTAAGATCAAGCCAAAACAGTAATAGTGGTAGAAATACATTAATATAGAACATGCACACAGAATAAATATGACAGTCAAGCGTGAGCCTAGGGCATTGCGTACTCAATTATTCTCCCGTCCCAATATTGCCCACACTCTGGATGAAAACGTACTAGAGTATAATCAAAATAGAGTGTATGCACGGAGAATGAAAACCATATACTATAATCAAAGTACATGTAAATGCATAGAATTTAATGTACCCAGTACAACTACTCCTCTCTCTTGTCCTTCTATGGTTTTAGGAAAGGCTCCAGGTTATGTGAGTTCTCAGTGGGCCAAGGCAAACATTACCAAAGGACCAGCATGACCGGAGCCTATACGTCAGTGGGTTGTCAGCGTGACACCAGAGAGGAAGGCTGTCAACACCCAAAGGGATGTGACGTCAACACAGCTATCCCATTACACACATTTCCCTTCCCAGCCAGAGAAGCACATGAACAAAGTCACAGTCACCAGACCCAGAAAGAGAGAGAGAGGGATTCACAATCTAGCCAATACCATAAGCCCGTCCCTCCCCATTTCTCCCTCCACTGGCAGTGTGTAGTTGTTGTGGGCCGTCTGTCTGTACGTACCTGGAAGTAGAAATCCAGAATGGACGTCATGTCTGTCCCCTCAGGAAAACACTGCAGAGGGGAGAGGGGGATATAAACAGACAGATTACAGCCACGCAATATATTTTGACATGACTGATGTGCTGTTCTGTATTTCAGCAATCTTAGACTATACATTGGATAGAGAGAGAGAGCGAGAGAGTGAGATGGCTTAAGTTTAGTTACTCCTTATTAGGGAAAGATAGAATAGCTCCTAAATCAAAATGAACACAGTTGAAGTCAGAAGTATACATACACCTTAGACAAATACATTTAAAACTCAAATTAACAATTCCTGACATTTAATCTTAGTAAAACATTCCCTGTCTTAGGTCAGAAGGATGACCACTTTATTTTAAGAATGTGAAATGTCAGAAAAATAGTAGAGAATTATTTCAGCTTTTATTTCTTTCATCACATTCCCAGTGGGTCAGAAGTTTACACACACTCAATTAGTATTAGGTGTGTCCAATCAATTTTGTAACCACTCCCTCTTCCAATTAGGGCTAATTGGAAAAGCTGTTCTAAAGAGGACATTGTATTCCTTTTTTTTGGCCATGCAGCCGAAATGCGTCGTTTAATTATTATTATTATTTTTTTATAAAAACTTTGTTTCTATTGAACATGCCATACTAAAAGGCATTTTAATTAATTATATGAAGAGTGCCTTGGTCCTCCTCTCTTTTTAGTATTTGGTAGCATTGCCTTTAAATTGTTTAACTTGGGTCAAACGTTTCGGGTAGCCTTCCACAAGCTTCCCACAATAAGTTGGGTGAATTTTGGCCCATTCCTCCTGACAGAGCTGGTGTAACTGAGTCAGGTTTGTAGGCCTCCTTGCTCGCACACGCCTTTTCAGATCGGCCCAACAATTTTCTATAGGATTGATGTCAGGGATTTGTGATGGCCACTCCCAATACCTCAACTTCGTTGTCCTTAAGCCATTTTGCCACAACTTTGGAAGTATGCTTGGGGTCATTGTCCATTTGGGAAGACCCATTTTCGACCAAGCTTTAACTTCCTGACTGATATCTTGAGATGTTGCTTCAATATATCCACATAATTTTCCTCCTTATGATGCCATTTATTTTGTGAAATGCACCAGTCCCTCCTGTAGCAAAGCACCCCCACAACATGATGCTACCTCTGTGCTTCACGGTTGGGATGGTGTTCTTCGGCTTGCTTTATGTTCTTCCAAACATAGATGGTCATTATGGCCAAACAGTTCTATTTTTGTTTCATCAGACCAGAGGACATTTCTCCAAAAAGTACGATCTTTGTCCCCATGTGCAGTTGCAAACCGTAGTCTGGCTTTTTAATGGCGGTTTTGGAGCAGTGGCTTCTTCCTTGTGAGTGGCCTTTCAGGTCATGTCGATATAGGACTCGTTTTACTGTAGATTTAGATACTTTTGTACCGGTTTCCTCCAGCATCTTCACAAGGTCCTTTGCTGTTGTTCTGGGATTGATTTGCACTTTTTGCACCAAAGTACGTTAATCTCTAGGAGACAGAACACGTCTCCTTCCTGAGCGGTATGACAGCTGCGTGGTCCCATGGTGTTTATACTTGCATGCTATTGTTTGTACAGATGAACGTGGTACCTTCAGTCATTTGGAAATTGCTCCCAAGGACGAACCGGACTTGTGGAGGTCTACAATTGTTTTTGAGGTCTTGGCTGATTTCATTTGATGTCAAGCAAAGAGGGACTGAGTTTGAAGGTAGGCCTTGAAATACATCCACAGGTACACCTCCAATTGACTCAAATGATGTCAATTAGCCTATCAGAAGCTTCTAAAGCCATGACATCATTTTCTGGAATTTTCCAAGCGGTTTAACGGCACAGTCAACTTAATGCATGTAAACTTCTAACCCACTGGAATTGTGAATCAGTGAATTATAAGTTAAATAAATCTGTCTGTAAACAATTGTTGGAAAAACTACTTGTGTCATGCACAAAGTAGATGTCCTAACCGACTTGCCAAAACTATAGTGTGTTAACGAGAAATTTGTGGAGTGGTTGAAAAACTAGTTTTAATGACTCCAACCTAAGTGTATGTAAACTGCCGACTTTAACTGTAAATACTTTCCCCCTACTAGCACTGACTTTGCTGCTAGCTAATTAACTTTTAAAAATGTACTTTCTATGATTAAGATATGTGGCTTTCCCCCCTAGCTACAGTATCTTACGATGAATGCACTAACTAAGTCGCTCTGGATAAGAGTGTCTGCTAAATGACTCAAATTTAAACGTAAAGGCAGCTCTCCGACTTAGTGAGTTGTACAATGGGAAAAGGAAACAGTGCCAAGTAAGAGAACAGGGAGGATACGAGGAAGTGGAAAGATGAGAGGGAGAGATAGCATCACGGTTCTGACCTTCTTTTCTTTCAGGTAGTAGCCGATAGCAAAATTCCGGTCTCCTGACTCGCGCTC
The DNA here is from genome assembly GCF_045791955.1 of Oncorhynchus clarkii lewisi. Lineage (NCBI taxonomy): Eukaryota > Metazoa > Chordata > Actinopteri > Salmoniformes > Salmonidae > Oncorhynchus > Oncorhynchus clarkii. The sequence continues at coordinate 50,426,046 of NC_092149.1, read as the reverse complement.
CGACTGGAATCTGCGTAACAAAGAACACAACAAGAGTTAACAGTCTACACCCATGTGAGTAGATGTGTTTTCTTTCACCACATTCCTTCATTGCCGTCATAATTAAAAGCCCTCTTCCAAATGAGATCCTGAGCCTACTGTGATTAACTTCTGTAAACATCCAGACTTTAGACTGCATGCCTGCAGTCTAAACAATAATGAATAATGGAGAAGGGTCCGGAAAGGAGAAGGAGGCCACACAAAGCATCTGAAATGGCGTCTGAAATGGCGTCCTATTACCTATTTACTGCATTACTTTTGACCAGGGCCCACATAGTGCACTGTATACGGTGCATTTGGAAAGTATTCAGACCCCTTGACTTTTTCCACATTTTGTTACCGTACAGCCTAATTCTGAAGTGGATTAAATAAAATGTTTTCATCCATCAATCTACACACAATACCCCATAATGACAGTGAAAACAGGTTAATTTAAAAAAAAAAAATGTAAATAAGCTATTTCTGTTTTTAATACATAAGTATTCAGGCCCTTTGCTATGAGACTCAATTTTGTTCAGCTGCATCCTGTTTCCATTGATCATCCTTGAAATGTTTCTACAACTCGATAGGAGTCCACCTGTGGTAAACTCAATTAAATTGGACATGATTTGGAAAGGCACACACACCGGTCTATATAAGGTACCACAGTTGACAGTGCACGTCAGAGCAAAAACCAAGCCATAAGGTCGAAGGAATTGTCCATAGAGCTCCGAGACAGGATTGTGTCGATGCACAGATCTGAGGAAGGGTACGAGAAATGTTCTACAGCATTGAAGGTCCCCGAGAACACAGTGGCCTCCATCATTCTTAAATGGATAAAGTTTGGAACCACCACTTGCCGCTCGGCCAAACTGAGCAATCGGCGGAGAAGGGCCTTGGTCAGGGAGGTGACCAAGAACCCAATGGTCAGTCTGACAGTGCTCCAGAGTTCATCTGTGGAGACGGGAGAACCTTTCAGAAGGACAACCATCTCTGCAGCGCTCCACCAATCAGGCCTTTATGGTAGAGTGGCCAGACGGAAACCACTTCTCAGTAAGAGGTGCGTGACAGGCTGCTTGGAGTTTGCCCAAAGTCACTTAAAGGGCGCGCAGGCCATGAGAAACAAGATTCTCTGGTATGATGAAACCAAGATTGGCATTTTTGACCTGAATGCAATGCCTGAAGTGTCTGAAGGAAACCTGGCACCATCTCTACGGTAAAGTGTTACGCCAAAAGTGTTTCAACAAAGTACTGAGTAAAGGGTCTGAATACTTATGTAAATGTGATATTTCAGTAATACATTTTATTTGTAATAAATGTGCAAACATTTCTAACAAACAGTTTTTGCTTTGTCATTATGGGGTATTGTGTGTAGATTGATGGGGGAAAAAAACGTTTTAATACATTTTGGAATACGGCTGTAACTTAACAAAATGTGGAATAAGTCAAGGGGTCTGAATGCACTGTAGGGAATAGGGTGCCACTCTACTTACGTGGCATTGCTGAAGCCTACATACTCATTTCCTGCCATCTTATTCAGGAAGTTCATGACCTGGAAACGAAACGAAATCAGTTAAACTTTTTTTATAACATATATTACAAAATACCCAATACAACTCCAAACAGCTGCCACAATGCACAAAATATTAAACTTACATAGTCAAACTTCTCAGCATTGCTCGCTCCCTGCTGAAAAGTAATAGAAAAGGTATTAAGTCAAGTTTGTTGGACAAAGAGAAAATATTTACAGCAGAATGAAAGTAGCAAGAAAACACAAGCCTTGGCTTAAATAATAATACTGTCATACACAAAAACTAAAAATATGATCAGTTTGATGCATTATAAACGCAAAGTTAACTGAGCGTCGGTGAAACCTAGACAAACATACACAATTCAACATGGATGAAGAGAATCTGACGGGTAGTTACAGAGAGAAGTATAAATAGTTACAGAGAGAAGTATAATGAATTTATAGAGTCAATAGACACGAAAAGACAGTTAATGAGTGGGCTTTGGTTGGAATCAAATTAAAGGAGATGATCCGTCATAATCACATTTTGTATATAAATGTAACACTAGGGCTGGCACAATTACATATAACCGTTTAACCGACGGTCATGGTTACCATATAACCAATGGTTATGGATGAAGAATAACCATCATAACCATAAAAAAATTGAATATATATACACATTCTTTAAATATTTTTGGAGGGGGAACAAACAGCTGACTGAAGCCGGGACGGCTGGGCATTCGTGCAGGTTGAGTCCGTTTCTGCCAGAACATGGACTCTTAACATGAAACTTTTTTGGCCCTTGCTGAAGCAAGGTGTGGTAGCAGACAATGAATAAATGTGCTTGGAACATCTAACCTTGGCAATAGGTCATACTTGCATAACTCTGATAGAGATAAATGTGCGCAATTGTTCTGCATGGAATAATCGGAAATGGGTAGTTCTCAAATGCTCTTCAACAGGTGATATTAAAACCAAAACAGTTGCAACATTTATTTAACAATCCTTTGAAAGTGGCACGTAGCTACCGGTCAATGGTTTTAGAGGAGCCTGGGGTCTCCTTTCACCCGAGCAGCCAAATTGTACACTCTGCACCATATTGTGGCGTTTTATTGATAACCTATTTGCCTGGTAAACTCATGGGTACACTCGTAATAGCTGCCTGGTATTGTGACGCAATAATTTCCATGGTAATGTAGAATGTTCATTGAATTGATGTTAAAGATGCACTAGGCAAAAGCCGCTCTGCCATTTCCTGATTGCTAAAATTCTAATCGTTCTCCTAATTTAAGTTTATATGTGACAAAACAAGCAGATAGAGTGTATAGTAAAAGACGCAAAAACAAAACTTAAGAACGGGAAGCAAAGAAATAAGTCACAGTAGCACAGATCTAGCACTTCTTTATGAATTTGGTAGGGTCGCCAAAAGCTTACATATTGCAGCTTTAAAATGTGGCTCATGCAATGGAATGTATTTCATGTAATGTCAGTTGAATCAACAAATCACACTTCCTATTTGAACGGTTATTACAGAGAGACTGCAGTCATTTGGCTGTCCAAATTATTTTCATCCAAAATTCCATGCCCGTCACAGCCCTATTTAACACTTATTTTATTGCCGTGCAGTGTGTGTATGTATTATAGGCTAACACGTGTCCTGTGAACAGCTCTGGGGATCAGGAGGGCTTATTAGCATGGAGTGTTGATTGCCTGGGAGACTAAATCAAATCAAATCAAATTTTATTTGTCACATACACATGGTTAGCAGATGTTAATGCGAGTGTAGCGAAATGCTTGTGCTTCTAGTTCCGACAATGCAGTAATAACAAGTAATCTAACTAACAATTCCAAAACTACTGTCTTGTACACAGTGTAAGGGGATAAAGAATATGTACATAAGGATATATGAATGAGTGATGGTACAGAGCAGCATAGGCAAGATACAGTAGATGGTATCGGGTACAGTATGTACAAATGAGATGAGTATGTAAACAAAGTGGCATAGTATAGTATAAAGTGGCTAGTGATACATGTATTACATAAGGATACCGTCGATGATATAGAGTACAGTATATACGTATGCGTATGAGATGAATAATGTAGGGTAAGTAACATTTATATAAGGTAGCATTGTTTAAAGTGGCTAGTGATATATTTACATCATTTCCCATCAATTCCCATTATTAAAGTGGCTGGAGTTGAGTCAGTGTCAGTGTGTTGGCAGCAGCCACTCAGTGTTAGTGGTGGCTGTTTAACAGTCTGATGGCCTTGAGATAGAAGCTGTTTTTCAGTCTCTCGGTCCCAGCTTTGATGCACCTGTACTGACCTCGCCTTCTGGATGATAGCGGGGTGAACAGGCAGTGGCTCGGGTGGTTGATGTCCTTGATGATCTTTATGGCCTTCCTGTGACATCGGGTGGTGTAGGTGTCCTGGAGGGCAGGTAGTTTGCCCCCGGTGATGCGTTGTGCAGACCTCACTACCCTCTGGAGAGCCTTACGGTTGAGGGCGGTGCAGTTGCCATACCAGGCGGTGATACAGCCCGCCAGGATGCTCTCGATTGTGCATCTGTAGAAGTTTGTGAGTGCTTTTGGTGACAAGCCGAATTTCTTCAGCCTCCTGAGGTTGAAGAGGCGCTGCTGCGCCTTCTTCACGATGCTGTCTGTGTGAGTGGACCGATTCAGTTTGTCTGTGATGTGTATGCCGAGGAACTTAAAACTTGCTACCCTCTCCACTACTGTTCCATCGATGTGGATAGGGGGGTGTTCCCTCTGCTGTTTCCTGAAGTCCACAATCATCTCCTTAGTTTTGTTGACGTTGAGTGTGAGGTTGTTTTCCTGACACCACACTCCGAGGGCCCTCACCTCCTCCCTGTAGGCCGTCTCATCGTTGTTGGTAATCAAGCCTACCACTGTTGTGTCGTCCGCAAACTTGATGATTGAGTTGGAGGCGTGCGTGGCCACGCAGTCGTGGGTGAACAGGGAGTACAGGAGAGGGCTCAGAACGCAACCTTGTGGGGCCCCAGTGTTGAGGATCAGCGGGGAGGAGATGTTGTTGCCTACCCTCACCACCTGGGGGCGGCCCGTCAGGAAGTCCAGTACCCAGTTGCACAGGGCGGGGTCGAGACCCAGGGTCTCGAGCTTGATGACGAGCTTGGAGGGTACTATGGTGTTGAATGCCGAGCTGTAGTCGATGAACAGCATTCTCACATAGGTATTCCTCTTGTCCAGATGGGTTAGGGCAGTGTGCAGTGTGGTTGAGATTGCATCGTCTGTGGACCTATTTGGGCGGTAAGCAAATTGGAGTGGGTCTAGGGTGTCAGGTAGGGTGGAGGTGATATGGTCCTTGACTAGTCTCTCAAAGCACTTCATGATGACGGATGTGAGTGCTACGGGGCGGTAGTCATTTAGCTCAGTTACCTTAGCTTTCTTGGGAACAGGAACAATGGTGGCCCTCTTGAAGCATGTGGGAACAGCAGACTGGTATAGGGATTGATTGAATATGTCCGTAAACACACCGGCCAGCTGGTCTGCGCATGCTCTGAGGGCGCGGCTGGGGATGCCATCTGGGCCTGCAGCCTTGCGAGGGTTAACACGTTTAAATGTCTTACTCACCTCGGCTGCAGTGAAGGAGAGACCGCATGTTTTCGTTGCAGGCCGTGTCAGTGGCACTGTATTGTCCTCAAAGCGGGCAAAAAAGTTATTTAGTCTGCCTGGGAGCAAGACATCCTGGTCCGTGACTGGGCTGGGTTTCTTCCTGTAGTCCGTGATTGACTGTAGACCCTGCCACATGCCTCTTGTGTCTGAGCCGTTGAATTGAGATTCTACTTTGTCTCTGTACTGGCGCTTAGCTTGTTTGATAGCCTTGCGGAGGGAATAGCTGCACTGTTTGTATTCGGTCATGTTACCAGACACCTTGCCCTGATTAAAAGCAGTGGTTCGCGCTTTCAGTTTCACACGAATGCTGCCATCAATCCACGGTTTCTGGTTAGGGAATGTTTTACTCGTTGCTATGGGAACGACATCTTCAACGCACGTTCTAATGAACTCGCACACCGAATCAGCGTATTCGTCAATGTTGTTATCTGACGCAATACGAAACATCTCCCAGTCCACGTGATGGAAGCAGTCTTGGAGTGTGGAGTCAGCTTGAACAGAAGCAGCAGGAGGTAGAGGGAGCAAAGAGAGGCGCAAGGGAGGAAAAAAAACGATCTTCCTTGTCACTTGATCTAGTATGCTCATATTTCTTTGCTATTACTGGCTTTGCTAGACATGGCCCCAAAAAAAAGAAGGCATGCATGTCTATTAAACTCAACCTGCTTCATATATTCAGAGAAAAATACTTTGCTTCCAGACAGCATTCTAACATATGTATCGGTACACATAACCAAGTCAAACAAAAAATGACAGTGCTATGTTGACAGAGATGCTATCGATGTATCTATTCTATCCGGGCTTGTTCAATGAGTGGGGATGGTGGGGGAGGGAGAAAAGGAAGAAAAATTACCAACGTCATTTACCAACGACATGGCAGCGGTGGTCATAATATCCCACAGTTCCTAAGTCTGCAAAATATGCAACAACATACACACAAAAAAGACACAAGAAGCCATCAAAACCATGGTTACATAGTCGGGGTGTGGCCCCGGTGGCGTTGTCATGGACACACAGTGGGGTGTGTAAGCCCAACATATTTCCTGTGAGTGGGATAATCAGCTCTACACTATGCTATATGACGCACATGCGGGTACATACTGAGGGAGACAGGGCATTGAGAGGGACACAGACATAGTTATCTATTAACTGACACAGACAACAAGTAAAGACAAAACCACTGGATTTTTCGACGTTTCACAGGGAAAATGTACGAACAGAAAGAACCCACCCACATTATATGACCCTGTCAATGAATGGAGGGGAATGCAGCATGCTCAGGAGTAGCTGTTCTATTCGCAGTGCCTGTGTAATGTTGTGGAAAAACTCACATGGGAATAAAATGGACACCCAGACAGGGTAACACAACACCTTTCAAATCAACTCCATGCGTGGCTTAGCCCGATAGAAACATATACCTTTCAGTGTGTGTGTGTATGTGTGTGTGTGTGTGTACAGTATGTGGTGTGTGTGCTCCTGTTTCCATGTAGAGGTATGTGAAGGTGTAGCCCCTCCGTGGGTGTGTGTGCATACTCTGTATACACTTAGCTGCTTGGTAGGCCAACATGCGAGTCTCGATTTCAATAGACAAAGTCTGGAAGGACATACACTGGCACTTGGGAATGTAATGGACATCTCCATCTGTTTATCATTTGGTGCATAATATTTCAACGAAAGGGGGGGGGGGGGGGTCAGTATAATGGATGAGTTGCTTCAAGAGATGGCGCCGGAGGCTTGACCAATTGTGCACATAATGTTTCTGCCACCGTTTCTTATGACCGAAAAGAGCTTCTGGGTATCAGGACAGCGATTACTCTGCTCATACTGGACGAACATTTTTTCTTTAACGAATCAGACGCAAAATGATTTACTTCAGGCACCCGAAAAGGCCCAAATCCCCGTCATTCGATGAAGAAGAGAGAGATATCGGGGACATAGGTCAGGCTGCCTTGTAAGGGTCCGAAGGCGAGTGGGTAATCTACCTCTTCTATCAGTCCTATTGGCCAACGTGCAATCATTGGATAATAAAATGGATGAGCTTCGATCAAGACCATCCTACCAACAGGACATTAAAAACAGTCGTGGCTGAACGACGACATGAATAACAGCGCTGGCTGGGTTCAGTGCATTGGCAAGATAGAACAGCTGCCTCCGGTAAGACATGGGGTGGCTGTCTGTGTCTATTTGTAAAGAAAACATCTAGAAATATAATATTAAGGAAGTCTCAAGATTTTTCTCGCCTGAGGTAGAGTATCTCATTAGAAGCTGTAGACCACACTATTTACCAAGAGAGTTTATCTATATTTGTCGTAGCTCTCTATTTACCACCACAAACTGATGCTGGCTCTAAGACTGCACTCAAAGAGCTGCATAAGGTCATAAGCAAACAAGAAAATACTCATCCAGTGGCGGCGCACCTAAATGGCCGGGGACTTTAATGCAGGGAAACTTAAATCCGGTTTACCTATTTTCTACCAGTATGTTAACATGTGCAATCAGATTTTAAAAAATAAATTAAAAAATAAATAAATTATACACAACTCTAGACCACCTATACTCCACACACAGAGACGCATACAAAGCTCTCCCTCGCCCCCCATTTGGCAAATCTGACCATATCTCTATCCTCCTGATTCCGAAAGCAGGAAGTAACAGTGACTCGCTCAATACGGAAGTGGTCAGATGACGCAGATGCTAAGCTACAGGACTGTTTTGCTAGCCCAGACTGGAATATGTTCCCGGTATTCATCAGATGGCATTGAGGAGTACACCACATCAGTCACTGGCTTCATAAATAAGTGCATCGATGACGTCGTCCCCACAGTGGCCGTATGTACATACCCCAACCAGGCAACAGCCGCACTGAGGTAAGGGGTAGAGCTGCCGCTTTCCAGGAACGGGACTCTTATAAGAAATCCCGCTATGCCCTCCGACGAACCATCAAAAAAGCAAAGCGTCAATACAGAACTAAGATCGAATCGTACTACACCGGCTCCGACGCTCGTCGGATGTTGCAGGGCTTGCAAAATATTACAGACTATAAAAGGGAAGCACAGCTGCGAGCTCCCAAGTGACACGAGTGTACCAGACGAACTAAATGACTTTGAAGCTCGCTCCGGGGCAAGCAACACTGAAGCATGCATATGAGAGTATCAGCTGTCCCGGACTACTGTGTGATCACGCTCTCCGTAGCTGATGTGAGTAAGACCTTTAAACAGATCATTCACAAGGCCGCAGGGCCAGACGGAATACCAGGACATGTACTTCAAGCATGCGCTGACAAGTGTCTTCACTGACATTTTCAACCTGTCACTGACTGAGTCTTTAATACCAACATGTTTCAAGCAGTCCACCACAGTCCCTGTGCCCAAGAATACTAAGGTAACCTGCCTAAATGACTACTGACCCGAAGCACTCACATCTGTAGCCATGAAGTGCTTTGAAAGGCTGGTCATGGCTCACATCAACACCATTATCCCAGAAACCCTAGACCACCTCCAATTTGCATACCGCCCCAACAGATCCACAGATGATGCAATCTCTATGTACTCCACACTGCCCTTTCCCACATGAACAAAAGGAACACCTATGTGAGAATGCTATTCATTGACTACAGCTCAGCGTTCAACACCATAGTGCCCTCAAAGCGCATCACTAAGCTAAGGACCCTGGGACTAAACACCTCCCTCTGCAACTGGATCCTGGACTTCCTGGCGGGCCACCCCCAGGTGGTAAGGGTAGGTAACATCACATAAGCCACGCTGATCCAAAACATGGGGCCCCTCGGGGGTGCGTGCTCAGTCTCCTCCTGTACTCCCTGTTCACTCATGACTGCAAGGCCAGGCACGACGCCAACAACATCATTAAGTTTGCCGATGACAAACAGTGGTAGGCCTGATCACCGACAACGATGAGACGGCCTATAAGGAGGAGGTCAGAGACCTGACAGTGTGGTGCCAGGATAACAACCTCTCCCTCAACGTGATCAAGACAAAGATCTGATTGTGGACGATTGTAAAAGGAGGACCGAGCATGCCCCCCATTCTCATCGACGGGGCTGTGTTAGAGTAGGTTGAGAGAGGTTCCTTGGTGTCCACATCAGCAGCAAATTGTCATGGTCCAAACACACCAAGACAGCCATGAAGAGTGCACGACAACGTCTATTCCCCCTCAGGAGAATGAAAAGATTTGGCATGGGTCCTCAGATCCTCAAAAAGTTGGTTGCACTGGTTGCATCACCGCCTGGTACAGTGGGTAGTGCGTACGGCCCAGTACATCACTGGGGCCAAGCTTCCTGCCACCCGGGGCCTCTATACCAGGTGGTGTCAGAGGAAGGCCCTAAAAATTGCTAAAGACTCGAGCCACCCTAGTCATAGACTTCTCTCTGCTACCGCAAGGCAAGCAACACTGGAGTACGAAGTCTAGGTCCAAAAGGCTTCTTAACAGCTTCTACTCCCAAGCAATATGACTCATGAACAGCTAATCAAATGGCTACCCGGACTCTTTCTGACAGCGAGTGGCGGGTCAACAACAAGCCTGCTCCCAGATCTGTTTGTGTTTTCTTGACAACTCCTATAGTCAATGTTACGCCAATGACCATAGGAGATGGGGAAACTGTACAAACAGATCAGACCAAACAACATACGTGTCCTATAGTCCCAGAAAAAGTAGCCTAGTTCTCAGAGAGAACAAAGGTCAATTCCACAACAAAACAAGCCTCATATTAATGTTCAACAAGTCTCAACAAGCAACGAGAACAGACAATCACGTCTGTGATGTTTGTGTTTACTCTGTTCCTATTGGTCCATCCTCTCCAAAGAGCAGACAGATGGGGTGACACCCTCCTGTCCTCAGGAGTCGAAAGACGACAACAGTGAGAAGATGAGAGACAGTTTATTAGGTCTAGACAGGTGTGGAGAGGCACAGAAGCCTGGGGTTAAGCTAATGACTAGAAAAAATAAGAGTTCCAAGAGTTCTTCGGCTGTCCCCATAGGAGAAACCTATATTTGGGGTTTCATGTAGAACCCTCTGCGGAAAGGGTTTTACATGGAACCCAAAAGGATTCTACCTAGAACCAAGAGGACTCTACCTAGAACCAAAAAGGGTTATCCTATGGGGACAGCTGAAGTATCATTTAAGGTTCCTAGTGTCTTTTTTTGTAATAGTGTAGCAAACCTCTTAAGAGGGACACCAAAAGCTAGCACTAGCTTCTCCGATTGATCAGCTCAGGATCAATGCCCGTTTAAAAGAGGAAATATTGTTTCCTTGAAGAAAAGAGAGTGAACCAAACAAGTAGATGGAATAACCTTAGCGGCTTTTGAAATATATTTGACATGTCATGCTTATTTAGTGGAATTCAATTGGTGCACGAGTAAACTCGTTATGCATCTTATTTATCACACACGCACATCATACAGCGCCTTTGAGTGAAAAATCTGTCAGACAGCACGGGAGTTGCTGCTCTCGGTCCTCAAACAGCCCTTTCCTTGCTGCTGGAGTGAAAGGTGCTTTTATAAACCCAATCATTGCGTAACAATTCTAAAAGGCAATCACCTATTACAAATCAAATCAAATTAAAATGAGTTACTAGTATTATTTCTCAACTAGTAATTGAAGCACGCTTCTTATTCGCCTGTGCATAGGTAACAGAAGGCAGGTTTCATTCACGCGTCACACTATTTTGCAATGAGCTGGAGGCAGTATGCATTTTGAAAACATGTACTTAATTGTTTGAAACCTGAACGTTTTACTACATATTATGAATCCGACCATATGCATGGCATTTGGAAGTCTTCCATATGCCACTGAAAGCAGTAGACTATTTCTCTCGTGTGCTATTGGTTTTCAAATCAACTTTATTTCATTGTCCAGTAGCCAAAGGCACAATCCTAGTCAAATTAGCAACCCATGCTAGTCTTTGCATCTTTAGATCTCCCCTCTTTCTAAATTTCTAATGGATATTTTCCTCTGTGGTTTCCCACTGATTGTATTATGGAATGAACATCCACACCTAGCCTACTGCCTTGTCTGCATTGCTACACTTATAATGTGAAGATATAATAGTTTATCAACATTTTAAGCTAAATGTTCTGATCGGTTGTATCAGCCTCATTGCTTTAACGTTGTTTTATGTAGCCTACTACTTTGGGATCTATAGTCCCACAACTGTCCCAGAGTCTGTTTGGAATAGGCTATTTCTTTCTCGCCAAGCTGACCAATAAAATAGGTAAACTTTTCTACTATAGGGGATAGTAGATTGACATGGACTAGTGATTTGACTGTTCGTTACTCGTCTTGTTGGCTGAGGAAAAGTACGTGGACAGTTACTCTAACATCTTCAAAGTGCGCATCGGAATTCGGTATGGATGCACGTCGTTGCATGTTCTGTTAAGATTAATTACCCTAATCTAAATGGGATTCCTGTACTTCCGAGCACCGTGGGTGGACGGCCTAACCAAGTTACGAACCCAATTCATACGGGTCTGATAAATTGAAATGCTGCCAGGCAAATGTCCAGTGCCACATTTTACTAACGGAAACCCTGCTTGGCGGGCTCAGCTAAAGTGCTCCATGATCTATCTGACATAGCTTCGTCTGTTTGTGTGTCTGCCTTTCTGTCTGAGTGTGTGTGTGTGTGTCTTTGTTTGTCCATCCAGGTTATTATCACCGGGGGCGGCAAAATCGTGTCCCAGTGTGGCTGCCCTAAATCCCTCTCAGGGAGAATTACGACAGGCCTTAATCGCCATGGCAGTCACCTAGCAGTCGACTTCATGCCTCTATTAAGTCGAGAGGTGTTCTCTCAGACAAACAAGATGATGATGACAAACTAGGTTAACCCCCTTGAGGCTTTCCAAACGTTATCTGTCTACCACACTGACTCGGACTCTGTTTTTATCAATATCGCAAGCAATAACAGAATAAGCTAATTTTGTACATACCTACAGTAAAAGAGAAAAACAAATCTACCAAATCTATTCATTTAAAATGTTGATTACTTCTCCCTGCCATTACCATTCACCTAATTGCCAACTTTTGATGGGGTCCGTGGGTTGCCGGTGTGCCATGACTGGGGCCCCTGGGCAAGAAAAGGTTGAAGACCCCTGTGTTAAATCGCGGCACTCGTCAATAATCAAATATCGACGCTGGCACAGAGCGAACACGGCAAATTTACCTTATCTGGGCCGGAGGTCATTGGTATGAACTATGAATGAGACAGACAGTAAAAATACACAGAAACACAAGTGGATTCATACCTTTATCAATGAGGTGCAAACAATAGCGCCGGCGTTCACCATGGGGTTGTGGGGCTTATCTGGAATAAAAAAAAGGGAAAAAAATATACACCAACTTAAAATATTGATTACAAATCTCAAAGACCTAGAGTGGGAATGATTCCTTGCAGAGCCTTTTCAAAAATGTACTACGGTATCGGTTATAAATGCTTGCTACGAAGAATGTTGGAGTGACGTGGCTTTCATTGTAAAAATGACATACAAATTCCTAGAACCATATCAAACAGACCACTGTCAACACTAGACAATCCATTAATAATTTAGCAACCCTTTTTTAAATGTATTGTAATGAAATGGATATGCAAATGTCATTTGGCATAGAGCACTGAGAACAGATGCAAGCCTGCACTTGAATCAATCAGGTTTGTTATTCAAACATGACAGACAAACACTTTCTCTCCGACTACTTAGATACTAATGAGATTTGTCAGGGTTAGGGGCAAAGTGAAATGAACACTAAACAAACAAAATGATCTGGGTCCTGCTCAATGTCCAAATGTCAAGGCTACTTCTCTCGCTGCAGTGAGTCTTAACCTCCTTACATAACAGTCACCAAATTGACACAGCTATCCTGGCACCTCCACCAGGAGATTGAGAACAGTGGCACATGGCCCACGCAGACAGGGGATGATAAAGACCAGGGCTGGTATCCACAAAGTGTCTGAAAGTAGGAGTCCTGATCTAGGATCTGTCCATATAAAAACATTTAAAAAAAATCACATTTATTATGATCTAAAAGGCTAAACTGATCATAGATCAGCACTCTTACTCTGATAAGTTTTGAGGATATGGCCCCAGATTGCTACTCAGATGTGCACCAGCACTAAGGATTATGGGGTTTCAGTGACTGAACGCAACCCTGAGACGGTTAGTGCCTTCAGAAAGTACTCATACCCCTAGACTTATTCCACATTTTATTGTTACAGCGCAAATTAAAAATGGATACAATTGATATTTTTACCACCCATCTACACACAACACCCTATAATGACAAAGTACATTTTTTGTTGTTGAAAATTTTGCAAATGTATTGAGAATGAAATAAAGAAACATTGAGTCAATACTTTGTAGAAGCACCTTTGTCAGCGATTACAGCAGTGAATCTTTCTGGGTAAGTTTCTAAGAGCTTTCCACAACTGGATTGTGCAATATTTGCACATTAATCTTTTCAAAATTCTTCAAGCTCTGTCAAATTGATTGTTGATCATTGCTAGACAACCATTTGTAGGTCTTGCAATAGATGTTCAATTAGATTTAAGTCAAAACTAACTCAGCCACTCAGGAACATTCGATGTCTACTTGGTAAGCAACTTCAGTGTACATTTGGCCTTGTGTTTCAGGTTATTGTCCTGCTGAAAGGTGAATTGTGTCTCTGTGTCTGGTGGAAAGCAGACTTTCCTTTAAGATTTTGCTACTGAAAAACTCCCCAGTATAATTAATAACCTCAGCATGCTCAAAGGGATATTCAATGTATGTAATAGGTGTCCTTCTTTGTGAAGCATTTGAAAACCTCCCTAGTCTTTGTGGTTGAATCTGTGTTTGAAATTCACTGCGGGACCTTACAGATAATTGTGTGTTTGGGGTACAGAGGTGAAGTAGTAAAAAAAACTTTTTAAAACACTATTATTGGACACAGAGTGAGTCCATGCAATGTATTATGTGACTTGTTAAGCACATTTTTATTCCTGAACTTATTTAGGCTTGCCATAACAAAGGAGTTGATTACTTACTGACTCAAGACATTTCAGCTTTTCATTTTGAAATAATTTTAATTTAAAAAAATCAGGCTATAACACCAAATATGGAAAAAGTCAAGGGTGTTAATACTTTCTGCCGGCACGTCATTACATACTGTATCTTTATGACGCGTGCAAATTTAACAGAGTTGTCAATGTATTGAAATGGTGGAGGTAACCCCTGAACATATCCAATACAAATGTATAGTTATCGTTTGCTCGGATTTACCAGCACAAGCATATCCTATTTCTTGGGGTGAGGAGGACAGTGAAACGTATCCTCCATTTGGTAGTCAAATGTGTTGAGGCAATGAAGGTCACCTTTACTTTGACTACATAATGTGTGTGTAGGAAAAAACATTGAGGTTTCCGTACAGCCAGCTTGGACACACACAACCCTTTGGGACTCTTGACAGGTTCTCTTCTATTCCAGGGTCACCATTGATCTTTCTATTGGTATTCTGAGAGGGAGCAAGATGTAGAATCATAGGTGGAAAAGCAAGCAGGAGGACACTGTGTGAGACCCCCCGACTCCTCATCATACGTCAGCCCACCCCTACTGAGCAGAGGGAGGGAATGACCTCTGAATCATTCAAGTTTCATCGTCGCCATAGCAACAGTTGCCGAAAGGCCAAGTTGGATTGAAAATAGACTAAGGCGGTTGGGGTGGTGCAAGTAAGGGCCTCTCCCCACTCTTTTTAATGTCAACATTTACAACCAATCAGCCCGCCTTGTATTCCGCGGTGGATGCGTCATCACTTGGAGAGCAGTTAGAAAGCAGTGGCATCTATAACCGTGTTGGATGGATGATGACGCTCGAGGCATCGATGTGTAGACAGAGGGGACTGGAGAAAGAGACATCACTTGTGGGCTCTTCATCAAAAGCACTTAAGAGGTAAAACAATCAAACAAAGGGGGTGGCGAGAGGACAGGGGCGTTCAAAGGCAAAGTGGCTATGACGTACGTTGATCTAGCTATGTCATACTGCTCAGAAAAATACCCTTTTTATTTATTTTAGATGTCTGGACACAGGTGGAAAAAAAGTCAACTTCGACACAGTGATGCTGTCCCTGCCTATTTACCTGACCTGTATTGATTTGCAATAACATTTGATGACAGGGATACAGAATTTAATGGTGTGATCTGGATTCAACATTATTGTGATTTGGATTCAAACTGGTCCCTGGCATGATCTGAGGGGCTTTCCCCATTCTGGTCATTCTAGTCTAATTCTGTGCCCCAGCAGGATCAGCTCTGAGAAACAGCTCACCGTCCTCGTCCAGGAAGAGCTTGTTGAAGCGCAGGCCGCTGGGCTCCTTCCCGATGAAGCGGTGCACGTACTCGGTGCCGTGGTCGTGCACCGCGATGGCGTACTTCAGTGGCTTCACACACGACTGCAAGCAGAAGGGGACCTTGGTGTCGCCTACCGTGTGTCTGAGGAGAAACAAAAGCAGGTTTAAGTACAGGTTAATCCAGTCCCACTTCCCTGTTCTTTAAGGCCTCCTACACATCACAAAACAGATTCACCTTGTTTGAATTTACGTGTCATCACGTCACATGATAAACTGATGTGAGAGAAGCTTTGTTAAGGTAATAATAACACTGATATCACAAGAACGGCCTGAGGACAGTTAGAAATTGTTCATAAAAATATAATTTCAATGCAGATATTGGCTTCAACTATGCCAAGAACCACTGTGTGCATGCAGGAACTATTCAACTGGGGAGGTTTTCTTGTTGCGGCTGAACACTAAAGCAGTGTGCAATATCTGGAGCGCATGATGGCTCTGTCAACACCATTTCAAACCATATAATCAAGTGGGGGGGAGGCGTGAGCGAGTAAACATATTGTTACAGAAGGTCACTATGACCAGACATCGTCACTCATGGGCCGTCATTAAAGGAGACGGGGAGAGGAGACACAGAAAAGTGAGAAGCTCAGAAGGGGGTGGAAGAAAGTGAAAACGAGGTAGAGGGAGAAAGAGTGTAGCGGATGGAGTACAGACGGAACAAAAAAGGAGACAGGGTAGAAGGAAAGAGAGATGAAGAGCAGAAATAGAGAAACCGAGAGGAAGAGGTAGGTTGAAAGAGAGAGGGGGAATAGATAAGACGGAGAAAGACAGTAAGAACGACAGAGACAGAAAAGGAGAGCTGCTAAGGGGCATCCAGATAGCTGCCCCTCCGAATTTAGTGCATCATGGTGTTTCAACATGCTGTAAATCATAAAAACCGAACATAAACAAAACACCTCATTCCAATGTTATCTTTATGACTTTCTATCCTACAGCAAACATCATAAAGAGAGATTGTGTGTTTTTATATGTCTGTAAAGACACTAACACCCCCTAAGATTGGTTGTTATTTTACCATATCTATTATCAATGAGTGCGCCAGAACTAAACTGCGGACCCCACATCGTAATGTTTGGCTTCTACTGGAAGTTTAGCTGGCCCTTATCCCAGTTCAGATGGCCTTGAGATATCCTATCACTGGGTAAATTTGCAGATGTTAAATAGCGGGACGCATGTGCATTTTCAGTGTTGCCAACTGTTGACCAACTTACCAACTGTTGGTCTTAAAGATAATAATAATAACCCTGTCTCAATCACATGATAAAAGCTTTGTGAGTACATATTGGTGGGGGTGAGGCGCGAGTCTAACCTTTGTCCATCCACGGTACACAGAGACACGGCCCACAGGTCTGGGCTAAATTTGGCAAGCTGGGGGATGTAGTCTGCAACCTGCGGTGGAGAGAAAAATAGTTCCAACACCTGTAATCCAAACTGTTCGTGTAAGACTCCCTTGATAAAAATACATAGTCTGAGAAAGAAAAAAAAAGGTGCCGTCTAGAACCTAAAAATGGTTCTTCGGCTGTTCCCATAGGAGAACCATTTTTGGTTCCAGGTAGAACACTTTTGAGTTCATGGGGACAGCCGAAGAACCCTTTTTTCTAAGCGTGTACAGGTAAGCACACACACAGAAGAAAAGGATACATAACAAAACTCCAGCTACACACAATATCTGCCATTGACGATACCACAGAGGAGGTGGAAGACAAAGAAAAAAAGGTGAAAGGGGCAGACTACAGGAACAACGAGAAGGATGGCGTCCACCCACCTCCCCCAGGATGGGCTGATTACCAACCTGGCCTTCGGTCAGATTTTTGGCACTCTCGTAGAGCTCGTCGATGTGAGAAGAGAAGGACTGGAAGTCGGGGATGACAAACTTCTTGCGGAAGGCCTGGGTGAGCAAGACTATGTTGCTCTGGACACATCTGGAGGAAGGAGGGTGGTAGAGGTTATTTTATTTGGACATTACATGACACGAGTCCCTCTTAGCTCAGGTAGTTAGCATGGAGCTAACATAGCCATGGTGAGCAACAAAATAGACACTAAACTGACAAAAAAATGTTTTATAGTGATTAGTTCTGACTTCTAAACTTAAATATAAAATATCCTTATTCATGTCACTGAGGAAGAGAGGGGAATGTAGAATGTTTACATTCGGTCAGAACATGTTATTGTTAGACATCAGGGATACATGGGAAGGAGAAGGGCCACAGTCTGGTACAAGTCAGGAATATGGGCCGAGGTCAGGTCAGATGAGGTGAGAAAGACCATGCGTCACCGAAGTCCTGTCTAGTAACAGAGATGTACTGGCTGTTCAGATGTGTAAGGATGAATGTTTAAATACCAGCGCTTGTGTAAATACATCTCTGTCTTATGCAGCTGTGTGACCCAGTGGGTGAAGAAAAAAAAAAAACACTTGGTTTGAGCTTTACTAATTGTCCGCGAGTTTGTGCTCTTGGTTTAGAACCTAACAATAGCCTGGGGCCACGGGATGAAATACTAATTGATAGTCAAACAAAAAAAACACATGAACACGTCGCATGCACACACACAAAAACATTATGGGTAAGTGGGGGGGAAACATAGGCCTAATATAAGTATTCCCAGATGCTCTCAGTTAACGGCAACGCCACATGCCTGGTTAACTTAAGATAAACAAAACTCACTTACTGTAGCTTTGCGAGTGCTACATGAACATTCATAAAAAGATGCTCATCTCAACGACCACAGTATATGGCCTACTAAAAAGAAAAAAGTGAGGTGGCAACTAGGGCATGTTTGATCATTTTATTTTTATTTCATTTAACCCTTATCCAACTCGGTTAAGAACAAATGATTGTTTACAATGACGGCCTACACCAGCCAAACCCGGACGACGTGCGCCGCCCTATGGAACTCCCAATCGCGGCCGCTTGTGATACAGTCTGGATTCGAACCAGGGTGTCTGTAGCGACGCCTCTAGCACTGAGATGCAGTGCCTTATTCCTAAAGATCCTTGGGACCTGGCCTAGCTCTTCCATCCTTGAAGAACAAATCGATAACCATACTGTATCTAAAAAAAGGTTTGAATGCATGATTTCTTGTGGGATACTGTTGTCAATGTGCCGCCAGGCCTCAGGAGAGTGTTGCTAGCCAATATTAGCATTTAACACATTGAAGGATATAACACCCAGGTGTGTCCAGGAGACAGACATCCCACAGTTCCATCACCATCCCTCTGCTGCAATCATTTACATACGCGTCCCTCAGGGAGCTATAAGCTAGGCCTTGGAGACTCAGCGAGCAGGCTGCTGTTACAGAAATGTTCCAGGGACAAACTATTCCAGGGGGGGAGAATAACAGAAGGGTTGTCTTTAGGGAACCACCCAGAATGAACTGTATACGCACACAGACTTTTCTGGAAACCACAAGGACAACTATTGTACCAAGCAGCACTTCCTCTAGATGCAGATGAAAACAGGAAGACTGGCATGGGCATAACTCGGCACGGCGTGTGGACATGGAGACCAGTTTGGCTCCGGACAGACGGACCAGTTTCAGTGTGACTGTATCGTAGTGCCATCACTCGTTTCCGCCTTGCCCCGGTGTCTTAAAAATAGCTGACCATTGCCACACATAGATATTTGACATTTCATTTGTGGTGATGGGTGACACTGGGCAGAAAAGCAGCGAACACCTGACACGGCACCAGCCGAGCAATCATGTGAGCTCTACACAAGACATTACCATTTGCAATGTTCAGAATGCAGCCCTGGGTCGTATTCGTTAGGCAACAAACGTTAGAAACAAGGAGGGACTATCTGAACTTCTCCAATAAAGAATGTTTTTTCCGTTACAAAACGTTTTGATACAGTGTGCCCTAATGAATACAACCCTGACGTTGCAAGCACTGCACGCCAATCAACGGAGTCATTTGAGCCTACGACCGAACACTGCAGTACATAGACTTTCTGTGGTTTGGCTCTGCTACTCCAGGAGGTCCGGACCCCCTGTCTAGTCTAACGTCCATCAGTAGCAGAAAGGACGAGTGGACAGAGCCTATCATTTTACACAGTGCCCTGTCAATGTTAACCTGGCCAGCCTACTACCACCCACACCCACAATGTATTCAGCGGGTGACAACAGAGAGAATGAAAGTGCTTGGTCAGTGGTTCCAAACCCCCCCCCCCCCCCCCCCCCCCCCCTTTTTTTTTTAACCTCAGTCCAGCTTTCAACATACTCTTGAAAGTTGTAATAGTAGAATGCAATTTAGAAATTGTGTAGAGCATCACCAGTTGTCCTCTTGTCATATCAGTCATTGCAAACCTTAGAGAGCCATTTATAACTTGTTAGAAATGTCCAGATCAACTAGCCCATGTCAACTAAATTGTTTTTTTTTGCTAGGTTATTCAGCCCATAGATTTTGTTGTAACGTTTGAGTCGCTAAAATATATCACATGAATACACGTTAGACATGGCAAAATGTATAGAAATGCAAGAAAAATGTGGTTTAAAAACAGCAACATTTTCTCTGCCCCCCCATAACAAAATGTGTAGAATTGCAGGAAATAAATTTCCCTGCAAAATTCTCTCCACCATCAAGAGGGGTGTGAACAGTTTGTCCTGAACAGTACTTGTGCCAATAGTAAGACATGGTACGTGGGATGTTCCCCAATGCAGGAAGGGTGGACTGGGTGCAAAGGTTTGGGAACCCCTCTGCTAATTGGCCAGTTAGGGCAGTGTAGCTTAACGGTGTCCAGAGCGTGATGTTAAGTAAGATGAGGAAGGGAGAACGAATGAGTGTACTCATACACTGCTAAGTCATTTCCCTTCGCCACAGAAGCTTAGAAATAAGACAACTGTCAGGCCCAGTGTGCGCGTGGCTGTAAACAAGCTCGTGGGTGTAACCAAGCTTGTTTGTCTTTGAGTAAGATGGGGGTGGGGGGCGTACACGCTAGGGCTGGGAATTGCCAGGGACCTCACGATCCGATATTAGCACGATACTTATGTGTCGATACTGCGATTCGATATGGATTGCCCTTCGATACCGCCAGTTTATTGCAATTTGAGGTTCCAAACATATTGCTCACTGTACCAGTACCAGTCAAAAGTTTGGACACACCTACTCAGTCAAGGGTTTTACATTGTAGAATAATAGTAAATACGTCAAAACTATAACATAACACATGCTGCAGTGAGCACATGATGTCCTGTGTGATGGCGCTATACGTGAGCCTGACCGACATCCTATTGGCTCTGGTGGGGGTCTCGGTCTGATAGAACCTGTTCTGGAAGGGTTTGGGGTTACGCTCTCTGTTAAGCCACCCCGTTATAATGCATTATGAATGCACTTTAGATGGCCTATTATCACGTCATGTTCACTATGGCATAGCGGACGACACGACCTCCTGTACGCATTCGTAACAGCTCAGGGCTCATCGTCAAAGCCTTTTGTGGCCAAAAGACAACTGCATTACTCAGAGGTGGTAATATACATTAAAGACATGCTATAAGCATTCATAATAGCTCATCATACCTATAATGTATTTACAATGCATTTTAAAACGTGTGGCTCATAGAAACAAAGTGACATCACCGGGATTAGAGTTTCCATTGAGGTGACAAGGTTCAGGACAGGATGTCAACAATTAGGGTCAATCTGGGCCGTGTGACATTGTGGCAGGAAGTAGATCACTGGGTTTCCTCTAGCTTGGCACAGGCGGGCGAGACGTGAATAATGGATTCCATCTTAACCCAGAGAAGAGACGGGCTGAATGATTCATGAGCTAGAGCTGTTATGATGAGGAAAGCACGCAGGAACTGGAGCTCTGCCTGCACAGACACGTCAACTCGCAGTCATGAATCAATCATCCCTCATTAGGGCTTTTCACACTACTGAGACGAGCTGAGCTGGTCGGGTTAGGCATTCACCATAGTTGCTTGAACAGTGCTGAAAGATGTGAAAAGAAAATATCCAAGCCAGCCTTGTTCGGGTGGGTACAATATTGTGAAAAGAGTAATGCATAGCCAACAGCATATTCACGCCCCACTCTATCAATACATATATCGTTAACACTACTGATTCGCATCGGGAACAACACTTACTTCTTGAAGAGGTCTCTGTCCAGCATGACTCCGTCCGAGGTGTTCTTCAGGGTGACTTTAAGGGTGTCCATGCATTCCTTCAGCCGGGGATCTCCTGTGCGTAGTCCCGTGGCCTTTAGTGCCTGCAGGGGGGGGGGGGGGGGGGGGGGGGGAAGAGAGAGTCACAACTCTGGTTTAGCCTTGGTGAGCCCGCACTGAGCAGTCACAGAAACTCGGTTAACATTGGTGGGCCCAAAGTGGGGGGAGAAAAAAAAACATCCTTGGTGTTGAAAGGCGTATGAAAAGCAGCCATTCCTGGTCTCTTCTCCTTTATTAGCACTGACCAGACCTGATTAGCTCTCTGTGATTGTGAAGGAAAGGAATCAAGGAAAGGAAGCTATTCAAGCGGCCTGGGAGAACAGTTATAGAAGACAGGCAAAGTCCTGAAGAAAAATCAAAATAAAACAGTATATACTGTATATAGCCCGAGACTGTTTGTGCCATCATGGCAACTCGTCACCGATTGTCATGCCAAATAGAAATGAATTTGGCAAGAGCACAACCAGATCTGGGACCTAAAGACCAATATTAAAATCAGCCGATATTGGCCTTTTACTGATATCGGACGATAATTCCACCGATATTCGATAAATAGAATAAAGGCAAATATGTTCCTTTTTCCCCCCAACTTCATCGTTATAGTTAGGACGCTCAAACACGAGGTTACCACATGATTACGGGAACCCGCTTTCTCAGCAAAACCTCTCACAGGCCTAGCCTGGTTCAAAATCCACATGTGCGTCAGGGAAGAGAAGCTGTGAAGTAGCAGAGTCACGAAGCTGCGTTTCCTCCCGTAAAACCCAGGGGCTAGTATTTGACTGTGTGTACATGTTTGTATTCACCTAGTGTTCCTAATATTGTGTCAGAATCGGCGTGTGGGTTTGGGTGCGTGAGTGTGTTTAATCATATGCTGGCCCGCAGATCTTCTCCTATGCCGTTACATATGCCGTCGCGTTGGGAAAAACTGTCAGGAAAATAGTTCTCTCCATAAGATTTGTTTCATGAAAATTGTGAAGAAGAAAAATCAATGGCTGTAAATATAGGCATATGTGATTCTTGGCATCATAACAGCGATAGTCAGACTGTAAGTTCCGACAGAATCACCTATATTCACAACAGCCCCATTTCCCTGACAGTTTTTCCCTTGGCACACAACAGAAACGTTTTGAGTTTCAGAACTAGACGGTCATATACTTGTTTGAGGACGTTACAGCAGGTCAGCACACCCACCAGCAGGGAGAGCCTGCTGTAGCTGTTATCCCAATCATCTACAGTATGCCTAAATTGGGTCAAACAACTCATTGATATACTATGGGGCTACGGCTGAATCCAAGCTGGGCACAGTTCTTAACCCAATATCCCTGGTTAAGAAGATGGGCACAGTTCCTAGTTCCCTAAAAAAGGGATTGAGTAGGAGACATAGGAGAGCGTTGGAGAATGCCCTACCACAAAAAACAACGTGTGCAAGGTTCTGTTACGCATTCCTCCTACCCAGGGAAGGGTGTAAAGAAAGCAGTGAAGAGGACACTGGTGATAAATAGCCCAATAAGATCAGATAAGCTGGAGTAATAAAGGATGGAGTGTGTGTGTGTGTGTGTGTGTCAACAACCTTTTGGCAGCGCCTCAATCTGTGATGTGTGACACAGAGGACAAATGGCTAAATGTCGTGATAGGGCCGGGGGGGAAATAGATTTCACACCCTTCAACCACCTCCCCATCACTCTGTCTGAGGACTCACTTCAATTATCTCTAGACAGGAGACGGGGCAGCAGCAGTGATCCAACGCTTATGAAATAAACCCGTTGTGATAATGAATATGATCATGTGGATGGCGCCAATGGAAAACTGTGTGGTGGTGCTGAAGTATGTAGCATGATCAGGTTAACCTTATGTAGTTAATGTTACTAAAAATGTAATTACGATAGTGATGTGCAATTGTGTCGCTCTGAATAGGATGTTGTAAATATAATAATGCTGATAACAACAATGATAATATTGATGAAGATGATGGTTACAGCATCAAATAATCTGAGAACAATGGTGTCTAATAATGAAAATGGGTTAGGATGGTGTGTGTGTGTATGACTCACTGTGAGAAATTTGTGGACGGGGATCTTCTCCTGGCCCTCTGCGATGGTGTAGAAGAGCAGGTCCTCCAGACTGGGCAGGATGCCTGCCTTCCTTCTCCTGTGGTGGAGGAACACACAGGAACACAAGATGTCAGAGAGCAGTACCTTTAATAATACCTTTAGAAATACAGGGTGGTTGTGACTTCTATAATAGAACTGTAATTCATAGAAAGGACATATCCGCTTTAGACTACTGCAATTGAGCTGGTACGTCATTGAAATGTAAATTGATGTACCGAATTACTACCACAAAGATGGCCGCCGGACCAACCACCGAAAGTCAACTTGCATGGAAATGTCTTTTCTATTACCTATATTTCTATGATTCCCATAGGTTTCCTATGGACGATTGACAGTATAATTTAAAACAAACAATATTCCCCATTCAAGTCAACATGCTCTGATCCACTTGAATGTAGAAATGTCTATTTTATTCCCATTTTAGTAAATTTATCAGCCAAACACGACACCCATCCTGCATCGAAGAGCATGCCGTGTCAACACAAACACTAGGGTCCGGAACCTATTTGCCAGGATCCAGTACCTCTCGTGACAAGATAACGTTTTTTTTTTTGTTTTACTGTTCGCAATGGAAAAAAATTATAATAAAAGCAATCAGAGTTCATTTGATTTGCCTCTAATTTCCCTGCCCCATTTTTATCAACATCCAAATTGTCCTATTGAGCAAAAAGCATTGTTTTACAGACTAAAACAAAAGATAGGCTTTTGGCACGAGCGCACATTAGCCACCGCCGGTGAGTGAGCATCATTGGGTGAGCCAGTGAAACTGGAAAGTTTTTTTTTTTTAGGACTATTATTTCCTCCTCCTATTGTACAATGTGTGTGTCTCCACACACACACACCTAGGTCTAGGCTACTGACGTTTTCATTGATCTCAGATTCTCAATTTGACAGTGTCATTTCAAATCATTTATGTGGCTAAGTGACGACCCTCAGACGACTTGTTGGACGTTTTGGCTAAACCAGACATCACAGTTCCACTTGAATTTGAGTTACATGAACCAAAGGAAATGGAAGAAAGAAGAACATAGCAGAAGGAGGTCAGCCAGCTTGTTTGTGTGTGTCCAGAGCCATTCTCACCAGGTTAAATAAAGGGTTTATCTAGCGGCTGTTGATGTGGTATTATCACATTAGGTGAGGGATTTCTGAAGCTCGCGTTGGAAGGCCTGAATGAATGTGTATATATATGCGTCCCTGTGCATTTCTGTGGTCGCGTGGTTAAATAAAGTGGTTACCTAACCCTGTTGATGTTCTATCCCTGTTATCACGTTAGAGAGGGCTTACGGTTGCCTGCACTGGCAAAGCAGAGTGGGATTGCCATCTGTAGCTCAGCGACTGACTGTGCATGGCAGTGGCACAGTTACCAAGAGCGACAGACGAGACTGCCACTTTCAAAGCGCCCGTCAAAACACAGTCACTTGCCAGCCGAGCTACCACCGTTTAAATACAGTCTCGCCACGGGCGTCTGTACTTCAAAGTCATTACTGCTGGTCACAGTTGACATGTTTTTTTTACATGGCAGTTAAGAGTACTTCCTGTAGTTTCTGGGTGTCTGAGAATAAGTCACATCTGGTTTTCAGGGCATGGCTAGTGTTGCAAGGAGATGAAGGGGGTGGGGGGGGGGACTCTTTGGATCAAATCTCTGACATCCCTTCTGGATGTCTGATCCATAGGTATGCAGTGCAGTGAGGAACTGGGAAATACATCGCACAAATGTCACAGACAAGAGGTAAACGGGGGAGGGGGGGGGCGGATGTAAGGTAGAGGATAACGAGATAGCGAGAGAAAAACGATATCTACCTGTGAGAGACAAAAATAGTAATATACTTACAGACACAAAATGTAAAGCAAGCAGAATGATGGAGAGAAAGAGGGGGAAAGAAAACAGGCAAAACAAATGAGACATTAAACACACAGAACAGGAACCCAACCCTTTGTCATACTCCTGGCAATAACCATTGGTGTCATCATCATCACCCTAGAGGTACCACTAGTTATGAATACCCCACCACTGGAGAGAAACATCCATGCCCTGGAAGAGTTACAAAAAAAAGGAGGAAACCCCCTGAGAATCCTCAGGAAATCCTATGTAATGGGTCAATTGTGGCTACCAAAACATACAGTAGGTAAATACAGTTAAACAAATATTCTCTCTATGCATGCTATTAGTGGAAATATCACATTGAGCAAGTATTGAGTTTGGAGACATATTAGTATTGAGTCATAAAGTTCCATGCATCATCCTCATTAGACCAAGAAATGAGTGTAGATAGAGAGATAGAGAGAGAGAGAGAGAGAGAGAGAGAGAGAAAAGAGCGGGAGACGAAAAAAACAACGAGGGAGGAGAACTGCACTGGGCCTGCTGGTTTTAATTACACTTCCTGCTGTCTGCAGTGGGGTGACTAAGGACACACTCGCCTCTGTAGGTCAGACTGACACACGCAGTATCCAGCCTACTTTCTCAGCATTGGCTCCCACTGAGCACAAAACAAAGCAGATCGAGTCACACACATCCCCACTGAGAGTATAGGCTACACACACACACTGCCCAGTTCTCACCCTCACTCAAGAGTTTACACACAGCATGCTGTTCAGCACACACAGCCTACCATCCCCACTGTGATGTGGGATTGCCAGCTTGTAGAAAAAAATAAGGGAAATTAGTAACCGCCTGTTCGTTCAGCCATTCCTATGGGGGAAATTAAATTGGGAAAGAATAGGGTTTTGGGATAAAGCCGAAAATAAGGTTGGAGGTTAACACAGGCTTAAGAGATCTTATACATTTAGTTCTATTAGATAATATCAGGGCCTCCCGAGTGGCGCAGTGGTCTAAGGCACTGCATCGCAGCGCTAGCTGTGCCACTTGAGATTCTGGGTCCAAGTCCAGGCTCCGTTGCAGCCGGCCGCGACCGGGAGACCCATTGGGTGGCGCACAATTGGCCCAGCGTTGTCTGTGTCCCATCGTGCAGCTGGCTTCCGGGTTAAGTAAGCATTTTGTCAAGAAGCAGTGTGGCTTGGTTGGGATTCGGAGGATGCACAGCTCTTGACCTTTGCCTCTCCCGTGTCCGTACGGGAGTTGCAGCATTGAGACAAGACTAACTACCAATTGGATACCATGAAATTGGGGAGAAAAAGGGGTAAAAAAATAGATAATATCAGTCAGTTAACATGACCTTCATGAATTATGAATCCTTTGTGCTTTTTTTAATTACAGAAATTCACCAAAAACTGAAGTTAGCTGATGTAGATTATCTCATAGAACAAAGCGTATGAGATCTCCAAAGCCTCGGTTTACCTTATTTTTGGAGTCTATCCCAAAACCCTACAAAAACTCCATTCACTTCGTGGTATCCAATTGGTTTTGTCCAACCAACCATGGCAGAGCTACTGCCAACAAAAAGATGCCATAAACTATTGCTCCCTATGCTACACACTCCAGCAGCGTCAGAGTGCGGCAGCCACATTCCTGGAATGCCCCCGGTCAGTCCCGCCCCCCCGATGGGATTAATAAAGACAACATTCCTGGTCTTGTTCACACGCCACTAACCACACCACAGAGCCAACTCAGTCCGGACCCACCGGCTACAAACTACCAGGCAGACATACATCATTATATCATCTACTGCAGAATCCAGAACCCTTACAATGGTGGGACGGGCACACAACTTTGCCCTTGCTCAGAAGATATGGTAACTGTCCTTTCATCCGTCTTTGACTAAAAACCAGCATGGCTCAAATGCTACATCTCAGATGGATCTCTTCCCACCAGCAGAAAAAAAATTAAAACTTGCAGAGTCACAATATCAAGATAGTAATTCACGTTGACTGAACATGAAACAGTTTTGTCTCAATTTGCCCCAGGTTTACACCAAATCTATAATAGTGTTCCAAGGTTTGTTTGATTTCTAATTCAATTGATGTTTGTTGACAACCGAATCGTGTATCAATCAAGACTAAACGTTTATCTGAAGTATTTGCCCCAGGTGGTTGAGTCTCCCTAAGAAAAAGACAATCCAATGGTTTCTTGCACCTCAGCAGTTAAGAACCCTAACACAGCATTGCCAATAGATCAGCCACAGACATCCAAACCATCTGATTGCTGAGTCACAAAGACACAGATGCCAGAAATAGCCAAGAGCTGGCTCACGTCAAGGTGACTATAGTCATGTTTTAGTTGAAGAATTCCATTCGAGGATTAAAATACAGTATGTGGAGAATTCATTTATGATCATTCAGGATAGGATTCAGACAATCATTTCACAGGGTTCACCGCCATCGACTACAGGTACAAATTGAATAACTAAATCTGGCACATTTACAGAAATCATGATCGATGTGCATTATCCCTGTCAAATAAATCTAAAAGAGTAAAAGTCATACTAAGTGGCAGGTCACTGACTCCAGGTCCAAAGCACTGAATCCTGATGAGGCAGTGCCATCCAGTCGTAGGTTGATCCTAGATCAGCACGTAGGGGGATGTTCTGCTTGGAGCATGTCCAACAGGGCTGCGCCAGACAGACACAGTATTGACTTTGCCCAATGCCAATGACACGCCCAGTAATAAATGCTAATGAAAATATTGTTTCTCTCGCTCTCTCGAATGGATGGGTATTAGGCTTAACTTTTTTTAATACGAACACTCCTTAACCATCTTGTGTCTAGCCGTTTAAAAATATACTTTGCCTATATTCGCTTTGCTCTCCATTCGATAAGCTATGAATGTGACTGAAGGCTACGCTTCATTGTTTTATGCATGGCTTTCTCCTGAGCAAACAATCAATGTAACGGATTGCCATCTCAAAAGGTTATTTGAATAGCCTAGAAACGTAAGACTAACAATGAGAGAGAACAAATAATATCAATAGCCTATAGAAAAATCAAATGACAAGTTTAATCAAGTTTACCATTAAAAAAAATATACATGTCAGATGTTAAGCTTAAATTTCACAGGCGAAACCATACTTATCACATGGAATTGCAAGTTCACATGTGTAAAAACACTCACTTGAAAATCAAATTTGCAGTTTCACATGTAAGAAAACTGTGGTTGAAATAATGGTATTCTCCTCGCATGTGAAAAGATGCCGTTAACATATCGCAGTGGCAATGTTTCCATCGGTGGAATTAGGGTGACCACATCTCAAAAACACCACAGGTTTGGATGTCCGTGGCTGATCTATTGGCAAATATCATTTTTATATCATGGATTGTCGATCCTTGCATCCATTGCGTAGTCTATGGATTTGAGAGTGGTTACATTTCTCCAGCCTCATCCCTCAACTTTTTACTGAAACTGGTGGGGAGAACACTTTGTTAATGTTTCAATTAAGGATTGCTGCTTTAATAGAGTAGTGTTATTACATCTTCTAGTTGGGACCACTTCCCCTCAGTGACGTGCAGTCAGGGTAGGGAGTGTTTACCCTGTGATAATCTATTAAAGAAATGCTGTTATGAACAGCCAAATAAAAAAGGAATTATAATATTTGTTATCTAATGTTTTTTCCTCAATGATTATAATGGTTTTTATGCTAAATAAAAAAAAATCTAAAACTGCATCAAAAACCTGAGGAAATTCTCCAGAGTATTCACGCTTTCATTTCCAGCCATTCAAATGCATTCGAATTGATAATGCTGCAGCTGTTCCTGAGTCCAGTTACTGTTAAATGGACAAGGTCAGCATAGGCCTCGCTATTTTGCCTAGCTTTCTTGAGCCGATTTCATATTTTGCGCCTAGGTATTGCCCAAACATGTTGTGTTGGTATTGCGTGGGATAAACTGTGCATATTAGGGCGTGTCTACACCATTTGGCGTTCGCATCCTGACAAATGGTCATTATTGCACCTGAAAAATGTTCTTAGTTGGAATAATGTAACTCATTGCTTTGGAGGGTTTGAAGTAGTGATGGGGGACAAAAAAACGATACAGCTACATATAGTGATCTTTTTCTTGGACGATATATTGATATTTGACACAAAGTATCACACACAACCGTTGAAAAGTTTGGGGTCACTCCCTTTTTTTATTTTTTATTAAAGAATAGACTGGTGTTATATAGTACCGGTCAAAAGTTTGGACACACCCACTCCTTAAAAAATATATATATATATATTTTTTTTCTTCTACATTGTAGAATAATAGTGAAGACACCGAAACTATGAATTTGGAATCATGCAGTAACCCCCCAAAAAAGTATTAAAAACAAATAAAAACATTTTAGATACTTCAAAGTAGCCACCCTTTGCCTTGATGACAGCTTTGCACATTCTTTGCACACGCCCCAGTCTGACAACTCCAAGCGGACTGTCATGTGCCTTTTACTGAGAAGTGGCTTCCGTCTGGCCACTCTACCATAAAGGCCTGATTGGTGGAGTGCTGCAGAGATGGTTGTCCTTCTAGAAGGTTCTCCCATCTCCACAGCGGAACTCTGGAGCTCTGTCAGAGTGACCATCGGATTCTTTGTCACCTCCCTGATCAAGGCCCTTCTCCCCCGATTGCTCAGTTTGGCCGGGCGGCCAGCTCTAGAAAGAGTCTTGGTGGTACCAAACCTCTTGCATTTAAGAATGATGGAGGCCAGTGTCCTTGGGGACCTTCAATAATTCAGAAATGTTTTAGAACCCTTCTCCAGATCTGTGCCTCGACACAATCCTGTCTCGGAGCTCTACGGACAATTCCTTCAACCTCATGGCTTGGATTTTGCTCTGACATGCACTGTCAACTGTGGGACCTTATATAGACATGTTCAACTTACCACAGGTGGACTTCAATCAAGTTGTAGAAACATCTCAAGGATGATCAATGGAAACAGGATGCACCTGAGCTCAATTTTGAGTCTCATAGCAAAGGGTCTGAATACTTATGTCAATAAGGGATCTGTTTTTATTTTTAAATAAATTTGCTAAAATTTCAAAAACATGTTTTTGCTTTGACATTATGGGGTAGTGTGTGTAGATTGATGAGGAAAAACATTAATTTAATACATTTTAGAATAAGACTAACGTAACAAAATGTGGAAAAAGACAAGGGGTCTGAATAGTTTCCGAAAGCACAATATGCAAATGATACCAATTAAATGTGTCCATATATTGCTATTTTAGTGGCATCAGTTGTATCTGTGGATGCTACATCGGTCTATGGCTGAGCTGAGTAGAGCAATATTTCATTTTGTCGGATGATATAAAATATGCCGACATTGAAGGCTATCGCTTGTGTATCTTGGCTACATTTGTATTTACCAAGGATGTAACGATTCATAGGTCCCTGATTCAAAATGTTTAAGATCTGACTGCATCGATCCTTGGGCTCCAAACCGATCAAAATGTAGCATGCAAAAGGTCAGAAAATGGATTCAGTTACTTTCTTCCTAAATTACAAAAATACCTATTATTTTGTGACAACTGATGCGTCCTCTGATGCGTCCTCTCCTTCAATGTCGAATGTAACTGTGTTGACAGTCATTGATCTACAAGTCATTTTGCCTGCCGAACAACCCTAGGGAATATCAGTAGCCTAGTCAAACTGTGCACTGTGCCCAGCATCACGCGCTGACCAAACGCAAGGTGGGCGGCCTATTCCTGATCTTGCACATCTGCGCTGCACCTTCAGCATTAAAATGCTAAAATGGCTTGCGTGATTTTAGGCTGGATTAGTTGAGTGACAATTTATGTAATTTGCTAGGTCATCGTCATCAATGCTCTGTTGAAAACTCTGTTTTACAGGGATTAAAAGTAAACTACCGGAGAGACACAGCTCTCATCTGGCTATTCCTACTGAATGGGCTTACAATATAATTTATTTGAATTCTTCAGGTTCACCATCAGCATTAGTCATGGTAACAATCAGTGTATATGGTCATTCTTTGATATAGAGGGTAACGTTGATCATTTCATAACGACTAATCACTTTTGCGAGGCACATTGCATGGCCGAAGCTGGAGGAGAAAAGAAGCTTGCTAAAAAACTACCCTACGGTCAAAACCATTTGATTTTCAGATGAGGGTGAAATCCCACATTGTGATATTATATATTCATTGGCTATGTCATAGCTAATTTGTAAACAATATTGATACATTACTTGCTCAAACACTTAATGTGCAAAAATTACAAGTTCATTAGTGGTTAATGGTAATTTCAGAATCAAAGTGGGGGGGGGGGGGGGGGGGGGAGACAAAAACCATATACAATGTTGCCCCCCCCCCCCTAATTTGATAGTGCTTACCCAGCCACTGACCTAATAGCAACACACGGAGAGCTAGTCACTGTAGCCAGGCAGACCAAAGCAACGAAAGAGAAAATGGATGATCACCAAAAGAGATGAACAGGCCAGTGAGACATGAGGAAAGAATGTCAGAAGAAAAACAGACAGGGCAGAGATTTTTTAGCAATGGCAATTTCTTAAAACACACTACAATGTTGTTTGCAATATGTCCGTTTTTTTTCCCCCACCACAACAGACAATTAACTTACACAGTAGGAAGTAAAACAAACAAAAGATCAAAACGACGAAAACCACGACTCGACGACTAAGTGCAAACGCAGAGGCCCGGTTACCAGGAAACGGAAGGTGTTTTGCTTTTAATTTGACCAGCAAGCGGTCACTTGGAAGTAAACGCATTCAACCATCTGCCGCTGTGACTGCTGCATACGTGAGGGGACCTTTGCTCCAAAATATGGGAGGGAAAAAAAGCAGGGGCATGTAGAAAGTGCTAGGTCGGAGGACGTGTCCTTTCTTGGAACAGGGGCCCAGGTTATTTTACACAGGCACTGCACTAAGTGCCTCTCTCCCCCCTGGAGCATGGCTTGGGGCAGGATGTGTTCACACCGGACTGGCATGCTTCACTTCCTCCCTGGGTCCTGTTTGGTTCCTGCCTGGTTCTTCCTACAGTACCATGGGCCACAGGCCATCGCATCCACCATCCACACACCTACATCTTACTCTGACTCATCAAGCTCACGTGTTACAAGTATTGGAGATTGCCCATTGTGTTTGTGATGCTTTATGAAATTAGATATGTATAAGGAAACAATGATAAAATATTTGGCTTTAATATCCTAAAAGCTTTTTAGCTGTTATATGTCTGACTCAGAAGTTGACAATGTTACGTAAAACTCATACTCTCGGTAATTGTACCAGAGATCAATCTCTTACCCAACAGATGGGTGATGGTTTAGCAACAGATGTTAGGTCAATAATGTCAGCGTCTAGATTAGGCTACAGTGGATGGATGGCCTGCTAATCGACCGGGCCTGAGAAACTATTCCAGTGTGTTTGCCCATCTGAGGACGAGGTTGCCTGGGCGCAGGCTTGAGTGTTATTCTTTTAGAGTGAATGAGAGAGAGAGACCCTGTATTCAGAATTAGAACTGCTGACGCAGGCATTCTGCTTTAAGGCTACCCACAGAGGTCTGAGAACTTCTTCCACACAGCAAACACCTGCAGTAGAAATGCAGTGGATTAAAATGCACTCCACCTCTAAAACGGGAGATGTGGACAAGCTTTCTGACATGGACATAGACAGATGAGGGAAGTGCAAGTAAACTTTACTGTAGGGCCGGGATGATACCAGTATCACGATACTCGTTGGTATCGTGTCAAGGAAACAAAACAAATGTAACTTATTTTGTAAAACAGCCCTAATGTTGCAAACAAACATAATCGTTGTCATCGAGTCAATTATTTATTTTCCAAGCCATAGCTCACAATATTTTACATACAGCAGGTTTTTAAAAAAAGGACCAAAGTTTTCAGTCTGCTTTGTGTTTTAATTGTTCCCTTGGAAAAAAAGAATGCGATACTGGTATCATCCTGGCCCTATATTACTGCATATCATACTTTCCATACTTCTGTGGCCAATAATACTTTTCCTTTGAGCTGGCCCAGGCAAAGGCCAACTGGGGCAAACAATTTCAACAAACCCTAAATAGCCACCATGTGTCCTAATACACACGTTGTTATTATGGAACACGCCATTCCTCCAATGGAAGACTTTGGGCATTATTACATTTGCGCAAATCCACTATGAGCAATACAGAACAAAACGTGCACCAATGGCCACTCTGCCAACACTCCTTCCTCGCATCATTTCCCTTCATTATGGCTTCCCCATTAATGCCACAATCCTCTATTCTTACTCCTGTTCTCTGGGGCTTTCACCACTTCCTTCCCTCTTTCACTGACGCGGGTCCCCGGGCCCCTGCGGAGATCGGGTTCCAAAAGCTAGGACTCAGAAGTGGCTGGGTAAGACAGAGCTCACCACCGCCACACTCCACTGTAAATAACTCTGCTCACCTGACCCAGCCTGCCACACCTCACTTAATGCTATAATGACTGGTTTCATTTCCAGTCTAAGCCTCTGACTTCGCCACTATTGTGTTGTGAGTTTATAATGACAAATTGCTCTCTGAGATGTTTCCCAATAGCGGAGAATAGTAGCGGAGAATAGTAGCGGAGAATAGTAGCGGAGAATAGTTTCTGTAATGGGAAAGAAATAATTGTGCATTCTGTGTAGTAGGCACGTGTTCGGATTCTTGCATGTTTTAATGAATGTACAAAATGGGTCTGTGCAAATGTTGTATGTGATTTTACACTATGCCAACTTAACTGGTTTATTACTTCCAGTAGAGGGCATGCAGGGTGACTCAGGGCTAACGGCTTTATCCCCTCATCTTTAGTACTGTAATAGCTTCCGGTCCTGTAGCATAAATCTAGCTTCCTACCTAGCCTAATCTCTTACTATAAATGGAATACGGGTCACATCATGGCGGAAGGAACCAAGGGAAGCAAACGTAAACACAAACACACACACATATTAAGCACTGCATGAGCTGTAGGCTAGATGGCAACCAGGCTAGCTGGCCTCTAACTGCATAGCTATCCACTGAGTCTGTTGGTGGAAAAAAAGAGGGGAAGAGAGAGAGAGAAAAAAAAAGAGGGAGCCTCTGGGGATGCCAACAAAGGCCAGTCTAGTCTTCACACTCAGTTGTCTCTCACACAATGAGCAGTGTGTGTGTGTGTGTGTGTAGGCCCGCTGTCATACACACTCCTCTCATTAGGCGAAAGAGCAGCAGTCCACCAATCAAACCACCCCCCTGACCCGGCTAGTCTACAGCATCCTGGGAGAACTGATACTACGCTAATGCCCTTCACTACACAGAACTGTACAGCTCAGTCAAGCAATCTCCACCAGAGTACATTTTTGGAACAAAAAATGTTCACTGCTGAAGAGGATTACTCGACTTGATTCAATAGTCTGAAGAATATCCTGTAGGCCCAGTCATTCCGAGTAGTTTTTGTGGATCTCTGAGAGAGCACATAGAGGAACCTGGAGGTTCTA
Source organism: Oncorhynchus clarkii lewisi (assembly GCF_045791955.1). Classification (NCBI taxonomy): domain Eukaryota; kingdom Metazoa; phylum Chordata; class Actinopteri; order Salmoniformes; family Salmonidae; genus Oncorhynchus; species Oncorhynchus clarkii. The sequence continues at coordinate 50,390,887 of NC_092149.1, read as the reverse complement.
TTTAAAAAACTTACTTAGGTATGTTCCGCCAATGTTCAGGTTGACTTATTTGAGCCCCCGAGAAGTTAGTGACCTAAACTACTCACCCAGCTAGCGTGCATATGCCGGCATAAGTGTATCCTCTACAGATATGACTCAGGGCTAACTGTGTGGGTACGGCACAAGTTTGTATAGCACAAGAGTGTATACGGCAAATTATGAACGCTTACACAAATGTGTATTCCACATAAGTGTACATAGTGCAGATAGCCCCAGTAAGACTGCCATTCTGCTCCAAGGCTCTTATCCTGTATCAAAACTCTGTAGTGGACAAGTACTTAGCCAGGCTGATAAGGAGAAATTACACTGACCTTTCTGGTGCTACAAACAGTACTGGGAGAAATACAAATGTTGGATGTTTGTCTGCTCATAAGAAATAGCCATTACACTGATAGGAGAATGAAACCATTAGATAAGCATAGCAAATTGTAACCAACAAGTGTTGCTTTTACTTAATCAATTTTCAAATAAGGCTGTAACGTAACAAAATGTCTAAAAAGAGAAGGGGTCTGAATACTTCCCGAATGTACAGTGCCTTGCAAAAGTATTCATCCTCCTTGGCATTTTTCCTATTTTGTTGCATTACAACCTGTAATTTAAATGGATTTTTATTTGGATTCATGTAATGGACATACACAAAATAGTCCAAATTGGTGAAGTGAAAAAAATTACTTGTTTCAAAAAATGTCAAAACGGAAAAGTGATGCGTGCATATGTATTCACCCCCTTTGCTATGAAGCCCCTAAATAAGATCTTGAAACCAATCACCTTCAGAAGTCAAATAAAAAGTTAAATAAAGTCCATCTCTGTGCAATCTAAGTGTCACATGATCTCTCATATATCTATCTCTCTAGGTTTCTTCCTAGGTTTTGGCCTTTCTAGGGAGTTTTTCCTAGCCACCGTACTTCTACACCTGCATTGCTTGCTGTTTGGGGTTTTAGGCTGGGTTTCTGTACAGCACTTTGAGATATCAGCTGATGTACGAAGGGCTATATAAATAAATTTGATTTGAAATTTGATTTACTGATAAAGCAACACTCGAGTGGTTCAAGGGGAAACATTTAAATGTCCTGGAATGGCCCAGTCAAATCCGAGACCTCAACCCAATTGAGAATCTGTGGTATGACTTAGATTGCTGTACACCAGCGGAACCCATTCAACTTGAAGGAGCTGGAGCAGATTTGCCTTGAACAATGGGCAAAAATCCCAGTGGCTAGATGTGCCAAGCTTATACCCCAAGAGACTTGCAGCTGTAATTGTTGCAAAGGGTGGCTCTACAAAGTATTGACTTTGAGGGGGTGAATAGTCATGCACGCTCAAGTTTTCAATTTTTTTGTCTTGTTTCTTGTCTTTTTCACAATGAAAATATTTTGCACCTTTAAACTGGTAGGCATGTTGTGTAAATCAAATTATACAAACCCCCAAAATATATTTTAATTCCAGGTTGTAAGGCAACAAAATAGGAAAAATGCCAAGGGGGTGAATACTTTGCCAAGTCACTGTACTTTACAAAATAGTTTAACCTGCCAAGTGTCTAGTCTTGCCTTCTATGAGCTAAATCCTAACATGAGATCTGCGCGCCATCTTTACCCAGATGCTGCTGTTGCTGACAGCTAATCACCCCATCCGCCTGCAACATGGACCACACAAACTCTTCTCATCTGCTTTTTCTTTCGCATCTCAGTAACCCATTTTTGTTACATAAATGCAATGTGCCGAGTCTAGGGAGTTTGTGAATCTGCATTTACATGCATTGCCTGTGACGCAGTGGATTTTCAAATCCATGAACTACATTTATAGGAAGTTGCCTCGTCTACGATAAAATGAAGAAAGCGTTGGCATTGGGGTAAAATGCCACCATTGAGGCCTGCGGTTTTCTGACTTCATTAGAAAATGAAGTACTGTCCTTGTAAGCCACATGTGACGCACATGTTGAGGCTGTGAGAGCGATGTCTGTCTGTGAAGCAAGCAATCCCCCTTTAAAAGAACTAGTGAGCATCACTGACTCATTGCACTCCTGATTCAGAGGGGCTGGGTTAAATGCGGAAGACACACTTCAGTTGAAGGCATTCAGTTGTACAACTGACTAGGTATCCCACTTTCCCTTTCTCTCTGTCAACAGTGACAGAGAGAAAACTCTGCAACTTCAGTATCATGCACCACAAACCAGCTACTCAACCCCATCAGAACTCACATTACAGATTCTTTTGAGGGTAGAGCTCTAAAAATAGTTAGTCTGAGGTCTGAACCGATGTTATATTTGTAACAGTTGCAGTATTTTTATGGCCCTAGTTCAGGGGTCTCCAACCTTTTCTAGCATGAGAGATATATGTATATATTTTAAGTAATATGTCACAAGCTAAAAAAATAAGCACATTCTTCTCCTCTACCCTGAAACTCTTCCCCTGGTCCTTAGGGTACAAGATATGCGTTTTCTGTCAATATACCTGGTATATACATTTGTGTTATTTGTTTCCCAGATAAGTTGTCCTGATACGACCCATACCAGCTCACTGTCTGTCAACTGATTTAACTTGTAATATACGCTGGCTCCTTTCCTGTTTCAAATTTATTACGGGGAACGTATACATTTCCCAAATTGACCTTCTCCTGTAACATACAGTATATATATATATATATGTAACACACGTAAGCCCTTTACTATTGCCCTTCCAGTGGTTAATAAACAACTCATTTCTTCTTGTGTGTTGAGAGGGCAGACAAGGTGTGTGTTTGATAAGCATGTTGGGGGTGGGCTGGGATGGGCTGCTGGGGGCATAAGAACAGTATAAACGCCTGATCTATTGAGTGCCAGTGTCAGGTGACACACACTTGCATATCAGTGTTGTAAATATGGGGCTTGCCTGGCCTAAATACAGACACACACACGCTCGCCTACTGTTGCTGCTGCTGTAACACAGTGAGGGGATGTTCCCATTGAGGGGTCCGTTCCACCTCAGGCCGGGAACCTTACTCGTGGCCTAGGTCATGTTACCAGGCTCATCCCCCAGGAAATCAATGCACACAGTCCTCGTCTAGTTAGACTAAGGGGGGGGGGGGAAGAAAAGCGAGAGAGAGAGATGTGTTAAAAGTGGGATGTATGTTTTCATGGTATTACTATTAGCAGGGTGGGGGGGTCATGAGGGATATGATGTGAGAAAGGTATGACGTCAGTGCTATGTGGATGTTTTATAGTGAACTCATATGAGCATGCTCCTCACTGCACTTATAGATGGGTTCTTGGGGCATGTTCAATCCCAGAGAGAACTTAAAATTTGCCATATACCACAGTTTAATTCAATACCAATGAGATTCCAATAGAGTAACTACAAAGTAACTAGACTAGCCTATATGACTAATACCAAACAGTTACTTTACATTACCTTTCAAGCACTGTAACGTGCTACTTGACTGTCTGCAACAAACAGTCACTAACTTCTTGACTGCACCCTCTTTACTGTACAAGTCGTAGAACGATATTTGCTTTAGTTCCTCCTTTTCTTTACAGATTTCAATAACATCCTTGCCTCATGAGATCACCTCAGTAGGATCCAACGGTACATGTGAAGCTTGCTCTATGTACTGCAACTGTGAACAGTTGGAGCAGTGAGGAGCATGCTCATATGAGTTCACTATAAAACATCCACATAGCACTGACGTCATACCTTTCTCACATCATATCCCTCATGACCCCCCCACCCTGCTAATAGTAATACCATGAAAACATACATCCCACTTTTAACACATCTCTCTCTCTCTCTCGCTTTTCTTCCCCCCCCCCCCCCCTTAGTCTAACTAGACGAGGACTGTGTGCATTGATTTCCTGGGGGATGAGCCTGGTAACATGACCTAGGCCACGAGTAAGGTTCCCGGCCTGAGGTGGAACGGACCCCTCAATGGGAACATCCCCTCACTGTGTTACAGCAGCAGCAACAGTAGGCGAGCGTGTGTGTGTCTGTATTTAGGCCAGGCAAGCCCCATATTTACAACACTGATATGCAAGTGTGTGTCACCTGACACTGGCACTCAATAGATCAGGCGTTTATACTGTTCTTATGCCCCCAGCAGCCCATCCCAGCCCACCCCCAACATGCTTATCAAACACACACCTTGTCTGCCCTCTCAACACACAAGAAGAAATGAGGCCACTGATTAAACGCATCACACACACTGGTTTACAGGCATTAAGAAAGAAAAAAAATGTCTTAAGGTTAGGCATTAACTTATTTATAACCGCTATACAAACGGTCAGTCAAGAACACCTTGTGCCCTCTCCTCCCAATCGAAACTTCAAATGGAGTGTCTACTTCGAGATAAGTACATTACAATTCCTCTTTGGCTATAGATAAACTATGGTGCCAAGTAGTCTTTCATATGAGCACCTGTTGTTTCACAAGTTGTTGGTGGTGAGTCATTTAAAAAGGTTCAGTAGTAGGTGAAAAGCTAGTGGAGAGAACAGTAGATTGACGCCAGTGTGTTGGTAGCCTACAACGCATTCTTTAGTAGTGAGTCATGCTGGAAAAGGCGTTGCATAGGGATCTCCAAAGATGACCTAAGTCTGTCGGCTAATACTCGAAAGCTACTTTCCGCTATGACTCCCATTCTACATGTATTTCCACTCTTTTTGAAAGCTTCTTAATTCAAAATGTACCTTTATCGGGAGTAGGCATTGCCTATCATGTCACTCGTTTGCAACAAGGGGTCACGGAAAAACACAATTTTGCTGTTTCGACAGTAAGATAAACAACTTTTTCTTTCTGTGGACTGTGTTTATGGAAAGGGAATGACAATTGACATTCCTAAGGTGCCATGTTCACAAAGTCAAAGCCAGTCTTGGACTGGAGCCATTTGAAAACAGCTATGTAGCTATAATGTAGTCTTGGGTCTCTCTTTATGTAATGTTGTCTCGCTTGTTGTGATGTGTTTTTTGTCCTATATTTTTAATTCATGTTTTTGTATTTTTAATCCCTGCCCCCATCCCCGCAGAAGGCCTTTTTTGCCGTTTGGTAGGCCGCCATTGTAAATAAGAATTTGTTATTTAACTGACTTGCCTGATTAAATAAAGGTTAAAAAAAATTACAAAATACAAAAATGTACACTTCCACGAGGGAAACAAACGTGGGAGCGCTTACAGAGAGGCCTGATCAAGGTAAGCACGCTACACTATGAGAACTGAAAAAGTGGATACACGTTTGAGAACGGTTGTTATTTGACGTAGAATTAACGAGCCCCTAAGTTATTTTACCACCAAAAGTGTATTACATGTTTATAAGGACAGTATGGCGGCAGGTAGCCTAGCGGTTAGAACATTGGACCAGTAACCAAAAGGTCGCTGGTTCGAATACTTGAGACGACAAGGTGAAAATAAATCTGTCGATATACCCTTGAGCAATGCACTTCAGCCTAATTTGCTCCAGGGACACCGTACTACTATGGCGGACACTTTAAAATAACATATTTTTACAAGCATTAAGTTACACCCGCAATAACATCGGCAAAATATTTGTAAGCGAACAATAATGTAACGTCATTTGATTAGAGTGGCTTAGCCCAGGAACGTGACTGGCTAGCTAATGGAATAATTAGCCTACGCTTTGTAATCAAATGGAATAAAAAACCCACCAATAGGCGCGTCTTGTTCTAAAAATAATAGCAGGCTACAGGCAAATATCCATAGGCTAGTTTAGACTATGACAAATTCTACAATTTGTTGATAATGTGGAGCCCACCCAAATGCCTTCAACTTACTTCTCCGCCGCTGCTTCTTTGGCAGTCTCATCTTTCTTCTCCTGGTCGGTCACCGGTATAGCACTTTCAGTCACAGGTATAGCAGCACCTTCGGTCTTCGTGCAGTAGGTCCGGGTCCCAGGTGCGGCGCAAAGCAAAGGGCGGTGGACACCGGCATGGAGAAGCTTCAATTTGAAGCTGACTTGGACATCAAGAGAGGCGTTGCTGGAGCAGTAGTGGATTGGTAACGACGTTTTATTTCTTGTAATACCTGTCAAAGGGCGCTTTAGGTTGGATTGAAACAACTCCTTCAGCACTGCCGAAAACCTAAACTGTAACATTTCAATCCTTTCGAGCAAGTTGAGGAGAATGTCTGCCTGAAAAAAATCCTAAAACCCGAAATTGAAAGATAGGCAAAGTCACTGTACCACGTTAACATTCAGCGTGGGCAATGACTAGCACTGTAATGTACTGGCGTTGTAAAATGAATAAAATCCCTTATCTTACGCCCCCTAAACATCCAATTGGTGGAAGTGTCTTTATGGCGGATTGGCTGGTCTTGGTTTCTATCATAATTTTGTCCTGCATCATTTCCTCTGACGAATTGCGGTTCCCTAGCGGCGGGAAATATTTTAATTATTGAAGGGCATTGATGAAAGTTATTGCGCGTGCCGAATACCGATTTATTTCCCAGAATGTATGTGAAACTTGAATCACACTATTCATAAAACACGTCCCATGTGGAGGTCATTCAGTTTGTCTAGAACATGTTATGGTAGCTAGGTCTAGCGTAGCTTTAGTTGCTCTTTTAATTTGAACTTAATCTATGGATATTTTGAAAGACTTTCAATAAAACATAGATGATGAATGGAAACAAATGTACACTATCTAATGATATTCTAATGATGTAAGCCTACGCTCAGAAGTAAAACATAAAAGCACAGCTATTATCATTCGAGCAGTAGCAAATCATTCTAATCAAATTAATGAGTTGTGACAACAAACCCTTGTCTACTGGGAGAGACAGATTGATGCAGGCTCTCTCTCCCCCAGCTGGACAAATACAGTGTCAGTTCCCATCCTCAACCTTGGAGTGTGGCATACTTAGATTTACATTTTAAATGGGACAATACTCTGTCAGCACCAAAATATCTTAGGAATTTATTGGACAGTCTTGTTGGCTCACTGTTAAAGTGCTGTGTGAGAAACAGAGAAGAGGCTTCTATATTGTTCAGTCAGCCCTCTCATAGAAGGAAAGGTTGACTGGCATTTCACTGTACTTGTGCACGTGACAATAAAACTTGGCTGAATAATGAACAGTATGACCTTGATGACCATCCTATACATCACACATTCTCTCAATGACGTGACATTGGCTGGATCATTCCCACGAGATCATATTCCTGCTGATGTATTATATAGCCTTGCCTCTTGCTGTGACGGCCAGGCAGCGCCACTGGAAAACACTACATGCAGATGAGGTGCCCATATTAGGAAATTGGATTGCAGACCGTTTTAGGGCAACGCCTCTTATCACTGATGGCTGTAGAAGAGAAAAGGGAAAGGATGGCGAGATGGAGAAGCATTTTACTTTCAAAAAAAGTGTTACTGTATTCTCTCCGCCCACCACACACCTTTCTCACTCATTCTGTCTCTCTTCAGTGTGCAATAAAGTGCACTTCCTGTCTAGCTACTATCAGTTGATCAGCTGATATAGTGAAAGGTAGTGTTGGAGTTAAGTTCTCACAGTGCCAACTCATCACTGGGTTAGAGTCTCATACTATGTGGGCTGGAACACTGCATGAACCATTATTCACCACCATAAGGGTGTATATTTTACTACCTTGTAAAACCTAAGATCAACTAACCCATTTTTGTCAATGGAGAGAGTAAGGGAGACATTGTAATTGGGTTTCCTTTTGAAAGAGTACTCTCACACTGACACCATGAGCTCTTTTTCTTCTCCGGTTACAGAGATCTGAGGCATGCGTCACATCCGTTCCTTTTCTAGAAATATCTCACTCCTTTGCCATTAAATTCTTTCAGAGGGTGCCCCTAAATGGTATGTATGTGATTAGAGGCAAAAGGGTGCCCCCTCTCTTTTAGAATAGGTACTGCAATTACTTTAAATGTAGATATTGTAACGGTCTCACACTGCCATCTCACATAGAAATGTGCATATATCTATAAGCACACTGTTATAATCCTGATTCAGATGACCATCCTACCCATGCTAAACTACGGCAATGTAATTTATAGATTGGCAGGTAAGGGTGCTCTCGAGCGGCTAGGTGTTCTTTACCATTCGTCCATCAGATTTGACACCAATGCTCTTTATAGGACACATCACTGCACTCTATAAACTGGTCATCTCTGTATACCCGTCGCAAGACCCACTGGTTGATGCTTATTCATAAGACGCTCTTAGGCCTCACTCCCCCTATCTGAGATATCTACTGCAGCCCTCATCCTCCACATACAACACCCGTTCTGCCAGTCACATTCTATTAAAGGTCGCCAAAGCACACACATCCCTGGGTCGCTCCTCTTTTCAGTTCGCTGCTGCTAGTGACTGGAACGAGCTGCAAAAAACTCAATCTCTTCATTCAAAGACTCAATCATGGACACTCTTACTGACAGTTGTGGCTGCTTTGCGTGATGTATTGTTGTCTCTACCTTCTTGCCCTTTGTGCTGTTGTCTGTGCCCAAGAATGTTTGTACCCGGTGTTGTGCTGCTACCATGTTGTGTTGCTACCATGCTGTGTGGTCATGTGTTGCTGCCTTGCTATGTTGTCTTAGGTCTCTCTTTATGTAGTGTTGTCATGATGTGTTTTGTCCTATATTTTTAATCCCAGCCCCCGTAGGAGGCCTTTTGGTAGGTCGTCATTGTAAATAAGAATTTGTTTAACTTACTTTCCTAGTTAAATAAATATAATGCTACAATGGATTTTGTAGCAACTACACTATACTCCCCCCCTCCAACTAGTCAAATAGTGTCAGTACCCATCCTCAACCATGGAATTTGGCATACTTAGATTTACATTTTAAATGGGACAATACTCTGTCAGCACCAAAATATCTTAAGAATGTATTGTACAGTCTTGTTGGCTCACTGTTAAAGTGCTGTGTGAGAAATAAAGAGGCCTCCTGTACTCCCTGTTTACCCATGACTGCGTGGCCAAGCACGACTCCCCCACCATCATTAAGTTTGCAGACGACAACGGTGGTAGGCCTGATCACCGACAACGATGAGACAGCCTATAGGGAGGAGGTCAGAGGCCTGGCAGTGTGGTGACGGGACAACCGCTCCCTCAACGTGATCAAGACAAAGGAGATGATCGTGGCCTACAGGAAAAGGAGGGCCGAACAGGCCCCCATTCTCATCAATGGGGCTGTAGTGGACCAGGTTGAGAGCTTCAAGTTCCTTGGTCATCACATCACCAACAAACTATCATGGTCCAAACACACCAAGACAGTACGACCACACCTATTCCCCCTCAGGAGACTGAAAAGATTTGGCATGGGTCCTCAGATCCTCAAAAGGTTCTACAACTGCACCATCGAGAGCATCCTGGTTGCATCACCGCCTGGTATGGCAACTGCTCGGCCTCCGACCACGAGGCACTACAGAGGGTAGTGCGTACGGCCCAGTACATCGCTGGGGCCAAGCTTCCTGCCATCCAGGACCTCTATACCAGGCGGTGTCTGAGGAAGGCCCTGAAAATTGCCAAAGACCCCAGCCACCCTAGTCAGACTGTTCTCTCTGCTACCGCATGGCAAGCGGTACCAAAGCGCCAAGTTTAGGTCCAAACAAAAGGCTTCTTAACAGCTTCCACTCACACGCCATAAGACTGCTGAACAGCTAATCAAATGACTACTCTGAATATTTACGTTGACTCCCCCTCCCTTCAACCCTGCTGCTACTCGCCCTTTATTATATGCATAGTCACTTTACCCCTACCTACATGTACATATGACCTCAACTAACCTGTACCCCCACCCCCTGTATATAGCCTCGTTATTTTTGCCCTTTTATTTTGTAAATATTTTAAGAAAAAATGGTTAACTGCAAAGTTGATCAAGGGCTTGTAAGTCAGCACTTCCCGGTAAGGTCTACACCGGTTGTATTTGGCGCATGGGGTGGCAGGTAGCCTAGTGGCTAGAGCGTTGGACTAGTAACCGGAAGGTTGCAAGTTCAAATCCCGAGCTGACAAGGTACAAATCTGTCGTTCTGCCCCTGAACAGGCAGTTAACCCACTAGGCCGTCATTGAAAATAAGAATTTGTTCTTATCTGACTTGCCTAGTTAAATAAAGAAATAAAAAATCTTCATATTGTCAGCACCACCACAAAGCAGTTCCCTCTTCTTGGGATCATTTTCCTCCTTATCGCCGCAGATCAAAGTGTCACTGAGGGCTGTCATGACATGTTAAATATGTAATATCCACTTTAACATCATCCTCTCTGAAAACAACACTCTGCTCCATAAACTGTTCATTAGTGAGCATCTGAAAGGTCAAGAAGACACCATCTCCTCAACCACCTTGGTGCTGGAGAAACCGCCACCGGCAAAAATGAAAGGGGACATTCACCCAGAGATGGGAGTTGATGGCCACTGAGATTATGTCGTTCACCTTTGACACGTCCAGGTGAGTCCAGGTGAGTTTCATGAAGCGCAGGTACGTGTAACGATGGTGGCAGGTGTGCGTAATAATGCATAAACTGGTGACGACGAGCGCTGGAGAGGGGGAGTGGGAGTAGACGTGACAGCTGCCGCTTTTGCAGACCTTCAGGCTTGTGCTAGATGATCTCCTTTCAGAGACTTAACGGATACTGGAGATATCCGTACAAAACATAGAATTGCAGGGATTATGACCTCCAGGATGGCCTTGGATATAAACCGTACAATCTCCATGCACATTTCTGCAAGCAGTGCCTTTATCACATGTGGGACAGAATCAATGTAGATAGATTACTCATAGCCGGGCTCTGCAACCAAGCTCCTCAAAGAGATACTCATCCTTAAAGAGGCACTATGCAGAAAATCACTCTGTCATTTTCAGTTTTCTAAGATTCTAATAGTTCACCTAATTTCAGTTGACAAAACAAGCAAGTATAGTGGAGGGAGTCATTGTACCATCTAATCCGCTGTGAAATATATTTTCCTTAACCAAAAATATTATATATTCAGCTGTTTGAGCTGGTGTACAAAACCTAAATTAAAACACGCAAAATCAAAACTTATCAACGGAAAGCATAGAAATAGTGCACATAGAACATATCTACCACTTCTTAGACTTGCTTTCAATGAGAATGACAGATCTATTACACACATTTCTATGTGGATTTGGTCAGGTTGCACAAAAAGTATATTGACGCATCTGTGTCAATGTAATAAAACAATTAAAAGTCCCTATCAAAATTCATCAGTTTGGCCTCCCGAGTGGTGTAGTGGTCTAAGGCACTGTACCGCAATGCTAGCTGTGCCACGTGAGATCCTGGTTCTGGTGCATGCACACTGACACGGTCGCCAGGTGTACGGTGTTTCAAATCAAATCAAATTTTATTTGTCACATACACATGGTTAGCAGATGTTAATGCGAGTGTAGTGAAATGCTTGTGCTTCTAGTTCCGACAATGCAGTAATAACCAACGAGTAATCTAACCTAACAATTCCCAACAACTACCTTATACACACAAGTGTAAAGGGATGAAGAATATGTACATAAAGATATATGAATGAGTGATGGTACAGAACGGCATAGGCAAGATGCAGTAGATGGTATTGAGTACAGTATATATATATGAGATGAGTAAGGTAGGGTATGTAAACATATAAAAGTGGCATTGTTTAAACTGGCTAGTGATCAATTTTTTACATACATTTTTCCAATATTAAAGTGGTTGGAGTCGAGTCAGTATGTTGGCAGCAGCCACTCAATGTTAGTGGTGGCTGTTTAACAGTCTGATGGCCTTGAGATAGAAGCTGTTTTTCAGTCTCTCGGTCCCTGCTTTGATGCACCTGTACTGACCTCGCCTTCTGGATGATAGTGGGGTGAACAGGCAGTGGCTCGGGTGGTTGTTGTCCTTGATGATCTTTATGGCCTTCCTGTGACATCGGGTGGTGTAGGTGTCCTGGAGGGAAGGTAGTTTGCCCCCCGGTGATGCGTTGTGCAGACCTCACTACCCTCTGGAGAGCCTTACAGTTGTGGGCGGAGCAGTTGCCGTACCAGGCGGCGATACAGCCCGACAGCATGCTCTCGATTGTGCATCTGTAAAAGTTTGAGTGCTTTTGGTGACAAGCCAAATTTCTTCAGCCTCCTGAGGTTGAAGAGGCGCAGCTGCGCCTTCTTCACCACGCTGTCTGTGTGGGTGGACCAATTCAGTTTGTCCGTGATGTGTACGCCAAGGAACTTAAAACTTACTACCCTCTTCACTACTGTCCCGTCGATGTGGATAGGGGGGTGCTCCCTCTGCTGTTTCCTGAAGTCCACGATCATCTCCTTTGTTTTGTTGATATTGAGTGTGAGGTTATTTTCCTGACACCACACTCCGAGGGCCCTCACCTCCTCCCAGTAGGCTGTCTCGTCGTTGTTGGTAATCAAGCCTACTACTGTAGTGTCGTCTGCAAACTTGATGATTGAGTTGGAGGCGTGCATGGCCACGCAGTCGTGGGTGAACAGGGAGTACAGGAGATGGCTCAGAATTCACCTTTGTGGGGCCCCAGTGTTGAGGATCAACGGGGTGGAGATGTTGTTATCTACCCTCACCACCTGGGGGCGGCCCGTCAGGAAGTCCAGTACCCAGTTGCACAGGGCGGGGTCGAGACCCAGGGTCTCGAGCTTGATGACGAGTTTGGAGGGTACTATGGTGTTAAATGCTGAGCTGTAGTCGATGAACAGCATTCTCACATAAGTATTCCTCTTGTCCAGATGGGTTTAGGGCAGTATTCAGTGTGGTTGCGATTGGGACGGTAAGCAAATTGGAGTGGGTCTAGGGTGTCGGGTAGGGTGGAGGTGATATGGTGCTTGATTAGTCTCTTTAAAGCACTTCATGATGACGGAAGTGAGTGCTACGGGGCGGTAGTAGTTTAGCTCAGTTACCTTAGCTTTCTTGGGAACAGGAACAATGGTGGCCCTCTTGAAGCATGTCCATAAACGCACCAGCCAGCTGGTCTGCACATGCTCTGAGGACGCGGCTGGTTATGCCGCCTGGGCCTGCAGCCTTGCGAGGGTTAACACGTTTAAATGTTTTACTCACGTCGGCTGCAGTGAAGGAGAGTCCGCAGGTTTCCTCTGACACAATGGTGTGGCTGGCTTCCGGGTTAAGCGGGCATTGTGTCAAGAAGCAGTGGGTTGGGCTTGGTTGCCTCTCCCGAGTCCTTACGGGAGTTGCAACTACCAATTGGATACCATGAAATTGTGTAGAAAAAGGGGTAAAAGTCACATATATATATATATATATATATATATATATATATACAGTGCCTTGCGAAAGTATTCGGCCCCCTTGAACTTTGCGACCTTTTGCCACATTTCAGGCTTCAAACATAAAGATATAAAACTGTATTTTTTTTGTGAAGAATCAACAACAAGTGGGACACAATCATGAAGTGGAACGACATTTATTGGATATTTCAAACTTTTTTAACAAATCAAAAACGGAAAAATTGGGCATGCAAAATTATTCAGCCCCCTTAAGTTAATACTTTGTAGCGCCACCTTTTGCTGCGATTACAGCTGTAAGTCGCTTGGGGTATGTCTCTATCAGTTTTGCACATCGAGAGACTGAATTTTTTTCCCATTCCTCCTTGCAAAACAGCTCGAGCTCAGTGAGGTTGTATGGAGAGCATTTGTGAACAGCAGTTTTCAGTTCTTTCCACAGATTCTCGATTGGATTCAGGTCTGGACTTTGACTTGGCCATTCTAACACCTGGATATGTTTATTTTTGAACCATTCCATTGTAGATTTTGCTTTATGTTTTGGATCTTTGTCTTGTTGGAAGACAAATCTCCGTCCCAGTCTCAGGTCTTTTGCAGAATCCATCAGGTTTTCTTTTGGCTCCATCCATCTTCCCATCAATTTTAACCATCTTCCCTGTCCCTGCTGAAGAAAAGCAGGCCCAAACCATGATGCTGCCACCACCATGTTTGACAGTGGGGATGGTGTGTTCAGCTGTGTTGCTTTTACGCCAAACATAACGTTTTGCATTGTTGCCAAAAAGTTCAATTTTGGTTTCATCTGACCAGAGCACCTTCTTCCACATGTTTGGTGTGTCTCCCAGGTGGCTTGTGGCAAACTTTAAACAACACTTTTTATGGATATCTTTAAGAAATGGCTTTCTTCTTGCCACTCTTCCATAAAGGCCAGATTTGTGCAATATACGACTGATTGTTGTCCTATGGACAGAGTCTCCCACCTCAGCTGTAGATCTCTGCAGTTCATCCAGAGTGATCATGGGCCTCTTGGCTGCATCTCTGATCAGTCTTCTCCTTGTATGAGCTGAAAGTTTAGAGGGACGGCCAGGTCTTGGTAGATTTGCAGTGGTCTGATACTCCTTCCATTTCAATATTATCGCTTGCACAGTGCTCCTTGGGATGTTTAAAGCTTGGGAAATCTTTTTGTATCCAAATCCGGCTTTAAACTTCTTCACAACAGTATCTCGGACCTGCCTGGTGTGTTCCTTGTTCTTCATGATGCTCTCTGCGCTTTTAACGGACCTCTGAGACTATCACAGTGCAGGTGCATTTATACGGAGACTTGATTACACACAGGTGGATTGTATTTATCATCATTAGTCATTTAGGTCAACATTGGATCATTCAGAGATCCTCACTGAACTTCTGGAGAGAGTTTGCTGCACTTAAAGTAAAGGGGCTGAATAATTTTGCACGCCCAATTTTTCAGTTTTTGATTTGTTAAAAAAGTTTGAAATATCCAATAAATGTCGTTCCACTTCATGATTGTGTCCCACTTGTTGTTGATTCTTCACAAAAAAATACAGTTTTATATCTTTATGTTTGAAGCCTGAAATGTGGCAAAAGGTCGCAAAGTTCAAGGGGGCCGAATACTTTCGCAAGGCACTGTATGTGAAGGGACCTGTGTGCAAAGCAGAATTAAAGAAAAACTGAATCCAAAAATCTTTGACATAGTCCCCCAAAAAATTCACAGCAATCAAGTTTTCAAGATATAGTGCATTCGGGAAGTATTCAGACCCCTTGACTTTTTCCACATTTTGTTACGTTACAGCCTTATGCCCCATGCGCAGCCCTCACCTGCCCACTGTCCCAAGGGGCGTATCTACGTACCATCTGTGTGGGACGATCTCCTCGCCTGGGCACACACATCACCTGTGTCGGGGGGCACCCAGATATGGCCCGTATTATCGACTGTCTCTCCGCCAAGTACTGGTGGCCCACCTTGGCCTGGAACATCCGGGTTTACGTCTCTTCCTGAGCACAGAGCAAGACACCTAGACACCTCCCCTATGGCGAACTCCACCCGCTGCCGGTTCCACAGCAACCCTGGTCCCATCTCTCTATGGACTTTGTCATAGACCTTCCACCATTGGAGGGGCACACCACCATCCTGGTCGTTATGGACCGGTTTTCCAAAGCACATCCTTTGATTCCTCTGCCTGGTCTCCCTATGGCCTTGCAGACCGCCGAGGCTCTCTTCTCTCACGTCATCCGGCACTACGGGATCCCAGAGGACATCGTGTCTGACCGTGGTCCTCAGTTCACCTCCCGTGTCTGGAAGGCCTTCATGGAACGACTGAGGGTCACGGTCAGCCTCACCTCCGGGTACCGTCCCCAATCAAATGGGCAGGTGGAACGGGTAAATCAGGAACTGATTACCTTTGTAGTTACGGTCAGGACCAGCAGGGGAAGTGGGCTGCGTTTCTGCCTTCGGCAAAATACACACAGCACTCCCTCTGTCACTCCTCCACTAACCTCACACCCTTTCAGTGTGTTCTAGGATATCAGCCGGCCCTTGTACCTGAGTCAGATCGAGACTCCTGTGGTGGACGATTGATTCCGGTGCGTCGAGGAGGTATGGAACACTGCGCACACCTGTCTCCAGCGCATTGTCCTCCGGCAGAAGGCGCAGGCCGATCGTCACTGCAGTGTGGCCCCGGTCTTTCACCCCGGTGACAGGGTCTGGCTTTCTACAAAGGGCGTGCCCTGCCGGAAGCTGAGCCCGCGGTTTGTGGGGCCGTTCAAGGTCACACCAGCCTTCGCTTTGGCTCCCCCTCCTGTCCAGCTCAGGCATTCAGCATTGCCAGCCTTCTAGCTGCTGCCGAATCTACTGCTGGCAAACGCACTTCACTCCTCAACCCCAGACTTGTCTCGTCATCATTACACACACCCGGTTCCAATCCCCACTCTATCACTGTATTAATACTCCCTCTGCCATTTGTCTTTCTCGATCATTGTAAATGTTACTTGTTTTCAGAGAGGAATCTCGCCTATTTCCTGAGTACTTTATATTTTGCACTTTGGGTTCGCTCTCTGCCTTTTTGTTTATGAAGATATATTTTGTTTCATCCCGATCTATGGTGCTTAAATAAATGTAGTAATTCTAAACCTGCGACTACTCCTCTCGACACCAGTGACTCTCATGAGGACCGCCACAGGAAAAGGAGACCCAGAGTTACCTCTGCTGCAGAGGATAAGTTCATTAGAGTTACCAGCCTCAGAAATTGCAGCCCAAATAAATGCTTCACAGAGTTCAAATAACAGACACATCTCAACATCAACTGTTCAGAGGAGACTGTGTGAATCAGGCCTTCATGGCCGAATTGCTGCAAAGAAACCACTTGCTAAAGGACACCAATAATAAGAAGAGACTTGCTTGGGCCAAGAAACACGAGTAATGGACACTAGACAGGTGAAAATCTGTCCTATGGTCTGATGAGTCCAAATTTGAGATTTTTAGTTCCAACCACCGTGTCTTTGTCAGATGTAGAGTAAGTGAACGGATGATATCCGCATGTGTGGTTCCCACCATGAAGCATGAAGGAGGAGGCGTGATGGTGTGGGGTGCTTTGCTGGTGACATTTAGTGATTTGTGATTTTTAGAGTTCAATGCACACTTAACCAGCATGGCTACCACAGCATTCTGCAGGGATATGCCATCTGGTTTGCGCTTAGTGGGACTATAGTTTGTTTTTCAACAGGACAATAGCCCAACACACCTACAGGCTGTGTAAGGGCTATTTGACCAAGAAGGAGGGTCATGGAGTGCTGCATCAGATGACTTGGCCTCCACAATCCCCCGACCTCAACCCAATTGAGATGGCTTGGGATGTTGGATCGCAGAGTGGAAAAGCAGCCAACAAGTGCTCAGCACATGTGGGAACTCCTTCAAGACTGTTGGAAGAACATTCGAGGTGAAGCTGGTTGAGAGAATGCCAAGAGTGTGCAAAGCTGTCATCAAGGCAAAGTGTGGCTACCTTGAAGAATCTCAAATCTCAAATATATTTTTATTTGTTGAACACTTTTTTGGTTACTACATTATTCCATATGTGTTATTTCATAGTTTTGATGTCTTCACTATTATTCTACAATGTAGAAAATAGTACAAATCAAGAAAAACCCTTGAACGAAGGGTGTCCAAACTTTTGACTGCTACTGTATATACATATACATATGCAGTAATTTAAGTAGAACGCTTGAGGGCGACTAAGCACCAGTTGTGAATAAACAAGAACAGAAGATAGCCACGTGTGTTTCAGATGCGAAGGTTCATAGTTGAAATTCGGAAAGATGGTGGTGCACGCAGAGATCCGCATGGTTCACCGTGGTGGCAGCAAAATAAACTTCAGGGAGCCAGTTATTACACATGACTCCAGGTACGTATGTATTGATTGCAGCAGACATTAGCTAAACCTGAACAACATATATGTCACAAGTATGGGCGCAAATTGTAGTCATGGTTAGCTAATTTGTTACTGTACAATTAACGTGAGCTAGCTAACATAGCTAATATTCTAGCAGTATTCTAAACGTCAGAGAAACAGAATTCTAGAAAGCCACGGATTCAACTAAGGTAACGTTAGATATCTGGTACTATGAATTAACATGTAACGTTAGCTTACTTTACCGGCATGTTTACGTTAGCTAAATAGCTAAACGTGCATTTGCTATTTAACTAGCTTGCTGGTTTGTTTATTACAATGAACTATCAGACATCTTTTCTTTCCCACATTTATTTAACTAGGGAAGTCAGTTAAGAACAAGGTCTTATTTTCGATGACGGCCTAGGAACAGTGGTTTAACTGCCTTGTTCAGGGGCAGAACGACAGATTTTTACCTCAGGTAAATTCGATCTAGCAACCTTTCGGTTTCTGGCCCAATGCTCTAACCACTAGGCTACCTGCCGCTCCAATCTAGTTAACGTTACATTGAATCTGGAATAACCGTAGTCTGTAAACTGATTTCAATCCGGTCGTTTTCGGCAGGTTCCTTTTGTGTGCCGCGGGGGAGTCCGTGAACGTGTACAGTACCAGCACAGAGGAATACGTCCATGATTTGCAGGGACACACTGACCTGGTGACAGGCGTTGTCCTCAACCCTTCAAACCATCTGCAGGTTTGTCAAATACAGTTGCTACATATATGTGTCTGCGAACTTTGATCAGCAACATGTTTATGTCTAAAGAAACATGGTTTGTTGTCGCTCCTATGGTTGGGTGTCTGAGGAGTGTTTGCACATCGGGATGTTTTGAGTGTAGACATGACATTGTCTCACTCTCTTGCAGGTATACTCGTGTTCAGCAGATGGCACTGTCCGATTGTGGGACTTCACGGATGCCATCCTCATCAAGGTACTGCCACAGCAGCATTCTTTACCAAAGTCAGTTTTAATCACTGCTTCCTGTTTTCTTCATGTGCTTAATATTAAATTACTTACTATGATACGTTTCAGACCTTCATTATCGGGTACCCAATCTACTCCATTTACGTCTCGGAAAAACATGGAGGAGTTGTTTTTCTCGTCGTTCCCATGGCAAATTACAAAAGCTCCGGTAAGTATAGCTACACTTTGAAAAGGCGGTGCTATGTGAACGCTTCCGTACAGCCGTTACACAGTAGGTAATGTAAAGCACAGCACAGAGAATTTTCGACCAAACTTGGCGATACTTCCTCAAATCCCGACTTAGAAGACACCACGTCTTCTAAACGCCCATGTCTAGTTACAAGGGGTTTGTTAGAATTTTAAAAATGATCCGTTATTACATTTTAAATCCATTAAGTAATCCAACAATGTGTACGCCGCTATCTTGTCTGTTTCATATCGTCTCTCATTGATTGAGACAGCTGGGTGTCCACTCCAAACGTGCCAAATGTCATGTTGACACTCGCCTGTCTCGATCAATGAGAAAATCTGAAATAGACAAGGTGGCTTTGTTCTTTCAAGTCAAAGGTGATTTCTTTGTAGTTGCACAACAAAATGGTGCAGAATGTTGAAGAGGGTGACCTCTGACACACATGTGGTGTGTCTTCAGAGCTGTTCCAGCTGGTGGCTGTTCATCTGCCCCACAGTGGGGACCAGGAAGTGGAAGTGCGAGAGCTCTCGGCCGTGCTCTGTGATGTCAGCCCCCACCCTGGGGCTGCCTCCTTTGGCAGAGAGGTATGTGTAGTAGGCCTATACTTCGTATACCAGGTACTCCAGTAGCAAACAAGTCTCTGGCAGCGAACGACTTAGCCAAGGGTAACACTTAAACCATAATGATTGCTTTTGCAGGAGACATTACAACAATCTTTATACACACTCTTGTCATAGTTTGCACACTGTTGATTTTAGCAAAAGGCATGACATGTTTTATTATCGCCTTCAACATTGACGCTAGTTTTTTTTACTTGACACTTTGGGTGTACTCCTAGGAAACAAACAGGCTGAAACGGGGAGGGACCCCCTTGAACACCATTTACAACAATGTGCGTTAATGAATATAATGCACCTCTTGTTTCTTTCTCACAGGGTGAATACATAGCTGCCGTCAAAGGTTTACAGCTCGAGGTATTTTTCTTCAAGAAGCAGAAGTCCTACAGGTAAACACCATTCTCGCACATCAGAAGACTGTCCCCTTCAATGACAGTAGGCATGAATGGTAATGTGTGGTTTTGTCTCTCTGGTTAGTGTTTGAGCAACACGAGTCCAACCACGCTGAACGGCAGCTTATCTGTTGGATGAGTGGCCTTTCTGCTTGTCTGTAGTCAGGAGTGGGAATTCAGCCAGCCCTCTCCATTGTTTTGAGCTACCCCTTATCTGTAAAAGGGAACTAATAAGCATCATAAGGATTTATTACATGACAGTATTTTTGACATTGTCCATATTTGACATTGCCCAAATAACATTGCTCATGACTTTGTCATAGTACTCATTCAATTGTATTGTTTGTTTCTGTGCCCCACAGGTTTTCCCTGAAGTCAGGGATGAAGAAAGGGGCCAAGAATGCCTTCACTTGCGTTTCGTGCCACCCTAAAGAGGACTGTATTGCCACAGGTCACGAAGATGGCAAGATTCGCATGTGGTGAGTGATGCTCGAAGAACTTAGACCATGCCCAAACATGGCCTCACCAAAGACCAAATCTAGGGGAAACACTTGATTGGCATCACTCACAGTCAATGTTCTTTCCCTGTCTTCATAGGAGAAACTTCAACCAGAAGAAGGAGTACACATACTCCACCTTGCACTGGCACCACGGTGCTGTCAACACACTGTGCTTCACCCCAGAAGGTAATATAACTGTTGAATTATACCTAGACATATCATCTCTGATCACTCTATGCCAGTGTTCCCCAATAGGTGGCAGGTTGATTTTATTTGCCCCCTCAAGTCTAATGAGCAAAAAAATATATATATATATTATTTTTTGGCAAGTCGGTTAGGACATTAATTTGTGCATGACACAAGTTTTCCAACAATTGTTTAGACAGATTATTTCACTTATAATTCGCTGTATCACAATTCCGGTGGGTCAGAAATGTACATACACTAAGTTGACTGCCTTTAAACCGCTTGGAAAATTCCAGAAAATTATGTCATGGCTTTAGAAGCTTCTGATAGGCTAATTGACATCATTTGAGTCAATTGGAGGTGTCCATGTGGATGTATTTCAAGGCCTACCTTCCAACTCAGTGCCTCTATGCTTGACATCATGGGAAAATCAAAATAAATCAGCCAAGACCTCAGAAACACAATTGCAGACCTCCACAAGTCTGGTTCATCCTTGGGAGCAATTTCCAAATGCCGGAAGGTACCACGCTCATCTGTACAAACAATGGTACGCAAGTATTAACACCATGGGACCACGCAGCCGCCATACCGCTCAGGAAGGAGACGCGTTCTGTCTCCTAGAGATGAACGTTCTTTGGTGCGAAAAGTGCAAATCAATCCCAGAACAACAGCAAAGGACCTTGTGAAGATGCTGGAGGAAGTTAAAAAAATATCTATATCCACAGTGAAACGAGTCCAAAATCGATACAACCTGAAAGGCCGTTCAGCAGGGAAGAAGCCACTGCTCCAAAACCTCTATTAAAAAGCCAGACTATGGTTTGCAACTGCACATGGGGACAAAGATCATACTTTTTGGAGAAATGTCCTCTTGTCTGATGAAACAAAAATATAACTGTTTGGCCATAATGACCATCATTATGTTTGTTGGAAAAGGGGGGAAGCTTGCAAGCCGAAGAACACCATCCCAACCGTGAAGCATAGGGGTGGCAGCATCATGTTGTGGGGGTGCTTTGCTGCAGGAGGGACTGGTGCACTTCACAAAATAGATGGCATCATGAGGGAGGAAAATTGTGGATATATTGAAGCAACATCTCAAGATATCAGTCCAGGAAGTTAAAGCTTGGTCGCAAATGATTCTTCCAAATGGACAATGACCACAAGCATGCTTCCAAAGTTGTGGCAAAATGACTTAAGGACAACAAAGTCAAGGTATTGGAGTGGCCATCACAAATTCTTGACCTCAATCCCATTGAAAATTTGTGGGCAGAACGGTAGAAGCGTGTGCGAGCAAGGAGGCTTACAAACCTGACTCAGTTACACCAGCTCTGTCAGGAGGAATGGGCCAAAATTCACCCAACTTATTGTAGGAAGCTTGTGAAAGGCTACCGGAAACGTTTGACCCAAGTTAAACAACTTAAAGGCAATGCTACCAAATACTAATTGAGTGTATGTAAACCTCTGACCAACAGGGGAATGTGATGAAAAAAGTAAACGCTGAAATGAATCATTTTCTGTACTATTATTCTGACACTTCACATTCTTAAAATAAGGTGGTGATCCTTCTGACCTAAAACAGGGAAACTTTACTAGGATTAAATGTCAGGAATTGTGTAACTGTTTTTTAAATGTATTTGGCTAAGGTGTATGTAAACTTCCGACTTCATCTGTAAGTGAAAGAAATAGGTTTTGATTGTTTTACTGGTAATGCCAACAAAATACATTTTTGGTCAGTGTGTGTGTGACCTTTTATTTAACTAGGCAAGTCCGTTAAGAACAAATTCTTATTTACAATGACGGCCTGCTGGGCCAATTGTGCGCCGCCCTATGGGACTCCCAATCACGGCCGGATGGAATACCATCTGGATTCGTACCAGGTACTAATAGTGACGTCTCTTGCACTGAGATGCAGTGCCTTAGACTGCTGCGTCCGTGTGTTAACTATTTAACTATACTAAAATGTTAAATATCGGTATCGTTGTTTTTTTTGGGTGGCAAGGAAAATATTGGGTATCGGCCAAAAAATTTCATCGGTGCATCAGTATAATTTGACCATGAAGGCTTGATTTCACGGTCTGAACAATTGATGTTGAGATGTGACTGTTACTTGAACTCTGAAGCATTTATTTGGGCCCCAATCTGAGGTGCAGTTAATTCTAATGAACTTATCCTCTGCAGCAGAGGTAACTCCGGGTCTCCGCCTTTCCTGTGGTGGTCCTCATGAGGGACATGAGTTTCATCATAGCACTTGATGGTTTTTGCAACTGCACTCTTGAACTTTCTTGACATTTTCCGGATTGACTGACCTTCATGTCTTTAAGTAATGATGGACTGTCATTTCTCTTTGCTTATTTGAGCTGTTCTTGCCATTATATGGACTTGGTTCTTTACCAAATAGGGCTATTTTCTGTATGCCACCCCTACCTTGTCACAACACTACTGATTGGCTCAACCGCATTAAGAAGTAAAGAAATTCCACAAATGTAATTTTAACAATGCACACCTGTTAATTGAAATGCATTCCATGTGACTACCTTGTGAAGCTGGTTGAGAGAATGCCAAGAGTGTGCAAAGCTGTCAAGGCAAATGGTGGCTACTTTGAAGAATCTCAAATATAAAATATTTTGATTTAACACTTTTGGTTGCTACATGATTCCATATATGTTATTTCATAGTTTTGATGTCTTCACTATTCTACAATGTAGAAAATAGTAAAAATAAATAAATCCTTGAATGAGTAGGTGTCCAAACTTTTTTGACTGGTACTGTGTGTGTGTGCACAGTGCATTTGAAAAGTATTCAGATCATTCCCTTTTTCCATATTTTTTTGTTACATTACAACCGTATTCTAAAATGGATTACATTTTTTCCCCCTCAAACTACACACAATACCCCATAATGACAAAGCAAAAACAGGTTTTTAGAAATGTTTGCAAATGTTTTAATACTAAAAACATACCTTTATGTAAATAAGTATTCAGACCCTTTGCTATGAGACTTGGGCTCCGGTGCTTCCTGTTTCCAGTGATCATCCTTGAGCTGTTTCTGCATCTGTGGTGTATTCAATTACATTTACATTAGTATTCAGACCCTTTACTCTGCACTTTGAAGCATTTACAAGCTTTGCACAACTGTATTTGGGGAGTTTCTCCCATTCCTCTCTGCAGGTCCTCAAACTCTGTCAGGTTGGATTGGGAGCGTTGCTGCACAGCTATATTCAGGTCTCCAGAGATGTTTCGATCAGGTTCAAGTCCAGGCTCTGGCTGGGCCACTCAAGGACATCCTGCATTTTCTTGACTGTTTGCTTAGGGTTGTTGTCCTGTAGCAAGGTGAACCTTCGCCCTAGTCTTTACTCAGTTCATCTTTCCCTCGATCCTGACTAGTCTCCCTTTCGCTGAAAAACACCCCCACAGCATGATGCTGCCACCATGCTTCATTGTAGGGATGGTTTTGGCCAGCTGGGCAGTGCCTGGTTTCCTCCAGATGTGGCGCTTGGCATTCAGGCCAAAGAGTTCAATCTTGGTTTCATTAGACCAGAGAATTTTGTTTCTCATGGTCTGCGAGTCCTTTAAGGTGCCTTTTTGCAAACTCCCTGACCAAGGCCTTTCTCCCCTGATTGCTCAGTTTGGCCCGGGTGGCCAGCTTTAGGAAGTCTTGGTGGTTCCTAACTTCTTCCATTTTTAAGAATGATGGAGGCCACTGTGTTCTTGGGGACCTTCAATGCTGCAGTAATGTTTTGGTACCCTTCCCTAGACCTGTGCCTCGACACATTCCTGTCTCGGAGCTCTACGGACAATTCCTTCGACCTCGTGGCTTGGTTCTTGTTCTGACATGCACTGTCAACTGTGGGACCTTTTATATAGATCGGTGTGTGTCTTTTTTACAAATCATGTCCAATCATTTCAATTTACAACAAGTTTCTACAACTTGATTGGAGTCCACATCTCAAGGATGGTCAATGGAAACAGGATGCACCTGAACTCAATTTTGTGTCTCATAGCAAAGGGTCTGAATACTTATGTAAAAATGTTTTTTTTAAATAAATGTGCAGATTTCATAGCCTGTTTTTGCTTTGACATTATGGGGTATTGTGTGTAGATGTACAAAATGACATTTTTTTTCATCCATTTTAGAATAAGGCTAACAACATTTTGAAAAAGGGAAGGTTTCTGAATACATACATATTTCGTTGATGGACATAAGACTGTAAAATCAGCAGGAAATGAGCTGAAATTGATTTTTAATTTTTGAAATCTGTTCCCCAGTAATTCTGACACCTAATGGAGGCATTCTAGCCACTCCCTACTGCTTCAAGTCCCCAAGACACGTCTCTGAACTACGGGGACCGAGGCTTCTGCTCCCTTGTGCCTCCTATGAAATGCTCTCCCTGACCATCTCAGAGCCACTTGATCACTCTGAATTGTTTTTAATGGCCTTAACTCACTTCTATATGCTCTTTCCTAGTCCCAATCTAAAATGTATTTAGTGCCTATGGCTATTTTACCTGCCTTGATTCTAAATGTATGTTTATATTTTGAGAACTAATGAAAAATGCTATACAAATTATTATATGCGTTCGTGTCCCAATGCAATCGAGGTTTGAAATTATTTGTTTTTGTCATAATTGCGATCAAATTTGGAGTGTACAAATTATTCATGACGTTCCGGGCCCCCGATCGTCAACTCAAGAAATAATCTTCCCGCGGCTGAATGTAGTTGGGGACAACTGCTCTATGCCAACTGTTTTCATGGTGGAAGGATTTTGACCAGTGGCGTGACTCTTTGTTTCCTTTTCTGTAGGCACTAATCTTCTGAGTGGGGGCATAGAATCTGTGCTGGTCCATTGGCATTACACACAGGAGAACCAGAAAGACTTCTTGCCGCGCCTGGGCGCCGCCATCACACACATCGCCGTGTCACCTGACGGTTCCTTGTTCTGCACCTCGCACTCGGACAACAGTAAGGACTATTACAGCCTGTTACAAGAATTTCACGGTTCATCTCTCCTCCCTCCCTTGAAGTAATCACTGATCTGACATGACTGGATTGGTCATTGCTGTGTGCCAAATCCATGCTTGCACCTATCCAATCATGTTAGATCAGTGATTCTTCAAGGAAGGATGCTTAAATCTGGTCAGGGTCCTAAGTCTCACATTTACAAGGTACAGTGGCCATATGTTTTCATTCTATGTACGTTTCTTTTGTCAACTGCTAGAAAGATTTTTAGGAATATTCAATCTGTAGTCCTAACCATTCTCTTTCTTTCTGTTTTTTTTTTCCCCCTCCCTTTTTCTCGGTCCCCTTCTCAAGAGATCACAATCATTCAGAGTTGTGTCAAAGTGTCGGCCGTCATCCAGGGGCTGGTTAAAGGCGATGGTGTGTGGACAAACCTAATCATTGACCCGCGCAGTAAAGCTTTGGTGCTTAATGGGAAACCAGGGCACCTGCAGTTCTACTCTCTCCACCGCGACAAGCAACTCTACAACGTATGCACGCCTTTCTGTCTACAGGAGCTGTCAATTTAAAACCACCACACGCTGTCCTTGTAAACTTGGGCAAGGCAGCGACCTAGGAATGTTTTTGAACTTTGTCACATGACTTGTAGAAATGGAATGACTAGAATGGATATTCAAGTCATTTTATTTATATGGCCTGAGTCTTGACGGTCTGGCTTCGCTCATTTGTCGTGAACAAAAAATGTAACTATTTGATAATGAATGAATGAACTCTTATTGACCAATCAAGTTAATGAAAATTATTTTACTCTTTCTCTTCTACCTTCAGTTGGACATAGTACAGCAGGAGTACATCCACGAGGAGGGTCTGGACCAGTTTGAGGTGGTCAAAGCGGCATTCGACGCCCGCGGCGACTGGCTTGCTACTGTGGAGGAGAGGAGAAAAAAAGGCGCTGAGCTGGAGATCAATTTGAAGCTGTGGGCATACGATGAGCTAACTCAGAGGTACTATTTATTTATAAGCCTGGTTGCATGTTGTACATGTCTTCATATCAACATGTCGTGACATTGTTTTCATGCTCGTCAATAACAAGCCCCTTGGTTATTGCTGTTCACACATTTGGCTATAACGCTGCTCCATTTGTGATATATTTAAGTATGTGGTTTCCATCTTTCACCCACTCTCCACCCTAACTTGTCCCCCTCTGTAGTTTTGTGCTGAACACCACAGTGACAGGTCCCCACGAGGACCGGATTACAGCCATGTTCTTCAGCCCCTCCCCAGAGACCACCATGCTGGTGACCACTAGCCTCGACGGCCACTTCAAAGCCTGGCTGCTGGCAGACCACTCAGACGCCAACGGTAAGTTGTCCCGAGGTGGTTCTTTCTATGGGTTTTGGTTTGGATTGTTGAGCCTGATGGCCAGGATTTGGCAAGTCTTCCTATGTAATAGGTCCTTGAGACCTGCTAGTTATTATTCACTGACACATGATTTGCCCAATCAAGGTACCGATGAGCCAAATCAAACTGGTGCTCTAACGTTCTCCCTGGCTTTTCCTTTCTCTGTATGCGTATGACGACCAGCAGAGGGCTTCTGGGCATGTGACTTTGTGGGTGGGTATCATCTCCTGAAGCCCGGTTGCTGTTCCTTCTCGGCTGACGGCTCCCTTTTGTCCGTCGGCTTCCAGGAAGTGGTGACCGTGTGGAGCCCCGCTTCCTGGGAGCTACTCGCCACTCTGTCCCAGCCCCCAGGGGCCATCAGGTCAGAACACACACACTTACAAACATTCACACACTGATACAAGTATACACAAACACACACGACCATTGAAACGAGCAGACGTTTCAACAACTTTGCTAACAAAAAACGAATGTTGGCAGATAGCAGTCTGTCAACAAACAAGATGGCCTAACACTAGAAAAGCCTAGGCCTCGTTGGACCACTAGCATTTTTATTAGTTTATGTACAAACGTCACAATTCAAGTGTTAAAATCTATTAAATAAACACCATAGCAACGATTATTAATTTGTTAAGGGCAAGTCTTAAGGCACAGTATGCATTTCAAAAGAACAGAGTGGCATAATGTATTCCGAGTCCAAATATATTACTACGCTTTGGAGTGTTGCAGTGCACACCGGGAGCGCCTGAAATCATGGTAATTCTGCCAAAAAGTTATATTTCGAAATGGAGCTCAAGGGGTCATTTGTAAGAGTTGTTTGGCAAGGAGAGGTGGTTTTAGAAATGGCGGAACCTGCTCTTTCTGATACAGTATAGTCTTACCTGCTTTTGACTCTGTAGAATAATGTCCCTTTTTGCTGCTGCAATTCATGTCTATTCCAAGCTGTGCTGTTCATCAGATTCTTCATATACAGTTTAAATATTATTTTCCATTAGACTATTTGTCAGTTTAATCTTGTCTGTAGGCTAACTCTGTGTGAAATTTAGTTTCAGTATAGTTTAGGTTTAGTGTCAACGGGCCATCAGCTGGACAGGCAGATTACCAGTGAAATAACTGGCTGTAAATCACATGTCCTCTTAAAACTGCTTATAACACATTCTGTTCGTGATATTACAATTCTAACAACAACTGTGTGTTATAGACTTACTTAGGAAAAGTCGAGGACAGGAGGACATGACTTAAAAAATGGCTGCGTTATTAAAAAAGTAAGTCCATTTTGAGTCAATAAAACTCTTGACTCTCCTAGTGTTAAACCAACAGTTATGACTCGTGATATGAACTTGGGTTCACATTTCCGTTGTTTACTTGTGTAACACCCTCTGTGGTACTTACAGTTCCTTCAGAAAGTATTCATACCCCTTTACCACTTTACCATGTGTAATTATGTTTTTAGAAATTAATCAAATGACAAAGTTAAATGTCTTGAGTCAAAGCATTTAATCCCTTTATGGAAAGCCTAAAGTTCAGGAGTACACATTTGCTTAACTCAAATAAGTTGCATGGACTCACGGTGTGCAATAATAGTGTGTAACATGATTTTTGAATGACTACCTCATCTCTACCCCACACATACAATTAAGGTCCCTCTGTCGAGCAGTGAATTTCAAACACAGATTCAACCACAAAGACCAGGGATGTTTTCCAATGCCTCGCAAAGAAGGGCACCTATTGGTAATGGGTAAAAGAAAGGGGGAAAAAAACAGATATTGAATATCCTTTTGAACATGATGGAAGTTATTAATTACACTTTGGATGGTATACACCCAGTCACTACAAAGATACAGGCGTCCTTCCTAACTCAGTTGTCGGAGAGGAAGGAAACCGCTCAGGGATTTCACCATGAGCCCAATGATGACTTTAGTTAGAGTTTAATAGCGGCGATGGGAAATAACTGAGGATGGATCAACATTGTACAGTCGTGGCCAAAAGTTTTGAGAATGACATATACTCATTTTCACAAAGTCTGCTGCTTCAGTGTCTTAAGATATTTTTGTCAGATGTTACTATGGAATACTGAAGTATAATTACAAGCATTTCATAAGTGTCAAAGGCTTTTATTGACAATTACATGAAGTTGATGCAAAGAGTCAATATTTGCAGTGTTGACCCTTTTTCAAAACCTCTGCAATTCACCCTGGCATGCTGTCAATTAACTTCTGGGCTACATTCTGACTGATGGCAGCCCATTCTTGCATAATCAATGCTTGGAGTTTGTCAGAATTTGTGGGCTTTTGTTTGTCCACCCGCCTCTTGAGGATTGACCACAAGTTCTCAGTGGGATTAAGGTCTGGGGAGTTTCCTGGCCATGGACCCAAAATATTGATGTTTTGTTCCCCGAGCCACTTAGTTATCATTTTTGCCTCATGGCAAGGTGCTCTATCGTGCTGGAAAAGACCTTGTTCATCACCAAACTGTTCCTGAATGGTTGGGAGAAGTTGCTCTCGGAGGATGTGTTGGTACCATTCTTTATTCATGGCTGTGTTCTTTGGCAAAATTGTGAGTGAGCCCACTCCCTTGGCTGAGAAGCAACCCCACACATGAATGGTCTCAGGATGCTTTACTGTTGGCATGACACAGGACTGATGGTAGCGCTCACCTTGTCTTCTCCGGACAAGCTTTTTTCCGGATGCCCCAAACAATCGGAAAGGGAATTCATCAGAGAAAATGACTTTACCCCATTCCTCAGCAGTCCAATCCCTGTACCTTATGCAGAATATCCATCTGTCTCTGATGTTTTTCCTGGAGAGAAGTGGCTTATTTGCTACCCTTTTTGACACCAGGCCATCCTCCAAAAGTCTTCGCCTCACTCACCCGCCTGCTGCCATTCCTGAGCAAACTCTGTACTGCTGGTGCCCCGATCCCACAGCTGAATCAACTTTAGGAGATGGTCCTGGCGCTTGCTGGACCTTCTTTGGCTCCCTGAAGCCTTCACGACAATTGAACCACTCTCCTTGAAGTTCTTGATGATCTGATAAATGGTTGATTTAGGTGCAATCTTACTGGCAGCAATATCCTTGCCTGTGAAGCCCTTTTTGTGGAAAGCAATGATGACGGCATGTGTTTCCTTGCAGGTAACCATGGTTGACAGAGGAAGAACAATGATTCAAGCATCACCCTCCTTTTGAAGCTTCCAGTCTGTTATTTGAACTCAATCAGCATGACAGAGTGATCTCCAGACTTGTCCTCGTCAACACTCAACCTGTCTTAACCAGAGAATCACTGACATGTCAGCTGGTCCTTTTGTGGCAGGGCTGAAATGCAGTGGGAATGTTTTTGGGGGATTCAGTTCATTTGCAGGGCAAAGAGGGACTTTGCAATTAATTGCAATTCATCTGATCACTCTTCATAACATTCTGGAGTATATGCAAATTGCCATCATACAAACTGAGGCAGCAGACTTGGTGAAAATTAATATTTGTGCCGTTCTCAAAACTTTTGGCCACTGCTGTAGTTACTCTACAATACTAACCTAATTGACAGAGTGAAAAGGAAGCAATTATAGAATATTAATATTCCAGAACATGCATCCTGTTTGCAACAAGGCACTAAAGTAAAACTGCAAAAAGAAATTGGCAAAGCAATGAACTTTATGTGCTGAATAAAAAGTGTTGTGTTTTGTTAGATTTGCCCCAAAACATAACATCACTGAGTTTCACTCTTTATATTTTCAAGCATGTTGGCTGCATCGTGTAATGGGTATGCTTGTCATCCGCAAAGACTCTAGAGTTTTCTAGTAAAAGAATTGTCTGCTTTCCAACAAACGCTGGGAGACATTCCCCTTTTAGCAGGATAATAACCTAGAACACAAGAGTAAATATACATAAATATGGAATTGCTTACCAAGATGACATTAAATGTCCCTGAGCTGAAAATGGCTGCCTAGCAATGTTTAACAACCAACTCGACAGAGCTTGAAAAATTTTGAAAAAAATGTGCAAATATTGTATAATCCAGGTGTGCAAAGCTCTTAGACATAGCCAGAAAGACACACACAGCTCTAATCACTGCCACGGGTGTTTGTAACATGTATTGACTCGGGTGTGAATACTTAAGTAAATGAGATATCTGTATTTCATTTTCAATAAATGTGCAAAGATTTCTAAACATATTTTCACTTTGTCAATATGGGCCATTGAGTGTAGATGTGTGAAAGGAAAAAAAAGATTGAATCCATTTTGAATTCAGGCAGTAACAACAATGTGGAATAAGTTGAGGGGTATGAATACTTTCTGAAGGAACTGTAAGTCTTTATTATTTGCACAAAACGAGTGTACTTCATGGCAACAAGTTCTATTGGCCAGCCGTGTCAGCCTGGGAGACAGAACCTGCTGCGCAACATTGAGTGTCAGCCTCTACTCCAATATCTTGCCAAGTCAGCCCCCTCCCCCCTCTCCTTAGGTCAGTGAGTGCAGACAATTTGTATTTGGTGTTGTCTTATTCAATTTCAGGCCAAAGCTTCTTAGCTGCAGCCTGCAAATGACTACACACTGGTTTTAGTGCTGGTATTCACAATGGCCCCAAGCCATTGCATACTTTGATAGTCAACTATACATCACTCTCAATTTTTTTTTTTTTTTACATCCTTTGCCTAAAATCAGGATGAATTATCAGATCTTCAACCAAAACCTAATATTAGATAAAGGGAACCTGCGTTTTACAAATAACAAAACAAATTTATACTTATACTGAACAAAAATATAAACGCAACAATTGCAATGATTTTACCGAGTTACGGTTCATATAAGGAAATCAGTCAATTAAATTCATTAGGCCCTAATCTATGGATTTCACATGACTGGGCAGGAACGCAGCCACCAGTGGGCCTGGGAGGGCATTGGACCACCCACTTGGGAGCCAGGCCCAGCCAATCAGAATGAGTTTGACGATCCCGCAGGTGAAGAAGCCAGATGTGGAGGTCCTGGGCTGGCATGGACACACCTGTTTGTGAGGCCGGTTGGACGTACTACCAAATTCTTTAAAATGACATTGGAGGTGGCTTAGGGTAGAGATATTAATATAACATTCTCTGGCAACAGCTCTGGTGGACATTCCTGCAGTCAGCATGCCAATTGCTCGCTCCCTCAACTTGAGACATCTGTGGCATTGTGTTGTGACATTTTAGTGTCCTTTTTTTGTTGTTGTCCCCAGCACAAGGTGCATCTGTGCAATGATCATGCTGTTTAATCAGCTTCTTGATATGCCACACCTGTCAGGTGGATGTATT
This sequence comes from Oncorhynchus clarkii lewisi, assembly GCF_045791955.1. NCBI lineage: Eukaryota > Metazoa > Chordata > Actinopteri > Salmoniformes > Salmonidae > Oncorhynchus > Oncorhynchus clarkii. Next base: position 50,358,739 of record NC_092149.1, on the reverse strand, counting down.
ATCTTGGCAAAGGAGAAATGTTCACTAACAGGGATATAAGCTCAGTTGTGCAACCAAAATTGAGAAGCTTTTTGTGTGTATGGAAAAATTCTGGAATCCTTTTCAGCTCAGGAAATATGGGACCAACACTTTACATGTTGTGTTTATATTTTTGTTCAGTGTATGTATTTATTTATTTAAATAAGTTATGCAACACCCAATTTCACTGTGTGAAAAAGTAATTTCCCCCTTTCACTCAATAAGTGGTTGTGCAACCTTTTGCTGCAATGGCTGCAACCAAATGCTTCCTGTAGTTGTTGATCAGTCTTTCACATTGCTGTGGATAAATTTTTGCCCACTCTTGCTTACAGACTCTTGCTTCTTTAACTCTGTGACATTTGTGGGTTTTCAAGCATGAACTGTTACTTTCAAGTCCTGCCACTAGATCTCAATTGGGATTAGGTCTGGACTTTGACTAGGCCATTCCAAAACTTCAAATTTGTTGCTTCTTAACCATTTTCATGTAGACTTCAAATCAAATTTTATTTGTCACATACACATGGTTAGCAGATGTTAAGTGTAGTGAAATGCTTGTGCTTCTAGTTCCGACAATGCAGTAATAACCAACAGTAATCTAGCTAACAATTCCAAAACTACTACCTTATAGACACAAGTGTAAGGGGATAAAGAATATGTACATAAAGATATATGAATGAGTGATGGTACAGAGCGGCATAGGCAAGATGCAGTAGATGGTATCGAGTGCAGTATATACATATGAGATGAGTATGTAAACAAAGTGGCATAGTTAAGGTGGCTAGTGATACATGTATTACATAAAGATGCAGTAGATGATATAGAGTACAGTATATACATATACATATGAGATGAATAATGTAGGGTATGTAACATTATATTAGGTAGCATTGTTTAAAGTGGCTAGTGATATATTTTACATTTCCCATCAATTCCCATTATTAAAGTGGCTGGAGTTGAGTCAGTGTGTTGGCAGCAGCCACTCAATGTTAGTGGTGGCTGTTTAACAGTCTGATGGCCTTGAGATGGAAGCTGTTTTTCAGTCTCTCGGTCCCAGCTTTGATGCACCTGTACTGACCTCGCCTTCTGGATGATAGCGGGGTGAACCGGCAGTGGCTCGGATGGTTGTTGTCCTTGATGATCTTTATGGCCTTCCTGTGACATCGGGTGGTGTAGGTGTCCTGGAGGGCAGGTAGTTTGCCCCCGGTGATGCGTTGTGCAGACCTCACTACCCTCTGGAGAGCCTTGCGGTTGTGGGCGGAGCAGTTGCCGTACCAGGCGGTGATACAGGATGCTCTCTATTGTGCATCTGTAGAAGTTTGTGAGTGCTTTAGGTGACAAGCCAAATTTCTTCAGCCTCCTGAGGTTGAAGAGGCGCTGATGCGCCTTCTTCACGATGCTGTCTGTGTGGGTGGACCAATTCAGTTTGTCTGTGATGTGTACGCCGAGGAACTTAAAACTTACTACCCTCTCCACTACTGTTCCATCGATGTGGATAGGGGGGTGTTCCCTCTGCTGTTTCCTGAAGTCCACAATCATCTCCTTAGTTTTGTTGACGTTGAGTGTGAGGTTATTTTCCTGACACCACACTCCGAGGGCCCTCACCTCCTCCCTGTAGGCCGTCTCGTCGTTGTTGGTAATCAAGCCTACCACTGTTGTGTCGTCCGCAAACTTGATGATTGAGTTGGAGGCGTGCGTGGCCACGCAGTCGTGGGTGAACAGGGAGTACAGGAGAGGGCTCAGAAAGCATCCTTGTGGGGCTTCAGTGTTGAGGATCAGCGGGGTGGAAATGTTGTCTACCCTCACCACCTGGGGGCGGCCCGTCAGGAAGTCCAGTACCCAGTTGCACAGGGCGGGGTTGAGACCCAGGGTCTCGAGCTTGATGACGAGCTTGGAGGGCACTATGGTATTAAATGCCGAGCTGTAGTCGATGAACAGCATTCTCACATAGGTATTCCTCTTGTCTAGATGGGTTAGGGCAGTGTGCAGTGTGGTTGAGATTACATCGTCTGTGGACCTATTTGTGCGGTAAGCAAATTGGAGTGGGTCTAGGGTGTCAGGTAGGGTGGAGGTGATATGGTCCTTGACTAGTCTCTCAAAGCACTTCATGATGACGGAAGTGAGTGCTACGGGGCGGGGCGGTAGTCGTTTAGCTCAGTTACCTTAGCTTTCTTGGGAACAGGAACAATGGTGGCCCTCTTGAAGCATGTGGGAACAACAGACTGGGATAGGGATTTATTGAATATGTCCGTAAACACACCAGCCAGCTGGTCTGCGCATGCTCTGAGGGCGCGGCTGGGGATGCCGTCTGGGCCTGCAGCCTTGCGAGGGTTGACACGTTTAAATGTTTTCCTCACATCGGCTGCAGTGAAGGAGAGTCCGCATGTTTTAGTTGCGGGCCGTGTCAGTGGCACTGTAATTGTCCTCAAAGCGGGCAAAAAAGTTATTTAGTCTGCCTGGGAGCAAGACATCCTGGTCCGTGAAGGGGCTGGTTTTCTTTTTGTAATCCGTGATTGACTGTAGACCCTGCCACATACCTCTTGTGTCTGAGCCGTTGAATTGAGATTCTACTTTGTCTCTATACTGACGCTTAGCTTGTTTGATTGCCTTGCGGAGGGAATAGTTACACTGTTTGTATTTGGTCATGTTTCCGGTCACCTTGCCCTGATTAAAAGCAGTGGTTCGGGCTTTCAGTTTCACGCGAATGCTGCCATCAATCCACGGTTTCTGGTTTGGGAATGTTTTAATCGTTGCTTTGGGAACGACCTCTTCAACGCACGTTCTAATGAACTCGCACACCGAATCAGCGTATTCGTCAATGTTGTTGTCTGACGCAATACGAAACATATCCCAGTCCACGTGATGGAAGCAGTCTTGGAGTGTGGAATCAGATTGGTCGGACCAGCGTTGAACAGACCTCAGCGCGGGAGCTTCTTGTTTTAGTTTCTGTCTGTAGGCAGGGATCAACAAAATGGAGTCGTGGTCAGCTTTTCCGAAAGGAAGGCGGGGCAGGGCCTTATATACGTCGCGGAAGTTAGAATAGCAGTGATCCAAGGTTTTTCCAGCCCTGGTTGCGCAATCGATATGCTGATAAAATTTAGGGAATCTTGTTTTCAGATTAGCCTTGTTAAAATCCCCAGCTACAATGAATGCAGCCTCCGGATAAATGGATTCCAGTTTGCAAAGAGTCAAATAAAGTTTGTTCAGAGCCATCGATGTGTCTGTTTGGGGGGGAATATATACGGCTGTGATTATAATCGAAGAGAATTCCCTTGGTAGATAATGCGGTCGACATTTGATTGTGAGGAATTCTAAATCAGGTGAACAGAAGGACTTGAGTACCTGTATGTTGTTATGATCACACCACGTCACGTTAACCATGAAGCATACGCCCCCGCCCCTCTTCTTACCAGAAAGATGTTTGTTTCTGTCTGCGCAATGCGTGGAGAAACCAGCTGGCTGCACCGATTCCGATAGCATCTCTCCAGTGAGCCATGTTTCCGTGAAGCAAAGAACGTTAGTCTCTGATGTCCCTCTGGAATGCTACCCTTGCTCAGATTTCATCAACCTTGTTGTCAAGAGACTGGACATTGGCGAGAAGAATGCTAGGGAGTGGTGCACGATGTGCCCGTCTCCGGAGTCTGACCAGAAGACCGCTCCGTTTCCCCCTTTTACGAAGTCGTTTTTTTGGGTCGCCGGCTGGGATCCATTCCGTTGTCCTGGGTGAAAGGCAGAACACAGGATCCGCTTCGCGAAAGTCATATTCTTGGTCGTACTGATGGTGAGTTGACGCTGCTCTTATGTTCAGTAGTTCTTCTCGACTGTATGTAATGAAACCTAAGATGACCTGGGTCACCAATGTAAGAAATAACACGTAAAAAAACAAAAAACTGCATAGTTTCCTGCTGCATTACCCAGCTGTGCTTCAGCTCACTGTTGGATGGCCTGAAATTCTCCTGTGGAATTCTCTGATACAGAGCGGAACTCATGGTTTCTTCTATTAAGGCAAGTCGTCCAAGTCCTGAGGTAGCAAAGCATCCCCAAAACATCACACTTCCACCACCATGCTTGACCGTTGCTATGAAGTTCGTACTGTAGAATGCGGTGTTTGGTTTTCGCCAGACATAATGGGACCCATCACTTCCAAAAAAGTTGACTCAAGTTTGCCAAAAAAGCAACTGGCAGGTCAACAAGACTCTTGGAAGAATGTTCTATGGACAGATGAGTCAAAAGTATAACTTTTTTTGGATGACATGGGTCCCATTATGCCTAGTGAAAACCAAACACCGCATTCCACAGTAAGAACCTTACGCCAACAGTCAATCACCAAATAAAATTGTTGGTCACATACACATGTTTAGCAGATGTTATTGTTTGTGTAGCAAAATGCTTGTGGCAGCTCTGCTTCTCTGCATTGTGGTGTTAGTGTGATGTTTTGGGGATGCTTTGCTTCCTCAGGACTTGGACGACTTGCCTTAATAGAAGAAACCCTAAATTCTGCTCTGTATCATATAATTCTACAGGAGAATGTCAGGTCATCCATCTGTAATCTGAAGCGCAGCTGGGTCACGCCGCAAGAGAATGATGGAAAACACACAAGTCTACATGATTTGAAAATGGCTAAAGAACAATTTTGAAGTTTTGGAATGGCCTAGTCAGTCAATACCTAATCCCAATTGAGATGATGTGGCAGGACCTGAAAAGGGCAGTTTATGCTTGAAAACCCACAAATGTCGCTGAGTTAAAAAAGAGTGGGGCAAAATGTATCTGATAACATTCAGTATGCAAAAGTATAGAATTAGAAAGGGGGCAAATGCTTTCTCACAGCACTGAATAGGGATATCTCTGCCTCGTATGTGCTCAGGGGGATGTAGGCAATTGCTGGTACAGATGGCTGTGGAAGTCCAGCACTGGGACTCTGCATTGTTATTCCAGCTGCTCATAGTCTGTTGTGTAACCACCTATGGATTTTTCTGTTTGGTGTTTACATGTGGTCTGAACTGAAATGATTTCAGGTGACTGCATTTGTAGTTGGAGCTCTGGTGTGGAAAAGCTTCTTGCCACTAATCCTGTGAAATATGTTTTTAGGGTGGGTGGTGGTATGGTCAGGTGGACTTTGACAGTACGGTAAGAGACGGGTGACGTGGTTTGAAGGTTAACAGACTCTTTTGATCCAACAGGGACCTTTGTTTTGGACGGTTAAGCTGTTCCAAGTACCTGTTGGGGGCCAGCACCAAGAACCAACTCTGCTGCTGGAACCTCCTCACCTGCTCACGTAAGACAGTGGCTCTCTGACGTGTGTGCTCGTGTGCAACTGGCCTATAAGCAACACATCCATTACTTAAGAAATAAAACAAATCTGTTCAATCTGTAAACTTTTCTCTTTTTACATGTGTTTCTTTCTTCCCTTCTCTCTCTCAGTGGAGTGGAGTACCCCCATGGACGTAAGCCTGCTCCAGACCGACCCGCTGTCTGAGAACATAGCTGCCTTCTGCAGCCAATCTGGCAGCTCTGACTGTGAGTACTACCTAGTTTCTGGTTCTAGCTGCCAGTACCAACATAACTATTTTGCCTCATTTGGTTTAGATTGTTTTGCCACACCCACTCCAAGGGCCCAAAGCGTAGCTAATTGCACATGGCAGGGTCCCCTTAGGTATTGTATAATATGTGCTGTAGCCTTGTCGTACGGTAGACCCAACCATGTCTAAATAGGTTAAATGGGCTTCACTCCTCAATATGCCCTCTGCTCCCTCCAGTGTTTGTGTTCAAGCCCAGCGAGCCACGGCCCCTCTACTCCCAAAAGGCTTTGTGCACGGGCAAGGTGCAGCATGCAGTCTTCGCGCCGCGCGACCAGATGCTGGAGAGCTGCGAGGAGCGTACCCAGTGGCTCAACAGATCCCAGCTCTACTTCTTGACCCAACACATGGTGAATATATACATATAATACACACGGTCTCCAGACTCATGGTGTCCTCTCCTCGTCTCCTTTCCTTTGTCACCGCTAGTAAATGAAAGGACTGGACACACCACATGTTTGAAGTTCCTCCAAACTACTAAATTACATTTGAAAGTAAGGAAACTGGGGTGTAGGAGCATGCTTGAGTTTGACTTCTTATTCCACTGGCAGGTAACTAACCACAGAGGTTCTGTCTGACATCCGTTTATAGGATTTGTTGACTTTTAGCACCAAGACTGAAGAGGACAGACTGTTGGCATCCAGTAAACAGGTACAATCCCATTTCGTTCCAAAATGGCTGCGAACATGTATTGTCATTCATTTGAGTTTTTTTTAATTTTCTGTGACAATGTATAGCATTCTCTGCGTCAGTTCTGACTCTTTGTTTTCGGGGTGTTTTTCAGCTCATGGTAGACGACAGTGTTGCCGTGACGCCGTTCTACCTGTTGTTAGGGAAACACAGAGGGCAGCAACTGGAGAAGCAGGAAGCACTGACCAATCCCATGGCAGAAAGGACTCAGCTCCCACAGGGCTCCATTGCCATCAAGGAGGTGTGTGTGTGTGTGTGTGTGTGGTGTGTGTGTGTGTGTTCATGCAATGTTCACTGGCTGTTAATTTGCTGACCTGTAAATAAGCCTTGTGTTTCTACATTCTGTGTTGGTCCTCAAAGTTCATGTTTAGCTTTGCTAGAATGCATAAAAAATGCATGTGCCAAGTATTTGTATACTTCCAAGCAGCGAACTACTGAATATACTGAGCTCACTTTAGATGCTAGGTGAGACGAAATGGTCTGCAAACGTTCCCAGAGTGTATCAGAAAGTTAATCAATAAATGTTTTATTGGCTAATAATTGTAAAGGTAAACAGGGAACACTTACTTGATTCTCTCAAGAACCCAGCGTAACTTTTTAGACCAGGTTATTGATCATTGGCCCTGAAGGGCATAGTCGGTGAGCAATACGCATCAGGACTTCTGCATAACTCACTCCTCTCCCGCTCTCTCTCCCTCAGCTGCTGCACACCCCAGCCCACGTCCTGCCTTCAGCCTCGTTCCTCTGCGCCATGTTTGTCCGCTCCCTGCTCATCTCCAGCTCCTCTGCCAGGTGAGTCCAGTTACTAGTAGTTTGTTTATTGTTCCAGACAAGATAATGGTTTTTGTGGCATACAGTTTAAAAAACACACACAAAAAAACAGAATATGTTGACATAGAATCACAATGAATAGGTTCATCTACATTCCCCTGAAAACAATGGAGAGGTCAAAGTAGTATGGTGACGATGACCTTACACCCTAGCACAGTGTTTTCCAACCCTGGTCTTCGAGTACCCCCCCAACAGTACACCTTTTATCAGTGCGCGTGGTGTGTGTGTCGGGTTTAAGTATGAGCGTGTGGGTAGAGTTCAGTTCGTGTACTCCCCCAGGTCATTGTTTTTAAGTAAGAATTTGTTCTGTCAATATAATCTTAAACCTAAAAGGTTATATACGGTGCGTTTGGAAAGTAATTCAGACCCCTTGACTTTTTCCACATTTTGTTACGTTACAGCCTTATTCTAAAAATGGATCTACAATCTACACCCAATACCCCATAATGACAAAGCAAAACATATTTTATTAAAAATGGAAATATCTCACTTACATAAGTTTTCAGACCCTTTACTCAGTACTTTGTTGTAGCACCTTTGGCAGCGAATACAGCCTTGATTCTTCTTGGGTATGACGCTACAAGCTTGGCACACCTGTATTTGGGGAGTTTCTGCAGATCCTCTCAAGCTCTGTCAGGTTGGATGGGGAGCGTTGCTGCACAGCTATTTTCAGGTCTCTCCAGAGATGTTCGATCAGGTTCAAGTCCGGGCTCTGGCTGTACCACTCAAGGACATTGAGACTTGTCTCTGACATGTACTGTCAACTGCGGGACCAAATTATCTCCAATTGAATTTACCACAGGTGGACTACAAACATCTCAAGGATGATCACTGGAAACAGGATCCACCTGAGCTAAATTGAGTCTCATAGCAAAGGGTTTGAATACTTACTTAAATAAGGTATCTATTTTATTTTATACATTTGCAAACATTTCTAAAAACCTGTTTTTCGCTCTGTCATCATGGGTTATTGTGTGTAGATTGCTGAGGATTTAAAATATATTTTTTAGAATGTTACATTAGTCTTAATGTGGAAAAGTCGAGGGGTCTTAATACTTTCCCGAAGGCACTGTAGGTACAGTAACAAATGCTACATCTCACTTCCTTGAGAAAGCGGGCTGATATGCACTTTGGGTCAGAAAATTCCCCACATATGCTAGACAGTACTATGGATAATCACATTTTATGTTGACTGTTTTAATATTTTGGAATAATTGCTTAGTCATGAGGGCTCTCACCCCACTTACATGTGTTTTTTGTTTTTTTGTAAATTGCTGAAGAGAGGAAAAAGAACATGAAGAAGGGGAAATGGAGAGAGAGAAAGAGGAAGAGGACTCCGAAGGGGAAGCAGACCCCCGTCTGGGGGAATCGGCAACATGGGGCCATCCCGAGGAGTTTGGGGCACCAGCTCTCACCAAAGCCCAAGAGAGGGAACTGAGGAAAGTTAGAACATTTGACCACAGCTGGCTCAGCAGCCTACTGGACTGTTAAGCGTGAACAAGCCCAAACACACACACTTTTCACAAAGGCTGTATTTTCATATAATAAATATTTCTGTTTTCAAATGTGCCGTATCATTCTTGTTTCTGGCATTGCCCCAAGAATGTTTCAGTTTTGCTGGATCAAAACAATTTTAAAGTTAAATATCACTTTGTAATATGTCAGGCTCTGTACAGTAGTGTTTGTTTTGCAGAGTGATTCACTTATCACTCAGTTAATTCATACTGTGTGTCAAGGTTGCTGGCATATACATGTTCCAGTTTGCCAATACAGTTGAAGTCGGAAGTTTACGTACGCTTAGGTTGGAGTCATTAAAACTTATTTTTTAACAATTCCACAAATTCCTTGTTAACAAACTATAGTTTTGGCAAGTTGGTTAGGACATCTACTTTGTGCATGACACAAGTCATTTTCCCAACAATTGTTTAGACACATTGAATTATAAGTGAAATAATATCACAATTCCAGTGGGTTACACTAAGTTGACTGTGCCTTTAAACATCTAGGAAAATTCCTGAAAATGATGTCATGGCTTTAGAAGCTTCTGATAGGCTAATTGACATAATTTGAGTCAATTGGAGGTGTACCTGTGGATGTATTTCAAGGCCAACCTTCCAACTCAGTGCCTCTTTGCTTGACATGGGAAAATCAAAAGAAATCAGCCAAGACCTCAAACAAATTGTAGACCTCCAAGTCTGGTTCATCCTTGGTAGCAATTTCCAAACGCCTGAAGGTACCACATTCATCTGTACAAACAATAGTCCGCAAGTATAAACACCATGGGACCACGCAGCTGTCATAACGCTCAGGAAGTTCTGTCTCCTAGAGATGAACGTACTTTGGTGCAAAAAGTGCAAATCAATCCCAGAACAACAGCAAAGGACCTTGTGAAGATGCTGGAGGAAATGGGGTCAAAATATCTATCCACAGTAAAACGAGTCCTATATCGACATAACCTGAAAGGCCGCTCAGCAAGAAAGAAGCCACTGCTCCAAAACTTCCAGACTACAGTTTGCAACTGCACATGGGGACAAATTTCGTACTTTTTGGAGAAATGTCCTCTGGTCTGATGAAACAGAAATAGAACTGTTTGGCCATAATTACCATTATGTTTGAAGGAAAAAGGGGGAGGCTTGCAAGCCAAAGAACAGCATCCCAACCGTGAAGCACAGGGGTGGCAGCATCATGTTGTGGGGGTGCTTTGCTGCAGGAGGGACTGGTGCACTTAACAAAATAGATGGCATCATGAGTGAGGAAAATTATGTGGATATATTGAAGGAACATCTCAAAACATCAGTCAGGAAGTTAAAGCTTGGTCCCAAATGGGTCTTCCAAATGGACAATGACCCAAAGCATACTTCCAAAGTTGTGGCAAAATGGCTTAAGGACAACAAAGTAAATGTATTGGAGTGGCCATCACAAAGCCCTGACCTTAATCCTATAGAAATTTGTGGGCAGAACTGGAAAAAAATGTGCGAGCAAGGAGGCCTACAAACCTGACTCAGTTACACCAGCTCTGTCAGGAGGAATGGGCCAAAATTCACTTATTGTGGGACGCTTGTGAAAGGCTACCCGAAACGTTTGACCCAAGTTAAACAACTTAAAGGCAATGCTACCAAATACTAATTGAGGGTATGTAAACTTCTGATCCACTGGGAATGTGATGAAATAAATCATTCTCTCTACTATTATTCTGACATTTCACATTCTTAAAATAAGGTGGTGATCCTACCTGACCTAAGACAGGGAATTTTTACTTGGATTAAATGTCAGGAATTGTGAAACACTGAGTTTTAAATGTATTTGGCTAAGGTGTATGTGAACTTCCGACTTCAACTGAAACATTCATGGATGTACCCGTCATGGGTGGCTGTACATCGATGTAAATGTTATTGGGGGTTTGGTAGCCTAGCAGTGAAGAGCAGAAAGGTCGCTAGTTCCAATCCCCGAGCCGACTGTGAAAAATCTGTGCCCTAGAGCATGGCACTTAACCTAAATTGCTCCTATAAGTTGCTATGCATAAGTGTCTGCTAAATGACTGTAAATGTATGGTGACTTCAGAAAGTATTCATACCCCTTGACTTATTCTACATTTACAGCCTGAATTCAAAATGGATTAAATAGATATTTTTTCTCACCCATCTACACACAATACCCCATAATGACAGTGACAACTTTTATTTTTTGCAAATGTATTAAAATAAATCCAGAAATATCTAATTTACATATTGCATTCGGAAAGTATTCAAACCCCTTGATTTTTCCCCCCACATTTTGTCACATTACAGCCTTATTCTAAAATGTATATAAACATTTATTATGCAAAATCGGCAGTGTATCAAATACTTGTTCTCCCCACTGTGTGTGTGTGTGTGTGTGTGTGTGTGTGTCTTTATATATATATATATATATATATATATATATATATATATATATATATATATATATATATACATACACACACACACACACACATATATGGTTTTCCTACTCACAAAGCATGTAGAGGTCTGTAATTTTTATCATAGGTACACTTCAACCGTGAGAGACGGAATCTAAAACAAAAATCCAGAAAATCACATTGTATGATTTTTAAGTAATTAATTTGCATTTTATTGCATGACATAAGTATTTGATCACCTACCAATCAGTAAGAATTCCAGCTCTCACAGACCTGTTCGTTTTTCTTTAAGAAGCCCTCCTGTTCTCCACTCGTTACCTGTATAAAAGACACCTGTCCACACACTCAATCAAACAGACTCCAACCTCTCCACAATGGCCAAGACCAGACAGGGTGTAAGGACATCAGGGATAAAATTGTAGACCTGCACCAGGCTGGGATGGGATACAGGACAATAGGCAAGCAGCTTGGTGAGAAGGCAAAAACTGTTGGTGCAATTATTTGAAAATGGAAGAAGTTCAAGATGACGGTCAATCATCCTCGGTCTGGGGCTCCATGCAAGATCTCACCTCGTGGGGCATCAATGATCATGAGGAAGGTGAGGGATCAGCCCAGAACTACACGGCAGGACCTGGTCAATGACCTGAAGAGAGCTGGGACCACAGCCTCAAAGAAACCATTAGTAACACACTACGCCGTCATGGATTGAAATCCTGCAGTGCACGCAAGGTCCCCATTCTCAAGCCAGCGCTTGTCCAGGCCCGTCGGAAGTTTGCCAATGACCATCTGGATGATCCAGAGGAGGAATTGGAAAAGGTCATGTGGTCTGATGATACAAAAATAGAGCCTTTTGGTCTAAACTCCACTCTCTGTGTTTGGAGGAAGAAGAAGAATGAGTACAACACCAAGAACCTCATCCCAACCGTGAAGCATGGAGGTGGAAACATCATTCTTTGGGGATGCTTTTCTGCAAAGGGGACAGGACGACTGCACTGTATTGAGGGGAGGATGGATGGGGCCATGTATTGCGAGATCTTGGCCAACATCCTCCTTCCCTCAGTAAGAGCATTGAAGATGGGTCGTGGCTGGGTCTTCCAGCATGACAACGACCCAAAACACACAGCCAGGGCAACTAAGGAGTGGCTCCGTAAGAAGCATCTCAAGGTCCTGGAGTGGCCTAGCCAGTCTCCAGACCTGAACCCAATAGAAAATCTTTGGAGGGAACTGAAAGTCCGTATTGCCCAGCGACAGCCCGGAAACCTGAAGGATCTGGAGAAGGTCTGTATGGAGGAGTGGGCCAAAATCGCTGCTGCAGTGTGTGCAAACCTGGTCAAGAACTACAGGAAACGTATGATCTCTGTAATTGCAAACACAGGTTTCTGTACCAAATATTAAGTTCGGCTTTTCTGATGTATCAAATACTTATGTCATGCAATAAAATGCTAATTAATTACTTAAGAATCATACAATGTGATTTTCTGGATTTTTGTTTTAGATTCCGTCTCTCACAGTTGAAGTGTACCTATGATAAAAATTATAGACCTCTACATGCTTTGTAAGTAGGAAAACCTGCAACATCGGCAGTGTATCAAATACTTGTTCTCCCCACTGTATATAATCAAACTACACACAACACTCCATAATGACAAGCAAAAAAAGGTCCCCAAGAACACAGTGGCCTCCATCCATTCTTAAATGAAAGAAGTTTGGAACTGCACATGGGGACAAATTTCGTACTTTTTGGAGAAATGTCCTCTGGTCTGATGAAACAGAAATAGAACTGTTTGGCCATAATTACCATTATGTTTGAAGGAAAAAGGGGGAGGCTTGCAAGCCAAAGAACAGCATCCCAACCGTGAAGCACAGGGGTGGCAGCATCATGTTGTGGGGGTGCTTTGCTGCAGGAGGGACTGGTGCACTTAACAAAATAGATGGCATCATGAGTGAGGAAAATTATGTGGATATATTGAAGGAACATCTCAAAACATCAGTCAGGAAGTTAAAGCTTGGTCCCAAATGGGTCTTCCAAATGGACAATGACCCAAAGCATACTTCCAAAGTTGTGGCAAAATGGCTTAAGGACAACAAAGTAAATGTATTGGAGTGGCCATCACAAAGCCCTGACCTTAATCCTATAGAAATTTGTGGGCAGAACTGGAAAAAAATGTGCGAGCAAGGAGGCCTACAAACCTGACTCAGTTACACCAGCTCTGTCAGGAGGAATGGGCCAAAATTCACTTATTGTGGGACGCTTGTGAAAGGCTACCCGAAACGTTTGACCCAAGTTAAACAACTTAAAGGCAATGCTACCAAATACTAATTGAGGGTATGTAAACTTCTGATCCACTGGGAATGTGATGAAATAAATCATTCTCTCTACTATTATTCTGACATTTCACATTCTTAAAATAAGGTGGTGATCCTACCTGACCTAAGACAGGGAATTTTTACTTGGATTAAATGTCAGGAATTGTGAAACACTGAGTTTTAAATGTATTTGGCTAAGGTGTATGTGAACTTCCGACTTCAACTGAAACATTCATGGATGTACCCGTCATGGGTGGCTGTACATCGATGTAAATGTTATTGGGGGTTTGGTAGCCTAGCAGTGAAGAGCAGAAAGGTCGCTAGTTCCAATCCCCGAGCCGACTGTGAAAAATCTGTGCCCTAGAGCATGGCACTTAACCTAAATTGCTCCTATAAGTTGCTATGCATAAGTGTCTGCTAAATGACTGTAAATGTATGGTGACTTCAGAAAGTATTCATACCCCTTGACTTATTCTACATTTACAGCCTGAATTCAAAATGGATTAAATAGATATTTTTTCTCACCCATCTACACACAATACCCCATAATGACAGTGACAACTTTTATTTTTTGCAAATGTATTAAAATAAATCCAGAAATATCTAATTTACATATTGCATTCGGAAAGTATTCAAACCCCTTGATTTTTCCCCCCACATTTTGTCACATTACAGCCTTATTCTAAAATGTATATAAACATTTATTATGCAAAATCGGCAGTGTATCAAATACTTGTTCTCCCCACTGTGTGTGTGTGTGTGTGTGTGTGTGTGTGTATATATATATATATATATATATATATATATATATATATATATATATATATATATACATACACACACACACACACACATATATGGTTTTCCTACTCACAAAGCATGTAGAGGTCTGTAATTTTTATCATAGGTACACTTCAACCGTGAGAGACGGAATCTAAAACAAAAATCCAGAAAATCACATTGTATGATTTTTAAGTAATTAATTTGCATTTTATTGCATGACATAAGTATTTGATCACCTACCAATCAGTAAGAATTCCAGCTCTCACAGACCTGTTCGTTTTTCTTTAAGAAGCCCTCCTGTTCTCCACTCGTTACCTGTATAAAAGACACCTGTCCACACACTCAATCAAACAGACTCCAACCTCTCCACAATGGCCAAGACCAGACAGGGTGTAAGGACATCAGGGATAAAATTGTAGACCTGCACCAGGCTGGGATGGGATACAGGACAATAGGCAAGCAGCTTGGTGAGAAGGCAAAAACTGTTGGTGCAATTATTTGAAAATGGAAGAAGTTCAAGATGACGGTCAATCATCCTCGGTCTGGGGCTCCATGCAAGATCTCACCTCGTGGGGCATCAATGATCATGAGGAAGGTGAGGGATCAGCCCAGAACTACACGGCAGGACCTGGTCAATGACCTGAAGAGAGCTGGGACCACAGCCTCAAAGAAACCATTAGTAACACACTACGCCGTCATGGATTGAAATCCTGCAGTGCACGCAAGGTCCCCATTCTCAAGCCAGCGCTTGTCCAGGCCCGTCGGAAGTTTGCCAATGACCATCTGGATGATCCAGAGGAGGAATTGGAAAAGGTCATGTGGTCTGATGATACAAAAATAGAGCCTTTTGGTCTAAACTCCACTCTCTGTGTTTGGAGGAAGAAGAAGAATGAGTACAACACCAAGAACCTCATCCCAACCGTGAAGCATGGAGGTGGAAACATCATTCTTTGGGGATGCTTTTCTGCAAAGGGGACAGGACGACTGCACTGTATTGAGGGGAGGATGGATGGGGCCATGTATTGCGAGATCTTGGCCAACATCCTCCTTCCCTCAGTAAGAGCATTGAAGATGGGTCGTGGCTGGGTCTTCCAGCATGACAACGACCCAAAACACACAGCCAGGGCAACTAAGGAGTGGCTCCGTAAGAAGCATCTCAAGGTCCTGGAGTGGCCTAGCCAGTCTCCAGACCTGAACCCAATAGAAAATCTTTGGAGGGAACTGAAAGTCCGTATTGCCCAGCGACAGCCCGGAAACCTGAAGGATCTGGAGAAGGTCTGTATGGAGGAGTGGGCCAAAATCGCTGCTGCAGTGTGTGCAAACCTGGTCAAGAACTACAGGAAACGTATGATCTCTGTAATTGCAAACACAGGTTTCTGTACCAAATATTAAGTTCGGCTTTTCTGATGTATCAAATACTTATGTCATGCAATAAAATGCTAATTAATTACTTAAGAATCATACAATGTGATTTTCTGGATTTTTGTTTTAGATTCCGTCTCTCACAGTTGAAGTGTACCTATGATAAAAATTATAGACCTCTACATGCTTTGTAAGTAGGAAAACCTGCAACATCGGCAGTGTATCAAATACTTGTTCTCCCCACTGTATATAATCAAACTACACACAACACTCCATAATGACAAGCAAAAAAAGGTCCCCAAGAACACAGTGGCCTCCATCCATTCTTAAATGAAAGAAGTTTGGAACCACCAAGACTTCCGGGAGCTGGCTGCCCGGCCAAACTGAGCAATCAGGAGAAGGGCCTTGGTCAGGGAGGTGACCAAGAACCCAATGGTCACCCTGAATCTGCTCCAGAGTTCCTCTGTGGAGATGGGACAACCATCTAGCAGAACTCCACCAATCGGGCCTTTATGGTAGAGTGGCCAGACGGAAGCCACTCCTCAGTAAAAGGCACATGGCAGCCCGCTTGGAGTTTGCCTAAAGGACAGACCATGAGAAACAAGATTCTCTGGTCTGATGAAATCAAGATTGAACTATTTGGCCTGAATGCCAAGCGTCACGTCTGGAGGTAAACTGGCACCATACCTATGGTGAAGCATGTTGGTGGCAGCATCATGCTGTGGGGATGTTTTTCAGCGGCAGGGACTGGGAGACTAGTCAGATTCGAGGGAAAGATGAACCGAGCAAAGTACAAAGAGATCCTTGATGAAAACCTACTCCGCACTTCCGACTGGGGTGAAGCTTCACCTTCTAACAGGACAAAGACCCTAGCACACAGCCAAGACAACGCAGGAGTTGCTTCGGGACAAGTCTCTGAATGTCCTTGAGTGGCCCAGCCAGAATCCGACCGTACATCTCTGGAGAGACCTGAAAATAGCTGTGCAGCGACGCTCCCCATCCACCCTGACAGAGCTTGAGAGGATCTGCAGAGAAGAATGGGAGAAATTCCCCCAAATACAGGTGTGCCAAGCTTTTAGCATCCTACCCAAAAAGACTCAAGGCTGTAATCGCTGCTAAAGGTGCTTCAACAAAGTACTGGTTAATGGGTCCAATTATGTATGTAAATGTGATATTTCAGTTTTTTTTAAACATTTGCAACAAAAAAAAATCCAAAATGCAGTTTTTGTTTTGTCATTATGTGGTATTTTGTGTAGACTGAGGAGGAAAAAAACAATTGTAATACATTTTAGAATAAGGCTGTAACGTAATAAAACGTGGAAAAAGTCAAGAGGTCTGAATACTTTCCAAATGCACTGTAAGTATTCACACTCTGAGTGTTAGAATAACCTTTGGCAGCATTTACAGATGTGAGTCTTTCTGGGTAAGTCTCTGAGAGTTTTGCACACATGGGTAGTACAATATTTGCCCATTATTCTTTTCGACATTCTTCAAGCTCTGTCAAATTGGTTGTTGATCGTCGCTTGACAACCTTTTTCAAATCAAGCCTGCAGTAACTCGGCCACTCAGGAACATTCTCTGTCATCTTGGTAAGCAACTCCGGTGTATATTTGGCCTACGTTATTGTTCTGCTGAAAGGTACATTTGTCTGATAGAAAACAGACTAAACCAGGTTTTTCTCTATAATTTTGACTGTGCTTAGCTCCATTTAGTTTAGTTTATTTTTTTTATCTTGAAAAACACCCCAGTCCTTAACGATTACAAACATACCAATAACGTGATGCCACCACTATGCTTGAAAATATGTAGAGTGGTACTCAATGTGTTTTATTGGATTTGCCCCAAACATAATTTGTATGAAGCACAAAAAGTGTAATTGCTTTGCCAAATGATTTGCAGTATTTCTATAGAGCCCTGTTGCAAACAAAATGCATGTTTAGAAATATATGTTTTATTCTGTACAGGCTTCCTTCTCACTCTGTCAATTAGTTTAGTAGTGTGGAGTAACTACAATGTTGTTGATCCATCCTCAGTTTCCTAACACAGCCATGTAACTGTTTTAAAGTCACCATTGGCCTCATGGTGAAATCCCTGAGCGGTTTCCTTCCTCTCCGGCAACTGAGTTAGGAAGAACGCCTGTATCTTTGTTGTGACTGGGTGTGTTGATACGCCATCCAAAGTGTAATTAATAACTTCACCATACTCAAAGGGACATTTCATGTATTATTTATTTATTACCCATCTACCAATAGGTTCACTTCTTCGCAAGGTTTTGAAAAACCTCTGGTCTTTGAGGTTGAATCTGTGTTTGAAGTTCACTGCTCGACAGATGGGACCTTTATAGAAAATTGTATGTGTGGGGTACAGAGATGAGGTTGTCATTTAAAAATAAGCACATTTTTACTCCTGAACTTATTCTTGGCACAACGAAGGGGTTGAATACTTATCGACTCAAGACATTTCAAGATGTTCATTTTTCATTAATTAGTCAATCATTCTAAAAACATAAACCCAGTTTGACATTATGGTGTGTTGTGTGTAGGCCAGTGACCAACAATCCCAATTTAATCCATTTTAAATTCAGGCTGTAACACAACAAAATGTGGAAAAAGTCAAGAGGGTGTGAATACTTTCTCAAAAGCACTGCGGTTCCTAGGTCAGTTCTTCAAGAGGAAGAATGCTCTAAAAGCCTTGACTAGGCACCGAAAGAGGTCACATTTTTTCCTGTTCCTCCAGTTCAATAAGGCATAGTGTGTCAATATTAGGCAAGTGTTCTTAATGGTTGGTATACTCGGTGTATAACAGGTCACAAAAATGACAAGTGTTCAGTTAGCAGGAAATATAAAGAAAATAAGAGGAGCTTTTGTATCTGTTGGGGGAGAGAGTGTCACTACAATGAACCAGGCTTCTTGGAGAGCTTGTGAGCATTTTGGGGGAAAGGCAGCGCTGACACAACTCCATGAAAGCCAGCCAACACCTACTGGCCACAGTCTATCACTCATGTTGTGTGAAACCAGGTCACTCTTTGTCTTTTGCCCCTGAGCACACAGGTCCAGATCATACAACTCAGTCAGTCTTCTGGGGCAAAACAATTGTGACTAACCCCTCTATGGAATGTGACCCTTAACAGTGGTGGCCTGGCTAGAGAACAGGTGACTAGCAACTGGGGGGGGGGGGGGGGGTTCTCCAAATGACTGCCATCTTCTTGTACAGTACAATGACTTGGGTTCCTGTGATTACATAAAAAAAAACACTAATGAGACAGAATGTATAAACATTTTCTTTTTAATTCAGAGCTCATGCAAAACAAGCTGTATAAACGTCCTCCATTATAATGGAGTGTGAAGTGATTCTTGCATATTACATTTAAACAAAGATTATATCAAACAATGGTTTTAATGTATTTTTACAATGATGGGAGATTATGGACAGTATAGTCCATTAGCATGTTGTATGATTTTCTTGGTTTATGCATGAGAGCATTGATTTCTACACACGAGGCAGAGAACAATTTCACAAGCAAATTGTTCAGAAAACTTCTCCATTAGCAACAACTGTTAACACTAGTATATAAAAACATTTTTAAAAGTTGTAAAAAAAAAAGACTTCCAACATTTAAAGACGACAACATAATCTGATGTCATAAACAAATTATTTTACATACAGTACAGTGTGAATATTGATTGACGGCCATTGTTACTTGTATGAAAAAGATATGGTATGAAATATTCCTGAATAAATGTTCTGAGAAAAAGGCTCTGTTCTGAAGAATGTGCTTAATTTACATTTTGGGGGGTAATCCATGCCAAACATTAACATTGAGCTCAGTTCCTGGCATTTCTCTATAGAACACCAGCTGCAGTTCCACAAACCTGCAGACCTGTCTGACTCCACATCAGCCTACAGGAGCCTTTAGTACAACCGCCCAGGGCTAAAGAAAGGCCTCACTGTTCTCTTCAAGTGCCGTGTCTATTCTCTCCAACCATAATATTTTCCTCACCAAATCACCTCCGTGGCGTGGCGTAGGTCAGCAATGGTTTTTCATGGGCAGAGGTAATAACCATGAAGTCTGTGCATATGACATCGAGTCGAAGCATGTTTTAAAAATAAAGCTTCTGCAAACCTTCACAGTGGTGTTGGAGAGCTCCAAGAGCTACAAACCGACAGTTTTGCCTGGCTACAGCACAGTTGGTGTAATTGCAGTTAGTGGCCAGCTAAGACAACCTGAACATGATGACTTTCTACTGTGGCAGAGGAACACTGGTGGGGAGGTCTGCTGGACTTAGGGAGGGGGGGGGGGGGGGGGGAGAAGGAAATCTGAGGTAAACTTGGCAGGATTTTGAAAGCCGCCCACAGGAAAAAGGGTGGTATGGTTTTCCATGCTCACACCTGGTGTCTGGGTTTAGGATTGTGCTGTGTGTGCATTTGTGGCAAAGATTAGCGTAATGATGGCCCTTTATCATGGGCCTGCCAGTAAATGCAAAGTCCTTCAGCTCGGCCTTGTGCAAAATGCAGTAGCAATGCCTGAAGGTGTTTTCGTTATAATGGACATAGTAGAATCAGTTAAAGTGCCTGTGTAACAATCACGATTAAAAATCACCTTTGAAGACAGATAAATCAATGATGACAAACAACTACAGGTATAACAATTGCAAGGGGGGTTAGACATCTGTACACGAGGTGTCTACAAAAGCGTTAATGAGCCTATGCGAGATTCATTTTCACTTCACATCAAAAAAATAATTGGAATGCTCATAGGGAAAACAACAGGTTTTCCCTCACTTCCTTTTAAGCTGTATAAGAATGTCCACTTTGGTCATTGGGAGCATTGTTAATGGGAATGCATAGTTTCCTAGTTGTTCGCTATAACTAGCATATCAGCACCACCATGGCTGAGAGACAATACTGCTGATACATTGAGAATAGTATATATATACAATACCAGTCATAAGTTTTGACACACCTACTCATTCCAGGGTTTCTTTATTTTTTACTATTTTCTACATTGTAGAATAATAGTGAAGACATCAAAACTATGAAATAACACATATGGAATCATGTCGTAACCAAAAAAAGTGTCAAACAAATCTAAATATATTTTATATTTGAGATTCTTCAAAGTAGCCACCCTAACAGCTTTGCACACTTGGCATTCTGTCAACCAGCTTCATGAGGAATGCTTTTCCAACAGTCTTGAAGGAGTTCGCACATATACTGAGCAATTGTTGTCTGCTTTTGGTTCACTCTGCGGTCCAACTCATCTCAAACTATCTAAATTGGGTTGAGTTTGGGTGATTGTGGAGGCCATGTCATCAATTAACAGGTGTACCTTGTTAAAAATTAATTTGTGGAATTTCTTTCCTTTTTAATGCATTATAGCCAATCAGCTGTGTTGTGACAAGGTAGGGGTGGTGTTACAGAAGATAGCCCTTTTTGTTAAAGAACCAAGTCCATATTATGACAAGAACAGCTCAAATAGGCAAAAAGAAATGACTGTCCATCATTACTTTGAGCCATGAAGGTCAGTCAATCTGGAAAATGTCAAGAACTTTGAAAGTTTCTTCAAGAGCAGTCGCAAACACCATCAAGCACTATGATGAAACTGGCTCTCATGAGGACCACCACAGGAAAGGAAGACCCAGAGTTACCTCTGCTGCAGAGGGTAAGTTCATTAGAGTTAATTGCACCTCATATTGGAGCCCAAATAAATGCTTCACAGAGTTCAAGTAACAAGCAATGGACATGATACCAGTTGAAATCTGTCCTTTGGTCTGATGAGTCCAAATTTGAGATTTTTGGTTCCAACCGCCATGTCTTTGTGAGACACAGAGTAGGTGAATGGATGATCTCTGTATGTGTGGTTCCCACTGTGAACCATGGAGGAGGTGTGATGGTGCTTAGCTGGTGACACTGTCTGTGATTTATTTAGAATTCAAGGCACACTTAACCTGCATGGCTACCACAGCACTCTGTAGCAATATGCCATGCCATCTGGTTTGCACTTAGTGGGACTATCATTGACCCAGAGCACACCTCCAGGCTGTGTAAGGGCTATTTGACCAAGAAGGAGAGTGATGGAGTGCTGCATCAGATGACTTGGCCCCCACAATCACCTGACCTCAACCCAATTGAGATGGTTTGGGATGAGTGAAGGAAGTGCTCATCATATGTGGGAACTCCTTCAAGACTGTTGGAAAAGCATTCCAGGTGAAGCTGGTTGAGAGAATGCCAAGAGTGTGCGAAGCTGTCATCAAGGCAAAGGGTGGCTACTTGAAGAGTCTCAAATATAAAATATATTTTGATTTGTTTATCACTTTTTTGGTTACTACATGATTCCATATGTGTTATTTCATAGCTTTGATGTCTTCACTAATATTCTACAATGTAGAAAATAGTCAAAACCAAGAAAAACCCTTAAATGAGTAGCTGTGTCGAAACTTTTGACTGGTACTCTGTGTGTGTGTGTATACAGAACAAAAATAGAAATGCAACATGCAACAATTTCAAAGACTTTGCTGAGTTACAGTTCATATAAGGAAATCAGTCAATAAAAAAAATGATTAGGCCCTAATCTATTTATGTCACATAACTGAGCAGGGGCACAGCCATGAGTGGGCCTAGGAGAGCATAGGCCTGCATAGGCCCACCCACTTGGGAGCCAGGCCAACCTACTGGGGAGCCAGCCAATCATAATTTGTTTTTCTACAAAAGGGCTTTATTACAGAGACATACTCATCCGCACCCCACCTGCCCCCTCGGACGATCCCACAAGTGAAGAAGTCGGATGTGGGGGCCCTGGGCTGGCGTGGTTACACGTGGTCTGTGGTTGTGGCGTACTGCCATAATCTCTAAAACAACTTATGGTAGAGAAATTAACATTAACACAGCTCTGGTGGACATTCCTGCAGTCAGCATGGCAATTGCACACTCCCTCCAAACTTGAGACATCTTTGGCATTGTGTTGTGACAAAACTGCACATTTTAGAGTGGACTTTTATTGTCCCAAGCACAAGGTGCACCTGTGTAATGATCATACTGTTAAATCAGCTTCTTGATATGCCACAACTGTCAGGTGGATGGATTATCTTAGCAAAAGAGAAAGGCTCACTAACAGGGATGAAAACAAATGTGTACATTTTTGTGCATATGGAAAATGTCTGGGATATTTTTTTCAGGTCATGAAACATGGGACCAACACTTTACATGTTGCGTTTATATTTTTGTTCAGTCTATTTATCTATCTATCTATCAGTATCTGCACTCCTTGAATAAATAATTTGCATAACCCTTATAACCATGTATTAAAGAGGCTCATCCCAGGCTCATTAAGCAAAATAAGTAAGAACCTGTTTCTCACTGGTAAAACTGGTCATTTAAATCATTGTCAATTACTAAAGCGTAAGTAACTGAGACGTTTGAAATGCTAACGTGAATGGCTATAGTAACAATGAACTACTGAGAAACAAAAGTGGAAATGAAAATCCCGCGAGGCTGATGCAGAGCTGTAATGAGATGCAAACACCACTAGAACCACAGAACATACTTAAGTAGTATGTGGCTGTAACCGTAGTAACTGCAAGCAATACCTGCATTTTTCCTCCCTCATTTTCTGTAGCTCTAGCTGCAGCCCCTTGAATAACAAGACAGCTAGATTGAAATATTGGAAGTAGGGAGAAGTGATGTTTATTTTTTGACACCTCTCTATAAGGCCTCATTCAAGCTGAGCTTTTTGTCTGTGAGGGGTTGCTTCTCTGTGTCTGAGGCTGCACTACTCTTCCCCCTTCCGCAAAACAGCTAATGCTATATCACAATGGCAAAGGACAGCACATGCTAGGGTTACGCGCTGTGGGGGCTAGACGCAAGCATGTTTAGGTTGATAGCTAGCGGGCAGGAGGAGGAGTGGACAATAGTGTGCACTGCAGGCTGCAGGTAGAGCTATTAGCAGGGACAGCGTCTCTTTAATGGGCTACACGGTGGTGGGAAGCGAGGAGGGAGAGTCCGGGAGGGCCTGGGCCTTCTGCTCTGGCGAGCAGCAGAGGAAGAGGCGCCGCCCGAGGCTCTTGAAGGCAAACCTGAAGTACATGATGTGGCCCATGGCCACGAAGGAGACGGAGAGAATGACGAGAAGGCCAAAGGCCTCAGGGTTGGGCGCCAGAATCACCATGATAAAGTGCAACAGGTCCAGGAGGTAGTTCATGGAGTTCTGGACACCATTAATCACCCCCCTCTCCGACTCGATCACATTCTCTTGGATGAGCTGGGTCACGGTTAAGTCAAAGGACCATAGACCTGCAGAGGGGAAAACAGCAGCACAGCAGTCATTTAGAATGGCATTTTTACGACCACATAAAAATGATATAGGAACAGGAAATCACCGCTACGACTGTAATTATCAGCTGATATTGGAATCAAAGGTTGACAATATTGCTCTGTGGAGACATTAACACCGGATCTGGAGCCGACTTCCCTCCAAGTGGTGCCTGCCTTTTATACAACAAAGTTCATACGCCAACTGTTAACACATGACATAGCAGCACTCATCAAGCACTTTTCCCAGTGTGGACTTTTGAGTTACTCACCAATTCTAGCAGCAATAACCCCTGCAAACAGCAGGCTGACTGACAGGTAGGACTGCAGAGGCGGCAGTTCTTCAGCGGGCAGTGCAGTCGAACCGTTGACCAGCAGACCATCGATGTTCAGCATGTTAGCCGGATGGTCGGCCTCTGGTAAGTTGCCGCTGTCTCCGATCAGGTGGCTGTAGATGTCCTGGAAGGGCGAAATGCTGAGGTCGAAGGGGCTGCCCGGTGCGAAGACGGACGCCACGCACAGAACTAGGCAGGAGAGTTGCACCACACCCGAGATGAAGCCTGTGCGGATTAGGCCACACTTCTTGCGAACCCAGGTGAAGGCCACCGTGCCACAGATGCCTGACACGGCTGAGGCACCCATCAGCAGGCTAAGCACAGAGCCGTTGAGGCCCTGGGTGTAGGCGTAGCCCGTGGTGATGCAGTCAAATCCCAGCACCGTCATGTAGAGGAAGGACAGCGACATGCCTGCGAAGAAGATGGACTGGTTGTAGTAGGCCACCCAGCCGTCGCGGATGGTGCGCAGGGGCTCTGTTATCTGGTAGCAGCAGCTCGTCTTCTTGGGAGAGTCGGCCTTGACGACAGCCATCTCGTTCATGAGCTGGGAGCCCTCTACTGTGCCCTTGCCGTTTTCTAGCTCTACAGACCACAGGAGGAAGAACAGACATACATGAGTGACTGTTTTGGGGCCACAAGACCGTACACAGATAGATCTCATAATTTAGTATTTCTCTAAGGGAGGGCCAGCCCAACTAACCACCTCAACAACAGATGCATATTTGACAAAAATGGTCTTACAACACTTATGTTCATTGACATTAAGACATGTCTGTTAGTGATGTTCATTGAGGGCCAGAACATACCTTTCGGGAAGTTAAGTTGTTTCAGTTCCTGGTCATCCTCTTTTTTGCCAGCCTTCAAGGCCAGTGCCGGGGTTTTCTGGTAGACCTTCCATAGCAGACCGTACTCAAGGCACATAGAGCACAGGTTCCAGCCCGCAATAAAGCCGCAACCAATGAAGTTTGAGCCAAAAGACATGATCTGACCCACCAGCATGGGCGCTAGGATGTTGGTCAGCTGGTCGATGATCCGCACTGTGGCGTTCATGTCTATTAAAGAAGAGCATAATTACATTATTGTCCACAGGAAACATAAATTAATATTTTACTTTACCCTGTCTAAGCTTGGGTGGTATACCGTATACCAGGGTATTTTTAAATATAGACGGTATGATTTTCAATACTGTAAAAAGTAATCATAACATTTTTGGGGGTTTGGGGCATCCCAAAGGTATGGTGCAGGAACAGTATCTGGATACCGCCCAACCCTAACCCTGTCTTAAGTTACACGTTCCCCTGAATTACAATATTTGCTGACAGGAGAAGTTCAAGGAGTCAAACATGGCTTCTAATTTGTATCGGCTTTCCTTACAACCTTATCTGAAAGGACTTGATTGGCAGATTTAAGTAGAGAAGCTGCTTTAAGTGACTGTGACATGATAGGACACAGTCTTATTTGATGGTTTTTCCACTAATTCATGTCAGGGATTTTTATAGGTTTCCTGAAGGTTATACACTTCAGGTTAATTGACTTCATTGGTGCAGACAAGCAACATGTAGCACACAGCTCTGGTCATTCATGAACTGTTAGTCTTTATGGCGTGTATGGCCACATTCCTTTGAGATTATCTGTGCGGAAGTGTTGCATTTTTACTGTAAAAAAAATCTGATTCATAGCTTTAGTGAACCAAGGTGAAATGGACAGTTCTAAAAGAAAAATGAGTGATTTAGCTGTGATTGGATTCAAAGGTCACGCCACTGCAAGACGATAAAGGTCCGTTCACATGAGCTCTATTGATTTGGGCCAGTTTCCCATGGAGACTCACCTGCCAGCTTGCTGCTGTCCTGTCCAGCCACAACCACCACCCAGTCTCTCTGGATGGTAATTGCCATGGCAGTACTGGCCAAATTAGCAATGTTGGCTATGGAGATGACCAGGATATAGCAGCATGTCTGAAAACCAAGAAAACTATACATTTTTGTTTGCTTTGCTAAAAACAAAACATAAAAACATTTTTAACGTGTACAAATTTACTTTATACAATGAAAATGTTGGCCTCGACATATCATTTAATCTAGAAACCGCATACAACCATAATCCAGCGTGAGACTGAAATAAACAGGCCTGCTGTTTTTTTTTTTTTTTTTTTTTGTGTACATTATAATTGCAGCTGTTCTGACCAGGGGAATAGAGATGGACTGGCTCAACTGGCCAGGCAGCATTTCTCTCCCTCACATGACGGCCCTAGAATAACCTGCTGACTACACAGTCGTGAACAAGACACTCAATCTCCTGTTTCACCACCACCTCCAGAAAACTCACAGCCCCCACTCCCCCTTAAAATCCAAAGGCCCCTTCACAAATGCACGATTTGTCCCACAATACACTGACTACACCACGTGATAGACACTTTGTTCATGATCCTGATAGTGTAGCAGCCAGCAGATTGTAACATTCGCTATTGCAACAGTCTTCTTCTATCGACCATAAAAACAAGGCACAGTTTTTCTTCTGTGGGACAAAGTCTTGCTGTAGAATGTAAATGAAATCCGCTCATTTGGGTCTACATATTTCACCAAAAGAAAGAGCCTCTACAAGAAGCCAAACATGTTTCCCGGCAAATCCTTCCGTAATCTTAATAATCAAAAGATTTTTCCTTGATTTGATTTAGCAACTCGTGCAGGACACTAGCCTGCCTGTGTGGGTGGGTGGGTGGGGGGGGGGGGGGGGGGGGGGGGGGGGGGGACTATGGATCGGTCTCTATAGTTATCAACGGATATTCCTAACTTTGAACAAGCATATCTCCTGTCCCGTTTGAGCTACAGTCATGACATTCTGTGCATATATGCATCTCCTAATGAGCAACACATTTCCCATAAGGACCTATAAGCTGAGCCCATTACATTTCCCGCAAATGGAGTATTTTTGTCCCCCACCAAACTTTGAACAACTTCTGAAAAGTCTGCGTGCGTATTATTTTTTAAAATTGAGATTTACAAATTTGGCGCATGACATACGTACGGATGTTTCCCGTTATAAATCAGACAGGTCGTAAAACGGTGTGCGAATGAATGCTACAGCCCACACTTCTATGCAAAAGACAAATTGTTGTTACATTTTTTATTTATCAATAGATTAGTGGGTTTCTTTGCTCTGCCTTGGTGTAGGCTCTGAGATTAAACAGTACAATGATGTCGCGCTCCTAATGCTCACCAACACTGTAGCCTACCTAAACTGTCAAATATTTTATATAAGCTACTGGTCTATTTACTCTGTTGGCAGAAAGTACCATTTTTTTTTTTTAAATAAAAGGACTGTCAGTTTCTATAGAAGAAAACAATTTGTACATACATGCATCTCCTCATGAGAAACAAGTCTCCCATAAGGTTCTTTAAGCTCTGCCCATTTACAAAAAGGTGAACATTTTTAAAGGGTGTGTAGACTATATATATAGGCACTGTAATTCCATACAGATACAGTTGACAATTAAAATAAAACTATTTTGGTATTTATTTCATTAGTCCATTGTTGATAGAGTCCCAAAATGCTTTGCATGTCAGCAATCAAGTTTTCAAGAGATATAACTTATACAGAAATACAGCCAGTCTGATGTTGACCATGTTTTTTTCCCCTCTTTCGCATTAATCCACGTAACGTAAATTTGAATAATATGACTAATTGGCCCAAGGAGGGGGCGCTGCATTATTCATGGGGGACGACATGTTTACTGTTACCTTGTTCAATGTGTAGGCTAGGCTACTGTCCAGAAACTAAAATGATATGTAAAGGTTGTTGAAATGACACACTGGATTTCACATCATAGTAGACTTAGGATAAAACGTTATACTTGTCAAACGGGTAAATGCTTTCGCTGCAAATGACCACTTAATGATCATGACCGTATGAAAAGTCTAGGAAATGCCATCTTACCAAAATCCATCCATTGTATAACTCTGCAATCTGTTCTTTGAACTGGAAAACCACCATCAAGAGGATCCCACATAGTATGACAGAAAAATTCTGGACAACCAGCGAAGTCTGGGCCACTATAAATGAGAGGATAAGCATTAGAGACATAGGGTTTGGTGGTCACAAACAGTTTATTTATGTCTGAGTAAATCACTCAATTGGAGATTTCCCTCAAGACACAATGAGTTCTTCGAATGGTCTCGAATAGAGAATGATGCCAATTGCCATCTAAATGAACACATTCCCCCAAAATTCGAATCCCAAACATTGAAAATGAATGATCAAGTAATGTTTTGACTATGTATATTGTTCATTCCTGTTCAATGTATTCAGTTCTGTTCAGAAACACTAACTTTAGACTTGGTCTAATTATGGTTGCATACCTTTGAGTCTTGGGTTTTTGTCCACCCAGTCACCGATAATGGCTCCAAGGAGCAGCACTGACCCTGCCACCACCAGTCCGTACACAGCCGTGAGCAGGAGGCTGTTGCCATACAGCCCCACCAGAAATACGGCTACAGCGAAGTTCCACATACGATCGCCCTACAAAGACATGCATGTTAACTTTTGTTGTTTCAGCCAGCTGTTAAAATGCACTGCACACTAGGCTATAGCCGATGAATGATGCTTGCAGAAACATGATCCTTGTCTACTACTAAGCAGGGCCGACCCCAGAATGAATCAGTTGGATGGACATTTGATTTCAGTAGGGGGCGCATTTAAAACATTTATTTGTATTTTTATAGTAAATACATGTAATTTAATTGTAAAACGATATTACATTTTAAATGTGGCAAGAACACTTTTTTTTAAATGACTTCATAATTTCACAATCAGAGTTTGTATTGACAGGTGTAGCCTATTGAATATCATTGTAGAATAGGCCTATGCATAAAATGAATCCTCCAATTGCAACGTCTGCCTATGCCCACACATATTATCTCAAGAAAATGTTTATATTTTTAATACCCTCAAACACCAAGTTAGGCATAGCCTACCTAACTTTAAAATAGGCCGTCATCAGTCATCACTGTCAATTGCGAAGGGTAATTCTTCACGTTTTACCGGTGAAATGTCCAAACTGCATGCCAATCACTTGATCTCAATCAGTTTCATGGGAATATGCATTTAGATCTTCTTGAATGACTGTTTTGTGAGCGAATGAAAGCAGATGGTGTTAACAAAATGTTAGCCTCTCTTGTAGGCCTTCCTCTGTATCTGCTAAAGCCACTTTCTGTCACTCTAAATGTCAAGATTCTACCGCTAACCCTAGGAAACTCTTTTCCAACTTCTCCTCCCTCCTTAATCCTCCACCCCTCCCCCTCATTCCTTCCTCTCTGCGGACAACTTTATCAACCACTTTGAAAAGTAGGTTGACGACATCCAGTCCTCATTCACTCAGCCTATTGTTTCCACTGGTCCTACTGGCACAGAACTATCGCACGCCTTGACCGCTTAAAAAACGACAGACTGGTATCCCTTCTTTCTTTTCTTTCCAAAACACTTGAGTGTGCTGTCTCTGATCAACTCTCTCGCTATCTCTCTCTCTCAGAACAATCTTCTTGACCCTAACCAGTTAGGCTTCGAGGCGGGTCACTCAGCCGAGACTGCTCTTCTCTGTGTCGCAGAGGCTCTCCGCACTGCCAAAGCTGACTCTCACTCCTCTGTTCTCATCCTCCTAGATCTAGCCGCTGCCTTCGACACTGTGAACCATTAGTTCCTCCTCTCCACTCTCTCAGGGCTGGGCGTCCCAGGCTCTGCACACTCTTGGATTGCATCCTACTTGGCAGGCCAGTCCTACCAGGTGACGTGTAGAGGATCTGTTTCTGTACTAGGCTTGGGCAGTATGCTGTACACTGGAGTATTTGTAAATAGCCACGGGATGGTTTTTCAATACCTGCAGATCGCATTCTTCATTTCACCTGTCACATTATTTTACATTATGAAGCTTACTGTAGTTCCCCAGAACAGTTGAGCCAGTCACGTGTTTGCACAGCGGGAGAAAGAAGGCAGCAGGTGAGTCCAGCGGTGTATTGACAGGGGTTGCGTTTTATAAGGAAAGTCAACAGTGTTATTTATCCTTCAATGGAGTGACGTGCAAGGACGTGCAACTATAGATTTCCTTTCACCGAAAATACATTGGTGCAACGCATTCGTCAGAAAATAGCTTCATTTTCTGAAGTGCAACGCTATTTGGATGGCAGCCACAGGTAAATTAGTTTACAAAGAATAAGCAAGGTTTTTTTTGCAAAAAAAAATTAATGGCCATCATATTTCTAATGTTCATCATAGAAAGAATGTAGCCAGCTACATTTCCTAATGTTTTGCAGAAGGTTAATCTTGCATTTTATTGGAGAAAAGTTGTCTGGCTACAATGCTTGTTTGTTAATTCTCATCCAAGTGGAGAAGTGCAACTGAAGCACAAAATGAGTCGGATGCCAAAATTACAATAGGAAGCATTTTACATCTACATTTACAAAACGCAGCAAGCTATTTCTTATGTGTTTTATCTTTTTTCCTCCTTGAAAAACGTAGAATTCTTCGTTAACCCGATTTGTAAATTTAACTTCCTAGTTAATCTAAGTAAGTATCTGAATTAATAAATTGACAGGGCATCATGTTGTGTTATCTTTCTGCCGTGTTTAAAAAGTCAAAGCCCTTTGGATTAGTTATTTGTACAGCTGCCACTCTCTTGATTTCCTTGGGTTTTTTCTCTGTTCTCGGCCTGTCTTCTCCTCCTCCCTGTTCTCCAAGCAGAGCAGGCAGGCCATTGCCCTAGTGACTCCAGCTCCACACAGACACAGCGTGTAGCCTACACATGCTGCTCCCGAGCCAGGCCTGTTCTTCCTTCAGACAAGCATGTGTCAATACTTTGATCATTTACACAATGTCTATCATTCGCATTTGCTTGGAAATGTCCAAACTCACCAAAAATGACATTTGGCTGTATAAATGTATAACTTTATGAGCTGGATTGCCTGTCTCTGCAATTTGTTAATTTTTGTTTGCGCTTGTTAGCATATTTCGCTAGCAGCCTCCATGGAAATGTGTCTTACTTGTGCTAATTTTGTAAGCATTTTGGCAATAGATGCCCAATGGGCTTTTTTTGGCGCCCCATTGTCTACTAAGCCGGTAATAACCTATATCCCGGTATGAGAGAAGGAAGGTATGACAATATGAAAATCTAGATACCGCCCAACCCTAGTCTGCATCACGTGGTCTCACTACTGGTGTCCCCCTGGGCACGGTTCTAGGCCCTCTCCTCTTCCCCTATACACCAAGTCACTCGGCTCCATCATATCCTCACATTGTCTCTGCTATCATTGCTATGCGGATGGCATTCAATTACTTTTCTCCTTCGCCCCCTTCCGACACCCAGGTAGCGACACGCATCTCTGCGTGCCTGGCAGATATCTCAGCTTGGATGTCGGCCCACCACCTCCAGCTCAACCTCGACAAGGGAAAGGCCTGCCCGCTCCAAGAACAATCCATCAACTCGACAGTGTCCCCTCCCAGAGCGCAAAGAACCTTGGCGTGACCCTGGACAACACCCTGTCATTCTCTGCAAACATCAAAGCAGTGACTCACTCCTGCAGGTCCATGCTCTACAACATCAGTAGAGTACAACCCTACCTCACACAGAAAGAGGCACAGATCCTAATCCAGACACTTGTCATCTCCCGTCTGGACTAGTGCACCTCGCCTGTGGCTGGGCTCCCTCTGCTTGTGCCATCAAACACCTGCAATTTATCAGAACGCTGCAGCCCGCCTGGTGTTCAACCTTCCCAAGTTCTCCCATGTCACCCCGCTCCTCCGCACACTCCAATGGCTTCCAGTCGAAGCTCGCATCCACTACAAGACCATGGTACTTGTCTACCGAGCAGCAAGAGCAACTGCTATGCTCAAACCCTACACCCCAACCTGAGTACTCAGTTCTGCCACTTCAGGTCTCTTGGCCCTCTCATCCCTACAGGAGGGAAGCTCCTGCTCAGCCCAGTCAAAGCTCTTCTCTGTCCTGGCACCCCAATGGTGGAACCAGCTTCCCCCTAAAGCTAGGCCCATCTTCTGAACCCATCTGAAACCCTACCTCTTCAATGAGTACATTAAATAATCCCACAGCACCCCCACCTCGCACCTCCCACCCCCTTTTGTGAACTATCACGTGCACTTGACTCTTTTCCCCCCTACTAGCACTGAATTTGTTGATAGCTACTTTATTGAGGAAAAATGTACTTCCTTTGACTGAGATATATGGTAGTCCCACGTAGCTATCTTAAGATAAATGCACTCTAAGAACTCTAAGTCGTTCTGGATAAGAGGGTCTGCTAAATGACTAAAATGTCAAATGTAGGATTATTTTGTTTCTATCAAAGCATATATTTAATGCCTAGTGAGGCGCGCTGATGAGTTTTGGTCGAATGAGGGGGAAAAAATGTACTATTCAGCTTCGGATAAGAAATGACAAGGGATGTGTCTTTGGTTGTAACATATTGGCCTACTAGGTTACAGTATATGCTATTATATTTAGTTCTGTTATGTAAAATACTAATTCATCATGTGATCTTGCGAGACATTGACTCAGCTTTGATCTAGCTTTACTAAGCACACACCAATGTGAGAAGTAAAAGTCTTCCATTTGTAATAATAATAATAATAATAATAATATGTGATGAGTTGGACTACTACTTATTTTAAGCAATTTGAGTGTGTGTCAAATCATGGTGCTGAAAGGACAGCACCATAACCAAGTGGTCCCATATCCTTTTGGGTCCCACTGCGCAAGAGTGGGTCCGTGGAGTTTTATGAACATCAAGGCAGGCGCTGTGAATTTGGATCCTAGATTTCGTCGGTGGATCAGTAGGTCTGCATATGCATTAGAGGTGGTACGTTTCTGTAAACTCTGCACACAGACAGCAGGGCGAGTTCAAGTGCGTCATACACGAGCCCAAACTGTTTTGAGGACAGACGGTTTAGCAACCCCTGGTAGTTTTTTTTTGTCTGTGGCTGTTTTTGTTACAGCTCGAAGTGGTCAAGTTTTCGTGGAATTATTTTGGTAATTATACTGAACAGAACATGTAAAGTGTTGGTCCCATGTTTCATGAGCTGAAATAAAAGATCCCATAATTTTCCATACACAAAAAAAAATGTATTTCTCTCAAATGTTGAGCACAAATTTGTTTACATCCCTGTTAGTGAACATTTCTCATTTGCCAAGATAATCCATCCACCTGACAGGTGTGGCATATCAAGAAACTGATTAAACAGCATGATCATTACACTGGTGCACCTTAAAAGGACACTAAAATGTGCAGTTTTGTTACACAACACAATGCCACAGATGTCCCAAGTTGAGGGAGCGTGCAATTGGCATGCTGACTACAGGAATGTCCACCAGAGCTACTGCCAGAGAAATTTACGTTAATTTCTCTACCATATGCCGCCTCCAACATCGTTTTAGAGAATTTAGTAGTACGTCCAACCGGCCTCGACCACAAACCACATGTAACCACGTCAGCTTAGGACCTCCACATCTGGCTTCTTCACCTGCGGGATCGCTTGAGATCAACCACCTAGACACCCGATGAAACTGAGGAGTATTTCTGTCTGTAATAAAGCCCTTTTGTGGGGGAAAAACACATTCTGAATGTCTGGGCCTGGCTCCCGAGTCATATGAAATCCATAGAATAGGGCCTAATGAATTTATTTCAATTGCCTGATTTCATTATATGAACTATAACTCAGTAACATAATTTTAATTGTTGCGTTTATATTTTTGTTCAGTGTAAATGTAATTTATTTAGAATGTATCTGAATTAATTCTCCAGAAATATTTTTTACCAGCTCCGTGTATTCTTTTTTTAAATAAAAATTGAGGGAACACCGGCTGCCATGCTCCCTGCGCAAAGGCAGCATTACATCCCTGTTCAATTCGTAAGTGGCTGAAACTGTCACCGAAGAAAGCATCCGAGCGAGTGAAACAGCTCCCCTCTGTGTAACCTATGTGTAGCCAATGTATCTGATGCTGTCTGGACAAAAATAAGTATGACATGCTGTTCTCAGAGCATTTCGTATGATTTTGTACGTAAATCCAAGACACTCCATTTAGTAAGATATGTTACGTTTCGTATGGGATGTATTTACATGTACTATGTTGTGTCTAGTCTATCAGACCAGGCTGGGGTTACACATACTGAGACAGATGAGCCCTGTTTCGCTCGCTCAGATGCGTCTTTGTGTCGGCGCGCATCTTCTCAAATAAATTATGAATATTTCATTTTTTATCTAGATGGACAAGGAGGTACGGTAGGGCCCCCTAAGCTCATGCCGACCTTGCTACTGAGCATAAAGTGATCATACCCTTTATAAATTAATAACGGTCTACTGCCAAGGACTGTTACACAAAATAAACATTACCTAAACAAACGCATGCACCTTATTTACAAATACCATAACAGAATAACTATTGTATACATTGAATATTACACACTATATCGAACCATCCATGGGTCCACCGATCAACCATTTTTTTATCAACAATTTTTGGCAAACCAGACTAAGCGCGCGCAAGATGCGCTCCACTGGATGGGAAATAGCCTATAGCGCCTTCAATTGTGTACCTATTCTTAAACATAAATAGGCTAAAACATTTTGTCAAATGGCCCTCCACCATGAGCAATAAGGTGATGGCCTACCTACTCCTTATTTTACTTTAAATGGTTTCTCTTGGCTTCGTTTCACTTACCCATGTCGAGAGGCCATGTCCCAGGTAAATAAGGAACTTTGGTGATGTGAAGAACTCTTGGACCGATTCTGCAAGGAAAAGGATGTTTACGATTCGTTGTTATTGATATCATATCATATATCATATACCTGTGTGGTCAATAGATCGGCAGCCATAATTTATTGATCAAATATGCAATTTAAATGAGTCCTTGTAAAATAACTGAAAACGTAAAATTGACCTACCACAGCAACGTTTCTTAGATCCAGCGTTATCCATTGTAATACTTTCCGGAAATAACTAACGTTTGCCCAATATTTATTTATCTTCGTAAAGCAAGGCTATCGATGGGAGACACTGTGCATTAAAATGTCGGTAAACGCACGCCAAAGCTCCCCTTTCTCCTTTCCAAACTTAGCTATCACTGTAGCTGAAGTTGGAAACAAATATCTTAGCCGAAAATCCTTTTTTAGTTCAAATGCAAAACAATAAAATCTCCCGAACAGCTCCAGCAACCTTCTCTCGTCTTTTCTGCACTGCCAACAGCGTTTATGTCACTGGTCAATATACAGTAGCCCGAAGGAATACGTCACAGTCACATGACTCGAGCCTCACAGCCTATACAGATGCATTCAAAACAAACAAAACAAAGTTCTTGTGGCGAACTATTATTTACGATGCATTGTTGCAATAGATCTGACATTATCCATGGTTTTGGTGGTTGTTAGAATGTTATTCATTCTATAATAACTGCTTATATCGGGAGGGAGGGGGGGATAGGGGGGTAGTTAGTAACTATGTTCAGTACCAGTCAAAAGTATGGACACACCTACTCATATATATATATATATATATATATATATATATATGTGTGTGTGTGTGTATATATATACCACAGGAGGTTGGTGGCACGTTTATTGGGGAGGACTGGCTGTTGGTAATGAGTGGATACGTGGAAGTTTGGCAAATACATGAAACACATGGTGTCCATGAGTTTGATGCCATTCCATTTACTCAATTCCAGCCATAATTATGAGACGTCCTCCCCACAGCAGCCTCCACTGATAAATATATATATACATACACAGTACCAGTCAAAGGTTTGGACACAGCTACTCATTTAATTAGGTTTTTTTCTTTATTTGTACTATTTTCTACATTGTAGAATAATAGTGAAGACATTAAAACTCTGAAATAATACATATGGAATCATGCAGTAACCAAAAACGTGATAAACAAATCAAAATACATTTCAAAGTAGCCCCCCATTGTCTTGATGACAGCTTTTGCAATCTCTCAACCAGCTTCAGGATAAATGTTTTTCCAACAGTCTTGAAGGAGCTCCCACATATGCTGAGCAATTGTTGGCTGCTTTTCCTTCCCTCTGCGGTCCAACTCATCCTAAACCATCTCAATTGGGTTGAGGTCGGGGGATTGTGGATGCCAGGTCATCTGATGCAGCACCATCACTCTCCTTCTTGGGTCATTGTCCTGTTTAAAAACAATTAATAGTCCCACTAAATGCAAACCAGATGGGATGGCGTATTGCTGCAGGATGCTGTGGTAGCCATGCTGGTTAAGTGTGCCATGAATTCTAAATAAATCACTGACAGTGTCACCAGCAAAGCACCACCACTACATCACACCTCCTCCTCCATGCTTCACGGTGGGAACCACACATGCGGAGATCATCTGTTCACCTACTCTGCATCTCACAAAGACACAGCAGTTGGAACCAAACATCTAAAATTTGGACTCGTCACACGAAAGGACAGATTTCCACTGGTCTAATGTCTAATTGCTTGTGTTTCTTGGCCCAAACAAGTATTTTATTCTTATTGATGTCATTTAGTAGTGGTTTCTTTGTAGCAATTCGATCATGAAGGCCTGATTCATGCAGTCTCCTCTAAACAGTTGATGTTGAGATGTGTCTGTTACTTGAACTCTGTTAAGCATTTATTTAGGCTACAATCTGAGGTGCAGTTAACTCTAATGAACTTGTCTTCTGCAGCAGAGGTAACTCTGGGTCTTCCTTTCCTGTGGCAGTCCTCATGAGAGCCAGTTTCATCATAGAGCTTTATGATTGTTGCGACTGCACTTAACATTTTCCAAATTGACTGACCTTTGTGTCTTAAAGTAATGATGGACTGTTGTTTCTCTTATTTGAGCAGTTCTTGCCATATTATGGACCTAGTCTTTTACCAAATAGGGCTATCTTCTGTATACTACCCCTACCTTGTCCCAATACAACTGATTGGCTCAAACGCATTAAGAAGGACATAAATTCCACAAATTAACTTTTAACAAGGCACACCTGTTAATTGAAATGCATTCCAGGTTGGAAAAGCATTCCTCATGAAGCTGGTTGAGAGAAAGTGTGCAAAGCTGTCATCAAGGCAAAGGGTGCTTACTTTGAAGAATTCTCAAATATGATTATTATTAGTTTATTTGTTTAAAACTTTTTTGGTTACTACATGATTCCATGTGTGTTATTTCATAGTTTTGATTTTTTTCCCCTTTTATTCTACTATGTAGAAAAAAATATAAAAAAATAAAGGAAAACCCTTGAATGAGTGTCCAAACCCTTGACTGGTACTGTATGTAATGTTTTTTTTTTTTATTGCAGTGGCAAGTGTTACTGATGTGGACTACCCCTATCAGACAGTTCAAAATAACAAAAGTTTATTACATAAACAGGGGGCAGGCAAGGCAAATGACAGGTCAAGGGCAGGCAGAGGTCAGTAATCCAGGGCAGAGTCCGTAAAGTAGAGAACGGCAAGCAGGCTCAGGATCAGGGCAGTAAAGAGGAGACCGAGGTTTAATTATTGATACATGAAATGTGGGATGTATATGGAGGGTGCAGGACAGCAGAGGGGCTAAAGATCATGGAGATGGGGAAAGGGCCGATAAAACAGGGGGAAAGTTTGCAGGACTCTACCCAGAGGAGCAGATCCAGAGTGGACAGCCATACCCTCTGCCCAAGACGAAAGCGGGGAGCCGGGGTTCGGTGGCGGTCTGCTTGTCGAGGAAACCTGGAGGTGGTCTTGAGAAGAGTGGACCGAGCTCTCTTTCAGGTACGCTGACAGTGGCGGATGAAAATCTGGGCCGAGGGTATGTTGACCTCTTCCTCTTGCTCCAGGAAGAGCGGGGGCAGATAACTCACGGAGCACTCGAAGGGCAAGAGCCCAGTGGCCAAGCAGGGAAGGGTGTTCCGGACATACTCCACCCATACGAGTTGCTGGCTCCAGGTGGTGGGGTTGGCTGACACAAAGCACCAAAGCGTCGTCTCCAGGTCCTGATTGGCATGCTCCGACTGGCCATTGGATTGAGGATGAAACCCAGAGGACAGGCTGGCCAATGACCCAATGAGTGTGCAGAACGCCTTCCAGAACTGGGACGAGAACTGAGGACCACGATCAGAGACCATGTCCACCAGATGTCCATGGATCCAGAAGACGTGCTGCACCATCAGTTAGGCAGTCTCCTTGGCAGAAGGTAGTTTGGGGAGGGGATTGAAATGGGCGGTTTGGAAAACCTGTCCACCACCTTGAGGATAGTGGTGTTGCCATCAGACGAAGGGAGACCAGTGATGAAGTCCAGGGATATATGTGACCAGGGATGGTGAGGGACAGGAAGAGGTTGAATGAGGCCAGCCAGAGCTTGAAGAGGATTCTTGTTCTGAGTACTGACAGTTGTTGCAGCGATGAACGCATCAGGGACCACCGTGGGGCACCAGAAGTGTTGTAGCACAATGGCCAGGGTCCGATGGGAGCCAGGGTGGCAGGTAAGCCTGGAGGAATGAGCCCATTCCAGGACCGGGGAGCGGGCAGCCAGGCACGAGGTAGGATGGATGGTCTCAGGGTACAAGGGTGTAGAGGCGGGGCTAAAACGACGTGAAAGCGCATCCGGCTTAACATTCTTAGACCCCGGGCGGTAGGAGATGGGGAAGTTGAACCAGGTAAACAACAGGGCCCATTGAACTTGTCTGGAGTTGAGACGCTTGGCGGTGTGAAGATATTCCAGGTTCTTGTGGTCCGTCCACACTATGAATGGAAGTTCCACCCCCTCTAACCATTGTCTCCACTCCTCCAATGGTATCTTCACTGCGAGTAGTTCTCGATTCCCCACATCATAATTCCTCTTCGTGGCGTTAAGACGATGGGAGAAAGGTGCTTAAGGTCCAGGACAGAACGCTGGGACAGCATGGCCCCCATTCCGACATCCACCATGTCTACCTCCACAACGAACTGACGGGATGGATCCGGATGGAACAAAATGGGAGCTGTGGTGAAGCGGTGCTTAAGGTCCAGGAATGCTCAGTCAGCAGCTGGGGACCACGTGAACGGGAGCTTGGGAGAGGTGAGTGCTGACTGGGGGGGAAGCCAAGGTGCTGTAACCCCGGATAAAACGGCAATAGAAATGGGCAAATCCTAAGAAGCGTTGCAGCTGCACTCTGGACGTGGGTTGGGGCCAATCCACCACCGCTCTCACCTTTCCGGGATCCATCGGCACATTCCCAGCAGCGATGATGTATCCAAGGAAGGAGATGGTGGAGCGATGGAATTCGCATTTTTCGGCTTTGACAAAAAGCTGGTTCTCCAGGAGATGCTGGAGGACCTGTCGGACGTGGAGAATGTGTTCTTGAGCCGAACGGGAAAAGACAATGATGTCGTGAAGGTAGACGAACATGAGCCAGTTCAACATGTTGCAGAGAATGTCAACCAAGGTCTGGAACACAGCAGGAGCATTGGTCAGACTGAATGGCATCACCAGGTACTCATAGTGTCCACTAGCAGTGTGGAAGGCTGTCTTCCACTCACCATCTTCCCGTATCCGAACCAGATGGTAGGCGTTCCTCAGGTCCAACTTAGAGAAGATAGTGGCCCCCTGGAGCGGCTCGAAAGCCGAGGCGTTGAGTGGTAGCGGGTAGCGGTTCTTAACCGTGATGTCATTGAGGCCTCCGGTAATCGATGCAGGGTTTTGTCCTTTTTCCTCCACAAAGAAGGACCCTGCGCCGGCGGGGGAGGCAGAAGGACGGATACCCCCTGCAGCCAGAGAGTCCTCGATGTACGTCTCCATAGCCTTGGTCTCCGGACCCGACAGTGAATACAGAAGGTTGATCCCGCAGTCATAGGGTCAATGCGGAGGAAGCGAAGTGGTCTGGTTCATGCTGAAAACCACCCGGAGGTCCGGATACTCAGCGGGAATGACGGAGAGGTCCGAGGCTTCTTCTGAGCCCACAGGAAGACGTCCCGGGGCAGGACGCGCCAACTTCAGGCAATGGGCGTGGCAGAACGGGCTCCAGCCCATGATAGTCCAGTTGTTAAGGGGATTGTGGCGCTGGAGCCAAGAAAACCCCAATACCACAAGAACCTGAAGAGACTTGATGAACATAAACTGTATAGACTCACTGTGGTTCCAGGACACACACAGGTGGATAGGAGTAGTATTGTGGGTGATCCTGTATATAGAGTGTCCATCCAGTGCTCGAATGTCCATGGTAATGGAGAGGGGCTAAGTGGGGATGCCCCGCTCAGACACCAGGGTGGCGTCCATGAAACTCGCGTCAGCCCCAGAGTCAATGAGAACCAGGAGAGATTTGGCCCACCTGAGTACATGTACCTACTGATGAGCCTGGTCTTTTAATGGACAGGTAGACACATAATGACCGGCAGTTCTGCAATACAGACAACTCTGAGTGTTACGTCTGCGTAAGCGTTCAGCTAGAGACAGCCTAGCTCTGCCGAGTTGTATCGGCTCCGGAAAAGGTGAGCCGATACAACTCGGCAGACCTCGGAGACTCTTGGGGGAACTCGGGTGAGCTCGGATTGTCTTGGGACGTAGACACCGGGGACTTCAGGGGTTCCTCGGAGGCAAGGTGGAATCCTTTGCTGAGAGATTAGGACCGGAATCAGATCTCCTCTCCCTCCTACGTTCCCATAGCCGCCCATCGATCCGGATGGTCAAGGTGAAGAGCGAGTCGAGATCTGCGAGTCGAGATCCGTAGGTAGCTCCCGGGCTGTGAGTTTGTCCTTAACCTCCTCCGATAACCCATTAAGGAGCAGGGATTCTCGGCAGCCAACGTGCGGAAATCAACCGCATAGTCCGCACACTGCAGGATCTTGGTGACGATGGAGTAACTTCCGGGCAGCCTTTCTCCCGAACAATGGAGAATCTAGAACCTTTTTTACCTCAGCCATGAGCTCCTCCAAGCTGAAACACACGGCAGATTGTTGTTCCCACACTGCCGTAACCCAGGCGGGAGCCCTCCCGGACGTTAGCGGTATGACATATGCTATCGTCGAGCGGCCCGAGGGGAAGGACGAGGGTTTCAGCTCGAAGATAAGGGAACACTGGGAGAGAAACGCCCGACAGGTTCCTGACCCTCCAGCGAAGCGTTCTGGAGGTAAACGGGGTTCTCGGGAAGCCGGGTGGCTTGGAGAGACGCACTGCTGACAGCGGTGTTACTGAGGGGCTTGGAGGTTACTGTTGTGGCCGGCTTCCTCACAGATAATCTGTGGAATTGCTCCAGCAATGCATTCATGGCACAGTCATGGCATTCTGCCAAGGTCTAGAATCCTTCCTTAAGACCTCAAAGTAACTCAAAGTAACTCCTCGTGTCTCCCAATGGTGGCTCCTTGGGAGGAGACAGCATTGTGGAACTGGTCCGAGTCTGCTGGGTCAGTCATGGCCCGTTCGTACTGTCAGACCTCAGGATAAGACCCAGATGCAGACAGTTCGAAAACAGGGGGCAGGCAAACGACAAGTCAAGGGCAGGCAGAAGTCAGTAATCCAGAGCAGAGTCCGTAAGGTACAGAACGGCAGGCAGGCTCAGGGTCAGCACAGGTAGGGGTCAGTAATCCAGGGCAGTGTCAAGAGGTTCAGAATGGGTCAGGGCTGGCAGAATGGTCAAAAACTGGGAGAACTAGAAAACAAGAACTAACGAGAACCAGGAGTACGGAAAAAATGCTGGTACACTTGACGAGACAAGGAGAACTGGCAACAGACAAACAGAAAACACAGGTATAAATGCACATGGGATAATGGGGAAAATGGGGGACACCTGGAGGGGGGTGGAGACAAGCACAAGACAGGTGAAACAGATCAGGGTGTGACAACCCCAGATAAATTAATCAAGTTAAATGTGTTTACCTGTCAGGAAGTAAACAGACAAAAAGACGATGAAAAATCAGTTGCTTGTGGTATGATTGCATCCTCATGACATTAGCCTACAGTGACAGTCGTCATGTTGTGTAGCATGTGTAAGTAGTCTATATGGAGTGTTAAAAACAGCCCTGCATGTTTCTGTTCTATGGTCAGTATGTAAAAGCAGCAATAGTGGCCTAGACAGAACCCACATTCTCTCCAA
This sequence comes from Oncorhynchus clarkii lewisi, assembly GCF_045791955.1. Lineage (NCBI taxonomy): Eukaryota > Metazoa > Chordata > Actinopteri > Salmoniformes > Salmonidae > Oncorhynchus > Oncorhynchus clarkii. Next base: position 50,316,570 of record NC_092149.1, on the reverse strand, counting down.
GAACACTATCACATTTTGTCCAGGCAATCTCATTGTCATAAACTGATGATTTTAGTCAAGATGCCATATTCTGTGGGGTTATTCTGCAGGCTATGGTCATAAACTGATTATATTGTCAAGATTTCATGGAAACCACACTGCTGATAAGCACTAGAAAATCACAGGGATAGAGGGTGATCAATCCAGACCCTGTCATCTTTGAGAAGAGTTTAGAAATACTCTGAGTGGCAGATCTGGCATCCCACAGTCTTCTGTTTTATGATTGATTTCCTACTTGGAAAGAAGTGGAGGGCTCTCAACCAACATGTTGAGGTACAACCCAAAACATTTTTATTTCAATGATTTACTATATGGAAAAGGATTCAGCTCTGGGTGGCTTATCTCCACCTTAAAACTGAATCCATTTATAGTCTAGATGAATTGAAAAAAAATAAACATGCATTATATGTACTGTAAATTATTGATGAACTATTGTATGTGAAAATACTTCAAGAAGTTGAGTTTTGAGTTTTGGAAAATGTGGTTCTGGTCAGTATATACATACTCAGTATGCATAAATGTATACCTACTCAGGCTTTTTCTGTGACAATAGTTTATTGTACTGTATCTCTTTTTTGAACCTTTTTTAAAGTCTTTTACCTCGACCTGGGCAGGAGCTCACCGGAGCTGAGTAATATAGAATATTAGCTCAAATGTATTTTGGGGCTCCTGCACTCAAATACAAACAGTACTTGCATTCAAAATGAGTACCGGCACCTATTTCAGTCCAAGTCAAGCACTGTGTATTTGTGACAACCATAAAAAACAATGTGTGGCTGTCACCCAATACTCTGTACCTTTTAGCCAACACTGGCTATAAGTATGATGTTAACTGCATTGTATACGGTCCAAAAGTCCATATGCTTTGTTCATAAAGTTCCACAAAATATTTTTGGATCACCCTACATCATTTGAATTTATGGGTTTTATGTCGCTGTGCCTGCATAGGAATACATAGTAATTTGTGACACATTTCTGGGTGGACTGTTTCGGCATTCAACAACGCTTCACTCTTACTTTCCCAAACTCTTGGCAAGACAGCAACAACGGAGTTGGCAAAAGCTATATTGTAATATCACCGACATACAATCTCCAAAAGTTCTGAATAATCCTATAGTTTGGTCAAGACGTCACAGACACCGATGTCTTGCTTCTGGACAAGCTAAACACCTTCACCCATTTTGGGGATAAATCAGTGCCACCGACGTGGCCCACTACCAAAGACTGTGAGCTCTCCTTTTCCGTGGCCGACGTGAGTAAGACGTTTAAGCAGGTTAACCCTCGCAAGGCTGCCGGCCCAGACAGCATCCCTAGCCAAGTCCTCAAAGCTTGCGCAGACCAGCTGGCTGGAGTGTTTACAGACATATTCAATCTTTCCCTATCCCAGTCTGCTGCCCCTACTTGCTTCAAGATATCCACCATTGTTCCTGTACCCAAGAAGCATTCAACACCATAGTACCCTCCAAGCACATCATTCATCTTGGGGCCCTGGGTCTGAACCCCGCCCTGTGCAACTGGGTCCTGGACTTCCTGACAGGCCACCCCCAGGTGGTGAAGGTAGGAAACAACTCCTTCACTTTGCTGATCCTCAACACTGGGGCCCCACAAGGGTGCGTGCTCAGCACCCTCCTGTACTCCCTGTTCACCCATGACTGTGTGGCCACGCACGCCTCCATCGACAAGACCACAGTGGAGCAGGTGGAAAGCTAAGTTCCTCGGCATACACATCACTGACGATCTGAAATGGTCCACCCACACAGACCGTATGGTAAAGAAGGTGCAACAGCACCTCTTCAACCTCAGGAGGCCGAAGAAATTTGTCTTGGCACCTAAAACCCTCACAAACTTTAACAGATGCACAATTGAGAGCATCCTGTCGGGCTGTATCACCACCTGGTACGGCAACTGTACCGCCTGCAACCGCAGGGCTCTTCAGAGGGTGGTGCTGTCTGCCCAACGCATCACCGGGTACAAACCACCTGCCCTCCAGGACACCTACAGCACCCGATGTCACAGGAAGGCCAAAAAGATCATCAAGGACAACAACCACCCGAGCCACCACCTGTTCACCCCACTATCATCCAGAAGGCGAGGTCAGTACAGGTGCATCAAAGCTGGGACAAAGAAACTGGAAAACTATTTCCATCTCAAGGCCATCAGACTGTTCAATAGCCATCACTAGGCGGCTTCCACCCGGTTACGTAACCCTGCACCTTAGAGGATGCTGCCCTATGTACATAAACTTTAAATCACTCGCTACTTTAATAATGGAACACAAGTCACTTTAATAATGTTTACATATTTTTGCTGTACTCATCTAATATGTATATACTGTATTCTAGTATACTGTATTTTAGTCTATGCCACTTCGACATTGCTCATTGTAATATTTATATATTCCTTAATTACGTTATTTTACTTTTAGGTTTGTGTGTATTGTTGTGAATTGTTATATTTTACTGCACTGATGGAGCTATAAACACAAGCGTTTCGCTACACCCGCATAACATCTACTAAACATTTGTATGTGATCAATACCCTTTGATTTGATTTGATTTGTATTGTTGTTTTTGTGTGACAATGTATTGCCACAAAGATATTTGGAAAAATAGCTGCTGTTTTATTGTCCCTAATAAGATCCCGATATATTGTCAATGATAAAGACCTGAGTGGAAAATTTGCTGTGTGAGTTTTTATAGGAGGAGTTGAAGTGGTCGAAGGAATAAAGGACTATGCTATTGTTTGCGCTTCACATTGTTTATCCTCTTAGTGTTCCTGCCATAAATCAGCATATTTCTCTGTGCAAATGTTTCTAATCAGCGACCTACTTTCTGAAAACAGCCCATTTCTCCATGATGTTTTATTGTGTAACTCTAATAGTATTCTTTGTAATGAATAACATCATGATGTTGAAACTCAGCCTGTCATTGCTCCAATGGGAGACATTTTGATTGAGGGCCAAGACCTAGATTCTATGCAAATGCTGATCCGATGAATCTATTAAGGCAGTTCAGTCCTCTTATTTTCTTCAGTAGTTACAGTATACAACGAATCAAAACATTAGAGTCAGTTTATCAGTGATATCTTCCTTTCAACTTTCCTTAAAATGATGGCCTCCCTATCTCTTTTGCCATACTATGTACAATAACATACTTGGTTTTATCAAAATTAGTAGCATGAGTAACATAACATTGTTTTTTCAGAAAGCTTCAAGTTTTCAATAGAAGGTATTTATGGTCAAACACTTGGTTACATCTTCGACCACCAGTAACAAGTACGCTGCTTAGTCTCATTGTGTGGGGTATATAGGACTCCAACATCACACTGTGTTTACAAGCAATTACTTTTGTGCTGTGCGGTCACAGAAGGAATCCCTCACATAGATTGATCTATTCATGGTTAAGTCAGAGGGGGGAGAGATTTTACCTGGCCCTATTGAAGCGGTAAAAACATCTGACCTATCCTTATTAGTGGGCTGTTATTGTCAGCTGGCTGAGGTGTATATGATCAGTGGTCAGGCTTTTGCTGTGTCATTTTGTGGTCACATGACTTGGAGGTACGCCTCACTGAGATCTTCTCCCAGGCTAACAGTGGAACAACATCTCTGTTTACATCTAAATTCACACCCCTGGTAGGAACACAAAGAAACTATGACTTGCGAGTGTCTTCAATCGTTCTGCTTCACACTTCACAATCGACTCAGAGCAGGTTATTGTGACAAGTAAGAGTGTCCCTTATATTTGAAACATGTTTGCACAGTTTATTCAATTTTCCCTCCCTCTCTTCATGCCTGAATGTTTGTAGTTGGTGACCTGGGTACTGCATGTCTTACTCATTACAGCTCTCGCTGTATAATTCTATCCTTCCCTCTTTTTTGAGTTGCTGAAGTTACATCTTTACACACCTATTCCACCATTTATGTTGGTTGGGTGATCAGACAGCACTTGGAGTTAAACAGACAAGTCATCCTAACCTATAACAAAGGATATATCCAAGGAAATACAAAAACAAACAAAAATATCAGAGTTCAGCAGACACGTGAAGCCAAACTGTTTGCCTGTCACATTACTGGCAGCTGAGAGTGTGGGTTGTGTGCAGGGGCGGATTGGCAAATGCCAGATGTGCTGTTACATTTTTAGCCCAGTGGGCCTATCTAAATTGTATTTGTTTTTATGCACCAAATTATCTGGCTAATAATGGGGGCTTCGAGGGGGAAAAAAATGCCAGTGTGGGGGCATCGAGGACCAAAATGGGCCGGTATAGGGGCCTCAAAGAAAATAATGGGCTGGTGTTTTAGAAATGCAAGGGACGATTTTTGGTCCCAGTCCACCCCTGGTTGCTTGCCTGGCCTCTCATGCTTTTACATGTGGATCAAAATTAACATTTGTCTGTAACTAATGACAGAGCAAACAATCACAATCAGACATTTTTGAGTAAGCAGCACAGCAAAAGCAGACCACCTATTGCTGTTTGCGCATGATTTGACTTTGAACTAAGGGGTGATTTACATTAGTAATATATGTCTAGTGAGATCTACAACTGTGAAAATAAAGGAAACACTTGAGTAAATGAGGGATACAAAGTATATCGAAAGCAGGTGCTTCAACACAAGTGTAGTTCCTGAGTTAATTAATATCCCATCATGCTTAGGGTCATTTATTAAAAATGCCCAGTTGCTCATTATTTTGGCTACCATGACTAAAAGAGGAGATCTCAGTGATTTTGAAAGAGGGGTCTCAAGGAGCCTAGGGGATTTAAAGGGTGTGTGTGCATTAGTGGTGCACGGGTCAACTGCTTGTTCACCCGCACCTGCCCGCAATTGCTAATAACACCTAATGACCTATCCACAACAGCCTGACTATATGTGATTAAATGAAAATCTAAGGCCCGTACCTAACCAACTAATATAGAAAATGGCTTAAGGCTACAGTCAGTGATGACGGAACAATGTTTTTGTTGACAAGGGGTGCAGGATTTTTCCCCACGATTTAGATGTCTCTGTTTATAATTTCCTACATTTTGGTATTCTATTTGTTAGTCAACTTGTCTAATTAGATACATGCAGCTTCTCTTCTGTCATCATATGTTGCCCTAGAAGACTAAATAAACCCTTGATAACCAGGATGTGCTTTATCTTGGCCAGGTCGCAGTTGTAAATGAGAACTTGTTCTCAACTAGCCTACCTGGTTAAATAAATATTAAATAAAAAAATACACAAAAATAAAATAAAAGGATAATGCTATTAATCAATAGAATCTAGTTGATGCTGGTAATGTTTTTTCTGTCATCTCTGTTTTTTTCGCAGAGGAAAGACGTTTAGGGACCAGGGAGAAAATGCAATAACAAAAAAAAAAAAAACGGGAAGGAATTTCTGTGCAAAATGTAAAAATTGTAAGGAAATAGAATGCTGTGAAAGTGACCCAACATGCTTTCGGATTTCAGTCCGGCTTGGATGAATATTTTATGTGGTTGAAATAACAGTGCCTTCAGAAAGTATTTACATCTCTTTACTTTTTCCACATTTTGTTATAGCCTGAATATAAAATGTATTACATTTATATTTTTTTGTCACTGGCCTACACACAATACTCCATATTGTCAAAGTGGAATTACGTTTTTCAATTTCTTTTAAAAATGTATAAAAAAATCAAAAGCTCAACTGTCTTCAGTCAATAAGTATTCAACCCCTTTGTTATGGCAAGCCTAATAAGTTTAGGAGTAAAAATTAGCTTAACAAGTCACATAATAAGTTGCATGGACTCACTCTGCGTCCAATAATAGTGTTTAAAATGATTTTTTAATGGACTACCTAATCTCTTTACCACATACATACAATTATCTGTATGCTGGTAATGTAATACTGCAAAAATGTGGCAAAGCAATTTACTTTTTGTCCTGAATACAAAGTGTTATGTTTAGGGCAAATACAATACAATACATTACGGAGTACCACTCTCCATATTTTCAAGCATAGTGGTGGCTGCATCATGTTATGGGTATGCATGTCATTGTTAAGGACTGGGGAGTTTTTCAATATAAAAAACAAACGGAATGAAGCTAAGCACAGGCTAAATCCTAGAGGAAAACCTGGTTCAGTCTGCTATCCACCAGACACTGGAAGACAAATTCACCTTTCAGCAGGACAATAACCTAAAACACAAGGCCAAATCTTCCTGGCAGAGTTACAGTTTTAACTTAAATCTACTTGAAAATCGATGGCAAGACCTGAAAATGGTTGTCTAGCAATGATCAACAACCAATTTTACAGAGCTTGAAGAATTTTGAAAAGGTGAAATGTTGGTCAATAATGATGGTCAAATAATGGTCAAATGTTGCACAATCCAGGTGTGCAAAGCTCTTAGAGACTTACCCATAAAGACTCACAGCTGTAATCACTGCGAAAGGTGCTTCTACAAAGTATTGACTCACGGGTGTGAATATTTATGTAAATTAGATATTTCTGTACTTAATTTTCAATACAATTGCAAAAATGTTTCATTTTCAATCATTTAAAAAACATGTTTTCACTTTATCATTATGGGGTATTGTGTGTAGATTTAAAAACAGTGAGAAAGAAAATCAATATATTTTGAATTCAGGCTGTAACACAACACAATGTGGAATAAGTCAAGGGGTATGAATACTTTCTGAAGGCACTGTGTACTTTCAGCTTTTATGATGCTAAAAAAGATTGCACCTCTACAGGCAGTATCTAACTGCACATTTGCATTCTCTCAAGATGCTGAAGGAAAGTGTAGTAGATTGGCAGATTATCTGGTTAATTGACACCACCTTGTGGTACCACTGTGTAGTGTCATTTGTGACCAGATATTCCTTGTATGCAGTGCATGGAATTTGCTCTTGACATTTGATCTCTGTGCGATGGGAGGCATTGGTGTGTCTGGACTGGACGTGCTAGAGATAAGGAAAATGGCGTCCCTTCAGAGGGCAAGAATAAGATGTTAGGAGAAGTGCCGGGGGCAAACTACCTGCCCTCCAGGACACCTACATCACCCGATGTCACAGGAAGGCCATAAAGATCACCAAGGACATCAACCCCCCGAGCCACTGCCTGTTCACCCCGCTATCATCCAGAAGGCGAGGTCAGTACAGGTGCATCAAAGCTGGGACCGAGAGACTGAAAAACAGCTTCTATCTCAAGGCCATCAGACTGTTAAACAGCCACCACTAACATTGAGTGGCTGCTGCCAACACACTGACACTGACTCAACTCCAGCCACTTTAATAATGGGAATTGATGGGAAATGATGTAAATATATCACTAGCCACTTTAAACAATGCTACCTTATATAATGTTACTTACCCTACATTATTCCATCTCATATGCATACGTATATACTGTACTCTATATCATCGACTGTATCCTTATGTAATACATGTATCACTAGCCACTTTAACTATGCCACTTTGTTTACATACTCATCTCATATGTATATACTGTACTCGATACCATCTACTGTATCTTGCCTATGCTGCTCTGTACCATCACTCATTCATATATCCTTATGTACATATTCTTTATCCCCTTACACTGTGTACAAGACAGTAGTTTTGGAATTGTTAGTTAAATTACTTGTTGGTTATTACTGCATTGTTGGAACTAGAAGCACAAGCATTTCGCTACACTCGCATTAACATCTGCTAACCATGTGTATGTGACAAATCAAATAAAATTTGATTTGATTTGATTTGATTTAGAAAGTGTAATCAGAGGGAGCTGTACTCCGGATTGAAGACAGGAGGAGAAATGGAAATGAGTCAGAGGGAAGAATTGGAGGGGGTAGGTGTGGTGAAGTTCTCAGAGCCCGAGGCTTGCACTGAGGGTCAGGATAAAGATGACTCGTTGACGGCATGAGTGACATTTTTGGAAAAAGTGGACCCTTGCCTGTTGGCTGATTCATTTGTGGCTTCAAGGTGGGTGAAAACAGAGTTGGTTGCTGTGGAATCTGTGAAGGTAACGAGAAGTGGTCTGGTGATAACTGTTTGTGTTTCTGCTGGTCAGAGGGAGCAGGTGCTCCACGTTAAATGAATGGGGACAAGAGATGTGAATTGTTTAGCAGTAAATGTGAAAGTTGACCAACTGAAGGGGAAGATTCCCAGTGTTTGTGATGGGTTTGGTGGCATGAGTGGTAAAACAGAAGAGTAGTTGTCTGTTCTTTTGAGTTTTGATGTGGAGTCTTTGCCCGACAACGTGATGTTAGGATATATAAGTTATAATAGGTGGCGGTAATGCAACATTTATTGGATGCCAACTGCCGTTAAAAATAATTGAAGAAGGATCTTGACATTAAACTGACCAGCATGGCAGCATCCAGCTTACTTTCAATCTCACTCTCTTCTATTTAATATTACCAAATATATTACAGTAGCGACGAGGATGGGATGCCAAAAACAATTAGGTTTCCCGTAAACGAGATATCAACCTGTAGCTAGCCAGGTCAATAGAAAAGTGTATTTTGAGGCTCTCAGAATTTAGCTAATGAACAATAATGAGAGACTGGCTAAGCTAGCAAACATGGCATTAATAGGCAACATATCTGAATGTAAAGATAGACAAGAAGAGTCTTACCTGGAACAGTGGATGTTGTCAAACAATGTTAAAGATGAGGTCAGTTTATTCCTATCAGTCATAGGACCTGAAGCCTATAGACTCCTGAAGAATCTCTCCATGCCAGATAAGCCCAGCGAGCTCAGCTACGACCGCTCATAGTTGCAGAAAGATTCTGTTTCCAAAAGAAGAGCTAGCAAGAGGGCGAGTCAGTGACTACATTGTAGCTCTGAATCAACTTTCTACTCACTGTGACTAAGGCCGAAATTTGAATGAAACCCTGTGCGACCGTTTTTGTGAGTTTAAGGGAGCGTGTTACACTGCTTTTTCAATTGAGCTGGCATCCAGGAATACTCTTGAATTTGCTGGGAAAGTGAAGGAAATGAAATTAAGTTAGATACCAGACCTGCAGTGACACTGGTGTCTGAGAAGGTGTACAGTGAATCACTCTCACCTACCCCTTTGAGAAAAGCAATATGCAGCTCTCTACCTTCAATGGTGAGAATATACCCTTACTAGGGCAAGCGACTGTTGATGGGAAATCAAAGAGCAGAGAGCCAAGCTACCCCTCGTAATAGTGAAGGGCGATCGACCAGCCGTAACTGGTTGAATAAAATCAAACATTTTTGCAGTCCGGACTTTAGGAGATGCTATTGATGCTGAGGTGGAGGCCATGTTACAGCGATAAAGCTGTGTTTGATGAGAGCCCCAGCGACATGCTTTGACCATGTGACATGCTTTCTAAACAAGATAATTATTATGGCATGTTCAACAGTGGAACACATAAACAGACTGGATGAAGTCCTGAGTCATCTTGAAAAATACGGTATTAGGGTGAAACGGGCCAAGGGCATGTTCATGAGAGACAAATTGGAGTACTTAGGACATCTGATTGACAGAGAAGGGCTGCACCCCACTGAAGAGAAAGTGACAGCCGTTGCCCCAAGTCCCACAAACGTCACCGAACTATGTTCATTCCTAGGACTTCGGAACTACTACAGTAGGTTCTTGGAAAATCTGTCTACCCTGTTACAACCCTTACATGTCCTACTAAAAAAAGGAGGTTCCCTGGAAATGGAAACCGGAGTGCGAGGAAGTGTTCCACAACGCAAAGAGCCAATTGTTGCAGGGTACTAGAGGGGCAATAAACTTCCAACACAAGCTTCCAACACACGTTGTGCTTCCATGAGACTGTATAGCCTGCATGAAGCCCGGCCCCCTTATGGGCACAGAGGGCTCTGGCAATGGCGGACTAAGTACCCCATATGTAACAAAATGTGGGGGCACTGTCGTCCCAGCAATGTTTTTTTGTGGAGTGGCGAAGCTACACAGGGGGCTACTTCCTCATCGCAGAAGCATGCAAGTCCCGCTCTCTCTACTCCCTCCAACTCCATCAATTTAAAATAGGAATTGGGGTTGTCATAGCCCTGGGGGCACACTAGTAAGCTTCATTCATCGGAAGTTATGCGTGTCAGCCGTCGTTAGCCAGGAGGCTCATTAGTCTAAGCTAGGCTAGCTAGCCTCTGACCACAGCACCATGGGGAGGCAGGAATAGCTTGTCTCGACGAGTTGGCTAACCTGGCCAGAAACACCAAGTGACCTAAAGAATGTTACACTAATGTCAATAGAACCTGCGCCGCGGACTAGTAGGGGAATAGTGCTAGCCATCCCCTAGTCTCGCACACAAACTAATTTGAGCAAGGGCAGCCTGAGCATGCACCGTGAGTATCTTTTCATTAATTGGGCATGGTCGCGAACCCGAACCTGGCTTGTTAGGTCATGCTAGAAGGTATCAATCTTTTGTCAAATTAATGTAAAAAGTTGAAATGTTTTGCATTTTAGCTAACCCTAACCCTTTTCCTAACCTTGACCGAATTTGCCTAACCTGCTACGTTAATAAACAAGGCTGCTGTGGAAATTCTCCTAACCTGCTATGAAACGTCAAATCTGACGTTAATTTGACAAAAGCTCCCTTCTAACCATGAACGGCTTGTTACCCTTCGTCGTTTTGGTGGCATAAGCCATCTTACTTATTGTTATAACCAGCCCAAGCAATTTGAGGAATATCTCATGATTTGCGATTAGGAAATGTATGTGAACCATACAAACTTCAGCACACAACGTCCAAGAGGAGAGTACACTCTACTACTAAGAGAGAGTTTGGTTGGCGCAAATAAGTCTCATGTTTCCGTTGTTTGTTTTAGTAGCGTGAATTGTTCCGGTTCACACTTAGATGAAAAGCGGAACAATTGAAGGAATCTTCTTCAATGGGGTTTAACGGCGGTTTCATTCATTTCATTCACCTTCCCAAGTTACCCTTAGGCAAGGAGATGGCCCAGTTCATGATGCAGCACGTCTTCCGGATCCATAGACTTCCGGTGGACATGGTCTCCGATTGCGGTCCTCAGTTCTCGTCCCAGTTCTGGAAGGCATTCTGCACCCTCATTGGGTCGTCTGCCAGCCTGTCCTCCAGTTTCCCCCCCAGTCCAACCGCCAGTCAGAGCGAGCCAATCAGGACCTGCAGGCGGATCTTCGTTGCCTCGTCTCAACCACCAAACCAACCACCTGGAGCCAGCAACTCGTATGGGTGGAATACACCTGCAATACCCTTCCCTGCTCAGCCACTGGTCTCTCGCCTTTCAAGTGTTCCATGGGATATCAGCCCCCACTCTTCCCTGTACAAGAGGAAGAGGTCAGCATATCCTCGGTCCAGATGTTCGTCCGACTCTGTCACCATTCCTGGAAGAGAGCCCTCAAGACCACCTCCAGGTATCGGCGACAGGTGGACCGCCACCGGACTCCTGCTTCCCGCTATCGTCTCAGGCAGAGGGTGGAGTCCCGTAAACCTTCCCCCCGTTTGATGGGCTCTTTCCCCATCTCTAAGATTCTCAGCTCCTCTGCTGTTCCTCTTCTGTTGCCCCGCACCCTCCGTTACACTCTTAATCCTCTCAAAAATGTTTTTTTGCCTGACATTATTATTTGGAAACGGTACATTGATTATATTTTTGTTCTATGGAGAGGGGATGCAAAACGTTCCATGCTTTTCTTAACTCTTGTTCTGAGCATCTGAGATTTACTATGTAAGCTGACACACGTCAGATCAGTTTCCTTGATCTTTTGATTTTGTGTGAGGATAATGTTCTATACACTGATCTTTATAGGAAACCTACTGATCATAACAGTTTGTTGAGGGCTGATAGCTGTCACCCGTTTCCCTTGACAAACAGTTTGCCCTACAGCCAATTCTGTTGAATCAAAAGAATTAGCAAAAAACAATCAGATTTTGACAGAAACATGGCTGAGATGCAAAGTAAATTCAATGAGAGGGGTTACAAAAATGATCAGATTGATATTGCCATTGAGAAAATCCAAAACAAATTGAGACATAAGCTATTCAAGGTGCCCAGAACTTGCAGTGCTAGCTGTGCCACTAGAGATCCTGGTTCGAGTCCAGGCTGTCGCAGCCGGCTGCGACCGGGAGATCCTTGGGGCAGCGCACAATTGGCCCAGCGTCGTCTGGGTTAGGGGAGGGTTTGGCCGGCAGGTATATCCTTGTCCCATCACGCTCATGCGACTCCTGTGGCAGGCCAGGTGCATGCACGCTGATACGGACGCCAGGTGTACGGTGTTTCCTCCGACACATTGGTGTGGCTGGCTTCCGGGTTAAGCGGGCATTGTGTCAAGAAGCAGTGCGGCTTGGTTGGGTTGTGTTTCGGAGGATGCACAGCTCTTGACCTTCGCCTCTCCCGAGTCTGTACGGTAGTTGCAGCGATGAGACAAGACTGTAACTACCAATTGGATACCACGAAATTGGGGAGAAAAAGGGGTCAAAAATATATATAATTAAGGGAATCCTTCACAAATATTGGCACATTTTAAGACCCGATGACAGTATCAGTAATGTGCTTTCAGACCCTCCCTTGGTTGTATTCTCTGCCAGAGGTCGTCACACTGGATGGAGATGGTGATGGAGGCTTTGGTGGTCTACACAATGAAGAAGCAGGTGTCCCTTCCAGTGATGTGGAGCTGACCTTGGACCTGGTGCCAGTAAGGATGGTATTTACGGAGGCTGTAAGACTCTCTCTCCTTGATATAAAACTCTTCGACTTCACTGCCTCTTGAATGGTCAGGTCCCTTGCACCATAATGACACTTGACCTCCACCACTGCTGTGGTGCCCACCAGACCATCCAGTGAGGCTCCCAGGATCCAAGACCCTGTGACCCAAAGCCCTGACTCCTGCACATTCATCCCTGTAGCCATTTTGAATGACTTCATGTCCTCCTCTTCGTTGTCTGTGCCCTACTTACACACACCCAACGACACTGAACACCTTGAAATGCATTCATCGTAAGCTATGTGCTATATAAATGAAGTTTGATTTGATTGATGACATTAAAGATGTACAATATTTAATGAACTGTAATTTTTACATGAGGACAAGTTCAGTTTTTCCATGAACATTTAATTTTATAACTTGGGATTTTATCAGTTGACAAATCAATCATATAGTGGGAAGGATCCTTTAAGTCTCTGTGAATGCATGTACCACTCCAAATAAATACATATTGTGCCTTTGAAGATTTGTCTCTGCTCATGAAACTACAATACAGGCTGGATGTCTAAACAAAGTCCATTTTGAATGTCAATGGACCTTTTGATTAATTCTCATCAATGACAACATTCTAGAACTGAGTTATCACTCATCGAAGTATGGTATCCGGGGTGATCTTGTTAATGATTATATAATTGATTAAGTGGCTCTTTCCTTGTAGAATGTTGACAGCAGTATAGAAAACATTGTATTGCTGAGATGCTCAAACTTAACAGCTACGCTCCACACAGGATCAACTTTATCCCTCACGCTGGCCCTGACCAATCGGTACATTTCCCCTCACTATAGTTGCACTTCTCCACGTGAGTAAACAGTGTGGCAGGCAGGCTCGAAGTCAAGACAGGTAGAATTGTCAGGCAGAATTGTCAGGCAGGCGGGTACAGAGTCCAGAAACAGGCAAGGGTCAAAACCGGGATGACTAGCAAAAAGAGAATTGAAAAAGCAGGCGCACGGGAAAACCACACTGGTTGACTTGAACATACAAGACGAACTGGCACAGAGACAGGAAACACAGGGATAAATACACCAGGGAAAATAAGCGAAAACCTGGAGGGGGTGGAGACAATAATGAGGACATGTGAAACAGATCAGGATGTGACAACTACAGAATAAGAGCAAATCTTAGACGTATAATTACTAGAAATTACGGAAGTCCAGAACGAGAATACTGACAACCGCTGAAGCATCTATCCTATGAGAACAATTCCGAATGGTACTCTGAAGTATCCATTCTAACCACATACAACCACGAAAGACATTCTGTTAAAAGGTCCCCAAAGCACACATATCTCTGGGTTGCTCCTCTTTTCTGTACGCTGCAGCTGGCGAATAGAACGAAAAACACTCAAACTGGACTGTTTTATCTCCATCTCTACATTCAAAGACTCAATCATGGTCACTCTTACTGACACTTGTGGCTGCTTTGCTTGATGTGTTGTTGTCTCTACCTTCTTGCTGTTGTCTGTGCCCAATACTGTTTGTATCATGTGTCGCTGCCATGTCATGTTGTGTTGCTGCCATGCTGTGTTGTCTTAGGTCTCTCTTTATGTAGTGTTGTGGTGTCTCTTGTCGTCATGTGCATTTCGTCCTACATTTTGTATTTTTCATCCCAGCCTCCGTCCACAGAGGAGGCCTTTTGGTATGCAATAAATAAGAGTTTGTTCTAAACTGACTTGCCTAGTTAAATAAAGGTTAAATTACAATGTCTTAATAAAACCAGCTCAAGCATGCCCTTGGTGGAGCCGCCACACCTTCAGCAGGCTTGAAAAATGGGAATTTTCTGTTCGTCTTTGTTGGATCCATGTTTGTTTCAGTCGTTAAATCTTTTGACGTGTTGATTTAAAAAACATCAACAAAAATGCACTGGATTGTTTGAAATGTGGCAAACTTACACTGAGCGTACAAAACATTAAGAACACCTTCCTAATATTGGGTTGCACTACCTTTTGCCCTCAGAACAGCCTCAATTCATCAGAGCATGGACTCGACATGGTGTCAAACGCATTCCACAGGGCTGCACATGTTGACTCCAATGCTTTCCACAGTTGTGTCAAATTGGCTGGATGTCCTTTGGGTGATGGACCATTTTTGACACTGTGGCAAACCAAGGGGTTTGGTCAAGACGTTTACACAGATCAAACATGGACTAAGTAGGATTAGCTTGGTTTCAAGGGTGTTTATTTAAATAATAAATCAAAAAGAAGGATAGGTCTCCCCATGAGACCCTCCCCGGGATACCGTCTTCTGGGCTCCGCGTCTTGCTGTATCCTGTCGGGGTCAAAACTGCACTCACTCCTGTTACCTCTGTAACCGTCCCCAACTATACAGGAGTCCTTTCCCCACTCACACTCACTGCCCTTCTGGCAGCTTTATGGGCCTTGCACAGCTGGTGAGCAATCAGCCCTTGATTACTCACCAACTCCCAATCAGCCCTAATTAGTCCTGGCCGGAGAGCCCGTCGAGACCTGGCACATCCAGCTGATGGAGCCATCGCTTCGTGATGTATACACCGTCTGTCACCAGGCCTCGAAGAGTCTCCCCCTGGTGGCTGACCTGCTGACCCCCCCCCCCCCCCCTCCCTTAGCTCTGTTGGGGCGGGGACTGTCATCAGTATGTCTCCCTTCTCGATAGGGCATCCGCGTTTCCATGCTTCGCCCCTGACCTGTGCACAACAGAAAAAGAGAAGCGTTTAAGGGACAAGAACCACCTGGTGACCCGATCGTTTGTGTCCTTTCCCCTGGCCATCCAGACCAGGGGAGCATGGTCCGTGACCAGGGTGAAGTGGACACCTAACAGGTAATACTTGAGAGTGTCTAGCACCCACTTCACCGCTAGACACTCTTTCTCAACAATAGAGTACTTTTTTCTCTATGTATCAGCTTTCGGCTGATGTACATGATGGGGTGCTCCTCCCCATTGTGTATCTGGGACTGAACGGCCCCTAGTCCCGTATCACATGCATCCGTCTGGACCACCATCGGCACCTGGAAATTGGGTGTTACGAGAATCGGATGGGAGCACAGCGCTTCCTTCAGACGGCTGAACGCCGCTTCTGTTTCTGGGGCGTGACGTTCCCCTGTTCGATCAAATAACCCAGGTACTCCACCTCCTCGAAACCTAGTTTGCATTTCTTGGGGTTCGCGGTCAACCCGACATGTACAAATTACCTCAACTAACCTGTACATTGACTCGGTACTGGTACCCCCTGTATATAGCCTCGTTATTGTTATTTTATTGGGTTGACTTTTTACATATTTTTTAAATTGTGTTTATTTGGTAAATATTTTCTGAACTCTTACTTAAACTGCATTGTTGATTAAGGGCTTGTAAGTATGCATTTCACTGTAAGGTTTTGAATATTCAATGAGGGTTGTTGACGTCAACCGCCTGCATTCAATGGAGAGAGATGCTATGCTACTAGATCATGCCACGAATATGCATAGCAATCTCGAGACAACTCCAATATAAAGTGTTTTTTCTCAAAGTTGCCGGGATGTCACGTGTCCTGCTTATGTCAGTACACGTAAAACCTTTAGCGTTACAAAACTATTCGATAAAATAAAATAAACCTCACCTAGCAAAAATGCCATAACAATTTTTGTTGACAAAATTCTGCATTCTCTAATTAATCTCCATACAAAAACTACTTCCTTGGTGGGCGAGAAAACGCCACCTGTTGGAGGGAGACAGTGTTTATGCCGAGTTGGGCCTCTCTTCTTCGCCAATTATATTCACCAGATACTCTAGTGGCTGCTCTAACAATGAAAATAAATGTCTTCAAAAATGGAAGGCAGCCGGTAAGAGGTCTCAGTCTGAACAGTCTCTGTTCATATTTTTTTTCAATGTTTTTTGTTGTTGAATTTTTCACCCCTTTTTTCTCCCCAATTTCGTGGTATCCAATTGGTAGTAGTTACAGTCTTGTCTCATCGCTGCAACTCCTGTACGGACTCGGGAGAGGCGAAAGTCGAGAGCCATGCGTCCTCCGAAACACAACCCAACCAAGCCACACTGCTTCTTGACACAATTCCCATCCAACCCGGAAGCCAGCCGCACCAATGTGTTGAAGGAAACACTGTACACTCGGCAACCGTGTCAGCGTGCACTGCGCCCAGCATGCCACAGGAGTCGCTAGAGTGCGATGAGACAAGGATATCCCTGCCGGCCAAACCCTCCCTAACCCAGACGAAGCTGGGCCAATCGTGCTGCGCCCCATGGGCCCCCCGGTAACGTGCGACAGAGCCTGTACTCGAACCCAGAATCTCTAGTGGCACAGCTAGCACTGCGATGCAGTGCCTTAGACCACTGTGCCACTCTGGAGGCCTTTGGTGGGACCATTTTGGCATTGGGAGGGCAGATACGCACGTGAACAATAGGAACAACGGTTTCCACTACTTACCACAGCCACAAAGTCGAAATGGCCTATATCAAATTAAATTTTATTGGCCACATACACATGGTTAGCAGATAATGATGCGAGTGTAGTGAAATGCTTGTGCTTCTAGTTCCGACAGTGCAGTAATATCTAACAAGTAATCTAACAATTCCCCAACAACTACCTAATACACACAAATCTAAAGGGGTGAATGGGAATATGTACATATAAATATATGGATGAGTGATGGCCGAGAGGGGTAGGCAAGGTGCAATAGATGGTATAAAATACAGTATATCCATGTGATATGAGTAATGTAAGATATGTCAACATTAAAGTGACATTATTTACTCCTGGGGTGCTGACTGTTGCACCCTCGACAACCACTGATTATTATTATTTGACCCTGCTGGTCATCTATGAACATTTGAACATCTTGGCCATGTTCTGTTATAATCTCCACCCGGCACAGCCAGAAGAGGACTGGCACCCCTCATAGCCTGATTCTTCTCTAGGTTTCTTCCTAGGTTCTGGCCTTTCTAGGGAGTTTTTCCTAGTCATTGTGCTTCTACACCTGCATTGCTTGCTGTTTGGAGTTTTAGGCTGGTTTTCTGTACAGCACTTTGTAACATCAGCTGATGTAAGAAGGGCTTTATAAATACATTTGATTGATTGATTATTTAAAATGGCATTGTTTTAAAGTGACTAGTGATCCATTTACAGTGCCTTGCGAAAGTATTCGGCCCCCTTGAACTTTGCGACCTTTTGCCACATTTCAGGCTTCAAACATAAAGATATAAAACTGTATTTTTTTGTGAAGAATCAACAACAAGTGGGACACAATCATGAAGTGGAATGACATTTATTGGATATTTCAAACTTTTTTAACAAATCTAAAACTGAAAAATTGGGCGTGCAAAATGATTCAGCCCCTTTACTTTCAGTGCAGCAAACTCTCTCCAGAAGTTCAGTGAGGATCTCTGAATGATCCAATGTTGACCTAAATGACTAATGATGATAAATACAATCCACCTGTGTGTAATCAAGTCTCCATATAAATGCACCTGCACTGTGATAGTCTCAGAGGTCTGTTAAAAGCGCAGAGAGCATCATGAAGAACAAGCAACACACCAGGCAGGTCCGAGATACTGTTGTGAAGAAGTTTAAAGCCGGATTTGGATACAAAAAGATTTCCCAAGCTTTAAACATCCCAAGGAGCACTGTGCAAGCGATAATATTGAAATGGAAGGAGTATCAGACCACTGCAAATCTACCAAGACCTGGCCGTCCCTCTAAACTTTCAGCTCATACAAGGAGAAGACTGATCAGAGATGCAGCCAAGAGGCCCATGATCACTCTGCATGAACTGCAGAGATCTACAGCTGAGGTGGGAGACTCTGTCCATAGGACAACAATCAGTCGTATATTGCACAAATCTGGCCTTTATGGAAGAGTGGCAAGAAGAAAGCCATTTCTTAAAGATATCCATAAAAAGTGTCGTTTAAAGTTTGCCACAAGCCACCTGGGAGACACACCAAACATGTGGAAGAAGGTGCTCTGGTCAGATGAAACCAAAATTGAACTTTTTGGCAACAATGCAAGACGTTATGTTTGGCGTAAAAGCAACACAGCTCATCACCCTGAACACACCATCCCCACTGTCAAACATGGTGGTGGCAGCATCATGGTTTGGGCCTGCTTTTCTTCAGCAGGGACAGGGAAGATAGTTTAAATTGATGGGAAGATGGATGGAGCCAAATACAGGACCATTCTGGAAGAAAACCTGATGAAGTCTGCAAAAGACCTGAGACTGGGACGGAGATTTGTCTTCCAAAAAGACAATGATCCAAAACATAAAGCAAAATCTACAATGGAATGGTTCAAAAATAAACATATCCAGGTGTTAGAATGGCCAAGTCAAAGTCCAGACCTGAATCCAATCGAGAATCTGTGGAAAGAACTGAAAACTGCTGTTCACAAATGCTCTCCATCCAACCTCACTGAGCTCGAGCTGTTTTGCAAGGAGGAATGGGAAAAAATTTCAGTCTCTCGATGTGCAAAACTCATAGAGACATACCCCAAGCGACTTACAGCTGTAATCGCAGCAAAAGGTGGCGCTACAAAGTATTAACTTAAGGGGCTGAATAATTTTGCACGCCCAATTTTTCAGTTTTTGATTTGTTAAAAAAGTTTGAAATATCCAATAAATGTCGTTCCACTTCATGATTGTGTCCCACTTGTTGTTGATTCTTCACAAAAAAATACAGTTTTATATCTTTATGTTTGAAGCCTGAAATGTGGCAAAAGGTCGCAAAGTTCAAGGGGGCCGAATACTTTCGCAAGGCACTGTATTAAAGTGGCCAGTGATTGGGTCTCATTGTAGGCAGCAGCCTCTCTGAGTTAGTGATTGCTGTTTAGCAGTCTAATGGCCTTGAGATAGAAGCTGTTTTTCAGTCTCTCGGTCCCAGCTTTGATGCACCTGTACTGACCTCACCTTCTGGATGCTAGCGGTGTGAACAGACAGTGGCTCGAGGGGTTGTTATCCTTGATGATCTTTTTGGCCTTCCTGATGCTGTAGGTGTCATGGAGGGCAGGTAGTTTGCCCCCGGTGATGCGTTGTGCAGACTGAACCACCCTCTGGAGAGCCTTGCGGTTGAGGGTGGTGCTGTTCTCATACCCAACAGGATGCTCTTGATTGTGCATCTGTAAAGGTTTGTCAGGGTTTTGAGTGACACGCCAAATTTCTTCAGCTTCCGAGGTTGAAGAGGGGCTGTTGCGCATTCTTCACCACACTGTCTTTGTGGGTGGACCATTTCAGTTTGTCTGTGATGTGTACGCCGAGGAACTTAAAACTCCACCTTCTCCACTGCTGTCCCTTCGATGTGGATAGGGGGGGTGCTCCCTCTGCTGTGTCCTGAAGTCCACAATCATCTCCTTTGTTTTGTTGACGTTGAGTGAGAGGTTGTTTTCCTGACACCACACTCCGAGTGCCCTCACCTCCTCCCTGTAGGCTGTCTCGTTGTAGTTGGTAATCAAGACCACTACTGTTGTGTCGTCTGCAAACTTGATGATTTGAGTTGGAGGCGTGCATGGCCACACAGTCGTGGGTGAATAGGGAGTACAGGAGGGGGATGAGCATGCACCCTTGTGGGGCCCCAGTGTTGAGGGTCAGCGAAGTGGAGATGTTGTTTCCTAACTTCACCACCTGGGGGCGGCCCGTCAGAAAGTTCAGGACCCAATTGCACAGGTCGGGGTTGAGACACAGGTCCTCCAGCTTGATGATGAGCTTGGAGGGTACTATGGTGTTGAATGCTGAGCTGTAGTCATTGAACAGCATTCTTACATACAGTTGAAGTTAGAAGTTTACATACACTTAGGTTGGAGTCATTAAAACTAATTTTTCAACCACTCCACAAATTTCTTATTAACAAACTATAGTTTTGGCAAGTCGGTTAGGACATGTACTTTGTGCATAAGACAAGTATTTTTTTCCAACAATTGATAACATATTATTTCACTTATAATTCACTGTGTCACAATTCTAGTCACTAAGTTGACTGTGCCTTTTAAACAGAAAATTATGTAATGGCTTTAGAAGCTTCTGATAGGCTAATTGACATCATTTGAGTCAATTGGAGGTGTACATGTGGATGTATTTCAAGGCCTACCTTCAAACTCAGTGCCTCTTTGCTGGACATCATTGGAAAATCAAAAGGAATCAGCCAAGACCTCAGAAAATAATAATAGACCTCCACAAGTCTGGTTCATCATTGGGAGAAATGTTCAAACCCCCGAAGGTACCATGTTCATCTGTACAAACAATAGTACTCAAGTATAAACACCATGGGGCTATTACAAGCTGAACACCCAGGGCCCACTGTACAGTCATGGCCAAAAGTTTTGAGAATGACACAAATATTAATTTCTACAAAGTTTGCTGCTTTAGTGTCAGATGTTACTATGGAATACTGAAGTATAATTACAAGCATTTCATAAGTGTCAAAGGCTTTTATTGACAATTACATGAAGTTGATGCAAAGAGTAAATATTTGCAGTGTTGACTGTGCTGCCATCCTGTTAGAAGGTAACAGATTATTTTATTACAATGGTTCAATTGGATTTTCATTGTGTGCAATGGTGTTATTTTCCCCCTAGTGGATGTTTCTGGTACTTAGAAAGACAACGCAAACAGGAAGTAGAGAATTTGTTCTGCACGCATAGAAGCAGCTACAAACAACGCTACGGTGCAGGTCTTTCAATGTAGTTATTTCTTGTCACGCTTCAGCCTTGGAAAATATTTGTTTGTAAGTTCAATTCAAGCATTTAGCTAGTGATGATAATCTTGTTATTGATAGAGTTGCTTACATGTGAATGTTGGTTGCATTTACTCACAAATTGCAATGCTTTTCATGTATGTCGTTAGCTGTATTACTTTGCTCGTGCGTCATGCAAACGAATTGTAAAAATATACAATACTGTAGTTTTGTTACTGTTCCTAGTGTAAGATGCTTTGTTATTCTACATAAATGGTTGTACATTATTAGAGTAATGAAAGGAGCCAATTACCATATGAGTAACAATTAGCTATATGGTTTGGCATCATGCCAGATGCATGGTACCTTAGCCCGTGCTTTGTATTTATGCAACTTCAAATGTATAATATACAGCTACTGTCGGTGTGAATTGAATACTAAAGTATATTCTTTTCTGTATTTTGCAGTTTCACAACATAAACGTTTTCAATATATTCATTCAAGAAAAGTCACGCCTTGGGAGTTTTATTGAAGACTTAGTTGTTAGCTATCTGTCTAGTTTTGCATGGGAACGCAACTCAAGGGCAGAATAGTGAAAAAACATCATCACAGCGGGCTCAAGCTCAAGAATAACTGCACACGGTGGTTATGTTTCTACGTTCATCAGCCAACAAAGCCTCTTATCCTAGGGAAGACCAGCAGTCTACGATGCAACAACCAGAGCCAGGTGTTCAACAGAGAGAGATGGAAGAGCCTCTTCAGCACATTGGGACCAAGTCTCAATCTACAAGATCAAGGTCATCAAAACAGTCAAGCAGATCCTCAACTGCGAGTTCTGCAGCCATCAAAGCACGCGCCAAGGCGGACGCAGCACGCGCACAAGTCTCTTATGCTGAGAAGGAAGCTTCTGTGATGAAACAAAAGGCAGAAATAGAGGCCAGCTTGATGAAACAAAAGGCAGAAATAGAGGCCAGCTTGTTGAAGCAAAAAGCTGACCTCGAGGCAAGTTTATCTGTTCTCCAAGTTGAGAGAGCAGCTGCTGCTGCGTTGGCTGAAGCTGCAGCCTTTGAAGAAGTTGTAGGATCAGAACGCAGAGAGCTTCGCAAAGAACTAGACACAGGGACACAGCCCTTAAGTCCAGTCCAACGTACATGTGAGTATGTGCAACAACATGCTAGGCCCTACTTTGCTGAACTTCCATTCGAAGTGGAGAAACAAGAGCTTAGTGTTGACCCAGCTACATGCCACAATCTAGAAAGTAGCAAACAACGGAGCATAAGCAGAGACTCTCCGTTCAAAAGGAATGAACAGCAGCATGGTGGAAATGGAAAACAAGCCCACTTCCAGTCACACACACAAAACTTCCCTGAGTCACAAGTGGCACCAGACCTCATCAAGTACCTCCTACGCCGTGAGATGGTGAGTTCCGGACTCCTGAAGTTTGATGATCGTCCTGAAAATTATTGGGCATGGAAAGCATCCTTTCTCAATGCGACCAGAGACTTCAATTTATCAGCCGGGGAAGAGTTAGATCTAATTACCAAGTGGCTAGGGGCAGAGTCATCTGAGCAAGCAAACAGAATTAGATCTGTCCATATTTTCAACGCAACAGCAGGACTTAACATGGTCTGGCAACGACTAGAAGAGTGCTATGGTACACCCGAAGTGATCGAGAATGCACTGTTGAAGAAAATTGATGATTTTCCAAAACTGACTAACAAAGACAATCACAAACTAAGAGAACTAGGTGACATTCTTCTTGAACTGGAGTGTGCTAAAGTAGAAGGGTACCTTCCAGGCCTCGCTTATCTGGACACATCTCGGGGGGTAAACCCTATTGTAGAGAAACTTCCATTCAGTTTACAAGAAAAATGGATAGCACAGGGATCCAAATATAAGGAGGACTATCGGGTAGCATTCCCACCATTCTCGTTCTTCTCGAGATTCATCAGGAATCAGGCGAAAATTAGAAATGACCCCAGCTTCACCCTCTACACCTCAACTAACCAGGTGCCCATGAAAAGTGAGAAACCTGCCAGGTACAGCAGCAAGACACCTGTGACTGTATACAAGACAGATGTGTCATCTGAGGCCTCAGACCACCAAACCAAACTCAGTAAGACAAAGGTTGAAAACCCTGACCATCACTGTCCAATACATAACAAGCCTCATCCTCTTAAAAAGTGTCATGGGTTTAGATACAAAACTCTAGATGAGCGCAAATCATATCTCAAAGACAATGGCATTTGTTTCCGATGTTGTGGGTCAACTCAACACAGAGCTAAAGACTGTAAGGTTTCAATCAAGTGCTCTGAGTGCGACAGCGACAGGCATCTTGCTGCTCTGCATCCAGGTCCAGCCCCTTCATATACAGACACCGCTACAGCAGAGAAAGAGCATGGTGGGGAGCAAGGTGACGATGCTCTTCTATCTGTCACCTCAAAGTGTACAGAGATCTGTGGTGAGGCAGTCAATCCAAGATCATGTTCAAAAATATGCCTAGTCAAAGCTTATCCGGCTGGGAAAAGAGAGAAAGCTGTCAAAATGTATGTAGTGCTTGATGAACAGAGTAACAAATCTCTGGCCAAGACAGAGTTTTTCAGTCTCTTCAACATCAATGACAACTCTGCTCCATACACCATGAAGACGTGTTCTGGGGTAACAGAGACTTCGGGCAGGAGAGCCGTCAACTTCACGGTGGAGTCTATAGATGGACACATGCAGCTCACTCTCCCTACTCTGATAGAGTGTGATATGATGCCAGACGATAGGATGGAGATTCCCTCCCCCGACATTGCGTATCATCATCCCCATCTGCAACCAGTTATGGACAAAATTCCAGCAGTGGACCCAGACGCTCCCATCCTCCTGCTCTTAGGACGAGACATCTTAAGGGTACACAAGGTACGAGAGCAAATCAATGGGCCCCACGACACTCCTTATGCACAGCGACTCGACCTCGGGTGGGTCATCGTGGGTGAGGTCTGTCTGGGAACGGCTCACCGACCAGCCAATGTTAACGTGTTCAGGACAAACATACTTCAAAATGGTCGCACATCCTATCTGAGCCCTTGCCCTGACATCATCCAGGTAAAAGAGAACTACAACAGCGTAGCTCAGAAACACATCTCTCCCTCTACAGTGCACTCGAGAGATCCAATCACAACTGTGAACACAGACAGCCTGGGATGTTCCGTGTTCGACAAAACACAAGACGATGATAAACCAGCACCATCAGTGGAGGACGAAGCCTTCTTGGACATTATGGACAAACAGGTTTTCCAGGATGATGGAAACAACTGGGTGGCTCCACTACCCTTTCGCCCCACTAGACGTCGCCTCCCTAATAACAGGGAGCAGGCCATGAACCGTCTCACATCACTTCGCAGGACTTTAGACAAAAAGCCTGACATGAAGAGTCATTTTATTGACTTCATGCAAAAGATGCTGGATAACGACCAAGCCGAACCTTCACAGCCACTAGAGGGAGACAAAGAACGTTGGTATCTGCCCATATTTGGTGTTTACCATCCACAAAAGCCTGAACAAATAAGAGTAGTATTTGACTCCAGTGCTAAGTGTCAAGGCGTGTCACTTAACGATGTTCTGCTCAGTGGTCCAGACTTAAACAACACACTCTTGGGTGTCCTAATGCGTTTCCGCAAGGATTGCATTGCACTAACAGCAGATGTGCAACAAATGTTTTACTGTTTTGGTGTACGTGAGGATCACAGAGATTACTTAAGGTTTCTCTGGTATGAAGACAACAACCCAGATAGAAACATAACTGAGTACAGGATGAAAGTGCATGTATTTGGGAACAGCCCTTCACCAGCCGTAGCCATCTACTGCATGAGACGAGCAGCGCTACAGGGTGAGAAGGAACACGGGTCAGAACCCAAGCAATATGTAGTGAGGAACTTCTACGTCGATGATGGTCTGACATCAGTAGCTACTACAGAAGAAGCTATCAACATTCTAAGAAAAACACAAGCAATGTTGGCGGAGTCCAACATGAAACTACACAAGATTGCATCCAATAGCAAAACAGTTATGGAAGCCTTCCCTATGGAGGACCGTGCAAAAGACTTAAAAGATCTGGACCTAGGAGTGGATCCTCTTCCCTTTCAACGGAGTCTGGGACTTTCCTGGAACCTGGAAACAGACAGCTTCTCATTCCAGGTGTCCCACAATGAGAAGCCTTTTACGCGGAGAGGCATCCTGTCCACAGTGAATAGTCTTTATGACCCCCTTGGGTTCGTGGCTCCAATAACATTGCAAGGTAAAGTCTTAATCAGAGAACTCTCTTCTGATCAGAGTGAGTGGGATGCCCCTCTTCCCACAGAAAAAGAAGAGGAATGGAAAATGTGGAAGGAATCTTTGATGGAGTTGGAACATATGAATATTCAGCGGACCTACATCCCAGTCTCCTTGTCTACCACTCAAAGAAGAGAGCTACACATCTTCTCGGATGCCTCTACAGTAGCCATAGGAGCAGTAGCCTACCTGAGAGTTATTGACTCGGAAGGTCAATGCCATGTTGGATTTGTCATGGGGAAATCAAAATTGGCCCCTCGTCCGGCCCACACTATCCCACGCCTAGAACTGTGTGCGGCTTTGCTAGCTGTTGAGATGTATGAACTGATCAAAGACGAAATGGACATTGATGTACATGCAGCCAAGTTCTACACAGACAGTAAGATAGTTCTCGGTTACATCCACAATGTCACCAAAATATTCTACGTTTATGTTGCCAATAGGGTAACTCGCATCAGGAAGTCTACCCATCCAGATCAGTGGTGCTATGTAAACACTGACAGCAATCCAGCAGACCATGCAACCAGGCCCATACTTGCTGCGCTCTTAAAACACACTAGTTGGTTCTCAGGTCCACCGTTCCTGACCCAAACAAACTCGAGTAAGCCTGAGAACATCAATTTGGACCTTGTAGAGCCTCACAAAGATGCAGAGATTCGACCAGACGTCACTGTCTTTGCCTCTAAAGTTTCTGGAGCTCAACTCGGCTCTCATCGCTTTGAGAGGTTCTCAAGCTGGAAAGCTCTCAATCGAGCCACAGCACGACTCATTCATGTTGCCAGATCCTTCCATGAAGGTGCAGACAACAACAGCTGCAGAGGCTGGCATGACTGTAATAAACCATGCAGTACAAGTGAGTTGTTACAAGCAAAAACAGCAATCATTCACTGTGTGCAACATGAAGCCTTCAGAGAGGAATTCAAATGCATTGAAAAAGGAAAAGAGTTCCCAAAGCAAAGTACACTCAAAAAGCTGAACCCAGTGATTGATGAGGATGGGTTGCTGAGGGTGGGAGGCCGCTTATCCTCCGCCGACATGTTACAAGACGAAAAACATCCTCTCATCATCCCACGGACACATCATGTTGCCACTCTGCTGGTAAGACATTATCACGAGCAAGTGGCTCACCAAGGCCGTCATTTTTCAGATGGAGCTATTCGAGCAGCAGGCTTCTGGATTATTGGGAGCAAACGTCTGGTCTCTGGTATCATTCACAAGTGTGTCACCTGCCGCAAGGTTAGAGGGAGGTTAGTTGACCAAAAAATGGCTGACTTGCCTGCAGATAGACTCACATCTGAACCACCATTCACCAGCGTTGGACTTGATGTGTTTGGACCATGGAATGTCATAACTCGTCGCACTAGAGGTGGTAGTGCAGACTCCAAGCGCTGGGCGGTGCTCTTTTCATGTATGTCTACTAGAGCAGTCCATATCGAGCTTATCGAATCCATGTCCACATCCAGCTTCATCAACGCGCTGAGGCGTTTTTTCTCTATCCGTGGTCCAGCAAAAGTGCTACGCTCTGATCGAGGTACAAACTTTATAGGTGCCTGCAGGGAACTGGGTATCGACACAAATGACTCAGAACTGACTAAATACCTCTCAGATAAGGGATGTACTTGGATATTTAATCCTCCACACTCGTCTCATATGGGTGGTTCTTGGGAGAGACTCATTGGGGTTGCCAGACGTATTCTTGATGCTATGCTGTTTCAGACGGGCTCCACTCGTCTCACACATGAGGTCTTGAGCACTCTTATGTCTGAAGTTATGGCAATAATCAATGCGAGACCCTTAGTGTCAGTATCAACCGACCCTGACATGCCTACCATTCTCACACCCTCAATGTTACTTACACAAAAGACCAGCGCTACCTCAGCCCCTTCTGGATACTTCAGCATGAACGACCTTCGTGGAAAACAGTGGAAGCAAATCCAGTGTCTCGCTGACACCTTTTGGAAAAGGTGGAGACAGGAGTACCTGACAACGCTGCAGAGACGCAGAAAATGGACAGCAGAAAAGCCAAATGTAAAAGTGGGAGATGTTGTCTTATTGAAAGACAGTCAGGCACACAGAAATGACTGGCCAGTCGGGCTTGTGGTAAAAACCTTTCCCAGTACTGACAAAAAGGTTAGGAAAGTAGAACTAAAAATTGTCAAGCAAGGAGCTGCTAAAGTGTTTCTGAGACCAATCTCAGAGATTGTTGTTCTTCTTTCTGAAGCATCCTAGAGAAAAGATAAAAATAGAAAGGGCATTATTTGTTTCTTGATATGTTTTATTTCATAGTGGCACAATTTCATTATACCAGGCGGGGGGAGTGTGCTGCCATCCTGTTAAAAGGTAACAGATTATTTTATTACAATGGTTCAATTGGATTTTCATTGTGTGCAATGGTGTTATTTTCCCCCTAGTGGATGCTTCTGGTACTTAGAAAGACAACGCAAACAGGAAGTAGAGAATTTGTTCTGCACGCATAGAAGCAGCTACAAACAACGCTACGGTGCAGGTCTTTCAATGTAGTTATTTCTTGTCACGCTTCAGCCTTGGAAAATATTTGTTTGTAAGTTCAATTCAAGCATTTAGCTAGTGATGATAATCTTGTTATTGATAGAGTTGCTTACATGTCAATGTTGGTTGCATTTACTCACAAATTGCAATGCTTTTCATGTATGTCGTTAGCTGTATTACTTTGCTCGTGCGTCATGCAAACGAATTGTAAAAATATACAATACTGTAGTTTTGTTACTGTTCCTAGTGTAATATGCTTTGTTATTCTACATAAATGGTTGTACATTATTAGAGTAATGAAAGGAGCCAATTACCATATGAGTAACAATTAGCTATATGGTTTGGCATCATGCCAGATGCATGGTACCTTAGCGCGTGCTTTGTATTTATGCAACTTCAAATGTATAATATACAGCTACTGTCGGTGTGAATTGAATACTAAAGTATATTCTTTTCTGTATTTTGCAGTTTCACAACATAAACGTTTTCTATATATTCATTCAAGAAAAGTCACGCCTTGGGAGTTTTATTGAAGACTTAGTTGTTAGCTATCTGTCTAGTTTTGCATGGGAACGCAACTCAAGGGCAGAATATTGACCCTTCTTTTTTAAGACCTCTGCAATCCGCCCTGGCATCCTGTCAATTAACTTCTGGGCCACATCCTGACTGATGGCAGCCCATTCTTGCCTAATCAATATTTGGAGTTTGTCAGAATTTGTGGGTTTTTGTTTGTCCACCTGCCTCTTGAGGATTGAACACAAGTTCTCAGTGGGATTAAGGTCTGGGGAGTTTCCTGGCCATGGACCCAAAATATTGATGTTTTGTTCCCCGAGCCACTTAGTTGTCCATCATGCTGAAAAAGGCATTGTTCGTCACCAAACTGTTCCTGGATGGTTGGGAGAAGTTGCTCTCGGAGGATGTGTTTGTACCATTCTTTATTCGTGACTGTGTTCTTAGGCAAAATTGTGAGTGAGCCCACTCCCTTGGCTGAGAAGCAACCCCACACATGAATGGTCTCAGGATGCTTTACTGTTGGCATGACACAGGACTGATGGTAGTGCTCACCTTGTCTTCTCCGGACAAGCCTTTTTCCGGATGCCCCAAACAATCGGAAAGGGGATTCATCAGAGAAAATGAATTTACACCAGTCCTCAGCAGTCCAATCCCTGTACCTTTTGCAGAATATCAGTCTGTCCCTGATGTTTTTCCTGGAGAGAAGGGGCTTCTTTGCTGCCCTTCTTGACACCAGGCCATCCTCCAAAAGTATTCGCCTCACTGTGTGTGCAGATGCACTCACACCTGCCTGCTGCCATTCTTGAGCAAGCTCTGTACTGGTGGTGCCCCGATCCCACAGCTGAATCAACTTTAGGAGACGGTCCTGGCGCTTGCTGGACTTTCTTGGGCGCCCTGAAGCCTTATTTACAACAATTGAACCGCTCTCCTTGAAGTTCTTGATGATCCGATAAATGGTTGATATAGGTGCAATCTTACTGGCAGTAATATCCGTTCCTGTGAAGCCCTTTTAGTGCAAGGCAATGATGACGGCACGTGTTTCCTTGCAGGTAACCATGGTTGACAGAGGAAGAACAATGATTCCAAGCACCACCCTCCTTTTGAAGCTTCCAGTCTGTTATTCGAACTCAATCAGCATGACAGAGTGATCTCCAGCCTTGTCCTCGTCAACACTCACACCTGTGTTAACGAGACAATCACTGACATGATGTCAGCTGGTCCTTTTGTGGCAGGGCAGAAATGCAGTGGAAATGTTTTGGGGGGATTCAGTTCATTTGCATGGCAAAGAGGGACTTTTCAATTAATTGCAATTCATCTGATCACGTTTCATAACATTCTGGAGTATATGCAAATTACCATCAAACAAACTGAGGCAGCAGACTCTGTGAAAATTAATATTTGTCATTCTCAAAACTTTTGGCCACGACTGTACTTGACAGGGGACGGCAGCAAGCAGACTGCTGTCCTCGCACTCCATCTCCCAGATCTCCATCCACAAGGGGGCGGTGTTCATGTGCCAGGTTTCCTATGTGGGGAAAGACAAGGTGGTGATGGAGAGGATGTCGGACAAGTTCACTATATTAGGCAAGGAACAGCTCTCACACCTGGAATGGGGTCAATTTCAATTTAATTTTGGATGTTTAATTTAAATGGAATTGAACACAACCATGTCTTTCTTACAGAAACCCTCTCATTCTTTGCGCTTTTCCTCTTCCTTTGCACTCAGTGTATTTGTAATAATTCTATTCAAAATACTTGTCCTGTCCTCCTTTACTTTTCATCAGCACCCCCTTAGGTCTCAGAGATTCAGCTCACATAGGTAGGTGATGACTCCGGTAATAATACCTCAAGTTTAAGTTCTTGTTTTTCTTAAATGCAATACACATGACAGTACATTGCATAACAGGATTGCAGTCAATCCCATTTCAACTCCACAAATTGCCCTTTTAACAGTCATGACAATACACCAGCCATTTCTATACAAAGCAACTTAAAACGGTGAGTGGTAAAACATGTTTTGTGTGTGTATGATCCCTGCGGGAATTGAACACACAACCTCGTTGTTGCCAGCGACACACTGCTACAAACTGCCCAATAGGCACATAACGTCATTATGACATCTGATAATTGTCTTTTTTGATACGTCTTTATTTATGACCAAAATATGACCAGAAATCAGCAGGGAAGGAAATTAAGCTAGCCCGAGGCTAGTACTTTTCAGACTGGGCTAGTAGACAACGTGCCAAACTAGCCTGACACAGCAGTGAAATGTTGACTTTACAAACATTGCATGACGCATATTTAAGAGCTGAATGTAGAAATCGTGGTCTACTAACCGGTGCCCAAAATCCTGATGTTACCTCCCTGCATGTCATTCCCTTTAAGATCATCCACCTATCACTGTTGGTCCTCCTCAGTGACCTTACGGCTAAGGGTTTTAACTTTCCTCTTGAGATTTAGAATCAGAAGTACAGCCATATAGCTCATCGCAATACTATATCTCTTCGGGCAAATAGTACTCTTGACTGTCCCGATCACCTGGTTGAGCGTTCCAGATATTTCCTCCATCCCAGCAGAAATGTCCCATCTACCAATTAGGATTTTAGATGTGCAGATAGACCAAAGCCCAGTCTATTTTACCGTTACTATAGTCAAGTCTGTGGGTTATTGTATTTTAATATAGATGTTACCATTTTAGTAATCAACTTAGCTAGCTAGTAAAAGTAACTTTATCTGTGTGTCTTTCAGATTGGCGGACCGAAAACCCGGTGACAACACTTGGGGCTGCAGCTGCCATTTTCCGGTGGGAAAGAGAGATAGCCCTGCATTTACCAGAAAAGGTAGCTCATCCATCATGGCAGAAGAGGAAGATCCAGACGGTTGATTGGGAAACAAGAACAAACAATGAGGCATGAGGATTGGGTGTTAAGTATGATAAACAATGCGTTTTCTGTCCAGATAAAGATGGTGTTACACCAAGACCTACCACTGACCAACCAACCAGATGTCTTATCCAGATTTTTTTTAAACTGCACTGTTGGTTAGGGGCTCGTCAGTAAGCATTTCACTGTAAGGTCTACTACACCTGTTGTACTCGGCGCATGTGACTAATAAAATTTGATTTGAAATGTCTCTTTGTTTTCCAGTCCATCCGGTGCATGGACACCCTGTGCCAGTGTGTTCCGGTTGTGGAGACAACAGCAAATCAAGCCTGTGGACAAACAGGTCAGTAACTCATCAAATATGATACAATATAGAGTAAAACATTGAATTTGTAGAGGCATTAAAATAGACTTTGAGTCGTGACATGCGGAATATCAGGCTCACCCCATGAGAAGCAGTTTATGATCAACGCCAACCTCAGTAAGGAGATCTCCTAGAATGTGATGTACTCTCTCACTCTGGGGGTAAGACATCATTTCAACATCACAGATATAAATTCCACTGTGCCCATGATAAAATACAATGTGAATTGTGTTATACTACTGAATGAAACTGAGGAGATGCACTCAGACTAGCCTTTGTGATTTCATTTACTTTTAACTACATTATTTTAGTTGGCAAAACTGGAATGTAATACACTATAACCTATTGTTTGTGTATGATCTTTATTCATTGTTCACTTGTTTTTCAACAATGTCAGGTACAGGCAGGGATGACTGGGGTCTCCAGCAAGGAAGACACAGGGACTAGGAAAGAATTTGAAGATCACAGATTTAAATTCCCACTGTGCCCATGATAAAGTTAACTACATTTCTTTAGTTGGCTGCTTTGAGCAAAACTTGTATGTAATATATATAACCAGTGGTGATTTTAGCATGTAAATCTTGGTGGGGCAAACCCCAAAAAATGTGGGATGCATGCCAGCAAAGCAACAACACAACACTAAAAAACACATGAATTGCACTATAACGGTAACAAACTGTGCCCACAAACTGTTAGGGCCTACATAAAGCTGTCCCAACAGCAGAGTCCCAACAGCAGTCCCAACACCTTACTACCGCTACAGTTCATTCAGCCTCATTTACTGCCTTTCAAAAAAACATAGCAGATATGACTGCCTTGCTTAAACTGTGGTTTCTACTGACAATTGAGATGTAACACAAACTATGGCATAAGGGGACGACAAGCGGATAAGAGGCCATCTATAATTTTGATCAAGACATCAATGAGCGAGAGTCGACAGAGGTAGTCAATATAACTCTCTGTTCAGCACTTTTGAAATGTACAGCGACAGAATTCAGAACATGGTCCGTTCTTACATATAAACAGACAATGAAAGCTCTAACAATATTTGATGATTACATTTCTCTAAAACAGGTTATAGGCAAACGAGTACACACCGGCCACTAACGATGTGTTCACAATACCACCTTGGTGAAAATAGACCAAATTATTAGGGTGAGGCACATGGACTACTAATAGCTTACTACACAATAGAGGTCGACCGATTATGATTTTTCAACACCGATACCGATCATCGGAGGACCAAAAAAAGCAGATATCGATTAATCGGCCGATGTGTATATGTATGTATATATGTGTATAATGTGTATATGTATGTGTATATATATATGTGTGTATATATATATATGTAATGACAATTACAACAATACTGAATGGACAATGAACACTTATTTTAACTTACTATAATACATAAATTCTATTTAGTCTCAAATAAATTATGAAACATGCTCAATTTGGTTTAAACAATGCAAAAACACAGTATTGGAGAAGAAAGTAAAAGTGCAATATGTGCCATGTAAAAAAGCTAACGTTTAAGTTCCTTGCTCAGAACATATGAAAGCTGGTGGTTCAACATTCCCAGTTCTTCAATATTCCTACTTAAGAAGTTTTAGGTTGTAGTTATTATATGAATTATGACGCGTAAACTATTTCTCTCTATACCATTTGTATTTCAATAAACCTTTGACTACTGGATGTTCTAATAGGCATTTCAGTATTGCCAGCCTAATCTCAGGAGTTGATAGGCTTGAAGTCATAAACAGAGCTGTGCCTCAAGCATTGCGAAGAGCTGCTGGAAACGCAGTTAAGTTTGAATGAATGCTTACGAGCCTGCTGCTGCCTACCACCGCTCAGTCAGACTGCTCTATCAAATATCAAATCATAGACTTAATTATAATATAATAAACACAGAACTACAAGTCTTTGGTCATTAATATGGTCAAATACGGAAACTATCATTTCGAAAACAAAATGTTTATCCTTTCAGTGAAATACGGAACCGTTCCGTAATCGGCATCCAAAAATGCTGATTACCGATTGGTATGAAAACTTGAAATCGGGCCTAATTAAATCGGTCATGACGATTAAATCGGTCAACCTCTACTACACAACATACACTTAGATATGTATACTGTAGCTAAAGTAATACTATCTGGCATCCTATATAATGTATATAGCAGCATAAGACATTTTTGGACTCACGTTGTGATGTGCTTGAACAGGAAAGTGGTGCGGCGGTTCTTCGTGGGCAAATTTTGTCATCAAAGAGAAAGATGCCGGATTTACAATACAGGTTTGAATGACCATTCAAAACGTATTTTCCCAGTAGTAGCTTGTTTTTCTCAGAGTTCCCTGTTGTCTTGAACTCGCAGTTAGCCACTGATTCCTTCCCAAACCACTCATTGTTGAATTTGCGATTTCCAACTTGTTGTGTAATGTTTATGTGCAATGGCCAATGAGAATCAAGACGTTTTATCTCTAATTTCTCTTCATATTACAAGGATTGCAAAGGATTTGATTGTCGACTTGATTCATGGCGACAACTGCTAGCTTGCTAGCTAAGATTTTAAAAGTATGATGTTGACATGGTGGTTTCTTTGCAACACTTGCAGTTAGCCACTGATTCCTTCCAAACGATATTAATGCCAAAATAACAAGCAAAACAGGCAATATTTAAAAAAAATACTTGAAAGTGTGGGACTTAAAATAGGTGGGTAGTGTTAGGGTTGCGTCAATCAAATCTGGTATCAGGATAAGTATGACACTGAGTCACCGATTTTATGCTATGTATTTTTTATTAGCTAAGCAATAAGTGGTAAATGCAATTTTCGTATATACGGGCTCTCTGTCCCACCTCGCAGGGCAAACAGAGAACTGACTTGTTCCTGACAAAGATATTATAATATACTCTTGACAGAAGTAGTTCCTGCTTCCGAGCCGTCCTGTCAGAGTAGAGACTGGGCGTGGTTTAAACTCACTCAGCCTATCGTTGATTGTTGGCGCCCGAGCTGGTCCCAGCCCCCTAAGCGCTTCAGGGGTCAGTCGTTGTAGTTGTGTAGAATATCTATACGCTCGCACACTCAATACAGTTATCTCACACCTTGCTCCTGTTATCTAACAAAAGACTGTTTGTTCTCGCAACACTACGTTCTGAATGTGCCCCCACAACTCATTGCACAGTTCCTGTCTTCATGTTATTCTGTATTTTTCCATCACGAGAAAGGCCCATGGCCCTGAAACTGTTAACAATGTCTCAAGTCAGCTATGTTGCATAACACATATACCCACACAAGCCAACAGCAAATAATATTCCATCACATATGACATGGTAAGGGCTATAGTGCATAACACAGAATCCTCACAGTAGCGAAAACTGAATGACGGGTCGCCACTGAATATAACATATATTCTGGGAGCCTATTGTGTGTGTGTGTGTGTGTATGAACAATGTGGAATATTTTTGGACCATTGGCTTCCCTGAAAATAGGCACTGACAGGAGGAGCAATATGAGTCTAAGAGGTCGTCATGCTAATGGGGATGGTGATGGAGGCTTTGGTGGTCCACACAATAAAGAAGCATGTATTCCTTCCAGTTATGTGGAGCTGTCCTTGGACCTGGTGCCAGTAAGGATGGTCTTCACGGAAGTGGTAAGACCCTCCCTCCTTGATATAGAAATCCTTCGACTTCACTGCCTCTTCAATGGTAAGTGTTACGGAGTCTAGTTGATAGGTAATCGACTAGCTGGACTGTTCCCCGGACTCCGTGTGTAGGGATTTGTACAATGCACGAACAAGGCTATTGAACTTGACATTGGTGTCTGTCTTTATTCCTTTATCCAACATATTATACTGAAACATGGTATCAGAGGTGGCTCGAAAACCACACGTTTGTTATTTTTGTAGTTAAGTACAGTATAGGCTCAGTTACGTTCCATATGCGAACACACGCCATTTCCTACTCCTAGTCACAACACTGATCAACACGTTGTTAGCTGGCTAGATAGAATCACTACCTACCTAGATGGCTGAAGGCAAAGAAATCTCCTATTCCATCGTTATGGCAGCGAACATTCCGCCACCAAATCCCATGGTTCTCACAGGGGACTGGAATACTAATTGAGACAACTTCAGGGATGAATTCGAGGACTAGGCGCTGGCGACCTGTCTACATGAGGTCCAAGCCGCAACTCTGAGAAGTGTAATGGGCAGCGATTGCAGGCATATCTACCAGCACAATCTCACCCTCACAGCACGGCAACAATGTGATGCAAAGGCTATATTGGTGAATTACTTCAAACCCGCCAGGAACGTAATTTCGAGTGGTTTGTTTTCGGAAGCTGCAAACAGGAAGAGGGTGAGTCCGTACACAGCTTTGTAACCCTTATGAGATTTTTTTTAAACATCCCCTACTTGTGAATACGGGAGATTGAAAGATTAATTGATTTGTGACAAAATAGTACTGGAAATTGCAAATGAGGATACACGCCGGCGTCTACTAAGAGAGAGGCTTAACATTAGTAATTTCCATTGAAATGTGCCACACTGCTGAAGTCACTGAGATGAGAATGAAAGCAATGGAAATCAAAACCCCACGCACTGATGTTGATACCGGTAGCACGCGCTCCAGCAGGTGTATCTCACTGATCATCCCTAAAGCCAACACCTCATTTGGCCGCCTTTCGTTCCAGTTCTCTGCTGCCTGTAACTGGAACTAATTGCAAAAATCGCTGAAGTTGGAGACTTTTATCTCCCTCACCAATTTCAAACATCTGCTATCTGAGCAGCTAACCGATCCACCCAATTTTACCTACCTCATCCCCATACTGTTTTTATTTATTTACTTTTCTGCTCTTTTGCACACCAATATCTCTACATGACCATCTGATCATTTATCACTCCAGTGTTAATCTGCAAAATTGTAATTATTCGCCTACCTCCTCATGCCTTTTGCACACAATGTATATAGACTCTCTTTTTTCTACTGTGTTATTGACTTGTTAATTGTTTACTCCATGTGTAACTCTGTTGTCTGTTCACACTGCTATGCTTTATCTTGGCCAGGTCACAGTTGCAAATGAGAACTTGTTCTCAACTAGCCTACCTGGTTAAATAAAGGTGAAATAAAAACATAAAAAATACTGTTCACGCTGTTGCCAGGCAGGCATTCACACAAAACTAACCAAGGCAGAGTAATTCACCACAAACGGTGAACACAAAGAGCCCCATAGAATGTAAATACACACGCACGAGGCAAAGAGCACTGCCCTGCCTACGGAAAACCATGCAGAGCTTGTGGAACTAATAATCACTTTGCAAAAGTGTGTCTCAAAGGCAAAAGAAGGGTGAGTGAGGGCAAGATTCACTGTGTTGATGATGTCACTCAATGTTCAGAGCAGATCAGTGAACGTGACATTTACATGCATGAATCCATTGGGGCTGTACACTCGAGGGAAGAAATGGTTTGTGAAACTACGATTACACAACAATGTCAACTGGATTCCGGTGCTACATGCAACGTAATGAGCTTCAAAGACAAAATCAATATGGCACCTGACGCACATCTATTGCCCAGCGATACTAGACTAAAGCTGTACTCAGGAGAGCTAATGAGTTCTATGGGCATCTTTGAGACCAAATGTGTAATTCGGGGATGCAAACACAAGCTGGAGTTTGAGATTGTGGAAACAAGTGAACATCCTCTCCTGTCAGGCTCTACATGCGAAAGCCTGGGACTGATGCAGTTCACCGTACCAAATGACCTGCACATTATGGAGCATGTCCAGCATGGACCCCTGTCCAAAGGACAACTACTCAGCAGATATGACAATGTTTTCAACAGGCCCGTTGAATCAGTGCCTGTGGAGATACACGTTGAATTGGATGAGAGCGTCATTCCAGTCCAGTGTGCTCCTCGCAATGTGCCCATTGCAATGAAAGTGGCTGTGAAGGCCCAGCTGGACAAGTATGAGGCCGATGGCCACATGACATCTGTGACTGAACCAACTGACTGAACCAACAGACATATGGTCATAGTGAAAGAAACAGAGAAGCTGAGGGTCTTCATCGACCCAAAGCATCTGAACCAAGCAACTGAAACGATCCCACTACATCATGCCGACACATGAGGATGTCCTCTACAAGCTTCCCAAGGCCAGGATTTTCACCTTGCTGGATGCCCGAGATGCATTCTTTCAATGCAAGCTGGACGAAGAAAGCTACTTCATGACTACTTTCTGGACCCCCTGGGGTCGGAAACGCTGGCTCAAGCTCCCGTTTGGTGTCTCAGTGGCGCCTGAGGTATACCAACGTAAGCAGTACGAGTTACTGGCTGGGCTCAAGGGCATTGAACCCATCGCCGATGATGTCCTGATCATTGGCTGTGGTGACACAGACGAAGAAGCAGAACGCGACCATGATGCGAAGCACCTGGCACTGATGGAGCGCTGCTGAATGGTTAAGCTTCATCTTGGCCTGATGAGGCTGCAGTTCAAGGTGAAAGACGTCCACTTCCATGGCCACATTCTCTCGGCCAAAGGCCTGAAGCCAGACCCAGACAAAGTCAGAGCGATCCACGACATGCCAAACCCGTCTGATGCAAAAGGAGTACAGTGTCTCATCAGATTTGCAAACTATCTTGCAAAGTTCATGCCACACTTCTCAGCAGTCTGTGAGCCTCTATGCCGGTTGCTGGACAAAGACACATCATGGCACTGGCTACCCAAACATGAGGCCGCAGTAAAGGAGATGAAATCTCTGGCTTCATCTATGCCAGTGTTGCGCTACTACGAAGTCACGAATCCTGTCACAACCCAGAGTGACTCCAGCCAAAGGGGACTTGGGTGCTGCCTTATGCAGGCCAGCCTGTTGCGTTTGCCTCGAGAGCGCTCACCCCCACCGAACAAAACTATGCACATATTGAGAAAGAGTGCCTCAGCATCGTCTTCTCCTGCCAGCGCTTCCATCACTACTTGTATGGTCGAGAGCTGGTCACTGCTGAAACTGACCACAGACCACTCATTGCCATATTCAGTAAACCTCTCCTCAACGCGCCCAAGAGGCTTCAAAGCATGCTCCTGACTCTGCAAATCTACAGCCTGAAGGTCATCTACAAGCCAGGACCAGAGATGTACATCAGCGACACACTGAGCAGGGCAACAGCACAATGTACAGGCAGAGGCACTGCCTATCAGCAGCATGCCATCTGTTCGCTACAGCAGGAACAAGAAGATGTTCAACAGATCAATAAAGGCAAACTACTTAAACGTCACAGATCACCGCCTAGCCCAGATCAGGCAGCACACTGACAAGAACGAACACCTTTTTAAAAATGTTTTAACCTTTTTAACTGCTCCATGACTTGTCTGCAGAGACGGTCATAAAGCGCTGCAAGGCGTAGTTTGCAAGGCAAGGTCAGCCTGACAAGGTCATCACGGACAATGGCCCACAATTCACTGCACAGTTCAAGAGTTTCGCCTCAGAATGGGAGTTTGACCACGTGACCTCCTCTCCAAGACACCCAAAAGCAAATGGCAAGGCAGAGTCAGCTGCCAAGATTGCAAAAAAACTGTTAAGCAGGGCCTTGCATGACAGCAACGACCCATGGAAAGTGATCTTACAGTGGAGGAACACACCCACCGAAAACATGAACAGCAGCCCAGCACAACACCTTCTGTCCAGATGTCTGAAGACTACTATCCCCGCAGCTAACAAGCTACTTGAGCCCTGCGTCATGGTTGGCGTCACGGACAACCGCGTCACAGAAAGCAGCCCGCTAAGTGCTTCTACGACCGGACTGTGCGAGACCTACAAGAGCTTGAGGTGGGTGAAACGATAAGGATGAAACCACTGACGGGAGACCACACAGGACTTTGGAGGCTGGGCACGTGCCTACAGAGTTGCACCACGTTCTTACCTGGTGGATGTTGGTGGCTCCCTCTATTGTCGCAATCGGGTGGATCTGTGCGTAGCAGAGCAGACAAACCAGAACACACCATACACTCACCTAGATGAGCTGGATCAGAGTCCAGGCCTAAGGGCAATGGGCACAGAATTGAAACATGAGCCAACTGAAGGTGAGGGATCTACCCCACCATGCTCTCCAGCTCGTGGCCCTAATCTTACCCCTGTCAGAGCAAATACTTACTCATGGGAGGGTTGGCTGTGCAAGCCATAGGACAGGCTTACTCTGTAAGCAAGAGACTGTGTTAACTTGTCCTCTGTTTTATAAAAATAAATACAAATAAACTTAAATTAAAAAAGAGATGATAACTGAAGTAAAAAGAAAATGTAATGCTTTTTCAATTGTTATGACTTGACTGTTAATAACTGAATGTTATGCCGTTATGTTTGCACTTTCTATTGAAAAGGATGATTTTACGGAGTCTAGTTGATAGGTAATCGACTAGCCGGACTGTTCCCCGGACTCCGCGTGTAGGAATTTGTACAATGCTTGAACAAGGCTATTGAACTTGACATTGGTGTCTGTCTTTATTCATTTATCCAACATATCATATTGAAACAGTAAGGTCCCTTGCTTGCACCATAGGGACACTTGACCTTCACCACTGCTGTGACCATCCGGTGAGGCTCCCAGGATCCCAGACTCTGTGACCCAAAGCCATGACTCCAGCACATCCATCCCTGTAGACATTTTGAATGCCTTGATGCCCTCCTTTTCGTTATGTGCCCCACTTTATAGACAACACCGCATCCAACAACTGAACACCTTGAAATGCATTTGTTGTAAGAAATGTGCTATATAAATACGTTTGATTTGATTGATGACATTACAGCTGTAGAATATGAGGACAAGTACAGTTTTTCCATACACTTTTAAGTAAGAACTTGGGATTTTATGACATATCAATCATATATTGGGAAGGATCGCATAAATCAAGACTGCGTGAATGCATGTACCACTCAGAATAAATAAATACTGTGCCTTTGAAGATTTGTCTCTGGTTATAAAACTATAATACAGGCTGAATGTCTAAACAAAGTCTATTTTGAATGTCAATAGGTTTTTAGATTCATTCTAAAACTGAGTTATCACTCATCAAATTCTGGTATCCGGGGTAATCTGGTTAATGATTATACCACTGATTCATTGGCTCTTTCCTTGTAGAATGTTGACAGCTGTATAGAAGACATTGTATTGCTAAGATGCTCAAACTTAACTTAATAGCTACACTCACTGACACAGGATAAACTGTATCTCTCATGCTGGCCCACACCAAACCAGTAAATTGTCTTTCACTATAGCTGCACTTCTCAACATGGCAGACTTACCCTTTTAATGCTCTTATGCCATAAGGTCTGAAATAGACACCAAAGTCAACATCCTGTACAAACAATTATTG
The DNA here is from genome assembly GCF_045791955.1 of Oncorhynchus clarkii lewisi. Taxonomy (NCBI): domain Eukaryota; kingdom Metazoa; phylum Chordata; class Actinopteri; order Salmoniformes; family Salmonidae; genus Oncorhynchus; species Oncorhynchus clarkii. Next base: position 50,275,281 of record NC_092149.1, on the reverse strand, counting down.
AGGCTAAGTAAAACAAAATTATTTTTTAAATATTCTGCTAACTAGTGTAGTCAGTGGATGGCTAGACAGAAAAAGGGGACAAATTCATGGCTAGGGCACAGATCGCGCTGGTGAAGTGTAGCTGACAGTGTGCTAGAGATGAAGTTCAGGAGCTTCCTGCAGGAATGTGTTGTCTTGCTGAGGTCTTCTCTGTTGCTAATTTCCAGTTAGAATATGGAGAGTAAATTGAGGCGAATATATTGCGAACTCACCTTGTCTGAGCGAGAATTACATGGTCAAAACAATCGGAACCATTATCAGGTTTTACCGCTAACGTTAGGTTGTATGTGTATTATGAGGAAACCACAGTGCCTGACTATTGCGCTTCCTGCAATGATGAGGGTGCGACGTGACTAAACCAGAGAGGAGAGGAGAGAGGGTTTACTCCATATACAAATTCTTATTTTTGGGCGGCGGTCAATTACAGCGGCAAATTTGGTTAAGAATAAATGTAATTGCTAATATTCTACATGATGCTTATTTGATCAAATATACGTTTCGTAATGGTTAGTTTGTTTAAAATGCACTGATATAAATGGACGCACGTGGCATTTCGACAACTTTGAAAAAAACTACCTTGTATCGGAGTTGTGCCAGTCTTCACACGCCTATTTGCCCTCTCATTGGCTAGAATGGTCCCACCTGATCGCGCCTGTCTTCCATATTTGAATACATATATTTCCATTGCTAGAGAAGTCACGCGACCATCTTGTCAATATAATAGATCATCTTTGCTTAAACTTGTCATACGAGTTTCCAAGTTTAGAGTAGCATTTGAACGCGACGTTATCATCTTCCTGCTGTATACCTGTATCACATTAGTTGAAACCAAGACTTGTTCTCATGGCAGTTTAGGATAATTTTAACGAGACAGGTTAGGATAATTAAGTTAAGGATAGGAAAAGGTGTAGGGTTAGCTAGAATTGTCCCTGGTGTGACTGGAACATATCTAACTGCAACCAGGCCTGCCCTGAGAACAGTCTTGGTTTCCACTAACGCAATGACGCGCAACCGGACATCTCAGCGTCAGGAACTACATAAGAGCTGTTACCAAAATTCTCATTTGCATTTGCTCGCGTTTAGACCTCTGGAAAAGTTAATAGGTCTATTTGACAATTTACTAATGGGATTTTTTTTTGTCCTCGTTTGACAAAATAATTAATAGGCCTATCAAGAAGAAGTAGGCTACCTCAGTTTGCAGTTACTTTGTTGTAGTCTACTCTGAAGAGAAGTGTATTATCTTATCGAAAAAAGCCACTGAAACACCAAAAGATGGACTCACCAGCAAGCCCCCTCACTCGTGCTGGGAGGACTTTCTGGACAGTTTGGGTGAGTTTCTGCGCTGAAATAATTTACTACAGGACACTATTTTTTATAGCCTACCGTGATTGGTTCATTATTTCCTATTGTTATAATTACAATAGATATATTTTAGACTACTTAATAATTTGTTGATGAACAATTAGTTTGAATTGAGAACTTCCCCAAGGAGGAGAAAAACACAATGATTGCATTAACTCTATTTCACTGTACCTGGATTGATGTAATGTTATGTTATATGTTATCATATATGGACAAGGAAGTAAATGACATGAACATAGAGTAATTCTCTCTCTCTCTCTCTCTCTTTCACACGCACACACACACACGCATACGCACACACACACACACACACACACACACACACACACACACACGCGCGCGCGCACACACACACTCACACTCACACTCACACATACAAACAGAACTACTTTACGGAAGTTGTGGGGAGGTATCTAAGCCCAGAGTCCATTAACAATGACACAAGCTCAAGACAGGAAGCCACTGCTGCACAACAAACAGACGACCATGGAGATGGTGCGAAAAATGAGATAAAGGAAACTGAGGTCACTTTTGAAACAGGCTCTGAGGTTAAGAAACCAAGATCTGTTGTTGCCTGGGAACAGTGCAATGTCATCATTGGTCCAGGCCTCAGCAGAGACAATGTGCAATACACTGGACAATCCAACAGAGGGAGTGATAGCAAATCATCCCCGGAGGGGCATGATATAAAACAAGAGCAGGTGGACCGAACAGAAAATAAAGGCACAATCCAGCATGTTACTAAAGAAGAATTAAATATGGGGAAAGGGGTCCAATCAGTGGTAGTCACTGGGATCCCGATCTTATTTAGAGAGCCGACATCTGAAAGGTCAGAGGGCCAGGGAGCACAAGGACACACTGACAGTTACAACTGTGTTGAAGCAAATAGATTAAGAGGTGCAGTGGCAGAAAGAAAAGCGGAGGAAGAAGAAATCCCTGAAGAAGTTACTGAAGAATTCCCCTGTGGTGAAGAAGGAACCAAAACAGAAGAACATGAAAACAATAGAGATGGAGAAATACATTTTGATATAGAGTCCCCAAACCTTACATCAGCCTGTGTTGAACCTGCCACACTTTTGGATAAGAATGGAGACAAGGAAAATAAGGACAGATTAATGAAACACGATGTGCAAAGTACAGAGGATGAAACCATGGTAAAATTAAATGAAAAAGATGGAGAGAAAGAAACGGAAGTACTCTTCATGGAGACAGGCAAAGAAGGGTGGAAAGTAGCAGAAATAGTAGAATTCTCAGCGGGAGGGGAGAATAGCAATGATCTGTGTGTAATCAAAGACAAACTGAGTCGAGATGGTAATGAAGTGAAGAATAGCATGGACATGGAAGAACTTGGGAGGAAGGAGGAGAGAGAGGAAGAGAATAGAGCAATAGAAGAGATGGGCAGAAGAGAACAGGAAGAGATATTGGACAGGGGCTTTGGACCATACAATGATTTCCAAGTCTCAGAAAACAATAACAAACATGAATATGGTGACAATCGTTTGAAGTTTGATGAAGGAACTATAGAGAGGTTTGATCAAGAAAATGACCCCAACCCACGACCACTTTGTGGAGGATTATCAGACGAAGACAGAACATTGGGAAGAGGCCAGGACATCTTTGTTTCAGAGGCAGAGTTGGAATTGCCAATGGCCTATGACAAAAGAGTCTTTGTGTCAAATGATGAGATAACTATTGTTAGAGACAAGCAGAAAATGGAGGGCAACACTGAAAGAATTGACAGCACAGTGTTAGAGGAAAGAAAAGAAGAGGTATCAGAGGATGGATCCAAAGTGTTTGAGGACGGGGGCAGTAACAAGATAGAAGACGTTGCAATCGGTATTGGGACGAAGACGGATACAGAGGCAGAGGATGTGAAAGATAAAGTGACTGGGCTGGACACTTTCTCTTATCAGGAGAGAAATGTTGTAGTGGAGAAAAATAAACTACAGGAAGACAAGATTTCAAAGGAAGACGAAGACCCCCTTAATGAAGTGGAGGGAAAACGTATTTCAGTGGTTGACAATAGAGTGGAAATCAGAGGCGTGGCAAAATACATTTCCCCTGGGCTATGTGAGGACCTTGTTGTGGCTCAGGAGCCAAAACGTGTAGCGTGTGAAGAAACTCGAGAGGAAATTCCTGAAATCAACAATGGCAAAGAGTTAGACGAGAATACGGCACCGAAGATCCTGGAAGTTGGCGACGATGAAGTCAACACCACCCGTTTACAAGAAGCACACACCGAAAGTGATACCAAAGGGTTAGAAGGTGTAGAGAACACTGGAACTAGTTTTAAATCGGACAATTCACCAGTGAGTGAACTCATGGAAGGGAAAGAAGACCCGAAAACTGTTGAAGGATTATTTGAAAGTGAGGATATTGAGAAAGCCTCTGATACAGTGGTAGACGAGCACACAGTCGCGAAAGCAGCGAAATCACTGGGGGAAACGGAGAGAACAGATTCTGTATCACTGAATGAAACAGATACTCAAATACTAGAGGACCTAGCGAAAACAAAGGCTGAATCACCAGAACCAATGAAGATTGAGTTAGGACTGTCAGAGGAAGCCGCAGAGACATATGTTTGTTTATCAGATGAGACACTGAGAACAGAGGCTGGATTATACAAAGAGACAGAGGAGATAAAGGCAGAGTTTAGAGAGGGATGGATGGAGTCAAAGGCAGGGGAGACAGTGGGGGCAGAATTTGAATCAGTGAAGGACACACAGGCAGAAATACCAGAAGTGAGGAGTGGGGTTGTGCCATCAGAGGACAAAGATGAGACAGAGTCTGGATCAATGCAGGAATCAGCCGATACCAATTTTGGATTACTAAGGGAAACTGTGGCGGAAGGGTTACAAAAGGGGGCAGAGGTAGACACACCAGAGGTGAGGACAGTGACTGTGCTGTCAATGGAGACAAACACAGAGGAATTAGTGGAATCTGAGGCTCGGGACATGTTGGAAACAGAATCTGGATTAGTGAAAAAACAGGAGGCAGAAATACCAGATGTGAGAACTGAAACTGCATCATCAGAAAGAACTGTGACGACAGAGGCAGGATTATCAATGAACATGACATTGTACCCATCATCAATTCACACAGGGGCTGTGTTTCTCACAGAGACAAAGGCTGTGTCATCTAATGAGTCACTGGAAACAGACAATGGATTACCAGACAAATCATCTGAGGCTGGGACTAAATCACAGGGAATGGTAGAGGCTGGATTACCAGATTCGACAGAAATAGAGGCCGAATTATTTGAGGAAATGGTTTGTGGAGAAGTTGTACTATCACAGGACACAGAAGATGAATTATCAGAGGAAAAATATAATATAAAAGCTACATTAATGAAAGAATTAGTGGAGCCTGTGGCTGGGGAAACATTGGAGCCCGAAAAGGGAATCATGAATGAGACAGAAGCAGCAATACTTGATATGAAGATTGAGGAATCGCCATCAGAGGAAACAGAGTCTGGAATAGTTGACAGAGAAGCCATAATTTTTCTGGAAACGACAGCGATTGAGTCTGAATTATTGGAGGAATTATCTGAGACTGAGTCTGGATCACAGAAGGACAAACAGACAAAAAGACAGAGTATTGAGACAGAGCCATCGGTGGAGACAGACGTAGAGGAATTAGTGGAATCTGAGACTGGGGATACGGTGGAGACAGAAATTGGATTAGTGAGGACCGAAGCCGAATTACCAGAGGAAGTTAGGCCAAAGATAGAGCTATTGGAAAAAATGAATAGAACAGGTGCTGATTCATCAGAGGACACAGATGTGACAGAGGTCAGATTTTCAGAGGAGATAGAGACTGATTTAGTAGAGACCAAGTATGGGTTACAGAAGAACATAGAAGAAGACATAGTACATGTGAGAACAGAGACTGTGCTGTCGGTGGAAATAGTAGAGATGGATACGGACTCATCAGACAAGTCTCTGGAGTCCAGATCACTTGAAATATCAGAGGCTGGATTATCTGAAGAATCAGTGGACAGTGAGGCTGGATTAAAGGATATTTACACAGAAATACCAGATGTGGAGAAAGAGTCTGGATTATCAGAGGAGACCGTAGATGCTGGATTATCAGAGGAAACAGATGTGTCAGACACAGAATTAGTGAAAAATACAACGGCTCTGATAATGCTAGAGGCTGAACTTTCAGAGGCGACAGAGGCTGTGTTAAAAGAGAAGGCAGGAGATAACACGGCAAACAAATCACTGGAAATTGAGGTAGGATTATTTTGGGAAAACGATGAGATTGAGGCTTTGGTAACAGAGGAAGTTGTGAAGACAGGGCCTGTTTTATCGAAGCAGACAGATTTTGGATCACAGGGTCAACTACCGGAGATCGACGATGGAATAATAGAGAAATCCCAGGTTGGGCAGTCTGGGGAAACTGTGGAAACAGATGCAGGATTACCAGAGGAAAACAGAGGGGAGGGTGCAAAAGCAGGATTCAGTTCCCCGTCAGGAACAAAAAATGTAGACCAAAGTCTTCAGCTTCAGGTAATGATAATACTTTCCCTATTAAAGGGATACTTCAGGATTTTTGGCAATGAGGCCAAAATCCACAACTTCCTCATTTTTAAAAATGGTATCCACAAGTTCATCTGACTCTGGGGAAGTAGATGAAGGGCCTCATTTCCAAAATCCTGAAGTATCCCTTTAAAAGAATGCAATCAAATACATCATGATTGTGTTATCTAATCGTAAGAGATAAAGCAAACGTTAATCTATTTCATATATTTTATTGGATTTGTTTCGCTTATTTTTATGTTATCAAAATTAAGCTTGAACTTGTTAGTAAATCAGTTGTTTATCATACCATTGCAGTTTGACGCCTCCGCTTTGGACTTCACTGCTCAAAAGTCTCGCATTGCCCTCAAGAATCCACATGCCCGTCCACCCAGGGATCCCCGTACTCTTCTACAGATGCCATCTTTGACCCCCTCCCCTTCAAAACCCACCGTACACATTCCAGTCAGAGGCCCAACAGGGATACCAATGAGGGGCATGGGCGGCATCGGAATCAAACTACCTGGTAAGTTTAACAGAGAAAAGAGGAATTGAATGTATATGTGTTCTTTCATTCTGTTATCGTTGGTGACACAATGTTCTATGACAGATAATGGATGATGCCCAGATTTAAGTGTGAATGGATATCTTTCTTTGTTGTTTGTGTTGCTATGATGTTGTTCAGGACTCGGTGCAGGGCCCCCCATCTTAAGAAAGACCGGAAAGGGGGTGATAGGTGAAAATAACACCGAAAATATCCCTCAGGTACCAATCAGATACTTGCACTTTTTGAGCTCAACCTTTGAATAGGTCTAGTAGTATGTTTATTATTCTGACTCTTAATTTGATTTGGCAATGTCATCTATTCAACAGAAATCTGAGCTCGAGCCAGATGTAAGGGATGAATCTCCCAAGAAAGAAGAGACGCAAGAGGAGCGCAAAACTAAATGGACACCGCCTAGGCACCCAGGGTAGGGAATCAATTGAACTATTTTCTACACGATTCTCTTAATTTCTTGTTTGAAATCACTTTTATATGGAGATATCTCCTACATGAATGTCACTCTCTTTTTATTATAACACCTTTTGTTTAATATATATATCCACCAGATTTGGAAATCCCCTGATGATGAATGAGCTGAAGAACAAGCTGAAGAAGACTCCAAAAGAGAGCGGAGATGATTGACAGGACCTTTTTTCTCATTGGTGAACCATGGTCCATGAACAATGGGTTTTAATTTATCATAAGTATCTCTCCATTTTATTTCAAACTTTTATTTGTCTATTTCTTTTGAATATCTTTGTATGAACATTTTCAAAAAAAAATAATATATTTTTGTTTTGGACAGTGTTTACTTGTTCCAGAGGGTTTTTAAAAACTGGTGTGATAAAAAAAAAGTTGACTGCTCAAGGCATTGGTTCAAGAAGGCTATTTGTGACATTTGTTTATTTCTTCATCAGTGGGTTTGTTCCAGCAAAAATACATCTCTTATGCATTATTTCCGTGCTAATTATTGCTGTTGCTACTGTAGTTACCTACAGGGAAACCAGCTATAGCGTCTTGATATTTGGGCTAGACTATAATTGTCTATACTGATTGGTCTTATGAAGCTGTTATATAAACCTTAAGATTCATTATATTTTTAAAAAACAGTTTATTTTTGGGGGGCTTGCCTGTTCTCTTGTTATTTTGGCATTAATATGTCACATATAAGTTTGGAAACAATGTAAAATAAAAATAAAACATGTAATTGAGTTAATAAAACTGCATACAAACATGGTATTGTTTTTGCTTTCTTCAGTAAGGCAGCTCCAGCTCCCTCCTGTCATCAAATCGACAATCATTTTAAATTCATGTCATATGAAGAGAAATAATGAAGAGAAATTATATATAAAAACGTATCGATGCTCATCGGCCGTTATACATAAAGATTACACAAATTGGAAATCGCAAATTCAGCAATGAGTTGTTTGGAATGAATCAGTGGCTAACTGCAAGCATTGCAAAGAAACCACCAACGTTAGCCTGCTATTCAATGGAGTGGCTGTTTTTTTTCTCTTCCAAGTTCCGCCATTAATCCAGAGAATGCCAGACTTTGATGACAAAATTTGCCTACAAAGGCCCGCTGCGCCACCTGCACAAGGTGAGTCCAAAAATGTATTGAATGCTTCTGCATAAATGTCATATGCAAGGGAGAAATGTGTACTGTAGCTAAGAAAGTAATACTAAGTGTATGTTGTGTAGTAAACTGTTAGTAGCTCATGTACCTCACCCTAATAATTTGGTCTATTTTCACCAACGCGGTATTGTAAACATAACGTTAGTAGTTGTGGTGCTTGGTTTGCACGTGCAAATTCAGCACACACAACATTCTTGAATAGAATGTTGTTATTTCACGTGTCAAATTAAAGGCATAATTTAATGCGAGAAATAGTGTGACGTATATGACGTATATTTTTTGACACGCGAAGACCCAAACGGCATTCAATGTGCTTTACCCTAATAATGTAGTCTATTTTCACCTCTAAATTTCACCGACTGTTCTAACTTGGTGGTGCACAAATAGCCTATAACCTGTTTTAGAGAAATGTAATAATTGAATATTGTAAGAGCTTTCATTGTCTGTTTATATGCCCCCTTTATTTATCCTACGGTTCTGACTGGTACAGTGCGTACACTTTAAGAACGGCCCATGTTCTGAATTATGATGCTGTACATTTCAAAAGTGCTTAACAAACAGTTATATTGACCACGTCCGTCGTCGCTCGCTCAAAGTCTTAATCGAAATTACGGATTGCACTTTATCCGCTTGTCGGACGTATTTGTACATCTCAATTGTCAGTAGATACCACATTTGTTTAAGCAAGTCTGAATGAACTGTAAATTAGTCTGAATGAACTGTAGCAGTGGTAAGGTGTTGGGACTCTGCTGTTGGGACAGCTTTATGTAGGCCCTAACAGTTTGTGGGCACTGTTTGTCACCGTTATAATGCAATTCATATATTGTTTAGTGTTGTGTAGTGGCTTTGCTGGCATGCATCCCACATGTTTAAAAAAAATGTTTTTGCCCCACCAAGATGTACATGATAAAATCGCCATTGGTAACAACCAACTCATTAAGAAAATTATATTAGTTCAAATAAGACATTACATGTTTTGTTAACCAAATTCGACACTCTCATTGACCTTGATACAAAAACAACTCGCATGGTGAGCGAAAAGAAAACTACACCTGCTGGCAAAGACAGATTGTGGCACCAGTTATCCCTCTCACTTCGCCTCTTCCTCTCTGGTGCTATCCAGAATCGTTGGGACGTCCCAAGCAAAGGGTCCCGAAAGGCAGCAACTCGCACCTCTCTAGTTTCAGAGGGGCTGTTTTCATGAATTTTTATGAAATAGACTATTTTGACTTTGTGGCTGTAACTAGTAACTAGTGACAACCATTTTTTTGTCTCTGCTAGCTAGCTAATAAATAATCAATTTAGCTACTATATTCGCTACTATCTTCGTATGTTAGCTACCTCATCAAAATGTCTGCAATGAACCAGAAAGAGAACGAAGACTTTGCTGAGGGAGAGTCTACGCTGAAGGAGGAAATAAACTACAAGGTATAACGGGTTGTTGACTTGTCAAATGTCTGAGCATCTAGCTACAGTAGCTAGCTAGCTCTTTGGCAAACGTTGGCTATGCCATTTTATAAAGGTTCTCTGAACTGACTTCATGTCTGTAGCGAGCTATATAAGGTTTTCTCACTGAAAGTGAAATGTTTCTGTAGATCAAGGAACATAAAATGGTGATTGATGAGCTCCAATCTGCGTAAAAATAGGGTAAAACAGGGTTAGCTAATTTAATTAGTTTAAAACCTACTGATTGCTCTAACGAATATGGTATTGTCAGACCATAATTTACGGACATCTGCTAATCTTCATCCATATTTATTTCCGCGCATCCATGTCCAACAGCCCAACAGTAACCTATTCTTCTTGGCAGACAGAGTGCAGACTCTTGGTTCATGCAAAAGTAGGCCAAAGTGCATACAAGTTTCATATTATTATACACGTTTAGTTTTCTCTTAGCCATAGATAGACTAACCTGTGAACTTTTCTTCCCTCAGAGGAACTGGTCAACATGAAGAAGGTCCAGGATATGTCGAAATCTATACAATCTGGGAGGGAAATACAAATGAAGCCTTACTAGCTATAAATATGTGTGATATCTGTTGTATGCTGGAGAAGAGTATGCAGGAACACCTAAGGAATAGATGGCCTAACTCCAGTCGTATCACCAAAAAAGCTTCAAATCCCCACTACCAGTGTCTGTTCTCTGCTTGTGTACTTCACATGAGATTGACTTTCACCTCAGCCAGCACAAGACAGTAACAGGAATGTATTGATGTGGAACGGAGAGGTTTTTGGTGGACTGTCAGTAGGTGTTTACAGAATTATTGCACAACTATTATTGCACAACCTTCAATGTTATGTCATAATTATGTTAAATTCTGGCAAATTAGTTCGCAACGAGCCAGGCGGCCCAAACTGTTGCATATACCCTGACTCTGCGTGCAATGAACGCAAGAGAAGTGACACAATTTCCCTAGTTTAATATTGCCTGCTAACCTGAATTTCTTTTAACTAAATATGCTGGTTTAAAAAAAACATACTTCTGTGTATTGATTTTAAGAAAGGCATTGATGTTTATAGTTAGTTACATTCGTGCAACGATTGTGCTTTTTTCGCAAATGCGCTTTTGTTAAATCCTCCCCCGTTTGGCGAAGTTTTCAGTCTTTGTTAGGAAGAAATAGTCTTCACACAGTTCGCAACGAGCCAGGCGGCCCAAACTGCTGCATATACCCTGACTCTGTTGCACAGAACGCAAGAGAAGTGACACAATTTCCCTAGTTAAAAGAAATTCATGTTAGCAGACAATATTAACTAAATATGCAGGTTTAAAAATATATACTTGTGTATTGATTTTAAGAAAGGCGTTGATGTTTATGGTTAGGTACACATTGGTGCAATGACAGTGCTTATTTTGCGAATGCGCTTGTTAAATCACCCGTTTGGCGATGATAAATGATAAATTAACAGGCACCGCAGGACAAGCTAAATAAACTTGTAATATCAAATCAAATCAAATTTATTTATATAGCCCTTCGTACATCAGCTGATATCTCAAAGTGCTGTACAGAAACCCAGCCTAAAACCCCAAACAGCAAGCAATGCAGGTGTAGAAGCACATATCATCAACCATGTGTAGTTAACTAGTGATTATGTTAAGATTGATCTTTTTTTATAAGATACGTTTAATGCTAGCTAGCACCTTACCTTGACTCCTTGCTGTACGCACATAACAGGTAGTCAGTGTGCCACGCAGTCTCCTCGTGGAGTGCAATGTAATCGGCCATGATCGGTGTCCAAAAATGGCGATTACCGATTGTTATGAAAACTTGAAATCGGTCGACCTCTAGTACGGAGGCATGTGCAGTGTCTTCTCTTTGATACACTGGTGACATCACCACCGACCAATGACGAAGCGGCAATTGCCATCATTTCCTTGATTCCATGATTCTGGCTGCTCTGGCTGACTGCCACATCCCAACCCACCAACCAATTGACCTTCTGAATGTGGCATTCAAACTGCAAGAACCAAAGGTGCTGAAGGAGTCTACCAAGAAAAGCAAAAAGCACAAATCAAAGCCCATGGATTCTAAAACTGACGATGCTGATTCCCATGTGTATAGCCCCTTTGACATTCCAGACAGGATCACTGGCAGAGCAGGCCTGCAAGAGCTTCAGCACTTGAGAGAAAATTGAATTATGTTGAAATCAACGTCCCCCAGAAGGAGTTGCAGAAAACTCGCCAGGATCTCATCTGTCACCTGGTGCACCCATTGGATACTGTGCTTGATGACAGCATTGGATGTGCTGTGTGGTTTGCAGCGAAAGGAACCGGCTTCCTCACAGAAGGCAACAAACCGAGGGGGGTTCACTTCATCTGCCAAGGTACAGTATCACTGATGTGTTTGTCTTGTCCTTTTTATTTATTTTTTATTCTACCTTTATTTAACTAGGCAAGTCAGTTAAGAACAAATTCTTATGACGACCTAGGAACAGTGGGTTAACTGCCTTGTTCAGGGGCAGAACGACAGATTTTTACCTTGTCAGCTCGGGGATTCTTGCAACCCTCCGGTTACTAGTCCAACACTCTAACCACTAGGCTACCGCCGCCCTTTTGTAGATCACATGGGTAAAGTAATAAGGAACATGCCATTTAGATGTGAATAAAGTATTTTCCTTTTTTGAGGAAAATTATGCTAGCTTGGGCGTGGTGTAAATTCGATCAACAGTATGTAGGCCTAATCGAACCACTGCTCTGTCTGCAAGTGGTTTTGACAGGTTTTGGAGCCAATGAGCAGAAGGCAGGGTACTCCAGACACAGAGTCCGCTTCAAGACCTCTGGGCATTAGGGTCTGGTACAAGAGCTGGCCATGGAGCTGGGCAGAATTTCTACAAGGAATCTCATTTCGAGATGACAGAATCATAGCGGACCATGGGAAGGAGGCTAGGCAAGTACTGAATAGGACACTAAGCAATAACATTTGTTTTCGTTTTAGTGATTAATGCCCATTTATTACCACCAATTTAAATGTTGATTTGAGTCACACCAGTCTGTCGTCAGAGTTTCTGTCCTTCTTCAGTGGCAAGCAGATTTTCCATTATTAAAAAAATAGGAACACAGAAAGAGGCCATGAGTAACTTGATCAAAAAGAAAGGCACAGATTCACCTATAGGGTTAGGGTTAAAAAAAAGTTTTTGTTTAACCCTTTACACTTGTGGAAATTGGCCTATATGGATGGGGCTGCATTTAAATGTTTCTTACAGAAGAAATATGAAAAACATATGCATAACCATCGTAGCAATTGAAAGGGAACAGTTTAGAGACAACCCAACAACACAACCGTTCACCTGACAAGTCTGAATCCAAACACTACACTGTTGATTTTAGGTGCATTTTTAATTTACTGTGCTTTTCGCCGCATTTGTTGATGACGAAATCGGAAATTACTCTGGCTACATTCAGTAACTTTAAGACAAATACTGGAAAATGTGGGATAGCTGCAACACAAGACAAAACATTTACAAGGGTTTGAGTGAGAGGACTAACTTGTGTCTCCAAGTGGCCACACACCTCTCCAAAGTGGGCACAGTTCCTAAGTCATTTCAATGCATTTGATTTACTCAAGGAAAGAGTTAAACTAAAAGGTACTTTTTTTTTATTGCTCTATTAGCATTGCCATTGAGGAACTGAAGCAATCGCACATGCTATATTTATTTGTTGGTTTTGTATAGGCTTCCCTATTTGGACGAGGATGTGGTGTGTTTCCTGAATGCCCTGCCAGTGTCCGAGAAGGCAGATTTGTCGGGAGGAACTACTACTGAGGCTGGCTGCCAAGGAGCTGGGCCTTGGGACCTTTGCTCTACTCCCTAAGAGAGCCAAGCAGTTTGGTTCCCGCATCGCAAAGAGGAAAAACAGCCATGGGAAGGCGTCAGACAAGTGCAAGAGACTCCTCACAACTTAGGTCAGCAGAACATTTAATCAGGAATGTTATCTTTGTTCACTGTATTGACATAAGCCAACTAAGTCATGCTTGTAATTCGGGTCACAGTGAGCCACAGTATCAACAGACATGTTTTAATTCATTTGAATACATTTACTCTTGATATGTTTTTGTAATAGTCAAAGTTGCTGTTTTCTTCACATTGTCAATCTCACACATGCACCTGAGTAAGCTATATTGTGTAAGACTTCACATCTGGAAGGTCTTCTCTGAAGTACCAGTCACATTAAACATAGGAAGGAAGGTTTCCCACACCTTGAAGATCTTCTCTGAAGTACCAGTCACGTTAAAGATAGGAAGCAAGGTTTCCCACATCAAAACGGCCAGAAATCTGATGAATATACACAGGCTTTCTGTAGAGGGAAAAGGAAATGTGTGCTTAGAGAATGCATTGTTTTTACAGCCATGAATGTTGACCATCAATCTTAAATAGTACCTTGAAATGAGCCTTGACAAAAAAGTTTCAAATCCATCAAGTTATGGATTGATTACCAGCACAAATTAAGGAAATTACAAACTGTTTACCTTCTTTCCATCAAGAAAAACATCCTCCAATAAAGGCTTTTCTTGGAAAACATGTAGAAACAAGGACACTGCAAAAAAGAATGAAAAGGCCTAACTTAATAATGAGGGCGGCCACATTCCATACAGATGAATATGTACACACTGTAGAAAATTAGGAGGGTTATTTATCAAGTAGAATGTGGTTTGCTCTTATCAGCAAAAAGATTACTCGATCCCAGTTTGATCCCTTATAACATTAGCCAAAGTGTCACACCCTGACCTGAGTATTCTTTGTTTTCTTTATATATTTTGGTTAGGTCAGGGTGTGACATGGGTGATGTATGTGTTTGGTACTGTCTAGGGGTTTTGTAGGTTTATGGGGTTGTTTACCATCTAGGTGTTTATGTATGTCTATGGTTGCCTAGATTGGTTCTCAATTAGAGGCAGCTGTTTATCGTTGTCTCTGATTGGGAACCATATTTAGGCAGGCATCTTCTTTGGGTATTTCGTGGGTTATTGTCTATGTGATGTTGCATGTTTGCACTCAGTTTTGATAGCGTTCACGGTCGTCTTGTTATTTTGTTTGTTTAGTGTACTTCGTGGTTTTTCGTCTTTCATTAAAAATATGTTTTCACATCACCCTGTGCTTTGGTCTCCTCACTATGACAATCGTGACACAACATTTACTTTTAATAATGGCTTAATTCGGGCTGAAACAACCACATTTGGAAAAAGTCAAGCGGTGTGAATACTTTCTGAAGGCACTGTATTCGTACCTTAGCCATGGGGTGTTTTAGCCACAATGGAGCACGTAATGAGTGTTAAAGGTAAACTAATTCTGCAATAGAATCTAAATATCGACAGACCCTAAAGTAGCTTTCCTATACTTCAGGAGTAGAGTTGCAAAGGGAGGGTATAATATTGGAAATTCCAAGTAAACTACCAGAATATATCACAAGACATCTAGTGGCCCTTTTAGGTACTTCAGATTATCACAGGTGTCTAATTATCTCTGGCCCTCTGTCAGGTGTAACGTCAAATAATGAAATGATAAAATGACAAAGCTGTAAAACATTATCCTAAATATAAACGTATGTTTGTTCCTTGTATAATGACATACTGGGGCGTAGGTTTAACTACATGTACTTCAGCTAGAAAACTCCCATGTTTAGCCATGCAAGACATTCTTTAACCATCCGCCTCCCGCATAGCCTGCTGGGTAAAGTAGTCTAAATGTTATTAACACATAACAACACATAAACCATCTACGTTGTGAATACCATTGGTGTTTAATATGAGTATCCTTTTTTCTTCAACATTTTTCTGTCAATATGTTAATGTTTTGGCGTCAAACTGGTGGCAGTTGTGAAAAAAGTCAATAGTTGGACGAGTTGCAGAGGTAATTGAAAATAGTGCCATTGTTGATTTAGATGCTTTTTTTCATTAATTAGGCTATTTTTCTCTTGAACCATATGGTTTATCTACTAGAAACTCATGGACAATATGGACACAGATATATAAAAAAGTAAAGTTATTCAAGTATATATTACCAAAATTACTAAAGATTCCGGTGACTTTGGTAAATTATTGGTAGCTTTGCAACCCTATTCAGGAGGAATCCTGGCCCTGCTGGAGCTGATGCGTAGCGCAAGGCCAGCACTGCAGTGTATGGTTGCTACCTTGGTGGTGTCACATTTGAAAAGACGCTTGTGTTTGAGGCCCTGGGGCCTCGTTTATCAAAGGTGCATGTGCACAAAAAATACTCTAAACCTTGATAAATGAGGCCCCTGATGCGCTACAGTGCCATGCCGGTGCTGGTCAATCTCCTTGGCAGCCAGCAGGCCATGCTCCACTTCCGCTGTGCCTGGTCAGGAACAGCGACCAGTACCAGTCCCTCATAGCCCAGCAGGTTAGTACTGTTTAACCAATGTCTTGTGTGTGCGTGTGTGTGTTTGCATGTTTGACCATTCCTGTGTGCTTGTTTGTGTGTGTGACGGTCCATGTGTGTATCTAGGGTGGGTGACTCCATTGGTGAGGCTCCTGGCAGCGAAACAGTTAATTCAGCCTCATTTACTTCCTTTAAAAAAAACATAGCTGATATGGCTGACTTGCTTAAACAAATGTGGTTTCTATTGACAATTGAGATGTACAAACAATTGCATAAGGGGACGACGAGCGGCTAAGAGGCAATCTGTAATTTTGATGAAGACATTAATGAGCGAGTTAGGACGGATGTAGCTAATATAACTATTTGTTCGGCATTTTTTAAATGTACAGCGACAGAATTCAGAGCATTCAGAGCATGAATTCAGAGCATTCTGTGACAGAAAAATTATGTATTCACCTTATTTGTTGGATATGTAACAATTATTCACCTAAACAGTGAGATATTTCTGTCCTGCTAGTGCTGACTTTTATGTTGTCCACTCTAGTTTCCTGGTGATAAAACCTACAGCCATCATTCCAGTGACAGGATGTGGGGTGGTTGTAACTCGGATAGAGAGGAGTAGAACAAAGGCCTCAATGGTTCTTAGACATCCTGGCCTGGGAAAATAGGCCAGGGTCGGGGGTTAAGATAACGACAGGGGCAGATAAAGACAGGATGAGGCCAAAGTTGCTTATGGTGCCCCCCAATCTATATGGGAGGGGTGGAACCAAGCATTCTGGATATTAGCTATATGAACTGTGCATTGTCTGTTTTTTTTATTTATTTGTTTTATTTCACCTTTATTTAACCAGGTAGGCTAGTTGAGAACAAGTTCTCATTTGCAACTGCGACCTGGCCAAGATAAGGCATAGCAGTGTGAACAGACAACACAGAGTTACACATGGAGTAAACAATTAACAAGTCAATAACACAGTAGAAAAAAGGGGAGTCTATATATACATTGTGTGCAAAAGGCATGAGAAGGTAGGCAAATAATTACAATTATGCAGATTAACACTGGAGTGATAAATGATCAGATGGTTATGTAAAGGTAGAGATATTGGCGTGCAAAAGAGCAGAAAAATAAATAAATAAAAACAGTATGGGGATGAGGTAGGTGAAAATGGGTGGGCTATTTACCAATAGACTATGTACAGCTGCAGCGATCGGTTAGCTGCTCAGATAGCAGATGTTTGAAGTTGGTGAGGGAGATAAAAGTCTCCAACTTCAGTGATTTTTGCAATTCGTTCCAATCACAGGCAGCAGAGAACTGGAACGAAAGGCGGCCAAATGAGGTGTTGGCTTTAGGGATGATCAGTGAGATACACCTGCTGGAGCGCGTGCTACGGATGGGTGTTGCCATCGTAACCAGTGAACTGAGATAAGGCGGAGCTTTACCTAGCATGGACTTGTAGATGAGCTGGAGCCAGTGGGTCTGGCGACGAATATGTAGCGAGGGCCAGCCGATTAGAGCATACAAGTCGCAGTGGTGGGTGGTATAAGGTGCTTTAGTGACAAAACGGATGGCACTGTGATAAACTGCATCCAGTTTGCTGAGTAGAGTGTTGGAAGCAATTTTGTAGATGACATCGCCGAAGTCGAGGATCGGTAGGATAGTCAGTTTTACTAGGGTAAGTTTGGCGGCGTGAGTGAAGGAGGCTTTGTTGCGGAATAGAAAGCCGACTCTTGATTTGATTTTCGATTGGAGATGTTTGATATGGGTCTGGAAGGAGAGTTTAGAGTCTAGCCAGACACCTAGGTACTTATAGATGTCCACATATTCAAGGTCGGAACCATCCAGGGTGGTGATGCTGGTCAGGCGTGCGGGTGCAGGCAGCGAACGGTTGAAAAGCATGCATTTGGTTTTACTAGCGTTTAAGAGCAGTTGGAGGCCACGGAAGGAGTGCTGTATGGCATTGAAGCTCGTTTGGAGGTTAGATAGCACAGTGTCCAAGGACGGGCCGGAAGTATATAGAATGGTGTCGTCTGCGTAGAGGTGGATCAGGGAATCGCCCGCAGCATGAGAAACATCATTGATATATACAGAGAAAAGAGTCGGCCCGAGAATTGAACCCTGTGGCACCCCCATAGAGACTGCCAGAGGACCGGACAGCATGCCCTCCGATTTGACACACTGAACTCTGTCTGCAAAGTAATTGGTGAACCAGGCAAGGCAGTCATCCGAAAAACCGAGGCTACTGAGTCTGCCAATAAGAATACGGTGATTGACAGAGTCGAAAGCCTTGGCAAGGTCTATGAAGACGGCTGCACAGTACTGTCTTTTATCGATGGCGGTTATGATATCGTTTAGCACCTTGAGCGTGGCTGAGGTACACCCGTGACCAGCTCGGAAACCAGATTGCACAGCGGAGAAGGTACGGTGGGATTCAAGATGGTCAGTGATCTGTTTGTTGACTTGGCTTTCGAAGACCTTAGATAGGCAGGGCAGGATGGATATTGGTCTGTAACAGTTTGGGTCCAGGGTGTCGCCCCCTTTGAAGAGGGGGATGACTGCGGCAGCTTTCCAATCCTTGGGGATCTCAGACGATATGAAAGAGAGGTTGAACAGGCTGGTAATAGGGGTTGCGACAATGGCGGCGGATAGTTTCAGGAATAGAGGGTCCAGATTGTCAAGCCCAGCTGATTTGTACGGGTCCAGGTTTTGCAGCTCTTTCAGAACATCTGCTATCTGGATTTGGGTAAAGGAGAACCTGGAGAGGCTTGGGCGAGTAGCTGCGGGGGGGGGGAGCTGTTGGACGAGGTTGGAGTAGCCAGGCGGAAGGCATGGCCAGCCGTTGAGAAATGCTTGTTGAAGTTTTCGATAATCATGGATTTATCGGTGGTGACCGTGTTACCTAGCCTCAGTGCAGTGGGCAGCTGGGAGGAGGTGCTCTTGTTCTCCATGGACTTCACAGTGTCCCAGAACTTTTTGGAGTTGGAGCTACAGGATGCAAACTTCTGCCTGAAGAAGTTGGCTTTAGCTTTCCTGACTGACTGTGTGTATTGGTTCCTGACTTCCCTGAACAGTTGCATATCGCGGGGACTGTTCGATGTTAGTGCAGTCCGCCACAGGATGTTTTTGTGCTGGTCGAGGGCAGTCAGGTCTGGAGTGAACCAGGGGCTATATCTGTTCTTAGTTCTGCATTTTTTGAACGGAGCATGCTTATCTAAAATGGTGAGGAAGTTACTTTTAAAGAAAGACCAGGCATCCTCAACTGACGGGATGAGGTCAATGTCCTTCCAGGATACCCGGGCCAGGTCGTATGACTCAGCCTAACAGTCAGTCAAGACTGGTGGACTGACGGTCTCATTATTGCAATAATTAGTTGATATTTAATAAAGATGATTGTTTGACGAAATGACCAAGTCTCTCAGTACTTAATTTCCACAACAGTTCTTACACTATTCTCCCTGTACACCAAGTCAGAACCATAGGATAAATAAAAGGGGCATATGAGCAGAGAAGGAAAGCTCTTACAATATTCAATGATTACATTTCTCTAAAACAGCCTATAGGCTGCATGTGCACCACCAAGTCAGAACGGTAGTTGAAATTAAGAGGGGGGAGGGACCAAATTACTAGGGTGAGGCACATGGGCTACAATCAGCTTACTACACAACATACACTTAGTATTACTTTATTAGCTACTGTATACATATCTCCCTGGTATATTACATAATTCATGAAGCATCATACAATACAGTTTTGGACTCACCTTGCTGTGTTCACTTGAACAGGTCCTTCGTAAGAGGTTTTTGTTACACCAGCCATTAAGCTGATAGGCTTGATGTCATAAACAGCGCTGTGCTTGCGAAGAGCTGCTGGAAAAACGCACGAAAGTGCTGTTTGAATGAATGATTACGGGCCTGCTGCTGCTCAGTCAGGCTGCTCTATCAAATCAGACTTAATTATAACATAAAAACACGCAGAAATACGAGCCTTTGGTCATTAATATGATCGAATCCGGAAACTATCATTTCGAAAACAAAACGTTTATTATTTCAGTGAAATACGGAACCGTTTGGTATTTTATCTAACGGGTGGCATCCCTAAGTCTAAATATTCTTGTTACATTGCACAACATTCAATGTATGTCATAATTACGTAAAATTCTGTCAAATTAGTTCGCAATGAGCCAGGCAGCCCAAACTGTTGCATATACTCTGACTCTGCGTGCAATGAACGCAAGAGAAATGACACAATTTCACCTGGTTAATATTGCCTGCTAAACTGGATTATTAGTTATAACTAGTGATTATGATTGATTGTTTTTATAAGATAAGTTTAATGCTAGCTAGCAATTTACCTTGGCTTCTACTGCATTCGTGTAACAGGCAGGCTACTCATGGAGTGCAATGGTTAGAGCGTTGGACCAGTTAACTGTGCGGTTGCAAGATTGTAACCCCTGAGCTGACAAGGTGAAAATCTGTCGTTCTGCTCCTGAACAAGGCAGTTAACCCACAGTTCCTAGGCAGAATGTGTTCTTAACTGACTTGCCTAGTTAAATAAAAGGTGTAAAAAATAAAAATATATTTTTTAATAATTCGGAAATTGGGCCCAGAAATACCGATTTCCGATTGTTATGAAAACTTGAAATTGTTATGAAAACTTGAAATCGGCCCTAATTAATCTGCCATTCCGATTAATCGGTCGACCTATAGACAGGATGCCCTTTCCTTCCTTCAGTCTCAATTGCATTCCTGAAAAAAATCAAATAAATAGTAGGTGCATGCCTTGGACTCCAAAGCCATATTTTCATATCCAAAATAACAAATAGTCTTCTACATACCATGCAACCATGACTCCATTTTTAGTACATAACTTGGATGGAGGACAAAGCAAATGTAATTCAGTGGCGTCTGTGGCCATCTTCAAAGCCGTAATGATGTACTGGTTACTGGCAAGTCCTCCTGACATCACCTAACAGAGCAAAACCTTTAGGAAAACAGACTTGAGTGTTTGTAGAAATATACCTTTGGTCCAAAAGGAGATCATCAGTAAAATATGGTGAATTAGATCATCTTGAGAGCCACTATCCTTGAACCCACTATCCAATTATGGGATGAATTCACTCACCAGGGTTGGATTGCAGGAAGGCAGAAGGCCTTACAGAAGAAAATGGCACGATGTGTGCACTTGGCAATGTGAGAGGCCACTGTGTAGCGGCAGCGGTACATTCACACATGCAACAAAGTCCCCTGCTCCACACCTTGGATGAAACAAAAAAAAAACACAATTGATGCATTATTCACACTTAATTTAAATTACCTGATTCAATGTGTCGACCAGGGAAAGGTCATGATATTAATGCATATTATATATTTGACTTATTTATTACCTTCCTCTTTTTTCTGTATTGACATTGTCACCTGATTTTGCAGAAGAGCAAAGGATATGTTACAGTCATAGTCTGCTCCCATTGGTGGCTTGAAGAGAAACATCAACCTGTCTCCAGCTTAAGCCAGAAGCTGTATTGCTTGACCCCCACTTATCGTGGATCACTTTGGGCGTTTGATGAGTGACAGACATCTTGCCACCTGTGAATGAACAAAGGTCACAAATTCAAGGCCAAGAAAACCCACCGGCCTCTGACAAGTGTTTTCTTAAAGGTAGACTCATGACCTTGTCTATAGTGTCCCCTGGAGCGCCATCCAGTGTTTGACCCAGTAGAAGAAAGTCGCTGATTCCTTGGGCCAGAGCCAGGAGAGTGACCAGAGACCAGGAGGACAAGGAAGGGGAAGACCACTGGTTGGAGCATCCTGACCATCAGGGCATGGGCCTCCATGTGGTGGATGGGGATGAAGTGCTTCTGCTGTTGCTTTACAAAGCTCAGGCTGAAGTCCAGACCTATCCCCAGACTCAGGGCCCGGCTTCAGTGGTGGCTACAGCAGACCGCTCCATGGCCTCCTGTACAACATGGCCTACAATATGTTCTCTCTGTGGAGCCGCTGCGCAACAGTGGGAATAATCCGTCTAGTCCTACAATGAAATACAAAATCAGACCATCACTTCTGCTGGATGAACATGAACAAATTAACAAAATTATACCCACCTCTTTGTGTGAATGAAGAGATTCTCCAAGGATTAAGCCTTTTTTTTTATCCACTACAGCCGCACCTGTCACATGCCATGAACAAGCCTGGAACTCATTGCTACTCTAAAAGCACATTTCCACAAATGCTTGAGTATAAACATAGGTGGACCCTGTGGAGATGAATTTTTAAATGCAAACATTTTTCACTAAAACAGTAGTTCCTGCATTAGCCAAAATACATACCCATAGCAAATCACCTAAATCTAAGATTATGGATAATACTGACAAGATACTCGTCTCTACGCCGAGACAAAGGGAGATGTTGTCCACAGTGGCACGTGGACTGTCAAACTCCTGCCTATTCCTCTCTATTTTAATTTTACATTTTTATTTCACTTTTATTTAACCAGGTAGGCTAGTTGAGAACAAGTTCTCATTTGCAACTGCGACCTGGCCAAGATAAAGAAAAGCCGTTCGACACATACAACAACACAGAGTTACACATGGAATTAACAAACATGCAATCAATAATACAGTAGAAAAATGTATATACAGCATGTGCAAATGAGGTAGGATAAGAGAGGTAAGGCAATAAATAGGCCATGGTGGCAAAGTAATTACAAAATAGCAATTAAACACTCGTTGGATTGTAGCACATAACCCATACATTTTTTGGCTGACCAAATTCGACACTCATTGACCTCCATAGAAAAACTCAACTCCACGCCACCTGCTGGAGAAGACAGATTTTTGGCTGAATTGAGCCTCTCGCTTCGCCTCTTCCTCTCAGCAAAAATGGAAGCAGTGTAGCTACCCACTGGACACACACACACTAGTTGAATCAATATTGTTTCCACGTCATTTCAATTAAATTACGTTGAACCAACGTGGAATAGACGTTGAATTGACATCTGTGCCCAGTGGGTACCAGCTACCATGACTATTTTTGAAAGGTACTGTATTAAAAACTTGATTGTTGAAGTCTGACAACAATACCGTTGTACCAAAAGCTGAAGTTGCAATGCTGAGAAATGTTTTTTGCATGGAGCTCCACGACTTTTAAGATAGTGAACTCAGGCCGTTTACCATTGAGGGAAAAAAAGGGTCAGTTTCTGTGGCTCCCATAGACACCAATGCAATCGCAGTTGGGTCTGGTCTACTTTGGCTGCGTTTAGACAGGCAGCCCAATTCCGATATTTAATTTTTATCCCCCAATCAGATCAGCTCTGAAAAAGATCTGATGTGATTGGTCAAAAGACCAATTAGTGGAAAAAAATATCCAAATTGGGATGCCTGTCTAAACGCATACTTAGTTAATTTGCCTTTTCTCAAAAATATTTGCTTAACTCCTGCATCCTCTCTGGCCTCCTTTTGAAATAGGTCAAAGGTAATTGAGGGGAGGCTGCAAGGAGAGGGAGTAGACAAAAATGCACTTGAATGAAATGAGACTATTCTCCAATCGTGCATCATCAGTAAATTACAGTTATAAAGACAAATATAGATAGTTGTGCATTACATTTTATATATTAAAGGACACGTTTTTAAATGTTAGCATGCTTTTCTCCTTCGAGAAAACAGTGGTAGATTTCAAAACTCTTCCATGAATGACTCTGGTAGGATACACTTGTGCTTCCTCGCCAAAAGGAGGCTATCGAGGAGGGGATGAGCATCTTCCGTTTGCCTACTAACGGATTGACACTCCGGGACCACATACCGGTTTCTGGGTCACGGAGGAGAGGTTTTTGGAGGAGGGCGGAGGACGGACTTTGGCCCAAATGAGAAAAGGCTATTGGCCTTTTATCAATTAGATTTCCTCGACTCCTGGGTCTTCTCTCCGTCCTCTCTCTCCCCCTTTTGAAAAAGGTCAAAGGTAATCAAGGAGAGTGAACGTGGAAGGAAATGTGCTTGTTTGAAATTAGATGGTCCTTCTCCACTCACGCATCATTAGGCAAAGGACGTTTACAGGGGTGGATTTCAAAACAAATGTGTAAAGTGATTAAAACAAATTAAGTTAGTTGTGCAATACATTTTATAGATAAAATCAAAATGCTACTTATTGTTTTAAACATGTGCATGTTTTTCTCCTCTGACAAAACAAAAGCTGATTCAAAATGGGTGTGACAGATTTAACTCTTCCGCAGTATGATACACAAGTATCCTCGATCAAACGTGAATATGGAGGAGGGGAGAACACTCTTCCGTTTGCCTACTAATGAAATTAAACACTCCTTGACAGCTTACTGGATTCCGGGTCATGGAGGAGAGAGGACGGAATACGGTCTTTTGCCCAAATGAGAATTTCCCATAGATACAGAAAAAAACAAGGGAGTGGTACAGTATGTCTCGATTCCTCTTCTGTCTCTTGACACTTGTACTGGTTTCCACTAGCTTCTATAGCCACATTGTGGTCGTAATGTAAGGTTAGGCATAAGGTTAAGGTTAAAATCCAATTTTAACAAGATAAAATTGTAGAAATGGCTGGGGTATATGACTTAGTGGCTATAGAAGCCATTGAGGTATAATAAGAACTGGAGATTACTTCCAAGATGTCCGTGTATTTTTTTAAAGGTAATTTACTCACGTTCGTTTGCGTATGTCAATTCATGGACTGTCTATATCGGGTTGCATCCGGTTTATATGGACCAACAACACATCCACACTAGCGTTCAGTGCGCACAGGGAGCAACAACATCATCATGTGTCATTATGCCCTGGGGTGGCAGGGTAGCCTAGTGGTTAGAGCATTGGACCAGTAACCGGAAGGTTGCAAGTTCAAACCCCTGAGCTGACAAGGTACAAATCTGTCATTCTGCCCCTGAAATTTGAAAAATAAGAACTTGTTTAACTGACTTGCCTAGTTAAATAAAGGTAAAAAAAAAAAATTATCAGACATTAGATGAATATAAAGTGTTAAAGGATTGGGTACATTGGGTAAATTGTGATTGACTGGTCTACAAATAATAAATGAGTAGTTATTTATGATGTAAGGAGATTGGTATTGCAGTCGTTTTGGTTCTCTCGGACACTGCCATTATCTTCAGCTGTGAGTGATAAAATAAAATGGCCTCAGCAACAGTTATTTGAATAATTCAATGGATGTTTTGTGCACAAAAGGTGATGACTAAAGTGTCTTATTAGGATTTTCAAATCTGACTTCGCTATGTGGCGGTGTATGGAAATGTTCTTTCTGGGTCAGGCTCCAGTTAAACTGTAGAACCAAAGCATAACTATAGGAGCAGTGGAAAACATGCTTCTAGACTGGACTTTACATTTATTAACAACAAATCAATACAGAAAGTACATGAGGGAACACAAGTATACATAGATTAAATACAATGGACAATCGAGCTAGGGGGTACAATATCACATTACAATTACACAAGGACCTTAAGGGACATGCATACACTTATAATTCTAACAGCTTTTTTGTTAGTAGAGTATTTAATTGTCTTAAAATACAGTTCAATTTCTTTTTGTAGGGTAAGAAAATGTGTTTTTTTTTGTTTGTAAATTTACATTTGTGTATATGAAACTTGGCCAAAATAATAATGAAATTAATTACATAAAAATGTTTCAGCTTATTTCTATCGTAGGTAAAGAATCCAAGCAGTACATCTCACCACAATAGTGTAAAATCTTCATAAATGTGTTCAATTATAAATATACGGATGTCTTGCCACAGTTTCCTTACATGAATACAATGCCAAAAAAAGATGCAACACTGTTTCTGGGTGGTCATTACAAAAGGAGCAATTTGAGTTGATGTTTTCTTTAAACTTCTTCATATAGTGGTTGGCAGGATAATATTTATGAATAATTTTAAAGGAAACTTCCTTAATTTTGTTAACAAGTAGTATATGTGTGGCAACATCCAAACTTTTTTTTAACAGATATTATCAATAA
Source organism: Oncorhynchus clarkii lewisi (assembly GCF_045791955.1). NCBI lineage: Eukaryota > Metazoa > Chordata > Actinopteri > Salmoniformes > Salmonidae > Oncorhynchus > Oncorhynchus clarkii. The sequence goes on along the minus strand of NC_092149.1, from coordinate 50,249,373 downwards.
ATCCATTCCAATAAGGAATGACATAAGATACAACATCCTGCTGAAACAAGGTTCGTATCGCTCTGTTGTTGAATGGACCAAAAGAGAAACAAATCTTTCCTACTGATGAGTCAACAGGGTCAATAGCAGGTAGGCTCTGAGGGTCAGGTCTTGACACGTTCCTGAATAACAGAGCAACACCTGAGGGAATGGGATCTAAAACAATTGCAAAATCTTTAGGTATTACAGGGACCTTGTAAAGTGATAAGAATTCCCTATAACTGAGTAAAAGACCCTCTGCATTTACCAGTTGGCTCACCAATAGGATATTATTTCGGAACCAATATTCTAAAAACACAGAAGTATTTTTATACAATATATTGCAATTTTTCCATATATAATATCTGTGTGGAGAAAAATTGTGTTTATAAATTAAGGACCATGACAAGAAAACTTTCTGCTTTTCATCGGCAGGTTTCACTGGAACTTTGTCAATATTATAATTGCAAAACAACATGAAGTTAAGGCCACCAAAAGTAGAGAAGACATGATGAGGAATACAATTCCAGATAGAAGTGGGTCTTCTTTTTTTTATTTGACCTTTACCTTTATTTATTCTTATGAATTTCTTTATCCAATTAATCTTAAAAGTATTATTTAAAGTAGTAAAGTCCAGAAAATTCAGCCCACCATTCTTATAAGTGTTCATTACAACAGTTTTCCTAATGTAATAGGTACGCTTTCTCCAAAGAAAGTTGAAAAGCATCTGGTCTATCTCCTTGCTTATTTTACTGTCAAGATATAAAGATAGAGCGCCATCTGTTAGTCTAGAGATACCTTCGGCCTTAGTTATTAGGACTCTACCTTTTAAAGATAAGTCCCTCTGTAGCCATTGATTTAGCTTCTTCTGGGGTTTTTTAATAAGAGGGTTAAAATTGAGTAAGCCTCCAGACTTCTGATCCTTTGTAATGGTTATGCCTAAATATGTAAGTTCTTCTTTTACTGGAATACCATAATATGAAGGTGTCACACAATCTTTGACAGCTATGAGTTCACATTTATTAATGTTAAGATATAGACCAGCCGCTTTGGAAAAGGATTGTATATCACATGGATCGATATGGGAATTTGGTTAGCGTCTTTCAGAAAAAGTGTAGTATCATCAGTCAGCTGGCTTATAATAATTTCTTTACCAGCTATGGGAATACCTTGTACAGGACTATTATTTAAAGAATTTGCAAGAAGTTGGGTGATTAATAAAAACAGGTACGGAGAGATATGACAACCTTGCCTAATTCCTCTCTTTAACTCAAATCTAGGTGAGGTGCCATATTTCAATTTGATAGAGCTGTTACCATTTGCATAGATAGCCTTACAGTCTTAATAGCCTTACAGAAAAAATTCCCAAAGCCATGTTTCTCAAGGGAGTGGAAGAGAAACTGATACTTTACTGTGTCAAATGCTTGATAAAAATCTAAAAATAACATGAAGCTATCCTCAGTTATTAGGTCTCAGTAGTCAAGTATGGCTAATACTAGTCTGACATTGTTAGAAATATGTCTGTTCCTCATGAAGCCAGACTGTGTTTCATCAATGATTGCATCCAGGACTTCTTTAATTATTTTTGCAAGTCGTAAGGTTAATATCTTATAGTCATTATTAAGAAGACTAATTGGACACCAGTTATCGATGAGCAGCACTTCTTTTTTAGGCTTAGGTATCAGTGTTATTAACCCCTGACTCGTTGTAGGAGGGAGAACATTGTTTTTAATACTCTCTCTAGGATGGGAGATACTTGTTCAGAAAATAATTTGTAAAATTGTGATGTAATTCGATCAACACCTGGTGACTTATTGTTCTTTAGATGTTTGATAAGACTCTAATCTCTTCAACTTTGATGGGTTCATCACACTGTTTAGATTCTATCACTGATAGAGTGAACATTATTCAGTGAGTTAAAAAACACATGTGGATTCCTGACAGTGTGTAGAGCTATACAATTTTCTGTAAAAATTGCTACAGTATTTAGCGATTCATTTTTGGTCATCTGTAATAACACCATCAATGTTTAATAGTGTTAGATAGTGTTATTTTTAGAGTGAAATTTCTCAAGTCTAAATAAATAGGATGAATTCTGTTCTCCCTCCTCAATCCATTTTTTCCTATATCTAATAAAGGCTCCTTCTGCTTTTAATCTATATATATTATCCAGTTTATTTTGTAACTCAATTAGTTCCATCTTCTCCTCCCCCGAAAGGCTGGCTGGGGACCTATGAGAAAGAGAAGTTACCTTAATGATCACCTTTTCCTCCTCAGCTCTTCTGGTCTTAGCAAGATTACTACCATATTTTATAAGCTATTTGGACACCTCAAATTTAAAGAGCTCCCAATTCTTGCAATAAGATTTTTCTTCACAAGCCCTTTCCCAAAAGTGTGAGAGCAGATCTTTAACCTCAAATTCAACTATATCATTATTTAATAATGAGCTATTTAGCTTCCAGTAGGATGCTCTACCAAGGTTAGTATCAGGGGTAAATATTTTGATATCAATGTAAATGGCCCTATGGTCTGTGAGGGGAGTAGTACAAATATTTGAAGTAACACACTCACTATCAATACATTTGGATATAAGCCAAAAATCTATTCTGGATTGTCTGGAACCTGTTTTGTTACTCCAAGTGAATGATCTGTCAGCCAGAAACCTCTCCATGTATCAGGAAGATCAAACTTTTCCATAAAAAGTATTAAACCCTAATTATGATTGGTTGGCCTACCTGGGGGCCATCTATCATTTGAATTATCTATAGTAATATTAAAGTCCCCTCCTATCAATAATAACAAATTGGGAAATTTAGATAGCCAATGAAGTATATGTTTCTCTAGAGATTCAAGTAACTCATCATTCTCATGTTTGATGTTTGGTGTACCCGTAGAAGTTTACAGTAATGAGCATAATGTCATTGTAACTGATCACAAGACAAATAAAGTGACCAAAGGGGTCACATTCCGAGTGTAGAATATTACCACCAAAGGTATTTTTCATTGTAGTGACACCAGCAGAGCGTTCAGATCCATGGGAAAGCCAAATATCGTTGCCCCACTGTGACCTCCAGAAGTTGGCATCAGCCAAAATTGAGTGAGACTCTTGAAAAAAGCAAAAATCTGTTCGAAATTGTTTTGCAAATAAAAATAAGGCCTTGCGCTTCACATTGTTTCGTAACCCCCTAGCATTAAGAGAAACTATAGACAAAGACAAAGCAACAAAGATTATATAAAAGTATAAACTGTAGTAGGATAAGTCAAAGACGTAGGAGCAGTGAACGTAAATGATAAGGAACCGAGATCTGCACCATTTAAGTCCATTTAAAGTGAAAATAGCTTATTCCATAAACTTTGAGCTGGACGTTATCCGGCTTTGAAATTCAACTCAACTGAAAACTATGTTCAAGACCAGACCTAGGGTTCTTGTGGTAAGAGAGACTAAAAACCCTCTTTAGTGTAATCAGGAACTATTCTGATAAATAAAATACAAATTCATAATTTAAAAAAAGGGTACCTACTATTTTAAGTGCATATGAAAACTGATCATAAAAAATGTTTTACATATACACGTTCCTAAGACCTTTTTTTGGAAATTAGTATTAATAACTAAATAAAACAATAACCGTGTAAAGTCAGAGCAGACCTGTATGCCCTTTAAAACAGTATCTTAGTTACTGTATACATCAAAAATAAATACAACTTTCAATCTTCTTCGTAGGTTTGTAAACAAAATAGGTATTCTGGTCATACAAGAACAAACTAATAAATTGAAGTACCTGAGTATTCCTGAAAAATAGTCACCTGATGCTTTTAGGTAAACAACATAAGGAAAATGAGAATACCATGGCTGAAACCATCAACCTGTTCCTTCTGGTGAGATTTTAGGGAGGAATATGGATTTCTGAACCGTTGATGAAGCCTCGTCCTCCGACGAAGTAAGCAGCCTTTCCCTCATTTCGTGCCATCTTGATCGCTGGCCACAACTTGTTCCTTCTTTCTATGTCCTCCGGGCTGAGATGCTCGGCGAAACGCATACCATACCAGCTTTCCAGACAGCATCCCTGTAGAATCTGGCAGTGAAGAGGATGATGATACCCATTGTTCTTGAATCGTTTTGCTGTTGCTTCTTGCCGAGGCGATGCAGCCGAGGCGATGCACAACGTCGATGGTATCACCAACTTTGTTCTTCTCTGCAGGCATAACGTCTTGGCAGATACGGATAGCCTCTCCTCGCACATCTTCATTCTCCACCTCTGACAAGCCGTAGAGTCTCAGGTTCCATCTTCTTGTGTATTGTTCCAGATCAGAGAGACGACTATGGTACATTGTTATTCTTTTCCATTTTAGCCACTCTCGTTTTCACATCCTTGATTTCACCGCATGCAAACCCCAGTATTTTTCAAGCCTTCGATAACCATGGTGTTCGCGCCTACCATTTTCTCAATGGCGTCAGACCTGGAGTTGAGGAGTAAGGAGAAGGTAGCTACGATGTCAGAGTTCATGTTGGGTTTTTCGGAGGGTGGAGGTTTGCACGGAGTAACCTGTAAAGAGGGGAATTCGTCATCTTCAACAGCATTCGAAAGCATGATATTATCCATAGGCCAAGCGTAGTTATGGCAGTTGTCTATAAGCTTGTTTCTCTCTTGTTGATTAGCAATAGAACGGCTAACTTCTTCCTTTCTATTTTTGTCACGACTTTGCATTGACATGCCGAAATAAATTATCCTATTATTATTCCAGTAACAGGAAAGGTCACCCTTTTCGCTTCTAGACCGGACGCCGACCCCTTCATAGAAACTAGTGACGTCCCGTGTACTTTGGTCATGGCTAGACGGTATCCAGCTTTTGTCAAATCAATGTATTTAAGCTAACCCTAACCCTTTTTATTAACCTTAACCCACTTCTCCTAACCTGCTGCGTAAATTCTAACCTGCTACGATCGTGTACTTATTATACTTAAGAGGAGCTTTGTGTCACATGAAAACAATTCCTCCATGAAACCACACATAACACTAATCTAACGTTAGGTGGTTTCATTTTTATGATTTGAGAAATATGAAGAAAATGTTAAAAGGTTTTTCCGATATCAAAGGGATTGTTTTAATTTAAAATCAGTGCATTTTATGAATCTAGGAAACAAATCTATGGGTGTCTATGAAGATAGCCTTTGTTTCAGGGGGATATTATATGCAGTCGGACATCAACAAGCATGGATGGAAACGGAGAGCTAGCTCCACGTATCTGAAATCTGTCACGTTTCACACTTCTAATCAAAGCTGGTCAACAAGGTAATTTTAATTAATCAATCGGTAATGTTAAGTATACACTGACAGTATTTTTTTTCGCATGCTCTGAAACAACCTTACATCTCTGCGCCACTACATCCAATGTTTATCTTCTTGTAAACATTTGGTCTGTATCCGAGTTGTGTTTCATCCTGATTTTTAACAGAGGTGCTTTGAAATGGAGCCACAACCCAAACGCAGAAAAGAATATGAGTGTGACATCGACTCCTGGGTTGCTTACCCTGTGCTGTCCAACGAGCAGTCACAAGACATTGAGCTAATCGAGGCCTTTGCAGTTCCCATCATCAACAGGAAAGAAACCTCTCGTTTGATCAAGGAGTTGGCCAAAGTATACCCATTACCTGGACTTCAGCACATCAAGAGAGTACGGTCATGCAAGGATAAGGGCAGCCCTCACCCTCTGGAGGTCATTGTATGCCTTGCCAGTGATGCACCAGTCATTGACCGCAGTAAGGAGCTGCACATATCTGATCTGTCGTCATCCGGTAGATTAAACTGTGAAGGTCTAGGATACCCTTTCCTGGTCAAGATACCAGCATGCCCTCCTTTGACCAGACCGCAGTTTGAGCAGGCCAGCAAACACTGGCCCACCTCCTTTCATGAGGACAAACAGGTGACTGTGGCCCTGAGGGGCCAGCTGTTTACCTCCTCTCAGAAATCAAAGATGCAGGAGTACATGATGGCTGCTGTGGCTGCAGCCAGAGCGGGACAGGAGAGTGGCATGAAGGCTGTGGGGGCTGCAGTCGTTGACCCAGAGGCAGAGAGGATCCTCGCTGTGGGACATGACTGCCAGCAAGGCGGTCACCCACTTCATCACGCCATCATGGTCTGCATTGACCTTGTGGCACGTGGGCAGGGGGGTGGGGCCTACACCTATGACAAGTACCCCGCCTGCCAGTCTGTTTTGCCCTATTCCTCACCCTCTCAAAAACAGGGTGCCACCAACATGACTACCTGTGGGGTCGTGCAGGACGGGGACAGTGCAGAGGAGAGAGTTGAGCCATACATCTGCACCGGGTACGACCTGTATGTTACTCGAGAGCCTTGTGTTATGTGTGCCATGGCGCTAGTCCATTCTAGGATAGGCAGAGTCTTCTATGGGACAGCCTCTACCGATGGGGCATTTGGGACTAAATATAAAATCCACGCTCAAAAAGATCTGAATCACCGCTTTGAAGTTTTCAAAGGAGTCTTGGACCAACAGTGTGAAGACCTTAACAGGCCTATACACTATATCAAAATGAATTCTTAAAGGTTCACATAATTGTTACAGGAACGCTAGACCATTATAAACGGATTAATCTTGTGTCAGACTACTAGGCACACACGGTTGATGAACGAGACTAGATCAACGTGTGAATTACATAAGTAACATTTTACTTCTGGAAGATTTTGAATTACATAAACACATTTTAATATTTTACTTTGTTACTGTGTAAAATTCAATGCAATAAAGTTTTGGCCACTGTGACATCAAGCATTCACAACCTGTTTTATTGCTTATCGTCAATATGGTTCCCATCCATTTCCCATGAGATTTCATCCAGTTAAGACATACATGCTGCTTTCGGGGCATTAATGTTTTAATGATGTTAGGTGCAAGGGCTGACAAAGCTCCAAGAATACCGTGGATAAGACATAGGTAGTCCTGTTTTTGTTTGGTTGTCTTAATAGTAGCCTCCAGGAGATATTCATATCCTAAACATGTACATCTACATGAATATACAGGCAACTGACAAAATAAAAGGAAACACCATAAAGTGTCTTAAAAGGGCGTTGTGCCACCATGCCGCTCTTTCCACAGTTATGGTTCCGGAACTGACACACCCACTTGTTTTTAGCATGCAAATTTCAACAAAATGCTTGTCAAGTGGAATAGGTACAAAAATCTCCAGGATGAACCATTCATCCAAAAGACTAGAAATTGTAACAAAAAAAGTAATATGGAAGAAAAGTTCAGGGGCAAACAAACTACTCATCCCATACGGCAGTACAGCCTGTTTCATCCAATCGGAGCAGATGAAATTCACATGACCACTGGAATCTTTCCTTGGAAATTTGAAAAACATGCTGGTTGTTTGGCGAAGTGTTTCGTTTAACAATTTCTGTTAGCTACCGGAGTTGCCATACACAGTACTAAAATAAACTGAGATCTGTTAGTAAAATCACAGGAACTGAATTTGTTGTGTTATACTCTCCTGTGTGACGATCAGTTGCCCAAACTACATGATGTTTCACCTCTGGGTTAACTGAGATTAAACACATTAGAACAGACCCAGGGTCTGTTTCTGTGGCAGCAGAACCGCCAAAACCCATGTTTAGTGTTGTTTTTGGTGCCCTTTGAAGCCAGGAACTGACATAAAAGCACAACTTCAACACAGGTTGAAACATTCATAACCGATGGACACTACATCAACATACGAGTTGTTATGCAATCTCAGGTGATAACAGAACATCTACATTGCACAGTAATATCGTCATCACTAATATTTAACATCACCACGAGGATTGAGACGCGGCACCATTCTTCCTGAGATATTCCACCATTTGGTGTTTTGATGGTGGAAAATGCTGTCTCAGGCACCACTCCAGACTCTCCCAGAAGTGTTCAATTGAGTTGAGAGCTGGTGACACACACTTTAAACCACCTATGCTCCTTTGAGACCCCTCTTTAAAGTCACCGATCTCTTCTAGCCATGGTAGCTGAAATAATGGGAAACTGGGCATTTTATATGACCCTAATCATGATGCGATTTTAATTGCTTAATTAACTCCGGAACCACAGCTGCACAGAAGCACCCACTTTCAATATACTTTACATCCCTCATTTACTCAAGTGTTTATTTTATTTTGGCAGTCATGTGTAGGTACATAGCCATACCATAGACCTGTCTCAGTAAACAATTATCTGACAACACTTAACATCTTATGACAAATCATCTGATCTTCACATAAGACATGAACCTATACAGACAAGCTATATACACTGCAAAAATGCCTGCCCTATATGATTGAGTAACAAGGATAAATTATTAATATACAAAGGAAATCATGCTAAATTAGTATTTCATATTGTTCAGGGGCCTCAAATGTCACATACACACAAAAAATGCCCAAAACATGCATGTGCCAGTATTCACACAAGTTGGCATTAATAAAAATGTAACTTGATGTGCTTATCCTCCCGCAAACTTTAGACCAGGGGTGTCAAACATACAGCCCACAAAGGTGGTCCCAGTAAAAACAACTCAATATACATAAAAATTTAAATTATAATGAACCTATATTTATATAGTTTGACTGTCCAGCTCACTAATCACTGTGCAGTCAATGGACCTACATTCATACAATTTCTTGACTGTCCATCTCACTAATAAATCACAAGACAGTCAGGGAGCATTGAAAATTCCAAAAACGATGAATATAGGACTTTTTTTTGTGTGCTAATTTTGATGGCAAGGATCAATATAACATTTTTCAGTGTGGCCCCCTGGAACTCGTTGAAAACCGAATGCTGACCCCGGGGCACAATTAGTTCGCCACTGCTGCTTTAGACCATGCGTACGCACAGTTTCTAGTGGTTTCAGTATTGCATTGTAAGAAGGCAGAAGTAGCCTAGTAGTGGCCTTGTGCAGGAATACATAGACACTCATAACAAAAAAGGTTGTGTTTTTTTAAACACACAAAAAAACAGGTAGGCCTAGCTAAATATAATAAGATGCAATCATTTACCATTAGTGAGAAGAGCAAAAATCCCTTTATTTGATCTAAAAATAATTATAGAAATAGATTTATTCTTTACCTCAATTACATGACCATTGTAGAATAAATTCCTCACCTTTTCTGACTGATGGTTTCATAGAAGTTAGGATAGGCTACCATTCATCCCATCTCTCATTTAATTGGACCCACTTCACAGTAGTAAATAGATAAGCTACTTTAAGTATTTTGCTCTGTGATCTGCTCTTAAGTGCAGGTTAACGGAAGAGCAGAGGGTTCACCTCTTCCCGTTGACGTTTGTGAGACACGTCTGAACACTAATGTCAAATTCCGAGACAAACATTGCATTTATACACAACTATTGCAAATTAAATTGCTCACCTTTTCTGGCCATGAGTTCATTTTCCTGAAGCAGCCATACAACAAATTACCAACGCGCATCTCATTTAATTGGGCCTATTAATATAGGCGAGTATAATTTCAAGTTTTTTGCTCTATTCATCCGAAAGGGAACGTGGTTTATAACATACAGCTGAATTTAAACAGGTGAGCAGACAGGTTGATATTTTGCATTGAAGTGTGTGTCAGCTACCACTAATTAGGCCTACTAGCTTATTTCTATTTCAAGGAGTCGGTTTCAGAACTCGGGGGCAGTGCACCATATTTAGATTAGGGGAAAAAGTAAAATGCCAAACATGATTGAATTAATTCAAATCTGTTTACAGGTCCACCACAATTAGCAAATATTTGTCTTCCAGAAACGGTCAGATAGTTGCGGTAGCCTGTCACTGCAAAAGAAAACATTCTGCCAACACCTCCAAAAACATTTGATCACGTTCGCCATTTCCAGATATGGTCTTGGCCTAATTCCAATACTTCCAAAGTAAGTAAGGGCACTATTGTCACCATAAAAGGTGAACGATGGGGCGTTTTTCAGGCAAAGTTATAATGCTTGTTCACGCACGCAGTTTTACGACAGGTCTGATTTCTAAGGGGAAACATGCGTATGATTGGCGCGTGCCAAGTTTATAAATCTCAATATTTGTGCATGCACAGACTTCAGAAATGGCGCATGCAGATTTAGTGTAAAATTTACGCAACGGTTCTAAGGCCCCAGTTTTTTTTCCAGTAATCATTTTTAGAAGGGTGTCAATCTTAAGTGTGTGTCAAACAATGAACCATAGGCCCCTACTTTTATGAAGAAATCATCTTTAAAAATACATCTGGTATTTTTACGGCTTCCGGTTAAGAACAGAAAAATACATTGTGACAAGGAACGCAGTCCGTGTCACTGTGTGAAGTGAGGGCAAATAAAAATAAAACAGAACAGAACAAAAAAAGGCCCACGTTTGAACCCTGGGCCAGCCCAGGTCTATGCAGATCAAAAAAATACAACATTAAATATTTACTTAAGTTAGTAATGCACATGGCATTCTCTCTCATTCTCCCACTACAGTTTAACCTGACGTATCTAAACAATGAGTGATAATTGCACATACTGTACAAAACTGCTTAGTACACACTCCAGTGGTACAGAGTACATAGGGTTAACTATTCTTCTTGCTATGAGGCAAGAGCTCCTTTGAGAGTTGGTCACACACCACTGACCCTCTTAACACTCAGATTAATACTTGTTGATGCCAAAGATTCGGACTCCATGTAGTTGTGGCAATTTGGGGATCAGCACGCTCAAAAGGGACGCAGTGTTTATGACAAAGTGTGTTGTGTCGTACTTTGTGTAGAAGCTTGCAAGAAAATATCTAGGGGGATAAAAAAAAAAAAATTAGCAAATGTGTCAATTAAAAGATATCTGCAACATGGTCAACAATTAGCATTTATAGGGCCGTTTTCCCAGTCACAAATGAAGCCTAGTCCGGGACTAAAACACAATCTCAATGGAAGACCTCCATTTAAGTGCTTTTCAGTCCAATACTTGGCTTAATCTGTGTTCAGGAAACCGCCCCATACAGTTTACAGTTACTTTTGCACTGGATGCTAAGTGGGTATCTAAAGCTAAAATGTACAAAAATGTAACCTCTTGTTCTAAATGACGGAAGGCTACGTACAAAATGATTGGGGAGATAGTGAAGAATTTTCTGGATGATGTGAACTGCACGCCGTAGTCCAACTGTTCCCAATGTGTCAGGAGCCGGGCTTTGCCTTGGTCTGGGGTCTCAAACGGAGTGCCTTTCACTGCATGCATGAAGACATACATCCCCTGGAAGACACAGACATACAGGGAATGAGTCCAAGTCTCAATGGTGAGTGACAGTCCACTAAGACAAGACAAACACATTTTAAAGTAGCAAATGGTGTGCCAGGGACTGAGGGTAGATGTTGCAGCACAGCTATGTGTCTTTTCGGTTACGTGTCTTTTTCTTTCAAGAAAAGAGAATTCATCCTTCCATGGTCCCGTGTGGCTCAGTTGGTAGAGCAAGGCACTTGCAGCGCCAGGGTTATGGGGGACCAGTACGGAGAAGAAGGGAAAAAAGTATGAAAAGTATGCACTAACGACTAAATCGTTCTGGATAAGAGCATCTGCTAAATGACTTAAATGTACACATTTAAAAGACAGAGCTGCGATAGAACCTGAACTGTATTTATGATAAGAAGCTGAGAGCGTGTGAAAACTGCTGTCATAATTACCACAACACAGGACTGATACTTAAACTACTTTCTCACAAGTGGGACAATGGGAGTTAGTATGTTCTGGGTATTCACTTAGTTTCTTTATAACACCTGGCACTGTGGACATGAGGTCATTCCTTAGATTTTGCAGGACCCCAGGAAGGCAGCAACTAATGGGGATCCATAATAAATACATTAGAATAATTAGGGCTGGGACAATTCCGCAACACTCGTTAGTATTGTGGCAAGGAAACAAAACAGATTGTTTTCCTAAAGAAGTTCAGCCCTAATGTTGGAAACAAACAGTGTCATCCAGAGTCACATTTAATTTATTTTCCAAGCCATAGCACACAACATTTTACATACAGCAGGTTTTTAAAAAGGACCAAAATTTGGTATTTTTCATGTTAATTGCAATACTGATATTGTCCCAAGTAATAATAGGTGATAAAAGCACTCAAAATGGGGTCAACACAAATGTATTCATGAGAAGAAAAATTACTTACAAAATTGTGTATAACATTTGTGAGAGTCCACACCACAGGTACACCGAAGAAGGGTATGCTCAAGAGCACAATGTGAAGCATTCCAACACCGAGGGCATAGGTCAGCCAGATCCCTCGACTGTTCATGACCCGAGTGTTGGGGTTCACCTCACTGTGGGCTACACCAACATTCATTTTGTTTCTGTGAACAAGTGGATTATGTTATTGATGAACATGCATTAGTCCTTTGAAAAACATAACACAACAACGAGTCATTCAAAATTAACCCCAACAGGGAGACATTTGCTTCAGGACTATAAAATAATGACTTGCTGCATTGCAATACACAAAAAGGTCATAGCCTGGAGGTACAATAAATTATTACGCAAATATTATGAACATGATCTGCTTGTGTAGTACACTTTCACCTTTCTTGCACAACAATACCTACCGCTGTTTACAGGCAAATCAAAGAAAGCTTTTCACAACATGACATGAGTAACCGATTTGGACTTCACTTGTCTTACGAGTTGCTTTTCAGACCAATTGCTTGGCATGAGATTGAAAGTTCGAGGTTGCGTCATAGTCTAAGATTTCTCAAGCTCTTGATAATGCTGGGAAAATAAATACGCATGTGGGCAAGTAATGCATGTTTATGTAACTCCTTTGCTGGTTAGCTTGTATCTCAGCCGTTTCGTCCCTATAATGGGAAACCAAGCTATTCACGTGCAACTGTCCTAAGAAGGGAATGCATTCATAAGTAGCTGCGCGGAGGCTCAGAAAAGTGCAGCAGCAATGCTAGGCAACACTTGCGAACTTCGTTTGAGACAGAAAAGATCAAGGCACGAAAAGCTACTCACTAACCTCAGGTAGCAGACAGCAGCGTCAACATTAAAACAACTTTCCCGAGCCAAGCATGTGTGATCAGAAGTTAACTACAACTTTCCATAGATAAGTGTGATTCTTAAAAAAGGTGAATTCAACATGAACCCTGCTCTTAAAATTGGGCTTGCTAGTTACCTATGCTAAGTGAGATGCCTTGTAATTCATTGACATTCATTTATCATATTTCTAGCTAGCTAGTTACTTAGCTTACTTTGCATTATGTTCACATTTGTATAAGTCCCAGCTATTAATGATTCAGCCAAACTCCAGCTAATGTTAGTAAGTCAAGTATGCTTGAAACACTAGTTGAATAGCTAACTTGCTAGCTAGCCATTTGTGACAATCTAGGAATATCTAGTTACTGTAACGTTAGATAGTTAGGTGACAACATTTGCAGACCAATAGCTAGTGTTATCAAATACTTGAACAGTCAACACATAGATATGGCAATATACTTACTGGAGTACCTTGTTATGAATCTGTTTTTAAACGTGGCAGTGCAGAAGGCCAGTCTCCCCTAATCAAACGTGCTGTTGTTGACTGAACCTGTCCGCTAGTGAGCTATCTAGCTAACTTTGGCGCAGTTCTTCTTCTATGGTATTATGGCGGTCCACCAAAATTCGTTAGAGGTGCATGTCGCCACCTACTGTATGGGTGGTAAACTATAGGAAAACATCTATTGTTGAAAAAAATAAGAAAAAAAACATCACATTCCAATTCAAGTCTCATCCCTACAAAGGCTCAGAGGCATGTGAGGGCGGATCCTCCTTTGACAGGATTTATTGCAATACCTCTGCTGTAAACTCACTGAGTCCCAAAAAGCGTTCAGCTGAGCTCACAATTATTCAATTTTTTCCTGATATCTTCTTTGTTTGCGCTATGCAGTTCATGACCATTGCAATAAATGCTACAAAGTCCACCTTTTTCCACATGTAATATATCAGGATCCCTTGATTGCAGATAAACTTTCACTGGTGCAGCCCCAATTACCACTGCATTTAACGCCACTTGCTCCTTCAACTCTTCTCACATCCTTCAGATAGGAGACACGCTGGACAGCCCTTATTCTTGCCACCTCTGTCTCCTAAACCCAACAGAGCAATCCAGAAGTCCGAGCCCATATTCGCCACCACAATTCAATACTCTTCCCATATGCATACGCTTGACACATGACCAAATCTTTTGCATTTATGGCACCGAAGGGGTTTGTGCACAAAGTCTCTTACAGAGTATCTCACATAGCCCAACTTGACATGAGAAGGGAGAGACTCTTCAAAGAAAACAAGTATGGATGAACAGAATTTCTTCACTTCATCTACCATATTGGGTCAGTCAACCACGTGCGCCCACCACTCTATCTACTTCCACAGGTTTTACATCTGCACAAATAGTTCAATCTGGTTTCACCAGACCAGATAATCTGGTTTCTCATGGTCTGAGAGTCTTCAGGTGCCTTTTGGAAAACTTCAAGCGGGCTGTTATGTGCCTTTTACTGAGGAATGGCTTCCCTCTGGCCACTCTACCATAAAAGCGTAATTGGTGGAGTGCTGCAGAGATGGTTGTCCTTCTGGAAGGTTCTCCCATCTCCACAGAGGAACTCTGGACCTCTATCAGAGTGACCACTGGGTTCTTGGTCACCTCCCTGACCAAGGCCCTTCTCCCCCGATTGCTCCATTTGACCGGGAGGCCAGCTCGAGGAAGAGTCTTGGTGATTCCATACTTCCATTTAAGAATGATGGAGGCCACTGTTCTTGGGGACCTGATCTCAAATATATATATATTTTTACCTTAATTTAACTAGGCAAGTCAGTTAAGAACAAATTCTTATTTACAATGACGGCACTGGGCCAAATGTGCGCCGCCCTATGGGACTCCCAATCACGGCTGATTGTGATACAGTCTGGAATCAAACCTGGGTCTGTAGTGATTCCTCAAGCACTGAGATGCAGTGCCTTAGACCACTGTTTTCGCTTTGTCATTATGGGGTATTGTGTGGAGATTGATGAGGGCAATGTTTTATTTAATCCATTTTAGAATAAGGCTGTAACGTAACAAAATGTGGAAAAAGTCAAGGGGTCTGAATACTTTTTGAAGGCACTGTATGTATACTGAACAAAAATATAAACGCAACACACAATAATTTTACTGAGTTACAGTTCATATAAGGAAATCAGTCAATTGAAATAAATTCCTTAGGCCCTAAACTATGGATGTCACATGACTGGGAATACAAGACAGATATGCATCTGTTGGTCACAGATACCTTAAAAAGAAAAAAGGTAGGGCCGGGATCATAAAAACCAGTCAATATCTGGTGTGACCACCATTTTCCTCATGCAGCGCGACACATTTCCTTCGCATAGAGTTGATCAGGCTGTTGATTGTGACCTGTGGAACGTTGTCCCACTCCTCTTCAATGGCTGTGCGAATTTGCTGGATATTGGTGGGAACTGAAACAGGCTGTCGTACATGTCGATCCAGAGAATCCCAAACATGCTCAATGGGTGACATGTCTGGTGAGTATGCAGTTGTGTTCATTGTCCGTAGCTTATGCCTGCCCATACCATAACCCTACAACCACCACGAGGCACTCTGTTCACAACGTTGACATCAGCAAACCACTCACCCACATGAGGCCATACACGTGGTCTTTGGTTATGAGGTTGGTTGGACGTACTGCTAAATTCTCTAAAACGACATTGAAGGCAGCTTAAGGTAGATAAATGCACATTACATTCTCTGGCAACAGCTCTGGTAGACATTCCTGCAGTCAGTATGCAAATTGCACGCTCCATCAAAACTTGAGACATACATGTCATTGAGTTGTGTGACAAAACTGCATATTTTAGAGTGGCCTTAGTCCCCAGCACAAGGTACACCTGTGTAATGATCATGCTGTTTAATCAGCTTCTTGATATGCCACACCTGCCAGGTGGATGGATTATCTTGGCAAAGGAGAAATGCTTACTATCAGGGATGGAAACAAATTTGTGGACAAAATATGAGAGCAAATAATATTTTTGTGCGTATGGACAATTTCCGGAATATTTTATTTCAGCTCATAAAATATATGTAAAGTGTTGGTCCTAAGGCGCCTTACTCTGACACCTTGTATAGAGGTCCTTGATGGCAGGGAGCTTTGCTCCAGTGATGTACAGGGCCGTATGCACTACCTTCTGTAGCTCCTTGCGGTAAGATGCCAAGCAGTTGCCATACCAAGCGATGATGCAGCCAGTCAAGATGCTCTCAATGGTGCAGCTGTATAATGTTTTGAGGATCTGAGGGCCCGTGCCAAATCTTTTCAGCCTCCTGAGAGGGAAAAGGCGTTGTCGTACCATCTTCACGACTGTGTTGGTGTGTGTGAACCATGTTTATTCCTTAGTTATGTGGACGCTGAGGAACTTGAAGCTCTCAATCCGCTCCACTATAGCCCCGTCAATGTCGATGGGGGCATGGTTGTTGTCCTGGCATCACACTGCCAGGTCACTAACTTTTCCCCTATAGGCTGTCTTATCGTCATCGGTAATCAGGCCTACCATTGTCGTGTTGTCAGCAAACTTAATAATGGGGTTGGAGTCATGCACGGCCATGCAGTCATGGGTGGACAGGGAGTACAGGAGGGGACTAAGCACGCACCCTTGAAGGGCCCCCGTGTTGAGGATCAGCATGGGGGAAGTGTTGTTGCCTATCCTCACCACCCGGGGGCAGCCCGTCAGGAAGTCTAGGATCCAGTTGAAGAGGGAAGTGTTCAGTCCCAGGGTCCTGAGCTTAGTGATGAGCTCGGAGGGCACTATGGTGTTGAACATGGAGCTGTAATCGATTAACACCATTCTCACATAGGTTTTCCTCTTGTCCAGGTGGGAGAGGGCAGTGTGGAGTGCAATAGAGATTGCATCATCTGTGGATCTGTTGAGGCTGTATGTGAATTGGAGTGGGTCCAGTGTGTCTGGGACGATGGTGTTGATGTGAGCCATGACCAGCCATTCAAAGCATTTCATGTCTAAAGATGTGAGTGCTATGTGTCGATAGTCATTTAGAAAGGTTACCAAGGCGTTCTTGGGCACAGGGGTTATGGTGGTCTACTTGAAACATGTAGGTATTACAGACGGGGTCAGGGAGAGGTTGAAAATGGTGGTCAGCGTATGATCTGAATACGCATCCTGGTATTCCATCTGGTTATGCGGCCTTGTGAATGTGAACCTGTTTAAAGGTTGTGGAGGAAAAGTGTTTAGTCTGAAGGGACAGCCTTGAATTGTACATCTTGTTTCATACAATCATTGGTTCCTGTAGGTACTGGGTAGAAATATGAGGGGGAGACGGTCATGACCCCTCCTCAGACCTTTTGGCAGAATGCCCAGAATATGTTCTAAGTTAAGATAGGAGACTGTGCCAGACACATGCAGGAACCAAACCTATGAACCATGCTGTCATGACTGTCCTGTGAGGATCCAGATGTGTCGGATCAGCTTTGCAGTGGATGATTTCAACCAGACCCTCTCTCACCCACAGAAGCGATTACAGCCTTGAGTCTTCTTGTGTATGACGCTACAAGCTTGGCACAACTATATTTGGCAAGCTTCTTTCATTCTTCTTTGCAGATCCTCTCAAGCTCTGTCAGGTTGGGGAGCGTCACTGCACAGCTATTTTCAGGTCTCTCCAGAGATGTTAGATTGGGTTCAAGTCCGGGTTCTAGCTGGGTTCTCAAGGACATTCAGAGACTTGTCCAGAAGCCATTCCTGCGTTGTCTTGGCTGTCTACTTAGGGTCGTTGTACTGTTGGAAGGTGAACCTTCACCCCAGTCTGAGGTCCTGAGTGCTCTGGAGCAGGTTTTCATCAAGGATCTCTCTGTACTTTGCTCCATTCATCTTTCCCTCGATCCTAACTCGTCTCCCATGCTTTTCTCAAGACCTCCTGCCCAAGATGCAGAAAACTCGATTAAGATGAAGAATTTTAGGAATGATTCAAATGTAACATAGTGAAAACTAAGTACATATTTATTTTCTTTCTTCCAGGACTGATGGAATGTCCGCTACAAAGTTTTTTTTGACAAGTTTACCAATGATTCTCTATCTCTCCCTTTGAAAGGCTTCCTGAGGCAGAGAGAGAGAGGCGGACAATTCTACAAAATAAATTCACTTTTCACCAGCGATCAAGATGACACACTGAGCGTAAATATATATATTGATTGCAATTGTTGAGTGAGCGTTCATGTGTAAGGATTAGCATTTCAATTGTTATAGTTATCACTTTGTAGTAACTTCTTAGACGACCCCCACTCCTCCTCTTGTCTAATAAGCCGCCATGCCGGTTCAGCCCACTAGGGCACATTCTCCTATCATTTCATGTAACCACATTTACCATGTTTGTTTGTTTGTTTATGCATTTCTGTGAATTACTTAGTTAGTAGTAAATAAATGATTTAAGACAATTGATGTATGGATGACTCATAGTGTAGACTGGGTTTGTGCAGATAACCAACAATTTACGACGTTTGGAATGAGACTAACGTGAGGTAAAATAAATAAATCATTAAATCAGAAGACTATTGATCAGATATGAAAAGATCTGAAAGGTTATATTGGGAAATTATAACTTTGTAATCTGAATACTTTCCTTGGTGCCCCGACTTCCTAGTTAATTACAGTTACATGATTATTCAGTTTAATCACGTAATACTAATTACAGGAATCTTTGATAAAAACTAAGTCTTCAATTTAATGATGGTAAAGACACGATAGTAACTATAGTACCCTGATCGGGCTGTTAAGTGAGCTCCCACGCTAAGTAAGGCCTGGCCATTTTGTTACCCCATGTTTTACCTCACATGCCAGCACCCACACAACCCACCTGTTATGAATATCTGTTAGTGGTGTTAACACTGTTTGATTTTTTGTGCGAGGTCTATTTATTTTGGTTTTAGTGGGTTTTTCACAGGTTAGAAAGGATGCACATTAAATGGCACACAACTGACATTTTCTACCTATTTTCCAAGTTTTAGGTACACACATGTACATTCTCTTGATAATAAATGTACTGCAAAATTCAATGTAAACCTGGTACACAAAATGTTTGGAATGTTTGAAATGTATTTAAATAATGAGTCTGAGGTACAGTAAAGGGAAAGAAAAGCTCACTTAAATGGGGTGGAATGACTTCTGACCTCTGTTCTGACTTTGTGGTGAGGCCTGATCTCCCTCACTAGAAAAGGTTAGAGACACTGTGTGAGATTTAAATGCAATATGTAAATAATTAGGACACTTTATAATTGAGCAATAATCCTATGTGTGATTCAGACCACAAGAAGGAGAGCGAGCTGCCCCTGAATGAGGGATACCCGTCTCTAATTTATTTGACTATTCCTTGAATTACCCTATGGGACACAATTATTTTTAAGACGGAGATAAAGGGTTGTAATTCTAATTTGCTATTTTGATTTACCCAGCAGTGTTTTTTTTGGACGCATGAATCATGAAGTGATTCGTATCAAAAGGGAAGAAGTGTATTGTTGTTGTCGTTTTATTTGTTTTGTGTGTATTGTTGTAATTGTTTTGTTTTTTTGTCTTGTTTCGATACACATCTCACCTGATTGGGTCTGCTGGATGTTCGGGATTTCTCCATAAGGATTGGCCCTCTGACTCCCTGACCCTGTAACTCTCGCCAAGATCTGTGTGTTGTTTTTTTCTTTGACATTTGTCTCAGAGAGCTATATTAAGAATATTGGTAGTAGTAATAATTTGTCATACGGTAAACAGTTTGTATGGATTTCCTGAATCAGAAATGGCCTAACCTAAACTGTTCTCTCTCTCTCTCTCTGCAAAGGGGACCACAGATGGTATCCAGATGCATGGAAGCGATAATTCGACCGAGAACAGTGAACCAAACCCCCTCTAACCGGCTGAAGTAATGGCAACAATGGCCTTCACTATGGCCCTGTCCACCACTTCTACATGAGTCCTGAGACTTTCCATGTGGAGTGAGCATAGAGAGAGAATGATTCCAAACTTCTCTCATGCTGCTGGTGTACTGGTCTGAAAATGTACAAGACATAATGAACCGTAAAGGATGGTAGCGGCTCAGGTGAGATTCGTCTGCTTGGAAAAATCAGATTATTCCCCAGATATTGAAATCCGGACATTATCAAGGGCCATCCACATTGAACATATTTTTGGGAGGACGAACTGTAAAAGCTATCTGAAGAAGAAAATTAAGAAACACTAGAAGAATGAGTGCCGTGAAAGAGGGGGCTGGTCAACCATGCCCGAAATTGATTTAGGCTTGTCCAAAATTCTTTATTTGGGGTATCAGATTGATTGTGGAGGTCTGCACACTGTGAAATGTATAGTAATTTAGACTAAGAATGCATTGAGATACCAATCTGTCATTACCACAACTGGGGGCAGTGATGAAAAAAGTTCATGCTAGAAATATAAGAAGATGAACATACTGTATGTCAATATAAATGTACATTCTGCCAGTGTCGGTGTGTTCTAAGTTGAGGGTCTTAAATGGAACCAACGTGAAGCACTAAGTACTGTCATTCTAAATTTGGGTTGGATAAATTATCAATAGTTCTAATTATGATTTGGAAAGGTGAGGCTTCTAGAGACAGAGCGATGCCCCTAAAATGTGAGTGTCACATTCTGAAATTAGTTATTTTGTTATGTCTTAGTTTTAGTATGGTCAGGGCGTGAGTTGGGTGGGTTGTCTATGTTCGTTTTTCTATGTTGTGTTTTGAGTTTGGCCTGTTATGGTTCTCAATCCGAGGCAGGCGTCGTTAGTTGTCTCTGATTGAGAATCATACTTAGGTAGCCTTTTTCCACCTGTGTTTTGTGGGTGTTTATTTTCTGTTCTATGTTTGTATTTCACCATTCAGGACTGTTTTCGTTGCGTTCTCGTGTTTTGTTGTTTTTGTTCGAGTATTCGTTTTCATTAAAAGAGAATATGAATACTTACCACGCTGCACCTTGGTCCTCCTCTCTATCTCCCAATGATGAGCATTACAGAAACACCCACCACCAAAGGACCAAGCAGCGTGGTAACAGGCAGCAGCAGCAGGAGCAGCGCTATAAGGAGGAGTGGACATGGGAGGACATTCTGGACGGCAAGGGTTGCTACACATGGGAGGAGATCCTGGCTGGAAGGGATCGCCTCCCATGGGAACAGGTGGAGGCAGCCAGGAGAGCAGAGGCAGTAGGTAAAGGGAGCCAGAGCTGAGGGAACACGGCTGGCAAGGAAGCCCGAGAGGCAGCCCCAAAAATGTCTTGGGGGGTGGCACACAGGGAGTGTGGCTAAGTCAGGTAGGAGACCTGAGCCAACTCCCCGTGCTTACCGTGGAGAGAGAGGGACCGGGCAGGCTGCCAGAGCCGTCCGTCAGTCAGGAGCTGCCAGAGCCGCCCGTCTGTCCTGAGCTGCCAGAGCCGCCCGTCTGTCCTGAGCTGCCAGAGCCGCCCGTCTGTCCTGAGCTGCCAGAGCCGCCCGTCTGTCCTGAGCTGCCAGAGCCGCCCGTCTGTCCTGAGCTGCCAGAGCCGCCCGTCTGTCCTGAGCTGCCAGAGTCGCCCGTCTGTCCTGAGCTGCCAGAGTCGCCCGTCTGTCCTGAGCTGCCAGAGCCGCCCGTCAGCCAGGAGCTGCCAGAGTCGCCCGTCTGTCCTGAGCTGCCAGAGTCGCCCGTCTGTCCTGAGCTGCCAGAGCCGCCCGTCAGCCAGGAGCTGCCAGAGTCTCCCGTCTGTCCTGAGCTGCCAGAGTCTCCCGTCTGTCCTGAGCTGCCAGAGTCTCCCGTCTGTCCTGAGCTGCCAGAGTCTCCCGTCTGTCCTGAGCTGCCAGAGTCTCCCGTCTGTCCTGAGCTGCCAGAGTCTCCCGTCTGTCCTGAGCTGCCAGAGTCTCCCGTCTGTCCTGAGCTGCCAGAGTCTCCCGTCTGTCCTGAGCTGCCAGAGTCTCCCGTCTGTCCTGAGCTGCCAGAGTCTCCCGGCTGTCCTGAGCTGCCAGAGTCTCCCGGCTGTCCTGAGCTGCCAGAGTCTCCCGTCTGTCCTGAGCTGCCAGAGCCGTCCGTCAGCCGGGAGCTGCCAGAGCAGCTCGTCAGTCAGGAGCTGCCAGAGTTGCCCGCCTGTCAGGTGCTGCTGGAATCTCCCATCCAGTTGGGACCCGTGGCTTGGGTCCCCAGTCCGAGGTCTGCGGCAAGGGTCGCCGCTCTTAAGAGGCCACGGAGGCGGGTAAAGAGGCGGAGAAAGACTATGGTGGAGTGGGGTCCACGTCCCGCGCCAGAGCCGCCACCGCGGACAGATACCTACCAATATAGGTTCAGGTTTTGCGGCCGGAGTCCGCACCTTTGGGGGGCGGGGGGTACTGTCACGTTCTGACCTTAGTTCTTTTGTTATGTCTTTGTTTTAGTATGGTCAGGGCGTGAGTTGGGTGGGTTGTCTATGTTCGTTTTACTATGTTGTGTTTTGAGTTTGGCCTGGTATGGTTCTTAATCAGAGGCAGGTGTCGTTAGTTGTCTCTGATTGAGAATCATACTTAGGTAGCCTTTTCCACCTGTGTTTCGTGGGTGTTTATTTTCTGTTCTGTGTTTGTATTTCACCGTTCAGGACTGTTTTCATTGCGTTCTCGTGTTTGTTGTTTTTGTTTGAGTATTCGTTTTCATTAAAAGAGGATTTGAATACTTACCACGCTGCACCTTGGTCCTCCTCTCTATCTCCCAACGACAAGCGTTACAGTGAGGAGAGCCACCAGCTTGTAGCTTGGGCTAAAATGACTCAATCCTTAATCTCATTCTTATCAAGGTTAGTGTGAAACTGTTATAACATGTGTTCTCTCTCTTCCCTGTGAAAGTCAATATGGTTTCTAGGTGGTGTCAAACATGTGAGTGATCATTGTTCCAGATGAGGGATTGCTGGAAACTGACACATTTTTTGTAACTGACTAATTGACTTGAGCAAGTTATCCGTATGTTTATAACTATATAAGTGGAGCAATTAATGTGTTATGGGTGAGATGGAATGATTTATGTGCAAATGTATTTGTGGCCTGAGGCATAGTACAATGGCGGCATGTTTGTTTCTATAATGGTGAGGTAAGTCCCAAGCCAAAGGGACCAACGCAGGCCTGGAGTGGCCCAGAAGTCATTGTGGAAGGACCATGAGGACAATTTGTTCTTATCTAGAGCAGAAATGGTTGCCGACCTGATATCCAAAGAAAAGGACTGTTGGATGTGTGGGTTGTGTCTGGTTAAGGAGGTGAACTTTACTATAGCATTTGCAGGAAAAATGCCTTTTAAGACTTGAACAACAATGTACTATGAATCTTAATGGATCAATTGCCTGCACTGTTGGGTTTGTGGTGACAGCTATGAGAACCATACCAAACAAGAGAGACAAACCTCCTGGACAAACCTCCTGGAATGAGGAGAGATAAGAGGTATCTGACTGACATCACTCACACCCAGGCACCTGCCTCCAGGTTCTTTGGTATATTTTTTCCTGGGACTATCTTTTGATAGGTCAAGGGGGCACTCGTGCAATCATTGGCGATGAATGTTGTACTTTTGTCCCAGATCACTCTTCTAATATGACTGATCTCGCCGAATACATTGCCACTGTTGCTAAAAAGAATTCCCCACAAACAGAGAGGACACTTGCAACTTGGTTGGAATCCCTGTTTGGAAGTTTGGGATCACAAATTGCCAAATGATCTGCAGCGTGTGTTTTGTTTGCCTAATTGTGTTAGGCAAACAAGTGTGTATATTTTTTATGAATTCACTCTCATTAATAGAAGTATAACCTTTATTATGATGAGAGTATTACCCAGTGGTGGAAAAAGTACCCAATTGTCATACTTGAGTAAAAGTAAAGCTACATTCATAGAAAATTACTCAAGTAAAAGTGAAAGTCAACCAGTAAAATACTTGAGTAAAAGTCTAAAAGTATTTGGTTTTAAATATACTTACAGTTGAAGTAAGTACATTTAAACTCAGGTTTTCACAATTCCTGACCTTTAATCCTAGTAACAATTCCCTGTTTTAGGGACAGTTAGGATCACCATTTTATGTTAAGAATGTGAAATGTCAGAATAATAGTAGAGAGAATTATTTCATCACATTCCCAGTGGGTCAGTTTACATACACTCAATTAGTATTTGGTAGCATTGCCTTTAAATTGTTAAACCTGGGTCAAACGTTTCCGGTAGCCTTCCTCAAGCTTCCCACAATAAGTTGGGTGAATTTTGGCCCGTTCCTCCTGACAGAGCTGGTGTAACGGAGTCAGGTTTGTAGGCCTCCTTGATCACACACGCTGTTTCAGTTCTGCCCACAAATGTTCTATAGGATTGAGATCAGGGCTTTGTGATGGACACTCCAATACCATGACTTTGTTGTCCTTTAGCCATTTTGCCACAACTTTAGAAGTATGCTTGGGGTCATTGTCCATTTGGAAGACCCATTTGCAACCAAGCTTTAACTTCCTGACTGATGTCTTGAGATGTTGCTTCAATATATCCACATAATTTTCCTTCCTCATGAGGCCATCTATTTTATGAAGTGCACTAGTCCCTCCTGCAGCAAACCACCCCCAAAACATGATGCTGCCACCCCCATGCTTCACGGTTGGGATTGTGTTCTTTGGCTTGCAAGCCTCCCCCTTTTTCCTCCATAACCATGGTCATTAAGGCCTAACAGTTCTATTTTTGTTTTAGCAGACCAGAGGACATTTCTCCAAAAAGGTATGACCTTTGTCCCCATGTGCAGTTGCAAACCGTAGTCTGGCTTTTTTTTTATGGTGGTTTTGGAGCAGTGGCTTCTTCCTTTCTGAGCGGCATTTCAGGTTATGTCGATATAGGACTCGTTTTACTGTGGATATTGATACTTTTGTACCCGTTTCCTCCAGCATCTTCACAAGGTCCTTTGCTGTTGTTCTGCACCAAAGTACGTTCATTTCTAGGAGATAGATCGCTTCTCCTTCCTGAGCGGTATGACGGCTGCATGGTCCCATGGTGTTTATACTTGCGTACTATTGTTTGTACAGATGAATGTGGTACCTTCATGCATTTGGAAATTGCTCCCAAGGATGAACCAGACTTGTGGAGGTCTACAACTTTATTTCTGAGGTATTGGCTGATTTCTTTTGGATTTTCCCATGATGTCAAGCAAAGAGGCACTGAGTTTGAAGGTAGGCCTTGAAATACATCCACAGGTACACCTCCAATTGACTCAAATGATGTCAATTAGACTATTAGAAGCCTTTAAAGCCATGACATAATTTTCTGAAATGTTCCAAGCTGTTTAAAGGCACAGTCAACTTAGTGTATGTAAACTTCTGACCCACTGGAATTGTGATACAGTGAATTATAAGTGAAATAAATCTGTCTGTAAACAATTGTTGGAAAAATTACTTGTGTCATGCACAATGTAGATGTTCTAACCGAATTAACAAACTATAGTTTGTTAACAAGAAATTTGTGGAGTGGTTGAAAAACTAGTTTTAATGACTCCAACGTAAGTGTATGTAAACTTCAGAATCCAACTGTAAGTATAAAAAGTAAATGTAATTGCTCAAATATACCTAAGAAAAAAATAAAAGTAGAAAGTGTTAATTATTTCAAATTCCTCATATTAAGCAAACCAGACGGCACCATTTTAGTTTTTGGATAGCCAGGTGCACACTCCAACACTCAGACATAATTTACAAACAAACCATGTGTGTTTAGTGAGTCCGCCAGATCAGCGACAGTAGGGATGACCAGGGATGGTATCTTGATAAGTCTGTGAATTTGACAATTTTCCTGTCATGCTAAGCATTCAAAATGTAAGAAGTACTTTTGGGTGTCAGGGAAAATGTATGGAGTAAAAAGTACATTATTCTCTTCAGGAATGTAGTGAAGTAAAAGTAAAAGTTGTTAAAATATAAATAGCAAAGTACATATCATCCAAAAAACAACTTAAGTAATACTTCCCCAAAATTGTTTTACTTAAGTACTTTACACCACTGGTATTATCATACTAATTAGAATTTATAACCCAGAATGAAGGCTTTTAAAGTGTCTCTCAATAAAAAAAAAAAAATAATTTAAAAATTTTTTACCCCTTTTTTTCCCCAATTTCGTGGTATCCAATTGTTTTTTTAGTAGCTACTATCTTGTCTCATCGCTACAACTCCCGTACGGGCTCGGGAGAGACGAAGGTTGAAAGTCATGCGTCCTCCGATACACAACCCAACCAAGCCGCACTGCTTCTTAACACAGCGTGCATCCAACCCGGAAGCCAGCCGCAGAATATGTTCTATAAATTAAGATGGGAGACGGTGCCAGACACATGTAGGAACCAACCCTATGAACCATGCCTATGTGGCTTGTCTGTGTAAGCAGTATATAAGAGAACTAACAGGACTTCCCCAGCAGAGCTCACTTCAGACCGATACTTTTTGCATCAGTTTGACTGTGCTTGCTGATAATAATTCATTTAAGATTGACTTCGGGTGTCCCTGGTGGTAATTTTCTCGACAAGGATTTACTCACATTTTCTACGGAGAGCAAGATCACGCAGTCATTTGGAACAGCTGGTGCTCTAATGTACGATTCAGTGTTGCTTGCCTCGAAGCAAGCATAGAAGGCATTTAGCTCGTCTTGTAGGCCCACGTCACTGGGCAGGTCACGTCTGGGTTTCCCTTTGTAATTCGTGATAGTTTGCAAGCCATGCCACATATGACAATATTTTAAGTTGACAATAATTATATTACACAATTTTTGACATATCACATGCATTACTTTTATTTTCCTGGATTATGCCGCTACAGCCATTCATTCCAATTAGAGCGATTTGGCTTTCTCACTGAGCAATATGGTTGACTATTTCACTCCATTCTGAAACTTTGCGGGTTTATGACATAGCCCCTCTAGTAATTTAATAGGATCTCGATGCATGCCAACACTTTCTGTGTGCGCTGTGTCTGCCTGCTGTTCTGAAGTGTGACTTTGTTACACTTTATGATACAAAAAGATGAGGGGAAAAAAGGATGAGGAAAAGGGAAGAAATGTACCTACCAACTAACCCATACGATACCTTCTGACCCTGGAAACCTCAACCTGCCATTCTCTCACAGTCAATGCTATCCGGGATCCTTAGGACGTCCCAACACTAAACCCTAACCTAAACTCTTACCGTAACCATTTTACATTTCAACTTCAATGGGGTATAGTTAATACACATAGCAGCTAGCTTCTTCTTATTTAAAAAAATGTGTATTGGCGGATCGTAACCAACTAAAAGGTGCATACATTGCCACCTAATGTACTGGAGTGTGAGGCCGGTCACGGTTCTTTGTACCTCAGTGGTCACAGCCTCTTATCTAGCTCCATGTTTCCAAAATACCACCCAAACCCCATCGCACCTCTCTTACCCTGTCAAGTAAACTCTCCCTATATACATCATAAAATTCACAATATAATATACTAGTACATGTTCAACTGTTTCTTCCACCATACACCCATGGCACGTTCCAGTACCATGCTTCCCTGTCAATTTAAAGAAATTATGAAATCCTGTATGCTCTAATCTCATCCTAGACAACATTATTTCTCTCTTCTGTTCCCATTACAAGACCTGTATGAGCAGGGATACAACAAAACAGAACCTCTATCCCATGTCTTTGTTTCGCAAATACAATTCTCACTTTCTGACTTCCCAGATCCTATACTGCAAAAAACTGATGCAGAATCCGAACATACTACTCTTCTTGGTTGCGCTGCAACATAGTCTCAGAGCATTTCGTATTATTAAGTACGTAAAGCAGAGACACCCCGTTTAGTATGATAGGATTCGTATGGTATGTATTCATTTGTGGGTAACCTTCCTCCATTTTGTATGATACGTCACAAATTACCATTTAGAAATTATGTTACAAATTTGCAAAATGTATGATATGTTACAAATTCCAATTTGTTGTGGCAAACGTTAGCTATATGGCTAATGCTAACGTTAGCTAGCTGGCTAATGTTAGCTAGGCGTTAGGGTTAAGGTTAGAAGTTAGGTTAATGGGTTAAGGTTAGGAGAAGGGTTAGCTAATCAACAGGGATGGGGGGCAAATCAACAGGGATGGGGGGCATTGTTCTTAGGAAAGACGTCTACCACCATGGATCGCTAAAACAATGATTATGATCACACTTCATCAATTTAAATATTATGGGGACACAACTTTCACTGTGAACAGTGCCCCCTACATTCTGAAATTGCATTTTGTCCCCCCAGGTTTTATCATTGCAATGTTAATAGAAACAACAGTGACAGTGTGCTTTAGGACCATGCGGACGACTCTGAGCGGTCGGGTAGGCTGTTTAGAGTGTTCAGCCTGCTGGATTTAGGACAAATCAAATCAAATTTTATTTGTCACATACACATGGTTAGCAGATGTTAATGCGAGTGTAGCGAAATGCTTGTGCTTCTAGTTCCGACAATGCAGTAATAACAAGTAATCTAACTAACAATTCCAAAACTACTGTCTTGTACACAGTGTAAGGGGATAAAGAATATGTACATAAGGATATATGAATGAGTGATGGTACAGAGCAGCATAGGCAAGATACAGTAGATGGTATCGAGTACAGTATGTACAAATGAGATGAGTATGTAAACAAAGTGGCATAGTTTAAAGTGGCTAGTGATACATGTATTACATAAGGATACAGTCGATGATATAGAGTACAGTATATACGTATGCATATGAGATGAATGATGTAGGGTAAGTAACATTATATAAGGTAGCATTGTTTAAAGTGGCTAGTGATATATTTACATCATTTACCATCAATTCCCATTATTAAAGTGGCTGGAGTTGAGTCAGTGTCAGTGTGTTGGCAGCAGCCACTCAGTGTTAGTGGTGGCTGTTTAACAGTCTGATGGCCTTGAGATAGAAGCTGTTTTTCAGTCTCTCGGTCCCAGCTATGATGCACCTGTACTGACCTCGCCTTCTGGATGATAGCGGGGTGAACAGGCAGTGGCTCGGGTGGTTGATGTCCTTGATGATCTTTATGGCCTTCCTGTGACATCGGGTGGTGTAGGTGTCCTGGAGGGCAGGTAGTTTGCCCCCGGTGATGCGTTGTGCAGACCTCACTACCCTCTGGAGAGCCTTACGGTTGAGGGCGGTGCAGTTGCCATACCAGGCGGTGATACAGCCCGCCAGGATGCTCTCGATTGTGCATCTGTAGAAGTTTGTGAGTGCTTTTGGTGACAAGCCGAATTTCTTCAGCCTCCTGAGGTTGAAGAGGCGCTGCTGCGCCTTCTTCACGATGCTGTCTGTGTGAGTGGACCAATTCAGTTTGTCTGTGATGTGTATGCCGAGGAACTTAAAACTTGCTACCCTCTCCACTACTGTTCCATCGATGTGGATAGGGGGGTGTTCCCTCTTCTGTTTCCTGAAGTCCACAATCATCTCCTTAGTTTTGTTGACGTTGAGTGTGAGGTTATTTTCCTGACACCACACTCCGAGGGCCCTCACCTCCTCCCTGTAGGCCGTCTCGTCGTTGTTGGTAATCAAGCCTACCACTGTTGTGTCGTCCGCAAACTTGATGATTGAGTTGGAGGCGTGCGTGGCCACGCAGTCGTGGGTGAACAGGGAGTACAGGAGAGGGCTCAGAACGCACCCTTGTGGGGCCCCAGTGTTGAGGATCAGCGGGGAGGAGATGTTGTTGCCTACCCTCACCACCTGGGGGCGGCCCGTCAGGAAGTCCAGTACCCAGTTGCACAGGGCGGGGTCGAGACCCAGGGTCTCGAGCTTGATGACGAGCTTGGAGGGTACTATGGTGTTGAATGCCGAGCTGTAGTCGATGAACAGCATTCTCACATAGGTATTCCTCTTGTCCAGATGGGTTAGGGCAGTGTGCAGTGTGGTTGAGATTGCATCGTCTGTGGACCTATTTGGGCGGTAAGCAAATTGGAGTGGGTCTAGGGTGTCAGGTAGGGTGGAGGTGATATGGTCCTTGACTAGTCTCTCAAAGCACTTCATGATGACGGATGTGAGTGCTACGGGGCGGTAGTCGTTTAGCTCAGTTACCTTAGCTTTCTTGGGAACAGGAACAATGGTGGCCCTCTTGAAGCATGTGGGAACAGCAGACTGGTATAGGGATTGATTGAATATGTCCGTAAACACACCGGCCAGCTGGTCTGCGCATGCTCTGAGGGCGCGGCTGGGGATGCCGTCTGGGCCTGCAGCCTTGCGAGGGTTAACACGTTTAAATGTCTTACTCACCTCGGCTGCAGTGAAGGAGAGACCGCATGTTTTCGTTGCAGGCCGTGTCAGTGGCACTGTATTGTCCTCAAAGCGGGCAAAAAAGTTATTTAGTCTGCCTGGGAGCAAGACATCCATGCCTCTTGTGTCTGAGCCGTTGAATTGAGATTCTACTTTGTCTCTGTACTGGCGCTTAGCTTGTTTGATAGCCTTGCGGAGGGAATAGCTGCACTGTTTGTATTCGGTCATGTTACCAGACACCTTGCCCTGATTAAAAGCAGTGGTTCGCGCTTTCAGTTTCACACGAATGCTGCCATCAATCCACGGTTTCTGGTTAGGGAATGTTTTAATCGTTGCTTTGGGAACGACATCTTCAACGCACGTTCTAATGAACTCGCACACCGAATCAGCGTATTCGTCAATGTTGTTATCTGACGCAATACGAAACATCTCCCAGTCCACGTGATGGAAGCAGTCTTGGAGTGTGGAGTCAGCTTGGTCGGACCAGCGTTGGACAGACCTCAGCGTGGGAGCCTCTTGTTTTAGTTTCTGTCTGTAGGCAGGGATCAACAAAATGGAGTCGTGGTCAGCTTTTCCGAAAGGGGGGCGGGGCAGGGCCTTATATGCGTCGCGGAAGTTAGAGTAACAATGATCCAAGGTCTTTCCACCCCTGGTTGCGCAATCGATATGCTGATAAAATTTAGGGAGTCTTGTTTTCAGATTAGCCTTGTTAAAATCCCCAGCTACAATGAATGCAGCCTCCGGATAAATCGTTTCCAGTTTGCAGAGAGTTAAATAAAGTTCGTTCAGAGCCATCGATGTGTCTGCATGGGGGGGGATATATACGGCTGTGATTATAATCGAAGATAATTCTCTTGGTAGATAATGCGGTCTACATTTGATTGTGAGGAATTCTAAATCAGGTGAACAGAAGGATTTGAGTTCCTGTATGTTTCTTTCATCACACCATGTTACGTTGGCCATGAGGCATACGCCCCCGCCCCTCTTCTTACCAGAAAGATGTTTGTTTCTGTCAGCGCG
The DNA here is from genome assembly GCF_045791955.1 of Oncorhynchus clarkii lewisi. NCBI lineage: Eukaryota > Metazoa > Chordata > Actinopteri > Salmoniformes > Salmonidae > Oncorhynchus > Oncorhynchus clarkii. Next base: position 50,218,083 of record NC_092149.1, on the reverse strand, counting down.
ATGCGTGGAGAAACCCGTTGGCTGCACCGCTTCGGATAGAGTCTCTCCAGTGAGCCATGTTTCAGTGAAGCAAAGGACGTTACAGTCTCTGATGTCCCTCTGGAATGCTAACCTAGACAGTAGACACCACAAAGCAGGCTGACAGGCTGTGTGAAAACAAAGCTTCTGGAAGGCTGGCTGGGTCAGGACTGGAGAGTTGACCATAGTGTGTGTTGCACTCTCACCTAGTTGTAAAAGCAAGCAGAGCATAAACTGACTACTCTTAAATTGACTGATGTAGCTGGCAAGGTAACAGCTGTTTAACTTAACAAATAAACTAAAATAGTGTTTATTCGGGTGCTGAGCTAGTATTGTAACTGACATGTAATGTTACATAATGTTTCATCCCATCTCAAAGGAGGTGAATCAATTAACTAACTACGCTAGCTAGTAGATACCACAGCCAGGTCAGCTCAAACCTCTAGCTATCCGTCAGATAGCAATATGAGGTGGCTATTATTACTATCTGAAAGCAGTTGTTTGTATGGAAATATATTGTAGCCTTTGTTTTGTCCCATGTCAACAGAAGTAAATTAACTTGGCTAGCTTTCGCCAGTTGATGTACCATTAGAGAGAGAGAGAGGGAGTGCCGGCCAAAAGTTGGCTAATGTTAGCTATTATTTTTGCCTCAATCACAATAGAACTGAATCAAACGATGAAACCATCAGCCAAACTTTTGAAGACTGATATTCTGACGCTTTTTCGGTGCAATGTGAGTTATTAGTCAGTATGCCAATGTAACGTTATTGATCTGTCTGTTTCCCTAGCTAATTCCCTACTTGTCACACTGACACAGTAATAAACAGCTCTAACATTACAGGCTTCACTGTCACGGTGAACAGTTAAGGTCTGTGCGGGAGCAATTTCTTCCTCCCGCTCCAGAAGCTTTTCATACCACACTCCAACTACTGGCTTTCTGTCCGACTCACACGTGCTACCGCAAGTAATGGTCCCAAACCCAACCTCAGTCACGCAATGCTATTTTAGGCGTATGTGATCCAGCTCACTTGCCAGCCATGGTCCCAGCAATTTTGCGTCCAATAGGCAATATCAAATGAGCAAAAATAACTTAGGAAATAGTTAAAATGACCAGAGATTCTCACATGGCCCTTATATTATGCCATCTTTATTACTGGGCTGTATCAGCCAATATGCTGAATGTTGTTTGAAGAGAGCAGAGTAGGAGAGATTTGCACTTTCTCGAGCTATTTGTATAGCCTGCCTTTTAGGAGTGGGAAGGTTTTCAGACAAAGAAATATGGGTGATCAATATGTAGGCCTATTTCTAGGCAATGTAGTAAACCATTTAGGAAGTAAATGTCCTTGTAAAGATAACTGCTCCGTGCTTCTCCACCCATGCATAGGCTATAGCCTACTCTATTTAATTGAGACCACACGCGCACCTGATCTCTCTGGTATGGCTATTGAACTTGAAGCAGAATGAACGATGACAGCAATTGCTACATTTTGCATAGGCCTATAGGATATAGCCTACCTTTTAGGAGGACAATTTGCAGGCAGAGACAAATAAAATGGGGAATCAATACTTATTGAAAATGAAAAGGTGCAAGGCTCGCTCACCATAGTTGCGCGTAGTCTTCCCTTTCAATAAATTATTCGATTGCACTTCGACTCACGTTGGTTGAGCGCCCTCCACTTCTTTCCATTATCAAAATGTATTTACAGAAACTGTAGTAAACTACATTCTAATCACATTTAAGTTCATTTCATATTTAATGTCTGCAGCCTACTCTATTTTCAATGAGACCCACATACTAGGCGAACTGGAAATCTCACGCCTAACTAGGAGAGGTAGGCTACTGAAGTTGAAGCAGCGAATTCTAAGTGTGTGGATAATGCAACAAAATATGTGCTTTTAATACAATAGGTAGGGTAACGCATAAAAAGCAGAAAGAGGACCGTTTCCAAATAATCTGGGCCAACAAAAATATTTTCATCCCTGCTTGACCGCCCACAGCATGAAAAATGCTGACCAGGCAGCAATTATCTGTCAGGACCCGCAGGTCCCATAGGCATCCAGCGGGAATGCAGCCCTCTAGTGCACAGTCGGGATGTTTTAGCATGATCAGATGGTGACAGAGGTCCCAGCAGGATCAGACAGCCAGGGAAGACCAGTCTTATGGAGCTCAGGTGAATTTTGCTGTATATTAACAATATCAGTGAATGATACAAAGTTTCATCTTGAATTGATGGGTAGACCTACAGCAGCTACATGACAGCAGTTTAAGCTTAAAGCTACAGTCTGGGATCTGTGAATAATGGTCATTTAAATGATTGAACCATTGATTTTATTCTTGGATAATGTAATGTATAAATGTACACCAAGGTAATTCTTTGTCAGGTCTCATCATAGGAGGATCAGATTGTGACAGGGGTCTCAGCAGGGTCAGGTAGCCAGGGAACACCCGTCTGTGACAGAGCTGAGGTGAATTTTTGAAGATACAAAACTTTATTCTCTGTCCAGCAAACATTGGACAAGCCAGATGCTATTTTAAGGCAGTCTGACAAACCTCCAAAGTTGATTTCCAAACTGTATCAAGGGTTGATAGAGGCCTTTTCCGATGACACAAAACATGTAAAACAAAAATGTGAGGAAGACCTGGGAGACGGTATTGATGATGATGAAAGGATACAGATAGAGTTCATTCGGGTAGTATTCAGACCCCTTTACTTTTTCCACATTTTGTTACGTTAGAGCCTTATTCTAAAATTGATTAAATAAATATCAGACCTCGACTTTTGCAACACAATATTTAACAAAATAGGCTTTTTATAGGCTAAATTGATGAGCAAATAGGCAGCATCATGCAATTGTCAGTCCTCTAGAACGCAAATAATCTTCTGTCTTCTTCTTTAAGTTTTTATTGGCAGATTGCAACCAACTGACAGGTGCATACCCCGCCACCTACTGTACTGGAGTGTGAGGCCGGTCACTATGTTCTCTTATACTTACCCTGAATTTCTAATAAAATAAAATAATTCCCTATAAACCTCACTACTCCCATCACCCCCACCCTGTGGTCTTCCAAGTAGGACTCTGCAATAATGAGGTGGCGTGTACGCATCTGTTTCAACGTGTTTAGGGAGTCGAGCAAGAGTCGACTCCTTCAACCAACCACAGGAGTTATGCACCACCAAAAGAACAAGAATCACAAGCTAGAGGGGGTGAAGGTGCACATTTTCATTGTTATTGAACCAGTTGGGCATGAGACAGGCTTGAGTTTGAAGTGAAGGGAGTACAGGGCTTAGCATGTCTCTCTCCAAAAAATAGTTTTCGGGTTGGAAATGTTGAATATTTTCAGAAGGAGTCAGGTAATTCGTTAAGAGAGGAGGATTGGAGGGAAAGAGAGAGAGGAGGTTGAAAAGACTGAGGGAAGTAGAGGATGGGTTTGAATCTGTTGACGCTAGCAATAACAAGGGAGAGGGTATGTTGCGTACCCCAGTTCGAGTTCTGGAGGTGAAATAGAAGGGGTGGAAGGTGTTGTGAGGAGCTCAGAGCCTTGCATTGATGGACATGGTTATGATACAGATAAGTTTGGTCCAATGGAAGTGAGATTTTTGAAGAGAGTGGAACCAGGCCTTTCGGCAGATCTAAGGGTGGTTTCATGTTGGGTGGAAAAGATGGTGGGTGCTGTTGAGTCGGTGAAGGTAACCCAAAGTGGACTTGTGATGTATGTTTGTGCTTCTTCAGATCAGAGGGAGCAGGTGCTCCGTGCGACACAACTTGGGGAAAGTCCTGTATCTTGCTTTGTGCTTAGGTACAGGGCACCATTGAAATGAGTGATTTCTGGGGTAGGGTTAAGTGTGGAGGTGGAGCAATTTAAGTTGAATATTCATGGTGTTTGTGACGCCCGCTGATCGGTGCGACACAGATCCGGTGGGGAGCGTGGTGAAACAGAGGTGACAGTCTGCTCTTTTGATCTTTAATTGAGAGTCTTTACCTGACAAAGTAATGTTAAGATAGATAGATAGATAGATAGATAGATAGGAGATAGATGTAGATATTTACAGTGCCTTGCGAAAGTATTCGGCCCCCTTGAACTTTGCGACCTTTTGCCACATTTCAGGCTTCAAACATAAAGATATAAAACTGTATTTTTTTGTGAAGAATCAACAACAAGTGGGACACAATCATGAAGTGGAACGACATTTATTGGATATTTCAAACTTTTTTAACAGATCAAAAACTGAAAAATTGGGCGTGCAAAATTATTCAGCCCCTTTACTTTCAGTGCAGCAAACTCTCTCCAGAAGTTCAGTGAGGATCTCTGAATGATCCAATGTTGACCTAAATGACTAATGATAATAAATACAATCCACCTGTGTGTAATCAAGTCTCAGTATAAATGCACCTGCACTGTGATAGTCTCAGAGGTCCGTTAAAAGCGCAGAGAGCATCATGAAGAAGAAGGAACACACCAGGCAGGTCCGAGATACTGTTGTGAAGAAGTTTAAAGCCGGATTTGGATACAAAAATATTTCCCAAGCTTTAAACATCCCAAGGAGCACTGTGAAAGCGATAATATTGAAATGGAAGGAGTATCAGACCACTGCAAATCTACCAAGACCTGGCCGTCCCTCTAAACTTTCAGCTCATACAAGGAGAAGACTGATCAGAGATGCAGCCAAGAGGCCCATGATCACTCTGGATGAACTGCAGAGATCTACAGCTGAGGTGGGAGACTCTGTCCATAGGACAACAATCTGTCGTATATTGCACAAATCTGGCCTTTATGGAAGAGTGGCAAGAAGAAAGCCATTTCTTAAAGATATCCATAAAAAGTGTCGTTTAAAGTTTGCCACAAGCCACCTGGGAGACACACCAAACATGTGGAAGAAGGTGCTCTGGTCAGATGAAACCAAAATGTAACTTTTTGGCAACAATGCAAAACATTATGTTTGGCGTAAAAGCAACACAGCTCATCACCCTCAACACACCATCCCCACTGTCAAACATGGTGGTGGCAGCATCATGGTTTGGGCCTGCTTTTCTTCATCAGGGACAGGGAAGATGGTTAAAATTGATGGGAAGATGGATGAGGACCAAATACAGGACCATTCTGGAAGAAAACCTGATGGTCTGCAAAAGACCTGAGACTGGGACGGAGATTTGTCTTCCAACAAGACAATGATCCAAAACATAAAGCAAAATCTACAATGGAATGGTTCAAAAATAAACATATCCAGGTGTTAGAATGGCCAAGTCAAAGTCCAGACCTGAATCCAATCGAGAATCTGTGGAAAGAACTGAAAACTGCTGTTCACAAATGCTCTCCATCCAACCTCACTGAGCTTGAGCTGTTTTGCAAGGAGGAATGGGAAAAAATTTCAGTCTCTCGATGTGCAAAACTGATAGAGACATACCCCAAGCGACTTACAGCTGTAATCGCAGCAAAAGGTGGCGCTACAAAGTATTAACTTAAGGGGGCTGAATAATTTTGCACGCCCAATTTTTCAGTTTTTGATTTGTTAAAAAAGTTTGAAATATCCAATAAATGTCGTTCCTCTTCATGATTGTGTCCCACTTGTTGTTGATTCTTCACAAAAAAATACAGTTTTATATCTTTATGTTTGAAGCCTGAAATGTGGCCAAAGGTCGCAAAGTTCAAGGGGGCCGAATACTTTCGCAAGGCACTGTATATATATATATATATCTATATATCTATATAGATATATCTATATATCTATATATCTATATATATATATGAGTTATGCTGTTAGAGCTTTTGTGCTGAATACACTGTTATTGGTGTCATGTTTATGGGAATGTCACAGCAGTGTGTAGGATGGAGATTCCAAAATGTGGGAAGTGTGCAGGAGGACATGGGACAGAAGAATGTGTAGTTTTGGTGGAAAAAGTTGTGTCAACTGAAGGGGTGCCCATTTTGCTGGGCATCGGACGTGTCCTTTGCAAGAGAGGCATATTGAGGTGGCCAGGGTCAGAGTAGTGCAGAAGATGTCGTATGCTGAGGCAGTAAAGAAAGTAGGAGGGTGGATTAAGGGTGAGGGATTCTGAGAGGATCTCTGTGAAGAGTAGATCTGTGCCAGAACAGAGGAATAAGCCAATAAGTGATACAGTGTATGTTTCAGTAAGGTTGTCTTCTTAGCGTTCATAGCAACGGTTATCTGTATCACAGAAAGGAAACGTACTTCACAGAAAATAGATGTTGTGGCAGCTTGCAGAGAAGTATTTGGGGGTACGAGATTTGACTTCAGTAGAGTTACAGGGTGTGTTGAGTGGTAGTGTGATCCTCTCAGATTATGGCCTGGGGTAGGATCAGATCGGGTTAAAGTAGTGGAATATTGTGGTGGGTTTTAATGTGTGTATTGTTAGTTGGTAGGGTAATTACAAATATTTAATTTTCCATTTCCCCTTTGGTATCACAAAGTGTAATTCATTTAAACCATAGTTCAGTTGGGGGCGGTAATGCACCATATTGGATGCCAACCGCCATCAAACTCAACCGAAGAAGAAGTGCAGAGGAGACAGCTATCATGCAAAATGCAATAACCTTATTAAACAATATTTATTTGAATTGACAACTACACAGCCCACCAGTGAGTCACTATTCATAATGTATTGTAAATGTGTTCTTCGTTTCAAGAGTTAATGATTGGCAGGTAAGGTTATAACTAACGTTAGCTGTGACGTTAGTTAACTAATTAAACCCTACTCAGCCTAGGCATGTTTTGGAGATTTCTGGTATATCATACAAGTCAATTCATTGTAGCAGTTTTTGGACTCCTTCGGTCGTTTTTACCTGATTAAATACCATTAGAAATGTTCAATTGGAAATTAAGTTCAATTCATATTCCTAAATCTTAAGTTAAATGTTGTTGTTTTTTAACATCAATTATTTTTTCGTCGCTGCTTCCTGTTGACTAGACATTTTGATAAATAGCCCAATGACAAAACACAGTTGTAACGTATCCAAATCAATATCCAGTATGCAGAAACAAATCCTGATATGTTGAAAGCTTAAACATACAATTTGCTATCCATCTACACATACATGTGTAACAATAGTAATCATTTTAAACAAGCACCAAAAACCCTGTTTTGACAAGTGGTAATAAAACATCGATTAGAGGGGAAATCGGGTAATGCGCTGTTGAAACTAGCCCAACAATGTAAGGTTTTCAGCGGTTACATCCACCCATTAACGTTTAGAAAAGTAAACAATCATCACTTTCAACCCGGTTTTCGAAACATGCTGATATGCCCTTTATCTCTCGTATCAACAAGGACTCTTAAAAAATAAAAATAAACTTACTGTCGCAGTTTTTCACAGATCCACAAGCTGACAAACTAGACATCCTCCCATGTTACGCTTACACAGATGTTCGTTGCTCGCAAGATAGCCGCCAATGTCTTCCATCTGTCTTCAGTAAACAAGCGATGTTGGCGGTGTGGGAACACTAACACAATAAAGGTGTGTAGTAATTTAACCATTCGTTTTTTGAAAATTATTCCTCGCTGATATGAAAGATGCGTTTCTTATGTTTTCCAAAAAACGTAACCTACCGCAAGCGATGCGTGTTAATGTTTAGAGCAAGTATCGCGACTCCTAACAAAACTGGTCAGAAGATTCTACCGTCAATAGACGCAAAACCAGTCTATGAATGGGGAACATAACCTGCAGACAATTAGTTAATGTATTTTGAGTGGGGGTTTGCCAAAATGGGAAGAGAAACGCAACATTTATTTGTCAATCACACATCGATATCACGTTGAAATCAATTGCGGGAGAGGGGGAGATGAGGTTTCACGGTCTGTTAACTAACACAGCTGGAAAAAAACATGGAATCTGGGAATAAAGTGTATATTACCGCAATCAATCACCCCAACTACCTCGTACCCCAGTACACTGATTCGTACCGGTACTCCTTGTATTGTTATTTTTTAAATGTTTATCTATTTGTTAATGTTAGTACTTTTTAACTGCATTATTGGGAAAGGGCTCGTAATTAACCATTTCACGGTAAAGTCTACACTTGTATTCGGCACAAGTGACAAATACAATTTGATTTGACGTCACTGGTTAGAGGACAATTTGTATCGAACAGTTTAGCTACCTTTTGATTCAAGTGGGTCGCCAAAGCTGTACGTTTAAACGCAACACTTTAATAACTTCAATGGCTATCACGCTGAATTCAGTAGAATACAGGGTAAAACGTTTGGGGTGTAGCGCTGTTTAAACTAACACTAGTCAAAGACCACACGGAAACTTGGAATAATCTATACATGGTTCGTTAAGTAAGTAAATAACCTATACATGGTAGAAATTACCTATAGAAGGTTGGTATTTCACCCTTTAGTGTGGCCAGTGAAGCACATTCACGTCACTCATGCATGACCTGTAGAAGGCTTATATCTATATTTTGCAATGTCGGATGTTGATTTCGGGAGACTGCCACCATGGAAAAGAGAACAAAACACTTTTTCTGTTGGATAATTTAAGTGAAAGATTGACTGTCAAATCCATGTATTGGTGTGTGGCCAGCGACTTTTATAGAGACCCCACCCCCAATATTCTGTGCCATTTCCTGGCAATTTTATTAACTCCCCGTTCTGCACACATCCCAGCGCGCGTGACTTACAAAACCAAAGATATTGAACCGATTGAAGCAATCAGTCTTATGTCATCGTAATGACTACTTTTATACTAAAACCACCAATCTGAGATAAAAAGGATGTGTAATTCCACTCAATTTTATGGGTGAAAATGCAAGCTTGTGTAAGGTAGTATCACAAACTGTCCACATTAGGTAAATAAGCACAATGTACTTTATTTTAATATGGCAAAATAATGAAACATGCCCATTTAAGATGATAGTATATGTTGCCCACTCACAAACTATTGCAACAATGACATCTATTTCTTACTCATTGAACCATTTTAGAGTTAAAAAATGCCCTCAACCACAATTTAACGGGACACTCCAGACTAGAACCTCCAGTTGTGAATGACAGCTCATTGCACAACAATGTCACATCAACGTTTTCTTTCTCCATATTACAGGTGTCCATAAACAGTAGCTAATCATGAAACCGCTGCCTGCAGAAACTGTTCGCATTCTGTCTAACTGTGAGGTCATCACCTCTTTGGTAAACGTGGTGAAGGAACTGCTGGTGCTGGTGCCTTGAGAATTTACATTAAAATGGTAAAAAAAATAGTGTGTTCACCCTTTTGTGTTGCCAGTGAAGCACATGCAAATCACTCATGGCATGTTGAAATTGTCACATTGTAAAGCACATAGCTATTGTACTTGTTTTCCCTGGTTGGAATTAGGCCTACTTAAAGGTATCCTGTTAAACATGTCCTGATAAAATGTATGTAACTATACACACACCCTCTCCAACTCCCAATGCTGTCAGAAATGGTTATAGTGTACTCATATGGTTATGTCATCTGAATTCCTCAGATATTTTCCCATTTCGAGTGGGCTCGGCTCACCTGCTCTCTCTGTGAATTTGTTTTTCTTGGCATGGGGGAATACTTGAGTTCTCTCTCATGAGTGCACTCTTTGCCCACTTCAGAGCCATTTCTTAATGAGCTGTCAGCGGTAATCCTTTCAGGCAGCACAGCCAGCCTCTGAGGACATAGTGAAGCCTTTTGATTGGACTAATATTTCCAACACTTCTCCTATATTGCCAAGAGGAAAGCAAATCCACTTATCAAGAGGAAAACATTTTCCCGGAACTGAACACCACATGATCAATATCAAAAGACCTCCAAGTATCTCTAGCACATAAACCTGCCTGTATGGAAGGAAGCAAATGTTTTTTATTTTGTATTTATTTAACCTTCATTTAACTAGGCAATGACGGCCTACCCCTCCACTAACCCGCACAATTCTGGGCCAATGGTGCGCCACCCTATGGGACTCCCGATCACGTCTGGTTGTGATACAGCCTGGGATCAAACCACGGTCTGTAGTGATGCCTCTAGCACTGAGATGCAGTGCCTTAGACCACTGTGCCACTGGGGAGCCCAATTTATTTGAAGCACAATTTATAATTTCTTGTACTTACACCTCATTGAATTGGAAACGGAGCTGGAGTGGACACTAACATACACTGAGTATACCAAACATTAGGAACACCTTCCTAATAGGAACACCCCCCACATACTCAACCCATGCATCAATTGTCTCAAGGCTTAAAAATCCTTCTTTAACCTATCTCCTCCCCTTCATCTACACTGAAGTGGATTTAACAAGTGACATCAATAAGGGATTATAGCATTCACCTGGTCAGTCTTTCATGGAAAGAGCAGGTGCTCTTAATGTTTTGTACACACAGTGTATATAATAATCAGATCAATCCACAAAAGAGGCTTTAAGAACTTAGAACACATAGCTGTTAATATGACACAAAGAAAAAATCTAATCTGCTTTCAAGGCTCTTTGAAGGGACAATACTGAACATTCTCTATTTTATGTATTTCATGTGTCTTAGGGGAATTATGGTCTGGATTGAATAGAAATCATAGACAATGGCTCAGGCATAAAAGCTGCTGATACTGCTGTGATGGCTGTGAAATACTACCCCTCTAAAATCTGCAGCCACGATGGCCTGGAGCGCCTGGAGACATATGGCTTCAGAGGAAAGGCCCAGGGCTCCATATGCGCTGTGGCAGAGGTCAGAAGCAGCTCTCTTTTACACTAAATTCTGCTTGAAAAAGTCCAAAGTGGTAATAAGCAGCTGTGATAGATTTTCCCCGTGGTCTCCCACCAGGTAGCTGTCACGACAAAGACTGCCGAGGACGACGTCGGCACCCAGTACACGCTTGACCTCACGGGCAGGGTCGTTTCCCAGAAGCCCTCACAGGGCAAGGTTTGGCATTTCCCTTTTTACTGAAATTGGAGTCAGTTTCTGATGGTATTTATTATGTATACGTCACAGAGAAACATTTTATAGGTAGACATGGGCTTTAATGTCTTTTCAGGTACCACAGTCTGTGCACTGAAGCTTTTTTTAAGAATCTCCCAGTGAGGAAGCAGTATTGCGCCAACATGAATAAGTGCAAGGAGGAGCAGAAGAAGGTGCAGGACCTTCTCATGGCGTATGCCACTGTAAAACCAGAGCCGAGACTCACACTCACTCACAGTAAGGTACAACTTCGTTCATCTTTTTGCACACAATAACACTTCTTACCACAAGGTGTCCTCATCTGTCTGCATTTCCGTGGGTGAAACCCAATCCCCGCATTCCAACTCCATTAATCACTGCTTAAGCGTCATTAATGCCATCAATGATTTGATACTTTAGTGTTGTCGTTGATAGGGCTTAAACGTGAAGCAAACATTTTTTAGTCATACGCCTCTTTCATTCTCTCGAACACTGTCACTGCTCTCTGCTATTAGTTAGAGCTTCATCAATGGGCCATGTCTTTTAAAAGTTCCTGGCATTGGAGTAGTTCCAGTGTATTTAACACGCCACACAACTCATATCTATGTCAAAAAGCCTTCCTCCAACATTTCTTGGGCGTTTACCTTCTTTTCACCAAAAATGTCCATATATTGAGCACAGGTGGGTTTATTTTGTGAATGAGATTGATTTTGTGGAAAATGCGTGATTTAGCCTAGGTTTCTGCTTGTCAAAGTAAAGTCTCATTAGATATGGCATCGATGTAAAGATGTCGTTTTTTCCATCATTTATCACAACTTTCCAGGAGATAAAATGGGAGACAAAGTATTGCAGAGAAATAAGGAATTATCGTAAAAAAAAAACTAGTAACACATTGCTTATGCTGTCACTGCAGTATCTTGAGAATTCAAGTACTTTTTACACAGGTTCTCCCTTAATAGCACACCAATTCGTATACCACATTTGTGTGGGAATTTGACATGTTTATGCTGTGCAGGAATCCATTCAGTTCTTGCAGGGCACGCTGTCCCGACGACAAAGATTATTTTGTGGTGCCAGTGAAAAGATGCGCAATTTCCCATGACCTGAACCCACTCCCTCCCGTAGTCATATTTAGTGAACTGTGGATGCCTTTGGAGCTGAGTTATGGAAGAAAGGAAGACCGTCAGAGAAAGCTGTAGAACACTGGGCTGCAGACTTAACCCCAGATTCAGTTTCAGTCAGTGGCCACTTGGAGTGAAACATTAAGGGAAGGGGTCAGAGGTATAACACCACTGTATACTTTTCACTGAAATCACTCTGACATCATCAAGGGAGGAGCGTGCCCCCATTTCATGGCATCAGCACATGGGAGGCATATCTGTATCCCGAACTTTGCACTTCGGCCTGTGTTGGGTTTCATGGCTTCTCCAAGTGCTGTTTACGGGTGTGATCCGTTTACAGTCACCAAATTGCATATTTCATAGCGGAGACGTGTGCTGCTGCGGACAGCATACTTTCAGAAATCAACACCCAGGAGATATACTCGCTGGTGGACACATCAACGACAAGCCCACCCGTGGGTGTGAAAATATGTGTTCTCATTTAGTGTTGGACTAATTTTCTCTCACATATATCGGACATGAAGGAAAAGTAGAGGATTCCAAGCCTCGGTGGAGGTTGCACAGAGATGAGGAAGATTGTGTAACCTTGTGGTCACTGTGTATCTGCTTTCATTATGTAGTGTACATTGATCCAGTGGGTTGAATAATATGTTCAGACAACATGCTGATTTGGGAATGGTGTGAAGTACGGTCCGTTTATTCAGTCGAACTGCTCTCACAGTTTGTGACCTGACATAGGCATCATCACACAGTAGCTTGTTCTCTAGTCATCCCCAAACACCTCTGGTCTGGTTTAGGCCTTTTTAGAACAGATGAGCCCTGTTCGGACAGGATTAGTTTTACTGGGGGAGGTCGGGTAATGTAATTATGTGCACAGCACAAACACCACACCCGTGCGAATATGCCATGTCAATCATTTTCACGTGATGGGAGAGTGATAATTCCAGCCAGAATAACCTACTGTTTTTTTTGGCATGCAGACTCCAAGGTCCTCTGATAATACTTAGGGGTATTACTGTGTTTTGCAGGTGCTGCTTGCAGTTTGGGTTAGAACATGGGAACAAATGGATGCTTAAAATGTAATGCTATGCACGTACCCTACAGATGAATGATCTGTTTTGTCTCATCAGCTTTTTACTCTTTTTAAAGATGAAGCGGATGATATTGTGCCAATGAATTGATAAATTGCCAAAAACGTCAGTTAATTAAATGTCTGCACGCAGTTAGTTCACGGTTCTTATTGATGTTATTTTGACATTCTCCCAACTGAAAGCCATTATTAGGCTATCCTTAGACAAGTTGAAATATCCTAGAACAGCCTCCAGGCTTCTGTCATAATGGGGGAAAAAATAATTACAGGGGGCAGTTTGGTGAAAACGAATCCCGTCCGAATCATCCTCTGGGGAAAAACAGACATACTGGGGGTTAATAATTACATAACCTACGTTCTATAGTAATGCAAGTCCCGTGCGAGTAGGACTATTGTTGAACCTCTCTCCGAGCGATCCACACAGGTACGGGAAGTGCTAGAGAAGAGGCTTTGATTGGTCATCAGGGTCTGCTGCGAGATCCGGCAGGTGGTCTTTTTTTAGGCGGACTGAAAATAAGCTGCTGCGTGTTGTTGCAGGTGGTGGTGTGGCAGAAGGCCAAGGTGTCCGATCACAGGATTGCTCTCATGGCTACGCTGGGGCCCAACGCTGTGGCCCACCTGCTTTTCAGTCCACCATCAACAAGAACAACCAGAGGTCAGTCGAACACCAGCATCACTCAGCCATGGCCCTGGTCCATCCAAACCAGTCATCAGAGATAAAACAACACTCTTATACCACAGAAATGTCACGTAACAATGCTAAATAAGTTAAGGACAAAGATTTGTATTTTATTGCAGGTTTTGCCTGCGGAGAGACAAACGTTAGATCATTTGTTTTGATACTGTCCACATGTAGCTTGTCTTTGATCGAAGGTTCAGGAATGGCTGAAGAATTGCAACACTTATCTGGAGCTAACTCTGCGAATAGCACTGCTGGGTGATTTTAAAATAAAATATGAGAATAGAAAGGTTCAGAACTTTTGTGAAACAGCACAGTTGAAAAACATATGTCAAATAGAAATCGAAACTGGATGGTGTTCAGAGATAGATGGGAGAGGTTGAGTGGAGCTGAAGGGTGGAACTAGAAAGAACATAAATCATTTAAAATATACTGTCTGTAAAATGTATGGAGGTCCAGAACTTTTGTGAAACAGTACAGTTTAAATATATATGGCAAATAGAAATCAAAACTGGATGGTCTTCAGAGATAGAGGGGAGAGGTTGAGGGTAGCTGAAGGATGAGACTAAATACAAACGAAAGATAACTATTGTAAACTATACTGTGTCTATAAAGTGTATATAGTATGTATAAGCTGCAAGTAGAAGCCTAGGTGCAGATGTCCATTCGTTTACTCCAGTCAGGGGAGGGGTAGTAGGGTTAAGGTAAAATAATAAAGGAAAATATATAAAAATATATATGTTGACATAATCTTTTTTTATGGCGATTGGAAATGATGCAGATGCAGACAGTTATATTGATGGCAGCTGTTCTTGGAGGTGTCCACACGAAGCTTGACTTAAATATTGCTGCTCTTGCCGTTATGTCCTTTCCTGCAGTGCTCAATGACACCAATTTCTATTTCACTGATTCAATTCAGACTTCCATATCTCCCAAAAGTACATGTCACATTGTTTTGCTTTACAATAAGTGCCCTGAGATTGGCATTTTCTCCTAACCAGGAGTACAATGAGTGATGCAAAACTGGGCACCATTAAAGATAGGGTGTGTCTAATTTGTGGCCCGTGGTGCATGTGGATGGCCTAGCGTCATAGAGAGACATAGCACGGCTGCACTGGCACCCAGCCACTCGTCCTCCCACTGCCCTCCAGTCTTGGCCAACACCAGGGGTCCCAGAGACCCTCTCCCCATACCCTGGGTGTGTTCCACAGTCTGCATGAACCTTTCTCTGGAAGGTGGTGGTTGAGCTGCAAAACAAACAGGTCCACCACAGTCTGTGACTGACTGCAAAGTGAAAAACCCAAGAGAAAATACTAGACAGCAAGCTTGTAAAATGGCTGCATCAAGAACTCTTGATTTCAAGCCAGTATGTGATGTTGGCTGGCTGTTGGGCAGCTATGTCCATGCCCTTTTCTCCTTCTGTGCGAGAGAGATTTGCTTTGCTGCTGGTAATTGAGTTGGCTGTGGAGCGTTAAGTTTCTGCTTGGTCACGGTAGGCGTTGTGTGGCTGCTACCTGCCGTGCATCTCCCGGCTAATGTGGCCTGACAGATATGGAGCGCAAGTCCCTTTTCCCCCGTTTCCTTTGTTGTTATTTTGCAGCAGGACTCTGGAGCCCAGTTATGACAAGGACCTTTGGCCTTTGTCCTCTACTCCCTGTAGCAATGAAAGAACACTTATTGCCTCCCCCTTCTCTGGCCGAAGCTTAGCGATCACGGAATCCAGTTCAAAGATTCCACACACAACTCTGGCAAGTTGATGGAGGAGCCATGCCCCTTGTGGAACAAAATGTTACACTTATTTTGGCAACGTGTCAACCCACAACCATGCCCTTTTGAGCAAAGGTGCCATTGGTTCTCTCATAACCTGACCTAATGAGTAGATAATGAGCTGAACGAGAGGAAACCACATGTACCCGCAAAACCTCAAACAGTGTTGCATCAATGAACTGGCTTTCCATTTACTATGTGTTTTAAAAGTTATGAGAAGTTTTGTATTGCTCATTAAAATGATCAGTGTGCCAATCTAAAACAAAGCTATGTGTCCCTGGAACTACTTCTTCCATGTGTGAGGATAGTGCTTGGTTTTGTGGTACAGCACTATATATAGCCCAGCCACAGTGATTGCTTTGCAATTTGTTCCCCTCTTGCCTGTTATATAATATTAGCCATAGGTCTGGCTCATGAACATCATTTGCCAGATAAGGAAATGTTTTTGTGTACCAATTTATTGTACTTTTCTCTCAACAATTCTTAGAATGTCCCACCCTCTTAATTTATGCGGTGAGAGATCTGCTTGAATAATCAGTCATTAGCCAGGAAAAGATGATCAGTCATCAGGTAGGACGCCAAGCCGAGATGTGTTCCAGTTCCGGGCTCATGGGTGTGACACGTGAAGACGTGTGCAGACGGACTGCGGAACACAGCCCCGGCCTATTGCTCATGTCACCTGAGAAACGTTTGCATCAATCTTAGGACTTTGTGTCAAACCTAGGACCTCTGTTTTGCAGATTTAGGTAGATCTTCTTTCAGATTTCACAAGCCTCAGAGTTCTGACTTGGTTTGTTTTATTATTTCCCTTTTCTTCTCGTGCCTATTATCTTTCTGAAGTATTTTATCACTTTAGGCAAGATAGAATTGTTTTAACAAATTTTTGTATAAAAAATATTATTGGGGGGAAAAAGTCCATACTCGTAATCACTCCTTGATTGAGTGAACAAATCGAGAGTTTAAGAGACTTAGCTTTAAATTTATCGACAGTGAACCTTGGTCAGTTTTTCTGTGCTGCTTTTCTAATTACCAGAGCAGGGTCCTGTGGCAGTGAACACTGCTGCCAATGAGGCCCAGATGCCTCTACACGACTCAGAATGGAATAATAAGGCTCCTTCATGGCCAGGCCGTCAGCAGGCAGGATCAACTGTATCACAGTAATTGACAAATGCTGTAATGGCAAAGTACACAGCTATTATCAAGGTCTCAATGGCAGTAATTAGAGAGTTTAAAACTCCAGTTGTATGACCCTGAAGCTCGTCAACTGCGAAGCTTGTTTATTTTAGAATTGTTTGCCCGAGTCATGCAGTGAGAGATTAGCTAATTAAGTCATTTGGAGCAGTTTCTCTTTTCACCAACACTTGTCAACATAAACTGTTTTCTTCGAGTTTAGAAGGCAACAGCATTTGGATGTCATTGGTTGTTCAAACTTTTTCAAAGTGTCTACAGCGTGTTATGTGTTTGTGTTGGGGAGAAAAAAAAACGTGAATCCTTTTAAGATTTAAAAACCTTGCGGATCCGACATGAATCGATTTTAAAATCTCAAAGTCCATGAGATTGTATTTTTCAATAACTTGGTTTGAAGTTAACATGGTTTGGCTGTGACATTTTAAACATGTTAATATTGGGTGTCTTGTTTTTGGTAAGAAAACATTATTGTAAGCAGTTGGTGACAGTGCAGTGCCTAGGTAAACAATGAAAGCATAGAGAATTGTCTCTCCTTGTCCATAGAAGGAAACAAATAAGTAATTTTGAAATTTGGGTGAACTATCCCTTTAGCATTCTGTATTTTTACATGGTGTTTAAATGACAGATGCCTTGTAAGTACAGTGTGGATAGCTACATATTGTTACAAATTATGCAAAAAGCATGTTTGTAACTACAGTAGCTATGTAAAAATGTCTACATAACATTCTACCTGCCTGTGTACTATGGATGTTAATAGGCAGAGCCACTTGGAATGAAGTGGGACCGAAATACAAATATAGAAAATATAATTTTGTTTTTCACTGAAATGGTTCCCCAGTTATTATGTTGATTTGATTTCTTTTAACAGATTGTGATAGATCAATTCTTTCCCAAACCTGGTATGGATGGCTCTTTATCAAGCTCCAGTAACCCCAGCAAAACATCTATCTTTGAATGATCGACCTGTCCACCAGAAAAGAATATCATGAAGTTAAAAACATGCTTTTTGTGTTCATGAAATGTACATGCGTCTCAGATGTTTGTTGTGGTTTGGGTAAAGAAAAATATGCAGCCAAATATGATAGAGGTGTTCAACAAACAATAGCTTCTCAAATTGCTTGGACGAAGTATTTTAGATGTGGATATTTGTTCTCTTCGTTGTCCAGTGAGTATTCACGTGTTACATTCACTCTTCGTTTACCCTACGTTCACACAAGTCGTCCAAGGAAGACATTTATAATTATACATAAAAAAATAAAAAAAAACAGTGTTTTATTTACCTGAAGATTAAAAATACATATGTGATGCCGCTCCAGTTGAAGACAGCAACGAAGGCTTATTTCCATTGTGGTCCTCTCAAGTATCACTTTGTCCTCACATAGGCCTGTCTGTTATCCCAAATGTAGCTCTCTCTGTCATTGATGAAGTCACTTTGTTATGTAAATGCTACAACACTGTCACTGTGAAGCATGGCCCATAGGATCACCGCTGCAGTTCTGTTACGTTCTCTCTGCTTGACCATCAGGTGGTCCGGCAGCACTACCTGGCTCAGTACCCGGCAGACTCTGCCGCAGCCGTTATCCCACTATGATGCTCAACATCGCTGTTCCCGCATCCACTGTAGGCGTCAACCTGACCCCCCCAAGAAGACCCAGATTCTGCACCAGAACAAGGTTTCCGTTTTCTCTTTTTTTTCTTCTCAATTTCCTTGCGGACAGATTCATGTTCCACTACCACTATCTTTCTATGATCTTTGGTTGAAAGAATACTAAACTTAGGGGAAACTAAATACGACTGAGGATGTTCAAAAGATGTATAAAAACGGATAGTAGCTGCAGAACCAGTTTCCAGTCAATTTATCCTTCTCAGCTTTCGGACCGATTCAGCTGCATATATGCGATGCAAGATCCAGTTAGCAAATGTATGATTTCCCTACATGTAGCTTCTACGGTACAGCAAGGAATCCATTCACTTGCTTTGGCTAGCTAACGTTACTGTCCCTCTACCCTTTGTCCAACTATCTCGTTTCTCTCCTCAAAAGAACTTGATGGATTTTCTGTGATAAAAAATAGAAAGCGCTGAGAGTAAACAATAAGTTGCCAATCAGTTCCTTAGCCACCACCATTTGAAATAGGAGGAGCTGACCAGTGCTGTAATTAACCACATTAACTAAATGTGCAGTTACCTGGGTGCACAGCCACTGCCTGTAAAGAAGGGAAAGTGAACAGCATGGGCATTAGTGTGTTATGTTATTTCTCACAGAGACTGTGACTGTTAGGAGGCTGTGCTGGGTGCATTGGAGACGCTGTTGGTTTCCTTGTAAGGCCCTGGTTCGGGGTCTCCTGCTGAGGCTCCACCAGTCACTGGAGAAGATGCCTACAGTTGCCCATTATCACTGGGCAACTGTAGGGGAAACGCTGACGTAGAGGACAGTCTTATGGAGCACAGTGTCACGGTGGACAAAGCGCCATTTGGCTGCAGTGATGGCTCTCCATCCAGGGTAGTGGCTGGTGACCAGACAGTAAACACTAGCTCCTCCTCTTCCTCTGAAGACTGGATAGTCAACCAAATCCCAGGGGTCTTTGACTTTTCCACTATTGGAAGATGAAATTGCTTTGACCTGCAGCGAGATAACAAATCCAGGCCCAGCCAAAGGCCTGGAGAGGCTCAACCGCCATGACCAAGATCCTGACAAAGACGTTGAGCAGTTATCAGCAGTGAGGTGGAGCCGAGGCACGGCAGTCTGTCAAGGTCCACCTGCCCACCGGATGCAGCAGTGACCTGGGCCTGGTCCAGGCCAAGGATCATAGCAGCCCTGGCAAAAAGGTGTCCAACGCTATAACGGAGAAGCGTGCGTCACTGAAGGCCTACAACCTGATCAGTAGCCGTACCATGAGGACCCCCCCCCCCCTGTCCCCCGCTGCCTGTTTGAGAGGGAGACCCGGGCAGAGGTTCTCCAGGAGAAGCCCGCAGCAAGCCTCCAGGACATCACCTCTGCCGTGCAGGAGAGATGGAAAAACCTGGGGGAGGAGGACCGAAAGAAGTGAGTTTCCAGACTTTACCTTCGAAGCAGTTTCCATTTGTTATTATTAGCAAGGCAAAAAAAAGAAAGATTGACCTGTCACTTGCATGTGTAAAATATGGCCCTGGAAATTTTGCTTGGCTTATTCATGTTGCTACCCAGACAGAATTGTTAATATGAGCTATGTTTATATTTTCCAGACTGCATCTGATTACTAGGTTACATGGTCAATATTTTCCACTGTAAAACAGGTATTCTGCATGAAATATCTCCTTTTTCCAAAGTATGCCATGCATCTTGAGCACTCAAAGGTATTTTGCTGGTCAGACGGTTAATAAATTTAATATTCTGTATGTGGACACACACTAACCCTCTCCTTTGTCTTGCCCGTCTGGTGCGGCTTGTTCGTAATCAAGATGTTGTAAGGAAAATCAGCAAGTGCATAAGATGGGCCACATTTCTTGAATTATACTGAACAAATATATAAACGCAATAATTTCAACGATTTGAAATAAATTAATTAGGCTCTAATCTATGGATCTCACATGATTGGGCAAGGCCCAGCCATAGGCCCACCCACTTGGTTGCCAGGCCCAGCCAATCAGAATGGGTTTTCCCCACAAAAGGGCTTTATTAAAGACAGAAATACTCCTCAGTGTCATCAGCTGTCCGGGTGGCTGGTCTCAGACGATCCCGCAGGTGAAGAAGCTGGATGTGGAGGTCCTGGACTGGTGTGGTTACACATCGTCTGTGTTTGTGAGGTTAAACGTACTGACAAATTCTTTAAAATGATGTTGGAGGCGGCTTATGGTAGAGAAATTAATATTCAATTCTCTGGCAACAGCTCGTGGACATTCCTGCATTTAGCTTGCCAATTGCACCTTCTGTGGCATTGGATTGTGTGACAAAACTGCACATTTTAGAGTCTCCTTTTATTGCCCCCAGTACAAGGTACACCTGTTTAATGATCATTCTGTTTAATCAGCTTCTTGATATGCCACACCTGTCAGGTGGATGGATTGGCAAAGGAGAAATGCTCAGTAACAGGGATGTAAACAAATTTGTGCACAACATATGAGAGAAATAAGCCTTTGCTGTGTTTGGGATCTTTTATTTCAGCTCATAAAACATGGGACCAACACATTTATATTTTTGCTCAGTATATAAATTATGAACAAGTTCGAGTATTTCGCTTAATAAAAATAAGATGTAGGAGAACGAAACTAATATGAATAAAATTCAGAAAATGCAATTAAACATTTTATAAGAAAATGTGAAACTTTAGGAAGTTACACAAACCTTACATTTTGTGACCCTTAATTGCCTTTCCACAGCTTTCCACAACCATGATTTTCAGTGGTATCTGTATAGTACAGCACACTGTAATAGGGTCTGCGTGACTCATGATTCAGCACGAGAGAGGTCACTCACCTTTGTGCTTCCCTACTAGTGAAGAATTGTTTTAAATTGGACGTTTTTTTATTTTTTATTTTACCTTTATTTAACTAGGCAAGTCAGTTAAGAACAAATTCTTATTTTCAATGACGGACTAGGAACAGTGGGTTAACTGCCTTGTTCAGAGGCAGAACAACAGATTTTTACCTTGTAAGCTCTGGGATTCAATCTTGCAACCTTTCGGTTACTAATCCAACGCTCTAACCACTAGGCTACCTGCCGCCCCATATCAAAGATACGCAATGCACGTCGTACTGCCATTAGGGACCTTCGGAAAAAATCGAATCCCAGAGCTGACAAGGTAAAAATCTATTGCTCTGCCCCCGAGCAAGTCAGTTAACCCACTGTTCCCTGGGCGCCGAAGACGTGAATGTCGATTAAGTCAGCCCCCCGCACCTCTCTGATTCAGAGGGGTTGGGTTAAAAGAGGAAGACACAATTCAGTTGAATGCCTTCAGTTGTACAACGGACTGACTAGGTATCCCCCTTTTCTTTTTCTTTTCTAACAACATCCAGATGTACATTCACATGCCAGTAAAACAAATCATAAATGGCATTATCTTCTGATCTACATCCACGGAGACTGAACAACTCAACCAGCATCATGGAATAGCATCATTACCCTCTACCGAAAGCACTCCACCCAATTATCGTGGATCACTGCATACCAGTTTAAAGTCATTGAAAGGACGGAAAATGTGTCTCAGCGCTAGCCTACGTGTGGAACTTATGTAAGGTATGGACGAGTGTATGGAAAAAGACATCTGTTTAGAATCCCACCTTGTGTTACCGCTGTCTTAAACGTGAAATAAGACGAGGCAAATATTTGGCTCCTTTTTCGACCCCACAGTTAAGGGGCACGCCACTTCTAGGAATCGTTATCGCTCTCACGTGAAACCTAGTAACACAGGTCAGTTGCATGTGTGGATGCCGTGCCATAATATCAAAATAATCATTTACATTGAAGCGTATGGGAGTGCAAGTTAGCAGATTCAATTGCCTTTACCCCCTTACACCAAAGCAGGCTTTTTATGAGTGTAATTTAGTTGACCTTACCTCTAGGACATAGCAGCAGTGGCACACCTGGGATTTCGTCTCATTGCCCTCTGATGAAAGGTCCAGAGGCATTAGCAGCAATATTATGTCATTGTAGTATTACAACCTTTTGGGCTTAATTGATTGACAATCTACATTATACTTACTTACTCCTTCTTCCCCTATGGGGACATAAGGCTACAATGAGTTCCTTCAGCCACTCTCTGTCCTTGGCCACGTGTTGTGCCTCGCCCCCACGAGAGGTTCATCTTGGCCAGCTTGTCCGTCACAGTTCTGCTCCAAGTAGTTTTAGGTCTTCCAGGTTCTCTTTTCCCTGGCGGTCCACCTTAGGGCAAATTTTGGGATGCTATCTTGCTCCATCCGGAAAACATGGCCAAGCGAACGCATTCTTCTTATCTTGATTTTGGTATGTGATGCTCTGGCTTTTGGTCTTCCTGTAGAGTTCGTCTTTGGTGGGTTTTTATTTTGCCAGAAAATTCTGCAGATTCTTCTGAGGCATCCATTATGGAATGCCTCAATATTCTAGGTGGTGGGCAGAAAGCCGAAAAACGTGAAGTTGATTGATCTCCTTCGAGGGAGCAGATTTTTCTTTTGTATATCAGTGAAACATTGTTATAAAGACTATAAAATTTGTTGGCACCTTCAAGTCTTGCACATTTTCATAAAAAGTACTTTTCAACACTGTCTGCACAGGCACATTTGCAAAAATTGGAACCAATCAGAACTCCTGTACATACCCCTCGTGATGAAGGCAGCCAATGGCCGGCTTCTATCTAAGATGTAAATGCAGATATACAGTCATTGAAACACAGCCTCGCATGAAAACTCAAGCTGCTGTCTGTGTGTAATGACTGAAATAAGATCCATATCTGTTTGAGTGCACTTGAAAAATACAGCTTGCAATGAACATTGTCTTGATCAAATGAAGCACTAACTTCATTGACCACTTAGCCAATTTATTGAGGCTGGCTAATGTTAGTTTGATTAGCCTAGCAAGCTACTGTAAATGTAAAATTGCCTGCTGACGAAGCCAGTGTTTCATTAGTTCCCTCTCTGTTGGTGAATTACATGTTTGAATCATGTGTTGGCATGGTTATATTTATACAATTTTAAGTAACTAGCTTAAAGAAACATTTCAGTTATATAATTAGCATAGAAACCCAAATAAAAGCATGTCGATTGAAAAATGTGTGTGTCGTGTATGCTAGAATGGAGGTTTAAAAACTAACATTATAGCTACCTTACAATTACAATTACAATCTTCTCTAAAAACAGCTGGTCAAAAAATGTATACAATGTGCTCTGCAATAACATGACCAGAGTTTGATTTCTAAACTAGATGAGTTCTCAAATGTCAGCAGCTACCCAACACCATGGTGGGCATGTGTAACTTTTTATTTGTTTTATTTTATTTTACCTTTATTTCACTTGGCAAGTCAGTTGAGAACAGATTCTTATTTTCAATGATGGCCTAGGAACAGAGGCAGAACGACAGATTTTTACCTTGTCAGCTCGGGGATTTGATCTTGCAACCTAACCACTAGGCTACCTGCCGCCCCTAATGTTTGATGCATTGGAATATAAGGTATGGAGAATGATACAGATTCTGCAGCATTATAGAAAAAGCAGATGGGAATTAATGTTTGAGTTTCAAATACTAAATGTAAAGGAAATATATTTAGGTGGTTTAAATGATTAGGCTAACTTTCCTAACAAGCTCTCACAGTCTCACGTCACAATTAGACGTTCATCCATGTTTCTCAAACGTCAAATTGCCAAGTTGTTCCAAACGTCAAATTTCGAAGTGAGTAAGGTGAAATGGATCCCTGTTGCCCCTAGTGTCCGGCTTCCCCGTCATCTCCCGACGTCCTTAGACACGGATGGGCGTCGAATACTGACTTGTGTCTGGCTGAACTTTCTTAGTAACCTTCTTAAAGTTGACGGTGCCAAATTCTTGCCAATACATTATTCTACTACTAACTGTGACTTAGTGCGAGGCATGTTTTCCATAATGTTCGTTTCATGCATGCACAGTCGAAAAAAGAACATCACATTTAGTGTTTCACCATTTGGGTATGGAAGGTTTTATTTATTCGTAGGTTTTATTTATTCGCACTAAAGAAAAGTCAAATACAAAACGAACTGATATAAAACTGGTAAAAATGGTGTGCAGTTGAGGTTGGAAGTGCAAAAGGGCTTATGAAAACCACACCACAAATATATGTACAAACAAAAAAGTTTGTTCAGACACACTCAGATATACTCAGTATACATAATCAAATTGGGTAGTTTGGTTCATCAGGCTGACCCCCAGTTTAAGCTTGTAGTTATTGAGGGATGATGGTGATTTGACAATGTGAAGATAAGAATTCCAGAGTATGGTACCTCAGTCAATTCTCTATCAGATACAATGTGAGGTGCGGCAGTGGGGAAGGTGAAGGTTATCACAGTGTCTGGTGGTCAATAGATGGATTTCAGAATTAACCTGGAATAGTCCATTGAATGGTTTATGTAAACAGTCTGGGAGGAAGGAGTATTTGTAGATGAAAGTACATAATTGTTGTACATTAACGTCGTAAATAGACAAGATATTGAGTTTCTTAAACAAAGGTGCAGATGGAGCCAGGTAATTTGTAGATGGAGCCTGTGGTTTCTCAGGTAACATTTTAAGTATCTAAATAATGTTACAATAGTCAAACAATCAGTTTTTTCACCTCGTCAGTCTGATGCTATATGGTTTTCATTGGTGGCTTTTCAAAGGAGGAAGGGGAGTGCCATCCTCAGTGAATTTCATATATTTTTTTAACACATTTAAAATGTTATTTTTAGATAAATCTATACTAAATATATTCATATCTCCCAAATAATTTATTAAAACACTGTTTTGCAATGAAGGTCTACAGTAGCCTCAACAGCACTCTGTAGAGTAGAACCATTGTGTAGCCGGAGGATAGCTAGCTTCCGTCCTCCTCTGGGTGCATTGACTTCAATACAAAACCTAGGAGGATCATGGTTCTCACCCCCTTCCATAGACTTAGAAACAACAGGGGTTCAAACTTCAAACTTTAGAACCCAGTTCCTACATTTGAATATAAAAATGTTTTTTTATTTTATTTTTTATTTCACCTGTATTTAACCAGGTAGGCTAGTTGAGAACAAGTTCTCATTTGCAACTGCGACCTGGCCAAGATAAAGCATAGCAGTGTGAACAGACAACACAGAGTTACACATGGAGTAAACAATTAACAAGTCAATAACAAAACTATGCTACATTTTATCTCTGGGACCCTCAGGATGACAAATCAGTGCAAGATTACTGAATGGAAGTACATTATTTACCTTCGAGGTGAATGTACAGTATCAAACCAGTTGCCGTGATAAAGGTTTTTTTGTGCACTCTCCTCAAACAATAGCATGGTATTTTTCACTGTAATAGCTACTGTAAATTCAACAGTGCAGTTTGATTAAGTTAACAAGAATTTATGCTTTCTGCCCATATAAGAAATGTCGATGTCCTGGGAAATATTCTTGTTAAGAAAATGTTCTTGTTAAGATTGTCTTGTTAAAAATAAAACATACCTTTTCCCCACATTGTTACATTACAGCACTATTCTACAATGGATTAAATAAAAAGTCCTTAATCTACACACAATACCCCAAAAATATAAAGTGATTTTTTTTTTTTTACTTATAAAAATAATAAAATAGTAATACCTTATTTACAAAAGTATTCAGACCCTTTGCTATGAGACTCGAAATTGAGCTCAGGTGCATCCTGTTTCCATTGATCATCCTTGATGTTTGATGTTTCTACAACTTGATTGGTCTCCATCTGTGGTAAATTAAATTGATTGGACTTGATATGGAAAGGCGCACACCTGTCTATATAAGGTCTCACAGTTGATAGTGCATATCAGAGCAAAAACCAAGCCATGAGGTTGAAGGAATTGTCTGTATAGCTCAAAGACAGGCTTGTGTTGAGGCACAGATCTGGGGAAGCGTACCAAAATATTTCTGTTGCATTGAAGGTCCCCAAGAACACAGATTCCTCCATCCTTCTTAAATGAAAGAAGTTTGGAACCACCAAGACTCTTCCTAGAGCTTGCCACCCGGCCAAACTCAGCAATCGGGGGAGAAGGCCTTTGGGAGGTGACCAAGAACCCGATGCTCACTCTGACAGAGTTCCTCTGTGGAGATGGGAGAACCTTCCAGAAGGACAACCATCTCAGTAGCACTCCACCAATCGGGCCTTTATGGTAGTGGCCAGATGGAGGCCACTCCACTTTTAAAGGCACATGAAATCCCGCTTGAAATTTGCTTAAAGGCTCTCAGACCATGAGAAACAACATTTTCTGGTTTCTGGTTCTTTGTTTCTGGCCATTTTGAGCCTGTAATCGAACCCCCAACTGCTGATGCTCCAGATACTCAACTAGCTTCTTTAAATCAGAACAACAGTTTTCAGCTGTGCTAAAATAATTGCAAGGGTTTTCTAATGATCAATTAGCCTTTTAAAATGATAAACCTGGATTAGCTAACACAACGTGCCTTTGGAACACAGGAGTGATGGTTGCTGATAATGGGCCTCTGTACGCCTATGTAGATATTCCATTAAAAATCAGCCGTTTCCAGCTACAATAGTCATTTACAACATTAACAATGTCCACTGTATTTCTGATCAATTTCATGTTGTTTTAATGCACAAATAAATGTGATTTTTCAAAAACAAGGACATTTCTAAGTGTCCCCAAACTTTTGAATGGTAGTGTATATACTAGGTGGAGTTAGTCACCCAAGTCATAGACTGTTTTCTCTGCTACCACACGGCAAGCAGTACTGGAGCACCAAGTTTACAGTAAGACCAAAAGGCTCCTTAACAGCTTCTACCCCCAAGCCGTAAGACTGCTGAACAATTAATCAAATGGCCACCGGACTATTTCCATTGAGCCCCCCTCCCCTCCATTTGTTTTATACACTGCTGCTACTCACTATTTTATCTATGCATCGTCACTTTACCCCTACCTACATGTACAAATTACCTTGACAAACCTGTACCCCTCCACATAGACTCGGTAGCCGTACCCCCTGTATATAGCCTCGTTATTGTTATTTTGTGTTTTTGTTTTAGTTTATTTGGTAAATATTTTCTTAACTCTTTCTTGAACTGCACTGTTGGTTAAGGACTTGTAAGTAAGCACTTCACGGTAAGGTCTACTACACTTGTTGTATTCGGCACATGGGACAAATAAAGTTGGATTTGATCTTGAAGACTAAATTCAATCAATGGCAGTCTGTGCCATTTCAGATGAGGGAGGACAATTGTATTTTTTAATGAGCATGACCTTATTTCTATTACAGCATATTGGATGACTGTCATTCATATTCCCTTCACCCAGTTCAATGTAACATTGATAGGTTTAGGCTACTACATGATACTCTAATTTTCCCTGTACCCATCATGAGGTTGCTACAACCTAGTCTATGAACGAAAGATTACAACGTAGGTGCACAGGTCGAGAGAACATTAAGTGGACAGACAGCGACACATTCAATACCGCCTTGCCTGCATCTAACTGATCTAGGCTATAATAATTAGTCCAACAGTTGCAAACGAGAGTTTCTATTGCTTCCACTTAAATGTTTTTCAACATAATCGGCAAAATGAACCCCTGGTCACACGTAAACACAGTTCACATTCATAACAGCCACGTTGTATTCTTTGTCACATCCGCGCTCTCCTCCTCTCATCTTTTCCCTTTGTTTGTGGACTTTAATGCACAACACATCAGCTGTATGTGACCAGGCGAAAAAACCCTTCTAAGCCAAACAATAACTGCTATACACAGTCTACATTGTTGTCACCATATTAGCTAAAGTAACGTCATAGTCAAAATAGCTAAGAGATCTAACGCGTTAGTAAACCCGCTACAATCATTTAGTAACTTTACAGCGTATTCGGGAAGTATTCAGAACTTTACAGGCTTATTCTAAAATTGATGAGAAAACAAACAATTTAATCCATCTACACACAATACCCCATAATAAGCTACTCTGAAGCTGGTTCAGAAGCTAGTTAGCTTATTTACTGGCTAATCGTTAGTACTCAGCTAACCACGGTTTGTGGTCATCGGCTGTCCTTTGGCTCGAGAATCTATCGCCAGTTTTGTACGGCGCGGTGCAGCGCGGCTCGGAACGGAACATACCGGATTTCGGCCGCTGGCTCTGGACATCCATACCTGGATCTCACAGCTAGCTAGCTGCTATCCGTGTGACTATCGGCTTTCGTCGATTCCGGAGCTAACATCAATTGTTCCGGAGCTAGCCAGCTGAAGAGTTCCATCAATCACTCCTGGGCTGCAGTCACCTATCCGGACCCGTTTTGCTGCCTACGCGGAGCCCCACCGGGCCTTCACAGTTGGACTGCCGACGTTGTCTACCCGAGGGAATTGTCCGGCTGGCTCCTCCGGCGCAACGTTGCCTGGGCGCCCATCTGCGGCCTGCTAGCCGTTGGCTATCTTATCGGCTGCTATCTGAATAGACAATCGGACAATTTTTATTTTATTGTATTTTTATTTATTTATTTATTTATTTTTCTTCTTGGGCCTCTATAACTATATCTATTGTTTTTATTTTTGTTGTTGTTGTGTGATTTGGATTAATCCCCTCTACCACACGGAAACCCACTAATCTACTGACGGAACGCAAGAGTTGGCTAATAACAGACCTCCATTCTATGCTAGCTTGCTCCTATGCTAACTTGCTACCGATTTAGCTGTCTAAATCGCCGTGACCCCCAACCAACCTCTCCACTCACTGGACCCTTTTGATCACTCGACTGAGCATGCCTCTCCTTAATGTCAATATGCCTTGTCCATTGCTGTTCTGGTTAGTGTTTATTGGCTTATTTCACTGTAGAGCCTCTAGTCCTGCTCATTATACCTTATCCAACCTATTAGTTCCACCACCCACACATGCAATGACATCTCCTGGTTTCAATTATGTTTCTAGAGACAATATCTCTCTCTTCATCACTCAATACCTAGGTTTACCTCCACTGTATTCACATCCTACCTTACCTTTGTCTGTACATTATACCTTGATGCTATTTTATCGCCCCCAGAAACCTCCTTTTACTCTCTGTTCCAGACGTTCTAAACGACCAATTCTTATTGCTTTTAGCCGCACCCTTATTCTACTCCTACTCTGTTCCTCTGGCGATGTAGAGGTGAATCCAGGCCCTGCAGTGCCTAGCTCCACTCCTATTCCCCAGGTGCTCTCTTTTGACGACTTCTGTAACCGTAATAGCCTTGGTTTCATGCATGTTAACATTAGAAGCCTCCTCCCTAAGTTTGTTCTATTCACTGCTTTAGCACACTCTGCCAACCCGGATGTTCTAGCTGTGTCTGAATCCTGGCTTAGGAAGACCACCAAAAATTCAGACATTTTAATTCCAAACTACAACATTTTCAGACAAGATAGAACTGCCAAAGGGGGCGGTGTTGCAATCTACTGCAAAGATAGTCTGCAGAGTTCTGTCCTACTATCCAGGTCTGTACCCAAACAATTTGAACTTCTACTTTTAAAAATCCACCTCTCTAAAAACAAGTCTCTCACCGTTGCCGCCTGCTATAGACCACCCTCTGCCCCCAGCTGTGCTCTGGACACCATATGTGAACTGATTGCGTCCCATCTATCTTCAGAGCTTGTGCTGCTAGGCGACCTAAACTGGAACATGCTTAACACCCCAGCCATCCTACAATCTAAACTTGATGCCCTCAACCTCACACAAATTATCAATGAACCTACCAGGTACCTCCCCAAAGCCTTAAACACGGGCACCCTCATAGATATCATCCTAACCAACTTGTCCTCTAAATACACCTCTGTTGTTTTCAACCAAGATCTCAGCGATCACTGCCTCATTGCCTGCATCCGTAATGGGTCAGCGGTCAAACGACCTCCACTCATCACTGTAAAACGCTCCCTGAAACACTTCAGCGAGCAGGCCTTTCTAATCGACCTGGCCGGGGTATCCTGGAAGGATATTGATCTCATCCCGTCAGTAGAGGATGCCTGGATATTTTTAAAAAATGCCTTCCTAACCATCTTAAATAAACATGCCCCATTCAATAAATTTAGAACCAGGAACAGATATAGCCCTTGGTTCTCCCCAGACCTGACTGCCCTTAACCAACACAAAAACATCCTATGGCGTTCTGCATTAGCATCGAACAGCCCCCGTGATATGCAGCTGTTCAGGGAAGCTAGAAACCATTATACACAGGCAGTTAGAAAAGCCAAGGCTAGCTTTTTCAAGCAGAAATTTGCTTCCTGCAACACTAACTCAAAAAAGTTCTGGGACACTGTAAAGTCCATGGAGAATAAGAACACCTCCTCCCAGCTGCCCACTGCACTGAAGATAGGATACACTGTCACCACTGATAAATCCACCATAATTGAGAATTTCAATAAGCATTTTTCTACGGCTGGCCATGCTTTCCACCTGGCTACTCCTACCCCGGTCAACAGCACTGCACCCCCCACAACAACTCGCCCAAGCCTTCCCCATTTCTCCTTCTCCCAAATCTGCTCAGCTGATGTTCTGAATGAGCTGCAAAATCTGGACCCCTACAAATCAGCCGTGCTAGACAATCTGGACCCTTTCTTTCTAAAATTATCTGCCAAAATTGTTGCCACCCCTATTACTAGCCTGTTCAACCTCTCTTTCGTGTCGTCTGAGATTCCCAAAGATTGGAAAGCAGCTGCGGTCGTCCCCCTCTTCAAAGGGGGTGACACTCTTGACCCAAACTGCTACAGACCTATATCTATCCTACCATGCCTTTCTAAGGTCTTCGAAAGCCAAGTCAACAAACAGATTACCGACCATTTCGAATCTCACCATACCTTCTCTGCTATGCAATCTGGTTTCAGAGCTGGTCATGGGTGCACCTCAGCCACGCTCAAGGTCCTTAATGATATCTTAACCGCCATCGATAAGAAACATTACTGTGCAGCCGTATTCATTGATCTGGCCAAGGCTTTCGACTCTGTCAATCACCACATCCTCATCGGCAGACTCGACAGCCTTGGTTTCTCAAATGATTGCCTCGCCTGGTTCACCAACTACTTTTCTGATAGAGTTCAGTGTGTCAAATCGGAGGGTCTGCTGTCCGGACCTCTGGCAGTCTCTATGGGGGTGCCACAGGGTTCAATTCTTGGACCGACTCTATTCTCTGTATACATCAATGAGGTCGCTCTTGCTGCTGGTGAGTCTCTGATCCATCTCTACGCAGACGACACCATTCTGTATACTTCTGGCCCTTCTTTGGACACTGTGTTAACAACCCTCCAGGCAAGCTTCAATGCCATACAACTCTCCTTCCGTGGCCTTCAATTGCTCTTAAATACAAATAAAACTAAATGCATGCTCTTCAACCGATCGCTACCTGTACCTACCCGCCTGTCCAACATTACTACTCTGGACGGCTCTGACTTAGAATACGTGGACAACTACAAATACTTAGGTGTCTGGTTAGACTGTAAACTCTCCTTCCAGACCCATATCAAACATCTCCAATCCAAAGTTAAATCTAGAATTGGCTTCCTATTTCGCAACAAAGCATCCTTCACTCATGCTGCCAAACATACCCTTGTAAAACTGACCATCCTACCAATCCTCGACTTTGGCGATGTCATTTACAAAATAGCCTCCAATACCCTACTCAACAAATTGGATGCAGTCTATCACAGTGCAATCCGTTTTGTCACCAAAGCCCCATATACTACCCACCATTGCGACCTGTACGCTCTCGTTGGCTGGCCCTCGCTTCATACTCGTCGCCAAACCCACTGGCTCCATGTAATCTACAAGACCCTGCTAGGTAAAGTCCCCCCTTATCTCAGCTCGCTGGTCACCATTGCATCTCCCACCTGTAGCACACGCTCCAGCAGGTATATCTCTCTAGTCACCCCCAAAACCAATTCTTTCTTCGGCCGCCTCTCCTTCCAGTTCTCTGCTGCCAATGACTGGAACGAACTACAAAAATCTCTGAAACTGGAAACACTTATCTCCCTCACTAGCTTTAAGCACCAACTGTCAGATCAGCTCACAGATTACTGCACCTGTACATAGCCCACCTATAATTTAGCCCAAACAACTACCTCTTTCCCTACTGTATTTTATTTATTTATTTATTTTGCTCCTTTGCACCCCATTATTTTTATTTCTACTTTGCACATTCTCCCATTGCAAATCTACCATTCCAGTGTTTTACTTGCTATATTGTATGGCCTTTTTGGCCACCATGGCCTTTTTGCCTTTACCTCCCTTATCTCACCTCATTTGCTCACATCGTATATAGACTTGTTTATACTGTATTATTGACTGTATGTTTGTTTTACTCCATGTGTAACTCTGTGTCGTTGTATGTGTCGAACTGCTTTGCTTTATCTTGGCCAGATCGCAATTGTAAATGAGAACTTGTTCTCAACTTGCCTACCTGGTTAAATAAAGGTGAAATAAATAAATAATGACAAATTAAAAACGTTTTTTTGAAATGTATTAACAATGTCTACACTGTATTTAATCAATTTGATGTTATTTTAAATGGACAAAAAATGATTTTCTTTCAAAAACAAGGACATTTCTAAGTGACCCCAAACTTTTGAACGGTAGTGTAGGTCCTGGATGGCAGGAAGCTTGGCCCTAGTGATGTACTGGGCCATACGCACTACCCTCTGTAGCGCCTTACAGTCAGATGCCGAGCAGTTGCCATACCAGGCAGTGATGCAACCGGTCAGGATGCTCTCGATGGTGCAGCTGTAGAACTGAGGATCTGGGGACCCATGCCAAATCTTCTGAGGGGGAAAAGGTGTTGTCGTGCCCTCTTCGACTGTCTTGGCTTGTTTGGACCATGATAGTTCGTTGGTGATGTGGACACCAAGGAATTTGAAACTCTCGACCTGCTCCACAACAGTCCTGTCGCTGTTAATGGGGGCCTGTTCTTGTAGTCCACGATCAGCTCCTTTGTCTTGCTCACGTTGAGGGAGAGGTTGTTGTCCTGGCACCACACTGCCAGGTCTCTGACCTCCTTCCTATTGGCGGTGTCATCGTTGTTGGTGATCAGGCCTACCACTTGTGTCGTCAGCAACCTTAATGATGGTGTTGGAGTCGTTTGGCCACACAGACGTGGGTGTACAGGGAGTACAGGAGGGGACTAAGTACACAACCCTGAGGGGGCCCAGTGTTGAGGATCAGCATGGCAGACGTGTTGTTGCCTACCCTTAGCACTTGGGGGCGGCCCATCAGGATGTCCAGGATCCAGTTGCAGAGGGAGGTGTTGAGTCCCAGGGTCCTTAGTGATGAGCTTCGTGGGCACTATGGTGTTGAACTCTGAGCTGTAGTCAATGAACAGCATTCTCACATAGGTGTTCCTTTTGTCCAGATGGGAAAAGGCAGTATGGAGTGCGATTGAGATTGCGTCATCTGTGGATCTGTTGGGGCAGTATGCGAATTGAAGTGGGTGTATAGGGTATCCGGGAGTATGCTGGTTTCAAATCACTTCATGGGGCGTTAATCATTTAGGCAGGTTACCTTCGCTTCCTTGGGCACAGGGGCTATGGTGGTCTGCTTGAAATCTGAATCTGTGAAAGCCAGTAGGAGCGGGAGGAGGATGTTCTGCACAGGTTAAGTTTAATTTTTAATTTTTAATTTGATCTTTATCTCTGGCTCCCTCTTGAGTCATTAGTGTCTTATTTCATCGAACAGTGAGCTTAACTTTATTGACTTTATTGTTCCCATGGGGACATTTTGTTGCAGTGTTTAAATACAAAACAAATTGACAATACAGCTTCCATAACAGTTGCATACCAATAATAAGAGACTAGCCTGCTGGCCTTACTGGGTCGATAGGAACATTAGCCCAAGCTATTTAGGAGGGATATCACGCCTGGCACAAATTATTGTCTTGTTCTGTTTTTCATGCTGAGGGGAGCCCAATACCTGCGCTGAGTGGGAAGTAGTTCAAATTCCGGGTGGCTTGGGTCTAAAATGATTTTGTGGTCCTTGCGGAAGGCCCTGACCTTAAAAGATCTCATCCAGGCCTGTCTGTTTGACTCCAAGCACCTTGCTTGCTGTGGTGATAATCCTTCTCAGCATAGATCTCTGGTTGACAGTGGCATTGCCAAACCAACAAACAATACAAAAAGTTAAAATACTCTCAATGAAAGATTTGTAAAAACAGAGTTAGTACAGTCAACATTAAAAGATCCCAGCTTTTTGAGAAAGTACAGTCTCGGTTGACTCTTTGTCGATCAGGTCTGTACATTTACTCCACTGAAGCGTATTGTCCAAGAGAACACCCAGGTATTTGTATTCCTCTACAATCTTTATAGCATCAGACAAGCTCAATGCATATATAGTTGATTTTATTAAACATATAGGTTGTGTATATGGAAAAATACACGTTTAAATATTTTGACCAAACGATTATTATTATTTTTATTTTTTTCACCTTTATTTAACCAATAACACAATAGAAAAATCTATATACAATGTGTGCAAATGGAGTAAGGAGGGAAGGCAAAAATAGGCCATAGTAGCAAAGTAATTACAATTTAGCAAATTAACACTGGAGTGATAAATCTGCAGATGATGTGCAAGTAGAAATACTGGTGTGCAAAAGAGGAACAAAAAAAAGTAAATAAAAGCAATATGGGGATGAGGTAGGTAGTTGGATGGGGTATTTACAGATGGGCTGTGTACAGCTGCAGAGATCGGTAAGCTGCTTAGATAGCGGACGCTTAAAGTTAGTGAGGGAAATATAAGTCTCCAACTTCAGCAATTTTTGCAATTCGTTCCAGTCATTGGCAGCAGAGAACTGGAATTTAAGGTGGCCAAAGGAGGTGTTGGCTTGGGGGATGACCAGTGAGATATACCTGCTGGAGCGCTTGCTACGGGTGGGTGTTGTTATG
Organism: Oncorhynchus clarkii lewisi; assembly: GCF_045791955.1. Lineage (NCBI taxonomy): Eukaryota > Metazoa > Chordata > Actinopteri > Salmoniformes > Salmonidae > Oncorhynchus > Oncorhynchus clarkii. The sequence continues at coordinate 50,182,823 of NC_092149.1, read as the reverse complement.
GTGATCTGTGAGCTGAGATAAGGCGGAGCTTTACCTAGCAAACAATTATAGAAGACCTGGAGCCAGTGGGTCTGGCGACAAATATGTGGCGAGGGTCAGACGACGAGAGCATACAGGTCGTAGTGGTGGGCGGTATATGGGGCTTTGTTGACAAAACGGATGGCACTGTGATAGACTGCATCCAGTTTGCTGAGTAGAGTGTTAGAGGCTATTTTGTAAGTGACATCGCCTGAAGTTGAGGATCAGTAGGATAGTCACTTTTACGAGGGTATGTTTGGCAGCGTGAGTGAAGGAGGCTTTATTTGCGAAATAGGAAGCCGATTCTAGATTTAATTTTGGTTTGGAGATGCTTATGAGTCTGGAAGGAGAGTTTACAGTCTAGCCAGACACCTAGGTATTGGTCGAAAGAACAGACATTCGGTCGACCAAGATTTTGTTTTTAGTTGGGGACAGCCCTAGTACTTATTCCCCTATGTCTCTGGCTGTTAAATCTTCCATTAAATAGCATTGGCATGTTCTCTCTACGGACCCCTCTGTTGGTCAGGCTTTTCAGACTATCCCTCGATTCGCTTTTAAACGTGCTAGAAACCTAAGGGACGGCCTGGTAATAGCAGATTAATATGTACCCCTTCAACATTTTCTGTATAACCTCCCCCCTGGCAATTTTCTATGTCATAATTGTGTGAACTGTGATGTCATAATTGTGTGAACTGTAATGCAATGACCAATGGTGATTTCTTTCTTCACCCTCATACGGGAATGAAAACAACATTTGTGGTCCATTTACTATCAAGTGCTCTTGTGGCTATTATTATGTTGGAAAGTCTAAGAGGGAATTGAACGTTTGTATTACAGAGCACAAGTGCAACATCAGAACTGGTGACGAGAAGCCCCCTGTAGCCAGGCACTTTAATGCGGTCAGACGTGTGCAAACTGACGTTCCAAGTTGTACAGCCACATAAGAGGGGAGGAAATAGATACAAATGACTGTTACAGAGAGAGGCATATTATATCCATGTCTTACAAAACAGAGAGCCCTAGAGGCCTTAATGAAGAACTCGTGTTAGGTTGCTTCCCTTGAGAAATGTGCAGTTTTCTTTGTTTCTTTTTATTTTGTGGGAAAACAGTAGAACATGTATATAAATAATGATTCTGAAAAAAGCAGTACTACAATGTGACGAGTACTTGTTTTTTCTTTCTTTCAGGAGATGATAATATACCATTTCTTAATTGGCTAAAGGGTTTCTGGTCTTTGCAGGTATGAAGATAAGGCAAAGAAACACCTGGAACGCTATGACCTCCAGAGTCAAGCTGGCCTCAGATCGAGGTGTGAGAGAGCCCGAGAGGGGGCTCAGTCTGGGCTCCCCGCTGAGTCGGCCCCAGGGCTAGAAACACAAGGACCTGCCTTCTAACCAGCCGGTCCTGGACCAGCTCTTCTCCTCCCAACTCCAGAAGAAGAGAAGCCCCAGGCCCAAGCCCTCACAACCCCTGCCGTTCAGTGTGGTTGCCCTCAGGCAGCGGCTTAATCGCCTTTCGTCCCAGAGCGTCCCAAGACTTCGGGGCCTCAGGCTTGTAAACGGCTTGGCCTCTCAAAGCGCCTGGGTCGTTTTATTTGGTAGAAAGCTCATGTTGTTAAATCTGCTTCGGGTGGAGGAGGCCTTGCTGTTTAGGAGACTTCTGCAGAATAATATACTTCCCGCAGCGATCCTGAAGAACCCTATACAGTTAACAGATGGGTGACATATCACTCCAATTTCTCACCTGACAGAAAAAGGGGAACATTGAGACGATCTTGTTCTCAGCTCATAAGTTCAGAGCGATTTCATGGCGCATTCTATAATCTGGTCATTATGTAGCACCCCTTATGTATCTAGTTACACTTCATTTCACAGTTTGCTATTTACCTGATATACTTATAAATAAAACTGTGTAGTTTTTCAATAATTACATACTAATTCATTTTTGGATTACTGTGAGATTCATTGAAACAAGTACTACAATGTCCCATTTGGTATCAGGTACAGATTTGGTATCCTTGATTAATATGTTCTTGTGTTTTTCTAGTTTCCGAGTGGGTGTACTCAGGTTCTCTGGAACATGGAGAAGGGAAGTCCTGAGATGAGTGGAGTGGCCTTCTCTGATCCCAGGCTTGTGGCCAACGGGTTTCAAATCCGACTCACTCCAGGTAGGGTAGAATATGAAATTAATAGATCGCGCCATTGTGGTAGGTAAATTGACAAATGTAATCTTGAGTTGAAAAAGACAAATGTAAAACCTTCACAACATTAGGGGACCCAGCACTGATCCCTAAGGAACACCTTTTGTTTGGATGTTTGGTGAGGAGATCGACCCTCTCCATGTTACCTGGCTAAGCGATCGACAAGAGCGGATGCAAATAATTTGTTTGAGCAAAACAAACTGAGTTTGAACCTTTTGAGGGTTTCCAGACAGTAATTAGCTTGAAGAAACATGACTTTTCTTTGCACAAGCTGACATTTTTAGCAAATCCCCTTATTAACACTTATGATGATGACATTGTGAGGATAAATTTCTTTAGAGGAAAACATGTCAGCATTTCCCTGGTCCTGGTGTTGCAGTTGAACAAGCAGTGAAAGTTCATTGGCTTGTTAAAAAGGATTTAAGCACTAGAATATTTCTCGCTCGTTCTCCTAGTATGGTACTTTCATCCAACTTACCTTCTTTAGCTGGTAAATAAGACGGTACAGTTTACAGCCCACCCGTTCCTTCCGAGAGAAAATAGGCCTTTATTATCGTTTGATTCAAGCTGTTTAAAGGTCTCAAGGATTGTCCAATTCGATTTAACAAAGGTTGGGCCCATTGGATCATTAATGTCATAGTTCACAAATAATTTAGAAATGTCAAACATAAGAGCTGGAGTAACAGGATTATGGTCAATTATTTCTGACAGAGTTGCTATGTCAGTATTGGATTAGCAGTGGGTGAGACAGAAAACATAAAATGTTCCTCCAAAATGCTTCCACCATATGCAACATGTTAGAGTTGATGAAGGGATTTTTGTATTCTCACAAGAATCTTGTCTAGGTGCTGACTTGGGACCAAATTCCCCCTGGTGAAAAGCGCTAAATAGATCCACCCCATTATTATGAGTCGTTGTAAGTTGTAATCCCTTGCCATCAATTACGGAAGGGGAAAATTCAAGTTAAGATTCAAAGGCCACAGATTTGCCATGTGTATTAGCTTTTTGATAGCATTCTTTTTAGTCAATATGTGTGTACCGGTATTCTTTTATCTGGGCTTTATTTGTAAATCGTGAGGTGGCAAAATTGATCGTGAGTGGGGGGTGAACCGGGGGGGTTCTGAGGTACTGGAACACATGAAAAAAAGTGTCAAACACAAGATAGCAGCACAAACAGCCAGGTAGCCTACTATATAGTTGTGCTGAAATGGACAGCGCTCTCCGGTGCTGATTTAAAAGCCAATTTATGCTTGACCCGAAAATGTGGTCGGAAGCTCTGTATGTAGGGTGTGACGCAATTGCGGCACATCCGGAGGCATGCAGAGGCCAAAATAAGTTCTGTACTCCATCGCCGTGTGCCTCCACAAATTGTGTAACAATGCAGAGAGCTCCGTATAGCTGTGCATATCAAGAAGCCGATTAAACAGCATAATCATTACACAGGTGCACCTTGTGCTGGGGACAATAAAAGGCCACTCTAAAATGTGCCGTTTTGTAACACAATACAATGCCACAGATGTCTCAAGTTTTTTAGGGAGCATGCTGACTGCAATTGGCATGCTGACTGCAGGAATGTCCACCAGAGCTGTTGGCAGATAATTTAATGTTAATTTCTCTATCATGAGCCTCCACCAACATCATTTTAGAGAGTTTGGCAGTAAGTCCAACCGGCCTCATAACTGCAGACCACTTGTAAGCACGCCAGTCCAGGACCTCCACATTCGGCTTCTTCACCTGCGAGATCATCTGAGACCAGCCGTCCGGACAGCTGATGAAACTGTGGGTTTGCACAACCAAAGAATTTCTGTACAAAATGTCAGAAACCGTCTCAGGGAAGCTCATCTGCATGCTCGTCGTCCTCGCCAGGAACTGACTGCAGTTCAGTGTCGTAACCGACTTCAGTGGGCAAATGCTCACCTTTGATGGCCACTGGCCCGGGCAGATGGTCGTTATGTGGGCGAGATGTTTGCTGACGTCAGTGTTGTACACAGAGAGCCCCATGGTGGTGGTGGGGTTATCGTATCGGCAGGCATAAGCTACGGATAAAAAACATTTTATTGATTGCAATTTGAATGCACAGAAATAAATTGATGAAATCCTGAGGCCCATTGCCGTGCATTTATCTGCTGCTATCACCTCATGTTTCATTATGATAATTCAAGGATTTGTAAACAATTCCTGGAAGCTGAAAATGTCCCAGTTCTTCCATGGCCTGCACACTCACCAGACACGTCACCAATTGAGCATTTTTGGGATGCTCTGGATCACCATGTATGACGGCGTGTTCCAGTTCCCACCAATATCTAGCATCTTCGAACTTTGCCATTGAAGAGTATTGAGACAACATTCCACAGGCCACAATAAACAGCCTGATGCGAAAGGAAATGTGTTGTGCTGCATGAGGCAAATGGTGGTCACCAGATACTGACTGATTTTCTGATCCATGCCCCTACTTATGCATATATGTTTTCCCAGTAATGTTATATCTATAGACTAGGGCCTAATTTATTTATTTCAATTCACTGATTTCCTTATATGAACTGTAACTCAGGAAAATCTTGAATTGTTGCATGTTGCGTTTATTTTTGTTCAGTGTCACTGCAGAAGCACACCATATAAACTCGGCAAGAAAAGGAACGTCCTCTCACTGTCAACTGCGTTTATTTTCAGCAAACTTAACATGTGTAAATATTTGTATGAACATAACAAGATTCAACAATTGAGAGAGAAACTGAACAAGTTCCACAGACATGTGACTAACAGAAATAGAGTAATGTGTCCCTGAACAAAGGGGGGGGGGTCAAAATCAAACATAACAGTCAATATCTGGTGTGGCCACCAGCTGCATTAACTACTGCAGTGCATATCCTCCTCATGGACTGCACCAGATGTGCCTGTTCTTGCTGTGAGAAGTTACCCTACTCTTCCACCAAGGCACCTGCATGTTCCCGGACATTTCTGGGGGGGAATGGCCCTAGCCCTCACCCTCCGATCCAACAGGTCCCAGACGTCCCAGAACACTGACATTCCTGTCTTGCAGGAAATCACACACAGAACGAGCAGTATGGCTGGTGGCATTGTCATGCTGGAAGGTCATGTCAGGATGAGCCTGCAGGAAGGGTACCACGTGAGGGAGGAGGATGTCTTCCCTGTAACGCACAGCGTTGAGAGTGCCTGCAATGACAACAAGCTCAGTCCAATGATGCTGGGACACACCACCCCAGACCATGACGGACCCTCCACCTCCAAATCGATCCCGCTCCAGAGTACAGGCCTCGGTGTAACGCTCATTCCTTTGATGATAAATGCGAATCCGACCATCACCCCTGGTGAGACAAAACTGCGACCCGTCAGTGAAGAGCACTTTTTGCCAGTCTCGTCTGGTCCAGCGACAGTGGGTTTGTGCCCATAGGCGACATTGTTGCCGGTGATGTCTTGTGAGGACCTGCCTTACAACAGCAACCGAACACACATCAAAATACCAGGACAAATGAGGGGGAAAAAATGGCAACCAGCGTAACAGCACAGAAGACAAATGAAACAGCCAGGTAGCCTACTACACACTGAGTGAAAAAACATTAAGGACACATTCTTCATATTGAGTTGCCCCCCCCCCCCCCTCCAATGCTTCCCGGATTTGTGTCAAGTTGGCTGGATATCCTTTGGGTGTTGGACCATTCTTGAGACACACGGGAAACTGTTAAGTGTGAAAAACCCAGCAGCGTTGTAGTTCTTGACACAAACCGGCGCTCCTGGCACCTACTACCATACCCCACTTAAATCTTGTCTTGCCCTTCACTGAATGGCACACATACACAATCCATGTCTCAATTGTCTCAAGGCTTAAAAATCATTCTTTAACCTGTCTCCTCCATTTCATTTACACTGATTGAAGTGGATTTAACAAGTGACGTTAATATGGGATCATAGTTTTTACCTGAATACACTCAGTACAATGGTACTGAAATGGACAGCGCTCTCCAAGGTGCTGATTAATTCCAAGCATTTTAGACGTCAATGCAGAACAGTCACCATACGCACATGCCCACATACTCAGCTCTGAGCTTTACATGCCCCAACTTCATATAATTAAGCAATAAGGCCAGAGGGTGTGCGGTATATGCTATACAACGCAACGTGTAGTGCCTGGATACAGTCCTTAGCCGTGGTATATTGTTCATATACCACAAACCCCTGAGGTGCCTTATTGCTATTAAAAACTAGTTACCAACGTAATAAGTGCAGTAAAAAAATTATAATCATACCCGTGTTATACGGTCTGATATACCGTGGCTGTCAGTCAATTAGCATTTAGGGAACAAACAGCCCAGTTTATAATTTCTAATAAAATATATCAATGTAGAATACATCAGAACACACATACAGTGGGGCAAAAAAGTATTTAGTCAGCCACCAATTGTGCAAGTTCTCCCACTTAAAAAATGAGAGAGGCCTGTAATTTTCATCATAGGTACACTTCAACTATGACAGACAAAATTAGAAAATAAAATCCAGAAAATCACATTGTAGGATTTTTAATGAAGTTATTTGCAAATGATGGTGGAAAATAAGTATTTGGTCAATAACAAAAGTTCATCTCAATACTTTGTTATATACCCTTTGTTGGCAATGACAGAGGTCAAACGTTTTCTGTAAGTCTTCACAAGGTTTTCACACACTGTTGCTGGTATTTTGGCCCATTCCTCCATGCAGATCTCCTCTAGAGCAGTGATGTTTTGGGGCTGTTGCTGGGCAACACAGACTTTCAACTCCCTCCAAAGATTTTCTATGGGGTTGAGATCTGGAGACTGGCTAGGCCACTCCAGGACCTTGACATGCTTCTTACGAAGCCACTCCTTCGTTGCCCAGGTGGTGTGTTTGGGATCATTGTCATGCTGAAAGACCCAGCCACGTTTCATCTTCAATGCCCTTGCTGATGGAAGGAGGTTTTCACTCAAAATCTCACGATACATGGCCCCATTCATTCTTTCCTTTACACGGATCAGTCGTCCTGGTCCCTTTGCAGAAAAACAGCCCCAAAGCATGATGTTTCCACCCCCATGCTTCACAGTAGGTATGGTGTTCTTTGGATGCAACTCAGCATTCTTTGTCCTCCAAACACGACGAGTTGAGTTTTTAACAAAAAGTTATATTTTGGTTTCATCTGACCATATGACATTCTCCCAATCTTCTTCTGGATCATCCAAATGCTCTCTAGCAAACTCCAGACGGGCCTGGACATGTACTGGCTTAAGCAGGGGGACATGTCTGGCACTGCACGATTTGAGTCCCTGGCGGCGTAGTGTGTTACTTTGATACTTTGGTCCCAGCTCTCTGCAGGTCATTCACTAGGTCCCCCCGTGTGGTCTGGGATTTTTGTTCACCGTTCTTGTGATCATTTTGACCCCACGGGGTGAGATCTTGCGTGGAGCCCCAGATCGGGCAGATTATCAGTGGTCTTGTATGTCTTCCATTTCCTAATAATTGCTCCCACAGTTGATTTCTTCAAACCAAGCTGCTTACCTATTGCAGATTCAGTCTTCCCAGCCTGGTGCAGGTCTACAATTTTGTTTCTGGTGTCCTTTGACAGCTCTTTGGTCTTGGCCATAGTGGAGTTTGGAGTGTGACTGTTTGAGGTTGTGGACAGGTGTCTTTTATACTGATAACAAGTTCAAACAGGTGCCATTAATACAGGTAACGAGTGGAGGACAGAGGAGCCTCTTAAAGAAGTTGTTACAGGTCTGTGAGAGCCAGAAATCTTGCTTGTCTGTAGGTGACCAAATACTTATTTTCCACCATAATTTGCAAATAAATTCATAAAAAAATCCTACAATGTGATTTTCTGGATTTCTTTTTCTAATTTTGTCTGTCATAGTTGAAGTGTACCTATGATGAAAATTACAGGCCTCTCTCATCTTTTAAGTGGGAGAACATGCACAATTGGTGACTGACTAAATACTTTTTTCCCACACTGTATCAAACTGTATAGGCCTGCCTATGTGATGATATGAAGCACATATTCAGATTAACTTCACAGTACAGAACAGGTTTGTCAAAAACAACATACAGTATGTGCCTACCTTAGTTTTCCAAAACCTCCCACAAGACAGCCCTTCACTCTTGTGTCTTCTCCCTGTTTTTTTTCTGGTGTCTGTGCCACATCTTTGTCCTTTAGCAATCCATGACCTCACATGGGTTGAATTTGGTAAGGGGACTCCCTCTGCTGTTTCCTGAAGTCCACAATCATCTCCTTTGTTTTGTTGAGGTTGAGTGAGAGGTTGTTTTCCTGACACGACACTCCCAGAGCCCTCACCTCTTCCCTGTAGGCTGTCTCATCGTTGTTGGTAATCAAACTCACTACTGTTGTGTCGTCTGCAAACTTTATAATTGAGTTGGAGGAGTGCTTGGCCGCGCAGTCATGGGTGAACAGAGAGTACAGGAGGGGGCTGAGCACGCACCCTTGTGGGGCCCCAGTGTTGAGGATCAGCAAAGAGGAGGTGTTGTTTCCTACCTTCACCACCTGGGGGCAACCCGTCAGGAAGTCCAGGACCCAGTTGCACAGGGCGGGGTTCAGACCCAGGTCCTCGAGCTTGATGATGAGCTTGGAGGGTACTATGGTGTTGAATGCTGAGCTATAGTCAATGAACAGCATTCTTACATAGGTATGCCTCTTGTCCAGATGAGACAAAGCAGTGTGGTGGTGATTGCATCGTCTGTGGATCTATTGGGGTGGTAAGACAATTGAAGTGGGTCTAGGGTGACCGGTAAGGTGGAGGTGATATGATCCTTGACTTGTCTCTCAAAGCACTTCATGATGACAGAGGTGAGTGCTACGGGACGATAGTCATTTAGTTCAATTACCTTTGCTTTCTTAGGTACAGTGACAATGGTGGCCATCTTGAAGCATGTGGGGACAGCAGACCGTAATAGGGAGAGATTGAATATGTCCGTAAACACACCGGCCAGCTGGTCTGCACATGCTCTGAGGACGCGGCTAGGGATGCCGTCTGGACCAGCAGCCTTGCGAGGGCTAACACACTTAAATGTCTTACTCACGTCGGCCATGGAGAAGGAGAGCCTACAGTCCTTGATAGCGGGCTGCGTCGGTGGCACTGCATTATCCTCAAAGCGAGAAAAGAAGGTGTTCAGCCTGTCCCGAAGCAAGATATCGGTGTCCATGACGTGGCTGGTTTTCCTTTTATAATCCGTGATTGTCTGTAGACCCTGCTACATACTTCTGATGTCTGAGCTGTTGAACTGGGAGTCAACTTTGTCCCTATTCCGATGTTTCTGCTTGATTGCTTTGCGGTGGAAATAACTACACTGTTTGTATTCTTCCATATTCCCAGTCTTCTTACCCTGGTTAATTGCGGTGGTTCGCGCTTTCAGTTTTGTGCGAATGCTCCCATCTATCCACAGTTTCTGGTGGTGTGCAGTGAGGTGCATATCAGGTTAATTTGAGAAAATCCCAGCTCGCATTCTGCACTGGGGATGGTGCTAACTGTCACAAACCACTCTTTCAATCCATCTGGAATGTCTCCTTTACGTTTGGTGTCCCTGTACTGTCTGTAGGCCCACATCAAACCGCTGGCAGAGAGATTCTATCTCTGTTTCCCCATACAAAGTACCTTCAGCTCCTCGATGAACTGGCTATGTCCTGTATTGTCCACTGCCTGTCCTTGAGAGAACATTCTAGCATCCAAGTTCCTCGCCAAGCTCACAAAAAACTCCCTTTGATTAAGGACTCTTTTTCTGGGTCTCCCCCATTCAGTTTGACACCTTGGAAAGAGTTCTCTTGAGTCCCTGTCTGGCTGAGTTGTGTGTCAGCCTGGCTGCTGTGCCATTGCACTGACCACCCTTGTTTCTCTGAAGACATCCTTGTGTTTATTAATAATGGTGCAGTTTCTCTTTTGCAGCTCGAGTGACAACTCAGTTCTTGAAGTACATTACACAAGGCCTAGATTGTTAACAAACGTATGCAAGGATATGAGCATAGCAAGGTCACTATAGCTCTGACGAGTCACGCTGTCACGGGAGGCATCCTCAGCTGCTGTGTTGAAATGCTTCCAAACAGTATCTACAGTTCTAAAACTGGATGCCACCCATCTAGAGTCCAAGATCCTGCCAAGTTTCACAGCTGAATGTCTAAACTATCTACGCACTTCCTCAGCTACATTTGTTTTTTGTTAGATACGCTATAAAGTGTGTATAGTTTGTCCATCACTATTTTAAAATGATTGATCGCTCCCATCTCTTTTACCACATTGCCTGGAGCTTGGTTGCTACTTCACTCTTGTGTCCCAGCATGACAGGCACACCATCATACATTATTCCAATGAGCGTTTTGGATCGAAAGTTCTCAGTCAACTTCACACCCTCTAATGCAGATAACAGATTATGGACTAATCCCTCTGCAGATAAATCATCCAGTTCTACAAGGTAGAATTTTTTTTTTGCAGGTATGTCCGTATTTGCCAGCTGAAGTCTAATATTTACAATCAAGGCACTTTTCTTATTCAAACTAGTAGCCTCATCCAGCATTAAGCTGATTTTGGGAGTACCCTGTACTATTCTTTCAAATAGTTTTCGCTTCATTTCGGATTAAATATGTTGCTGTGTGTTGCAGCCAGCGTTGTTGGAATGGAGAATTCTCCCCATGTCAAGTCCATTTAACTCCTGACAGTTTATTTCTTGCTTAAAGCCATGAGCGGTCCTGTGACGTTTAGCCTCCTTTGTAAGCTGTTCGGAAAACTCTGGCTGTAGTGCCAATTTTTTTTATTTTGAGTGTTAAGTATGACCTCTGTTAAAGGACAACTCCACCACTTTTCAACCTCATTTTAATTATCTCCAGTACAATATCAGTGTCTGCATGCATTTCTGCATTTTGTAGAAAATACATAGTAAGATAAAATGCGACGGCTACCTTGTCCCGGACCTGCTGTTTTTGACACTCACACTCTCTCTCTCTCTCTCTCTATCTCTTTTTACCACACCTGCTGTCTCAACCTCTGAATGCTCGGCTATGAAAAGCCAACTGACATTTACTCCTGAGGTGCTGACCTGTTGCACCCTCTACAACCACTGTGATTATTATTATTTGACCCTGCTGGTCATCTATGAACGTTTGAATATCTTGGCCATGTACTGTTATAATCTCTACCCGGCACAGCCAGAAGAGGACTGGCCACCCAGTTCGATCACTAGGTTTCTTCCTAGGTTCTGGCCTTTCTAGGGAGTTTTTCCTAGCCATTTGCTTGCTGTTTGGGATTTTATGCTGGATTACTGTACAGCACTTTGTGACATCGGCTGATGTAGAAAAGGGCTTTATAAATAAATTGGATTAATTGATTATACCTGACGAGATCATCAAAAGTTTAAACATTTTAAAAACAGTGATATTCAAACATTATGAGATTCGCAGTGATGTGGGGAGCAAGAAAATACCCTCCCTCCGGCTAGAAACTCATTGCAGTTTTTGAAAATCACTGTTTTTTCTTAATTTTAATCCTACCCTTTGATGTCACAGAGAAGCGCTTTTTGGGACCCTTTTAACCACAAGTCATAGAAACACGCAGTTTTCACATTTGTGACCCGTTTCAGGAAAATGTGTTTTTTGGCAGAAATGCCTTCTCGAACATGTGAACGTTCATGTGCCTTAATAACAATGCCATCTGTAAATACGAGTACAATTGTTAAATTACGAGCCTAGTTGGTTTAGCCACAGAAAAAGTAAGCAACCTTCCACTGGCCATGATTGGCTGAAATAATGAGTGGGCTGGACATGCCGAGAGATGAGTTTGGATTGGTCTGCCATATAGCACGCTTCTGTCTATTTGAGCTGGTCTGTATGTCTAGGTAAACCTGTCTAACGTGGCTTTTTTTAAATGTATCGCATAGTATAACTGCATAAACCTAATGTCAAGTTAAAGTGTACTTTTAGCTAGCTAACATTAGTTGGCTGGCTCGCTAGCTAACGTTACGTGTATGCTCTCCACTTTCTGGAGGCCCGAGTTTTGAAATCAGTGGAATTCGAGTATGATAGCTAAGGAGATGGAGAAAACCTCTGTCTCCGGATTATATCTTCAAACTAAGGGCAACCATGGCATCCGACAGGAGAGCCTTCCATCCATGATGTATACAGGTAAGATAGTCCAGCTAGCTACATTTTCAGATATTACACGTTTCTAATTTTGACAAAGTGGTTTTATTTCAAGTTAAAGTGTTCTGTTAGCTAGCTAACATTAGCTGGCTGGCTCGCTTGCTAATGTTACGTGTATGACATGTCTTAACAAAGGACTCCACTATGCAAGTATCCATTTCAATAGAATGTCACCAACAACTGTTGATAGGCGTACTAGCTGGTAAATTTGTACTGTTAGCTAGCTAGCTAATGCTAGCTGGCTCGCTAGCTAACGTTACGTGTATGATCTTATTATTCGTATCTCAGAGCCATTTGCTTGACTAGTTATAGACTAATGTTAGCTAGCTAACATTGAACCTGGTTGGTTAGCTACCTGCAGATTCATGCAGGGTAGTAACGTCATGAGTTGGGATTATAGTTCATTGTTTACCTAGCTAGCTAGCTACATGTCTAATCAAAAAGACTCTTGTTTGAGTGTGCCAGAGCGCAGAATAACTGATGAATATACGAACGCTCAACACCCATTGAACATTGCAGTGTCAGTAAGCGTAGGCAAAAAAAGCGTTATTCAATTGTTGCCAGCAACACAGTTACAGTCACCAACGCTCTGGATAACATGAAAACAGCCTAACCAGCTCTGCTAGGGTGAGGAATATGGTCAGAGTGGGGTGTTCTCTAATTTTTGTCTGGAAGTAGCTAGCAAGCTAGCCAATGTTAGCCAGTTAGCTTGGATGCTTGACTGCCGTTGTGAGGTAAGACCATTCGGATCAACCCTACTCATCGGCCAGTGTTCGCTCTGGCGAAACGCTCTGAATTTACGAATGGACAATCTGACAGCACAGTTGTAGTCACCAACGCTCAGGATAACATAACAGCCTAACCAGCTCTGCTTGGACGAGTAATGTTCAGTGAGCCGTTCTCTCATTTGTGTCTGGAAGTTGCTAGCAGGTTAGCTTGGGTGCTTGACTGCTGCTGTTAGTACAGAACACTCTAATCAACCCTTAAATAGATGGGTGGGGCTAAAGCTTAAAACCAGTTGAGTCTATGGGGGCGCTATTTAATTATTGGATAAAAAAACGTGCCCGTTTTAAGCGCAATATTTTGTCACGAAAAGATGCTCGACTATGCATATAATTGACAGCTTTGGAAAGAAAACAGTCTGACGTTATCTGTGAGTGCCACAGAACTCATGCTACAGGCGAAACCAAGATGAAACTTCAAACAGGAAATGAGCAGAATTTCTGAGGCTCTGTTTTCCATTGTCTCCTTATATGGCTGTGAATGCATCAGGAACGAGCCTGCCCTTTCTGTCGTTTCTTCAAGATGTCTGCAGCATTGTGACGTATTTGTAGGCATATCATTGGAAGATTGGCCATAAGAGACTACATTTTCCAGGGGTCCGCCCGGTGTCCTTTGTCTAAATTGGTGCGTAATCTTCAGCTGCGGTCATTTTCTCCTGGGATTCAGAACAGAAAGCACACTTCCACGAACGATATATCATCGAAGAGATATGTGAAAAACACCTTGAGGATTGGTTCTAAACAACGTTTGCCGTGTTTCAGTCGATATTATGGAGTTAATTTGGAAAAAAGTTCGGCGTTTTGATGACTGGATTTTCGTTTTTTTTTGGTAGCCAAACGTGATGCACCAAACGGAGCGATTTCTCCTAAACAAATAATCTTTTAGGAAAAACTGAACATTTGCTATCTAACAGAGTCTCCTCATTGAAAACATCTGAAGTTCTTCAAAGGTAAATTATTTTATTTATTTATTTATTTATTTATTATTTTTTTTAAATTTTACCCCTTTTTCTCCCCAATTTCGTGGTATCCAATTGTTGTAGTAGCTACTATCTTGTCTCATCGCTACAACTCCCGTACGGGCTCGGGAGAGACGAAGGTTGAAAGTCATGCGTCCTCCGATACACAACCCAACCAAGCAGCACTGCTTCTTAACACAGCACGCATCCAACCCGGAAGCCGGAGGAAACAGGGCTGCGCCCAGCCCGCCACAGGAGTCGCTGGTGCGCGATGAGACAAGGACACCCCTACCGACCAAGCCCTCCCTAACCCGGGCGACGCTAGGCCAATTGTGCGTCGCCCCATGGACCTCCCGGTCACGGCCGGTTACGACAGAGCCTGGGCGCGAACCCAGGGACTCTGATGGCACAGCTGGCGCTGCAGTACAGCACCCTTAACCACTGCGCCACCCGGGAGGCCTGGTAAATGATTTTATTTGAATGCTTTTCTGGTTTTTGTGAAAATGTTGCCTGCTGAATGCTAACGCTAACGCTAAATGCTACGCTAGCTAGCTACTGTTACACAAATGATTGTTTTCCTATGGTTGAGAAGTATATTTTAAAAATCTGAGATGACAGTGTTGTTAACAAAAGGCTAAACTTGAGAGCTAGCATATTTATTTCATTTCATTTGCGATTTTCATGAATAGTTAACGTTGCGTTATGGTAATGAGCTTGAGGCTGTATTCACGATCCCGGATCCGGGATGGCTAAGTGCTAGAGGTTAAGAGGGTGTACACGATGCTGAATGGGTGCAGACAAAGAACTGCTCTCCAGTAGTAGTACCAAAACATTCAAAGGCAATTTTCTCAAAAGTTTATCAACTTTCAAAGCAACATTACATTCCCTTTGTTCCTCAACTGTAGTGTATGATATACCATTTTGTAGCTCTGAGTCTCTGCTTTTATCCAATGTAAAAAAAAAAAAAAAAATCAAATTTGATATAAGACCGATTCGAGCCGGTCGGTCACATATGTAGACCCTGCTTTGGTGCTGGAGATAATGAATATGAGGTTGAAAAGAAGGTGAATTGCCCTTTTACTTATTATTGCTGAGATCCCGCTAACGGGATCGATATGACAACAGCCAGTGAAAGTGCAGGGCGCCAAATTCAAACAGAAATCTCATAATTAAAATTCCTCAAACATACAAGTATTTTACACCATTTTAAAGATACACTTCTTGTTAATCCCACCACAGAGTTCGATTTCAAATAGGCTTTACAGCGAAAGCACCACAATGTTAGGTGAGTGCCTATTCACAGAAAAATACAGCCATTTTTCCAGCCAAAGAGAGGAGTCACAAAAAGCAGAAATATAGATAAATTAATCACTAACCTTTGATGATCTTCATCAGATGACACTCATAGGACTTCATGTTACACAATACATGTATGTTTTGTTCGATAAAGTTCATATTTATTAAAAATATGTATACATTGACGCGTTATGTTCAGTAGTTCCAAAAACATCCGGTGATTTTGCAGAGAGCCACATCAATTTACAGAAATACTCATCATAAATGTTGATGAAAATACAAGTGTTATACATGGAACTTTAGATAAACTTCTCCTTAATGCAACCGCTGTGTCAGATTTCAAAAAAGCTTTACCGAAAAAGCGAACCATGCAATAATCTGAGTACGGCGCTCAGAGACCAAAACAAGCCAAACAGATTTCGCCTTGTTGTGTAGTCAACAGAAGTCAGAAATAGCATTATAAATATTCACTTACCTTTGATGACCTTTGACCTGACCTTTGATGATCTTCATCAGAATGCACTCCCGGGAATCCCCGTTCCACAATAAATGTTTGATTTGTTCGATAAAGTTTTTTTATGTCCAAATACCTCCTTTTGTTAGCGTGCAAGTCCAGCGGAAAGTACGGACGAAAAGTCCAAAAAGTTATATTACAGGTCGTAGAAACATGTCAAACGAAGTATAGAATCAATCTTTAGGATGTTTTTAACATAAATCTTCAATGTTCCAACCGGAGAATTCCTTTGTCTGTAGAAATGCAATGGAACAGAGATCGCTCTCACGTGAACGAGCGTCACCAGCTCATGGCTCTCTGGCAGACCTCTGACTCATTACCCTCTCATTCCCCCCTCCTTCACAGTAGAAGCCTTAGGAAGTGCAACATGACCAATATCCCATTGTATCATCAATAGGGAATGAGTTGAAAAACTACAAACCTCAGATTTCCCACTTCCTGGTTGGATTTTTTCTCAGGTTTTTGCCTGCCATATGAGTTCTGTTATACTCACATACATCATTCAAACAGTTTTAGAAATGCCAGAGTGTTTTCTATCCAAATATACTAATACTATGCATATCTTAGCTTCTGGGACTGAGAAGCAGGTCGTTTACTCTGGACCCCTTATTCATCCAAGCTACTCAATACTGCCCCCAGCCATAAGAAGATAAGGTGTCCTCTTTAGCCTTGTACAATGCTTGCTGCCGCTAAATGGGCCTTGGTTTGGGCATGTTCAACTTTCAATCTGAGGGCTCTTTCTTTTCTTGTAATATTGGAGGTTAGTGTACATTCCACCCACTCTGTTGCGAGTTTCATCCCCCCCAGTCTTTTCCGGACCCAAGCTCCCTGCCTTTTTGCATGTTGTACAGCCCGGCCTCGAATTTTGCATGACAGGCCAAGGGTTATAGTTTTTGCTTGTTCTCGAAACTGAGTCTCCGTCCAAATTGCACCGGGTCCGGGGACTTCATTGGTGGATGCACTATCCTTCTTGTCTCCCGTTCCCGCCAAAGTCTGACTCGCTAGTAGGCCTAATAGCAAGTGGTGGTGCCGTGGTGATACTGAACTGGCAGCATTAGAAGCGCTGTTAGCTAAGGCATCTCCATCAGGAGCAGCTTGCCTCTCACTCCTCTCTGGATCTGGCAATTCTTTGGCTTGTTTCGGGTTAATGTTTCATCTTTCTGTGGATTTCTGGACTTGAAAAAAGGTCATTAAACTAGATTGCCTTTTCTTATACATTTTTTTTAAAGAAGGCTATCTCACCTTTCAAATTCAGAATTAATAGTAGACTAGGGAGACTGCTAGTTAGCCTAGGCTATATTACGTGATTACGTAGGGACCTCTTCACTAGGGCTTTAATCAGCTTTTTGATAAGCCACACCTGTTAAGTGGATGGATTATCTTGGCAAAGGAGAAATGCTCACTAACCGGATTGTAAACACATTTGTGCATTTGAGAAGCTATTTGCACACATGGGACATTTATGAGAGTTTTAATTCAGCTCATGAAACATGGGACCAACTTTACATGTTGCCTGTATATTTCTGTTCAGTGTAAATCATGCGATTAGAGGTCAAATCTGAGAGGTGCCAGATCCTGTTCCAGCAGATTCCAACTCAAATAAACCACTGGTTTTAGTGTTTTTCATATGACATCTGCACATTTGATCTGTGTCACGTTCTGACCTCTATTTCCTTTGTTTTGCATTTATTTAGTATGGTCAGGGCGTGAGTTGGGTGGGCAGTCTATGTTTGTTTTTCTATGTTTTGGGGCAGTTCTATGTTTTCGGCCTAGTATGGTTCTCAATCAGAGGCAGGTGTCATTAGTTGTCTCTGATTGAGAATCATACTTAGGTAGCCTGGGTTTCACTGTTTGTTTGTGGGTGATTGTTCCTGTCTTTGTGTAGTGTTCACCAGATAGGCTGTATTAGGTTTCACGTTCCGTTTGTTGTTTTCGTATTCATTTAGTTATTTCATGTATCGTCATTTATTTCATTAAAATACAATGAACAACCACCACGCTGCGCTTTGGTCCGCCTCTCCTTCTACAGACGAACGTCGTTACAGAATCACCCACCACAACAGGTCCAAGCGGTGTGGTAATGGGCAACGGAAAAAGCAGCAGCAGGAGCAGCGCGAGGAGGTATGGACATGGGAGGACGAATTAGACGAAAGAGGACCCTGGGCTCAGCCAGGAGAATATCGCCGTCCCAAAGAAGAACTGGAGGCGGCGAAAGCGGAGAGGCGCTGGTATGAGGAGGCAGCGCGGCGTCGTGGATGGAAGCCCGGGAGTCAGCCCCAAAAATTTATTGGGGGGGGGCTAACAGGGAGTATGGCTACGCCAGGTAGGAGACCTGAGCCAACTTCCTGTGGTTACCGGGGGGCTAGAGAGACCGGGCAGGCACCGTGTTATGCTGTGGAGCGCACGGTGTCCCCAGTGCGGGTGCACAGCCCGGTGCGGTACATTCCAGCTCCGCGTATCGGCCGGGCTAGAGTGGGCATCGAGCCAAGTGCCATGAAGCCGGCTTTACGCATCTGGTCTCCAGTGCGTCTCCTTGGGCCGGCTTACATGGCACCAGCCTTGCGCACGGTGTCCCCGGTTCGCCTGCATAGCCCAGTGCGGGCTATTCCACCTCGCCGCACTGGCAGGGCGACCGGGACCATTCAACCGGGTAAGGTTGGGCAGGCTCGGTGCTCAAGAGCTCCAGTGCGCCTGCACGGCCCAGTCTATCCGTCACCACCTCCACACCCCAGCCCTCCGGTGGCAGCTCCCCGTACCAGGCTGTCTCTCCGGCCCATCCGTCCAGAGCCTTCCTCCTCTCCAGCGCTGCCGGGGTCTCCCGTCTGTCCGGCGCCTCTGCCGGGGTCTCCCGTCTGTCCGGCGCCTCTGCCAGAGCCTCCCGCCTGTCCGGAGCCTCCCGTCTGCCCAACGCCGCCAGCGCCGCCCGTCTGCCCAGCGCCGCCAGTGCCGCCCGTCTGCCCAGCGCCGCCAGTGCCGCCCGTCTGCCCAACGCCACCAGCGCCGCCCGTCTGCCCAGCGCCGCCAGTGCCGCCCGTCTGCCCAGCGCCGCCAGTGCCGCCCGTCTGCCCAGCGCCGCCAGTGCCGCCCGTCTGCCCAGCGCCGCCAGTGCCGCCCGTCTGCCAGGAGCCGCCAATGCCGCCCGTCAGCCAGGAGCCGCCAGTGCCGCCCTTCTGTCCCGAGCAGCTGCCGCCCCTCGGTCCCGAGCAGCTGCCGCCCCTCTGTCCCGAGCTGCTGCCGCCCCTCTGTCCCGAGCAGCTGCCGCCCCTCTGTCCAGTGGGGTCATTGAGAGGGGTGGGCATGGTGAGTAAGCCACGGAGGCGGACAATAAGGCGGACTAAGACAATGGCGAAGTGGGGTCCGCGTCCCGCGCCAGAGCCGCCACCGCGGACAGACGCCCACCCAGACCCTCCCCTATAGGTCAAGGTTTTGCGGCCGGAGTCCGCACCTTTGGGGGGGGGGGTACTGTCACGTTCTGACCTCTATTTCCTTTGTTTTGCATTTATTTAGTATGGTCAGGGCGTGAGTTGGGTGGGCAGTCTGTTTGTTTTTCTATGTTTTGGGGCAGTTCTATGTTTTCGGCCTAGTATGGTTCTCAATCAGAGGCAGGTGTCATTAGTTGTCTCTGATTGAGAATCATACTTAGGTAGCCTGGGTTTCACTGTTTGTTTGTGGGTGATTGTTCCTGTCTTTGTGTAGTGTTCACCAGATAGGCTGTATTAGGTTTCACGTTCCGTTTGTTGTTTTCGTATTCATTTAGTTATTTCATGTATCGTCATTTATTTCATTAAAATACAATGAACAACCACCACGCTGCGCTTTGGTCCGCCTCTCCTTCTACAGACGAACGTCGTTACAATCTGTACTATAATGTGTATATTTGTAATTTTGTGTTTGTATAGAATACCATGAATGCCTGCGAAAGCTCAGCCTACTCCCCTCCCCTTGTCCTTGTGTGACCTTATTTCTCCTTGCGATTGAAAAGTGCACACAAGGCCTTCTCCAAATTCAAATCCTGGTTGTGTTGGTGCCTGTATGGGTCACCTCAGTTGACGTTGGCATTATGCCAGGCACTGTGCCCTCACAGTGGGTTTGTACCACAGTGTGCAGGTGAACAGAATGGCTGCCCTTTAGAGAGGGAAGAATTTCTGCCAATCCCAGCAGGTGGGTGTGAATGTTAGTTGAGGTAGCCAGGGTGTAGAGTGCCAACGGTAGCTATATCAGATAGATATATTCTGGAAAGAGTAATGTAATATTGCTTGCATGTTTGGCCATAGGAAAATATAAAAACTGGTTTTATAATGACCATCGTGACCATAACCATGTTCCATCTTACAAAATTGTTGAGTGGTGACTTGTTGCTTGTTGACCCAAATTTGATATCTTGCCAGTGCGGCCCCTATTACATTTGCTTTCCTTTGGCCATGTATTCCCTCATTGTTGAGTGATTAACACTTAAAATCATGCAGTGCACAGACCTTTCAGGGGGCAGGTGCACAAAATGGAGAAAAAAATAGCCAAAGAGCCCTATTGTCATGTCATCCAACGAATGTAAACGCCTGGAGTTTGCTAAACATGATTGGCACTTGGATTGGAATCGATGCAATGGTCAGATGATATGAAAATATAGTTATTTGGTCACGCACACCAGTGGTGTTTTTGTAAGTAAGGATGCATAAGCAGAAAAGAACCCCATACCTACTGTAAAATCTGGTGGTGGACCTTTGTTACAGTGTGTTCTAAAAGTATTAAGACCCCTTCACTTTTTCCACATTTTGTTATGATACATCCTTATTCTAAAATTGATTAAATCGTTTTTTTTTTTCTCTCAATCTATAAACAAAAACCTCATAATGTTGTTGGTGCATTGGGGGGGGGGGTTCTTGGGGGTGGGGAATGAGGAATGAATTGTATTTTATTATTTTTCCTGGGGGGGGGGGGGGGCTGTGGGAGGGGTCTTGAATGGTTCAGGGACAGCTATTGGGGAACTGTGGGGGGGGGGGGGGGTCTTGGAGGGTTCGGGTTCACGTTTTTTGGCCTGGTGGTAGTTCGGTCAACATGCCCTTGAGCAGGACATTGACCCTGGATGCATCTGTGTGTCGCTCTGAATGGGAATCTGTTGGATGACTGGTATGATGTGGTTGTTGAGTGGCTTCACTGAAAGTATATTGTATGTTTAGAATATTCAATACATTTTAGAAAAAACCATAAGGATGAAACAAAAACAGGTTTTTAAATAATGACGACGTAAAAACAGTTTTTATAACATTTATGAAAACCTGTTTTTGCTTCATCATTATGGGTTTTTGTTTATAGATTGATGAGAAGGGGGGAAAAAACGATTTAATCCACAACAACAAAAACAGAACTATCACATTTACAACAGTACCAGTCAAAAGTTTGGACACATCTACTCATTCAAGTGTTTCTTTATTTTTACTATTTTCTACATTGTAGAATAATATTGGACACATCAAAACTATGAAATAACACATATGGAATCATAAAGTAGCCACCCTTTGCCTTGTTGACAGCTTTGCACACTTGGCATTCTCTCAACCAGCTTCACATGGAATGCTTTTCCAACAGTCACTAACGAGTTCCTAATTATGCTGAGCACTTGTTGGCTGCTTTTCCTTCACTCTGTGGTCCAACTCATCTCAAACCATCTCGATTGTGTTGAGGTCAGGTGATTGTGGAGGCCAGGTCATCTGATGCATCACTCCATCACTCTCCTTCTTGATCAAGTAGCCATGACACAGCCTGGAGGTGTGTTTGGTCATTGTCCTGTTGAAAAACAAATGATAGTCCCGCTAAGCACAAACCAGATGTGATGGCGCATCGCTGCAGAATGCTGTGGTGGCCATGCTGGTTAAGTGTGCCTTGAATTCTAAATAAGTCACTGGCAGTGTCACCAGCAAAGCACCATCACACCACCTCCATGCTTCACGGTGGGAACCACACATGCAGAGATCATCCGTTCACCTACTCTGCATCTCACAAAGACACAGCGGTTGGAGCCCAAAATTTCAAATTTGGACTCTCTCCAAATACTACCGCTGCACCATTGAGGGCGTCCTGACTGGTTGCATCATGGCCTGGTGTGGGAATTACTCCATCCACGACCGCAAGGCCATCCAGCAGGAAGTGAAGATGGCCCAGTACATCACTGGGACCGTGCTCCCACCCATCCAGGACATCTCCTCAAAACGGTGCCGGAGGAAAGACCCTCAGAATCATCAAGGACCCCAAGAACCCCAGCCTCAAGCTGTTCACTCCCTTATTGTTGGGCAGACCATATTGGAGTATGAGGTCTGATACCAACAGGCTCAGAGAGAGTTTCTAACTACAAGCCATCAGACTTCTGAACAGTTGAACTGGATTGGCCACCTGGTCTGATTCTCCGCACCGTAGCACAGATGCACTCACTCATGCAGGCAGAGACAGACATACACATTCATGCTACACACACACTGTTAACAGACTCTTATTATGATTGCTAAATACTGCAAAATTTAAACACTTGCCAATCCCCCCCTTCCCCAAAACACGTTGAAATATTGGGACTATAAATTGTGCCTTCCTGTATTATACTTCTGCTAAAATGTTTATTCTATTCTAATGAGACATGTACTTTATGTTTGTGTTCTTCTATTTTTATTGTTGTTGCATTGTCGAGAAGGAACCTGCAAGTAAGCATTTCATTGGACGGTGTATACCGTGTTTATCCGCAAATCCGACTAATAAAACCTGAAACTACACTGAACAATAAATGAAATTATTTATATTCTAAAATTGATTAAATCGTTTTTTCACCTCATCAATCAACACACAATACCCTATAATGACAAAGCAAAAAGGTTTTTTATTTTTTATTTTGCAAATGTATTGAAAATAGAAAACAAGGCTGCAGGCCCAGACGGCATCCCCAGCCGCGTCCTCAGAGCATGCGCAGACCAGCTGGCTGGTGTGTTTACGGACATATTCAATCAATCCTTATCCCAGTCTTCTGTCCTCACATGCTTCAAGAGGGCCACCATTGTTCCTGTTCCCAAGAAAGCTAAGGTAACTGAGCTAAACGACTACCGCCCCATAGCACTCATTTCCGTCATCATGAAGTGCTTTGAGAGACAAGTCAAGGACCATATCACCTCCACCCTACCTGACACCCTAGACCCACTCCAATTTGTTTACTGCCCCAATAGGTCCACAGATTACGCAATTGCAACTACACTGCACCCTCACTGCCCTAACCCATCTGGACAAGAGGAATACTTATGTGAGAATGCTGTTCATCGACTACAGCTCAGCATTTAACACCATAGTACCCTCAACTCGTCATCAAGCTCGAGACCCTGCGTCTCGACCCCGCCCTGTGCAACTGGGTACTGGACTTCCTGACAGGCCGCCCCCAGGTGGTGAGGGTAGGTAACAACATCTCCACCCCACTGATCCTCAACACTGGGGCCCCACAAAGGTGCGTTCTGAGCCCTCTCCTGTACGCCCTGTTCACCCACGACTGCGTGACCAGGCACGCCTCCAACTCAATCATCAAGTTTGCGGACGACACTACCGTGGTAGGCTTGATTACCATCAACAACGAGACGGCCTACAGGGAGGAGGTGAGAGCCCTCGGAGTATGGTGTCTGAAAATAACCTCACACTCAACGTCAACAAAACAAAGGAGATGATCGTGGACTTCACGAAACAGCAGAGGGAGCACCCCCCTATCCACATCGACGAGACAGCAGTGGAGAGGGTAGTAAGTTAAGTTCCTCGGCATACACATCACGGACAAACTGAATTGCTCCACCCACACAGACAGCATTGTGAAGAAGGCGCAGCAGCGAGGCTGAAGAAATTCGGCTTGTCACAAAAAGCACTCACAAACTTCTACAGATGCACAATCGAGAGCATCCTGTTGAGCTGTATCACCGCCTGGTACGGCAACTGCTCTGCCAACAACCGTCAGGCTCTCCAGAGGGTAGTGATGTCTGCACAACGCATCACCGGGGGGCAAACTACCTGCCCTCCAGGACACCTACACCAACCGATGTCACAGGAAGGCCATAAAGATCATCAAGGACAACAACCATCCGAGCCACTGCCTGTTCACCCCGCTATCATCCAGAACACGAGGTCAGTACAGGTGCATCAAAGCAGGGACCAAGAGACTGAAAAACAGCTTCTATCTCAAGGCCATCAGACTGTTAAACAACCATCACTAACATTGAGTGGCTGCTGCCAACATACTGACTCAACTCCAGCTCACTTTAATAATGGACATTTATGTAAAAAATGTATCACTAGCCACTTTAAACAATGCCACTTAATATAATGTTTACATACCCTACATTACTCATCTCATATGTATATACTGTACTCGATACCATCTACTGCATCTTGCCTATGCCGTTCTGTACCATCACTCATTCATATATCTTTATGTACATATTCTTTATCCCTTTACACTTGTGTGTATAAGGTAGTAGTTGTGGAATTGTTAGGTTAGATTACTCGTTGGTTATTACTGCATTGTCAGAACTAGAAGCACAAGCATTTCGCTACACTCGCATTAACATCTGCTAACCATGTGTATGTGACAAATAAAATTTGATTTGATCTGAGCTAAATTTAGAGTCTCATAGCAAAAGGTCTGAATACTTGTGAAAAAAGTTTTTATTTTTTTATTAATTAAAAAAACAAATCTAAAAAAAAGTGTTCACTTTGGAATTGTGGGGTATTGTGTGTAGATGTTTGTATTTAATCCATTGTATAATAATGCTGTCATGTAACAAAATGTGGGAAAAGGGGAAGGGGTCTGAATACTTTCTGAATGCAATGTATATGACCTTTTTAACCATTCTAGCAGACATGCAAACTGCAACCAAGTTTCTATGGGAAAGCTGTAATATATATTTTATTTGTCTAACAAAAAGTGGCTGAAATACTACATAAGAAAGGTATTGGAAAGTTCAGGAAAACATAAGGGAAGATCATCAGGCAATAATTGTGTGTGTAGAAAAAATATCTGCATTGCTTTCAACGGCAGTTTTGTCACAGTCCCTCTTCTAACATGGCGTGTGTGTCTTAGAGGGAAACAGAATACACATACATGTTCCTGAGAGTCTTAGCTTCAAGGAAGGAGGTTATTTAGCTTGAGCCAAAACCATAGGAAGAAAACAGAAACCACTCAGTTTGTCCAAACTGCTATTTGCAGATATCAAAGCTTACTCACGTAACTACGGTTAAGCAGCACATTCAGTTGACTACAGAACACTGTTTGTCTCCGCTGCTTATAGCAGATATATTTCTGTTCCCAACATCAGCTTTTGTCTCCACATCAGACTGATGCTGATATAATATTTGTAAGTTCTTATCAGGTGACTAAGGATGAATCGTACATCCTTCAGTCCAAAAAATGTTTTTTCCTTTTAACTAGACAAGCCCGTTAAGAACAAATTCTCATTTACAATGACGGCCTACCCCGGTTAAACCCTTATCCGGACGACGCTGGGCCAATTGTACGCCGCTCTATGGGACTCCCAATCACCACCGGTTGTGATGCACCTTGGAATCTAACCAGGGTCTGTAGTGACACTTCTAGCACTGAGATGCAGTGTCTTAGACCGCTGTGCCACTCAGGAGCCCACAAGAGATCGTTGTTGTACTATGTTCGCAACAATACTCAGGAACATATTAGTCTTAGCTCTGTAGAAAACACTTAATTTATCATATAAATAATATATTCTAAAATGGACCTCAGCATATTTGTTATATTTTGTAATGTATTTCTCTATTTGTTATTTACAGTGAATGACAATTACTGATAAACATGGGATGTGATCATCCAGTATTTTAGTTGTGATGATATTTTTAAACTCATTAAACAATGGGCTGTAAAAGAGCTTACTATTAGTGAGATGCTCACTATTCAGAGATACTCACCGAGTTAGACTTTAGATTTAAAAATACAGTTTTTACTATGGGCCTTGTTGACACATATAATTAAAACAAATCAAAAACAGAAGAATCAATGACCCCACTGAAGATGCCATTGACCCATGAAATTGAATGTGGTGTGTTTGTAAAAATTCTCCCTCTCCTGCAAACTAGTACCTTTTAATGCCATCACAGTGTGCACTTGATGCCCATAAAATGAAAGTAGTTGCTCCTATGTGGTTGGCCCAAAAGTGCAGTCACAGCGAGACACCTCCAATTACCTTGCTGAAAATAAAGCTCAGATGCAGTAAGAATTTAACAGTTGGTGCCCTGTGGACATATGGTTCGTGGCTTTAAAATGTGTTGATCAACTCCACATGAGCAAGGTGGTGGTGGTTATCATGGGGTTTAGCACCGGAAACCTTAGGGTTATTGCTCCACACTTAATATAGAACATTGTGTTACTATTTCCATTCACAACAATTTACCCACGTCTTTCTTACGTGCAACAATGCTTCATAATTTTTTTTCCTGCAGTAATTTTCAATAGATTATTATTTTCTTGTGGATACTATTTCATAGCCCTGTTACCCATCAGTCATGGCGCCAAGTGGTGAGTTTATGAGAGAAGTGAAGCAAGAAGTAACTGACAGATCCACAGTGGAATAAATGTAGCCCTCTAATGCAATGTTTATAGTAGACTAAATCCTGATGGATCCTCACCTCTACACTTTGATGCCCCAAAGGCATGTGCTCTGTGTTTGCCATTGGTGTGAAAACATGCTTGACCTTTATTTAATTTAGCTTTCTGAAGCTTTTCAAGCCAATCGTCATTCGTGAAAGGAAATTGAAGGGGGGTGTTGAGTAGCTGAAAGCCTTGTTTTGAGAGCAGTACATTTTTCCACATGAAGTGTTGCGGAAAGCCTCTCAAATGCGGCTCTCCAAAACCACAGTAAATTGACGTGTTGATTTGGCAAAATAAAGAAAATGTGTCTTGAGGATGGCAAAGGATTTGGCACTTGTTGGCAGTTGTCTCATGAGCATTTAAGAGCATTTTCAACTATACTGAACAAAAATATCCATGCAACATGTAAGGTGAAATAAAATATCCCAGAAATGTTACATATCCACATAAAGCTTATTTCTCTCAAATTTTGTGCACATATTTGTTTACATCCCTGTTAGAAATGCTACCCTCTGGAGAGTCCTGCGGTTGCGGGCAGTGCAGTTGCCGTACCAGGCGGTGATACAGCCCGACATGATGCTCTCAATTGTGCATCTGAAAAAGTTTGAGGGTTTTAGGTGACAAGCCAAATTTCTTTAGCCTACTGAGGTTGAAGAGGCGATGTTGCACCTTCTTCATCACACTGTCTGTGTGGGTGGACCATTCCAGTTTGCCCGTGATGTGTACACCAAGGAACTTAGAACTTTCCACCTTCTCCACTGATGTCCCATTGATGTGGATAGGGGGGGTGCTCCCTCTGCTGTTTCCTGAAGTCCACAATCATCTCCTTTGTTTTGTTGATGTTGAGTGAGAGGTTGTTTTCCTGACACCACACTCCCGAGTGCCCTTACTTCCTTCCTGTAGGCTGTCGCGTCGTTGTTGGTAGTCAAGCCTACTACTGTTGTCGTCTGCAAACTTGATGATTGAGTTGGAGGTGTGCATGGCCATGCTGTCGTGGGTAAACAAGGGAGTACAGGAGTATGCTGAGCACGCACCCTTGTGGGGCCCCAGTGTTGAAGGATCAGCGAAGTGGAGATGTTGTTTCCTACCTTCACCACCTGGGGGCGGCCCGTCAAAGCCCAGGACCCAAATGGACAGAGCAGGGTTGAGACCCAGGGCCTCAAGCTTAATGATGAGCTTGGAGGGTACTATGGTGATGAATCATTAGCTATAGTCCATGAACAGCATTTTTACATAGGTATTCCTCTTGTCCAGATGGGAGAGGGCAGTGTGATGGCGATTGCATTGTCTGTGGACCTATTGGGGCGGTACGCAAATTGAAGTGGGTCTAGGATGACGGGTAAGGTGGAGGTGATATGATCCTTGACTAGTCTCCCAAAGCACTTCATGATAATAGAAGTGCGTGCTACGGGGCGAGTCATTTAGTTCAGTTACCTTTGCCTTCTTGGGTACAGGAGCAATGGTGGCCATCTTGAAGCATGTGGGGACAGCAGACTGGGATAGGGAGAGATTGAATATGTTCGTAAACACACCAGCCAGCTGGTCTGCGCATGCTCTGAGGACGCGGCTAAGAATGCCATCTGGGCCGGCAGCCTTGCCAGGGCTAACACGCTTAAATGTAATTTTGGCCATGGAGAAAGAGAGCCCGCAGTCTTTGTTAGCGAGCAGCGTCGGTGGCACTGTATTATCCTCAAAGCGGGCAAAGAAGGTGTTTAGTTTGTCTGGAAGCAAGACGTTGGCGTCCGTAATGTGGCTGGTTTTCTTTTTGTAGTCCGTGATTGTCTGTAGACCCTGCCACATAAGTTTGGTGTCTGAGCCGTTGAATTGTGACTCCACTTTATCTCTATACTGACATTTTGCTTGTTTGATTGTCTTGCGGAGGGAATAACTAAACTGTTTTGTATTCTTCCATATTCTCAGTCACCTTTCCATGGTTAAATGCCGTGCTTCGCGCTTTCATTTTTGCGCGAATGCCGCCTCCTATCCACGGTTTCTGGTTAGGATAGGTTTTAATAGTCACAATTGGTACAACATCTCCTATGCACTTCCTTATAAACTCACCGAATCAGCGTTTAAATCAATATTTATTCTCTGAGGCTACCCGGAACATGTTCCAGTCCGCGTGATCAAAACAATCTTGCTGCTATGTATGGATTTCTCATTGCCCATCTAAACATAGAGTGGGGAGGTGGTTAAATATAGCACATCATTTATTTTGGATTGGATGACTTTGTTAAAGGAGTTAGGTTACTGTGCTGTACAGTTGCCCCAGTTTCCAAATACAACCTGAGAAGTAGAGGCCTCGCAAATTGGCACAGTGATGTGAGATTATATAACTTGTGATAATGTTCCATCTGGACAGTCCACTGTGTATAATGAGGAGCTAGTTTGCTGTATGTACACTGAACAAAAATGTAAATGCAACATGTTTGTCCCATGTTTCATGAGCTGAAATCAAAGATCCCCGTAATGTTCCATATGCACAGTGAGCATTGTTAGTGAGCATTTCTCCTTTGCCAAGATAATCCCTCCACCTGACAGGTGTGGCACATCAAGAAGCTGATTGAACAGTATGATCATTACACATGTGCACAATAGAAGGCCACTCTAAAATGTGCAGTTTTGTAACACAACACATTGCCAGAGATGTCTCAAGTTGAGGGAACGTGCAATTAGCATGCTGACTGCAGGAATGTCCCACAGAGCTGTTGCCAGATGTTACGAATCCCTTTGGCCCGGCAGTCTAGGGGGGATGGTATCGAGACCCGTAACATAACCCATGCAAATTATAATAGTGACAAAGTAAAAGTGCGAACGAAAAACCACAGACTAAGTTACTGTCAAACACTCAGGGTTTATTTCTAAACACACGGTAAAGGGGGTCAGGAAAAGGGGCTGAGCTGGACCCAAGGAAAGAAACAAATATCCAAAAACACCCCTAAGCTAGACTAGCCTACTTCAATACAGCTAACTAACCAAAAATACAGTGTGTGGTCCTCCCAATTCTAACTAGTGTTCTTAAACAAAGTTTACCTATGGGTAGTGTATGCCCATGGGCGACTTGTCTTAGTACCCCCTTTTCCCACCATCAAGCACCATAACAAAGCAATACTCACAGGTTTACGGACAAAGTGACATGTAGGTGCAAAAACCAAGAGAACTCAATGACGAGAGAGAGATATTGCGAGGGATTGAGACACAGAGTGATTGAAACACAAAAGAGATTGAGCTCCTGAGAAAACAACTGACAGGGTTTTTAAACCAAGGGAAAGGGAATGTGATAGGGTAATGAAACAGGAGGAGGTGTGTCTTCTGATTGGGGAATGATGATTGCCTCCTGTGAGGGGAGAAGGAGAGCAAAGAAATACACACACACAGAATACACACACAGAATACCAGTATCCGAAACACCAGATAATTGAATGTGCATTTTCTACCATAAGCCGCCTTTAACGTCGTTTTAGAGAATTTAGCAGTACATTCAACCGGCCTCACAACCGCAGACCACATGTATGGCATTGTGTGGGCGAGCGGTTTGCTGATGTCCATTTTGTGAACACAGTGCCCCATTATGGCGGTGGGGTTATGGTATAGGCAGGCATAAGCTTTTGACAACGAACACAACTGCGTTGATGGCACTGTGAATGCACAGAGATAATGTGACGAGAGGCCCATTGTCGTGCCATTCATCCACCGCCATCACCTCATTTTTCAGCATTATAATGCATGGCCCAATGTCGCAAGGATCTGTACACAATTCCTGTAAGCTGAAAATGTCCCAGTTCTTACATGGCCTGCATACTCACCAGACATTGAGCATGTTTGGGATGTTCTGGATCGACGTGTACAACAGCCCTGGTCCAGTTCCCGCCAATATCCATTTTATTTATTTCAATCTTTGAAATTGTTGATTGTTTTGTTTATATTTTTGTTTAGTATAATGCATTATTGGCTGTCTGTGACTGGGCTATGATAATTACTGCACTAACTATTAGTAAGAAACTATAGGCTCAGGAAAACAACACGCAAGAACATGCCAGGAGTTTTGAATGACAGCTGGTTAAATAAATCATAACTGACCTTTTTAACTGACTGGTCAGGTTCAAAATATGATCATCAGTTAATCCCCACTAATCAGCCTGATATGCCCCCCATGTGCCAAAGGCAGCACATATGGGGCAGATTCTGCTGCAGCAGTTCTGGACACGAGTGCCTCAGCATACCCACGGCTCTAATTGACGTTTCAAACAAGGGTAAGGCAGGGTCCAGAGGCAAGATGATGGCACTTTGGGAAGGCTCCCAGCCCTCCTCCTGCACCCCACAGGCTCTTAAGGGAATCTTTGCCCTGCAGCAATGCTGAAGCCATCTGTGGAGTCACAGCAGAGGCCATGAAAACTAACATGTGTGCTGAGGTTTGACCTTTCTCTGTGACAATAATGATATTATCATAGGATGAGCCCCCCCCCCCCCCCCCCCCCCGGTTTGTATTGAGCATCAAATCAAAATCTAATTTTATAAATCACATGCGCCGAATACAACAGGTGTAGACTTTACCGGGAAATGCTTGCTTACGAGTCTTCCCTTCCCTAAAAATAAAATATGAAAAATAGATATGAATAGGGGTGTCTCCCCCTTCCCCCAGACATTCATGTGTCCATAAGCATGTTTCTTAGTTTAGTGTAATCCGGTTCCTTATTTTAATTGTTTATTATTGATTCAGACTCAGATAAGCGAGCATGAGAGCAGGGATGCAGTGTCAGATTTAGCACATTGTAGTGTGGCACATGCTTACACAACTACAGTGCCTTGCGAAAGTATTCGGCCCCCTTGAACTTTGCGACCTTTTGCCACATTTCAGGCTTCAAACATAAAGATATAAAACTGTATTTTTTTGTGAAGAATCAACAACAAGTGGGACACAATCATGAAGTGGAACGACATTTATTGGATATTTCAAACTTTTTTAACAAATAAAAAACTGAAAAATTGGGCGTGCAAAATTATTCAGCCCCTTTACTTTCAGTGCAGCAAACTCTCTCCAGAAGTTCAATGAGGATTTCTGAATGATCCAATGTTGACCTAAATGACTAATGATGATAAATACAATCCACCTGTGTGTAATCAAGTCTCCGTATAAATGCACCTGCACTGTGATAGTCTCAGAGGTCCGTTAAAAGCGCAGAGAGCATCATGAAGAACAAGGAACACATCAGGCAGGTCCGAGATACTGTTGTGAAGAAGTTTAAAGCCGGATTTGGATACAAAAAGATTTCCCAAGCTTTAAACATTCCAAGGAGCACTGTGCAAGCGATAATATTGACCTGGCCGTCCCTCTAAACTTTCAGCTCATACAAGGAGAAGACTGATCAGAGATGCAGCCAAGAGGCCCATGATCACTCTGGATGAATTGCAGAGATCTACAGCTGAGGTGGGAGACTCTGTCCATAGGACAACAATCAGTCGTATATTGCACAAATCTGGCCTTTATGGAAGAGTGGCAAGAAGAAAGCCATTTCTTAAAGATATCCATAAAAAGTGTCGTTTAAAGTTTGCCACAAGCCACCTGGGAGACACACCAAACATGTGGAAGAAGGTGCTCTGGTCAGATGAAACCAAAATGGAACTTTTTGGCAACAATGCAAAACGTTATGTTTGGCGTAAAAGCAACACAGCTGAACACACCATCCCCACTGTCAAACATGGTGGTGGCAGCATCATGGTTTGTGCCTGCATTTCTTCAGCAGGGACAGGGAAGATGGTTAAAATTGATGGGAAGATGGATGGAGCCAAATACAGGACCATTCTGGAAGAAAACCTGATGGAGTCTGCAAAAGACCTGAGACTGGGACGGAGATTTGTCTTCCAACAAGACAATGATCCAAAACAAAGCAAAATCTACAATGAAATGGTTCAAAAATAAACATATCCAGGTGTTAGAATGGCCAAGTCAAAGTCCAGACCTGAATCCAATCGAGAATCTGTGGAAAGAACTGAAAACTGCTGTTCACAAATGCTCTCCATCCAACCTCACTGAGCTCGAGCTGTTTTGCAAGGAGGAATGGGAAAAAAATTCAGTCTCTCGATGTGCAAAACTGATAGAGACATACCCCAAGTGACTTACAGCTGTAATCGCAGCAAAAGGTGGCGCTACAAAGTATTAACTTAAGGGGGCTGAATAATTTTGCACGTCCAATTTTTCAGTTTTTGATTTGTTAAAAAAGTTTGAAATATCCAATAAATGTCGTTCCTCTTCATGATTGTGTCCCACTTGTTGTTGATTCTTCACAAAAAAATATAGTTTTAAATCTTTATGTTTGAAGCCTGAAATGTGGCAAAAGGTGGCAAAGTTCAAGGGGGCCGAATACTTTCGCAAGGCACTGTATTTCACTGGTGCATCCTGGGATATTTGTAAGCATATCTGGAAGTAGTACTAGACAGCCATATTAGTAGTAATCGATATATTATAAATTATGGTCCCAGCATTGGGGCCGATCAATGACAGATAGGTAACTGCAAAAATAAAGGAAACACCAACATAGTGTCTTAATGGGGTGTTGGGGCACCACGAGCCAGAACAGCTTCACTGTGCCTTGGCAAAGATTCTACAATGGCATAGATTCTACAATGGTGTGGAACTCTATTGGAGGGATGTGACACCATTTTTCCACAAGAAATTCCATAATTTGGTGTTTGGTGTTTGGTGTTGGAAAACGCTCACAGCCACAGCTCCAGAATCTCCCATAAGAGTTCAGTTGGGTTGAAATCTGGTGACTGAGACACACACACCCTTTAAACCCCCTATGTTCCTTTGAGACCCCTTTTTCCAAGTCACTGAGATCTCTTCTTCTAGCCATTGTAGCCAAAATAATGGGCAACTGGGTATTTTTATACACGACCCTAAGCATGATAGAACGTTAATTGCTTAATGAACTCACCTGTGTGGAAGCACCTTTTTTCAGTATACTCTGTATCCCTAATTTTCCTTTATTTTGGCAGTTACCTGTAGTTGTGCGTAGTATCAAATCAAATGTTATTAGTCACATGCGCCGAGTACAACAGGTGTAGTAGACCTTACAGTGAAATGCTTACTTACAAGCCCTTAACCAACAATGCAGTTTTAAGAAAATACCAACATAAAAAAGTAAGAGATAAGAATAACAAATAATTAAAGAGCAGCAGTAAATAACAATAGCGGGGCTATATACATGGGGGTACCGGTGTCGAGGTAATTGAGGTAATATGTACAGTTGAAGTCGGAAGTTTACATACAACTTAACCAAATACATTTAAACTCAGTTTTTCACAATTCCTGATATTTAATCCTAGTAAAAATTCACGGTCTTTGGTCAGTTAGGATCACCACTTTATTTTAAGAATGTGAAATTACAGAATAGTAGAGAGAATGATTTATTTCAGGTTTTATTTCTTTCATCATATTCCCAGTGGGTCAGAAGTTTACATACACGCAATTAGTATTTGGTAGCATTGCCTTTAAATTGTTTAACTTGGGTCAAATGTTTCGGGTAGCCTTCCACAAGCTTCTCACAATACGTTGGTTGAATTTTGGCCCATTCCTACTGACAGCTGGTGTAACTGAGTCAGGTTTGTAGGCCACCTTGCTCGCACACACCTTTTCAGTTCTGCCCACACGTTTTCTATGGGATTGTGGTCAGGGCTTTGTGATGGACACTTTGTTGTCCTTAAGCCATTTTGCCACAACTTTAGAAGTATGCTTGGGGTCATTGTCCATTTAGAAGACTAATTTGCAACCAAGCTTTAACTTCCTGACTGATGTCTTGAGATGTTGCTCAAAATATAGAGTGGGGCAAAAAAGTATTTAGACAGCCACCAATTGTGCAAGTTCTCCTACTTAAAAAGATGAGAGGCCTGTAATTTTCATCATAGGTACACTTCAACTATGATGTTTCCGCCCCCATGCTTCACAGTAGGTAGGGTGTTCTTTGGATGCAACTCAGCATTCTTTGTCCTCCAAACACGACGAGTTGAGTTTTTACCAAAAAGTTATATTTTGGTTTCATCTGACCATATGACATTCTCCCAATCTTCTTCTGGATCATCCAAATGCTCTCTAGCAAACTTCAGACGGGCCTGGACATATACTGGCTTAAGCAGGGGGACACGTCTGGCACTGCAGGATTTGAGTTCCTGGTGGCGTAGTGTGTTACTGATGATAGGCTTTTGTTACTTTGGTCCCAGCTCTCTGCAGGTCATTCACTAGGTCCCCCCGTGTGGTTCTGGGATTTTTGCTCACTGTTCTTGTGATCATTTTGACCCCACGGGGTGAGATCTTGCGTGGAGCCCCAGATCGAGGGAGATTATCAGTGGTCTTGTATGTCTTCCATTTCCTAATAATTGCTCCTACAGTTGATTTCTTCAAACCAAGCAGCTTACCTATTGCAGATTCAGTCTTCCCAGCCTGGTGCAGGTCTACAATTTTGTTTCTGGTGTCCTTTGACAGCTCTTTGGTCTTGGCCATAGTGGAGTTTGGAGTGTGACTGTTTGAGGTTGTGGACAGGTGTCTTTTATACAGATAACAAGTTCAAACAGGTGCCATTAATACAGGTAACGAGTGGAGGACAGAGGAGCCTCTTAAAGAAGAAGTTACAGGTCTGTGAGAGCCAGAAATCTTGCCTATTTGTAGGTGACCAAATACTTATTTTCCACCATAATTTGCAAATAAATTCATAAAAAATCCTACAATGTGATTTTCTGGATTTTTTTCCCCATTTTGTCTGTCATAGTTGAAGTGTACCTATGATGAAAATTACAGGCCTCTCTCATCTTTTTAAGTGGGAGAACTTGCACAATTGGTGGCTGACTAAATACTTTTTTGCACCACTGTATCTACATACTTTTCCTACCTCATGATGACATCTATTTTGTGAAGTGCACCAGTCCCTCCTGCAGCAAAGCACCCCCACAACATGATGCTGCCACCCCCATCTTCACTGTTGTAAGCCTCCCCCTTTTTCCTCCAAACATAACGATGGTCATTATGGCTAAACAGTAGAGATCGACCGATTAATCGGAATGGCCGATTAATTAGGTCTGATTTCAAGTTTTCATAACAATCGGAAATCGGTATTTTTGGGCGCCGATTTGCAGATTTATTTTTTATTTTTTATATTTGACATTTTTTAATTCCTTTATTTAACTAGGCAAGTCAGAACACATTCTTATTTTCAATGACGGCCTAGGAACGGTGGGTTAACTGCCTCGTTCAGGTTCAAAACGACAGATTTTCACCTTGTCAGCTCGGGGGATCCAATCTTGCAACCTTACAGTTAACTAGTCCAACGCAATAACGACCTGCCTCTCTCTCGTTGCACTCCACAAGGAGACTGCCTGTTACGCGAATGCAGTAAGCCAAGGTAAGCTGCTAGCTAGCATGAAACTTATCTTATAAAAAACAATCAATCATAATCACTAGTTAACTACACATGGTTGATGATTACTAGATATTATTTAGCGTGTCCTGCGTTGCATATAATCTGACTGAGCATACAAGCATACAAGTATCTAAGTATCTGACTGAGGTGTGGTAGGCAGAAGCAGGCGCGTAAACATTCATTCAAACAGCACTTTTGTGCATTTTGCCAGCAGCTCTTCGTTGTGCGTCAAGCATTGCGCTGTTTTTGACTTCAAGCCTATCAACTCCTGAGATGAGGCTGGTGTATCCGAAGTGAAATGGCTAGCTAGTTAGCGCGCACTAATTGTCGTTGTGTTCCTGGTTCGAGCCCAGGGAGGAGCGAGGAGAGGGACGGAAGATATACTGTTACACTGGCAATATTAAAGTGCCTATAAGAACATCTAATAGTCAAAGGTTAATGAAATACAAATGGTATAGAGTGAAATAGTCCTATAATTCCTATAATAACTACAACCTAAAACTTCTTACCTAGGAATATTGAAGACTCATGTTAAAAGGAACCACCAGCTTTCATATGTTCTCATGTTCTGAGCAAGAAACTGAAACGTTAGTTTTCTTACATAGCACATATTGCACTTTTACTTTCTTCTCCAACACTTTGTTTTTGCATTATTTAAACCAAATTGAACATGTTTCATTATTTACTTGAGGCTAAATTGATTTTATGATTTATAATGTATATGATTTTATGTATGATATTAAGTTAAAATAAGTGTTCATTAAGTATTGTTGTAATTGTCATTATTACAAATAAAAAAAATATTTAAAAAATGGCCGATTAATCGGTATCGGCTATTTTGGTCCTCCAATAATCGGTATCGGCGTTGAATAATCAGAATCGATCGACCTCTACTAAACAGTTCTATTTTTGTTTCATCAGACCAGAGGACATTTCTCCAAAAAGTACGATCTTTGTCCCCAAGTGCAGTTGCAAACCGTAGTCTGGCTTTTTTATTGCGGTTTTGGAGCAGTTGCTTCTTCCTTGCTGATCCGCCTTTCAGGTTATGTCGATATAGGACTAATTTTACTGTGGATATAGATACTTTTGTACCTGTTTCCTCCAGCATCTTCACAAGGTCCTCTGCTGTTCTGGGATTGATTGCACTTTTCGCACTAAAGTATGTTCATCTCTTGGAGAACGCGTCTCCTTCCTGAGTGGTATGACGGCTGCATGGACCTATGGTGTTTATACTTGCGTACTATTGTTTGTACAGACGAACGTGGTACCTTCAGGCGTTTGGAAATTGCTCCCAAGGATGAACTAGAGTTGTGGAGGTCTACAATTTTGTTTCTCAGGTCTTAGCTGATTTCTTTTGATTTTCCCATGATGTCAAGCGAAGAGGCACTGAGTTTGAAGGTAGGCACTGAGTTTGAAGGTAGGCCTTGAAATACATCCACAAGTACACCTCCAATTGACTTGTGTCCTATATGCAGGAAGACAACAGCAGCTGTGTAGCATCAACTTCAAAACAAACAACAACAAAAAATATATTTTTTAAAAAGGTAAAAACATCCTAACCGACTTGCTAAAACTAGTTTGTTAACAAAACATTTGTGGAGTGATTGAAAATGAGTTTTAATGACTCCAACCTAAGTGTATTTAAACGTCTGACTTCAACTGTACATGTAGGTAGAGTTATTAAAGTGACTATGCATAGATAATAACAACAGAGGGTAGTAGCAGCATAGAAGGGGGGGGGGGGGGGGGGTCAATGCAAAAAGTCTGAGTAGCCATTTGATTAGCTGTTCAGGAATCTTATTGCTTGGGGGTAGAAGCTGGTTTGAAGCATCTTGGACCTAAACTTGGCGCTACGGTACCGTTTGCCGTGCGGTGGCGGAGAGAACAGTCTATGACTAGGGTGGCTAGAGTCATTGACAATTGTTAGGGCCTTCCTCTGACACCGCCTGGTATAGAGGTCCTGGATGACAGGAAGCTTGGCCCTAGTGATGTACTGGGCCGTACACACTACCCTCTGTAGTGCCTTACGGTCGGAGGCCGAGCAGTTGCCATACCAGGCAGTGATGCAACCCGTCAGGTTGCTCTCGATGGTGCAGCTGTAAATCATTTTGAGGATCTGAGGACCAATGCCAAATATTTTCAGTCTCCTGAGGGGGAATAGGTTTTGTTGTGCCCTCTTCACGACTGTCTTGGTGAGCTTGGACCATGTTAGTTTGTTGGTGATGTGGACACTAAGGAACTTGAAGCTCTCAACCTAATCCACTACAGCCCCGTCGATGAGAATGAGGGTGGGGTGCTTGGTCCTCCTTTTCCCATAGTCCACAATCATCTCCTTTGTCTTGCTCACGTTGAGGGAGAGGTTGTTGTCCTTGCACCACACGGTCAGGTCTCTGACCTCCCTATAGGCTGTCTCATCGTTGTCGGTGATCAGGCCTACCACTGTTGTGTCATCAGCAAACTTAATGATGGTGTTGGAGTCATGCCTGGCCATGCAGTCATGAGTGAACAGGGAGTACAGGAGAAGACTGAGCACGCACCCCTGAGGGGCCCCCGTGGTGAGGATCAGCATGTGTTGTTACCTACCCTTGTCACCCGGGGTGGCCCGTCAGGAAGTTCAGGATCCAGTTGCAGAGGGAGGTGTTTAGCCCCAGGGTCCTTAGCTTAGTGATGAGCTTTGAGGGCAATATGGTGTTGAACGCTGAGCTGTAGTCAATGAATAGCATTCTCACATATGTGTTCCTTTTGTCCAGGTGTGAAAGGGCGGTGTGGAGTGCAATAGAGATTGCTTCATCTGTGGATCTGTTGGTGCTGTATTCAAATTGGAGTGGATCTAGGGTTTCTAGGATAATGGTGTTGTATGCCATGACCAGCCTTTCAAAGCATTTCATGGCTACAGACGTGAGTACTACGAGTCGGTAGTCATTTAGGGATGTTACCTTACTGTTCTTGGGCAACAGGACTATGGTGGTCTGATTGAAACATGTTGGTTTTATAGACTCAGACAGGGAGAGGTTGAAAATGTCATTGAAGACCCTTGCCTATTGGTTAGTGCATGCTCGGAGTACACGTCCTGGTAATCCGTCTGGCCCTGCGACCTTGTGAATGTTGACCTGTTTAAAGGTCTTACTCACATCGGCTGCGGAGAGCGTGATCACACAGTCATCCAGAACAGCTGATGCTCTCATGC
Organism: Oncorhynchus clarkii lewisi; assembly: GCF_045791955.1. Lineage (NCBI taxonomy): Eukaryota > Metazoa > Chordata > Actinopteri > Salmoniformes > Salmonidae > Oncorhynchus > Oncorhynchus clarkii. The sequence goes on along the minus strand of NC_092149.1, from coordinate 50,143,674 downwards.
ATTTTTCAGTGTTACTTGCCTCGAAGCGAGCATAGAAGTTATTTAGCTCCTCTGGTAGGCTTGTGTTACCGAGCAGCTCTCGGCTGTGCTTCCCTTGAAGTCTGTAATAGTTTGCAAGTCCTGCCACATCCGACGAGCGTCGGAGCCAGTATAGTACGATTTGATCTTAGCCCTGTATTGACGCTTTGCCTGTTTGATGGTTCGTCGGCGGCATTGCCGGATTTCTTATAAGCTTCCGGGTTAGAGTCCCACTCCTTGAAAGCGACAGCTCTACCCTTTAACTGTGAATGTTGCCTGTATCCATGGCTTCTGGTTGGGATATGTACGTACAGTCAATGTGGGGATGACGTCCTCGATGCACTTATTGATAAAGCCAGTGACTGATGTGGTGTACTCCTCAATGCCATCGGAAGAATCCCGGAACATATTCTAGTCTGTGCTAGCAAAACAGTCATGTAGTTTAGCATTTGCTTCATCTGACCACTTTTTTATTGACCAAGTCACAGGTGCTTCCTGCTTTCATTTGTGCTTGTAAGCAGGAATCAGGAGAATAGAATTATGGTCATATTTGTGTGTGGAGTAAAGGTGGTCTAGCATTTCTTTCCCTCTGGTTGCACATTTAATATGCTGATAGAAATTAGGTCAAACTGATTTAAGTTTCCCTGCATTAAAGTCCCTGGCCACTAGGGGTGCCGCCTCTGGATGAACGTTTTCCTGTTTGCTTATGGCGGTATACAGCTCATTGAGTGCTGTTTTAGTGCCAGCATCGGTCTTTGGTGATATGTAGACAGCTACGAAAAATACAGATGAAAACTCTCTAGGTAGGTAGTGTGGTCTACAGCTTATCATAAGATACTCTACCTCAGGCTGGCAAAACTTTGAGACTTCCTTAGATATAATGCACCAGCTGTTGTTTACATATATGCATAGGCCCCCACCCCCTGTCTTACCAGAGGCTGCTGTTCGTCCTGCTGATTGTGTATAACCTGCCAGCTGTATGTTCTTAATATCTTTGTTCAGCCACGACTCATGAAACATAAGTTATTACAATTTTTTATGTCCCGTGGGTAGGATATACGGGCTTTCAGTTCGTCCCATTTATTTTCCAGCGATTGAATGTTAGCTAGCAGGATGGAAGGCACATTAGCCCCTCGTCGCCTGATCCTCACAAGGCACCCTGATCTTTTTTCGTGAAATCTCTGTTTCCTTCTCCAGCGAATGACAGGGATCTGGGCCTGGTTGGGTGTCTGTATTATTTCCCTCCTGTCCGACTCATGGATGCAAAACGTGTTAATACTGTACTGTCATTTTAGCCAGTACTAATTTGTGGTGTTGGTTCTTTCTTATAAAATCAGTTTTACCAAGCAGGTAACATAAAAGCCTAGTTCCGACTTTAAACAAATTTTAACTATATGTTGAAATGTAGTGGTAAAAGTGCTTAGCTATTCTGTGTCCACAGAAGGTAGCAACAGCAGAAGTGTCAAGGCTTTGCTAAACTTAACTTTGCGGTCACAATCACAGTGTGCAAATCTCTGAGCCATCTTGTGCATCCAGGGACTATACACAACTATCTGTCATTAATAAAGATCCCAGCAGCTGTCACTAATTGAGGGAAGGGGATTGTGGGAGCAGCAGGCACCCAGTGGGCCGCTGCATGTCCTAGTGGAGGAGCTTGCCAAATAAGACCCATTCCAATAGTGCCACAATGAGGCTCAGGGGTGGCAAGCTTCTGGAGCTTCGGATGTGTCAGGAGTCAAACTGTGTGTCAGATGTTGCTCTCTGTTACTCAGAGAAGCAACATTATTTCAAAGAACAGCATTGGTGGAAGAATCCAATTATGTTCAGTGTACTCAAATGACTTCCTAACATTTAACATAGGTAGGCGCATGTGACCATTAAAGATGTCATTTTAAGAAATACATTTATATCAGAGACCACCTGTGGAATACAGGCCCATATTTAATGATTTAGTTTGGCTATGGGATACATTTTTATTTTGCTGATTAAAACAAGTGTGTAATTTCCAGACCCAGACAGATCCAGAGCCACATCAACTCAAGAGGTTATTTGTCTCCACCAGTATTAAATAACCCAAGCAGATTACCAATGCCCTGTGTTTTTATTCATCTATTGCTTGCTACAGTAGTATGATAAGATGCATGGCAAATCGCCCCAAAGGAGAACCAGTGGCTCAGACTAAACCCTTAAGCTTGTCCAAATGTTCTCCAATGGGGATACAATGCAGGCTAATAAATTAAGAGGTTGTATCCATTACTGAACAAAGCTGACTTATCAGGGCCTCATTCATTTAACATATATTTTTTGGGGGGAAACGCTCCGTTGTTCCAAGTACAATCAGAGGGGTGTGTATCATCCTAGAAAGTAGGGTCAGCAGTGCCCCCCGGCAGATGTAATAAAGTGGAGACCGAGACAAAGTTAACTCCTCCATATGCTCTCCTCAGCAACTTTGACTTGTATCCAACTCGCTGAATTTGACCCTCACCCTTAGGCTACGTATGTGGGGCCTGTGGAACTTGGCAGCTTCGCCTACATATACATTTACTTTGGCCCTCACATTTTCTTCATTAACTCCATTAGAGTAACCTTCTAGATCTTTTCCCAAGCACAATAAATGTTGAATGTAACTACTGCAGAACCTGACAGCTCAGCTCTTGAGAGGTTCTGTTCAAACACCCTCTTGGCTGCTGGAGGGAAGGAGCTAAATGTTTCTATGTAATTTATTTAACTAGGCAAGGCAGTTAAAAACAAATTCTTATTTTCAATGACGGCCTAGGAACAGTGGGTTAACTGCCTTGTTCAGGGGCAGAACGACAGATTTTTACCTTGTTAGCTAGGGGATTTGATATTGCAACCTCTAACCTTGATCTTGCAACCTCTAACCTCTTGCAACCGTCCAACGTTCTAACCAGTAGGCTACCTGCCGGCCCATGTGATGGTAACATGATGGTCTCCCTGTGAGAAGGAGTCTGTCAGTCTTATGGCCCTCACTTCACCATTGCAGATATCAATTGTGTGTACATAATTTATAGATCTGAGGTAGACAACTGCTTCATTTTGAATCCTAAATAGATGTTATTTTTATATATATATAACATACATATATATACACTGTTCAAAAAAATAAAGGGAACACTTAAACAACACAATATAACTCCAAGTCAATCACACTTATGTGAAATCAAACTGTCCACTTAGGAAGCAACACTGATTGGCAATACATTTCACATGCTGTTATGCAAATGGAATAGACAACAATTATAGGCAATTAGCAAGACACCCCCAAGAAAGGAGTGGTTCTGCAGGTGGTGACCACAGACCACTTCTCAGTTCCTATGCTTCCTGGCTGATGTTTTGGTCACTTTTGAATGCTGGCGGTGCTTTCACTCTAGTGGTAGCATGAGACGGAGTCTACAACCCACACAAGTGGCTCAGGTAGTGCAGCTCATCCAGGATGGCACATCAATGCGAGCTGTGGCAAGAAGGTTTGCTGTGTCTGTCAGCGTAGTGTCCAGAGCATGAAGGCGCTACCAGGAGGCAGGCCAGTACATCAGGAGACGTGGAGGAGGCCGTAGGATGGCAACAACCCAGCAGCAGGACCGTTACCTCCGCCTTTGTGCAAGGAGGAGCAGGAGGAGCACTGCCAGAGCCCTGCAAAATGAACTCCAGCAGGCCATACATGTGCATGTGTCTGCTCAAACGGTCAGAAACAGACTCCATGAGGGTGGTATGAGGGCCCGACGTCCACAGGTGGGGGTTGTGCTTACAGCCTAACACCGTGCAGGACGTTTGGCATTTGCCAGAGAACACCAAGATTGGCAAATTCGCCACTGGCGCCCTGTGCTCTTCACAGATGAAAGCAGGTTCACACTGAGCACCTGTGACAGACGTGACAGAGTCTGGAGACGCCGTGGAGAACGTTCTGCTGCCTGCAACATCCTACAGCATGACCGGTTTGGCGGTGGGTCAGTCATGGTGTGGGGTGGCATTTCTTTGGGGGGCCGCACAGCCCTCCATGTGCTCGCCAGAGGTAGCCTGACTTCCATTAGGTACCGAGATGAGATCCTCAGACCCCTTGTGAGACCCCTTGGTGCGGTTGGCCCTGGGTTCCTCCTAATGTAAGACATTGCTAAACCTCATGTGGCTGGAGTGTGTCAGCAGTTCCTGCAAGAGGAAGACATTGATGCTATGGACTGGCCCGCCCGTTCCCCAGACCTGAATCCAATTGAGCACATCTGGGATGTCATGTCTCGCTCCATTCACCAACGCCACGTTGCACAACACTGTCCAGGAGTTGGCGGATGCTTTAGTCCAGGTCTGGGAGGAGAGCACTCAGGAGACCATCCGCCACCTCATCAGGAGCATGTCCAGGCATTGTAGGGAGGTCATATAGGCACGTGGTGGCCACACACACTACTGAGCCTCATTTTGACTTGTTTTAAGGACATTACATCAAAGTTGGATCAGCCTGTAGTGTGGTTTTCCACTTTAATTTTGAGTGTGACTCCAAATCTAGACCTCCATAGGTTGATAAATTTGATTTCCATTGATAATTTCTGTGTGATTTTGTTGTCAGCACATTCAACTATGTAAAGAAAAAAGTATTTAATAAGAATATTTCATTAATTCAGATCTAGGATGTGTTATATTAGTGTTCCCTTTATTTTTTTGAGCAGTGTATATACACACATATTTTGTGTTCCTGGCCTACACACAAGTTGGTTGTTGATCATTAATACCATTTTGAGGTATTGCCATAGATTTAACCCCTTTATGGTGGTTGGGCACACACAGCTGTCGTCGCTGGTCATCCAGGTATTTCTCGCACTACCCAATCCATCTCTGAGAAGTACACTTGTTACGTCAACTCCTGTTCCATATGTGTCCAAACCAAATCCCACCAGAAAGCTCCAGCAGGGAAACTCCTTCCCCTTCCCAACACTCAGTGTCCCTGGTCGCATATATCCATTGACTTTTTTACTGATCTCCCCTCCTCTGACGGTTTCACCACCATTTTGGTGGTTGTGGATAGATTTTTTAAAATCCTGTCGTTTAATCCATATTTCTGGTCTCCCCACTGCTCTCCAGGTCGCTGAGGCACTGTTCCAGCAGGTCTTCCTGCATAATGGCCTTCCTGAGGACATCGTCTCTGACCATGGCTCCCAATTCACATCACGTGTATGGAGAGCCTTTATGGAAAAGCTCGGGGTCACGGTCAGACTCACTTCCAGGTATAGGCCTCAGTCCAACGGGCAGGTAGAGAGGATGAACCAGGAGCTGGGGAGGTTCCTGAGGAGTCAGGGAGAGTGGGTTCGATTCCTGCCATGGACGGAGTACGCACAGAACTCGCTACGTCACTCCTCCACTGGGCTGATTCCCTTCCAGTGTGTTCTGGGTTTTCAGCTGGCCCTGGCTCCGTGGACCGCTGGCCAGAGACCGAAGTGCCTGCTATTCATGAGTGGTTCAGGCACACAGAGAAGTGTGGAGCGATGCTCACGTGAGACTCCAGCGCGCCGTCCACCGTCAAAAGGAGCAGGCAGACCGCCACCACAGTGAGACCCCAGTGTATTGTGTGTGGCTTTCTACCAGGAAACTCCCACGCCATCTGCCCTGCTGAGCCCCCGGTTTGTGGGGCCTTTCAAGGTTCTCCGGAGTGTCAATGAGGTGACATGGGTTACAGCTTCCCAGTGACTACCGTATCTCACCTTCTTTTCATGTCTCCCTTCTCAGGCAGGTGGTTCCTGGCCCCCTAGCTGATTCTGTCCCCCACGACACCCCTCCACCCCCTGGACATCGAGGGGGGTCCAGCCTATGCCGTCAGATCTCTACTGGACTCCTGACGTTGTGGGGGTCGGCTCCAGTATCTGGTGGACTGGGAGGTGAATGGCCCAGTGGAGCGGTATTGAGTTCCGGTGGAGGACATTCTGGATCCCAACGTCATCCGTGATTTCCACCTTCTCTGGTTGGCGTTATCCTGCGGCTAGTGCCGCGCGTCGGGGGGGAGGTATTGTCACGTCTACTTCCGCTCCTCCCATCCGGCATTCGACGTCACCGGTATACTATCCACCGGTCCTGGGATCAATCATTACACGCACCTGCACGTCATCATCAAGCACACCTGGACTCCATTACCTCATTATTACCTCCCCTATATCTGGCACTCCCTTAGGTTCTTTCCCAGTCACTATTGTTTGTGTTTCATGTCTATACTCTACTCGTGTTTGTTATATTGTTTGATGTTACGTTTATTATTAAACTCACCACCTGCACTTGCTTTCTGACTCTCAGCGTATACATTACAACAGGTTTCCTTCTTTTCACTCGATTAGGTTAGTATTGTGGAATAACTACAATGTTGTTGATGAATCCTACATTTTATCTTATCACAGCCATTCAACTCTGTAACTGTTTTGAAGTCACCATTGGCCTCATGGTGAAATGAGTAGTTTCCTTCCTCTCCGGCAACTGAGTTAGGAAGGATGCCTGTATCTTTGTAGTGACTGGGTGTATCGATACACCATCCAAAGTGTAATTAATAACTTCACCATTTTTTATTTATTTAACTAAGCAAGTCAGTTGAAAACAAATTCTTATTTACAATGATGGCCTACCAAAAGGCAAAAGGCCTCCTGCGGGTACGGGGGCTGGGATTCAAAATAAAAATGAATTAAATACAAAATTAGGACAAAACACACATCACTACAAGAGAGACAACACAATACTACATAAAGAGTGACCTACAACAACAAAATAGCATGGCAGAAACACATGACAACACAGCATGGTAGCAACACAACACGGCAGCAGCACAACATGGTAGCAGCACAACACCGGGTACAAATATTATTGGGCACAGACAACAGCACAAAGGGCAAGAAGGTTGAGACAACAATACATCACGCAAAGCAGCCACAACTGTCAGTAAGAGTGTCCATGATTGAGTCTTTGAATGAAGAGATTGAGATAAAACTGTCCAGTTTGAGTGTTTGTTGCAGCTCGTTCCAGTCGCTAGCTGCAGCGAACTGAAAAGACGAGTGACCCAGGGATGTGTGTGCTTTGGGGATCTTTAACAGAATTTGACTGGTAGAACGATTGTTGTATGTGTAGGATGAGGGCTGTAGTAGATATCTCAGATAGGGGGAGTGAGGCCTAAGAGGGTTTTATAAATAATCATCAACCAGTGGGTCTTGCGACAGGTATATGGAGATGACCAATTTACAGAGGAGTATAGTGATGTGTCCTATAAGGAGCATTGGTGGCAAATCTGATGGCCGAATGGTAAAGAACATCTAGCCACTCGAGAGCACCCTTACCTGCCGATCTATAAATTACATCGCCGTAATCTAGCATGGGTAGGATGGTCATTTGAATCAGGGTTAGTTTGGCAGCTGGGGTGAAAGAGGAGTGATTAAGATAGATGAAATCAAGTCTAGATTTAACTTTAGCCTGCAGCTTGGATTGGAAAACCTCCCTGGTCTTTGTGGTTGAATCTGTGTTTGAAATTCACTGCACGACTGAGGGACCTTACAGACCTTGTATGTGTGTTGTAGAGAGATGAGGTAGTCTTTGCAAAATCCGGTTAAACACTATTATTGCACACAGAGGGAGTCCAAGCACATTTTTACTCCTGAACGTATTTATTCTTGCAATAACAAAGGGGTTGAATACATATTGACTCAAGACATTTAAATAATTTGTAAAACATCATTCCACTGACATTTATAGGGTACTGTGTGTAAGCCAGTGACACAACATCTAAATGTAATCCATTTTAAATTCAAGCTGTAAAAATGTTGAAAAAGTCAAGGGGTGTGAATACTTTCTGAAGGTGCTGTATGTGACATTCCTCTTCATCCATAGGAATGACTGTGGGAGACATTCAGTTTCCGTGAGCCAGATCTTTCCCTGTCACCATAGAGGAACATCTTTCCTTCATCATTGTCAGTCCACAGCCCCCTGGGAACAAATACTTACTTGCCTTGGACTTTGGCTGTCTTAAAGATGCATTTATGTTAGTCACTGTCCTCTTCCTAAACCAAGATAGATATTTAGACGTTTCGTGAACACGATTGTTTCAGAGGATGGAACTCTGTGATATCAGAGAAGTGACAAAACATTTGCAATTGACATTTTTCTTGAATGGATACCAAAAATATCCCATCTGCCAACTTCCAGTAGCTTTACAATGCCATTAATCATGTGATGGCTTTCCAGAGGTCAGTATATTTTGGTATGGGAGCGCTGATTCCTCCGCTAAGTGAAAAAGCAAGCAGCAGTATGGACGGGAAGGATAAATCATTGCGGCCTGATGACAGGCAGCTTCACATTTGGCTCCCCTTGTTCCAGACGGGCTCCTTTTATTGCATTTCATTGTTTTCTTTGGACCCCGAGAGACTTTAACAGACAACCTTTCAGCTGGCCCCTGATTCTCGTCCTCTCCTGGTTATTTTTGTGATTACTACGTATCTGCAGGTATCTGGATTCCAAGCAGTGTGAGGATTGAGAGGCTTTCCAGGATTAAGAAGCTTTCCCAGTCTTCTCTGTGGTGGATTGGCCCATCTCTTGCTGCAATTTTATGCCAGTGTCTAACCTATCTACGTTGATGAAATTCATTACTCACACTTGCGTAATGTGTAACCTTCTTGAGACTTGAATACTTGCTGGTTTGTAGGAGACCCAGGTTTAAACCCCACTCTGTCACATTGGTGCTGTGACCTGGATGGGTCTCTGCGTGAAATTAAGTGTAGGTGGTTGAGTGGTTCACTTGTGTGATGAGTAACCTTCCTGAGACCTGAGGACTTGCATTAGCTCCCCGAGTCGCATCAGCACAGGTCTTCGCCCCTTTGAATCCGTGTCTGATCAATGAAGTGCAAAGTTGACACTTTGGCCCCTGAGAACTGGAGCTGACGACCCCTGTTTTGAACCATCTCATGTGCCACTTAGGAATTAGACAATGGGCAGTCAAGATTTCCCATAGATGGTCACTAGATAAATAGATGAGGCATGAGCACACAGAGGATCAAATCCACACCAGTTACCAAAGAGCCAGAACAAAGTGCTTGTCCCTCTAGTATGGCTGCCCAAAAGTCTCCTTCACGCCTGAAATAGTAGTGATTAGCCATTGATGACAACTCAGACATTAGACATTCCCCAATCAGTTAGAGAACACATGCGAAGACACACAACACGAAAGGGTTTTGTCAAGTGCGACAGCTTCATCCTCCCTATCAACCTATGTACCTTCCAAGGGTGTCCTTCCGCCCCACAGAGGTGCCTGTCAGAGTGTTCCACAGACGTTTATTTTAGCAGATTCTGTAGGTCTTGCACGTCTGCCGAAGTTCTCCAGATGTTGGATTGTTCGTGGCCCTCTGCCCATCTGGGACTGGTAGGAGGTGGACCAGACGAAGGGGAATCCTGAGCTGTCTCCCTAGCCACCGCTGGGGTTCCCCCCACCTCCCTTCCTTCCACTTTTCTCACTGTCACTTCCTCACCTGTCAAGCATGGAATGTTGTTGACAGCATCACTTCTCTGGAAAAACTAGCAGTGACAGATGTAGGAATGATTAGTCAAAACTTTTCACCGCTGCAGTTCACCCCTTATTTGACACCACTAATAATCACTCAAATGAAAGCTAGACAATCAGGGAGCATAAAAAAAAAATCATAAAACGATGGATAGAGAAAAATGAACATTCTGACAGCAAGGAAATAAAAATGTTAAAATTTGTATGGCCCTACGGACCTCGTTGAAGACCGAATGCAGCCCACAGGGCAAAATGAGTTTGACACCCCTGATTAAGCAGCAGACCAGGAAAACAATCCAACACGTGCAGTATTATTGCTACCGCAACAGAACAGTCGTGTAAAGTACTTAAGTATAAATACTTTTAAAGTACTACTTAAGTTGTTTCATGGGGTATCTGTACTTTACTTTTTTATATTTTTGACAACTTTTACTTCACTACATTCCTAAACAAAGTAATGAACTTTTTCCTGAAACCCAAAAGTGTTACATTTCAGTGTTTTTTAAATTGTTTAATTTAACTAGGCAAGTCAGTTAAGAACAAATTCCTATTTACAATGACGGCCTACCTCGGCCAAACCGCCGCCCTATGGGACTCCCAATCAGGGATGGTTCTGATACAGCCTGGAATTGAACCAGGGTCTGTAGTGACGCCTCTAGCACTGAGATGCAATGCCTTAGACCGCTGCGCCACTCGGAAGCCCCAGATGCTTAGCAGGATAGAAAAATTGTCCAATTCACACACATCAAGAGAACATCCCTGGTCATTCCTATTGCCTGTGATCTGGCAACTCAAAAAACACAAATGCTTCGTTTGTAAATTATGTCTGAGTGTTAGTGTGACCCTGGTTATCCGTAAATAAATAAAAAACACAAAAATCGTGGCATCTGGTTTGCTTAATATAAGGAATGTGAAATTATTCAGACTTAACTCAAGCAGTATTTTACTGGGTGACTTTTCACTTTTACTGGAGTCATTTTCTATTAAGGTATCTTTACTTTTACTCAAGTATGACAATTGAGTACTTTTTCCACCACTGCGACAGAGCAAAGCATTTTTGGAGATTCTATAGAAGGATGCTGTTTGGAGGTTTATCACCTAAGCACGCCTACCTGATGATTACATTTATAATCCTAAAAACGTATTTAAGAGCTGTTCAATAAGTCCTCAAATATATACATTTAATGAAGTAAAAATGCCATGGTTGTTAGGTATAATAATTGTATAAAGCATGAATAGTGCCCACTTTACAATAGGACCCACAAAGTTTCTTAAGTAAATCATTATAGACTCTAAAAGGTGTGTGGGGGGGGGGGGGGGGGGGGAGATCTAGTAAGCTAACATATGGAATTGTTTTAAGATGGTCATCCCATGGATCAATGAGCTATTTGATTTAGAATTTTAGCTGTAGAACCTTTTGAGGATCTGAGGTCCCATGCCAAATCTTTTCAGCCTTGTTGAGGGTCAGCGTGGCGGATGTGTTGTTGCCTACCCTCACCACCTGGGGGGGGAGGGGGGCATCAGGAAGTCCAGGATCCAGTTACAGGGGATGGTGCTCAGTCCCAGGGTCCTTAGCTTAGTGAATGAACAGCATTCTCACATAGGTGTTCCTTTTGTCCAGGTGGGAAAGGGCAGTGTGGAGTGCAATAGAGTTTGCGTCATCTGTGGATCTGTTGGGGTGGTATGCGATTTGGAGTGGGTCCAGGGTTTCTGGGATGGCGGTTTGATGTGAACCATGACCAGCCTTTCAAAGCTACAGTTGTGAATGCTACGGGACGTTAGTCATTTAGGCAGGTACCCTTGGACACAGAGACTATGGTGGTCTGCTTGAAACATGTAGATATTACAGACTCGGTCAGGGAGAAAATGTCAGTGAAGACACTTGCCAGCATGCTCAGACTGGGCATCCTGGTAATCCGTCTAGCCCTGCGGCCTTGTGAATGTTAACCTGTTTTAAGGTCTTACATCGGCTACGGAGAGCATGCATGGTTCAGTGTTGCTTGCCTCGAAGCTGCGGTGTAAAGTACTTAAGTAAAAATACTTTAAAGTACTACTTAAGTCATTTTTTGGGGTATCTGTACTTTAGTTTACTATTTACATTTTAGATAATGTTTACTTTTACTCCACTACATTCCTCACAAAAATACTGTACTTTTTACTCTATACATGTTCCCTGACACCTAAAAGTACTTGCTTAGTAGGGCTGAAAAATGGTCCAATTCACACACTTATCAAAAGTGTTGGAGTGTGCCCCTTTTTGCTTGTAAAAAAGCAAGACAATTGTGCCATCTGGTTTGCTTAATATAAGGAATTTTAAATTATGTTTACTTTTACTTTTGGTACTTAAGTATATTTTAGTAAATACATTTACTTTCAATACTTCAGTATATTTAAAACCAAATACTTATAAACTTTTACTCAAATGGGATTTTACTGGATGACTCACTTTTACTTGAGTCATTTTCTATTAAGAGTCTTTGTTTTTACTCAAGTATGACAATTGGATACTTTTTCCACTGCTGCCTCGAAGCGAGTATAGAAGGCATTTAGCTTGTCTGGGAGGCTTGCGTCACTGGGCAGCTCACGTCTGGGTTTCCCTTTGTATATCCGTAATAGTTTGCAAGCCCTGCCAATCCGTCAGAGCCGGTGTAATTGGATTCGATCTTAGTCCTGTATTGATGCTTTGCCTGTTTGATGGAGGGCATAGCGGGATTTATTATAAGCAGTAGCTCTAGCCTTTAGCCTGTAATCCATGGCTTCTGGTTGGGATATGTGCGTACGGTCACTGCGGGACGACGTCTTGGATGCACTTATTAATGAATTCCCGGAACATATTCCAGTCTGTGCTAGCGAAACAGTCCTGTAGCTTAGCATCCGCTTCATCGGACCACTTCCGTATTGACTGTCAGTGGTACTTCCTGTTTGAGTTTTTGCATGGAAGCAGGGATCAGAAGGATAGAATTATGGTCATATTTGCCAAATGAAGGGGGAGGGAAAGCTTTGTACATGTCACTGTGTGTGGAGTAAAGGTGATCTAGAGTTTTTTTCCCTATAGTTGCACATGTGACATGCTAGTAGAAATTAGGTAAAACGGTTTCAGTTTTCCTGCATTAAAGTCCCCGACCACTGGGAGCATCGCCTCTGGAACCAACATTGGTTTGTGGTGGTAAATAGACAGCTCCGAAGAATCTAGATGAAAAATCTCTTGGTAAATAGTGTGGTCTACAGCTTATCATGAGGTACTCTAACTCAGGTGAGCAAAATCTCAAGACTTCCTTAATAGTAGAAATGTGCACCAGCTGTTGTTGACAAAGATACACACATCACCCCCCCTTATATTACCGGAGGCTGCGGTTCTGTCTTGCCGATGAATGGAAAACCAAGTTAACTGAATATTATCCATGTCCTTGTTCAGCCACGATATTACAGTTTTGAATGTCCTGTTGACAGGATAGTCTCGAACAGAGCTCATCTCGTTCATTCTCCAGTGATTGACACATTCGCCAGTAGAATGGAGAGTAAGAGGCAGATTTTCCACTCAGATTATCATTTTTGTTTTGTTATTATGTTACGTAGAATTATGCACGGGGCCGTCACTAGACTCTTAGGGAATAAACAATAATAAGTAAAGGGAGAAAAGTTACCAGTTTAGTATAGGGCCCGCAACATGAGGCTATATTGCCGATTATGTATTAGATCAACATTGAACTAGATTTGTTTTCTTTTTTTCACCTTTATTTAACCAGGTAAACCCATTGAGGTTAAAAAACTATTTTGCAAGGACGACCTGGCAAGAATGCAAAACAGGGAAATAGCAGCGTGTCCATAAAATATTACAGAAGTATACAAAATACACACAAAAGACAAAGTGTCACAAGTTACAGATACAATTGAAGATGAGAAACAACTGCAGTTTTCACAAATAGTGTTGTCAATCCGAGTTTTAAAAAAACAGAGAAGGTCACTAACTCCCCTGACTTTAAAACCTTTTTGAAGCATGTCCAGGATGAAGGGACATTATGGGAAAAAATATTGTTTCCCCATCTCAGTTCTACCCTTAGGAACAGACAAGGACAGCAGCGACTGTGAACGAAGACTGCATTGAAGACTGTTCTTTACTGTATCTGGTCAGTAAAGTACAGAGATACAAAGGGAGTTGTCCCATCAATGCTTTGTACACAAAAGTGGACCAGTGCTTTAGCCTCCTGGTGGAAAGAGAGGTCTAATGCACCGTGGCATACAAAGCACAGTGATGGGTCAGTGATCTAGCATTTGTAATGAATCTTAAAGCACCATGACACATTGTGTCCAGAGTTTTCAAGTTACTTGCGGAGACCTGCATATAAACAATATCACCATAATCCAGCACTGATTTTTTTTAAAGTGCTTTGAACAAGATATTTTCTGACTAACATTGAAAAGCAAGATTTGTTCCTGTAATAGAAACCCAATTTCAACTTCAGTTTCTTGGTCAAGTTATCAATGTGCTGTTTAAAATTCAGCTTTTCATCTAACCAAATCCCAAGATACGTATAGGAGGTGACCCTATCAATTTGCTGGCCTGTTATAGTTCAAATCTGCAAGTGACTCCATCTGTTTACTTTCAGGGCAGAGAAAACCATAAACTTTGTTTTCCTTGCTTTAAGCACAAGTTTCAATTGGAAAAGCTGCTTCTGAAAACATCAAAAACCAACTGTAAATCCTGAAAAGCATTCTCAATATTAGATGCACTAGAATAAATCATTGTGTCATCAGCATACAGATGGAGATTAGCAGAATCAATAATCTTCCCTATGTAATCTATATAGAGTGTAAAAACGATCGGACCTAAAATTGAGCCCTGGGGAACTCCTTTTGTAATCCTTTGAAACTCAGATTTCATACCCTCCTGAGCAACACACTGTGTTCTGTCAGAAAGGTAGTTTTGAAACCAATCCAGTGCATCAACACTTAAACCAACCTTTTTTAGTCTATACAACAGTAGGGCATGGTCAACATTGTCGAAGGCCTTCGATAAGTCAATAAAAAGTGAAATAGTGATTGTTCTTGTCCTGAGTATCTAGTATCTATATCACCTACAACCTTACTTACAGCAGTAACTGTACTATGCTTGGCTCTAAAACTGAGATAACGCTGAGTTATTATAAAGAAAGTATTTAAACTGTGAGTTCACCAGGTTTTCCAAAACTTTTGCCAGTGCAGGCAATTTAGATATGGGATAATAGTTATCCAACTGGGACGGATCTCCACCCTTACGCAAAGGTGTGACGTTTTCCAGACTTTTGGTATGGTATTACTCGCCAATGAAAGATTTAATATATGAGTGAGAGGGGCAGCAATGATCTCTGCACCAATTTTTTTTAAATAAGGGTTCAATTCATCCGGGCCAACCGCTTTCTTAATATCAATAGATTTGAGTTCCTTTACAAATTCTGAAAGCTCAATCTCAGCAAAATGAAATAGATGAACCTGGTGGAAAATATGATGTTGGCATAAAGAATACTCAATGCTTTGTAACATAATTAATCATGTATTTGTGCTAACTACCGCGTTCATTGGTGTTCATGAATCTGTTAGTCTATATTGTAAAGAGTTACATCAGGTATTGCATTGAACTATAGATGTCATTTTTCCACCATCGTAAACATTTTGGAAAAATCGGCATATGTAATGTTGACATTTGATTCATAACGTTCAATGTTATTTGTGTGAATGTCATTTTATTACATGCTTTAATTGAATTGATCACATCTACCTCTGAGAATGATTTGGATCTGGCATGATTTTTTCAATATTCTACCTTCCTACTACTATTTGTGGTCTTTCTTAGAACTTCCTTCCATTGCTATGTAGCCTATATGCACACTATTACAGTATGGGGCCCATGTCATGTGTAGAACTTGCTTCTTTAGCTCTTTCCTTCTTGAAAATGCACCTGTTACGTGTCCGTATGCATGAGTATGGCTGGCAGTGGGCAAGGGAAAGCGTTTGAAAAACAGATTGACTCTCAAGGAAAGCTATTCTGTGAATCCACTGCACCCTTCTGTTAGATTCCCACCTGACTGTCATGGCAGGCCTCCAACTCACAGCAGGAAAGGAAGTCACTCTGGGCCATTGCTCAGTTCGCCCTCTGCTGGGCGGAAGTGAAGCCTCCATGAAGCCATCAGTCCAATAAGTCATGCTGACAGAATGCAAGAGTTCACATCCTCTCATTAGACCACAATGCCTTCTGACCACAAACTCAAGAACACAAACTCACACACCTCCTGTTGCTTATCCATCAGTAGAAGACATCTGTTGAAAGAATAATGGTGGATAAACTCAACTGAATGAGACATCCAGTGGGGTCTGAAATTATTGACAAGCTTGATAAAATTAACAAACATTTCTGTATAAAATAAATTATTAAAATACTGAGCTATATTTTATGCTAAACATTTTGGAGAAATTATATTTTATTCTAATACAATTGCTCAGAAAAATAGTAATATCAAGTGAAAAAATTTCTTCAAAATTATTGACACCGTTTTCAATACCTCACCTTGCAAGGATAACGGCACTGAGCCTTTTTCTCAAATGTTTTATGAGTTGGAGAGCACTTTGGGAGGGATCTTAGACCATTCCTCCAAACAGAATACTTCCAGATCCTTGATATCCTTTGTCTTTGCTTCTGGACTTCCCTCTTCAATTCAAACCACGTTTTCAATGTGTTTCAAATCCAGAGACTGAGATGGCAATCACAAAATGTTGTGGTCCATTAAGCATTTATTTGTGGATTTTGATGTGTGCTTGTGATTATTGTGCTGGAAGATCCACCTGAGACCAAGTTTCTAATATACAATTGTACTAGTATAAAATAGTTTTTGGGGAGCCTACAATATAGCTCAATCTTTTAACTACTTATTTTATATGCTAATTTTTACTCATCTTTATCAAGGCTGTCAATAATTTCGGATCCCAGTGTACGTTATCCAGACCACTCGGCTTATTTTATGTTGTTTTGATGAGGAAACGAAATGGTAACACCAGGTGTGCCTGGGTCTGCGTGATTGGTCAGCTGAAAGGCACCATGTTGTTCCAATCATTTGAAAGGGTATGGTAAGAGCCATGCTGTTCCTTAGCCTGGGCACACTCATGGATGGGTTGGTTTTGGGGCTTGCGCTCTTTGACTAAATTGTCTGTGTAGTGGATGAGAAACCTGCCCGTAGCATGTTGGCCGGAGTGTATCAGTGATGTCCCCATCCATGAGATCTAAAGCCAATTGTCACTCATGGAATGACAGACCTGTCTCTTGCCCTGATGGCTTAGACAGCTGGTTATAAGTTGTGCTGTGCAGAACATTGTAAGTTTGAGCCCTATTTGGCGCAGAAAATAATGAACTCTGTTGCTGTCTATATTGTACCACGTTTATTGGATGTGAATTGGAACCGTATGGATAAATTTGTATCGTTGTGTTTATTACGAGAACCTTCATCTTATGATTGGATTTACATGACTGAGGCTTGTGACCAAATGCACACGAACAGGAATGTTATAAATGACCTCTATATGATTCCACATGGCACTTGTGTCAGTCAGAACACATTGCTGAAAGAGCACATTGTTTAGAATGCATTCACATCCCAAGTATTCCTTGTGCATTGAAATACCATTACCAAGCTATTGTATGAAATAACTGAACTTAACATATAAGCAAGCACCTTTATTTGTTAAACAGGTATACAGTCGCTATTGTAACGTTTTCTTGCTAGTTTGTGGTCTTATACATTTACTAACAGTGGTTTAGAAAGGCAACTGCTAATGGAAACAATGGCATATACAATACAAATTAGCAAACGTATCAAAATCAGTTTTTACAACTTTTGTAGCAACCAATTCTTTCTATTGGTTTGCCATAGTGCAAACTGTGTTATTTGTAAGACAGAGTTTAAACGTGGTTTTAACATTCAAATATATATTTCTCTGTCTTAAACACATCTCAATGTGTAGACTGCATTCATTGTGCTTCCGATTCAAGTCCTCCTGTCCAGTAATGTTGATTTACAATAAGAATAATTCAAGTGAGTAGGGCAGTTCAGGCAGTTGAATGGTGGTAAAGCTATGATTAGAAGTTGAATAAGAATGCACTGTTGCTGTGTGTGTATATGGTGTTTATGGCATTGTGCATGAAGGCCAGTTCAGACTGAGTCCTCAGCTATAGTTTTCCAAGCCCTTTCAAAAGTCCTTGAGGATTCCCGGTTTCACTCTCAAACATTGCTTATATGATTATCACACCGATAGTTAAACGTACGCTGTAAAAGCTTGGGGGGTTGGGGGATTAGTCTATGTGTGTCAGACCTGGGTTTAAAAAGGAATTGTTTTATTTCCAATACTTAAGCTGCACTTGATTGAGCTTGCCTGGTTCAATGGAACCAATGGATTATTCCCCAAAGTGCAAACCCCACCCTTCTCCATTAAAGTATTTGAAGAAAAAAAACAAATACTATTTGAACCTAGGTCTGGTGTGTGTCCATGTCAAGTCCAACAGGCATTGTGTTCCTACATCCTTGTGACTTTAGGCCATTGTGGGGCGAACATGTGATTGGAGGAGAGAAGAAAATGAAAATGAAAAAAACGAACGAGACATGTCCGTGGTTGAAGCCTGCTCAGCGAATGGACAGGTGTTTCTTTAGCCGCTATTGTGGCTCTATTGCACTGTGTTCTGCAGAAAGCACTGGTAGTGATGGATGGATCTGTCCCAAAGTCCAGGGTGGAGACCCTGGCTAAGCCCCTCCCCTTCCCCAGCAGAACTCTCGCTCACGAGCAGCCGCAGCGGTCCACCACCATGGATGGGATCTTGCCGTAGATGATCTGCTCTTTGCGGTTGAAGTAGAGCATGTTGATCGGGGACATCTTGGTGGGGGTGCAGCAGGGCCCTGCGGTGCCCCGGGGGTTAGCCTTGTTCACCAGGTGGGTGTGGGGGTACTTCTGCAGGTGCATGTACTCGCACTCACCAGAGCAGTAGTTGGCCTTGTAGCGCTTGGGGGCAATAATCCAGTCCCAGCCAAAGTCTTCAAAGTCCACTGTGAGGGGGTACCGGCAGCAGCGGGACTCGGGGGAGTTCTCATCACAGTCCAGGCCCGAATCTCTCCTGGAGCGCTTCGGGCCCTCCGAAATCTTCACCTCCATGAAGGGTTGCTGTGAAGGCACAATACAGAAACGTGACACGTTGGGAAACATATTGGAGTTTGTTACTCCAATCTAATATTGCTGATCCTTTACATCAAGGTCTCAAACCTGGGTGTTGTGATACTTTGTGCCACTGAAATTATTGCATTTTTAAACACTCACTTTAATGCTTGGTTTGGTAAAAAGTATTCTAATTGCACCAGAAATGGGTGCCAGCTGTGTGCAAACCCCACCCTTCTCCTTTAAATGTGTGTGTGTGTGTGTGTGTGTGTGTGTGTGTGTGTGTGCGTGTGTGTGTGTGTGTGTGCGCATGTGTGTGTGTGATAACAGAGGCTGTAGGAAATTCCTCTGATTAGCACAGTCACACAGAAGACTTCTGGAAGTTCTGGCCATGTGAATAATGTGAATTTTTATGTAACCAGGTGATAGGACATGAGATTATTGGTGGCAAGGGCAAATATTCTGTCACAGGATATTAGGTATGTGGTATGTTAGGTATGTGTGTTTATATTTTTAAATATGAGCACATGAGAGCAAATCCACAGAGTGCCAAAACCCCTCTGATCAGCAGGTATCGATAATAAACAACTGGTATTTGAAGCCCTGGTTCTAAATTAGTCTGGTTACAATTTGACACAAACATGAATTTGCCCTCTCTTGCCAAGGGTGTTAAATGTGGATATTGCATTATTATGCATTACTAAATTGGTTATGGATTACTTCCCATAGATCCCACGAGGATAAACTACGAACCTATTTGTAAATTGCTTCGATGGGAGATAAATCTAAACTCACCAGTCCTTCTCCGGCTTCAGCTGAGGTAACGGCCAGATCATTTCCCTTTGAGTCCAACGCATTAATCTCGATCCCCCAATTCGTGTCCGGTTGCCGCAGCCACACCGACAACACTTGTTTCACGTCGATACTCTGCCAAGAGCTGACTCCTGCATTCACGTCGATTTTTAGAGACCGGATCTGTATGTTCCTGCCCCCGTCCGTGACAGGGATCAGGCGGGAGATTTGCAGGAACACGGTGGTGACTTCGTCAGGTGGCTGAAGGTGCACCCATAGCTGTGCCCGAACTATGCGGTTCGCCTGAATCTTCGAATTGAAGGAGAAAAAGCAACACTTGGGTTTCCCATCGACTTGGACGATGGATTCGGCTGGAGGAGAAAAATTAGAACTTGAATTATAATATGCAAATGTATTATCTATTTTCTCAATTAAACTACATTTCTAAATTAAATGACTGCTATTTTTTGCGGTTCTATGTAACACAATTCACAATTGTGTTTTCGTTACCGAAACCCCTTGGTAAACCACTTTCAAAATATAGATTTAAAGTTACAATGTCATGACACATTGATAAACTATAAAACACTCAGCAATGTGTCATCTCCAGGGTATCTTCCAATATAGCCTATATAGTTTTAGAACCGCCACACTCAACACCAGAGCCACTAGCACCTTGTAAGATGGAACTCGGCTCGGACGTAAAAGTTATATATTTGTTTCAAGTCAACATGATATGACAGATAAACAAATCATGAATAATTCCTATGAAATGTCAACCTATTTCCAACATAGTGGTGCAAGAAGGCTAATACCGGATCAGACATGAAGTTGCGCACTGTGCCCCATGCGTAAAAAACATCTGAGCTCTGGTGCCTTTTCAAAGTTATTATATTGAGACACATAGTGTTGCATTGAATAATAGCATATACAACTTACGTTCAGTGGCCATTGTCATGATTGTTTCTGTGATGGCATGTTCATCATCTTCTTCCATAAGTCCATCCTTATTGTCATCTCCAAGTACATCATACTGGTCAAGAAGTTTCTGCAAAGGTGGTGCCTTGGGCAAGAGCTGCTTGACAACATCTCGGCTAATATTGGGCGCGTGCTTGAGTCGCAGTTTGCTAAGAATTTGTGACTTGATGGCGTGTAATCTCATGTTTTTGATCTGCTGTCGGACCTCGCATGTTGAGCACTGCTCACCGTCATCCGTGGCCGGGGATTGGTGGTGCGCCGTTTGATCACCAAGACCCATTGGACCGAAAGCAACCATAAAACTCAGATAAATTAGAACCTGCATCAGATTCATTATCTAAGGTGCGGAGTTTGCTATAAAAAAAAAAATCCAAAAGTGAATACGTATTTGCGTGAAGGCGGACTACAGAGTCGCCTGTGTTTAAAATCAGGCTCTACACTGATAGGTGGCATACTTTAATTCGTCAGCCCTTTTTATACTGCAACTTTGGCCTCTCTTTTGTGTCGTCAAAATCAACGATTGGTTGGGCTGGCAACAATGAATTTAACGGACAGACATCAACTGTATTTTTCTGTCAACCCTTAAAAGAGGTATGGCAAGGTTCGGAATAGTTTTGAGACAACTACACTATCAATCAAAGACAAGACAGTTCTGCAAATGGTCAAATCAAATTACGGATGCGGTTATATTGATTAATTGCATAAACTTAAATCCGCAAGCCTGTCACCATAGGAACGCCACTGAGAAAAGGCGTTTTTTCCGCTCATCCCATCAACGCGACAGGGTTCAAATGAATCGGTGTTATGACTTCCCTTCCCCTGTGATCAGTTAGTTATATGACCAGTTTGCCTAACTCTCTAAATCTGTTTCTCTCGAAAATGTAAGGTATATTAATTGACAAATATGACAGGAACCACTCTTTAGTCTATATTGATATAGGCTACATGGAGTAGACCTACTTCTTTCTAAACTTGTTTCCAAATGCTAAATACTTTTGTCAATAGGCTATAGGATAGATACTATTGCATTGAACATTTATGGCGAAATGGGCTCTTCTGTAGGCCTACGATACTGTATTAATCTATAGGCTACTGGATATTGTTGTCTTGAGGTGTTTGCGCTTACTATTTACGAAAGCTTTTTAGTCCAGACGTTTAGTGCCATCATGCGGTTAATCAACAACAGTTGCAAAATTACGCACAGGTTATGAGATATTATTTTCCTTCACAAATAAACAGTAACATATGGATTATAATTTAGATCAACGCAACCGGCATTTAGAAGATGTGTATGGCTCACAAGAGTCAATCAAATTGCCCACTTTATGCACATTTTACGCAGCAATATGAATGGCATGGCAGGTCAATGAATGGTTTAATTATAGCCTATTGTCGTTATCGAATTTGAGACTGGAACCCTTATGTGAAAGAAAATATACCATACTGTATTTACAAAAACATAAACGAATTTAACTAATGTACATTATACCGTTTTACGCACACTCGTCCAATGAGTTTTACTGTTTTATGAATGCGTCATATATATATTTTTAAATGACACCAATTGGTTTTGAACATATCCGATAACTCACAACTGAAAATCTGACACAGTGCGACTGCAGTGGCTATTGGGAAAGCTCGCTAATATACCTCGTGCCATAATGATCCAGACCTCTCGACAGGCGCATGAGTAGCCTTAGAACACTTTGATACAAGGAAGCTAATCGTGGGTAAACGTCCATCAAAGGCAAGAGACAGGAATGTAATCTATAGGTAGATAGTTTATAGAAACAACTGACTGTATTCCTTACTTTAAACATTTCAATAGTCACTGAGGAGTCAAGCATGGAGCCACCATGCGCCACAAGAGGGTGATATTCTACAAGTAACAGTAACCCGTGTGAACGCGCACAATTTATCTCCACAACCCGTTCTACAGTTTACTAACTGCCTTCAGAACGTTGAGTCAAACAGGCAACACTTTCAACGATGATTTATGTAGAATCTCCAGTAGAATGATGGCAAGAAGAAGGTATAGTCCTCCATGTCCGACTATTCCAGGATGTGAGAGTTTAATTAAATCGATGTTTGTATTTAGTGGGATTACTGCACAATGTGGTATGGTGGAACATTGAATGTCCAGTTTGGTAACTTGGTGGAAATTTCGTGCTGAGAGAGAAACCTGACCAATGTGGTCGCTGCCTTCCAAGTTTCATGTTCAAGCGTTGGACGCATATTCGGCGGTTTGATAAGGAGACGGAGTAGACACAGTCCGAGAGGCGGCACGTTTGGTGATTTCGGTTCACAAACCGTGTGGATGTATGAGACTTCTTTATTGAAACGTG
Source organism: Oncorhynchus clarkii lewisi (assembly GCF_045791955.1). Lineage (NCBI taxonomy): Eukaryota > Metazoa > Chordata > Actinopteri > Salmoniformes > Salmonidae > Oncorhynchus > Oncorhynchus clarkii. The sequence goes on along the minus strand of NC_092149.1, from coordinate 50,120,850 downwards.
TCGTTCAAGATAAAACGATGCGTTTTCCTACGGGATGAATTTGATATTCATGGAGGGAAACTCATCCAGTCCTACTTTTCCAAGAGTCTTTTTGAAGGTAGGCTGCCTATCCCACGCTTCAGCAATATTCCATGTACCTATTTTTCTGGTAACTGTGTATGAATTGGACTAGACGCTACCTCTAAACATATTGAACAGAAATACGCTCATGTAAGAATTCTTAGAAGCCTATTTACAACGCGGACAACCATTTATTTCGCCCTTCCTCCATCCGGGCTAGTATTTCTCCTGGACCTTTTATGTTCACATTTGAATAGTGACATTCTTCCACATATGCCTTTATTAGTTCAATAAAGCTGGGTTATAGTTAAAGGTGGGGAGGGGGTTTCAAGGGTCGCTTCTCATGATATCAGGGCTAGAGTGACATGCTTGAGATATATGGAACAGACAATATCCTATTTTCCCACAATGTGAAATGATGTGTATATGTAACAACAAAAAAATATGTTTTGACGTTTTATGGCTCAGCACTGTAGTTAGATAAGCAGTAGCCTCTTGTCAAAATGCATAAGCTACAGTGGCATCATTTTGCAACTTCAGTAAAAAGGCTCATCCTATGTGAGAGATGAACAGGATGATATAATAGTGTGCTGCTCTGTCTAAAATAAATAATCACACGCCCGCCGCTGTGAATCTGGATCAGGCAGGACTGAGGCAACACACACCAGGACAGATGGAGACTACAGCAAATAACAGCAGTGCTTTGTGCGTTCAACCCAGAGTCACGTGGTCTATTTATGAAGACTGAAAAGACTGAGGATACAAAACAACAAGATCATGGGTAATACATACAAATTATGTTCAAAATAACTACTCTAAGCCCAAATAGCAGCTGTCATAGACTCACCTTTTCCCCAAAGGTCACTACAACTGCCTAGTCTAGGCGTCTGGACTAGTAGTAGATACAGGGAACTGCCATGGAAACACTTCAGTAAATTAGGGATACAAAGTGCATTGAAAGCAAGTGCTGCCACAAAGGTGTGGTTCCTGAGTTAATTAAGAAATTCACATCCCATAATGCTTAGGGTCATGTATACCAATTCTAGGCAGGCCATTGTTTTGGCTACTGTGGTTATGCCCCCATAGGAAGACAATGCCCACAGGGCACGAGTGGTCACTGAATGGTTTGATGAGCATAAAATCTATGTAAGCCAAGGTGCATTAAATCCACCACGAGTCAGCAACTTTATGTTAGTGTTTTCCTTTATTTTGGCAGTTACCTGTAGCTACTGCTGCTGTGTGGTAATAGGGGTAATGATGCTAAGTCACTGTCTAAATAGTAGGCCTCAAGTCTTTTCTCTGCCATTTGGTAATTTTAGGCAGATTCTGATGGAAAGTAAATAACTGAAATCCTTTCCCTCTTCTCTCTCCCTACAGCACAGGGGAAGATATAAGTAGGGCAGCATAGGAGCATGGCTGACTGTCTGGACTATTTCAGGGCAGCTCAGTTAAGACAAGAATCGGCTTCCTAGCCGTCGCTTCTTAACCAGGGGCCAAGCCCCCCTCCGGCACATTCCTCCTTCACCACCTTCTCTCTCCCCTCCTCTCTGAGATCAATGCTCCATGATTTATATAATGGGATGCGTCAAATCCAAGAAGAGCGATCCGATCCAGTACGCCAACTCGGTGAAGGCGGACGGCAATCCTGGGAAGTGGCAGGGCGAGAACGCGCTGCTGGTCCACTATGAGACGGGGTCCGCGGACGACTCTGCCCGGGTGGACCCCATTCTGCTGGAGTATGCCCAGCGGCTGTCCGAGGAGATAGTGGCCCGGGCCGTGCAGCAGTGGTTGGAGGTGGACAGCCGCTACATTGACATCCCCTACATTGAGTGTGATGTGCCATGAGGGGGATGGGGGAGGGCATTGCCAGAGAGTGTTATTTCTGTTATGGGATTCACCTTGAACCTCTGGGGAAAAGAAGACTACTGGATGCCCAACAGACAGACAGACAGACAGACATCACTCTCCTTCAGGTTGAAACAATACACTACGAAGATCTACTAGCTGATGCAAGATGTTGATGCCATTCTATGGTCCAAAGCCATTTTTCTGTTTAATTCATACTTGGACAAAGACCTTGATTAATCCTCTCATTTTCAATCCAGACCATGTGCTTGTCTCCATCGTTAGCTAGATGATAAGAGTTCCGAGCTGGGGTGTGTGATATATTTGTCTTGGGAGCCGATAAAGCAGAAGAGTATCATTGAATCCTGCTTTGAAAATGACCGGTTCTGCCTTTCAGTGAATATCTATCGTTTCCGCTTGACGCGTGCCATCCTTGCGGCCAAATAGCAGTTCCGATGTAGGAAGTTATTTATTAGCACCTCAAATGGCCAATGTTTTTCACTTGAGATTTTTTGCTAGAGTCAGCAGGTACATGCCTCCCTCTCCATCTGTCTGCCCAGACAGAAGCTCCCAGTTCAGGGTTCTTGGATAATGGCATCCCAGGGGGCCTGTGGTCGACCAACAAAGGAGAGCTCATTATTCATCCTGCCCACCTACCCATTAAGCATGTACGACGACGAGCTGCAGCAACCAAGGACCTGACAACGGTCACTTTGACGAAATGATGCTCTACGAACATGGCCGTGGGAAGATGTTTTGGGTTGGGGGTGCTGATGAGTATTTTTGTCCACTCATATAGGAGTAATAAAGGCCAAGTTCACTAAGGATGTTTTTTTCGATTTATCAGGGGGTGCTGCAGCACCCTCAGCATCCCTACTTCCTGCGGCTATGTTTAGGAATGTTTTACAGAGGTTCAGCACCCTCCCATTCTATGAATTTGAATGCCATTGACAATAGGACATCCCTGAGGGCTGGCTAAGTCCCCCATGCCTCGAGGAAATCAGGACACGAGGATGGATTGACACACTTTTACTGAGACTTGGCTTTTGTACACAAAACGAGTTCTGGGTTCATAAATACATTTTGCTTTCGCCAAAATGTCTTGGGCCAAGCACCCTGGTTTTAACATACTGTGTTCTACGTAATGAGGAACTGCTGCCATCCGCCCCATAGAATTTACAGCACAAATATGCAACTCTCCAAGGCCATGGTATTTTTATTGAGAGCAAATGGCTTCTTAAAATAGTACGATGCTATTTTAACAGGCCATAGGCACACATAAGCACAATGGAGAGTTGAGTTGTTTGGAAAAGGAGAACAACTGTCAAAGTCCTTAATGAATGGTAGTACAAGCACAATACGCTTGATGGGTTTTCGTATGGCGTTTATAAGATAGGTCATATCAGTGGGTTTTAGTCAGTCATGGCAGGTCAGTTCCTACCATACCACAACTGATGTTCAAGAAGCTTTAAATGGCGGATGAGTCAAGGCTGGGCAACATGGAACATTTCACAGAGCATTAAATCAGAGTGCCATTGTATACACACCACAAAGAACAAGTAGACATTATTTCACCGGCTAAGGAAGTTTGACCTGTGCATCTCAAGTAAGATTCGGCTGCTAAGTCATTAGGTATGCTCAGTAAAGGAAATGGTAGTGGTGTGCCTCAAATGCTACACCCAAAAATCCATTACAGTTAAAAGCAACAAATATATAACAGCATTTTCACTAATCTGGGTTGAAAGATGAATCTCTTGAACCCATTCAATTATGTAAACCAATTGAAAAGCTTAGCGGTGACAACTTTTTTCTCCCCCCCCCCCATACAGCTCTATCATTCCTAAATCTAAGAACTGGACAGATCACAGATCACTGTTGTTACTGCCTCAGCTAATGTTTTAAACAATTTTACAGATCAAGCTGCAAAAAACACAATGAAATCAAACAAAAAAAATCCATCAAGCTTGATTTTCACTCGGATGAATTTTACCCAGTCGTTTTACTATGCAGGAGACGGCTAGCACTGCATGCCATATATCAAGCATAATAAAACAGTGATAGCCTTCTATGGTAGAGGCATTATCTCTGCCTTTTATTTTTTGCATCTTTATTTAACTAGGCAAGTCAGTTAAGAACAAATTCTTATTTTCAATGACGGCCTAGGAACAGTGGGTTAACTGCCTGTTCAGGGGCAGAACGACAGATTTGTACCTTGTCAGCTCAGGGATTTGAACTTGCAACCTTTCGGTTACTAGTCCAACGCTCTAAGCACTAGGCTACCCTGCCGCCCCAAGCTACCCTGCCTTTGAAGCTATGTCGAACACAGAATTCAAATGCTTTGTATAATGATGGTCAATGTCGCAGTTCACAATGCTTACAGCTTGACATAAACACAAAGGTATACCAAAGTATGTACAAACGAGGTATACCTGGATTCCTTCCTTCTAAATATTTCAATGTCGGGAACAGTTACATCTTGTAACATCAGTCTTCCAGTCAAGCCTTCAGTTTGATTATGGGCAACAAAAAAAAAAAGTATGTTGGGAGATCCTAATGCTTCTTTTCCCCCCAGCGTCTAAGGACTCATCTATATCATATACCATTTAACCTGCAGCACTGTACAGGTCTGTAAATAAATCAATGACAAAAAAAATGTGACGACAATAAAGCTGAAATCTATGCCTTCTACCATTATTTAAGTGACTTCATCTCATTTTTTGAGAAAGGGCATTGGCGGATTGGGGGGGGGGGTTCATTTCTGGGTAACAATTTAAGTACCTTACTGTAATAGATTTCCATAAAAATTTAATTTCTCAAGCACCATGCTGGCTTGCCTCTGAAGCTAAGCAAAGTCTGTCCTTGGATGGGAGACCAGATGCTGCTGGAAATGGCATTGGAGGGCCAGTAGGAGGTACTCTTTCCTCTGGTGTAAGGAGATCCCAATGCCCCAGGGCAGTGATAAGGGACATTGCCCTGTGTAGGGTGCCGTCTTTTGGAAGAGAGTTATCGTAAGAGTAGGAGTGTTAACCCTGGTGTCCTTGCTAAATTTCCAATCTGACCCTCATACCATCATCGCCAACTAATCATCCCCAGCTTCCTATTGGCTTGTTCTTTCCCAATCCTCCCCCGTGTAACAATTCTCCAGGTCGTTGCTGTAAATGAGAATGTGTTCAGTCAACTTACCTGATAAAATAAAAGCTAGAATGTTAAAAGTACTCTCTGGGAGTGGTCTGAGTGGGAGGGGAAACTGATAACTAGCCGTTATGGGCAGAGAGGTTTGGACCAATTTATTAACCAATTTACCGCATGGTGATGTCACCATGGAAAGCCAAAACTCCCACCCATGCAAATCTGCTGATTAGAAGGTCCTGTGTAGATTGCATTTTCAACTAGCAACTATCAGGAAAAAACACGGATGAAAAAAAATCACACTTTTACAACGTTAGCTTCATTAGCTGTTGTACAATATGATATAAAACACAGGAAAACCTCATTTTGAATGCACTGTGCCTTTAAAATATTACACAGTGCCTTCAGAAAGTATTCACCACACCCCTCAACTTTTTCAAAAAAATTTTGCGTTACAGCTTGATTTTGAAATGGATTAAATTGAGATTTTGTGTTACTGGCCTACACACAGTACCCCATAATATCAAAGTGGAATCATGTTTAGCTAAATGAACGAAAATGTCTTGTGTCAATAAGTATTCAACCCTTTTGTTATGGCAAACCTAAATACGTTCAGGAGTAAAAATGTGCTGAACAAGTTCCATAATAAGTTGCATATACTCACTGTGTGCAATAATAGTGTTTAACATGATTTTTGAATGACTACCTCATCTCTGTACCCCACACATACAGATAATTGTAAGGTCTCTCAGTCGAGCAGTGCATTTCAAACACAGATTCAACCACAAAGACCAGGGAGGTTTTCCAATCCCTCGCAAAGAAGTGCACCAATTGGTAAAAAAAAACTGTTTAAATATCCCTTTGAGCAAGTTATTAATTACACTTTGGATGGTGTATCAATACACCCAGTCACTACAAAGATCCAGACGTCCTTAATTGAGTTGCCGGAGAGGAATGAAACCACTCAGGGATTTCACCATGAGGCCAATGGTGACTTTAAAACAGTTACAGAGTTTAATGGCTGTGATAGGAAAAAAACAGAAGGATCAACAACACTATAGTTACTGCACAATACAAACCTAATTGACAGAGTAAAAAGAAGGAAGCTTGTGCAGAATACAAATATTCCATAACATGCATCATGTTTGCAACAAGGCACTATAGTAAAACTGCAAAAAATGTGGCTAAGCAATTAACTTTTTTTCTCCTGAATATAAAGTGTTATGTTTAGGGCAAATCCAATACAACACATTACTGAGTACCACTCTCCATATATTCAAGCATAGTGGTAGCTGCATCATGTTATGGCTATGCTTGTAATCAATAAGGACTGGGGAGTTTTTCAGGATAAAAAATAAATGGAATGGATCTAAGCACAGGCAAAATCCTAGAGGAAAACCTGGTTCAGTCTGTGTTCAGCTAGACAGTGGGAGATGAATTCACCTTTCAGCAGGACAATAACCTAAAACCTGGAGTTGCTTACCAAGAAGACAGTTAATGTTCCTGAGTGGCTAAGTTACAGTTTTGACTTAAATCTGCTTAAAAATATATGGCAAGACCTGAAAATGGTTGACTAGCAATGATCAACAACGAATTTGACAGAGTTAGAATTTTGAAAATAATGGGCAAATATTGTACAATACATGTGTGCAAATTAGCTAAACATTTCTTTTTAAAGAAATACAGAAATATCTAAAATGTCTAAACACAATTTCACTGTCATTATGGGGTATTATGTGTAGATGGGTGAGAGAAAAACATCTATTTAATCCATCCAACCAATCAATTAATCCCGACTACTTCCGAAATGGTCGGGAAGATCTGATCACAATAGTTATTTTAATCTTCTACACCTTTTTAAAAATGTGGGCACAATCAGAATGTGGGCAAGATCAGGACACAGGATGCCAGCTACAGTGCCTTGCGAAAGTATTCGGCCCCCTTGAACTTTGCGACCTATTGCCACATTTCAGGCTTCAAACATAAAGATATAAAACTGTATTTTTTTGTGAAGAATCAACAACAAGTGGGACACAATCATGAAGTGGAACGACATTTATTGGATATTTCAAACTTTTTTAACAAATCAAAAACTGAAAAATTGGGCGTGCAAAATTATTCAGCCCCTTTACTTTCAGTGCAGCAAACTCTCTCCAGATGTTCAGTGAGGATCTCTGAATGATCCAATGTTGACCTAAATGACTAATGATGATAAATACAATCCACCTGTGTGTAATCAAGTCTCCGTATAAATGCACCTGCACTGTGATAGTCTCAGAGGTCGTTAAAAGCGCAGAGAGCATCATGAAGAACAAGGAACACACCAGGCAGGTCCGAGATACTGTTGTGAAGAAGTTTAAAGCCGGATTTGGATACAAAAAGATTTCCCAAGCTTTAAACATCCCAAGGAGCACTGTGCAAGCGATAATATTGAAATGGAAGGAGTATCAGACCACTGCAAATCTACCAAGACCTGGCCGTCCCTCTAAACTTTCAGCTCATACAAGGAGAAGACTGATCAGAGATGCAGCCAAGAGGCCCATGATCACTCTGGATGAACTGCAGAGATCTACAGCTGAGGTGGGAGACTATCCATAGGACAACAATCAGTCGTATATTGCACAAATCTGGCCTTTATGGAAGAGTGGCAAGAAGAAAGCCATTTCTTAAAGATATCCATAAAAAGTGTCGTTTAAAGTTTGCCACAAGCCACCTGGGAGACACACCAAACATGTGGAAGAAGGTGCTCTGGTCAGATGAAACCAAAATTGAACTTTTTGGCAACAATGCAAAACGTTATGTTTGGCGTAAAAGCAACACAGCTGAACACACCATCCCCACTGTCAAACATGGTGGTGGCAGCATCATGGTTTGGGCCTGCTTTTCTTCAGCAGGGACAGGGAAGATGGTTAAAATTGATGGGAAGATGGATGGAGCCAAATACAGGACCATTCTGGAAGAAAACCTGATGGAGTCTGCAAAAGACCTGAGACTGGGACGGAGATTTGTCTTCCAACAAGACAATGATCCAAAACATAAAGCAAAATCTACAATGGAATGGTTCAAAAATAAACATATCCAGGTGTTAGAATGGCCAAGTCAAAGTCCAGACCTGAATCCAATCGAGAATCTGTGGAAAGAACTGAAAACTGCTGTTCACAAATGCTCTCCATCCAACCTCACTGAGCTCGAGCTGTTTTGCAAGGAGGAATGGGAAAAAAATTCAGTCTCTCGATGTGCAAAACTGATAGAGACATACCCCAAGCGACTTACAGCTGTAATCGCAGCAAAAGGTGGCGCTACAAAGTATTAACTTAAGGGGGCTGAATAAATTTGCACGCCCAATTTTTCAGTTTTTGATTTGTTAAAAAAGTTTGAAAAATCCAATAAATGTCGTTCCACTTCATGATTGTGTCCCACTTGTTGTTGATTCTTCACAAAAAAATACAGTTTTATTTCTTTATGTTTGAAGCCTGAAATGTGGCAAAAGGTCGCAAAGTTCAAGGGGGCCGAATACTTTCGCAAGGCACAGTAGCACCCTGTATAAATGGGGCTATTGATCCTGAGCATCAGCCAAGGTTATTATCCAATAATGATCCTAACCCTTACCCTAGTCTCGTTTTATCAGATCTCAACACTGCAGAGGCGGCAGTGGGAGGAGCTATAGGAGGACGGGCTCATTCCATTACAATGAGCTCGTCCTCTTTTAGCTTCTCCCACCAGCCTCCCCTGCAACACTGTATTCGCATTTGAGAATGTCTTGACACACGTAGAACGGCTGGAATCAAGGCTACCTTTACACTAACCTCAACCAATTTCAATTCCCTATTGCCTAACCTTAACCTTTGGATCTACCGTCTGAATATCCACTACTTACGGTTTAAACTGAGATTTCATCACGTGGGCAACCCTTGCCTATCCAGATCCAACAGCTCCCTCTGCACCTGTATTATGTCCCTGTAACATTTATTTAATCATTAGATTAGCTGATAGACGGTCAGGTCTAGATGTCGTCTAAATGACTTAATGGAGTTAATGGATCACGCCAACTAGCTTTGATATAGTGGCTCAGAAGCTTTAGGACAGGGTTCGTCAACTAGGGTTAGCCTCGGGCCCAAAAAAATTCTGAGCCAATAGTCGGCAAGCCAGAACATAATTAACATATAATATTAGCACAATTAATAGGCCAACACTACAAATCGAACAGAACAACATTAACAAGTCGGATTAATACATAATTAATTCAGTGACAATAACAATAATTTAGATCTGATTAAGCTCATAAAATCACCAATGTCTCTATTCAATTATTATTCTTAGTCCATTTCTCTGTGCTTTGATTGGTGGGGAAAAACAGGTCTACTGAACGTAGCCTAATGTAGTCCACTACTTTTTTTTATGTCAACATTTTTAACCTCATTGAGAATTCTGCGCTGTGCTCTTGCAGTCATCGTTGTAGGACAGCCACTCCTAGGGAGAGCAGCAACAGCGCTGAACTTTCTCCATTTATAGACAATTAGTTTTACCGTGGACTGATGAACATAAAGGCTTTTAGAGATACTTTTGTAACCCTTTCCAGCTTTATGCAAGTCAACAATTCTTAATATTAGGTCTCCTGAGATCTATTTTGTTCATGGCATGGTTCACATCAGGCAATGCTTCTTGTGAATAGCAAACTCACATTTTGTTAGTGTTTTTTATAGGGCAAGGCAGCTCTTAAACAACATCGCCTATCTCATCTCAATGATTGTAATCCAGGTTAGCTGACTCCTGACTCCAATTAGCTTTTGGAGAAGTCACTAGCCTAGGGGCTCACATACTTTTCCCAACCTACACTGTGAATGTTTAAATTATGTATTCAATATACACAAGAAAAATACAATGTGTTATTAGTTTAAGCACACTGTCTATTGTTGTGACTTAGATGAAGATCAGATCAAATTTGATGACCAATTTACGCAGAAATCCAGGTCATTCCAAAGGGTTCACATACTTTTTCTTGCCACTGTATGTCTGTTATTTTCATGGAAATAACTTTAAAGAAGAGCTACTGGCACTGATTCCCCTCGAAGGACACACCACCAGGGACATCCTATTCACAAAGCTGGAGGAATTGTTTACGCAGTATGGCCTGTCATTTCGAAAACGTCAACTTTGTGTTTACTTGAAGGGGCTCCTGCTGTGGTGGTCAGACACAGAGGCCTGGTCAGCAGGTTGAAGGAAATCGCCTCAAAAAATGAATGGCTTGCATTGTCTCATCCATCAGAGTGTGTGCTGTGTGCCAGACTAAACGCTGAGCTGAAAGATGGGATGGATAAAGTCATACTCATGATCAACTTTATCAGGGGGACGTCAGGCACCTAACACTGTCTTTTCCACAAGCTTGTGACAGAATCAGAGGAGGCCACCCATGATGATCAAATCAAATCAAACCTTGTATTAGGCGCATGTGTCAAACAAGTGGAGACTTTACTGTGAAATGCTTACTTACAAGCCCTTAACCAACAGTGCAGTTCAAGAAGAAGAAAATATTTACCAAGGCTAAAATAAGAAGTAATAATAAAAAGTAACAATAAGAATAACGAGGCTATTTACAGGGGGCACCGGTACCGAGTCTGTGTACAGGGGTACAGGCTAGTTGACTATGCATCTCCTGCTTCACAACGATTCTGTGAGCTGTATGACCAGGTTGTGGATTTTCTCAGAAAAAGCTAAATGAGGGCAGTGACCACCTTCCTATTCTGGAAATTAAAGGAATTCCTCTCTAATGTTGCTTGTTTTTGGCTGTCATATTCTGTCACTTATACTGGTTAAATCTGCAATTACAAGGAAGAGGGACAACAGTCGTGGACACGGTGGGCAAAGTTGAGGCCTTTACTAGGAAGCTCGAGTTCATCTGGAAGGCTACTGCACTTCATCACACTGAAGAAACGACAGGCAGAGGGACCAGGCCACAGCATTTTCAGAGGTGATGGAAGATTTCATCAAGAACCTGAGGGACAACTCCACCAGATGAATTACAACGGGCCCAATGATATCATTGCGTTTGTATGTGATCCTTTCACAGTCCGCCCAGGTGGATAATTCTCCTCCCTCGCTAAGAAAATGATGCCCTCGCTGGATGAGGCTGCAATTCTAACTGAGCTGATTGAATTCCAGACGTCGAGACAAATCGGATGCACTCAGGAGTGCGGAGGCCTTGTGCGTGTTTTGGGTAGCAAGCTCATAGGAAAACAGTAAGTAACTTTGCACTTAATAAATAGTAATATAGGCTACTAACATTGTTGTGATTATTATGCTTATTCATGGCTATTTTAGGGCTCATGCCGACAGTATTTTCTGTTCATTTTGTAACAGGAGCAGGTTATGCCGAGACTCCCGATACAGACATTCAGGCACTGCTTTTTTTTCCTTTAAATTATTGTTTTATGTAGAACGCTACCTTTTTGGCCAGTTGCAATTTGAAGTAGGCCTAATAAATTACATTTTAAAAAGTCCTACTAGGCTGTGAGAAAGATGCTTTTAAGTCACATAACTGGCTGAGGTAGGCCGAGTTATTTTACGTAGACCTTGGCTCGGGGGGGAAATAGACTCCAATTAAGCCCTCTTGTTTTTTATTTATTTAACCTTTATTTAACTAGGCAAGTCAGCTTGTTAAGTCAAATTAAAATGAAGATCATTGTTGAAATGAATTACTCAACTGGTGTAGTTGTTCTACATCTGTTGCTGGGTGCCACTTGCATAACAAGTTAGCTATATTTTCAGCACCAGGCGCTGTTCACCTATTGATTGCGCTGCGGTTGCAGCTTTATGTTTCAGAACAACAAAATGGTCTCCTGCATTTGGCCTCCTCATTAAGTTAAAATGTAACTTTTGCATTATTTAGGTAGTCACTTTTTTCTTGGGACATTGCGTTTGAGACTTTTTGAATCTCAGGTCCAAGATTTTTTTTAATTATGAAAGAAATATTCATAAGTCATTTGGGGGGTTTTGGCGGGACAAATAATATTTGGGGAACCCTGCTTCAGGAGCTCAACGCTACAGGCTTTGTATTCAAAGCTGATGTTTAACGCTGTATATAGACTTTTTGTTTTATTTTGTTCTACTGTATTATTGGCTGTATGTTTTGTTTATTCCATGTGTAACTCTGTTGTTGTATGTGTCGAATTGCTACGCTTTATCTTGGCCAGGTCGCAGTTGCAAATGAGAACTTGTTCTCAACTAGCCTACCTGGTTAAATAAAAGTGAAATAAATAAAAAAATAATAATAAACATTCCACTTTAGAAATGGAATATCCAACTGGGTCTCATTTTACAGTAAGTGTCCCTAGGTAATGAATACTCAAATATAAACGCAACAATTTCTAAGATTTTGCTGTTACAGTTCATATAAGGAAATCAGTCAATTGAAATAAATAAATTTGTCCCTAATCTATGGATTTCACATGACTAGGCAAGGGTGCAACCATGGGTGAGCCTGGGAGGGCATAGGCCCACCCATTGGGGAGCCAGGCCCAGCCGATCAGATAGTGTTTTTCCCCACAAAAGGGCCTAATTACAGACAGAAATCCTCATCATCCAGCCCTCCCCCTTTGATGATCCCACAGGTGAAGAAGCCGGATGTGGAGGTCCTGGGCTGGAGTGGTTACAAGTGGTCTGTGGGTGAGGCCGGTTGGACGTATTGCCAAATTCTCTAAAATGATTCAATTCTCTGGAAACAGCTCCGGTGAACATTCCTTTTAATACTTTTTACCCCTTTTTCGTGATATCCAAATTGGTAGTTACAGTCTTCTCCCATCGCTGCAACTCCCATATGGATTCGGGAGAGGCGAAGGTCGAGAGCCATGCGTTCTATGAAACAACGTATAGCTGGCGACCGAAGTCAGTGTGCATGCGCCCGGCCCGCCACAACAAGTTGCTAGAGCACGATGGGACAAAGACATCCTGTCAGGCCAAACCCTCCCCTAACCCGGATGACGCTGGGCCAATTGTGCGCCGCCTCATGGGTCTCCCAGTCGTGGCCGGCTGCGACAGCCTAGGATCGAACACTGGTCTGTAGTGACGCCTCTAGCACCTCGATGCAGTGCCTTAGACCGCTGCACCACTTGGGAGGCCCTTCAGTTGGATATTCCTGCAGTCAGCATGCCAATTGCACGTTCCCTCAAAACTTGAGACACCTGTGGCATTGTGTTGCATGATAAAAGTGCACATTTTAGAGTGGCCTTTTATTGTCCCCAGCACAAGGTGCACCTGTGTAATGATCCGCTTCTTGATATGCCACACCTGTCATGTAGATGGATTATCTTGAGAAAGGACACAATGCTCACTAACATGCATGTAAACAAATTTGTACACAATATTTTAGAGAAATAAGCTTTTTGTGCATTTGGAACATTTGTGATCTTTTATTTCAGCTCACGAAACATGGGACCAGCACTTTCCGTTTATATTTTTGTTCTGTGTAGTTACATAGGCAGGCACAACATAATTATGTTTTTTTATCAACGATGACTTCAAACAATTAAATCAAATAAAAAAAATTACAATCAGGTTTCCATACACATCTTTATCAACATATTTCTTATACAAGAGATTTTTTACAGCTATTAGTTGGGAAATTGTATCCATTGAATTGGATACTGAAGAGCGCACAATGAATTGAGAACTTCTGGCCTTTGCCATACAGTAATGCAATGAAAAATGCAACGCCGAGTGATCACTCCAGCTACATGACAAAGCTAAAAGGCATTAAGAATGACACCTGGCTGGTGACTTTTGAAGGGCAAATCCTAAACCATAAAAGCTTATCTCTGAAGCCAAGATAATTACTGAGCCTGTGTGCTCTAGGAGAGTGTTTACGCTGGTTCATTGTTTACTTAGCAAACTTTGTGGTGGGTCTTTCAGCCACTGACCTAATTTCTCTCTGGGAGCCTGTAAGAGCTCTTAACTGTGTGCTGAGGGTTTGAGTGCTGCGAATGGGATTTCATATAATCAATGATTTAAGCTGGGTACAGAGAAACGCAAAAAGGCCAGATTCAGTCGAAGACACACTGCAGAAAAATGACAAAGCACTGCAAAATCATAAAAATCCAAATTAGGTAGAAATTAGTCTGCACATTTTAACATGGTGTTTTCCCAGTCCGGGCTTCCAGCAATGTGCATTTGATTGAATCCATAGGAAATGTATTTGAGAGACAGACTGACTGAAAGACAGTCATAAACAGGACATTATGACACTCAACAAGGGCCATAATAACCACCTGACAGTACTCTCCCAAGTTATATGACACTTCAAACAGGACAGAACCTCTTCTTTACCCAGCTACTCACCGAAACAAACATTTGTTTCTTGGCACCGCCAACTGTACCGAGAAATATTGGTCTTTGCAAATAATACTGTACACCAGCACAATGGAGATACTGTACATATCGTCTGACTCAATGTCTATAGAACTGGTCTGGTATCCATCCAACTTTAAACTTTTAGCCTGATGCTAGCTTTTGAGAAGTCATACTTGAAGAGTCCGTTCAATTAGTTTAAAAATGCATTGCAAAATGGGCACAGCACTGGGGTGTGGTCTTGCCAAAGTCCTGTTGTTGTGATAGGCCAGTGACTGGCGTACCATGTCTGATGGCTGTGACCGACTACTCTAGAGTAGCTTCCTTTCTTTGTCTCCTCTCCAACTATATGACCACTGATGGGTGAAGGTGGTGGCTTATCTCAACGATAAAGCTCTCAGTGAGAATATGGATTCTGATGAGTGGCCATGAAGGAAAGGATACAAGGGAAGGAAACAAATTTAGGCAACTAGGACGCTTCCTATGAGAAGGCCTCATGAGCGGGAAGTGATGTCCCTTGACCCCTTGTTCTATTCTATTGAGGTGTCCTTACAGCTTGAGGTCACGCCCTCCCAAAGACGAGAAGCAGTCCTCCACACTCTGTTCTGAGACCTCCTTCAGTGTGGATGGACTCCACTTGGGGCTGTGGTCCTTGTCAACCAGCACTAGGCACACAAAGCAAAAAAAATAAAATAAATTGCATACCGACAGAAACGTCCTAATAACACATAAATTCAAAAGGGACGTGGAGCAGTTTTTGCCAATTAGTACTCAATATCATTGTACAGAAATAAGAGGTCAATCTGTAAAGTCTCAAAAGGGATTTATTTATGTGTTTTGCAAGAGTCAAACACCTTACCTGCCCTCACGCCCTCGTAGAAGTCACTGCCCTTCTGCAAAACAACAAGAATCAAAACTCCTGACACACATACATGCTTTAAACTAAGAATACCACTAATATATACCAGGAGCTGTTGAGGGTCTATCCTATTCAAAAACCCAGTAAATGAGTAAATTACATTACCTTCGGATGGAAAAACATTTAAACTAAGATAAAGTAAATCAAATGTGACGGGGAACAGGAAGTAGTATTAAAGGCCTGGGGCCTTTCAGCACATACCACCATGCAGGCCTGACTGAGTCTGTACTCCATCACCAGAACCTCCTGCAAACTCATGGTGCCTCCAGCCTGAAGCTGCTTGAAGGTTATCTTCAGCGATGTGGGAGACATCTTGGCGAGGGTCTGTGAAATTCACAAATACAAAAAAAAACTGCTTAGCTGTAGCCCAGGTAGTTATTAGCCAGCAGAACCTAATGTTCAATACACTAGCAATTCTTTCATGTGATATTGTGAGTAGCCTATATCATTGTAGTCACACACAATTACTGCCATTGCATTGATTAGTGTAACTCTCGTACCATAATTGGCAGTGACGAAATAAGGGCATTTCAGGATTTCCCTCCAAAGCCTGCATAGATACTTTAACTATTTTTCTCTTATTAGTGCCCTTGAACCAATAGGGAAACGTTTGTGCTTATGGACAGGACTATACCAATTGCTGCACTTTCCACTCAGCAGTTACAACATCCAGCTTCATTATCATCGCTCTCTTTCAAGAAGAGCGGGCCCATTTCCTGTTTTACATAACCAGTGTCTTCCTCCCAACTCATACACCAGCTGGATTCAGGCATGTTTACGATCAAGCACATCCCATCTCATTAACGACACCATCTGTGATAAAACGTGTGTAGACACTGAGCATTATGAGGCGATGGTATCAGTTTTCTCCACACTGAATCTGCACTTGTGATCACACGGCAACAGGGATGGCAAACACCGTACAATGTCATTTCAGGCAACATGGAAATGTGTCGCAATCCTTGTGCACATCTCTCTCACATGGCATCCAGGTTTACAGAGCATTTAGCTTCCAATCAAACAAGGACAGCTTGGCTTTTGGCACTATTAAAGGAGGTATTTATCATTCAGGATAAGGTTGTGCCATGGCAAGTGTTTGCCCAACAGGGGACTTTGGACAGTTGGGAGAGATTGGGCATTTCTGACCCAATGTCACACTGCCGATGGGACTGTTCGGTCAAGTCATCATCCTTATTAAGGGTGTTTTTTTAGAGCCTTCCATTGAGCCACTGTGGTAAGCTTAACCATATTTTAAGGGCTTACAGAGTGACAATTAATACTGTTAGCAGAGCCCTGAATGTTGGACTAACGGCCTGGGTTATGTTCTCACACTCTCAGATGATTGGCTGGCTAGCTGGGTTTCATTCACATTGAGAAGGAGAAGATGAGAGGAAGTCATTCAGGAAAGGGAGATCCCTAGTCAGTCGTACAACTGAATGCTTTCAACTGAAATGCGTCTTCCGCATTTAACCCTCTGAATCAGAGGTGTGGGGGGGCTGCCTTAATCGACATCCACGTCTTCGACGCACGGGGAACAGTGGGTTAACTGCCTTGCTCAGGGGCACAATGATAGATGTTTACCTTGTCAGCTCGGGGATTTGATCCAGCAACCTTTCGTTTACTGGCCCAACACTCTAATTTAGAACATAGTCCATAGACATTTGTACATAGCGACAGATTCAGTTCCTCTATAGCCCCTCTCTCTGCTAGCCAAAGCTCCCACCTTACCTCCAGTTAGCGTATGTGTGGGAGATGGGAATGGAGGTCGCGGTGAGGCTAACTAGCTTGAGGCTGGACCCACCTCAGCTTGTTTCTGGGCGAATGGAGAGCCGTCTGTCTTTAGGTTGTGTACAATCCCCTCCACGCTGTTGGACTGGAATAGCCTAAGGGCCGCAGGAATACAGGGATGAGACATGGTCAGTTGAAGTACATATGGCTGAATACACACGTGCACACCCAGATAGACACACACACACACAAGGCAGCACTTTTGGTGTTGTGAGGCTGCATATGGAATTCACAGCCCTACCCCTCTATCTATAGCTCCCAAATGCCCTTTCCCTAACTTCACTCACTCCACCAAATGAACTCATCACCTAGTGCCGTGTTTCCCCAACTCCAGTCCTCGAGTACCCCCAACCATCATATAAGATGGCGCTGCAGTGGATAGCAGCAGTCTTACAGGCTCCTGAACAATTCTGCTATTTTGTGTGTTCTTTTAAGCTGATCTAAACTTTTTTGTACATAATGTCTCCGCCATCATTTCCTATGACCGAAAACAGATTATCAACATGGGGGCCCGTCGGGGGTGGTGTGTGTAGTCCCCTCCTGTACTCCCTGTTCACCCACGACTGTGTGGCCTAACACGACTCCAACACCATCATCAAGTTTGCTGACAACACGACGGTGGTAGGACTGACGACGATGAGGCAGCCTATAAGGAGGTCAGAGACCTTTCAGTGTGGTGCTTGGACAACAACCTCTCCCTCAACACCAGCAAGACAAAAGGAGCTGATTGTGGACTACAGGAAACGGAGGGATGAGCATGCCCCCATCCACATCGATGGTGCTGTAGTGCAGCGAGAAGAAAGCTTCAAGTTCGTCGGTGTCCGCATCACTAAGGAACTAACATGGTCCACACACAGCCACACAGGTTGTGAAGAGGGAATGACAGCGCCTCTTCCCCCTCAGGAGGCTGAACAGATTTGGCATGGGCCCTCAGATCTTCAAAACGTTGTATATATATATATATATATATTTTTTTTTTTCAATGTTTACCTTTATTTAACTAGGCAAGTCAGTTTAAGAACAAATTCTTATTTACAATGACGGCCTGCACCGGACGACGCTGGGCCAATTGTGCACCGCCCTATGGGACTCCCAATCATGGCTGGTTGTGATACAGCCTGGATTCGAAACAGGGTGTCTGTAGTGACGCCTCAAGCACTGAGATGCAGTGGCTTAGACCGCTGCGCCACTCGGGATCCCAAGTCGAGTTCTACAGCTGCACCATTGAGAGCATCTTGACTGGCTGCATCCAGGATTTCTATACCAGGTGGTGTCAGAAGAAGTCCCCCAAAATTGTCGAAGACTGCAGCAACCCAAGCCAGAGTCTATGCTACCACACGGCAAGCAGGACCAGTGCACCTGGAACCAACAGGACCCTAGCCTGAACAGCTTCTACCCACAAGACTGCTAAACAAGACTGCTAAATAGCTAATCAAATGTCTACACGGATTACCCGCATTGACCCTTTTCTGCACTAACACTTGCACCGACTCTATGCACACATACTGGACTGCACCCAAAC
Organism: Oncorhynchus clarkii lewisi; assembly: GCF_045791955.1. Taxonomy (NCBI): domain Eukaryota; kingdom Metazoa; phylum Chordata; class Actinopteri; order Salmoniformes; family Salmonidae; genus Oncorhynchus; species Oncorhynchus clarkii. Next base: position 50,102,248 of record NC_092149.1, on the reverse strand, counting down.
ACACACACATTCACACTAACCACATGCGCTGCTGCTACTGTCTTATCTATCTTGTTGCCTCGTCACTTTACCCCTACCTATATATACACAAAAGTATATGGACACCCCTTGAAATTAGTGGATTCGGCCACTTCAGCAACACCAGTTGCTGACAGGTGTATAAAATCAAGCACATAGCCATGCAATCTCCATCGACAAACATTGGCAGTAGAACGGCTTTACTGAAGAGCTCAGCGACGTTCAACGTGGCACTGTCATAGGATGCCACCTTTCCTACAAGTCAGTTTGTCAGATTTATGCCCTGCTAGAGCTTCCCTGGTCAACTGTTAGTGCTGTTATTGTGAAGTGGAAAAGTCTAGGAGCAACAATGGCTCAGCCAGAAAGTAAAAATCGTCTGTCCTCGGTTGCAACACTCACTACAGGGTTCCAAACGGCCTCTGGAACAATGTCGTTAAAACCTTTTTGTTGGGAGCTTGATGAAATAGGCTTGTGTGCGGCTGCTGAGTCACTCATTTCACTATGTGCAAAATGTTTAAAGCAATGCAACTACTCATTTTAATGCAACTACCCATTTTAATGAAATATGCACTTTCTTGGCACGAGACCAATGTTATAATACCTAGTGTGCAGGTGGGATTGACATCCACCAGGGCCTTAATTGTCTACAGTTAAACATCACATCAATCATCCTGAGAGACATTAGAAGGAGTATGTGTGTCAGTAAAACAGCAAACAGCCAAGGACAAGTGTAAAAAATAGCCTACATTACATAACAGCGGTTCATAACAAACACATACGGTAGACAGGGCCAGTGATGATGATAAGTAAAAATGAAGGGTGTACTCGATAAGAGGGCATATAAATAGCGACTGGAGGCGATCTCTTTCTCAGCTCAAAAGGAAGCGCGCTCTCTCTCGCTCTGTGCTGCAGGCCCCCAACAGTGTTAGCAGTGCACCAATCAATGATGTATATAAACCCTTGATTGCTGATGCTATGTATTGGCCAATGAGAGGCTTTGAAGCCACCGGTCAGCCATACTGGCACTCCTCAGATGAAACAGTCCTCCATAGGAATTAATGGAATTCTACAGTATTTAAGTATTTGTTGTTGATGTGGGGAAAGTAACATTAGTACTTTTAAAAAAAGTATGCTTTAAGAAAATGTTATATTTTGGGATTTTATATTTTGACATTTCGCTCACATAATTTAAAATTATGCATTAAGGGGTCTGTAATAGAATACATTTGGATTAAAAAAATGTGACATCAATAAATGCATTTCTCTAGCTTCCGAAATACAACGTTGGAGGAGTGCCAAGATGGAGGTGCTGTGGCTTCAGTCAGTCATCTAGTGTATATATAAATCATTGGCACCAATGCTCAATGTAACAGAACCATTTGTTGTGCAGTGTGCTTTTGTTCTAGCCCAGTACTACAACATCCGACACCAGTCTTTATCGAGCCCTTGATTAGATGAATCACGTGTGACATCATTTAGAGCTGGGCTGGAACAAAAGCCGGCACACTAGAACCAGGATTAAAGAACACTGGCGTCAAGCTACCACAGGACAACTAACAGAGAGAAGCGTTTAATGCTAATAACAGTTGGCCTACTGTGACTCAGGCTTATGTACTGCTCCAAGTGCTGTGGGTTACACCACGGCCCAATGTCTTCTAGGCCAGAGTGTGCCTCTGTCACACATGGACACATATTGTAAATCCCAGAGAAAAGTAATTAGTGCTAAGGAAATGTTCTGTAGCTGTTTGGTAAGAGAGGGAAATCAACCTGGCTTGCCAGTGTGTTATTACAATAAATATGGCTACGCTCTGTAACGGGGACATGCTTTCAAAGAGCTGGGTTCATCTCGGTGTGTATGTGTGTGTGTGTGAGCACACAAGCAGAGGTGCATAAGCCAGCGGTAAAACAAGGACAGCGTTGGCAGGAATCATTCATCAGCGTGAAGACACAGATATACTGTATTATAGCTAGCAAGTTAAAAGCTGCATACACTTCTCTGACCCTCACCCAACCCGTTTCTAAATTGTGTGGCTCATGGCTTCATCGGTTAGACCACCTAGGGGGGGAAAAAATGGAGGCTGTGGAGGACTTACTTATCAATCAAGTCTATGTGCTGCTCAAGGACAAATGGCTTCTCTGCATCCAGACTGCTCTGTGGACAGAATTCGTGGATGCTAGTTAAACACATACATACACTTTCTCATTTTCACATTCTTCCTCTTGGGAGTGTATTACAATGTTAAGGACTGGCAATGCAGATATTGCTGCCGTTTTCAATTAATTCCATTTACACTTTGGGAAATCGCAGGCCAGTTGGCACAACACTACGCCCCACATATTGTTGTGTTCAACTCCACCAGATTAATGCAGGTCCAACTTTATATTACCCCTGTATAAACCCACATAGGGTTTAAAAACCCTATTCCTGAACACACCAAACCAAGGCATAGACCAACGGAGCGTGAACACACACACACACACACACAGTAGATCCTACATAGACATGACTAACAACCCAATTAGTATGAAGCAGAGCATTTACACAAAACGGAAAAAAGCAATCAAATCAAATGTAATGGTCTCAAAATGCTTGGCTACAACAGTGCAGTAATATCTAACAATAAACACTAATCTAAAGAAGTAAAAGGACGAGCAATGTCGGAATGAGTGAGTATGTATGTATACAGTTTATATGGGATGTATAGAAATTATGGACAGTATACAGATGTAGAATATGTAGTATCTCTGAAGAATACATAGGATAGAATAGTACATGTACAGCATTAGTTAAATAGGATAGGCTATGACTAGAATACATTATTGTACACATGAAGTGGGTAAAACAGTATGTAAACATTATTAAAGTGACCATTGTTCCAGTGGAGTGCGCTGCGATTGCTGGCCACGCAGTCATGGGTGAACAGGGAGTACCGGAGGGGGCTGATCACGCATATGTGGGGCCCCTGTGTTGAGGATCAGCTTTGTGGAGGTGTTGTTGCCTGACAGGGCCCTGGGGTCGGCCCGTCTGGAAGTCCAGGACCCAGTTACACAGGGCAGGGTTCAGACCCAGGACCCTGAGCTTAATGATGAGCTTGTGGTGTTGGAAGTCTGAGCTGTGGTCTATGAACAGCATTCTTGCATAGGTATTCCTCTTGTTCAGATGGGTTAGGGCAGTGTGATTGCGTCATCCATGGCTCTATAGGGGCGGTATGCAAATTGCAGTGGGTATAGGGTGTCGGGTAAGGTGGAGGTGATATGATCCTTAACTAGCCTCTCAAAGCACTTCATGATGACAGTTACCTTCACTTTCTTGGGTACAGGAACAATGGTGTACATCTTGAAGCAAGTGGGGACAGCAGACTGGGATAGGGAGAGATTGAATATGTCCGTAAACATTCCAGCCAGCTGGTCTGCGCATGCTCCGTTGACATTGCTAGGGATGTCGTCTGGGCCGGCAGCCTTGCGAGGGTTAACACGCCTAAATGTCTTACTCACGTCTGCCAGGGAGAACGAGAGCTCACAGTCTTTGGAAGCAGTGATGGCCCGCGTCGGTGGCACTGTTTATTTTCCATCTAAGCGGGCGAAGAAGGTGTTTAGCTTGTCTGGTAGCAAGACGGTGTCTGAGACGTGGCTGGTATTCCCTTTTTAACTCATGATTATCTGGAGTCCCTGCTACATATGTCTTGTGTCTGAGCCGTTGAATTGCGACTCCACTTTGTCTCTGTACTAACGTTTTGTTTAACGTTACGGATGGCATAACTGGACTGTTTGTACTAAACCGTATTCCCAGTCACCGTGGGACCAGTTGCCGTGGTTGGGACCAATGCGGTGATTTACACTTTCAGTTTGTGCGAATGCTGCAATCTATCCACGGTTTTTGGTTTGGATAGGTTTTAAATCTTCAAGGTGGAAACATCTCCTATACACTTCCTGATGAACTCCGTCACCGTGTCAGTGAAAACGTCAATGTTATTCTCAGAGGCAACCCGGAACATATCCCATTCTACATAGTCAAAAAGTCTTGAAGCATGGATTCTGATTGGTCAGACCAGCATTGAACAGACCTTACCACGGGTACTTCCTGTTTGAGTTTCTGCCTTTAGAGCAGAACGGAGACGTGGTCTGATTTGCTGAAGGGAGGGCCTTGTAGCCACCCCAGAAAGGAGAGTAGAAATGTTTTGAGAGTTTTTGATGCGCGAGTATCGCAGGCAATATGTTGGTAAAACTTTGGTAGTGTTTTCCTTAGATTTGCTTTATTATAATCCCCAGCTAAAATAAATGCAGCCTCAGGATAAACAATATACTACAAAGTTGGTTAGGAGCCAGGAACCAGGCAACCTACCCGTTTCTGATACGAGTCCAACACTCTGGAGACGTCTTCAATGGAGGGAGTTTTCAGGTCCACCAGCTCCTTCTCAAGGGCTGCAATCTGGGGAAAAAGAGGGAAGAGAATGATCCATCTTGATCTTGACCACACCACAAGACTTTACTTTGACTCATGATTCAAGACTTTCACCTCTCCAAAATGGAACCCTCTCAGGTCAAGATGATTTTCCCAGTGGGGGCTACAACTATTTGTATTACACACAGGTAAAATGTTGTTTTTGTATTCAGGAAATCTGACCCCTGCTGCTCTCCTGCATCCGCTCAAGGTTGTAGTCCTACATGAACTCTAGTCCCTACTGATAATAGCCTCACACCAACAGTGTCATGGCAGCTATAAAAAGGAGCAGCCATTTTGTGCCAGGAGTTTGTTGGCACCTGCAGACGTTGGCCATGGACCCACTGACTCAGCACCCGGTTCCCCACTAAAGCCCTGACCTCCCGCCCTCCACCCAGCCCTTAGCCCAGCAGTACCTTTTGAGACTCCACAAAGTGACTGGCAACTCCTGCTCTCTGGACATCGCGTCCTTTGAGGCGGAATCCTGTCAGGGCCAGGAAGAGGCCCAGCTGGCCCTGTAGCCTTGGCAGGAAGTAGCCGCCGCCCACATCAGGGAACAGTCCTGGCAAGTCAAGACAAATCAAGTCATGGTGCTGTAAATTAGATTTAAAAAACAACAAAGCAGTGAAACATATCATATCACATCATCAGAGACTAACGTTCTTTGCTTCACGGAAACATGGCTCAAGAGAGACACTATCGGAGTTGGTGGAGCCAGCCAAGTCCTTCTGTTCACCTGACTTAGAATTCCTCACAATCTAATGTCGACCGCATTATCTACCAGGAGAATTCTCTTAGATTATAATCACAGCCGCATATATTCCCCCCCAAACAGATACATCGATGGCCCTAAACAAACTTTATTTGACTCTATGCAAACTGGAAACCACATATCCTGAGGCTGCATTCATTGTAGCTGGGGATTTTAACAAGGCTAATCTGAAAACAAGACTCCCTAAATTCTATCAGCATATCGATTGTCCAACCAGGGCTGGTAAAACCCTGGATCATTGTTATTCTAACTTCCGCGACACATATAAGGCCCTCCCCCGCCCTCCTTTCAGAAAAGCTGACCACGACTCCATTTTGTTGCTTCCATCCTACAGGCAGAAACTAAAACAGGAAACTCCCACGCTTAGGTCTGTTCAACGCTGGTCCGACCAATCTGATTCCACGCTTCAAGACTGCTTCGATCACGTGGATTGGGATATGTTTCGCATTGCGTCCAACAACAACATTGACGAATACGCTGATTCGGTGAGCGAGTTCATTAGAAAGTGCATTGGCGATGTCGTACCCATAGCAACTATTAAAAAAAAATCCCAAACCAGAAACCGTGGATTGATGGCAGCATTCGCACGAAACTGAAAGCGTGAACCACTGCCTTTAACCAGGGCAAGGTGACCGGAAACATGACCGAATACAAACAGTGTAGCTATTCCCTCCGCAACGCAATCAAACAAGATAAGCATCAGTATAGACAAAGTAGTCGCAATTCAACGGCTCAGACACAAGAGGTATCTGGCAGGGTCTACAGTCAATCACGGACTACAAAAAGAAAAACAGCCCCGTTGCGGACTAGGATGTCTTGCTCCCAGACAGACTAAATAACTTCTTTGCTCGCTTTGGGGACAATACAGTGCCACGGACACGGCCCGCTACCAAAACCGGCGGACTCTCCTTCACTGCAGCCAACGTGAGTAAAACATTTAAACGTGTTAACCCTCGCAGAGCTGCAGGCCCAGACGGCATCCCCAGCCACGTCCTCAGAGCATGCGCAGACCAGCTGGCTGGTGTGTTTACGGACATATTCAATCAATCCTTATCCTAGTCTGCTGTCCCCTAATGCTTCAAGAGGGCCAACATTGTTCCTGTTCCCAAGAAAGCTAAGGTAACTGAGCTAAACGACTACCGCCCCGTAGCACTCACTTCCGTCATCATGAAGTGCTTTGAGAGACTAGTCAAGGACCATATCACCTCCACCCTACCTGACACCCTAGACCCACTCCAATTTGCTTACCGCCCCAATAGGTCAACAGATGACGCAATCGCAACCACACTGCACACTGCCCTAACCCATCTGGACAAGAGGAATACCTACGTGAGAATGCTGTTCATCGACTACAGCTCAGCATTTAACACCATAGTACCCTCCAAACTCATCATCAAGCTCGAGACCCTGGATCTCGACCCCGCCCTGTGCAACTGGGTACTGGACTTCCTGACGAGCCGCCCCCAGGTGGTGAGAGTAGGCAACAGTATCTCCACCCCGCTGATCCTCAACACTGGGGCTCCACAAGGGTGCGTTCCTGAGCCCTCTCCTGTACTCCCTGTTCACCCACGACTGCATGGCCATGCACGCCTCCAACTCAATCATCAAGTTTGCAGACGACACTACAGTGGTAGGCTTGATTACCAACAACGACGAGACAGCCTACAGGGAGGAGTTGAGGGCCCTCGGAGTGTGGTGTCAGGAAAATAACCTCACACTCAACGTCAACAAAACAAAGGAGATGATCATGGACTTCAGGAAACAGCAGAGGGAGCACCTCCCTATCCAGATCGACGGGACAGTAGTGGAGAGGGTAGTACGTTTAAAGTTCCTCGACGTACACATCACGGACAAACTGAATTGGTCCACCCACACAGACAGCATTGTGAAGATGTCACATCAGCGCCTCTTCAACCTCAGGAGGCTGAAGAAATTCGGCTCGTCACCAAAAGCACTCACAAACTTTTACAGATGCACAATCGAGAGCATCCTGTCGGGCTGTATCACCGCCTGGTACGGCAACTGCTCCGCCCAGAACCGCAAGGCTCTCCAGAGGGTAGTGAGGTCTGCACAACGCATCACCGGGGGCAAACTACCTGCCCTCCAGGACACCTACACCACCTGATGTCACAGGAAGGCCATAAAGATCATCAAGGACAACAACCACCCGAGCCACTGCCTGTTCAACCCGCTATCATCCAGAAGGCAAGGTCAGTACAGGTGCATCAAAGCAGTGACCGAGAGACTGAAAAACAGCTTCTATTTCAAGGCCATCAGACTGTTAAACAGCCACCACTAACATTGAGTGGCTGCTGCCAACATACTGACTCAACTCCAGCCACTTTAATAATGGAAATGGATGTAAAAAATGTATCACTAGCCACATTCACTAGCTTTAAACAATGCCACTTTTTATAATGTTTACATACCCTACATTATTAATCTCATATGTATATACTGTACTCGATACCATCTACTGCATCTTCCCTATGACGTTCTTTATCATCACTCATTCATATATCTTTATGTACATATTCTTTATCCCTTTACACTTGTGTGTATAAGGTAGCAGTTGTGGAATTGTTAGGTTAGATTACTCGTTGGTTACTACTGCATTGTCAGAACTAGAAGCACAAGCATTTCCCTACACTCGCATTAAAATCTGCTAACCATGTGTATGGAACAAATAACATTTGATTTGATTATCTAGTAGGGAGAGTGGTTGGCAACATGTTTCAGTCAATTATTGATTAACCCAGTACAAATAGCAGGTGCAAATATGTTGCAATAAAAAAAATGATATATATATTTGTTGCAATAAAAATGAAATGTAATTGGTACACAACAATGGAAGCTCTGTCCCAATTTCTGGTAAATACAATAAATTGAAAGGGCAGTGTGGAACCTGTCAATCTAGTCACAGATCCTACATCCACAAGTGACAAAAGGGCCAGAGATTTTCTTCTCAGCGAGGTCCTGGGTCGTTGCTGTGAGGCCCAGAAAGACAACCGCCCAGTAATGAAAACGCTAGCAGACAAAACTCCCTTGACACAGATGGTGTCTACAATAGCGTCTCTCAGTTGAGCCACTTCAATACATGGACAGGCACCTGAAATCAAGCTGGTGCTAGTTGGCCACCAGAACAAGAGACTCAAACAGGCCCTTGATTAGACAGCTTTCCAGAAATCTCTAATGGAGGCTCAATTGTGGTGAGGGGTAAAGTGGGTGATGGGGAACAGTGACTGTTCAGATCCTTGCCATAATCTGCATGTTTTTTAGGAAACATTTCAAGGATGTCTCAAATTGTAAAGGATTTGAGTATTCCTGTCTTAAATTATGCAACGCGGCAATCGTTTGACAGCAGAGCAGATATAAAGCGAGCTTGATTTCTCCATGGCATGATGACACTAGTGGGAGAGGAAGAGAGCGAGAGAAAGTGAGTAGGGTCAGGGATTAGAATCTCTGACCTGATTCTGGACTGAAAATTTAATATTATAAATTCCAGATTATAAATCCTGTTGAAGCCTAAGGCAGGGAGGGTTAAAGACAAACACAATCTCTTAATCCTATAGCGGAGGGGGTTAAGGTACTGGCGGTGGATGATGGGGGAGGGGACGTCCAAGTGAAATCCCAGATTGACAGCACATAAAGTGATGAGATTTTAATTGAGCTGGGCAAGTGTAGACCCGTGTTAAAAATTGGCTTCCGTTTCTGTTTGGCTCTTATTTCTGGTCCAAATGGATTAAGACTGTTCCATTATAAATGTTTCTCAAAAGACTAGTGAGACTACTTGCTCTATAGCACCCACTCTGCATGACAGATTCAGAGAAGCACTAGCGGACAGACTGAGGAAGAAATTAAGTTTGAAATGCTTCACGATGCGCCATTTCATCAAGTCCCGATCACACTTAAACCATGTTTGAAAGACACTTTCTTTGTGGGTGCAAGCATTGTGTGAGGGGCGGTGGAGGGTGTCTGAGATAAATTGTTAGTCTTTCCTTGTCACTGCTTTCGGGATAATTTGACAAGTGATTACGAAGACACCAGCCAAGTGGACTGCAATGGTGGGATAAGTGCCTGGGCGCGGTTGCCTAAAACATCTTAATTTACATTTTTCCCCTCATCCATTCGCTTAAAGTTTACTTAACTTTTAGCTAAGTAGATAGATAGCTATAGATCTAGCTAGCTGGTTGATGTTTTCCTTTTGCAACAAGGGCAGAGTGATTACAAAGACACCAGCCACCCTTTCAATCAATGACTCATTTGAGATGATTGGCCTAGTAATATCCTCTTTTCTCACCACCACCCCCTGCCCCTTATCGCACCATTGCAGTCCAAAAGTTTCCTTAAAGTTTCCTTAACTTTATGTCAGTTGCACAAAAATTAAGGTGAATTTACCCCCTTAAATTAAGAGAAAAAGTTAAGGGTGCCCATGAGGTCCCTTAGACCTTCTTATGGCTGCAGGGGCAGTATTGAGTAGCTTGGATGAATAAGGTGCCCAGAGTAAACGGCCTGCTCCTCAGTCCCAGTTGCTAATATATGCAAAATTAGCACATTTGGATAGAAAACACTCTGAAGTTTCTAAAACTGTTTGAATGATGTCTATGAGTATAACAGAACTCATATGGCAGGCAAGAATCTGAGAAAAAATCCAAACAGGAAGTGGGAAGTCTGAGTTGAGGTTTTTGAACTCAGCCCTATCGAAACACACAGTGGGATATGGTTTAAGTTGCACTTCCTAGGGCTTCCACTAGGGCTTCCACTAGGGCTTCTACTGTGATGTGGGGCCGGATGAGAGCTCTTTGAGTCAGTGGTCTGGCAGAGAGCCAGGTCCTGGTCACACACATTTCACATGAGAGCGACCTGCGTTCCGAGGCTTTTCTACAGACAATGGAATTCTCCGGTTGGAACGTTATTGAAGATTTATGATAAAAATATCCTAAAGATCTATTCTATACTTAGTTTGAAATGTTTCTACGACCTATAATATAACTTTTTGAACTTTTCGTCTGACGTTCGGCTGGACCTGCACGAGCGTTTGGATTTGTGTACTAAACGCACTAATAAAAGTAGCAACACAATTGGCCAAGCATCCGTCCGGGTTAGGCAGGGCTTGGCCGGCCGAGACGTCCTTGTCCCATCGCGCTCTAGCGAGCCGGGCGCATGCGGGTCAGGCGCATGCACGCGACTTCGGTTGGCAGTTGTACAGTCTTTCCTCCGACACATTGGTGCGGCTGCCTTCCGGATTAAGCAAGCAGTTTGTCAAGAAGCAGTGCGGCTTGGCAGGGTTGTGTTTCGGAGGATGCATGGTTCGACCTTCAGCTCTCCCGAGTCAATAGCTGGAGTGATGCGAGTTGCAGCGATGGGACAAGAATGTAACTACCAATTGGGGAGAAAAGGGGGTTAAAACTACACAAATATCAGTGGGTGATCACAAAAAGTAATTGCGCCTGTGACAATTATGCAAATAATAATCTGGTCCATTGGGCAACAGGAAGTTACTGCAATGCTCACATGACAATTTTCCCACAAGCCCGCCACTAGTTGTTATTAGGGTGATTTCTTCGCCAAAATCCGGACAAAAAAAATGGGCCGATGTAGCAACAGACGAGCCTCAAACAAGCAGTACGAACGAGCAAAAAAACAGCAGTAACCAAAATACCAACACCCCAAATCATTTGTTTTGCTTTCCAAAGTTTTTCAGCAGATGCTGCAGAGTGTGGCACAAAATAGAAAACAGCGGAACATTCCCGGAAGTCTCACGATCTGTCTCTGGGTTTAGAAACTCTGTGCTTTTACCTAAGGAAAACGTTTGAGGGGCTCTATGCAATGCCCTTAGGTAAGGGTTCCCTTCAGGGAAATCCCTAAAGGCCCTGTTCTTAAAGTTCCTTTCACTAGAACATCAAATAAAAACTTTCCAAGCGGATGGAAGCAGTGTTGGCCTACCATTGGCGTTAGCATTCAAATGCAAGAGAAAGTGTAAAAAAAAAATGCATAAATAAACTTTGGCCCTTCCACTGTAGAGGTAGGGGCTGAAGTGAAGAGAAATGCATTGCAGCTTGTGGCTCTGGGCCAGAGAAGTGTGACCAAGCAGCAGGGTAGAAAGCCAGGCAGCCCAAAAGAGGATTAGTCCCTCAGTTCTAGATAAAGTCTAACACCGCCCGAGAAGCTGTCTCTGCTAATAGCTGGTCTGTACTGTCCGGTCACGCACGCACGGGTCTCAGTATGTGCAATTTAATGATTATCCTGATTGTTATTTTTCCTCTGCTGTCTTGCAAGTCTCGGGGCACATGCCATGTGTTCAAAAACAACAGAATATGTAGTGTTTTTCTTCTATGAAAAACTTAAGGCTTTACTTCAGGGGTAGCCTATCGGGAAAACAATGAGACCCTTGGAACCACTCCATTACTTTCGAATTCAGACTGCTCCATATCTAAGAAAAAGATAGACGAACTGATCGACCTTGACGCACGCGCGCACACACACAGCGAGAGATCAGAGAACTTCCAGAGACAGTCCCATTTCCAGTGGGAGACAGCCTCTCTGCAGTGAAGGACACCACACAGCTCAGGTGGAGCACAGTCAGGAAAGTAATTATTGAGACAGCTCAACCAGCACACGGACATGTCCTTTTGTGTGTGTACGTGTGCGCAAGAGAGAGATCATTAACTCTGTGTGTGTGTGTGTGTGTGTGTGTGTGTGTGTGTGTGTGTGTGTGAGAGAGAGAGAGAAACAGGGACAGAGGGAGAAAGAGAGCGACTATATGTGTGTCCCAGGATGTGTATTTGTATGCAAGTGTCTTTGAAAAAGAGGATGTGTTTGGATGTAGTAGGGTTGGGCGATGTCAACCTTTGTCCTCCGCTAAAACGACAGCTGGGCTATAAAACTAAATTGAATGCAACTGAATGAATCACAAAAGATAATGTTGTTGAAAGCCTGGGCAGAGGCTAAGTGAAGGCAATGGCAAATCTTTTCTAATTTTCCTTTCTGGTGGAACAGTGACTGATGAGTAACGGGCTGTGTTACCATAGCGAGCTAGATGATAGGCCTACATTATGGGTTGGACAGTCTTCTAATCTCTCGTGGACTGATTCTCATGGACAGATGAAACGTTGAGAATCTGTCAAGGCTCAAGTAGAATTATGTGATTACGAATCACTGAGCTATAATAGGTTACGAGCAGCAGTAGTTCCTGGTTTTCGCCGTTGATTATTTGGAGGAATCAGGCTTGGGTGAAAGCAATGCTTAAAATGGTGCAGTGATTTTGAAGGTTGTGTGTGGAGGATAAGCAGTTTCCACTACATTCCACAGCCACAAAATTTAAAATTCCAGATTTTTGTTGTTGTTGTTTGGCAGCCATGATAAACATAGGTGAAGGGAGGGGGGTTGGGACAAGAGATTCCGTTTGCGAGGGAGGAGACCTCGCTCCCTTCCTTTGCACAAAAGGTCATCACAAAGGTTATCGGCCATTTGGTTTCAACCTTGCATGGAGGGATTTCCCCCGGCGCGCATGGATCATTTGTTTGATTAAACTTGTCATTAGATTTTTCTATAGGCTATTGATATCATCTGTTCTTTCTCATTAATTAGTCCTCTGGCTACCTTACGTTTCTAAGCTACTCAAATAAAAACGACATTCATTGTTTGATCTGGAGAAAGCCATGAATAAAGTGTATCCTTAAGTCATATTCATGGAGAGTAGGAAGTAAGTGCAGTCAAAAACGTGATTTCCACCAATGTTTTATATGTTTTCTTATACACTATGAGGTTGGAATAATACTATGACCATTTGAAAATTATGTTGACCCTTTAGGGTAACAGCGGTTTGAAAATTATTAATAGAACAATTAGAAAGTAAACCTCTGGCAATAAACATCACGTACAGATGAATGCGACTCTTGGTGGCAGTAAGAAAACACTGACATCCGCGACAGTAAGAAATCCATTGCCATCTGAAGCCCATTCAACATTTACTTTTTTTATTACATTAACCTCTTGAAGCTAGGGGGCACTATTTTTATGTTTGGAAAAAAAAACTTTCCCAAAGTAAACGGCCTATTTCGCAGGACCAGATGCTAGAATATGCATATAATTATACAATCAGCTTACGATAGAAAACACTCTAAAGTTTCCAAAACTGTAAAAATATTCTCTGTGAGTATAACAGAACTGAGTTTGCAGGCGAAAGCCTGAGAAAAATCCAATCAGGAAGTGACTCTTATTTTGAAACCCCTGTGTTCCTATGCATCCCTATTGACCATTGAAAGGGATATCAACCAGATTCATTTTTCTATGGCTTCCCTAAGGTGTCTACAGCCTTTAGACATAGTTTCACGACCATGAACGACCACATTACGTAAGTGGTCAGGTGGGGGCTCTCAGAGTGATTTTTGCGCAAAAGAGAGAGGCGGCCATTGTTCCTCCCGGTCCTAGTGAAAAGCCAACTTTCCCGGTTGATATATATACACCTTGAGGATTGATTATAAAAAACGTTTGCCATGTTTCTGTCGACATTATGGATATAATTTGGAATTTTTGTCTGCGTTGTCGTGACCGCTATTTCCGGTGGATTCCTGGGCATAACACACCAAACTAACAAGAGGTATTTGGGTATAAAAAATATCTTTATGGAACAAAAGGAGCATTTGCTGTCTAACTGGGAGTCTCGTGAGTGAAAACATCCGAAGATCATCAAAGGTAAACGGTTAATTTGATTGTAAAGCATAATTTCAAAATCTGAGACGACAGGGTGATTAACAAATGGCTAAGCTGTGTTTCGCTATATTTTACTTGTAATTTCATGAATATTTTCTAGTAATATTTTTTGACTGTTGCGCTATGCTATTCAGCGGTTGCTGATGACAAATATACCGGATCCGGGATGGGTAGTTCTAAGTTAAACTAAATCACTTTTTGGGGGGGGATCCTCATACACTTACAATGATGTTCTGATTCTTGCTTTAACAGTCGCTGAGATATATTGGTTGTGATCTCAGCAAAAAACAATGTTTTTGCCTATAGCAAACGCTAGCCAAAGAGCCATTTTACTGGTGTAAAGTGCTCTTTAAGCATAACATAGTTGATTTTAGATAACGACACAAACATTACGCAGGATATTCATAAGAGCCTTCAAATTCAATTATGATCCAAAAGTAATGTGAAATGCACTCCTAAGAAAAATTTAAATCAAGGCTTTTTTTTTTTGCTGCCGTTCTTTAAAAAACTCCACCTTGTTCTGCAACCAACTTGCACGCATCGTCCTTGTGCGACAAATAGAAAGGGGTCTATAATAGCTCATTTTCCCCTCCCCACTCAGACCACTCAGACAGTCTAAGCTAAGTTCTTGCTTGAGAAATTGCTCTTTTAGACTATTTTAATTGAAAACAATCATATTAAGGTACTTAACTGTTACCCAGAAATGATTTGATATTGAGATACAAACGGCTGCATTGGCGTCCATTATATATATATATAAATAAAAGTTTAGGTTATAGCCAAATGCCCATGCACTGACAGAGAGAAAAAAAACAATGGTTGTGACTGGACATTTTGCGCTGCTTTGGTGGAATTCTCCACTCTGTCTGGCCTACATTCCCCTCTTTGCGTTCTGTAGGCTATATGACATATTTATTGAAATAGGCTCCAGTAAATAGGAATAGGCAAATTACACTGAATGTCACTTGTGTGCTGCTCTGCTGTGCGCTGCGAGACTCGAGTTCAAATAGGCTAAACCATCGTCTTGTCACGTCAAGATGTTGTCACCATCGACGCCGGCTGTCAATCACCGTCGACAGACAATGCTATTGTAATATCGCCCCAACCTTAGAGGTGATTGATAAAGACCTAGCACACACCATCCTTCAGAATAATTATTGACAATATACAAAACGGTCACAGTCCAAAACATAAAGACATTTCAATTTGATTCAGGAACATGCGCTGGGTTCAATATATGGCCCTCAAAAAGTTTGAGAAGATTATTTCGAGATTTTGGGACAAATGCCCTATAGCATGTGTAGACTGAGAGTTACAAAAATAAACAAACAATTCCAACTTGCTTGCATGGAGTGGACATCCACCAGAACTAACTTAATTGCTGTGCGAAACCCTGAGATAAGACTAGCCAACGTAAGAGGGGAGGCTCATTAACCATAGAAGAAGAGTACCATTTCAGACATTATGCATCTCTATGGCCTATTACTACAGCATCGATATACAAGATGACCCCTTTCACGGCAAACCACACTGATAATTACAGGCTAGTACAAAACCTGCCAAAAACACAGCAAAGCATCTGGATCGATTCAGAACATGTCCTCCGTCGATGACTGTGCTGTTCATCTTTGTACAGTATAAGAGAGCCACTATGGCATCAGCCAGTATGGTGCGATTAGTAAAGAAAATCATCAAAACATAACAGACAAGCTAAGAAACACCCGAAATGATCTGGGACACATTATCACGTGTGGTGCCATGAAAGCTTTCTATTGTGCATTACAATCAATCGTCTCAGGAAAAGTGGCCCATCTTCGACATTCAAGGAGTGTAAGGTGTCCATTATGCCTAGTGGAACAGTTTCTGGGCAACCTCACACCTGGCAACATGGCACAAAGTGCAAGCGGGTATGAGTGACTGTCCGAGACCAATGATCGACACTGAGGCTCTGTGTGAGACTGGCCTCAAGCATTTGAATGATCGTTTGATTTGCCTTTGGCCACGTGGTGAGCATTCCTTCCTTCCATCGCAAGTAGTACCCACTAGGTGATAATCTGCATACCCTCTTTCACACTGCATAACTTTATATTGTCAGTTTCCACATAAAACAGTATTTTCCTATGGTTCCCAAGGTCCCCATAAACACTTAAAATAATAAGACTGATACAGCCAAATCAATTTCTGCACTTAGGTTTATATTCAGACTTTAGATACGGATACTTACTGTAGTTTGAGAAAATAAGACAGATTTTGACCTAAGAGTTAAACAGGTAACAAGCTATTGCGTAATTAGCTAGGTGTTAAGATTTTTTTACTGCTAATTACTTTGTCACTTGAAAAAGAAAAGCCGCACACACTAGGAGCTCAGATGCAATAATTTAAAAGTGATAACATAATTACCAACTAATTACTTTGTCACCTGAAGTGTGACCATATAACTGAGGAAATATACTGCTTGGTGGTATGAGATGGTCAAATAATTTTCTCATGTTTACATAATAACTGCACTGAAACAGCTACAGAACAGCCTGTTGGCCTGTTCATATCTGGCTGATGATGATGATGATGATGCTCTTCTTGCAATGCTTAAGTCTGCATGGCCCATTTATTATTAATGCACTGGAGCGACCGTGCAAAGCAAGGCAACACACTCGCAATAACATGAGCCAAACATGGACCTAGGGGGAAGAAAAGGGACGGATGCCAGTAGATTGTCTTACCGATTGCCGTCTCCGGCATGGCGAACAGAGTCTTCTCAGTGGCCACCCGAAACCGCCCATGGACCGAGAGGCCCACACCCTGAAAAGCAGAGAGAGAGTGAGAGTGTTAGAGTGAGAAAGAGAGAAAGAGAGGGGAAGATAATGAGAGAGGGCATATTAATTAGAGGACTAGAGACAGAGAGTGAGGCAAGAAAGTGGGAAAGTGAATAGATGAGAGACAAAGAGAGAAGATGAGAATGATGAGAGCAAGAGAAAGAAAGGTTAAGTGAGGGACATCTAACAATTTATCTATGGATATGAGTGATGTGATTGACGGAGAGGTAGGTAACAGATTGGAAATGTAGACGGAGGTAGAGGCCAGGCTATGCCCTTTGATCTTCTGTGTGTGTGTGTGTGTGTGCGTGTGTGTAATGAGCCTCCTAGAGCACTATTGAATAGAATGGATCTGGAGGGGATGGCTGTAGTTTAACAGGCTACAAACCAACTGTGCTATTTTGTGTGTTTGTAACTTATTTTGTACATAATGTTGCTCGAACTGGACAAAGATGTTT
The DNA here is from genome assembly GCF_045791955.1 of Oncorhynchus clarkii lewisi. NCBI lineage: Eukaryota > Metazoa > Chordata > Actinopteri > Salmoniformes > Salmonidae > Oncorhynchus > Oncorhynchus clarkii. The sequence continues at coordinate 50,085,031 of NC_092149.1, read as the reverse complement.
TTCTTTAATGAATTTGACGGGAAAGGATATACTTCTTCTCTGAGACCAGGCCCAAATCCCAGTCATTCGCGTTAAGACTAAAATACAGGGGGGGGTACCTTGTGAATGGGTAACCCGCCCCTACCATAATTTCTATTGGCCAACGTGCAATCACTGGAGAATAAACTGGATTATCTCCGTTCGAGACCATCCGACCAACAGAACATTAAAAACTGTAATATCTTATGTTTCACCGAGTCATGGCTGAGGACGACACGGAAAATATACAGTTGGCTGGGTTTTCCATGCATCGGCAGGCCAGAACAGCTATGTCTGGTAAAACGAGGGGTGGTGGTGTGTGTCTATTTGTCAATTAGAGCTGGTGCGCAAGCTCTAATATTAAAGAAGTCTCAAGGTATTGCTCACCTGAGGTAAAGTAACTCATGATAAGCTGTAGACCACACTATCTATATTTTTCGTAGGCGCCTATTTACCACCACAAACGATGCTGGCACTAAGACCGCACTCAACGAGCAGTATTAGGCCATAAGCAAACAAGAAAATGCTCATCCAGAAGTAGTGCTCCTAGTGGCCAGGGAATATAATGCAGGCAAACTTAAATCCGTTTTACCTCAATGCAACCAGAGGGGGAAAAAAAACAACCTCTAGGCGACCTTTACTCCACACACAGAGACGCTGACCATAATTCTATCCTCCCGACTCCCGCTTAGAAGCAAAAACTTAAGCAGGAAATACCAGTGACGCGCTCAATACGGAAGTGGTCAGATGACGCGGATGCTATGCTACAGGACTGTTTTGCTAGCACAGACTGGAATATGGTCCGGGATTCATCCAATGGCAAATCCAAATATGACACAATTTCAATCGCACTCCACACTGCCCTTTCCCACCTGGACAAAAGGAACACCTCATCACTAAGCTAAGGACCCTGGGACTTAAACACCTCCCTCTGCAACTGGATCCTGGACTTCCTGACGGGCCGCACCAGGTGGTAAGGTTAGACAACACATCTGCCACATTGATCCTTAACACAGGGGCTCCTCAGGGGTGCGTGCTTAGTCCCCTCCTGTACTCCCTGTTCACCCATGACTGCGTGGCCAAGCACAACTCCAACACCATCATTAAGTTTGCTGATGACGCAACAGTGGTAGGCATGATCACCGACAACGATGAGACAGGCTTTTGGGAGGAGGTCAGAGAACTGGCAGTGTGGTGCCAGGACAACAACCTCTCCCTCAACGTGAGCAAGACAAAGGAGATGATCGTGGACTACAGGAAAAGGAGGGCCGAACACGCCCCCCATTCACATCGACGTGGCTGCAGTGGAGCGGGCGGAGAGTTTCAAGTTCCTTGGTGTCCACCTCAACAGACTATCATGGTCCAAACATACCAAGACAGTCATGAAGAGGGCACAACACCTTTTCCCCCTCAGGAGACTGAAAAGATTTGGCATGGGTCCTCAAAAAGTTCTACAGCTGCACCATCGAGAGCATCACCGCCTGGTATGACAACTGCTCGGCGCTACAGATGGTAGTGCGTACGGCCCAGTACATCACTGGGGCCAAGATTCCTGCCATCCAGGACCTATAAGAATAATAGCGAAGACATCAAAACTATGAAATAATACATAAGGAATCATGTAGGAACTAAAAAAAAAGTGTTAAACTGCGTTTGAGCCCAATCAGTTGTGTCATGACAAGGTAGGGTTGGTATAGAGAAGGTAGGCCTATTTGGTAAAAGACCGTTTATCAAATGACAGTTTATCATTACTTTAAGACATGAAGGTCAGTCAATCCGGAACGTTGCAATTACTTAGAAAGTTTCTTCAAGTGCAGTCACAAAATCCATCAAACGCTATGACGAAACTGGCTCTCATGAGGACCACCACAGGAAAGGAAGACCCAGAGTTACCTCTGCTGCCGAGGATAAGTTCATTAGAGCTACCAGCCTCAGAAATTGCAGACCAAATAAATGCTTCAGAGTTCAAGTAACAGACACATCTCAACATCAACTGTTCAGAGACAGCATGAATCAGGGCTTCAGGGTCTTATTGCTGCAAAGAAACCACTACTAAAAGGACACCAATAAGAAGAAGAGACTTGCTTGGGTCAAGGAACAAGAGCAATGGGCATTGGACCGGGTTAAATGTCAAAATTTGAAATGTTTAGTTCTAACTGCTGTGTCTTTGTGAGACGCAGAGTAGGTGAACGGATGATCTCTGCATGTGTGGTTCCCACCATGAAGCATGGAGGAGGTGGTGTGGTAATGCTTGGTTGGTGACACTGTCTGTGATATATTTAGAATTCAAGGCACACTAAACCAGCATGGCTACCACAGCATTCTGCAGCGGCACACCATCCCATCTGGTTTGCGCTTAGTGGTACTAATCATTTTAAGCAGGACAATGACCCAACACACCTCCAGGCTGTGTAGAGGGCTATTTGGCCAAGAAGGAGAGTGAGAGTGCTGATTTAGATGACCTGGCCTCCACAATCACCTGACCTCAACCCAATTGAGATGATTTGGGATGAGTTGGAATGCAAAGTGAAGGAAAAGCAGCCAACAAGTGCTCAGCATATGTGGGAACTCCAATATTGTTGGAAAAGCATTCCAGGTGAAGCTGGTTGAGAAAATACTAAGAGTGTGCAAAGCTGTCATCAAGGCAAAGGGTGGATACTTTGAAGAATCTAATATATTTTGATTTGTTTAACACTTTTTTGGTTCCTACATGATTCCATGTGTTATTTTATAGTTTGATGTCTTCGCTATTATTCTACAATGTAGAAAATAGTAAAAATAAATAAAAACCTTTGAATGAGTAGGTGTGTCCAAACTTTTGACTGGTACTATATGGTAAAAGAGACTGCCGCCAGCCCAAGCTCATTTTTTACAAGTTTCCTCTCAGTAAAAGATCAGTGTAAAAGAGAAGCACATTGTTCACAATACATGGCCATTGGTTAAGAACAGCTGCACAGCTCCCTTAATCTTAACATGATGTGGATAGCCTTATCTAATCTTTAGTTGTTCTATTTGGCGATAAAGGTGATTTAAAACATTGGTAGATGTGCACAGAGCACATCAGCATCTGCTCTGCATTGATGATGTCTGTGAAAGAGCACGTAGAGTCTAGTCTGCAGTGAGTCCGTGACTACAGACAGGCAGGCAGCTGGCTAACAGTAACAATAAACAGTGAGCCAAAACAAACACATAGACGACCCCAACCACCCCGGGTAAATCTAAGGGTTGTGTGACAAATGGCAGTGCAGATTAAACAACATCTTATCAACAGAAACTGAACAGACGACTCTATGGTGTTGACCGGGAGATATGTAGCTCTAATGTGACGTGAGAGCCCCCAATTGACAGGCATGACCTACAACAGACAATGACCCTTGAGCTGAGTCAACTCTGCTTGGGGTAGCTTCAGGGACACGAGGGGGCAGCAGCCCAAAGAAAAGTAGGATATGCAGTATAGGAGACCTTTAAGGAAATAAAAGCATAGAATGACATTGAGGAAATGACGAGATGATGGGAGGAGACCTTGGTAAGGAAAACAGAACTTTACTAGTTGATTGAACTGCCCTGACAGAGTCAATGGTCCCCGGAGGATGGAAATCTTTTACCGTAGGTCTATAGAGCAGTCAGTGGTGATAAGTGTCATGGTTAATGTATCAATACCTCCGTCTCCTCCCAATACATTCCAACACGCACCCTTGCAGCAATTCAAATCAATCACATTTTGCTGAAGGCCTAAAGCGTCAAGTGATTTCTGTCGCACTGAAGGATGATTTATATACAAGGACCAAATTAGCTTGTAGATAGGGACTTCTACATCATATTTGACCTCTCTAACTAGCATGAAATTGTGTATGAATCTATATTTCATGAAGTTCCGATTAAATCTTTTATAGAATGTACAGGGTAAGTCTTATTTATGAAGTGTTGTGCGTGTAAATGGCCGTTGAAGGACATGCTCCTTGTTTGGTTCCCAGAGTCATTCCCATCGAATCAGGACACCAGAGATAGAGAAGCCATTAACAAATGGATGGAATTTGAGTTGTCTGTCTAGCCAGCTCTAACCAGGCTTTCCTCCGAAGTGGAAAATACCACCCATTGACATGGCTGTGCAGACTCTGGAGACGGGAGTGGAAAAAGCAGATTCCCCCCTCCCCCACCAAGGTTCAAGGAGAATCCTTAACAGGATGGAATCTGAGGCCGTATATCTCTCGCCTTTTTATAAACGATGGGAACTGCTGGTCGGAATGAAGAAGCATGAAAGGGAAGCACTTCGTTTAACATTCCATGAAATGAGATCATACCCATAAAAGTAAAAGGAACAACATGATCTATCGGTACCACCATATTACACGTCCAGGGTACTCAGGTTTTTCTGGGAACATGGGACTTGTCAAATATACAGTGTAGCCCAGGACTAGCACGTTCCTCACATTCTACCGCTTCATCAGGAGTCACTGGGTTATTCTCATCTACAGTATAAAGCTATTAATACCCTGCAGAAGTGTGTTTTTCCACACCTTTATAGGAAAAAACTTCTCCATAAAACACAATGAAATATCCATGTGGGTAGTAGTGATTTTTCTTTTTGGGGGGGGGTCCGATCTGACTCTTTATTCCACTTTCACTCAGCTTTGCATCTTTACTTTAGTAGTTAAGTTGTAGTAGCCTACTGCTCACTAGAATGGCATCAGAGGCAAAGACAATTGCTAAGTATTCCCTTTGAAGTAAAAAAATACTGCAGGATTTGACAACAGTTCATTACAATCCTCTGGTCTTTGTGTGGAATAACATCTCCATTATCTGATGAAAGCAGGAGAGAGGGGCAGGCTAATCTAACTATGACTGAAACAAGGTTAAGGGATTTCCTTGTCTTTTCAACAGGAGTCTAAATGAAAATGAAAGGAAATACCCTGAGGAGAAACTAAGGGGTCTCTGTTAGAGCCGACTCTCCCTAAATGAAACCCACAGATAGTATTACAGAAACGAAATGGAAGGCTTTTCCCCCGGGAGGTAGGTAAAGATCGCATACACACAACTAACCAGGGCCAAATCTCAATCAATGAGCAGCCATGACTCCCAAGCCTTAGCCACAGAACAGTCCTCTCTGGTCTTCCCACAATATTAGAGCCTTTCAATAAATATGGAAATGTACCGCACTCTTGAGAAGGAGCTGAGTGCACTCTACCAGCCGTTATTGTGGTGTAAGCACTTCTCACACAACCACGGTCTTGCTGTTTCACTGTAAGGCATAGATTTAATAGTGGCTTTCATAGTGCGACTAGTTTTTGGATTCAGAGTTTGTGTGTGGGGTGTGAACGTGTTCTCGGTCTGACCTGTCAGGATGAGTCAATCCCCCATTTCACCCTTCAGACTATAAAGTCATGCTTGGCAGAGGTTTGCTAATAAGATGATCAAAAGACCTAGCCGTCTTAAGATGAATGCACTAAGTGTAAGTCGCTCTGGACAAGAGCGTCTGCTAAATGACTAAAATGTCAACCTGATGTTGTCTTTCCTGTAGCTGTACATCCTCTGTTTACATAATCGACAGCAGACACAGGATAAGGAACTGGGATGATGTAGCTAGAACGTCACTAAAATGTTACCCTCTGAACGGAGTTGGGCATTCGTCATGCCGTGGCATTAGATCATCTGGTATTCATCACCGCATCACCTTCGCACACGGGCCAGTAAGCCTTTACATCACAAGGAAAACTAGCCTGGGGCTAACACGGGATCAGTGCTAAGTAACATAACACAGTAAAGGATCCCCTGTGTTAGCATGTGGCTTTATATAGTCCCAAAGGAAGGGCTGAGGGGTCTTCCTCATTCTGCAGCCTCATCCTAATCAGACACAGACATATCACTACAAGTGGGATGCGTTCATTATGAAACACGGAGGGACTACATGGACTTGTCCAATAAGAAATTCTCATTTACAGTTTTAGTTGGAAGTTTACATACACCTTAGCCAAATACATTTAAACTCAGTTTTTCACAATTCCTGACATTTAATCCGAGTAAATATTCCCTGTCTTAGGTCAGTTAGGATCACCACTTTATTTTCAGAATGTGAAATGTCAGAATAATAGTAGAGAGAATGATTTATTTCAGCTTTTATTTCTTTCATCACATTCCCAGTAGGTCAGACGTTTACATACACTCAATTAGTATTTGGTAGCATTGCCTTTAAATTGTTTAACTTGGGTCAAACGTTTCGGGTAGCCTTCCACAAGCTTCCCACAATAAGTTGGGTGAATTTTGGCCCATTCCTCCAGACACAGCTGGTGTAAGTAAGTGAGTCAGTTTTGTAGGCCTCCATGCTCGCACACGCTTTTTCAGTTCTGCCCACACATTTTCTATAGGTTTCAGGTCAGGGCTTTGTGGTGGCCACTCCCAATACCTTGACTTTGTTGTCCTTAAGCCATTTTGCCACAACATTGGAAGTATGCTTGGGGACATTGTCAATTTTGAAGACCCATTTGGAACCAAGCTTTAACTTCCTGACCGATGTCTTGAGATGTTGCTTCAATATATCCACATAATTTTCCTCCCTCATGATGCCATCTATTTTGTGAAGTGCACCAGTCCCTCCTGCAGCAAAGCACCCCCACAACATGATGCTACCACCCCCGTGCTTCACGGTTGGGATGGTGTTCTTCGGCATGCAAGGGTCCCCCATTGTCCTCCAAACATAACGATGGTCATTATGGCCAGAGGACATTTCGCCAAAAAGTACGATCTTTGTCCCCATGTGCAGTTGCAAACCGTAGTCTGTCTTTTTTATGGCGGTTTTAGAGCAGTGGCTTCTTCCTTGCTGAGCAGTCTTTCAGGTTATGTCGATATAGGACTCATTTTACTGTGGATATCGATACTTTTGTACCGGTTTCCTCCACCATCTTCACAAGGTTCTTTGCTGTTGTTCTGGGATTGATTTGCACTTTTCGCACCAAAGTACGTTCATCTCTAGGAGACAGAACGCGTCTCCTTCCTGAGCGGTATGACGTCTGCGTGGTCCCATGGTGTTTATACTTGTGTACTATTGTTTGTACAGATGAACGTGGTACCTTCAGGCATTTGGAAATTGCTCCCAAGAATGAACCAGACTTGTGGAGGTCTACAATCTTTTCCCCGAGGTCTTGGCTGATTGTCCCATGATGTCAAGCAAAGAGACACGGAGTTTGAAGGTAGGCCTTGAAATACAGGTACACCTCCAATTGACTCAAATGATGTCAATTAGCAGAAGCTTCTAAAGCCATGACATCAGTTTCTGGAATTTTCCAAGCTGTTTAAAGGCACAGTCAACTTAGTGTATGACCCACTGGAATTGTGATACAGTGAATTATAAGTGAAATAATCTGTCTGTAAACAATTGTTAGAAAAATGACAAGGTAGATGTCCTAACCGACTTGCCAAAACTATAGATTGTTTAACAAGAAATGTGGGTAGTGGTTGAAAAACGTGTTTTAATGACTCCAACCTAAGTGTATGTAAACTTCCGACTTCAACTGTACATTTTTCGTTGCGTGCCCTTATGACTATGACCCAGTATTGGGAACTGTTATTTAACCTCACTAAGAGATTAATCGAACATCCGGATGCGAACCGTTCCAGAAAAAGCATCTGGAGGTTTGGGAAGAATGGCTGATTTGATAGACTACAACGTCTGGCAGCCACCAGCAGCCCCTCCACATCCTAATAAAAATTTGAATGAACAAATGTCGAGAGAACTGCTGAAAAATCATGCAGACTTAGTAAAACAAGCAGTTCAAAGCCAAAAATATCACGCTTTATCGATCCAATACCGAGCGTCAGCTAAGATCAATTGTCACATGCAGTAGCGAATCAACCTGACACTACATCAGCACATTATCATCATCAACAGAAGATAATGCATGTTGCTGCAACATCAAAGGCTCAATCCCATTTAAATGTTTTGCTTCCTCTACTGTTTTGCCTATATGGCCTTTTCATTTGGGCAAAAGCCTGTCCCCCAGCCCCTCTCTCCTCTGTGACCCAGAAACAGATAGGTGGTTGAGGAGATGCAAATGGAAGCGTGTCCTCCTCTCCTTGACAGCCACCTTTTGTTAAGGGCAGTAATGTGTATCCTACCGGAGTCCTTTGCCACACCCCCTTTGAATCAGATTTTGTTTTGTCGGAGAAGAAAACCATGCACACGTTTAAAGAAAAATATGCTACTTATCATTTAATCTATAAAGTGTCTCGAACAACAAACTTAATTTTATTTCGGGATACGCCCCTGTAAATCTAATTTGCCTGATGACAAGCGAGTGGAGAAGGATAATCTAATTTCACACTCATTTCAAGCGCATTTGTCCGTCCACGTCCCTCTCTGCCTCTTCTCGGTAACCTTTGAAAAGTAGGCGAGAGAGGACACGGGTTGAACAAATCCAAATGAGGTGAACATTGCAGGCAAGCACATCAAACAAGGGGTAAAAGCAAGGGTTAAGGGCATGAAATGCAACCATAAGAATACACCTACAGAGGGATTCCTCACAAAACCAGGACAAAAGACGACCATGATTTTGGAGATGGATTGTTGACATGTGTTTGACATTTGTATGTAAAAGCATCATTGAGAAATAATTGATCAAAGTTGGCATTCAGTGCCTTCAGAAAGTATTAAAAGTATTCATACCCCTTCACTTATTTCCCCCAAAATTGTTACAGCCTGAATTTCACGTCATATTTTTTTCTCTCACCCATGTATATACAATACCCCATCATGACTGTGAAAACATGTTTTTAGAAGTTTTTGTAAGTTTATTCAATTACATTAGTATTCAAACCCACCAGTCAATACGTTAGAGTCACCTTTGTCAGCTAAGTCTTTCTGGGTAAGTCTGTAAGAGCTTTGCACACCTGGATTGTACAATATTTCCACATGATTCTATTTTAAATTCTTCAAGCTCTGACAAAGTTGGTTGTTGATCATTGCTAGACAGCCATTTTCAAGCCTTGCTATAGATTTTCAAGCCGATTTAAGTCAAAACTATAACTAGGCCACTCAGGAACATTCAATGTTGTCTTGGTAAACAACTTGAGTGTATATTTAGGCGTGTGTGTCGGGTTATTGTCCTACAGAAAGGTGAATAAATCTCAGTGTCTGGTGGAAAGCAGACCAAACCAGGTTTTCCTCTACAATTTTAACTGTGCTTAGCTCCATTCCGTTTATTTTCATCCTGAAAAACTCCCCAGGCCTTAACGATTGCAAGCATGCATATCCTTAACATGATGCAGCCACCAATATGCTTGAAAATATGCAGAGTGGTACTCTGTAATGTGTTGTATTGGATTTTCCCCAAACATAACCCTTTGTATTCAGGACAAAAAGTTAATAACTTTGCCACATTTTTTGCAGTATTATTTTAGTGCCCTGTTGCAAACAGGATACATGTTTTGGAATACTTTTATTATGTACAGGCGCCCTTCTTTTCACTCTGTCAATTAGGTTACTATTGTGGAGTAGGCCTACAATGTTGTTTATCCATCCTCAGTTTTTTCCCCATCACAGCCGTTAGACTTACTTTCTGGTTTCATGGTGAAAACCCTGAGCGGTTTTCTTCCTCTCCAGCAACTGAGTTAGGAAGGACTCCTGTAAATTATTAGTGACTGGTATTGATACACCACCCAATGTGTACTTAATAACTTCACCATGCTCAATGGGATCTTAATGTCTGCTTTTTTCGTCTACCAATAGGTTTCCTTCTTTGCGAGGCATTGGAAAACCTCCCTGGTCTTTGTGGTTTAATCCATGCTTGAAATTCACTGCTCAACTGAGGGACCTTTCATATAATTGTTTGTGTGGGGTACAGAGATGAGGTAGTGACTCAAAAATCATGTTAAACACTATTATTGCACACAGAGTGCAACTTGCACATTTTTACTCCTGAACTTATTTAGGCTTGCTATAACAAAGGGGTTGAATACTTATTGACTCAAGACATTTCAGCTTTGCATTTTTTATTGATTTGTAAACAATTCTAAAAACATAATTCCGCTCACATTATGGGGTATTGTGTGTAGGCCAGTGACAAAACATCTCAATTTAACCCATTTTAAATTCAAGCTGTGAATTCGGTGTTACCCAGGCCTTCTTTAAAAGGTGCAATATGCAGAAATCACTCTGTCATTTCCCGGTTGCAAAAATTCTAATAGTTTGCCTAATTCCAGTTTATGTGACAAAACAAGCAAGTATAGTGTAGAGAATTATTGTACCATCTAAACCACTGTGAGAAATATTTTCAAAAACATGTATTTTCAGCTGGTGTACAAAACAAAGTAAAAGACGCAAAAATGAAACATAAGAACTGGAAGCATAGAAATAGCGCACATAGAACAGATGAGAAATCTATAAACCCATTTATATGTCAATTTGGTCAAAAAGTTACATATTTTTTATATTTTTATTTAACCAGGCAAGTCAGTTACGAACAAATTCTTATTTACAATGACAGCCTACCCCAGCCAAACCCTAAACCAGGACGATGTTGAGTACCACTCTGCATATTTAGTACCACTCTGCATATTTTCAAGCATATTGGTTGCTGCATCATGTTAAGGGTATGCACAACGCATCACCGGGGGCAAACTACCTGCCCTCTAGGACACCTACACCACCCGATGTCACAGGAAGGCCATAAAGATCATCAAGGCCAGCAACCACCCGAGCCACTGCCTGTTCATCCCACTATCATCCAGAAGGCGAGGTCAAAACAGGTGCATCAAAGCTGGGACCGAGAGACTGAAAAACAGCTTCTATCTCAAGGCCATCAGACTGTTAAACAGCCACCACTAGCATTGAGTGGCTGCTGCCAACATACTGACTCAACTCCAGCTCACTTTAGTAATGGAAATTTATGGAAATGTATGTAAAAAAAAATGTATCACTAGCCACTTTAAACAATGCCATTTAATATAATGTTTACATACCCTACATTACTCATCTCATATGTATATACTGTACTCAATACCATCTACTGCATCTTGCCTATGTCGTTCTGTACCATCACTCATTCATATATCTTTATGTACATATTCTTTATCCCTTTCCACTTGTGTGTATAAGGTAGTAGTTGTGGAATTGTTAGCTAGATTACTCGTTGGTTATTACTGCATTGTCGGAACTAGAAGCACAAGCATTTCGCTACACTCGCATTAACATCTGCTAACCATGTATATGTGACAAATAAAATTTGATTTGATGTTGGGCCAATTGTGCGCCGCCCTATGGGACTCCCAATCATGGCCGGTTGTGATACAGCCTGGAATCAAATCAGGGTCTGTAGTGACGCCTATAGCACTGAGATGCAGTGCCATAATGTTTCATCTATTAGTGCTACAAAGCAGACATTGGTGTCACATAAAGCTTTTCCGCTTGCTCTGTAATATGAGTAGTGTTTTGATTCCATTCACTTTAAAACATTTTTTATTTTTTTTATTTATTTACATTGATTCATAAATATTGAAAAAAAAATACATTTTGGATTTGGCTAATGTTTCAATATATTGTTGAACATAAAATACTGTACGGGCATATCGAAGTTATAGAGTGGGATTTCTGCTACTTTTACAGTGATGATCCAATTTGTAAGCATTGCCAACAGATTGAATGTGAAAATGTATTCAAAAAATGATCACCCTCTGCTGGTGATTTGCAGAATGTGCAATGATTCAAGTAAAAAGGAGGGCTGCCTACTATTCCAATTTGTATGTATACAATGGGCCATAACTTTAAAACTAGCACTCTGGAACTTTGATACGCCCGTAAAGTATATTATGTTCAATAATATATAGAATCATTTGTCAAAACAGTCTGTTTTTCCAATATTCATGTTTATATTTTTCTATATTCAAAAATTAACATAAAACAAAGGGAAAAAAATACTACTCATATTGAAGAGCAAGCAGTAAAGCTTCAATACGACACCAATATCTACCTCGTAGCACTTACAGACTAAACATTATGGAGTCTTAAAGGAGGCCTGGGTAAGGCCAAAATGTCACAAATATACTGACTTTAATTATTTTTCAATTATGCTTTCAGATACAAATGTATGTCAACAATCCTTTTCCAAAAGGACCATTCAATGGATTGCATTTTGTGGAAAAGTGAGGACCGATACTGTCTTCCAAATGCAGGGATCAGGTGAAATTGTGAAAACCCTATTTGAAAGTGTGTTTTGTGATAGGCAGGCAATGTTTAGTGAAAAGAGGTGTGAGGTGTCTGGATGGAGTTTCATCGGTTAACAGTGCTAATAAATTGTGTCAGTATAGCCTAGCCCAGTGGCTTTGTTGTGTTTGATTAGGCCAACAGGTAGTCCTTGTTTGCTGCGTTAGACCGAGATGTGGGAACACCCTTAAAAATCTGAAAGGGCAATAAATCAAGCCCTTATTCAGGACAGATGGTTCTGATCGGACAGGGCTTAAAACTTCCATTAAACTACTGCTTTCCACCATCCAACCACTGAATTTATGCCTTTTCCCAGTCGTCTATCGCTAGACATCCATACCTTCACCCCCATGGAAATATGCAGTGAACAAAAGTGAAGCACTAGTATAAGTAGTATAAACAAGTATAAACAATAGTGATGTTGAGGGCAAAACATACTTTAGAGGACTTCTCAATCCACAGAAGATTCCAAGGAGCGCCCCTTACTGGTGAGTAAGTCATAGACTGTTCTCTCTGCTACCGCACGGCAAGCGGTACCGGGGCGCCAAGTCTAGGACCAAAAGGCTCCTCAACAGCTTCTACCCCTAAGCCATAAGACTGCTGAACAATTAATCAAAATAGCCACCGGATTATTTACATTGACCACCCCCCTCCATTTGTTTTTTTTACACTGCTGCTACTCGCTGTTTATCTATGCATAGTCACTTCACCACTACCTACATGTACAAATGACCTTGACTAACCTTACCCACGACATTGACTCGGTACCGGTACCCCCTGTATATAGCCTCGTTATTGTCATTTTATTGTGTTACTTTTTATAATTTTTTACTTTAGCGTATTTGGTAAATATTTTCTAAACTCTTTCTTGAACTGCACTGTTGGTAAGTAAGCATTTCATGGTAAGGTCTACAAATGTTGTATTCGGCGCATGTGATAAGTAGTTTGATTTGATTTGTTTTAAGTCTGACCCTGCACAAGGAGAGTTATCTGAACGTAGCCTGCCTGAGTCCAACCCTTTCATATTCCACAAGAACATTGACATATCTGTGTGTGTGTGTGTGTGTGTGTGTGTGAGAGATTTTTCACAGCTTTCTGTGACTCCACCCTGCCAGAGGGATACCGAGAACAAACACACGACACCATTGAACCCGATAGACACACGCATCTCGTCTGTTCTCAGAGACCTTGGTGGGCAGCCGTGAAACATGCAGGACACAGAAGATGGGCAGGGACCAGGGAGGAAGAGGAGGCGACACACAGCTGACAGTCTGACAGCTGGGTGGGACTATTGTCACAGTGTCTCGTCCATCATACATCACTTCTAGTGACAGGCTGGGCAAAATAATGCACTACTGTAGAATTACAGACGTGACTTCACAAGGATCTGTGTGGATCGAAATGTGTTGTTACAACAAGGTACGTACGTATAAGTGAGACATTCTATAGTCCTATACTCCAAAACAATCTACTCATATATAAAAAAAAGATGGAGTGGCTTGTACTCTAATATCAGAAAGACCGATAACGGTATGCTTTCATGGCTGTATTGACTGCCTTAGGCATCAGCTCAGGGTATGATTACCATCTGTGTAATTCTAGCTAGTGTCTCTCCTCCTCTAGCAAACTGCAGGACAACAAGGTATTCATTCCCATTCCAAGCGAGTCTAACAGGAGGATGAAAGAAAAAAAACAAGTGGCAGCAACATGCTCTGGTCTACGCCACTTCTCATCCTAACCAATGAGAGCCCAGCTAGGTATCAATTCACAATAAAAGGAGCTGGTCAGGACAACAGGATGTAAAGCATATGACTGACACCTGCAGGGTGGTCGGTGTATTACCACTCACAATGAAAGATTAATCTTCAGCCATAGGCCCTTTTTCAGTACAGACACACTGACCTCAGGCACTGATGCTCTCAATTTTTTGAAAGACCCTCATCGCTATCTGTGCCCATTCAACAGCCTAGATTTACGTAGGTATTACTTCTCATACGCTTACGATTATTGCTTGAACAGTCGCTAAGATCATGTTTGGTTGATATCATCGCAAAATACCTATTTTGGATGCAGCAGTTGTTAGCTAGAATGTTAACGCTCATTGACCTAGGCAGTAGCAAAGCTAGCCAAAGAGCCATTTTACGGGTTGAAGTGCAAGTATAATGCAGTTCATTTGCGATGATGACACAAAGCTTATATTAAGGTCAACATTCATACGAGCCTTAAAATTCAATTATAATCCCAAAGTAGTGTGAAATGCACTCTTAAGCTACATGTAAAGAGAGGCTTTTTTGTTGCCGGTCTATGAGAACTCCCCCATGTTCTGCAACCAATATGGCTCACCTCGCCCTGGTGCAGTAATGTTTGCAAACACACAAGGGTGATGTAAATTTATAGGGACAAATTATACTCTAGAGCAACTGGCGCCCGTGGGTGACTTAATTTGGCCTCCCAAGTTTCCTGAGCAAAAAAAATGCATACAAATAATATCTATTATTTTGGGGGGAAATGAAATACTGTAAAAACACCAGCAAACCAGCTCAAAGTGATATCATTTTGAAAATCGGTTCAAAATTATTCCCACGCATAATAGAGAGACATATGTCTAACGGTAGTCTAATGCACGCACAGTACAAGTGTTTTCCACCAAAGGAAAAATCTGTCCTTGTTTGTGGTACATTGTCATTTCAAATAAACCCGAAACTGGGTCACAGGCAATGGCTCAAAGGCTTAGCATTCTCACTTTATTTCTGCATACAAAAAGGGACATGATATTCACGAAATGACAGCATATTCAAATACCCATTCTAGTTTGGGAACCAACCGGTTACCCATTTGCCATTTTGTTGGGTTTTGCCAAACCGCGTTTGGGTTGAGAGGCCCTCCCTTCCTACCCCTATGTTTTTATTTTGTTCCATCATTTTTTTTCCCTCCAAGAGAGATTACAGAGACAAGCTGCCGTGACAGAATGACCACCAGGACCACACAACATCCCTGCCCCTCTGATCCCAGGAAATCGTGTTAATCGTGCCCTCTCATGTCGCCATCTTGTGGTGAAAACATGCACCACAGCAATAACATGCAATGTCATCTATCTGTATGCTTGGTGATCTGGGCCAAAAATTCTAACCCAATTTTTTTTTTTTTTAAGATACTCACCCCTCCCATTGTTATCCCATCAATAAGGGCCACATATGGCTTCTGATATGTTCCTTAAAAGATCAAATAAAATATAAGTCAAAACAGAACAGATAGCCAAAAGGAGAGAAACTGGTGCTCCCAAAATACTAAACATAACTGGTCTCATCAGAGAATGGTCTGTCCTTGTAGATTCACAACAATGGTCTGTCCTTGTAGATTCACCAAACGTTTTGTAATACACAGGGATATTGTTTGTTCTAAAATGTTTCCCCTCTACCAGAATCTTGGAAGAGGCGAGATTGGGACACGTACCAATAGTATTGTTCAGGATGTATTCTTCACGGAAGAAGTTCTTAGCAAGAGCATCTCCTATCTTCCCTGCTTCAGTCACAGCTAGGAAGAAATGTGATTACAAAATGCACTCAGTAAAGCACAGAGATAAGACACTTTTGAAAAGGAAGATGACGACATATTCAGTACATATCAAGATACTGTGCGAGTATGCGTGTGCGTGTGTACTCTCGACAGTCTGTTATTTACCTCTGATGTCTCCACCAGCACAGAAGGCTTTCCCACCGGCTCCTTTGACAATAACAATATCAGTCTCCTTGTCTGTCTCCCATTTCTACAATGGAACGTGCAGCAGATTCAAAACAGCTTGAGTACATTATGTGGATCAAGTCAATTCTGACTGCTATCCAAGTTTACACGTGGTACATTACAAGGTGTTACATTGCCCATTGCAATGCCCATGTAAACCAGATCGCATTCAAGCTAAGTATTTGTGTTTAGACATTGAAGCATTTCCAAGTTCCACTTTCCATTGACATTAGCCCTTTACACTCATTCCCGTATACGGTTAGAATTGGCAGATTTGGGTAATGAAAAACAACCTAAATTCATTTGGAACGTAGCGGCGGTACAGTAACATGCTATACATGACGTCAGAGCTCCGGGTTTTGACTGACAGCCGATCTGAACGTGAGCCCCCATCCCTTCCGGTAAATTGTGCATCTTTTGCAATTTTTTTGTTTCCTAAGTGAGGAAAACGCCGTAAATTCGGGTGACTATTTATTTTCAAAGATGAAACATTGAGGATTATAATAAATACCATTGCACCTACCCCACATTTGTCAGGAATAGTCTTATCGTGTTACTGAATGTATCCAGAGTGTTTTCAGATTTCGTTATCAACAAACGCAGCGAAAAGTACAGTAAATGTAAAATGTACATAAAATCAACAGTGTAATGTTTGGATTCAGTCTTGTGAACTGTTGTGTACTCACTATTGGCCTAATAATTTTCACATTATCTCCAAACTGTTCCCTTTCAATTGCAACCATGGTTATGCATATGCTTCTCATATTTCTTCTGTAAGAAACTCTTCAATGTATCCTTATCCATATAGGCCAATTCCCACGAGTGTAAAGGGTTAAAAACAGGTTTTGAAACATTTGAATTTGCTGAATGCAACCTTAAACGCTCCCGTTTACCTTCTGTAGCTAGAGGCCTTAACAGTAAGCCACATTTAACAATTTGCCACGTTTAATGAACTACTCCTACAGATCGCTGCCATTGTTTGCAGCAGGACTGATATGATTGCCTGTCCTTGCCCCCTGTCCCAGTGACAGGTAGCCTAGTCAGTGTTAACCAACTATCGCTCACCTTGAGCTGGGGGTACATGAGTCGTATCATGTTCATGTTGAGGGCGTTCAGGGCTTTGGGGCGGTTCAGGGTGATCACCCCAGCATTCCCCACTTTCTCCACCAGTATCTCAGCTCCCGCCTGGCTCGTCATCTGCCACCAAAAACACACACACAGAGAAAAAAGGCAATGCAACACAAGCAAACACATTTAGGTATAGCAGTAGGACGAGCATGACAGGTTTGACTTAAACTCCTGACCAAAAGGAAGAGGATTTCTATTCTATACAATAAAGTGGTGCTGTTACCTACTGTAGCTATAGCTTAACGTGTGTGTCCATCTCTCTCCCTGTCACTTCTGTGGAGGGAGTATTACCACACATATAGCTAGCTAACTGTCTTACAGAAGAATTTTAAGTGCTTACCATTTGCCCTCGAATTCTTTGCAATCTGCAGAGGGACCTAAATCTAAAGACAATACAAGAAAGATGTGAAAATGGTGAGATTGAACACTATGAACACTAAACTTGGACATACTGACCTCTTATTAGGCTGGGCGAACCTGATTTGGTGATTGCTGGTATATCGTCAAAATAAATCAATTGCAACTTGTTTTTTTGGACTCATTCAGCAGTTTTTTACCTGATTAAGTACAATACCATTGGAAATTTATGAGAAAGGTAGAATGCAGCCATCATTACTTTTTTTAAAGCATCTTATAAAACTGTACAAGCACCAAAAGCCATATTGTTTTGACAAGCGGCAATAAATCACAAATTGATTAGGTGGAAATCTGGTTGTTACACGCTGTTGAAACTAACACAACAACAAACAAAACATGGAAACAGGAGATTTTTTCTCTTCTCACAGGTTAGAGGACAACCGGCAGGAGACAGTCAGCTATATTTCAGAGTGTTAGATTTTGATACGGGGGTCGCCAAAACAGAAAGGGAAACGCAGCTCTGTTTTGTCAATTACTCATATCAATTTCACATTGAAATCAATAGAGAG
Organism: Oncorhynchus clarkii lewisi; assembly: GCF_045791955.1. NCBI lineage: Eukaryota > Metazoa > Chordata > Actinopteri > Salmoniformes > Salmonidae > Oncorhynchus > Oncorhynchus clarkii. Next base: position 50,067,028 of record NC_092149.1, on the reverse strand, counting down.
AGAAGGCGGAAAATCAGGATGGACATTCTGTTAAAACTAGCACAGCTCAAAAACCACACGGAACCTGGGAATTTTATATCACTGGTAGTGGACAACTTGTAGAAGACAACTAGTCACACTTTGAAGTGTTGCTTTATGATTGAGGTGGGTCACCAACGCAGTAAGATTAACGCAACACTTGTGTGTTAATCACTCATATCATTACATATTGAAATCAATAGAACGAGGGCAACATTTTTTGGTTGTATGTTCTGTTTAAACTTACATTATACAAAGGTCACATGGAAATGTGGAATAACACACACACACACATATATATACACATATATTCATATTATATACACACATATATATATATATATATATTTTATATATGTAACCCTTCCAAGGAGCTTATCATATAAACTACAACGCAAAAAGTACTATTTACTTCACTTTTAATCATGTCAGCACAGGTAACAGTCATTTAGTCTTTCTTTAGTTTTCATTCTTACTCTTCCCAATTCACTTAAACTATATTACTTTACTTTCCATGGGCTTCACCAGAGTACCCCCTAGTGGCTGGAATACAACTGTATTAAGCCCCCTACATATACATTGGGTTTATCTAACAGGTTGGTTAGATAAACATTTGTTGAATGCTGCTATCTATATTTTGGAATGGCGGATGTTGATTTCGGGAGTCTGCCAAAGGGAACAAACCACTTTTTCAAACGAATCACGACCCACCTTAGAATATCAACAGTGACAACGGTTGGCTGCTATTTAAATGACAGTTTGACTGTCTAATCTGTGTATTAGTATGTGGCCAGCGACATTTATAGAGCGACCACCCCAAATTATTTGTGCCATTTGAGAAACACATTTTTTATAGTTCTAAGTCCTGCGACCCCCCATCACTAGTTTAAGCATTGAGATAAAAAAAAGCTCTTATGCACAATTTAACCAGGTGCTCTAGAAAGAGCTCCCATAGTGACTGTGCAGCAGCCAATTCATTCAACCTCCCTACTGTTATATTGGCTCACAATGTTAAGAGGACAAACGGCAGAAGACAAGGCTTGATTTATTTAAAAAGCTTTTTTATTCTACCTTGCATTATAATAAGGACTAGCTAGAAAGTACAGTCTCTTTGGAGAAACACAATTTGAAATTGGAAGACTAAAGCCTTGTTCACACTGCAGGGCTTAATGCTCAAATCAGTTTGGTTTGCTAGCTAGGACACCAGCACACACTAACCTTCACACTGTGTACCGGTGTCCCCTAGCCTCTTTCTTCTTCGGTGGTGGGTTTTCAGTGGCTGGCAGGGCTTGACATGAACTTTTTTAGCCACTTGTCCTTTGGACACATTTTTTACTTGTCCAAATGCTTAAGTCACTTGTCCCAACAAAAAAAGGTATGTAACACCATCAGCCAAAAGGGTGACTGAAAATGAGTGAAGTATATATATATATAGTAGGGATTGAAAATAAATAAAATACAAAATAAAAAGTTAACTAGGAAAGTCAGCTAAGAACAAATTCTGCAGACCCATAATCCACTTGTCAAACTTGTTCCAGAGGGCTGAGTATTTGCAGGTTTTCGCTCCTCCCTTGTACTTGATGAATTAAGGTCACCAATTAGTAAGGAACTCCCCTCACCTGGTTGTCTAGGTCTTAATTGAAAGGGAAACAGAAAACCCAGCAGACACTAGGCCCTCTATGGAATGAGTTTGACAACCCAGCCATAGACGATGTTATCGCCCCTAGCAGCCATTCAAAATAAAGGGGCAGATTATTTTTCTTTTTTTTCACACTACAGACGGCAATATCGGTCACTAATAAAGGACTAGTAAAGCCCCAATGCAGTACTTGTGAGAAAAAGAAAAAAAACATACTTATTTATTAATCATAAAAATAAATCTGATTTTTCAGAGGGTGCTGCAGCACACTCAGCACCCCTATTTTGCTCAGCTATGCCAATCTGGCTACCCGTGTGTGCAGAAGCAATCTGGCTACCTGTGTGTGCAGAAGCAATCTGGCTACCTGTGTGTGCAGAAGCAATCTGGCTACCTGTGTGTGCAGAAGCAATCTGGCTACCTGTGTGTGCAGAAGCAATCTGGCTACCTGTGTGTGCAGAAGCAATCTGGCTACCTGTGTGTGCAGAAGCACGCAGATGGAGCCAGTGACATAGTCAAAAGCAACTCTGCTGTTCTCAGAACAGGATAATTATAAACTGATTCACATTTGTCCCTCATCCTCCGCTCATATTAGGCCTAGGTTACTATATGCGTTGTAGGTAGGTTGCACATTGCTAAAATAATATGGAAATAGGCCTAGCTCAACTAAGCATTTCTTTCATAAGCATTCCTCAGCTGTAGCCTAAGTTCTTTTGACTCCTCATTTGATTTTTCCATATTGGCATTGTTTGCTCAATTTCACTTCTTGTGGCCTAAAATATTTGTAATTCAAAATATGTGAATGAGAATAGCATATACTCCGACTAATTGTTCCCATTTAAAAGCTTCAACTTTAGGCCATTAAACACTGTTAGTATAGTTTGGAAATTCCTCTTCATAACTTTAATTTCTCTTAATGCTTTAATGATATTTCAGTTAGTAGGATTAGGCTTTTGGTCGTTCGGTTTGCAATAACAAGGAAGGATTTATTTTCTGGCCACGCATGCATAATTTCTGTCTTAAGGTTTTTTTTTAAATTATTTCTCATTCGATGTTTATATCTTGCTATTGCTTCTTTTGTCTCTCGTTATTACCTTAGGCCTCCCATGTGTTGGGAGTTATTTAAAAAAGCACTTAAAACTTTGAGATAGAACTAGGACTCCGTTTGATTCATTCATTGTTCATGAAACAGCATGGCAGGAGAAATCTAAGCATGCAATTAAACCGAAAGAGTTTCTTAATAGGCCAAGTCATATTCATTTCAAATTGAGAGAAAATAGAACATTTGGCCTTTTACAAAAATCAGACACCCGAGTGTCTGCTATAAAAATAGACTTTGGCTATTGGCCCAGATCATCCAACATTCGAGAGGGAGAAGAAAAAACAAAACAATTCTGACCGGATATTTTGCGCTGCTTTGGTGGGACTCAGCTCTGCCTTTGTTCTCTTGCTTTGTGTAAATATAAAATATTTATTGAAATAGGTTATAGCAAATAGGAGTATAGGCAATTTACTCAGGATATCAACCATACACTGCCCTGCGGCAGCACAGCTGCCTGATCAGAGTAATTGTTTGATATTGTGATTTATTTTTTACTTGCTCCGGACCAGCCTTAATGTCAAGCTCTGGTTGGCATCCAAAGTAGGTGCATTTCCGCCACCGACTGTGCTGGAGTATGAGCCAGAGAGCGATAGCAGCCTCAATGGTGTGGGCGCAGCATAGTAGGTGTGGCATGTAGTAACCACAGTCAGCAGATACACATTATTGGTCCAAACAGCAAGTTACTTTTGACCAAATAGGATGTGCGTGTGTGTTCAGACAGCAGCCATTTGCTGGCATGTCTACGCTAGTTGTCATAGTAACAACGGGTGTGCATGCAGTGGTGTAGGCTGATTAAGGTGACAACAATGCCTGCCATGAACGTTTCCCAGTTGCTTTGAATGTTAAAAATCATAGTGTAAGACCACATTTAAACGCCTCAAAGGATAAGATTATTGAACTTTCAAAACAAGTCATTTTTTGGCTAGCCACAGCAGTCAATTAGCTAGCTAGGTAGCAGTTTAGCCCATTCATGTGTCTGTAAACAATTAAGCTAGTTAGCTACCACGTTTTTTTTTCAAAACTGTCAGAGTAGCTAGCAAGTAAGATATGCCAAATAACAGTCTAAAAACCACTTGTGGGCAAAATAAAGTCTGATTTTCGCATGGCCAGGAATCAGATTTGCATCGGATTTCAAACCTATGAAGGTGGTTTGAAATGTGGCTTGAAATATGATTCCAAGTGCTTTTTGGCTGTTAACACAGCAGGAAAAATACCAGATTCAAATCAGATAAGCAAACAATTTAATTTGAGTCACTCCAATGTGAACAAGGTTTAATGGGTTGATGATTGCAATGTCAAGATATTAGCTACTGTAATCATGCATGGAGAGTTGAAGCACCATTGGGCAGCAACACAACACAGTCTACTCAGACAAACTATTATACTTTTTAAAGTACCCCTTTTTCTCCCCAATTGGTATTACAATCTTGTCTCATCGCTGCAACTCCCGTACAGAGTCAGGAGAGGCAACGGTCGAGAGCCGTGCGTCCTCCGAAACACAACCCAGCCGCAGTGCTTCTTGACACAATGCCCACTTAACCCGGAAGCCAGCCGCACCAATGGGTTTGGAGGAAACACTGTACACCTGGTGACCGTGTCAGCTTGCACTGCGCCTGGCCCGTCCCGGAGTCGCTAGTGTGCGATGGGACAAGGACATCCCTGTCGGCCAAACCCTCCCCTGACCCGGACGAGGCTGGGCCAATTGTGCGCCGCCCCATGGGTCTCCCGGTCACGGCCGGCTGAAGCCAGAATCTCTAGTGACACAGCTAGCACTGCCTTAGACCACTGCGTCACTCTTGCCACTCGGGAGGCTAGACAAACTATTCGGACAGTGGATTTGTGGGCCTGGGGGAAGAGCCTACTGTTATGCTTGTTTACACTGAGCTGCACTGGGGTCGGAACGCAATCATGGTTACATCTCACGCCGGCTCCACGGCAATGATGTATCTAAACCCTGGATTGCGGATGCTATTTATTGGGCTTTAAAGCCACCAGTTGACCATATTGGCACTCCCGAATAGAACCAGTCCTCTATTACAATGAATGGAATTCTATTGCATTTCAATGAAAAGTTTCAGGCACAAAATTACATGTATTTAAGTATTTTTTGTACATTTGTACTTAAAAAAAAATAGATACTTGAAGGATTTTTTCCCCCACCTTTATTTAACCAGGTAAGCTATTTGAGAACAAGTTCTCATTTGCAACTGCGACCTGGCCAAGATAAAGCATAGTAGTTCGACACATACAACAACACAGAGTTACACATGGAATGAACAAAACATACAGTAGGAAAAAAATACGTCTATATACAGTGAGTGCAAATGTTTTTTTTAAAAAAAATGTTAGGCTTACATAATAATTTTGTATGCATTAAGGTATGTAATAGAAAATAAATGCATTCTATAGCTTCCAAAAATATTTTTTACAATTGAGGAGTACCAAGATGGCTGTGTGGTAGCTTCAATACAAAGTCAGTCATCCAGGGTTTATACACATACTCGTTACATGGTGTCTAAGTGTAACCATGATTGCGTTCAGACCCCAGTGCAGCTCAGTGTTAACAAGCGTAATGGTATTGTCAGTATCTTCTGAAAACCCCCCACATAAAGCTAGCCAGCTAACGTTAAACTCTAGCTACATGCACGGCGTCCTCGTCGACTAAACATACATTTAAATCAACGTTTGCAGACGTATGCCTACCTGTGCGTAGAATTCAAAATAGTTATTGACATTGTGTAGTTTTTCCTTCTCTAATTAGCTTGAAAAGCACACAGCCTGCTTCAAGAAATGGTTCAAGTTTACGAACAGTTCTTCCTGGGTAGCAGACAACAGACTATTCCTGATTGGTTACCTTCGTAAGCGTCATTGGGGGCGTATGCACCATCAAATTAACGTTCGATGCATTTAAAAGTGGAAATTCACTACACTGCCATCTACTGGGACAATATATACATACACGCACCAATTTGGATTTTAGGTCACCACAAATCACTGTTGAGGCAAGCTTGACTTTATGAGGAAACTAGGCAGGGTTCAAATTATAGACCGGGGGCCTGTTGCACAAAAGTAGAATTAAGACATCCGGGATAAATGACTCAGCTGAGCTCAATGAAGCCAAAACATGTGCGTCCAGGCTTAATTGGTTGCACAAAGACCAAGCCAGGATGAGCAGACACGGATTCATTAAGCCAGGTGAAACCAATCCTGGATAGGTGCGCGCTCACGGCTCACTCAAATAGACCCCGCCACAGATCACAGATTAACTGATTTACCATGGCAACTAGAGCCGCGTACTTTTCCCCGTCGGAAGCACAAATCCTCATGGAGGCATACGAGGAGGTAAAAGATATAATTAAGAAGAAAGGCAACACCGCCACAGTGATAAAGCAAAGAGAAAAAGCGTGGCAAAGTATTGCAGACCGCCTGAATGCGTAAGTAGTGCACAATTACACACTCACCGCTCCGCTGAAACATCACAATTACAATTCAAATATTTAATTCACATCTCCAAAAATGCAGTTGTACTGTAATTATGAAACGGTTAATTTTTTTTATTGAAATGCACTGCAGATATGAGTGAAATTGTGTAAAGTAACTCCATCACACTGTATAAAGCTATGATAAAATTTTTGATATTTTTACTGAAAACAAGACAAAAATACCAAGTAATTTTTTGCAGTGTGACTCCATTAAGTGTGTGTGTGTGTGTGTGTGTGTGTGTGTGTGTGTGTGTAGATTAAACATGAACGGGCCAAAACGGACATGGCAGCAGGTCAAAATCAAATACAAGAACATTCTGCAGAATGGTATGGTCCCTGACTAATATTTAACAAAGCACAAGCATATATTGTACCCAGAAGGTGCCTGCTCACACATTGTCTGTACTGTTTTAGCAGTGAAAAAGAATACCCACAGACAAGGCACGGGTGGTGGGTCACCAAAGGCTGACCTTACCCCAGCAGAGGACATGGCCTTGGAGCTAAATAAAGGCAGGCCCGTCTTAGAGGGGATCCCTGGGGGGAAAGAGACGAGCATAGGTTCCTCCCAAGATGCCACCCGCTTCATTCAAGGTATGTCCTTCCATCTCTACATGGGATACAACCACATTCATATTGAATCAATTTGGACTGTCTGACTTTGGTTTACCTATTGCCTTGCAGTGTCTGGCAGCACTGTGTTCCTGTTAGAGCCACCAGCACAAGCACCAGACGATGCTGATCCAGTGAGTACTCCATCAAAGGCATACTGTAGGCCTGGCATGTCTTGTCTACTAGCTTCAATATGAATCCGATTAAATGTGATAGGGTGAAGGCCCCAGTGCAGCAGCAACAGCACATGATGGAGACGATGATGAGGAGGAGACCATCTCTCTGGATTCCAGAAGGCATGAGGTATCATGTTAAGACTGTGAAAGTACTATTTACTCTACAATGGTGAGGAGTCCTCATCAAAATCAAAAAATCTAATTTCTTTTACAGGACCCAGATGCTATACAGTGGGAAAACCAGCCTGGCAACATAGTGCGTATTAATAAAAGGACACCACATCCTGCCAAATTCCAGCTGCGCTAATTGTATTGTGTTCACAGAGCTCACAAGCTATCAGAAAGTTGTATGGCAACCACCTCCGGTGCCAAATAGAACTGGCAGACATAGACATTCAGTACAAGAAGAAAAAGATGGAAAATCTTGCACTGGAGTTCGAAATAAAAAAGAGGACAATTAGGAAACTGGACCTTGAAATAAAAAAACTTGAGAGGGAGGTGAGATATGCCTTCAATGTACACTGTATGCTAACTGTAACACAAATGTATTAATCATTATTTTTCTTTCCTCCCCCAGCTCCAAGAAGATGACACAGCTCAAAATAAAAATTAGGTATATTCTCGTAAAGTCAAGTGAGCCATGACATATGAGCTCTTATTGTGAGCACACAGGACGGTGGCATCTTTCTAAGGTTTTTTTTATTTTCCCAGCAATCAGTACAACCAAGTCATCGTTATAAGGCATCGCCCTCTTTTGCCCACCCCCCCCAGCACCAGGTGTGGCCACTAGCCTATATGAAGGCCCAAAATTGTGTGTTCCTTTCTGCTCTGACAATGTCATGCCCATTCGTGCGAGATGTGGTGGATGAAGAAGCACTTGTGCTGAGGAGAGCCTTCAGGTGAGAAAGGGTCTTCAGGGACCGGTTGGACCCACTGGCCTTCCCTGATGACCATCTATATGAAAGATACAGGTTTTCTGCAGATGGCATCAGGTATCTATGCAGACTACTGGGTCCCAGGATTAAGCACCGCACTGCACGGAGCCATGCACTGAGTGTGGAGCAAATGGTTTGTGTGGCCTTGCGCTTTTTTGCTAGTGGAGCCTTCCTGTACTCAGTGGGGGATGCAGAACAGCTGAACAAGGCCACAATTTGCCGCACAATAAGGAGTGTGTGTCTGGCTATCAAAGCATTAGCAGATGTCTTCATCTCCTTCCCTGGCCACAGAAGACTCTGTGACATCAAAGAGGAGTTCTATAGGATTGCAGGTAAGAGGATCTACAAATTACAGGACAACTGTTAACACATAGTAGGATACTCATTACTTTGTGTGACAGGTTTCCCCAATGTCATTGGTGCAGTGGACTGCACACACATAAGGATAAAAGCCCCCTCAGGTGCCCATGAGGCCGATTTTGTGAATAGGAAATCCTTTCACAGCATTAATGTTCAGGTGAACATAACTTTTTGATATTGTCCATTGACGAACACTCTGCATTGCCAGTGATGTGCATTGATTGGTGTAATATTCCTCATCTTATGATTTCAGATGGTCTGCAATGCTGACTGTGTGATCAGCAATGTTGTGGCAAAATGGCCTGGCTCAGTCCATGACTCCAGAATCTTTCGGGCCTCTGAAATCTATCAGTGCCTATCACAAGGTAAGCCACACAACCCCTATTTATAACCATCATGGCTGTGTCAAGAATATCACTGTGTTTATGAGGTAGTAATGATGAGATTTTGTGTTGACAGGTGAATTCTCTGGTGTGTTGCTGGGAGACAGGGGGTATGGCTGCCAGCCTTTTCTCCTGACACCTTTCACAGACCCCCAGGAAGCACAGCAGGCCTACAACCATGCCCATGCCAGGACCAGGGCCAGAGTTGAAATGACCTTTGGCCTCCTGAAGGCACGCTTTCACTGCCTTCACAAATTAAGGGTCAGCCCTGTTAGGGCATGTGATATTACTGTGGCTTGTGCTGTCCTTCACAATGTGGCCTGCCTGAGGAAGGAGAGGGCCCCCAGAGTGCCACCAGCCATGGACTGGGACAATCCGGCAATCTTCCCTGATGACGACAGTGGTCGGCTGCTGAGGGACCAATATGTGTTGAATTATTTTAGTTAGTATGTGTGCTTTCAATTTTGGTTAAATATGTCCTGCGGTGGCAGAGGAATTTGGTTTTTTTTGGGTTCGTTTTTTGACGAATTTGGCCTCTTATGATGTTTGTGCGGTATACTGTGTGTAATACAAGGCTGCAGGGAGGCTACTGCATCCATTCATTTGTCTGTTCAGTTGATGTGTATGGATTTGTCCTGCATTTATTTTAGTGTGCAGACATGCAGGGTGTGTTATACACATTCAAAGGTCTGTATATGTATCATTTTGTATAATATGCTTCGATTCTGTGCTTTCCATCTTGTAGAGTCACTGTGACTTCAGTTTTGAAAGGAGCTGATGGTTTACCTGCTTTGTTTTGTCCTTATTCAATAAAGGAACATAATGTTACACATTGTGTTTTTATATTCATATGGAATGTGTATTTGTTTATATGACAGAGTACTAGGGCCACACTGAAGAAAAAGGATAAAGTCATAAATTTATGAGGCTGGTTCTTTCTGCAGAAAAGCTACATATTGTTTTTACAGTTTTGATACTTATGACAATGTGATACTTAATATTCTGGCACATCAGCATGTCTTTGTTTATGAAACCATACTGAAGTACAATTTCACGAAATGCCCCACATCTGTCATTTTAACAACTGTCCTCCTTTAAAACAACTGGTTACAATATTATGACTTGTGTTTTTTTCCCCTCTGTGGCCCTAATATTCTAGCATTTTATATATAGCCTTATAGTCTATGGGAAACTGTAAATTATCTAATGATAGCAACATCATCTAAAAATCATTTTTTATCCAAAATCATTGAAATTAATGATCACAAACGTTTAAATAACAGTGGGTCTAGTTATATGTGATAACAATGTATAGTGAGCAGTGAAATAACTATTGGTTTCCATTTGTGGTGACTGCTGACTGACATTAGGGATGAGATTAAATAGATCCTGGAATTTAGCCTGGTCTGGAGCAGGCTAGCTCCACAGAATAAATCTCCATGGTAATTTATACCATAACATATCCTCCTGCCCCCTATCCATCTTTAGTGCAACCGGATTACGGATCAATTGAGCCAGGATCACCAAGATATCCTGGCTTAATCCCTTATCCTAGTTTTGTGCAACAGGCCCCGGCTTGGATAAACAAATACCCATAAACAAATTAGCATTCCCCCAGGCCCACAATAACTGAAATATCAAAAACATAATTGGACATCTATTTTAATAATTTCAGCATACAACAAGAAATTAGATGTTCTCCTCTGGGAATCATTTCATTATTCTACATAAAACAAACCAGATACACTATTTTAATCAGACAATATTCACTATTTGCTGACATTACTATGATAGAAAAAAAATCATATGAGCAAGGAGGGACATGGTTTTGTAGAGCACATACAATGCCTTCAGAAAGTACTCAGACCCTTTGACTTTTTCCACATTTTGTTACGTTTTGTTTTTCAAAAATGGATTTTAAAAATCCTCAGCAATCTCCATCGATCATCCTTGAGAAGTTTCTACAACTTGATTGGAGTCCACCTGTGGTCAATTCAATTGATTGGACATGATTTGAAAAGGCACACACCTGTTTATATAAGGTCCCAGAGTTGACAGTGCATGTCAGAGCAAAAACCAAGCCATGAGGTCAAAGGGATTGTCCGTAGAGCTCTCTGCAGCATTGAAGGTCCCCAACAACACAGTGCCCGCCATCATTCTTAAATGGAAGAAATTTGGAACCACCAAGACTCTTCCTAGAGCTGGTCACCCCGCCAAACTGAGCAATCTGGGGAAAGGACCTTGGTCAGGGAGGTGACCAAGAGCCCGATGGTCACTCTAACAGTGCTCTAGAGTTCCTCTGTGGAGATGGTTGTCCTTCTGGAAGGTTCTCCCATCTCTGCAACGTTCTACCAATTAGGCTTTTATGGTTGAGTTGCCAGATGGAAGCCACTCCTCAGTAAAAGGCATATGACAGCCTGTTTGGAGTTTGCCAAAAGGCACTTAAAGACTCTCAGACCATGATAAACAATATTTTTTGGTCTGATGAAACCAAGATTGAACTTTTTGGCCTGAATGGCAAGCGTCACATGTGGAAGAAACCTGGCACCATTCCTACGGTGAAGCATGATACATGGTGGCAGCATCATGCTGTGAGGATGATTTTCAGCAGAAGGGACTGGGAGACTAGTCTTTTATGAGAACCTGCTCAGGACCTCAGACCGGGGCGAAGGTTCACCTTCCAACAGGGCAGCGACCCTAAGCACACAGCCAAGACAACGCAGGGGTGGTTTCGGGACAATTCAATTTTAGAATAAAGCTGTAACAAAATAGAGTCAAGAGGTCTGAATACTTTCAGAAGACATTGTACGAAACAAACACTATTTTAAATTCACTCTTTTTGCCTGCGTTTTCCTCAAGTTGGAGCTAAGCTTGGGCCAAAAATACTTTTAAAAATAAATAAAAAATCCGGTAACACTTTGTAAACAAAAGTACTCAACGTGATACATGTTAAACTACATAAATCAGGTCTTAACATATATTTTAAAACATGGTATTTTCAAATTGAAGTTTCAAAATGAGGCATAGCATTTAGAAGTAGTGTAGTTCCTGGGATGTAGTTCCAGGAAGTGTTGTCTGCTTGGCTTCCCAAAGGAATCCTTCTAATTTACTGGGCCATTAAAGTATTCATACCCTTTGACCAATCCGATATTTTCTTGTGATACAGCCTGAATTCAAAATTGATTAAATCTTTTTTCTCACCCATCTAAACACAATCTATAATGACACAGTGATAACATGTTTTAAAAGATCCTAGAAAAATGAAAAATAAAATACAGAAATATCTCCTTTACATAAGTATTCACACCCTTTTGCTATGACACTCCAAATTGAGCTCCGGTGCATCCAATTTCCTTTTCATCCTTGAGATGTCGCTACAACTTGATTGGAATCCACCTACGGCTAATTAAATTGTTTGGACAAGATTTAGAAAGAAACACACCTGTCTGGGAAAGGGTATGAAACAATTTCTAGGGTGTTGAAAGTTTCCAAGAGCACGGTGCTCTCCATCATTGGGAAATGGAAAAAAATATTGAACTACCCAGACTGTGCCTAGAGCTGTCCGTCCGACCGACCAAACTGAGTAACGGGGCAAAAAGGACCTTGGTCAAAGATGTGACCAAGAAACCAATGACCACTCTGACGCCCTACACAGTTCCTTGGCTGAGATGGGAGAACCTGCCAGAAGGATAACAGTCTCTACAGCACTTCACCAATCTGGGCTTTATGGGAGAGCGGCCAGACAGAAGCCACTCCTGAGAAAAAGGCACATGACAGCACATGGAGTTTGCAACAAGGCATGTGAAAGACAGATAAAGCAAAAAATGATGTGGTCTGATGTGACAGAAATATAACTCTTTGGCTTAAATGCAAAGCGCCATGTCTGGAGAAAACCAGTCACAGCTCATCATTCGTCTAACACCATTCCTAAATCAAATGTTCAAATCAAATTTGATATTTCGCAGACTTTATTGCAGGTCTAGTGAAATAGTTGTGTTCATATCTCCAACAGTGCAGTAGTATCTAAAAGTAAAAATATATAAATATTAGGAGTGGCATTGACTAAAATACAGTACAGTATATACATATCAAATTAGTAAAGCGGTATGTAAACATTATTAAAGTAACCAGTAATTCCATGTATATGGAGCAGCAGCTTTTAAGGTGCAGGGTAAATCGGGTGCCTTGAGATAGATGTTTTTCAGTCTTTCGGTCCAAGCTTTAATGCACCTGTACTGATGTAATGATTCCGTAACTACAGACGCTGGGAGAAGGGAAACTAAACAAGAACAGCGTCTGGACAAGAGCTACAAAACAACATCAATGCAGACACGGAAATTAAACTGAGGAAGTAACAGATATAGGGGAGGCAATCAATGACGTGATGGAGTCCAGGTCCGATAAAGCGCTGGTGCGCGCAACGATGGTGACAGGTGTGTGTAATGATGAGCAGTCTGGCGACCTCGAGCGCCAGGAGGAGGACCCGGAGCAGACGTGGCAACTGACATAAGTACAGGTGAATGGTGGTGGCAGCATCATGCTATGGGGGATGTTTTTCAGCGGCAGGGATGGGGAGACTGGTAAGGAAAGAGGGAACAATGAGTCTGACAATTTTTTGGGCCTTCCTCTGACACCGCCTCGTATATAGGTCTTGGAGGGCAGAAAGCCTGGCTCCAGTGATGTCATGGGCTGTACGCACTACCCTTTGTAGCCCCTTACGGTCGGGTGCTGAACAGTTGCCACACCAGGTGGTGCAGCTGTAGAACTTTTGTTGGATCTGGGGACCCATGCCAAATCTTTACAGTCTCCTGAGGGGCAAAGGCATGTCACATGGGGAGGTGAATTGTGTGTGGGATTGATGTACTTATGACAGGCAGGACAGGTCAGGGGCTACTGGTTGGTAAGTGAAACCATAGTTATTTTATTCTGCATTTGAAATTATGATCTAATTACAAACCAAGTACATCAATACCAGTGGAGGCTCAGAGGAGGAAGGGGAGGACCATACTCAGTGAATTTCATAAAATGTTTAAATGTAAAACTTTTTTTTTTAATAAGTTATCATTTTTAGATAAAACGATACTACATATAATCACGTCATCAAATAACATTAAAACACTATTTTGCAAAGAAGGTCTACAGCAGCCTCAACAGCACTCTGTAGGGTAGCACCATGGTGTAGCCGGAGGACAGCTAGCTTCCGTTCTCCTCTGGGTACATTGACTTCAATACAAAACCTAGGAAGCTCATGATTCTCACCCCCTTCCATAGACTTACAAAGTAATTGTGACAACTTCCGGAGGACGTCCTCCAGTCTATCAGAGCTCTTGCAGCATGAACTAACATTGTCCACCCAATCAAACGATCAGAGAATTCATCAAGTACTGATAGCATAAGCTACAGATAGCTAGCACTGCATTGTATAAAATGTGGTGAATAGTTGACTCAAAGAGAAAGACAATAGTTGAACAGTTTTGAACAAATTCATTTCTTCCAAAATGAAGGAGAAGCGAGAGAGTCATTTTTGTTCAATTTCAGTTTCACGTACTTAGCCAAAATGGGGATAAAGATTCCTGAATTTGTCCAAAAGAAACTCTTGGACTAATGATTACACCCAACAGTACCAGTCAAAAGTTTGGACACACCTACTCATTCAAGGGTTTTTCTTTATTTGTATTATTTTCTACATTGTTGAATAATAGTGAAGACATCAAAACTATGAAATAACACATATGGAATCATGTAGTAACCAAACAAGTGTAAAAAAAATCAGATAATATTTGATATTCTTCAAAGTAGCCACCCTTTGCCTTGTTGACAGCTTTGCACACTCTTGGCATTCTCTCAACCAGCTTCATGAGGAATGCTTTTCCAACCTGGAATGCATTTCAATTAACAGGTGTGCCTGGTTAAAAGTTAATTTCCTTCTTAATGCGTTTGAGCTAATCAGTTCTGTTGTGACAAGGTAGGGGTATTATCCAGAAGATAGCCCTATTTGGTAAAAGACCAAGTTCATATTATTGCAAGAACAGCTCAACTAAGCAAAGAGAAACGACAGTCCATCATTACTTTAAGACATGAAGGTTAGTCAATCCGTAACATTTCTTGAACTTTGAACGTTTCTTCAAGTGCATTCTCAAAAAACATCAAGCGCTATGATGAAACTGGCTCTCATGAGGACTACCACAGGAAAGGAAGACCCAGAGTTACCTCTGATGCAGAGGATAAGTTCAATAAAGTTACCAGCCACAGAAATTACAGCCCAAATCAATGCTTCAGGGAGACATCTCAACATCAATTGTTCAGAGGAGGCTGCGTGAATCAGGGCTTCCTGATCGAATTGCTGCAAAGAAACCACTACTACAATAAGAAGAGACTTGCTTGGGCCAAGAAACACGAGCAATGGACATTAGACCAGTGGAAATCTGTCCTTTGATCTGATGAGTCCAAATTTAAGATTTTTGGTTCCAACTGCCATGTCTTTGTGGGACGCAGAGTAGGTCAACGGATGATCTATGCATGTGTGGTTCCCACCGTGAAGCATGGAGGAGGAGGTGTGATGGTGCATGGTTGGTGACACTGTGATATATTTAGAATTCAAGACACACTTAACTAGCATGGCTACCACAGCATTCTGCAGCGATACACCATCCCATCTGTATTTCAACAGGACATTGACCCAACACACCTCCAGGCTGTGTAAGGGCTATTTGACCAAGAAGGAGAGTGATGGAGTGCTGCATCAGACCTGGCCTCCACAATCACCTGACCTCATCCAATTGAGATGGTTTGGGATGAGTTGGACCGCAGAGTGAAGGAAAAGTACCCAACAATCGCTCAGCATATGTGGGAACTCCTTCAAGACTATTGGAAAAGCATTCCAGGTGAAGCAGGCTGAGAGAATGCCAAGAGTGTTCAACGCTGGCATCAGGGCAAAATATTTTTAAAATATATTTAGATTTGTTTAACACTTTTTTGGTTACTACATGACTCCATATGTGTTATTTCATAATTTTGAGGTCTTCACTATTATTCTACAATGTAGATTTTTTTTGTGGTACTGTATATCAGCTAGATGCAGGCAAGTGTGCAAGGCATATTGAATTTCACGGTCTGTCACCTCAAATTTGTCTCTCAACCTTAGTGCACCTACGATGTAAACTTTCATTCAAAGGTTAGGTTGTAGCATTCTCGTGAAGGGTATAGGTGCTCCCTCTCCAGCCTCTAGGTCACCAGGCTGCTCGTTACGGCGCACACCTGTCACCATCGTTACGCGCATTAGCGCAATATGACACTCTGTGGTTGGCGTCAGGTATGTACTGTCAGGTATGCTCTCTCTCCGGCGCTCTAGATTGCCATGCTCCTGTGCCTTAGCAGAGGTGACAGGTCCGCTCCTGATCCCCGGGATCGTCATCTTGTTTGGCGTCCTGCGGCTGGGGCCACGCGTCGGGAGGGGGCACCGTCACGTGTGCTCCTTCTCCGGCCTCTAGGTCACCAGGCGGCTCGTTAAGGCGCACACATGTCACCATTGTTACTACGCACATGAGCTCAATATGACACTCACCTGGACTCCATCACCTCCTTGATTACCTGCCCTATATAAGTCACTCCCCTTGGTTCCTTCCCCAGGCGTCATTGTTTCTGTTTCAGTTTCATGTCTGTGCGTTGTTCGTGTTTGTTTTGGATTATGTTGCGTTTTTTTTTTCATTAAACCACTCACTCCCTGAACTTGTTTCCCGCACTTCGTTACAATAGGGAACATTTGAGTTTCATGTCGTAGCCTAAACCTATCGCTGTCACATTGAACTGGGTGACTGGAATATGAATGAGTCATCCAATATACTGTAATCGAAACACAGCCATGCTCATGAAAAAAAACAGTCCTCCCTCATCTTAAACGGCACTGACTGCCACTGATCAATATATTTTCAGAAACAGGTTAATATTAATAGGGAACATGGAAATTTTTCTGTTTCAGCACTATTTACAGACTGATGAAAGGGTATCGATTTCATGTCATAATACAGGAGCCAAAATGACACTATTTCTCAGCTAAAAGGTTGTTTCAACGAGTTCAGTCCCACCAAAAACGTAAGGCAAAAGAATGTTAAATAGCATGCATGGTAAAGTAATCCCAGGGTTGAGGTCATTTCAGGACTCCTGTTTCAGCACCTTTCATTAGCATCCCACTGTCTTTTATGTAAAGATTTCAGAAATTACACTGAGCACACATCTGCTGACTCCTGTCACAGCTTGACCTTCACAGCCAGAGGGCTGGAGGGGTAAAGGTAAAGGTTGGAGAAGGCGGCACAGCGTCCACACTGAATACGTTCCTGTAGGAGGTGTAGTGTAGTTATTTTCGGTCATAAGAGACTGTAGCAGCAACATTATGTACAAACAACGCAAAAAAACCTAACAAAATACCACAGTTGGTTAGGTAAATGTAAAACGTCAGCCATCCTCTTTGGCGCCATCTTAACATTGTACCTGTGCAGCAGCAGTACCGATGGGGGCCATGCAGTTAGTCATGGAGAGTTAGCCACTTCTAGCCAGCGCTGCAGCTGCTCCTCACACCCCTGGCTGTGGGCCCTCTCATCCTGGAGACTGTGGGGGATCTTCTGGGGCGAGGGGGTGTGTGTGAAGTCAAAGGTGGAGCAGGGTGTGGGGGGATCCGGCCGAGGGAGAGCTGCAAGTCTTCCTGGACTGGCTCTGATGTGGGGAGAGGGGAGGGAGGAACACGGGAGGGGGAGGAAATTATCTATTTTTGTTGATCAATTCACAAAAGGGTGTATGATCCAACAGAAACAGGAGTAGATTTTAGAGTGAGAGATACAGAGAGAAATACAGAGACAGAGAGCGAGGGATAGAGATGTGAGATACAGAGAGAGGAAAGAGCAGTCAACCAGTTTCCTCCTTACCCCTGCGTCTCCTGCTGCTTCTCCTGGTGTGTGAGTCTGACCCCCTCCGTCCACTCTGCAGGGGGCTGGAAGTTCTTCAGTCCCTCCTTGGGGAAGTAGACCAGGACCTCTCCATCCTCCGTAATGGCATCTGGAACAGCAATACAGGAGTCTTGGGATTAGGTTTAGCTCTTTACAAATTCCAAAGTAATAAAGGCTTTTTAACTCATGGCTCTTGCTTTCCTCATACAAAAGTTTATTCTCTGAAATCCTGCTGAAAGCTTTGTTTATTCTGTCTAGTATAAGGAGCTGAATTTGTCTGTGATGTGGAAAATGTCACCCAAAGAGCTAGTGTAGACATACTGTAGACAGAGTAGATAAACAAATGGTCATCTCATTGTCACAAACTGGGATATACGGAGGCTGCCAGTCCTTCAGCTTGTGGTTTATGCAGATGGCCACTACCTCATCCCAGGGGACCTTCTGGAGGGACGGGCCCTCTTTCTCTTTTCAGTGGTTCTGGGCTGCAGCCGTGGAGCAGCGCACCCTCTCCAGGAGGTTCTCCAGGCGGGACATGAGATGGGGTTGGCTGTGGCACGATGTTGGGATCTGGTCGGATTACTGGAAGATGGAGGAGCAGGGGCCAGGAGGCTGGGAGTGGTGGAGGTGGTGAGGGGACAATGTAAACAGATGTCATTTTAGCAGTTTTAGGGCATAAAAATCACAAGTCAACAGACCCAAAGCAAACCACCTGTGTCAGCGGGCAGGCCCCAGCTGGGTATCTGCAGGCTGACGACTGTCTTCCGGAACCAGGCCAGGTGCTGGGGGGAGTTCCAGGCCAGGTGAAGCACTTTGTTCCGGGTCTCTGGAAGGGCGAACTCCCCCGGGGGCCAGGAGAAGCTGGAGAGCTGCTGGGAGGACACCAGGTCGGCCAGGAAGGCCAGCGCAGCGTTGTAGAGTGTGAGGACAGGCGCAGAGTGTTGGCACGCCAGCCCTGCCCCCGCTTGGTCCTGCCGATGGCGGTAGAGGCGGGCGCTGATCTCACGGCACAGGCCGGCCTCCACGAAGTGCACCAGGGTCTGAGAGGAGAGGAGGGTGCCGGGGCACGCGCAAAGAGCCAGCGCATCGCCCCTCTCACCTGGGGGTAAGCAAACACCAAAAAACAGCACATTAGAATACTTCCAATTCAATACAACGCTACTCATTTAATACTCTCAGAAGCCATTTCAAGTGTTTTCTTT
The DNA here is from genome assembly GCF_045791955.1 of Oncorhynchus clarkii lewisi. Classification (NCBI taxonomy): domain Eukaryota; kingdom Metazoa; phylum Chordata; class Actinopteri; order Salmoniformes; family Salmonidae; genus Oncorhynchus; species Oncorhynchus clarkii. The sequence continues at coordinate 50,048,189 of NC_092149.1, read as the reverse complement.
TGATTCAAGAGGCTACTCCGCACCTGCTCCGAGCACTGTATGTCCACTGGTGGTCTCTGTGATGTGGAAGAACATGTGTGCTGATAACAGAGCGTCTTTAGTCCACCTGACTGTGCTGCTGCTCCAGTTTCAACTGTTCTGCCTTATTATTATTCGACCATGCTGGTCATTTATGAACATTTGAACATCTTGGCCATGTTCTGTTATAATCTCCACCTGGCACAGCCAGAAGAGGACTGGCCACCCCACATAGCCTGGTTCCTCTCTAGGTTTCTTCCTAGGTTTTGGCCTTTCTAGGGAGTTTTTCCTAGCCACCGTGCTTCTACACCTGCATTGCTTGCTGTTTGGGGTTTTAGGCTGGGTTTCTGTACAGCACTTTGAGATATCAGCTGATGTACGAAGGGCTATATAAATAAATTTGATTTGATTCAACCAACATCTTGAGCATCAGGTCTATCCAGAAGAGAAGAAAAGACAGGCAGAGTGTAGAGAGTTACAGATTTGGTAATTAGACTTAATTCACAATATGCCATTGTGTCAGCGATCCCTGTAAGAGAATGCTGGTGATGTCCAGCCATGTGTGTGTGGTTGGGGTACCCCTAACCTTCCTCCAGTTTCTGTGTGTTGTGCGAGCCGGGCACCAAATCAAATCAAATCAAATTTATTTATATAGCCCTTCGTACATCAGCTGATATCTCAAAGTGCTGTACAGAAACCCAGCCTAAAACCCCAAACAGCAAGCAATGCAGGTGTAGAAGCACGGTGGCTAGGAAAAACTCCCTAGAAAGGCCAAAACCTAGGAAGAAACCTAGAGAGGAACCAGGCTATGTGGGGTGGCCAGTCCTCTTCTGGCTGTGCCGGGTGGAGATTATAGCAAAACATGGTCAAGATGTTCAAATGTTCATAAATGACCAGCATGGTCGAATAATAATAAGGCAGAATAGTTGAAACTGGAGCAGCAGCACAGTCAGGTGGACTGGGGACAGCAAGGAGTCATCATGTCAGGTATTCCTGGGGCATGGTCCTATGGCTCAGGTCCTCCGAGAGAGAGAAAGAAAGAGAGAATTAGAGAGAGCATATGTGGGATGGCCAGTCTTCTTCTGGCTGTGCCGGGTGGAGATTATAACAGAACATGGCCAAGATGTTCAAATGTTCATAAATGACCAGCATGGTCGAATAATAATAAGGCAGAACAGTTGAAACTGGAGCAGCAGCACAGCCAGGTGGACTGGGGACAGCAAGGAGTCATCATGTCAGGTAGTCCTGGGGCATGGTCCTAGGGCTCAGGTCCTCCGAGAGAGAGAAAGAGAGAAGGAGAGAATTAGAGAACGCACACTTAGATTCACACAGGACACCGAATAGGACAGGAGAAGTACTCCAGATATAACAAACTGACCCTAGCCCCCCGACACATAAACTACTGCAGCATAAATACTGGAGGCTGAGACAGGAGGGGTCAGGAGACACTGTGGCCCCATCCGAGGACACCCCCGGACAGGGCCAAACAGGAAGGATATAACCCCACCCACTTTGCCAAAGCACAGCCCCCACAACACTAGAGGGATATCTTCAACCACCAACTTACCATCCTGAGACAAGGCTGAGTATAGCCCACAAAGACCTCCGCCACGGCACAACCCAAGGGGGGGGGGGGGGGGCGCCAACCCAGACAGGATGACCACATCAGTGACTCAACCCACTCAGGTGACGCACCCCCTCCAGGGACGGCATGAGAGAGCCCCAGTAAAGCCAGTGACTCAGCCCCTGTAATAGGGTTAGAGGCAGAGAATCCCAGTGGAAAGAGGGGAACCGGCCAGGCAGAGACAGCAAGGGCGGTTCGTTGCTCCAGAGCCTTTCCGTTCACCCTCCCACTCCTGGGCCAGACTACACTCAATCATATGACCCACTGAAGAGATGAGTCTTCAGTAGAGACTTAAAGGTTGAGACCGAGTTTGCGTCTCTGACATGGGTAGGCAGACCATTCCATAAAAATGGAGCTCTATAGGAGAAAGCCCTGCCTCCAGCTGTTTGCTTAAAAATTCTAGGGACAATTAGGAGGCCTGCGTCTTGTGACCGTAGCGTACGTGTAGGTATGTACGGCAGGACCAAATCAGAGAGATAGGTAGGAGCAAGCCCATGTAATGCTTTGTAGGTTAGCAGTAAAACCTTGAAATCAGCCCTTGCTTTGACAGGAAGCCAGTGTAGAGAGGCTAGCACTGGAGTAATATGATCAAATTTTTTGGTTCTAGTCAGGATTCTAGCAGCCGTATTTAGCACTAACTGAAGTTTATTTAGTGCTTTATCCGGGTAGCCGGAAAGTAGAGCATTGCAGTAGTCTAACCTGGAAGTGACAAAAGCATGGATTAATTTTTCTGCATCATTTTTGGACAGAAAGTTTCCTATTTTTGCAATGTTACGTAGATGGAAAAAAGCTGTCCATGAAATGGTCTTGATATGTTCTTCAAAAGAGAGATCAGGGTCCAGAGTAACGCCGAGGTCCTTCACAGTTTTATTTGAGACGACTGTACAACCATTAAGATTAATTGTCAGATTCAACAGAAGATCTCTTTGTTTCTTGGGACCTAGAACAAGCATCTCTGTTTTGTCCGAGTTTAAAAGTAGAAAGTTTGCAGCCATCCACTTCCTTATGTCTGAAACACATTCTTCTAGCAAGGGCAATTTTGGGGCTTCACCATGTTTAATTGAAATGTACAGCTGTGTGTCATCCGCATAGCAGTGAAAGTTAACATTATGTTTTCGAATGACATCCCCAAGAGGTAAAATATATAGTGAAAACAATAGTGGTCCTAAAACGGAACCTTGAGGAACACCGAAATTTACAGTTGATTTGTCAGAGGACAAACCATTCACAGAGACAAACTGATATCTTTCCGACAGATAAGATCTAAACCAGGCCAGAACTTGTCCGTGTAGACCAATTTGGGTTTCCAATCTCTCCAAAAGAATGTGGTGATCGATGGTATCAAAAGCAGCACTAAGGTCTAGGAGCACGAGGACAGATGCAGAGCCTCGGTCCGATGCCATTAAAATGTCATTTACCACCTTCACAAGTGCCGTCTCAGTGCTATGATGGGGTCTAAAACCAGACTGAAGCATTTCGTATACATTGTTTGTCTTCAGGAAGGCAGTGAGTTGTTGCGCAACAGCCTTTTCTAAAATTTGAGAGGAATGGAAGATTCGATATAGGCCGATAGTTTTTTATATTTTCTGGGTCAAGGTTTGGCTTTTTCAAGAGAGGCTTTATTACTGCCACTTTTAGTGAGTTTGGTACACATCCGGTGGATAGAGAGCCGTTTATTATGTTCAACATAGGAGGGGCAAGCACAGGAAGCAGCTCTTTCAGTAGTTTAGTTGGAATAGGGTCCAGTATGCAGCTTGAAGGTTTAGAGGCCATGATTATTTTCATCATTGTGTCAAGAGATATAGTACTAAAACACTTGAGCGTCTCTCTTGATCCTAGGTCCTGGCAGAGTTGTGCAGACTCAGGACAACTGAGCTTTGAAGGAATACGCAGATTTAAGGAGGAGTCCGTAATTTGCTTTCTAATAATCATAATCTTTTCCTCAAAGAAGTTCATGAATTTATCACTGCTAAAGTGAAAGTCATCCTCTCTTGGGGAATGCTGCTTTTTAGTTAGGTTTGCGACAGTATCAAAAAGGAATTTCGGATTGTTCTTATTTTCCTCAATTAAGTTAGAAAAATAGGATGATCGAGCAGCAGTAAGGGCTCTTCGGTACTGCACAGTACTGTCTTTCCAAGCTAGTCGGAAGACTTCCAGTTTGGTGTGGCGCCATTTCCGTTCCAATTTTCTGGAAGCTTGCTTCAGAGCTCGGGTATTTTCTGTGTACCAGGGAGCTAGTTTCTTATGAGAAATGTTTTTAGTTTTTAGGGGTGCAACTGCATCTAGGGTATTGCGCAAGGTTAAGTTGAGTTCCTCAGTTAGGTGGTTAACTGATTTTTGTCCTCTGGCGTCCTTGGGTAGACAGAGGGAATCTGGAAGGACATCAAGGAATCTTTGTGTTGTCTGTGAATTTATAGCACGACTTTTGATGATCCATGGTTGGGGTCTGAGCAGATTATTTGTTGCAATTGCAAACGTAATAAAATGGTGGTCCGATAGTCCAGGATTATGAGGAAAAACATTAAGATCCACAACATTTATTCCATGGGACAAAACTAGGTCCAGCGTATGACTGTGACAGTGAGTGGGTCCAGAGACATGTTGGACAAAACCCACTGAGTCGATGATGGCTCCGAAAGCCTTTTGGAGTGGGTCTGTGGACTTTTCCATGTGAATATTAAAGTCACCAAAGATTAGAATATTATCCGCTATGACTACAAGGTCCGATAGGAATTCAGGGAACTCAGTGAGGAACGCTGTATATGGCCCAGGAGGCCTGTAAACAGTAGCTATAAAAAGTGATTGAGTAGGCTGCATAGATTTCATGACTAGAAGCTCAAAAGACGAAAACATCATTTTTTTTTTTGTAAATTGAAATTTGCTATCGTAAATGTTAGCAACACCTCCGCCTTTGCGGGATGCACGGGGGATATGGTCACTAGTGTAGCCAGGAGGTGAGGCCTCATTTAACACAGTAAATTCATCAGGCTTAAGCCATGTTTCAGTCAGGCCAATCACATCAAGATTATGATCAGTGATTAGTTCATTGACTATAATTGCCTTTGAAGTAAGGGATCTAACATTAAGTAGCCCTATTTTGAGATGTGAGGTATCATGATCTCTTTCAATAATGACAGGAATGGAGGTGGTCTTTATCCTAGTGAGATTGCTAAGGCGAACACCGCCATGTTTAGTTTTGCCCAACCCAGGTCGAGGCACAGACACGGTCTCAATGGTGATAGCTGAGCTGACTACACTGACTGTGCTAGTGGCAGACTCCACTATGCTGGCAGGCTGGCTAACAGCCTGCTGCCTGGCCTGCACCCTATTTCATTGTGGAGCTAGAGGAGTTAGAGCCCTGTCTATGTTGGTAGATAAAATGAGAGCACCCCTACAGCTAGGTTGGAGTCCGTCACTCCTCAGCAGGTCAGGCTTGGTCCTGTTTGTGGGTGAGTCCCAGAAAGAGGGCCAATTATCTACAAATTCTATCTTTTGGGAGGGGCAGAAAACAGTTTTCAACCAGCGATTGAGTTGTGAGACTCTGCTGTAGAGCTCATCACTCCCCCTAACTGGGAGGGGGCCAGAGACAATTACTCGATGCCGACACATCTTTCTAGCTGATTTACACGCAGAAGCTATGTTGCGCTTGGTGATCTCTGACTGTTTCATCCTAACATCGTTGGTGCCGACGTGGATAACAATATCTCTATACTCTCTACACTCGCCAGTTTTAGCTTTAGCCAGCACCATCTTCCGATTAGCCTTAACGTCGGTAGCCCTGCCCCCCGGTAAACAGTGTATGATCGCTGGATGATTCGTTTTAAGTCTAATACTGCGGGTAATGGAGTCGCCAATGACTAGAGTTTTCAATTTGTCAGAGCTAATGGTGGGAAGCTTCGGCGTCTCAGACCCCGTAACGGGAGGAGGAGAGACCAGAGAAGACTCGGCCTCTGACTCCGACCCGCTGCTTAATGGGGAAAACCGGTTGAAAGTTTCTGTCGGCTGAATGAGCGACACCGGTTGAGCGTTCCTACAGCATTTCCTTCCAGAAACCGTGAGAAAGTTGTCCGGCTGCGGGGACTGTGCCAGGGGATTTATACTACTATCTGTACTTACTGGTGGCACAGACGCGGTTTCATCCTTTCCTACACTGAAATTACCCTTGCCTAGCGATTGCGTCTGAAGCTGGGCTTGTAGCACAGCTATCCTCGCCGTAAGGCGAGTACAGCGACTGCAATTAGAAGGCATCATGTTAATGTTACTACTTAGCTTCGGCTGTTGGAGGTCCTGACGAACCGTGTCCAGATAAAGCGTCCGGAGTGAAAAAGTTGAGTAGGAAAAAACAAAAATATAAACGGTAATTAAAAAGTAAAAACCGTAAATTTGTCAGGTAGCAAAACAGGTTGGCAACAAAACGCACAGCAACTCAAAAACAAGTCTGCAAGTCGTGACCGGAAATGACCAATATGGTGAGGGGCAGCGGGCAGTCCCAGATATTTGCCTGCTGGAGCTGTTTGAGCTGGAGCAGAGCGGAGCGGAAAGCAGGGCCACATCCTGGTCCTCCCTGGGCTGGGGGCCGGCAGCAGCAGCATCAGCAGGTCCCTCGTGCCCTGGAGCTCCTGGGTCTTCTCCATATTGGACAGGCCATCTTCACTCAGCGGGCCACAAGACACCTGAGAGGTATAGCACACACAGACAGTCAATACAACTACACTGCTGTCTGAAGTCAAGTGTCTTGAGATGGGATTTCATGGGATTGGAGTATGCATTAGGATAATATTCCATCATAGTGTAGAAAGTTGTTATTCAACTAGACACTAGTCATTTGGGGAAATGTTTTGGCAACGCCGTTTTTGCTCCCACCTTAATGCTGACGTGTACTTTGAGTCTGGTCTCCTGCATCCCTGAGTCCGTTAGTGATGCAGAGTGTCTTTAGTGTCCCCACCTGCTCCTTCTCTGTGACTATGAACTTTCACCTCCGCCAAACTTTCTCTCCAGCCAGTCTGTCAAGATCCTGCAATAAGAGCATAGAGAACACAATTCAACACTTTTTTTTCAATACCTCAAGATAGGGTGGTGATATTGTTATTATGTTTTCAGGGCTGAAGTACAACACAGAGTTTATTCAAATTAAAGTACAATTTACTACATTTAAATGTAATATTATGCAAATTAGGCAGTACAGAATAGATATTTAGAGTAATTTAAGCCAGTGTGGTCATATTAGTTTGTAACAATTTATGAAAATAGAATTTGAAAAAAATATATGTGAATGAGATACTTCATATGCCAATTAGTCTGTACGGAATGTAAAAAATAAACAGCATTTTAAACCCATTTATTTAAATTAATGTGGTCATATTGTTAACATATACGACGGATGAGTAAGGTGCCGCCCATTTGTGCACACACACCAAGGCTGGTAACATAGTACATATAATTGGGATGACATAATAATGACCAAAAGCATTGTTAGTATTTACCAATTAGTAACTGTTAGGCTGTAAACAGTGACTTCAGAAAGTATTCACACCCCTAGACCTTTTCCACATTTTGCTGTGTTACAGTCGGAATTTAAACAGTAGTAATGTGTCACTGCCCGACACATAATGTGAGTGGAATTTTGTTTTTAGAATTTTTTACAAGTAAATAGAAAATTAAAAGCTGAAATGTCTTGAGTCAATAAGTATTCAATCCCTTTGTTACGGCAAGCCTAAATAAGTTCAGGAATGACTACCTTGTAAGGTCCCTCGGTCGAGCAGTGAATTTCAAAACAGATTCAACCACAAAGACCAGGGATGTTTTCCATTGCCTCGCAAAGAAGGGCACTGATTGGTAGATGGGCCCAAAATAAAAAAGCAAACATTGAATATCCCTTTGTGCATGGTCAAGTCCATATTATGGTAAGAACAGCTCAAATAAGCAAAGAGAAAAGACAGTCCATCATTACTTTAAGACATGAAGGTCAGTCAATCCGGAGCATTTCAATTACTTTGAAAGTTTCTTCAAGTGCAATCGCAAAAACCATCAATCAATATGATGAAACTGGTTCTCACGAGGACCGCCACAGGAAAGGAAGACCCAGAGTTACCGCTGCTGCAGAAGATTAGTTCATTACAGTTAACTGCACCTCAGATTGCAGTCCAAATAAATGCTTCAGAGTTCAAGTAACACACACATCTCAACATCAACTGTTCAGATGAGACTGTATGAATCAGGCCTTCATGTTCTAATTGCTGCAAAGAGATCACTATTAAATGACACCAATAATAAGAAGAGACTTGCTTGGGCCAAGAAACACGGGCACTGGACATTAGACCAGTGGAAATCTGTCCTTTTGTCTGATGATCTCTGCATGTGTGGTTCCCACCGTGAAGCATGGAGGAGGTGGTTTGATGGTGTGGGGGTGCTTTGCTGCTGACACGGTCAGTGATTTATTTTGAATTCAAGGCACACATAACCAGTATTGCTACCACAGCATTTTGCAGCGATACGCCATCCCATCTTGTTTGCAACTATCATTTGTTTGTCAACAGCACAATGACCCAAAACACACCTCCAGGCTGTGTAATGGTGAGACAGGTAGCCTAGTGGTTAGAGCATTGGACTAGTAACCAAAAGGTTGCAAGATCAAATCCCCGAGCTGACAAGGTAAATAAATATCTGTTCTGCCCCTGAACTGTTCCTTGGCCTTCGTTGAAAATAAGAATTTGTTCTTAACTGACTTGCCTAGTTAAAAAAAATAAAAGGGCTATTTAACCAAGAAGGAGAGTGATGGAGTGCTGCATCAGATGACTTGGCCTCCACAATCACCCGACCTCAACCCAACTGAGATGGTTACGAACGCAGTGAAGGAAAAGTAGCCAACAAGTGCTCAGCATATGTGGGAACTCAATGTCATCAAGGCAAAGGGTGGCTACTTGGAAAAATCTATTTTGATTTGTTTAACACTTTTTTGGTTACTACATGATTCCATGTGTTATTTCATAGTTAGTGGGGAGAACAAGTATTTGATAAGCTGCAAAATCGGCAGTGTTTCTTACTTACAAATCATGTAGAGGTCTATCATTTTTATCATAGGCACACTTCAACTGTGAGAGACGGAATCTAAAACAAAATTCCAGAAAATCACATTGTATGATTTTTAAGTAATTAATTTGCATTTTATTGCATGACATAAGTATTTGATACATCAGAAAAGCCCAACTTAATATTTGGTACAGAAACCTTTGTTTGCAATTACAGAGATCATACGTTTCCTGTAGTTCTTGACCAGGTTTGCACACACTGCAGCAGGGATTTTGGCCCACTCCTCCATACAGATCTTCTCCAGATCCTTCAGGTTTCGGGGCTGTCGCTGGGCAATACGGACTTTCAGCTCCCTCCAAAGATTTTCTATTGGGTTCAGGTCTGGAGACTGGCTAGGCCACTCCAGGACCTTGAGATGCTTCTTACGGAGCCACTCCTTAGTTGCCCTGGCTGTGTGTTTCGGGTCATTGTCATGCTGGAAGACCCAGCCACGACCCATCTTCAATGCTCTTACTGAGGGAAGGAGGTTGCTTACCAAGATCTCGCGATACATGGCCCCATCCATCCTCCCCTCAATACAGTGCAGTCGCCCTGTCCCCTTTTCAGAAAAGCATCACCAAAGAATGATGTTTCCACCTCCATGCTTCACGGTTGGGATGGTGTTCTTGGGGTTGTACTCATCCTTCTTCTTACTCCAAACACGGCGAGTGGAGTTTAGACCAAAAATCACTATTTTTGTCTCATCAGACCACATGACCTCCCATTCCTCCTCTGGATCATCCAGATGGTCATTGGCAACGTTCAGACGGGCTTGGACATGCGCTGGCTTGAGCAGGGGGACCTTGCGTGCGCTGCAGGATTTTAATCCATGACGGCGTAGTGTGTTACTAATGGTTTTCTTTGAGACTGTGGTCCCAGCTCTCTGTAGTTTTGGGCTGATCCCTCACCTTCCTCATGATTATTGATGCTCCACGAGTTGAGATCTTGCATGGAGCCCCAGACCGAGGGTGATTGACTATCATCTTGAACTTCTTGCCTTCTCACCAAGCTGCATGCCTATTGTCCTGTAGCCCATCCCAGCCTTGTGCAGGTCTACAATTGTATCCCTGATGTCCTTACACAACTCTTTGGTCTTGGAATCTGTTTGATTGAGTGTGTGGACAGGTGTCTTTTATACAGATAACAAGTTCAAACAGGTGCAGTTAATACAGGTAATGAGTGGAGAACAGGAAGGATTCTTAAATAAAAACTAACAGGTCTGTGAGAGCCGGAATTCAAATACTTATGTCATGCAATAAAATGCAAATTAATTACTTAAAAATCATACAATGTGATTTTCTGGATTTTTGTTTTAGATTCCGTCTCTCACAGTTGAAGTGTACCTATGATAAAAATTACAGACCTTTATATGCTTTGTAACCTGCAAAATCAGCAGTGTATCAAATACTTGTTCTCCCCACTGTATGTATATATATATATATATATATATATATATATATATATATATATATATATATATATATATATATAAAACACTGAACAAAAATATAAATCCAACATGCAACAATTGCAAAGATTTTACTGGGTTACAGTTCATAAGGAAATCAGTCAATTGAAATAAATTCATTAGGCCCTGATCTACGGATTCTAAATGACTGGGAAGGACATACTTTTTTTTTTAAAGTTAGGGTTGTGGATCAGAAAACCAGTCAGTATCTGGTGTGACCACCATTTGCCTCATGCAGCGCAACACATCTCCTTCGCATTGAGTTGATCAGACTGTTCATTGTGGCCTGTGGAATGCTGTTCCACGCCTCTTCAAAGGCAGTGCGAAGTTCCTGGGTATTGGCGGGAACTGGAACCCAATGTCGTACACGTCGATCCAGAGCATCCCAAACTAGCTCAATGGATGACATGTCTGGTGAGTATGCAGGCCATGGAAGAACTAGGACATTTTTTATTTTATTTTAATTTTACCCCTTTTTCTCCCCAATTTCGTGGAATCCAATTGTTAGTAGCTACTATCTTGTCTCATCGCTACAACTCCCGTACGGGCTCGGGAGATACGAAGGTTGAAAGTCATGTGTCCTCCGATACACAACCCAACCAAGCCGCACTGCTTCTTAACACAGCGCGCATCCAACCCGGAAGCCAGCTGAAACTGTCCCTGCCACAAGGTGCACCCATGTAATGATCATGCTGTTTAATCAGCTTCTTGATAGGCCACAATGGATTATCTTGGCAATGGAGAAAATCTCAAAATCACAGCAAGTCTAAATGTGTTGGCATGATAGCTCAGCTGAATCGACCACAGTTTGTTTCCAAATCTAAGCAGGGACATTAAGGTAGGCATCTGGATGGTAGACTTGTTCTCACTGAAAGGCATTAGCCTTCATATACCAGGAGTAGTCAATGTTCTGGCAGGAATTGTTGGACTGTGGCTTCACATTTTATTCAAACATACCATTTTACTATTAACATTGAAACAAGGTCAAGTAAAATGTTTAACAACTTGCAGACTTGTTTACGTGTTGCTGTTCGTTTTGTGCGTTTTGTTGCCAACCTTACTTTGCTACCTGACAACTTTACTGTTTTTACTTTTTAATTACCGTTTATATTTTTGGCTTTTCCCTCACTCAACTTTTTTTCATTCAACTTTTTCACTCCGGACGCTTTATCTGGACATGGTTCGTCGGGACCTCCAACAACCGAAGCTAAGTGGTAACATTAACATGATGCCTTCTAATTGCAGTCGCTGTACTCATAATATACAGGAGAACGAGCGCCTTATGGCGAGAATAGCTGTGCTACAAGCCCAGCTTCAGACGCAATCGTTAGGTAAGGGTAATTTCAGTGTAGGAAAGGATGAAACAGCGTCTGTGCCACCAGTAAGTACAGATAGTGTTAGTGTTTAAATACTGGAGAGTTGAGACCAAATCACGGACGCTGGACAGAGTGGATTTCAGTTGTAACAAAAGACAGTTTTAATGAGTCAGAGATATCTTGTCCCGCAGTTTTACGTGCACGGACCTAGTTCACATAACTCGGCAAGGAGCCAGGTGAAAAAGAGACCCTATACAACGGTTACATTCATTTTTATACATAGAATAAAGTAGGTGGAGTCTTGTCGTTTCGGTCTTCTTGACTGGTCGGAGGGTTGGAGGCGGGCCTTGCTCTAGCCAGAGCAGAAGCCCCATTGGTGCACAGCAGAGCCTTATCCTGAGCATCCGACCAATAGAGGGGGTCAGTCTTGTGGCTGGGTGTATGTGTTCTTACGACGGAATGTCTTTGTTTATATGAGCTATGTGTATGAATACTTATATAACAAATCCCTCTCTTCACGTCTATTAGACGTGAAAACTATAGCAGAAAGGTGGCGGTTGCAATCGTGGGTATACATAAGGTGGTGCTCCTAACCTTGTCTGGTTTGCATGGTGGGTCTGTAGGTGTAGTGCTACGTTTGGGACGGGAGTGATTGGAGGGAGTGATATCAGGAAAGGAGTTAGGGACATGTGTAGGGGTTGGTGTACGTGATGTGGCAGGGTGAAATAGTTGTTCAATTAACCATGTGAAAGTCCTAGGGTTACTCCAAATATCAGTAGGAATATCACAAATAAGGGACCAGATATCCCCAGCCTCACCCAGAGAGGGAGAAATTTCCCTCTAACTGGGCGAGGTTCCCTTCTCAGGGGAGGCGGAGTTTGATGCCGCATCACCTGAGGAAGGAGTGTCTTCATTTGGAATCTAATTTAGGCCGCTCAAATCAGCTCTGACTTCAGTCAGTGTTCTAGAAGGAATTGGGGCTGGGGTGCAATGTGTAAGGCGGTGCCAAGGTGTGCCTGATTTACCTTTGACCTGGACTGAGTGTGAAGTAACCTCCTTCACTTCGTACGGTCCAGTCCACCTGGGTTCCAGCCACTTTCTCTTGTGGACTTTAACCCTCACCCAGTCACCAACCTTTACCTTCTGTAGTGGCGTGTCCCCCGGCAGCTCCCCCTCCTGGACCTTGTGAACCTGGGTAGAGAGTGCTGCAGAGAGAACCGTCAGTTTTTTCACATAATTAGACATTACAATTTGTTGTACATCAAGGGCGGGCATATGACCTCCCTCCCTTGGTGGACCATGCATGACTCTACCAGTCATTATCCCATGAGGCACATACTAGCTATCTTAGCTTTTGCTTTTGGTTTGACGTTCCACCAGATTTTGGGATTGGGGCCTGTACACAGATCCAAATCTGTGGGTTATGCCAAATCTTTCTTCCACCTGTCTCAGGTGTTTGTTAAATGTGAGCCATTTGTCAAATTTGATTTGTCTTGGGATGCCATACCTGGGTATTAGTTTGGTTTGTAGCCACTCAGACTGACCTAGCATCCTCCCCTTTTGTTAGTATTGCCTCTACCCATTTGGAGAACCTATCTACTATGACTAGGAGATAGCGTTTGCCTTTAGATAAATTTTCGGGGCCCATGTCGGTGTAGTCTATACTAATATCCTGAAAACATGCATTAGGTATTAAGTATGAGCCCATTGGTGTTCGATATGGTTTCGTTGGGTTGTGTCTGTCACAACCATTGCATTCGTCACAAAATAAATCATCGTCATAAAATAAGTCAGTCATATTTTTTATGTGAGGGTGCCACCAGGGTGCCACCAGATGTGCGAGGCCTTTTGGAGGGTCCTTAGTTTGCCTTCGTGTGTGGGGCCATGTGTTTCTCATAAAAGTTCTGTCCATCCTGCTTCATGGGCATGGGCTGAGTCTGTATAGATATTCAGTCTTTCCTTTTCCTCTGATGAGGACCTGCGTCAATCCGATGATTTCAGCTAATTTGGCCGATGCTGGTTGAGGGACGATGGCTGATTGAAGGGTGACATCACGAGGTGAGCTGTTTTTTCAATAGCTTTTGCTACTGCAGCAACGTATCTGGAGCATGTTGACTGTCCTACCTCAATGTGGTCAAGTTTGAAGAGTAGTACATCAAGACCCTTCTCTCCCCCTCTTGTTTCTGGAATAGGACGGATGAGGTTAATCCTTCCCTTTCAGAAACATCCAAATGGAACTTGTTCTTGTAGTCAGGTGCAGTCAGAGCTGCTGCCGCTGATAGATCTGTTTTCAGGAGTGCTATGGCTGTTGATGCTTCAGCCGTCCAGGCCAGGGGTGCATGGAGGTTCCTTGATCGTAGGATGACCGGTGCTGCCACCCCCTCTGGGCCACACCCAATGGTACAACACCTGATAGGTGGGGTCAGGTGCATCATGTCTTTGTCCCAGTCTGCAGTGTAGAGGCAGTCATCAGTTTCTGTTGCATTGAGTGTGCAATGGATCTCAGCTTGGGGAGTCTTATATGGGTGCAGAGTGTAGATTTGAGCTTTCAGTTGGTTGAACTTAAACTGGATGTGAGGGGTGGCAGGCCCTGTGGGTAGGCATTTTAGCCAGTACACTTCTTGGGCTTCAGACAGTGTGGTCATCGGCAGGAGTGGCATCCTCATTATTCTTACTGGGCGATCAGGTGTTGAAGTGGGAGGGTTGGTTGTAATCTTGCTGCTCCTGCTGCATGTGGCTAGATTCTGGGTGGTTGTATGCTGGCTGTTGCTGATGCATGGGTGTGGGTCCTGGTTGCTGATGTTGCAGAGGTGGGTTTCCCCCACTTCCTCTTGCTCTTCATTGCTGTTGCTGCGGGGAGAGTGGCTTCATGCAATCTCTGGCAAAATGACCGGGAATTCCGCAGTTAAAACACTGGTAGTTTCCCCCTCTGTGTTGTCCAGTGTAGGGACCCCGTCGAGCCCATACTGGGTGTTGTTGTTGCAGGATATACTGCTGTGGGGGAGGGTATTGGGGTGGTTGGGCCCCCCTAGTGGCAGTGAGTGAGGCTGCCTGCTGTTGGATCATCTGAGAGACAGTCTGGGCCACTATTTGGGAGATGTCTGTTTTGGTGCCTGACTCCTTCGTTTCTTCCTCCACCATCTGTTTCTTAGGTTTTTCTCCTTGTTGTGCTTCCTTCAATTGGAGTTTCAGGAGTTGTACCTGGAGGGACTGCACCTGGCTCTCAGCACCCCCTCTTTCCTTGTTGTGCTGGGTCACATGGTGGTGCACATGCGTATTGAATTGGGTCAGAGGAAGTGCAATCAACCCTACCGTTCCTCTGAGTTTGGTTTTAACATCTCCAGGACACCCGTTGACCACCATTTCCTTCCACATGCTGAGTGTGGTATCAGTGTGATCGAATGGTTCTTCGTGGACCGATCTCCATGTGGTCTTAGCCCTGTCCAGGTATGCTGCAGGTTGCTCACCTGGGTTGATTGTAAAGGAGGATAAGGTGGCATGGTTTCTTTCTGTAGGGTATGCTCTCCGTAGAACTTCCCATAATCTGGTACGGAAGTGGTCTATGGGCAGTGTTGGGGCCCGCCATCCAAGGTCAGCTGCTGTCATGAGGGCCTCCATGGTTCCGTGGTCGGTGGCTCTTGCTAGAAGTGCTTTCATGTCTCCTAGGCAGAGTTGCAGGCCTGACGTAAGTGTCTGCAGTTGAAGTAGCCACGCTGAAGCTCCTCCATGTAGGCTAGGCATCTGTCCCATCAGTGTTGTTAAATCAGTCATTTTCCAGGGCTGGTACTCCACAGTGTGTGCATCACCTGGTGTCGGTCGCAGGGGGTACTGTCCTGCCATCTCCGGCTGTCGCTCTCTTCTCTCCTTTCCTCCATGTTCTGATGACAGTCCTCCCTATCCGTCTGATAGAAGTGGTTTGAATCTAATCTTGTTTGTAGGTGTTCACAGAGGAGCATTGCGGCCTCCGTTCCTGGGGGAGGTCTCCTGCTCCTGGAATCCCAGTTTCGAACTGTTCACATACCATATGGCCAGCCGTTATCCCCAGTGTAATTTCCCCTTTTAACTCCCCTTGGTCTATTCTCAGAACTGGAGCCTGTATTGTGGGAGGTGCCCTGGGCAGGAATGGGTTGTGTGACGGGCTCCGGTGATTTTGTCCCTTTGAGTATGGCGGGGGCTGAACTGCCTCCATTGTCAATTGTGGATATAGTGAGGGAGAAACGGCCACAGGGGGAGCCGTGGGCAAGTTCTCAGGCGGAGCTTTAACATCCCCCGACGCCACAATAGCCACGCACATCATGTCTGGTGTGTTTTTGGGTAGCACCCTCCTACTCTCCTGTATGGCCCATGTACCTATCTTGAGCTCCCCCTCCGCTCTCTCTCTCTCTCTTGTACCTACTTTTTTGAACCTGTGTATCTTGTTTCTCTCCGCCTCACTCGCTTTTGCATGCTCTACTGCGTCCTCTAATTCTGTCTGCATATCTTGGAGTTTCCCCCCTGTAGGGGGTCCTCCGCTAAAATAACCTGCTTGTGTCCATCTTATCCGTAATCCTTTCCACACTTTCTCCACTTTCCCATACTGTTCTTTACCTCCCGCTCTATCAATCATACTCTGATCTAAATATTCATTGAATTTTAGTTTGGGCGTGGTGGCTGCAGACATTTTATCTAGTTCGTCTGATAATGTGTATAATGCGTTCGAAAGTCTGTACAAACAAAGTCTGTACTAAGCTCGGCGGCTTATTTAAATACTTTCTAGAAACAATTCAGTAAGTTCCTTTATGAACTTATATCAGTAAATTCCAGCGATTCTATAGCAATTGTCAGAATAATTTTAAACTTTAGGCAATATCAACAGGAATGAAAAAAAAAAAGCGAAAATCAGTATTCCAGCCCGGCTGCTGTCAATCAAAGTTGCACGGCCATTCGATACTAAGGTGGCTTTGTCTATCAGCACGTGTGCCTAATAGCCCAGTTACGTATCCCAACTCCGCGACAAACGTTTCTTTCAATTTAATTTTCCCCGTCTCCAAATCATGGAATGTCAACTCTGGTTCATATTATGTTTATTGTTTGATGTGCAATAGCCACATCATTCCCGATCTCTGTCTTGTGGAAGGCCAAACTTACATATCCTGTATCTACTCGACTACACCTCTTACATAACCTATTAAATAATACACAGCTTTTTTAATAGGGCATTTTTCATGCAGATTCATTCAATCCAACCACACCTCCACAAGACCTATTCGATGTTATATGTATCAACAGGAGATTTTACTTGCAGATTCGGTTCATCTATCATTCAACTATAACCACACCTCCACAAGACCTTATTCGATAGTACAGAACGTATCAAAATAGGACATTTTTACTTGCAGATTCGGTTCATCTATCATTCAACTATAACCACACCTCCACAAGACCTTATTCGATAGTACAGAGCGTATCAAAATAGGACATTTTTACTTGCAGATTCGGTTCATCTATCATTCATTCATTCGTATGAAATTCTCATTGAATTTCCAACATCCATAATTGTGTCCTTTACGTGTTAAAACACAGCCACTATTTAACGTCACCTCTATACACAACCCAATACATATATAATTAGGACAGTTTTCTATGCAGATTTCAGAACAAATAGGGTCCCTGGAGGAATTTAACACATTGGTCAATCACAATTCACACATTCCTATTAAAATAACTGAGTATAGGCCCATTAATAAGTATATGTGTATATATATATATATATATGTTTTTTTTTTACAAAACAAGATATCTTTAATCAATGTCTTAGGTTCTTATGTAAAAAATTTTGGGCACCGATTCATACTCACGCCCAGTACTTTCTGATCAAAATTTGGTTTAGGCTATAATACAATATGCAGATTTCGATATAACCGGCTCTGCTCACCTTATATAGAGCGCTCCGATCAGATTTCCTGAGGCAAGATGAATGGCTGGGGAAGTCACTCTTCCGTATGATTTTTTAGCCGTGATCAGTCTCGTCCTCTCACACTAACTTATAATAGATCGAATTCAAGAATAACCAAACTCTGCTACCAAGTTCTGTGAGTGTTTAAATACTGGAGAGTTGAGACCAAATCACGGACGCTGGACAGAGTGGATAGTAGTGACGTTAGTATAAATCCCTTCGCACGGTCCCCGCAGCCGGACAACTTTCTCATGGTTTCTTGCTCATTCAGCCGACAGAAACTTTCAACCGGTTTTCCCCATTATGCAGCGTTGGAGTCTGAGGCCGAGCCTTCTCTTGTCTCTACTCCTCCGGTTACGGGGTCTGAGACGCCGAAGCTTCCCACCATTAGCTCTGACAAATTGAAAACCCTAGTCATTGGCGACTCTATTACCCGCAGTATTAGACTTAAAACAAATCATCCAGCAATCATACACTGTTTACCAAGGGGCAGGGCTACCGACGTTAAGGCTAATCTGAAGATGGTGCTGGCTAAGGCTAAAGCTAAAACTGGCGAGTGTTGAGAGTATTGAGATATTGTTATCCACGTCGGCACCAACGATGTTAGGATGAAACAGTCAGAGGTCACCAAGCGCAACATAGCTTCAGCTTGTAAATCAGCTAGAAAGATGTGTCGGCATCGAGTAATTGTCACTGGCCCCCTTCCAGTTAGGGGGAGTGATGAGCTCTACAGCAGTGTCTCACAACTCAATCGCTGGTTGAAAACTGTTTTCTGCCCCTCCCAAAAGATAGGATTTGTAGATAACCAAGCCTGGCCTGCTGAGGAGTGACAGACTCCATCCTAGCTGGAGGGGTGCTCTCATCTTATCTACCAACATAGACAGGGCTCTAACTCTAGCTCCACAATGAAATAGGGTGCAGGCCAGGCAGCAGGCTGTTAGCCAGCCTGCCAGCTTAGTGGAGTCTGCCACTAGCACAATCAGTGTAGTCAGCTCAGCTATCCCCATTGAGACCGTGTCTGTTCCTCGACCTGGGTTGGGCAAAACTAAACATGGCGGTGTTCGCTTTAGCAATCTCACTAGAATAAAGACCTCCTCCACTTCTGTCATTATTGAAAGAGATCGTGATACCTCACATCTCAAAATAGGGCTACTTAATGTTAGATCCCTCACTTCAAAGGCAATTATAGTCAATGAACTAATCACTGATCATAATCTTGATGTGATTGGCCTGACTGAAACATGGCTTAAGCCTGATGAATTTACTGTGTTAAATGAGGCCTCACCTCCTGGTTACACTAGTGACCAAACTCCCCGTGCATCCCGCAAAGGCGGAGGTGTTGCTAACATTTACGATAGCAAATTTCAATTTACAAAAAAAAAAAAATATGTTTTCGTCTTTTGAGCTTCTAGTCATGAAATCTATGCAGCCTACTCAATCACTTTTTTATAGCTACTGTTTACAGGCCTCCTGGGCCATATACAGCGTTCCTCATTGAGTTCCCTGAATTCCTATCGGACCTTGTAGTCATAGCAGATAATATTCAAATTTTTGGTGACTTTAATATTCACATGGAAAAGTCCACAGACCCACTGCAAAAGGCTTTCGGAGCCATCATCAACTCAGTGGGTTTTGTCCAACATGTCTCTGGACCGACTCACTGTCACAGTCATACTCTGGACCTAGTTTTGTCCCATGGAATAAATGTTGTGGATCTTAATGTTTTTCCTCATAATCCTGGACTATCGGACCACCATTTTATTACGTTTGCAATTGCAACAAATAATCTGCTCAGACCCCAACCAAGGAGCATCAAAAGTCGTGCTATAAATTCACAGACAACACAAAGATTCCTTGATGCCCTTCCAGATTCCCTCTGTCTACCCAAGGACGTCAGAGGACAAAAAATCAGTTAACCACCTAACTGAGGAACTCAATTTAACCTTGCGCAATACCCTAGATACAGTTGCACCCCTAAAAACTAAAAACATTTCTCATAAGAAACTAGCTCCCTGGTATACAGAAAATACCCGAGCTCTGAAGCAAGCTTCCAGAAAATTGGAACGGAAATGGCGCCACACCAAACTGGAAGTGTTTCCGACTAGCTTGGAAAGACAGTACCGTGCAGTACTGAAGAGTTCTTATTGCTGCTCGATCATCCTATTTTCCAACTTAATTGAGGAAAATAAGAACAATCCAAAATTTATTTTTGATACTGTCGCAAAGCTAACTAAAAAGAAGCATCCCCCAAGTGAGGATGGCTTTCACTTCAGCAGTAATAAATTCATGAATTTATTTGAGGAAAAGATCATGATTATTAGAAAGCAAATTACGGACTCCTCTTTAATTCTGCGTATACAGTGCCTTGCGAAAGTATTCGGCCCCCTTGAACTTTGCGACCTTTTGCCACATTTCAGGCTTCAAACATAAAGATATAAAACTGTATTTTTTTGTGAAGAATCAACAACAAGTGGGACACAATCATGAAGTGGAACGACATTTATTGGATATTTCAAACTTTTTTAACAAATCAAAAACTGAAAAATTGGGCGTGCAAAATTATTCAGCCCCTTTACTTTCAGTGCAGCAAACTCTCTCCAGAAGTTCAGTGAGGGTCTCTGAATGATCCAATGTTGATCTAAATGACTAATGATGATAAATACAATCCACCTGTGTGTAATCAAGTCTCTGTATAAATGCACCTGCACTGTGATAGTCTCAGAGGTCCGTTAAAAGCGCAGAGAGCATCATGAAGAACAAGGAACACACCAGGCAGTTCCGAGATACTGTTGTGAAGACGTTTAAAGCCGGATTTGGATACAAAAATATTTCCCAAGCTTTAAACATCCCAAGGAGCACTGTGCAAGCGATAATATTGAAATGGAAGGAGTATCAGACCACTGCAAATCTACCAAGACCTGGCCGTCCCTCTAAACTTTCAGCTCATACAAGGAGAAGACTGATCAGAGATGCAGCCAAGAGGCCCATGATCACTCTGGATGAACTGCAGAGATCTACAGCTGAGGTGGGAGACTCTGTCCATAGGACAACAATCAGTCGTATATTGCACAAATCTGGCCTTTATGGAAGAGTGGCAAGAAGAAAGCCATTTCTTAAAGATATCCATAAAAAGTGTAGTTTAAAGTTTGCCACAAGCCACCTGGGAGACACACCAAACATGTGGAAGAAGGTGCTCTGGTCAGATGAAACCAAAATTGAACTTTTTGGCAACAATGCAACACGTTATGTTTGGCGTAAAAGCAACACAGCTCATCACCCTGAACACACCATCCCCACTGTCAAACATGGTGGTGGCAGCATCATGGTTTGGGCCTGCTTTTCTTCAACAGGGACAGGGAAGATGGTTAAAATTGATGGGAAGATGGATGGAGCCAAATACAGGACCATTCTGGAAGAAAACCTGATGGAGTCTGCAAAAGACCTGAGACTGGGACGGAGATTTGTCTTCCAACAAGACAATGATCCAAAACATAAAGCAAAATCTACAATGGAATGGTTCAAAAATAAACATATCCAGGTGTTAGAATGGCCAAGTCGAAGTCCAGACCTGAATCCAATCGAGAATCTGTGGAAAGAACTGAAAACTGCTGTTCACAAATGCTCTCCATCCAACCTCACTGAGCTCGAGCTGTTTTGCAAGGAGGAATGGGAAAACATTTCAGTCTCTCGATGTGCAAAACTGATAGAGACATACCCCAAGCGACCTACAGCTGTAATCGCAGCAAAAGGTGGCGCTACAAAGTATTAACTTAAGGGGGCTGAATAATTTTGCACGCCCAATTTTTCAGTTTTTGATTTGTTAAAAAAGTTTGAAATATCCAATAAATGTCGTTCCACTTCATGATTGTGTCCCACTTGTTGTTGATTCTTCACAAAAAAATACAGTTTTATATCTTTATGTTTGAAGCCTGAAATGTGGCAAAAGGTCGCAAAGTTCAAGGGGGCCGAATACTTTCGCAAGGCACTGTACCTTCAAAGCTCAGTTGTCCTGAGTCTGCACAACTCTGCCAGGACCTAGGATCAAGAGAGACACTCAAGTGTTTTAGTACTATATCTCTTGACACAATGATGAAAATAATTATGGCCTCTAAAACTTCAAGCTGCATACTGGACCCTATTCCAACTAAACTACTGAAAGAGCTGCTTCCTGTGCTTGGCCCTCCTATGTTGAACATAATAAACATCTCTCTATCCACAGGATGTGTACCAAACTCACTAAAAGTGGCAGTAATAAAGCCTCTCTTGAAAAAGCCCAACCTTGACCCAGAAAATATTTTTAAAAACTATCGGCCTATATCGAATCTTCCATTCCTCTCATATATTTTAGAAAAGGATTTTGCGCAGCAACTCACTGCCTTCCTGAAGACAAACAATGTATACGAAATGCTTCAGTCTGGTTTTAGACCCCATCATAGCACTGAGACTGCACTTGTGAAGGTGGTAAATTACCTTTTAATGGCATCAGACCGAGGCTCTGCATCTGTCATCGTGCTCCTAGACCTTAGTGCTGCTTTTGATACCATCGATCACCACATTCTTTTTGAGAGATTGGAAACCCAAATTGGTCTACACGGACAAGTTCTGGCCTGGTTTAGATCTTCATCATCTGTCGGAAAGATATCAGTTTGTCTCTGTGAATGGTTTGTCCTCTGACAAATCAACTGTACATTTTGGTGTTCCTCAAGGTTCCGTTTTAGGACCACTATTGTTTTCACTATATATTTTACCTCTTGTGGATGTAATTCGAAAACATAATGTTAACTTTCACTGCTATGCGGATGACACACAGCTGTACATTTCAATGAAACATGGTGAAGCCCCAAAATTGCCCTCGCTAAAAGCCTGTGTTTCAGACATAAGGAAGTGGATGGCTGCAAACTTTCTACTTTTAAACTCGGACAAAACAGAGATGCTTGGTTTAGGTTCCAAGAAACAAAGAGATATTCTGTTGAATCTGACAATTAATCTTAATGGTTGTACAGTCGTCTCAAATAAAACTGTGAAGGACCTCGGCGTTACTCTGGACCCTGATCTCTCTTTTGACGAACATATCAAGACTGTTTCAAGGACAGCTTTTTTCCATCTACGTAATATTGTAAAAATCAGAAACTTTCTGTCCAAAAATGATGCAGAAAAATTAATCCATGCTTTTGTTACATCTAGGTTAGACTACTGCAATGCTCTACTTTCCGGCTACCCGGATAAAGCACTAAATAAACTTCAGTTAGTGCTAAATACGGCTGCTAGAATCCTGACTAGAACCAACATTTTTTATCATATTACTCCAGTGCTAGCCTCCCTACACTGGCTTCCTGTCAAGGCAAGGGCTGATTTCAAGGTTTTACTGCTAACCTACAAAGCATTACATGGGCTTGCTCCTACCTATCTCTCTGATTTGGTGCTGCCGTACATATCTACACGTACGCTACGGTCACAAGATGCAGGCCTCCTAATTGTCCCTAGAATTTCTAAGCAAACAGCTGGAGGCAGGGTTTTCTCCTATAGAGCTCCATTTTTATGGGTCTGCCTACCCATGTGAGAGACGCAAACTCGGTCTCAACCTTTAAGTCTCTACTGAAGACTCATCTCTTCAGTGGGTCATATGATTGAGTGTAGTCTGGCCCAGGAGTGGGAGGGTGAACGGAAAGGCTCTGGAGCAACGAACTGCCCTTGCTGTCTCTGCCTGGCTAGTTCTCCTCTTTCCACTGGGATTCTCTGCCTCTAACCCTATTACAGGGGCTGAGTCACTGGCTTACTGGTGCCCTTTCATGCAGTCCCTAGGAGGGGTGCGTCACTTGAGTGGGTTGAGTCACTAATGTGATCTTCCTGTCTGGGTTGGCGGCGCCCCCAATACTCGGCCTTGTCTCAGGATGGTAAGTTGGTGGTTCGAAGATATCCCTCTAGTGGTGTGGGGGCTGTGCTTTGGCAAAGTGGGTGGGTGGGGTTATATCCTTCCTGTTTGGCCCTGTCCGGGGGTATCATCAGATGGGGCCACAGTGTCTCCTGATCCCTCCTGTCTCAGCCTCCAGTATTTATGCTGCAGTAGTTTATGTGTCGTGGGGCTAGGGTCAGTTTGTTATATCTGGAGTACTTCTCCTGTCTTATCCGGTGTCCTGTGTAAATTTAAGTATGCTCTCTCTAATTCTCTCTTTCTTTCTCTCTCTCAGAGGACCTGAGCCCTAGGACCATGCCTCAGGACTACCTGGCATGATGACTCCTTGCTGTCCCCAGTCCACCTGGCCGTGCTGCTGCTCCAGTTTCAACTGTTCTGCCTGCGGCTATGGAATCCTGACCTGTTCACCAGACACGCTACCTGTCCCAGACCTGTTATTTGACCATGCTGGTCATTTATGAACATTTGAACATCTTGGCCATGTTCTGTTATATTCTCCACCCGGCACAGCCAGAAGAGGACTGGCCACCCCTCACAGCCTGGTTCCTCTCTAGGTTTCTTCCTAGGTTTTGGCCTTTCTAGGGAGTTTTTCCTAGCCAACGTGCTTCAACTCCTGCATTGCTTGCTGTTTGGGGTTTTAGGCTGGGTTTCTGTACAGCACTTTGAGATATCAGCTGATGTACGAAAGGCTATATAAATACATTTGATTAATCAAATTTGAAATTCTACATAATTTCAACCACTCAATGTGGAATTTAATGTCATTTCAATGTGTACATAGTTCTGATGATTATGTTGAAATTAGTGATGTAACAACATCCTGTTAGTCAGGTTAAGTCGATGTATTTAAGTTGAAGTTTTACCCTGTTGACAACGCTGGTTGAAAAGCGATAAAGTAGGCTACTGGCTGACATTTTTCAAATCCAATGTATTTTCCAGGTTGATTCCGCGTCACAATACGTTAACAGAATACATTGAAACGATGTTGATTCAACCAGTGTGTGTCCAGTGGGATACGAAAATGTTTCAATGATTGAAAGTTTTCCCTTTTAACAGTTGTCTATCTGTACTCCCAGATGCTGCAGAAGGAAAGCTACATTCTGAATGAGCTCCTCAGATTCACCGGCAGACACCTGGTGCCTCTGACCAAGACAGGTGACCGACCACCAAGAAGAACCACCTGTAATGGAAGGACTACGAAATTAATGGACTTTTGCATTGAATGGATTTTGAAACCTGCAGACGACTCCTTGACCATTAATTAACTGTCCATTTCCAAAAGTGATAGTCACGGACCATGTCAGCCCTTTTGTGATTGTTGATGGCCTATTACCTATGGAACTAGACAGAGTACTCTATTTTCACAATCAAACTGCACTACTGACTGTGGACACTACTTATAACACGACATTGATGATAATAAAAAAAATCTAAAACTGGTTTTCGCATACATTTTTATTAAAATGCACTCTAGGAAGAATCGAATACTGGAGCCTGAGCAACTAAAAAGCTCTGCTAATCGACTTTGCTTTCCATATCAGACGTAAACGTGACACCTGTTCAATCTCCTCACTTAATGCAAGCAGGAGACCAGAAAATAGCTAGCCAAACCCTAATCTTAGCAAAAGCATGTCTAAAAGATGTGAATACTGGCCTTGTCAGATGGAGAAAAAAAATGGTGTGAGGAGACATCTGAGCCGACATTTAAAAATTATTCGCTAAAATATACTTAAAAATAAACGCAAATGTAAAGTGTTGGTCTCATGTTTCATGAGCTGAAATAAAAAGAACCGAGAATTTTTCCATATTCACAAAAAGCTTATTTCTCTCAAATGTTACACCAGCTGTGCTAGGAGGAATGGGCCAAAAGTCACCCAATTTATTGTGGGAAGCTTGGGGAAGGCTACCCAAAACGTTTGACCCAAGTTAGACAATTTAAAGGCAATGTTACCAAATACTAATTGTGTGTATGTGAACTTCTGACCCACTCGGAATGTGATGAAAGAAATAAAAGCTGAAATAAATCAATCATTCTCTACCATTTTTCTGACATTTTACAATCTTAAAATAAAGTGCTGATCCTAAGACAGGGAATTTGTACTAGGATTAAATGTCAGGAACTGTGAAAAACTGAGTTTAAATGTATTTGGCTACGGTGTATGTAAACTTCCGACTTCAACTGTATAAACTACCAGGTCTTTACTGGGAGGCATTAGGATCAGGTATTTCAAACTTTTATTGCCCAGGGACCAGCAACCCTGTGACCACCCCATCATGTTAAGATGTTACTTTTTTTTGGTTATCAGTTGAATGATAATGGCAAGTAGAAGTAATCAACTTTTTTAAATGTTGAGATTTAGTAAACATGTATTATTTAGACCTAAACACAGTTCATTGGAAGAGGAAGTGTAAACTCGTCTATTAGCTAGAAAAGGTAGTGTACCTTGGCGGCGTCGAGAAAATGTTGCCGCTGTAAAGCAATTTATCAATTCTACACATTTTTACATTGAGCTGAGAAAGCTTTGCTGTTTTGATGCCAATGCATTTCTGTAAATTTGCATTGAGCCGAGAGACAATTTTGCAGTTTTAAAGCTAATTTCCTGTAATTCTATGCATTTTGCCATGGCTAATGCTATGTTCCTTTGCTAAATTTTTTTATTTTTTTTAATCATCAATAGGGATGTGCCATGAACGGACGTTTTTTCGGACTTTTATTTGATTGTTAGTTCCCAAAAGACAGCACTATAAAAAATAGAGTTCAATATCTTTTCTGCATGCTTTCAATATAGTTAGTTTAATTTGGGTAAAAAATAATAATAAAATCGCTTCTCCATCCCGAAAATTACCACTTAAAAATGGCCCGCCTAAGAATTGCTCTATACAGAAAAAACCTGTAATTAGCTCCAATTACTCATTTCCTCCAGGTATAGTTTGAGATTTTGTCATGAAGCCATTTATCTACTTTCGAGTCGGATGAACAGCGATAGCTATTTTTGTACACGTTGTAATTTCGCTAACGCTAGATAGCGTTGGCTCATGAAACTACCTCCCAACTTCCATACTAGACACAGACATAAAAATGGTATCCACGATGATATTCTGTTGCAGCTAGCGATATAAAATAATATTTCACCCCTACGCAAAAAAAATATCTAAATATTGTTCATCCAAAAAAGAAACAAAATGTACAGACCCCAGTTTGAAAACCCCTACACTAGGGAACCCCTATGATTGTAAGCTTACAAAAGACAAGCGACTGTTTAGCTTAAGATTTATAAAACATGAATAAAACAGCAACAAACAGTCCATAAGTAAATCATTGAAAGAAATTGCAAACTTCCTTTATCACCCAACTCAAATGAACAGACTTGAAACAAATACAAGCAGAATTGGCAAATCCATGCCACAAAATAAATATTGTGCCACGTTTCGCGGCATACAGTGCATTCGGAAAGTATCCAGACCCCTTCCCCACATTTTGTTACAGCCTTATTCTAAAATGGATGAAATAAATACAAATCCACAATCTACACAATACCCCATAATGAGAAAGCAAAAGCGGGTTTAGATTTGTGGTGTGAAAATGAACTATCCCATTTTACATAAGCATTTGCTATGAGACCCAAAATTGAGCTCATGTACATCCTGTTTTCATTGATCATCCTTTATGTTGATACCAGTTGGAGTCCACCTATGGTAAATTCAATTGATTGGACATGATTTGGAAAGGCACACACGTCCATACAAGGTCCCACAGTTGACAGTGCATGTCAGAGCAAAAACCAAGCCACGAGGTTGAAGGATTGTGTCGAGGCACAGATCTGGGGAAGTGTACCAAAACATTTCTGCAGCATTGAAGGTCCCCAAGAACAGTGGCCTCCATCCATTCTTAAATGAATGAAGTTTGGAAGCACCAGGATTCTTCCTAGAGCTGGCCGCCCAGCCAAACTGAGCAATTGGGGGAGAAGGGCCATGGTCAGAGAGATGATCAAGAACTCGATGGTCACTGACAGAGCTCTAGAGTTCCTCTGTGGAGATGAGAACCTTCCAGAAGGACAACCATCTCTGCAGCATACCAATCAGGCCTTTATGGTAGAGTGACCAGACGGAAGCCACTCCTCAGTAAAAAGCATATGACAGCCCGCTTGGAGTTTGCCAAAAGGCATCTAAAGGACTCAGACCATGAGAAACAAGATTCTCTGGTCTGATGAAACCAAGATTGAACTCTTTGGCCTGAATGCCAAGCCTCACATCTAGAGGAAAACTGGAACCATCCCTACAGTGAAGCATGGTGGTGGCAGCATCATGCTGTGAAGATGTTTTTCAGCTGCAGGGACTGGGAGACTAGTCAGGATAGAGGGAAAGATGAACGGTGCAAAGTATAGAGAGATCCTTGATGAAAACCTGCTCCAGAGTGCCCAGGACCTCAGGCGAAGGTTCACCTTCCAACCGGAAAACGATCCTAAGCACACAGCCAAGACGATGCAGGAGTGGCTTCAGGACAAGTCTCTGAATGTCCTTGAGTGGCCCAGCCGGAGCCCGGAAGTGAACCCGATTTTACATTTCTAAAATCCTGATTTTGCTGGTCATTGTGTGTGTAGATTGATGAGGGAAAAAAACAATTTAATTCATTTTAGAATAAGGCTGTAACATAAAATGTGGAAGAAGTCCAGGTGTCTGAATACTTTCCAAATGCACTGTATAGAACAAAAAAAAGTACAGCCTCCTTACCCTAAACTATATTTTAGAATACATTTAAATTATATTGGAAATAAAAAGCAAAAACCATACAATCCAAGGAGCACCAGCATCAAGCATCCGACACATACTATTTAATTTCTTAAATGCATGACAGTTAATATCATGTGTGCCAAGAAACACTATATTACAACAACAAATCATAGAAAATTAAATAAAGAAGCCTGAAAAGTTCAGGCCTAATATCTCTGTGTTTAATAAACAAAGAACAGTCTCTTTTCTTTCTTTTGAGAGCACCG
The DNA here is from genome assembly GCF_045791955.1 of Oncorhynchus clarkii lewisi. Taxonomy (NCBI): domain Eukaryota; kingdom Metazoa; phylum Chordata; class Actinopteri; order Salmoniformes; family Salmonidae; genus Oncorhynchus; species Oncorhynchus clarkii. The sequence goes on along the minus strand of NC_092149.1, from coordinate 50,019,849 downwards.
TCTCTCATTTCTGAACAGACCTGGCGAGAAGGACGTTGGCTGTGTGTGCTGACGTCTGAGCCTGCCTTCGCAACAGAAGCTACCATGGCCTGTTGTTTTGTTTTAAAAAAGCACAAAGTGCCTGAAGACAGAAAAATGTGGATGGTGATCAGTAGTACTGGAGAAAGGTTCTCCTTCATCCCAAACCCGACCCATCTGTTGGGGAGAGCTCAGTGTGTTGGTTGGTGTGTGACTGATGACAGACTGGTGGCTCAGAGGGGCTGCAGGACAGTCCTCCCTGCCTCAGAGGCTCCTCCACTGGCCCCTGTCCTTTCTAGCTCAGACAGCTCCTCAAACACATCCCTGAGGAGAAGGTACACACACACACACACACACACACACACACACACACACAGCAGTCAGTCAAGGCACGGCTCACTGAAACAAATCCACACCCCTTACAGTGGGTTCCAGTGCATAATATGATACACACATTACATTAAGTTCCCCACAATATCTCCCACCATAAGTGAATGTACAACTTTAGTTGTATTAATGTTCTGATATTAAAACCCCACAGCAAACTTCTAGTTACCAGACGGTTTCACTTTGCCAGTTTAGAAATTTCAACAAATACCATTTTCTTATAGCATGAAAGACGGGAGATTTTGTTCCAGCTTCTGCTCAGAGTTGCCAATCGTATGGACAACCCTGCTTACTAGAGCTGGGTCTCTCTCAGCCTCCACTGCATTATAATCAGTCACACAGACTGGTATAGGGCATATAGTGAGAGGCTGGTGGTTTTCCCCTTACCATAAGAGAACAGAGTTGTGATCAGTAGGAGACACTAGAAAAACATTTTGCAACTGAAAATGAAAATCTGCTTCCGTATTGGACAAATTTCACATTGTTGCCCTAATGAACATAACCCAGCACACAACTGAAACTGGTAGAGGGAGACTAACTTGTGCATGTAGAAAAAGATGTATCCGCTGCGGTCGCGGTCTCTCTGCACCGTGGCCTCTTGCGTGCGCGACACATCCAGGTCGTTGTAGGTCAGCCACGACTGCTTCTTCATGTCGTACACGTCGCTGATGTAATGGCCTGAGGGTCCGGAGATAGAATTCTAGGTTAATATTAGACTACAAATATACAGTGTTGCTGCCTCAGCTGACAAATTTTACATTTATGCTTTACATTTTTTTTAACAGATTGATGATCTGTGGCTCCTGCTAACACAGTAGTGTGTTATGAGATTAGTCGATACCAAAACAAAATCATAACATTCACATCTCTTACACCGCTATTTGTGGTTACCAGAAATGAGTGCATCTCGTAGCTTGGCCATATACTGTATCTTAGCAGACTGTGGTCTATAGGCAGGGCAGTGCTTACCAGAGGAGGAGCTGCTCCCGATGTGACTGACTACACTGATCAGCCGGAACGAGTTGGCCAAGTCTCCGCTCTGGGAACAAGAAAGGAAGGTGTTCAGCTGGGCCGTTTCTCCCTACTTAATCTTAGACACCCAGAACTAAAATGGTGCGTAGTTGTGCCAGATGCTTTATTGAGTTCTTGGGGGACATGTTAGAAAAGACACTAAGATGCTTTATTGAGTTCTTGGGGGACATGTTAGAAAAGACACTAACAAGACTAGCAAAGACTCCACTCATCTTCAAATTGGGTGATAAACCGTTATACCTGGGTATTTTGAAACACAGACGGTATGATTTGAAGCAATTATTTAGATGATTGCCACTGACAACCAGCCATTCACAGTGGTGTCTGACGTTGGTTTTCAGCAGCTGATTACTCTTGCTGAACCCCTGTACAGGATCAAAGAGGAAACATTTTACTGCACAGAAATGCAAGATAAAACACATGAAAGAGTTGTGATGAAAGTAAAGAATCTGGTGGCACCAGTGAACGCTCCACACATGGCATTCACAACTGACTGCTGGTCGGGCACGACAGAGTCCCTGATGAGCCTTAATGGACATTTCTTTGGCAATGTCTGAACAAGAAAGCAGATTGTGCTGAATGTCAAGACTGACTGGATCACACACAGGAAACTGCACCAGAGAGATGTTTTTGACCGTGTTGGAATACTGGGACATCCACACAGAATGTGTAGTGTTGGTCCTCAGGGACAGTGGGGCAAACATGGTGAAAGTTATGAGACTGGCAGTGCTTCCAGACATCAGCTGCAGTGCACATACCCTATAGCTTGTAATCAATGATGGACTATCCAGTCAGAAGGCTGTGCTAGACATTAATGCCATGTTGAAGAGCTGTGCAACTCACTTTGACCACTCTGTACTGGCCAAACAGAGGCTGAGGTCCATTCAGGAAGAGCTTGGGCCTTCCCAAACACAGCATCATCCAAGCATTTTAAACTCGCTGGAACTTAACACTACACATGTTGCAGAGGATGTTTGAACAGGCGTGCACTGAATGTGTATGCAGGTGAATACGGACACGTCAGCAGTTTGTCTGCTGCACAGTGGGACATTGTCTCTAACTCAATTGAGAGACTGGCACCTGTGGAGGCGACACTGGAGATGAGCCACTCCAACTCTACAGCCACATGCATCATCCCCAGTGTGTCGCTGCTGAAGCTGCAGCAGGACGGTTCTTCTACTCAAGGCACCAAAACTTTACGGAAGACAATGTTGGACAGTCTGACGAGGCGGTTCTCCAAGGTCGAGGAGACAAAGTACCTGGTGCTGGCAACGGTCATGGATCTACGTTACAAGAGCTAGGCCTTCACCTCAGGGAAAGCACTAGAGAAAGCAAAAGAGTGGCTGAAGGAGGAATCTGGCCTACTAAGGAAACCAAATCCCAGAGCCACAGCAGAAGGGACAAGTGAAGAGGAAGACCCAGAACCAGGTGCAAAGAGGTAAAGAGTCCGGAGTAGATCAGCCACCCAGTCTGGTGGACAGCCTCTATAAAAACGGTGCATCGTCTGTAAAGGCTAGACTCTCAGCCTAACAGTCAGTCAAGACTGGTGGGCTGACAGTCTAACTATTGCAAATAATGAATCGATATTGAATGAAGACGATTGTTTGAAGAAATGAACAAGTCTCTCTCAGTACTGAATTTCCACGACACCTGTCATTGACAGAAAGAGCAGCTTGCCTTTGGAGTGGTGGAAGCAGAATGAGGACAGATTACAATCACTCAGAAAGAAGTTTGTCCCCCACCTTCTTCGGGCCCAAGCGAGAGTGTTCAGTGAGGTGGGGATCATTTATGATAAGCGAAAGAGCAGACTGACAGGGGAACATGCAGACAAGCACTGCTTTCTGCACTACAACCTAAAACTTCTTAACTGGGAATATTGAAGACTCATGTTTAAAAGGAACCACCAGCTTTCATATGTTCTCATGTTCTGAGCAAGAAACTTAAACGTTAGCTACATATTGCTTCTCCAACACTTTGTTTTTGCATTATTTAAACCAAATTGAACATGTTTAATTATTTATTTGAGACTAAATTTATTTGATTTATGTATTATATTAAGTTAAAATAAGTGTTTATTGTTCATTCAGTATTGTTGTAATTGTCATTCCAAATATATATAAAATTTGGCTGATGAATCGTATCGGCTTTTTTTGGGGTCCAGTAATAATCGGTATCGGTGTTGAAAAAATCATAAAATCGGTCGACCTCTAGTACACACCATTGAAATAGTAACTTATATTTGCAACCACAAAGATAGCCGCCGGTCCACCCACCGTCAACTTAATTGGTCATGTGTATTCTATTATCTACATTTCTATGATTTCAAAATCTGTTTCCTATGGAGGATTGACAGCATAACTTAACAGATATTCCCATTCAAGGTCAACATTCTATGATGTGTGCACCATTTTAGTACATTTCCTTTGCCAAAATAAGACAACCACCCTGGGTGCATGCTGTGTTTCAACCGATGGCAGGCACAACAAACACTTCAGATTATGTTAAATAGTCTGCGCATCTCCATGCATAACTTCTAGTGGTTGATCAACTGTATTGCAAGCAAATATTGTTATTTTGGGGGAAATTGAGGTGTTTGAGGCACGGGAATTTATAATAATGGTAGGCTAATAAAAACATTAAAAACATAGGCCTAATGATAAAACAGATACATTTGCCGTTGGTAAGGAGATTACATAGCAGCATGTTCCCTAATATATTTATTTTACTTTTATTATATAGGTCTAAATCATATTCATATTGCGGGACATGTCTCTCCTTTTCTGACATGACTGGTTTATTTCTGCTACACAACAAATATTATGTTACCATTTAGCCATCTCTCATTCAATAGCCAAGCATACTCGAAAGTAAATAGACCGGTCGTCTATTTAAAATATTTGACAGTATTGTTTGGCTACAGTATCGCGATAGGAGTGTGACATCGTAGCCTATTTAATCTCAGAGCCTATACGAAAGCAAGAGAAACAAAATACTGAACAATTTGTATTTTTTTCCATAGAAGTGTGGCCTGTAGCATTTAATTTTAAAAGATTAAAACACTCTGCCCATACTTCTACAAATCTGATCAAATTGCATTTTTTTTTTGAAACTATCATGGCCCAGTTTCAACATCTTCAAATCATACAGCAAATGAAGATGCTTTTGTTACCATAAAATTGCATTTTCCAGGCGGGGCTGTAACGCTCGCCACGAGCGCACAAACATCGTAGGGCTCTGATTAAAGCAATGAAAACATGCGTATATGTTGCATACGACAGTTTTGAGAAATCCCAATAATTTGTTGCCACGCAAATCCTAGGAATTTTGTGAAAAGTATGCCGTTGATAAATGACACTAACCTGGTGAAGGTTAGTGTGAGGGAGACTTCGTACCTCAGCATTTCTCTTCAGATCCTCGGTCTCTGCTTCGCTGTACTCCATATCCAGCACCTCCTCGTTCCCAGAGTCCTCGTCTGAACACAGCAGCTCCGGCAACGAATTGTTGAACTCTGGGAGGGCGGAGAAAAACGAGGGAGAATCAAGACATGTAAAAATGTGCAAACATACACACACACTTCTTTACTTTAGTGAAGCTGCGTATTGGCATAAAAAGGGGTAGCAGTGTCTATGCTGTACCTTGCAGGCTGAGCTCTGTGGCTCTCTTCAGGTCGTCGTCCTCCCTCATCTCTTGGGCTTCCTGTAGGAGAAATCACACGTTGCAAAGGTCAGGTTTGCATCGTGGTGATGCAATAACCAGCTGTACTGTCCCGCTCTAAAGGTTCACATAGGTAACATTGGCCCTATAGTTTTTTTTTCTTCCCACCTTTATTTAACCAGGTAGGCTAGTTGAGAACAAGTTCTCATTTACAACTGCGACCTGGCCAAGATAAAGCAAAGCAGTGCGACACAAACACAGAGTTACACATGGAATAAACAAGTGTACAGTCAATAACACATTAGAAAAAAATTTAGTCTATACACAGTGTGTTAAAATGGCGTGAGGTAGGCAATAGATAGGCCATAGTAGTGAGGTAATTACAATTTAGCAGATTAACACTGGAGTGATAAATGAGCAGATGATGATGATGTGCAAGTAGAGATACTGGTGTGCAAAATAGCAGAAAAGTCAATAAAAACAATATGGGGATGAGGTAGGTAGATTGGGTGGGCTATTTACAGATGGACTATGTACAGCAGCAATCGGTTAGCTGCTCAGATAGCTCATGTTTAAAGTTGGTGAGGGAAATAAAAGTCTCCATCTTCAGCAATTTTTGCAATTCGTTCCAGTCACTGGCAGCAGAGAACTGGAAGGAAAGGCAGCCAAAAGGAGGTGTTGGTTTTGGGGGTGATCAGTGAGATATACCTGCTGGAGCACGTGCTATTGACGGTGGGTCTGAGCTCAAGACAGATTGTTTTCTTGTGGCTCACAAAAACATTACAGAAGCGGAAGGAGGATTAGCCTACATTACAAAAACATTGGTGAACCACCAACATCAGGTTTCCCCTACAGTAAAATGTCCAATGGTAGAGCTGTATAGGGGGTCTCTCTCTAATGTCCTAGTGTGTGTTGAGTCTTACATGCTCCTGCAGGCTCTGGGCCAGGGCTTGCTGCAGCTCCTGCTCCTCCCTCTCCTGCTCCAGGCCATACTGCTGCACCCAGTCCAGATCCCCCTGCACCCCCTCGGGGGTCTGGTTCTCCTTGTTCTCGTCCATGGTCAGGTCCAGGGAGTCCAGCACGTCTACACACACAGATACACACTCCGTTTAGCATGGGTTGGTAAAACACACATTTAAAAATCAGAGGCTTCTGCATGCATGTTGTATAATTCAAGTATATAGTCTTACAAATAGCATAGTTCAATGAAATGAATGGGCATCTAGTAAGTAACTACAGAGAGCTGTTTTGGTGTGTAGTCTCAAAATAATTTTAGTGAACTGTTTAAGCCTTTCCCTCCTGGCTGGTGTGTCTGTGTTTCTGAGATCGGTGGTTACCTGCAGACGGCTTAGTGTCCGTCTCCAGCAGGTCTGGGCGGTAGTTCATCTCCTGGGCGTCGGCGTCACCGAAGCCCGTGTCAGGGCTGCCGGTTGGCTCGTCCTCAGGGGCGTGGCAGGAGAGCCCAGCGTCCTGGCGACTCATCTCCAGCACCGCCGCCAGCATTTCCTCATCGTTGATGCTGTTGAAGTCTGGCGCGTCTGTGTGGTGGACGCCTCGCTGGACCTAAACACAGCCAGAGCTCATCATGTCACACACTAAACACAGTGTTCTTTCAACCTGGCCCCGCATGTGTCAGCGGTTAGGGTGTAGTAATGTATATCCCCCCAATCCCTCTGGTGCCCCAACCTCATCTGCTCTGTCGTCGGGCAGACAGTCGCTGAGGCGGCGCTTGCGGCTCACCACCTTCCGGCTCAGCTCCTCCTCGCTGTCAGAGTCCACCAGGATAGTGCTGGAGCTGCCCCCTGCCTTCAGAGACAATTTCCTGGTGGAAGGAAATGAAAACAGTAGTTAGAAGAACCAAACATCCACACTTTTGCGCCTCACCAAGGAAACATTGGACTTAGTGAACATGATCGGCCTTCCTGGGTTGGATGTAAAAGTGGGTGTTAATGATTCCATGTTGTTAGAGACTGGCTTACCGAAGTAGTGAGGAGGAGTTCACCGACTGGGAGGCCTTCAGCGTTCGTGACCTGTACAATTATTATTTTTTTTTTTATAAAAACAGAGCGTGGTAGGTTAGAAAACAAAATATTAATGTGCTGTGATAAATGTCCAAATAACGTTGAAGACCCATCTGTCTGGTGACTTCAAAAGAAAAAGTGAACATTGTCCCAACAATTTGACAGTCTCCAAGTGTGCTTGTGTGTGGGGGGTTCTTACATGGCGGCGTTTGCGCTCCAGCCCAGACTGAGTGGGGGGCAAGTGGCGTCCGTGCAGTGGGACAGCAGCGTGAGGTAGCGGGGGATCATCACCTGCTGGCCTAGCTTACTGTTCAGTGACAGCTGGGCGTTGAAGCTGTAGCGCTTCAGGTGCAGAATCAGAACTCTGCGTGAGGGAAAGGATAGAAAGCGATGTAGGGTTACCTCTTTCTCATTCAATTTGGTCATGGCAATGGCCCAAATGGCACCCTACTCCTGTGCACTATATAGGAAATAAACGGCAATTTCAAATAAGACACAACCCAGGTGAATGATCAGCTTAGTACGGAGTTGGTGTTCTTAACACCAGGGCTAAAGATCCCCGCTGTAGACAAATGGGAGCACCTGGGGAGTCGGCTGAATTTATGAGTCACCGTCGCCACTTTCCCTCTGCACTTCTCACACGAATACTCGATTTCCTCGATCTGGAATACACAGAAAGAAAATGTAACTCATCTACGTGATATTATGATTTAAATACTATGTGGACTGTTTCATTGCCATATATATATATATATACACACATATATACATATACATGTGGTGGTTTGTGGGGACAGTGGGCACACACCCTGAAGAAGAGGTCCAGAGAGTCCTGGATGGACCGGAGAGGGATGGTCTTCTTCCTGCGAGGCAGGTCAATGGACAGGTCGTTGAACTGCTCCCGCTTGGTCACCACCTCGCCACAGCTGAAACCACACAACCTTTGTTATGATTTGTCATTAATAACATCCAGTGAGTCTTTAGGACAATTTCATATGCTTTGTAGAGGTAACATCACAAAAACTAAAAGGAATGGACTCAAGAGTAAATCTTGACATATTTGTATGTAATGGAGATCCGTTATTTTATTTACCATCAAGGAAGAGACTTACCACCCAGGAATCCACAGTCTGAAAAGGGGGCAACTCACTTACTCTTTGCAGGTGATGGTGTGCTGCACCTCAAACTCCATGTTAACCACCACAGGACAGGTGTAGATGCGCGAGGTGTCCGCTTCCTCCCCGGGCCGGGCTGCAGCCGCCTGCTGGGGAGGCTCATCCCACGCGGCCGCTGCCGACTCGCTTTTCCAGCTCTTGTTCATTTTCTCCACATCCTCCTTCAGCTGGTCCAGGCACTGGCTCAGAAACTCATGGGCATCCTATAGAGAGAGAGAATGAGGAAGTCACCATGTGAGCGAATATACAGAGCCGCGTAAGAGTCTAAATGGTGGAGGTGTTAATATTGTAGGTCTTACGTTCTGCATGTATCCGGAGAAGCGCTCTGCGGTGGAGGAGATGGCACTCTTCACTCTCCTCAGCAGGTCTTTCTTCACCTCAGGGCATGAGATGTCCTTCTTGGCCAGCAAGTGGGCAAAGCGTCTGCATGCACAGGGAGAAAGGGAGGGGGGTTAGGGGTCCATAAGGGCGCAGGGCAGTTGCACAAGTCAGCTAAGCAGTTAATTTGGTAAATGACATCACTAAGCCACCAAAACAGATTTTTAAAAGGTGCATCCCTTGGAAAAAGTAGAAATCTTTTGTGTTTAAGAAGAAACAAGGTGAGGACATTTGAAGAACTGATCAAACTAATGACAGTTTCCTATATTCAGTTATGGGGTTAGCTGAAGAGGCTGACTGATGATACACTAACAGCAGCCTACCTGAGCAGGGCGTTGGCTGGGACCTTCTTCCATGGGATTCCCTGCTTCAGCAGATCATTGGAGAATGATGGCAGGCTGAAAAGAGACTGGAGGATGGCGTTCATGTAACACGTGTTGCCCAGGTTGGAGAATCTGCAGCAAAGATGTTAAGAGGACATTTGAGTTATACTCTATATCCATACCACCACTACAACCATTGGTGGTAAGAATACATGTTGTGACATGGAAGTGTCTGTACTGGCATACTCATAACAAGCATGAACAGTTACAGTAGATGACTATCTTCTGGTAGTTAGGCAGCACTAGAACAGCCCCTCATTGACTATGGAGGTTAACTTCAGAATCACCACTATAACCCTGAGGTGTCTCCTTACCCTTGCAGTGGAGGCTGGGGCTGGGCCAGAGTGGACGGTCTCGGTTTGTTCCAGCCACCGTAGTCCAGAGTGGGGCGCACTTTCTTTAAAGGGGTTGAGTGATTGGGTAACATGAGACTTCTCTTAGCCGAGGTGGTCTGGGATGTAGTGGATGGCCTGTGGGGGGAGGGAATAAATGTTGAGGAACTGAAGGTGTGGCAGCATCTTAAAAATACATTATAATGCATCATTAACAACAATGGAACAACCTGGTTAAATAAACATTTATTTTTTTTTTTACTTACCTGTCTAGAAAGGATTGACTCGCGGAGTAGTCTTTGGTCGCCGATCGGCTGCCGTAGAATGCTGTGGGCTGAAGTGGTGCCTGGACCAGTGAAACTGTTGGACAGTTAGTTATCAGTTATCAGAAGTGTACATGACTCTGCAACAAAAGTTCCTCATGGGGACAATAAAGTCAGTAATGTCAGGTAAAGACAGGGCGTCTGGAGACGCTTCAGTTCTAGTCTGGAGAAGGACATCCCCACTTTGTATGTGTAGCAGACTGACTGAGGGTCTTCACCTGAGCTACGGTTCTCCTCCGCCTGTTTCAGCTTGTCTTTGCAGCTCAGTAGAAATTTCCTGGAGGGGTCCGACGTGGCCTTGTTGTTGCTGATATAAAGTAAGATTAAAGAGAACAGTTTAAATTAAGTGGAGCACAATGGTTTCACTACCTTTGCCCCAAATGTATTTCCCATGGTATAATAGTGTTCATATACCAGTAATGGTAGCAGTGTATGGTGCATTCCTGGTCAATATCGGTCAGTGGACTACAGACAAGACATTTTCATAGGAAAGCATTTCAATTCCTAAAATGACAGTAGGGGATGTGAAATCAACCCAAAACTTTGCTTGGTAGAGTAACATATTGCCTTTGTCATACCTGGATGAGTCATTCTCCTTGGGGTAGTCCTCAGTGAGGTCACAGTCAAAGATGTGGAGTCTCTTCCTCTTCTCATTCCTGAGGGGGCAAACCCAGCATTAAGATTGGTTACGAAACCAATAAATACAAAAAAAACGAATGCCACTGTCAAGTGTAGAAATGTTCTCTCAGGGGAAAGGCTAGAGAGAGGGGAGGAGATTTGGGACAGAGGTTGTGTTGCAAAGTGGTCCTGTGACTCATTTGGTAGAGCATTGAGATTACAACGCCAAGAGTTGTGGGTTCGATTCCCATTGGGGCCACACATGTAAAATGTATGCACGCATTACTAAGTCACATTGGATAAAAGCGTCTGCTAAATGACATGCAGTGAGGTCCAAAAGTATTTGGACAGTGAATTATTATTTTGGGGTTGTTTTAGCTCTGTACTCCAGCACTTTGGATTTGAAATGTTGCAATGACTATGGAGTAGAGGTCGACCGATTAATCGGAATGGCCGATTAATTAGGGCCCATTTCAAGTTTTCATAACAATCGGAAATGGGTATTTTTGGGCCCCGATTGCCTGCCCCCCCCCCCCCCCCCCCTCCTATAATTCCTATAATAACTACAACCTAAAACTTCTTACCTGGGAATATTGAAGACTCATGTTAAAAGGAACCACCAGCTTTCATATGTTCTCATGTTCTGAGCAAGGAACTGAAACGTTAGCTTTCTTACATAGCACATATTGCACTTTTACTTTCTTCTCCAACACTTTGTTTTTGCATTATTTAAACCAAATTGAACACGTTTCATTATTTACTTGAGGCTAAATTGATTTTATTGATGTATTATATTAAGTTAAAATAAGTGTTCATTCAGTATTGTTGTAATTGTCATTATTACAAATAAAAATTGGCATCGGCTTTTTTGGTCCTCCAATAATCGGTATCGAAAAATCATAATCGGTCGACCTCTACTATGGAGGTTAAAGTTTAGACTGTCAGCTTTAATTTGAGGGTATTTTCATCAAGGGTTGGAACCGGTTCAGTGAACAGAACACTAAAAAATAACATTTGTTAAGGAACAGAATAAGAACAAAAGTGATCTATACTGTTCCAGAACAGAACCGTTATTTTAAAGGAATGGGAACCAGTTAACTTCTTTGGGACTGGGGGGCAGTATTGAATAGCTTGGATGAATAAGGTGCCCAGAGTAAACTGCCTGCTACTCAGGCCCAAAAGCTAGAATATGCATATAATTAGTAGATTTGGATAGAAAACACTGAAGTTTCCAAAACTGTTTGAATGATGTCTGAGTATAACAGAACTCATAAGGCAGGCAAACACCCGAGAAATAAATCCAACCAGGAAGTGGGAAATCTGAGGTTTGTAGGTTTAAGTCTTTGCCTATCCAATATACAGTGTCTATGGGGTCATATTGCACTTCCTAAGGCTTCCACTAGATGTCAACAGTCTTTAGAACCTGGTTTCAGGCTTCTACTATGAAGGGGGAGCGAATAAGAGCTGTTCGGCAAAGGGGTCTGGCAGAATGCCATGAGCTAAATCATACGCGCGGCCGTGAGAGCGAGCAGCGTTCCCTTTCATTTCGAAAGACAAAGGAATTGTCCGGTTGGAATATTATTGAAGATTCATGACAAAAACATCCTAAAGATTGATTCTATACATCGTTTGACATGTTTCTACGAACTGTAATAGAACTGTTTTTACTTTGTCTGAACTAAGTGCTCACACATTGTGCATTTGGATTACTGTACTAAACGCGAACAAAAAGGATGTATTTGGACATAAATGGTTGTGGAACTTGGATTCCTGGGAGTGCATTCCGATGAAGATCAAAGGTAAGTGAATATTTATCTTTTGTGACACATCTCCTTGATTGGAAAATGGCTGTATGTTTTTCTGTGGCTAAGAGCTGACCTAACATAATTGTATGGTGTGCTTTTACCGTAAAGCCTTTTTGAAATCTGACACAGCAGTTGCATTAAGGAGACGTTTTTTTAAATGTGTGTTTAACACTTGTATCTTTTATCAATGTTTATGATGAGTAATTCTGTAATTTGATGTGGCTCTCTGCACTGTCACCGGATGTTTGTTTGAGACAATGAATTTCTGAACATAACACACCAATTTCAAATGAGGTTTTTGGACATAAAGATGAACTTTATCGAACAAAAACACACATTTATTGTCTAACATGGAGTCCTGGGCGTGCCATCCGGTGAAGATCAAAGGTTAGTGATTAATTTTAACGCTATTTCTGTCTTTTGTGACACCTCTCCTTCTTTGGAAAAGGTGGGAACGTCCCACATATCCCAGAGAAGTTAATAAATTATGTAACAGAATGTTTCCCCCCAGTCCCACAAAAAACATAAAGCCCTCCCTCTTAACCAGAAACTTCTTTCATTGTCTGCCAGCCAGCTGAAAATCTGTAGCCTATATTACAAGCGTGACTCAGAAGATAGGGAGATAGATTTTTCATGACAAGAATGGATTAACTTTTTTTAATGCTAGTTAGGGATACTATAGTTATCCTCACCTTTCACATTGGATTTATTAAACTACAAAAAAGTAAGATGTGTTTTTAATTCTGGTGCCACTCTGCACACACAAGCTTGTTAGCTTCTCTGGTCCAAAGTTAAGCCAACTGAAGTTCAAAAACATTCAAAGTTCCTCCATAGAAGCCACTCCTTCGTAGGAATAATTCTATGGGCCTAATTTAGATAATGTATGTCATCACAAGATGCCCAGTGCTTCAAGTCAAATCTCTTCCACCCCCTCTCCCCACCAGCAAAATTGTCATTGCCCTACACTTTCCATCACGTATGTAAACAACTCACTGGGCTATAGCTTGCCCACTCCATAGCACGCTGCTCTGTCCACACCGCATGATTGGTGAAGTAATTTAATGTGGAGCTAAAAAAATAAATAATGATTTCCCTCTGTAGGAGGGAATGACTACCTGTTCTCAGACAGCCCACTGCGGGCAGGTGTGGAGGTCACTCTGCTGGGGCTACCCAGGGGCTTGCGGGTCGTCGTCTCCTCCCTGTTGTCCACAATGGGTCGCCTGGGTGTTGTCTTGATAAAGAGGCAAAGTTTAAGTGGATGAGCTTGTCAGAGGTACTTAGTGTGGTTTTAAATGACAGGTGTTTTCTAAACGCAATTATTTACCTGTCGTTCTCCATGCGGACTGGTCTCATTCTTTACGGATCGATTCCCGAGCACACCAAAGCTGGCACTTCCCTGGGAGGTCTTTAGAACTACCAGAAAACAACACTTACTTTCCAGCAGAGGGACTGGTCCACAGTAAATCAGGCTGCAACTTTAAGAAACAGCTTATTTTTATTTTTTTTAAGACTTAATGATCTACAATTTCCAATTGATTGTTACCGGTTGATTTTCCATGCTTCAGCTTTTCAAGGTATTCTTTCATTTTCTCAGCCACAACAGGGGGAACTCTCTCAAGGGTGACTATGCTGTCATCCTTCAGAGTCACCACAATTCGTCTCATAGTGTGTATGGGCTGCATCACGACATTATTCACATTATGGTTGAGCTGAAAGCATAGAAATATATAATGAACATCTACATTCAGACTGCCTTAACATACAGAATTTCTCAGCTATTCAAGTCCAATGTAAGCATGCAATTTTGTTACGTGAAATGAGCACGTATGGGGGAAAACACTATTATACAATACCTGGAAACTTTTGGCTGCACCACCGGCACTAAACTTCAGGCACAGGTTTACTTTGTTATCCTTCTCAAGAACCTCAAAGGTCCCCTCCTTCCATCGAGTGGTGCCCACATCTATGCTGTTGTAGCGGATTTTGACAACAGCACCACTGGAGAGTTTGGGCACTGCAACTGCCATTGGTGACTGTCAGGGTGGTGCTCTCCAAAATAACCTTAATGGAAGGGAAAAGTAGAAGGACATATTCTTAAAATATATACAGTGGCAAGAAAAAGTATGTGAACCTTCTGGAATTACCTGGATTTCTGTATAAATTGGTCATAACATTTGATCTGTTCTTCAGCTAAGTCACAACGATAGAAAAACAGTGTTTAACACACAAATTATTGTATTTTTATTGTCTATATTGAATATATTTAAACATTCACAGAGTAGGTTGTAAAATGTATGTGAACCCCTAGGCTAATGACTTCTCCAAAAGCAAATTGTCCAATCAATGAGACAAGACTTGAGATGTTGGTTAGAGCTGCCTTGCCCTATAAATTTTTTTTTTTTTTTTAAAACTCACAAAATTTGAGTTTGCTATTCACAAGAAGCATTGCCTGATGTGAACCATGCCTCGAAAGAATATTACGAATTGTTGACTTGCATAAAGCTGGAAAGGGTTACAAAAGTATCTCTAAAAGCCTTTATGTTCATCAGTCCACAGTAAGACAAATTGTCTGTAAATGGAGAAAGTTCAGCACTGTTGCTACGCTCCCTAGGAGTGGCTATCCTGCAAAGGTGACTGCAAGAGCACAGAGCAGAATGCTCAATGAGGTTAACTTGAGTGTAGGGGGCAGGATTTTTGTTTTTGGCTATAAAAATTTAAAAAAGTACCCATATGAAACTGCCTATTTCTCAGGCCCAGAATATGCATATAATTGTCAGATTAGGATAGAAAACACTCTGTCGAACTATTGTCTGTGAGTATAACAGAACTGATATCGCAGGCGAAAACCTGAGGAAAATCAAAACTAGGAAGTGATGTTTTTCCTGAAAGCTTTCTGTTCCATTGGATGCCTTGCCTCCATTTAAAGGGATATCAACCAGATTCCTTTTCCTATGGCTTCCTCAAGGTGTCAGACTTTAGACATAGTTTCAGGCTTTTATTTTGAAAAATGAGCAAGAAAGATAACATTGTGTCAGTGGATAGCTGGGTGTTCGCAGAGTTTTGCTTGCGCAACAGAGTGGGGCAGCCATCGTCTCTCCCTCTCCTATTGAAAAAGCGACAGTCCCGGTTGATATATTATCGATTATATATTTTAAAAACAGCCTGAGGATTGATTATAAAAAACGTTTGACATGTTTCTGTGGACATTACGGATACAATTTTGAATTTTCGTCTGCGATGTCGTGACCGCTCGAGCCTTTGGATTTCTGAACATAACGCGCCAAACAAATGGAGGTATTTTGGATATAAAAATAATCTTTATGGAACAAAAAGGAACATTTGTGTAACTGGGAGTCTCGTGAGTGCAAACATCCGAAGATCATCCAAGGTAAGCGATTTAATCTATTGCTTTTCTGACTTGTGACCAATCTACTCGGCTGCTAGGTGTTTGTAACATTTTGTCTACTGAGAGAGATGTTCTTACATAAAACGCTTGTTATGCTTTTGCCGAAAAGCTGTATTGAAATCTGACACGCCAGGTGGATTAACAACAAGCTAAACTGTGTTTCGCTATATTGCACTTGTGATTTCATGAAAACTAAATATTTTTAGTAATTTACATTTTAATTTGTCAGTCTGCAATTCAGCGGGTGTTGATGAAAATGATCCCGCTAACGGGATGGGTGCGTCAAGAAGTTAAGAACACTACAGTGTCCGCTAAAGACTAACAAAAATCTCATGAACATGCTAACATCTCTGTTGACGAGTCTACAATACGTAAAACACTAAACAAAGAATGGTGTTCATGGGAGGACACCACGGAAGAAGCCACGGCTGTCCAAAAAAAAAAAACATTCCTGCAAAAGAGTACCTGGATGCGCTACTGGCAAAATATTCTGTGGACAGATGAAACTACAGTTGAGTTGTTTGGAAGGAAAACACAACACTATGTGTGGAGAAAAAAAGGCACAGCACACAGCACCAATATCCCTACGGTAGAGGGAGCATCATGGTTTGGGGCTGCTTTGCTGGACAGCTTGCGATCGTCGAAGGGAAAATTAATCCAAGTTAATCAAGACATTTTGCAGGAGAATGTAAGGCTATCTGTCCGCCAATTGAAGCACACCAGAAGTTGGGTGATGCAACAGGACAACGACCCAAAACACAGAAGTAAATCAACAGAATGGCTTCAACAGAAGAAAATACGGCTTCTGGAGTAGAGGTCGACCGATTAATCTAAATGGCCGATTAATTAGGGCCGATTTCAAGTTTTCATAACAATCGGAAATCTGTATTTTTGGACGCAGATTTTGCAGAATTCTTTCTTTTTTTTAACACCTTTATTTAACTAGGCAAGTCAGTTAAGAACACATTCTTATTTTCAATGACGGCCTAGGAACGGTGGGTTAACTGCCTTGTTCAGTGGCAGAACGACAGATTTTTTACTTT
Organism: Oncorhynchus clarkii lewisi; assembly: GCF_045791955.1. Taxonomy (NCBI): domain Eukaryota; kingdom Metazoa; phylum Chordata; class Actinopteri; order Salmoniformes; family Salmonidae; genus Oncorhynchus; species Oncorhynchus clarkii. Next base: position 50,003,274 of record NC_092149.1, on the reverse strand, counting down.
GTCAGCTCTGGGATTCAATCTTTCAACCTTATGGTTAACTAGTTCAACGCTCTAACCACCTGCCTCTCATTGCACTCCACGAGGAGCCTGCCTGCTACACGAATGCAGTAGAAGTCAAGGTAAGTTGCTAGCTAGCATTAAACTTATCTTATAAAAAACAATCAATCATAATCACTAGTTAACTACACATGGTTGATGATATTACTAGTTTATCTAGCGTGTCCTGCGTTGCATATAATCAATCGATGCAACGCTGGGGGATGATTTAACAAAAGCGCATTTGCGAGAAAGCACAATCGTTGCACGACTGAACCTAACCATAAACACCAACGCCTTTCTTAAAATCAATACACAGAAGTATATATTTTTTAAACCTGCATATTTAGCTCCTTTCCGTTTTCAGTGGAAGGGACTGGGAGACTAGTCAGGATCGAGGGAAAGATTAACAGAGTTAAGTACAAAATAGATCCTTGATGAAAACCTGCTCCAGAACACTCAGGACCTCAGTCTGGGTGGGCCTATGACCTCCCAGGCCCACCCTTGCCCAGTCATTGGAAATCCATAGATTAGGGCCTAATAAATTGATTTCAATTGACCGATTTCCTTATATGAACTGTAACTCAGTAAAATCTTCGAAATTGTTGCAATTATATGTTTTTGTTCAGTACAAGTATACGTTTTCAAAATGCATACTGCCTCCAGCTCTTGCAAAGTGGTGTGTGACATGCTGATGAAGCCTGCCTTCTGCTGCGGTTTGATCCCACGTTCAAAACAACTGGGACTTTAGTGCATTCAAGACAACATACAAAATTCTATTTGTATGGTCCTCCAACACAGAATTCCAACTCGAGTCTCTTTCTAGAGCTCTGACATTCGATGTAAAGATCACGGACGCCATAATTTCACTTCGTAATTTTCCACAGTTCCCAATTGTCTGGAAAGCACCACAGGATGCTGCAGCAGCAGCTCCTACGCTGTATGATAGATTTTCCACTCAAAGGCCTTGTATCTGTATGCATGTGATAAATAAGATACATAACGAATATAGCCTACTGTCCACACGCGGCAAACTAATTCCACTAAATTAACCTATAGACCGATAAGCACAACCAGTCAAATGTATTTCCATCAATGAATAGGCTAAAAAGCATAATTTCGCAATGGGATTTTTCCCTTCTTCTCCCGGACAATTAGCCCGTACCAATATTATTTAGCGGCTTTCCTAAAAAATATCTGACAAAAGCCAGCTATTATCGGCTAGGAAACCTTCAGGTGGAACAGGGTATTCAGGTGGCACAGGGTTGGGTGTATTTTTGGCACTCTAGGCCTAAACAGTTGGACTACTGAATACAGCATAACTGTGACATACAGCCCAACTGTTAATAATTGGTAATTAATAACACTGCTTTTTGTTCATGACCACCGGACTTTAAATTAATGGGTTTCACATGCTGTATTTTTTTTCAATAAATTCTTTAGACGAATTAGCATATTATATTACATATCTAATTTGCACTAAGTCAGAAAGTTTACTTTCATAAATTGTTTCAACTCAGTTTTGCATAAAGCATTTAATATTGGTTAATAGTATGACAATCCTACCTTAAAATGGGCTTAATTTACAGCAGTTCTTTTGTATAATTTTGCAGATTAATTTCATTAAAAAAAAAAAGCCCGGACTATGTCATAACAATATGGCCACCCTATCTTCAGATATTGGACATAGGGTATTGAATTGAGATTCCAGACAGGTGTTTTGATGCTTTATTGTCGACAAGGGATTATCGATGACCTGTCCGCGACCCTTTTCGGTCAATTGAAAATAAAACATCTCAGCAATAGTAAATCCTATCTTCATGAAATAAATTGTTCTGTGTTCCTGAAAAGCTGCTCTACAACATGAAATACTTAGTATAACACCAGAACCAAAGTTGAATTAACACCTAACACCCTAATTGTGGCTAAAGTTGCAAGCATAGGTAACATTATTGGTAAATCTAATTGCTGAAATTTAGTTAACAAATGTAGTTGATTTGCATAGGGAACTAACGTTAGAGATGGGCATGCTCTCAGATAGCTCTGTAAATGTAGGGTTTTAGCTTAGTGTCAGAATAGTTTGCGATGTTAGCGTTAACGCTACCTGGTTAATAATTGAACTGGCATAACGATGTTTAGCTACTGCAACGTTATGGAATCGATTGCATGAAAATATGTTGAGTTTATAGATGCAACTGTATCACCTACTTGTTCAATGTGGATGGTCAGATCAGCTAACGTTAGTTGATAGTCATAAGAATCCGACTAGACGTTAATTACTTCTCTAGTCGGATTCTGATGGCTAGCTAGCTAGCTAATTTAACGTTATATCAGTTCTGGGGACACAGGGGGAGGACCCAACCATTACACGCGGGTCAGTTAACTAGCTAACGTTAAGCGACTGTACAGCTAACGTTGGCTTGATAACAAAACGGGGCCAACTGAATTTTATAAAATGAGATTGACGCCCCCTATCAACTCAGCAAAACACAACTGGATAGTTGCACATTGAACCTAGTCTAGCCATTTCCCCCGCACGATAGCTGGCTACTAAAAAGGCCGAGGATATAACGTCTGCTAGCTAACTAACTGGCTAATTTGCTTGTTTGCCATTTGATGGAGGTGAAAACATCGTCTAAACTTAATTACAAGACAAAAAAAACACTTACCCGAATGAAATATCCCTGAACCGAAACTTTTAAAATATATCTCTATATAAGTCCTAAGGGAGTAGTAAATTGTTTTTTGCCGGCATTCGGTGGCCCCAATATTATATTGTTGACAGTGTGGTCCACACACACACGACGTTTTCCTACCGTACTCGATGATGGCGGGAATGTGAAAATGTAAAGCGGAAATGATATAGAGGAACCAAAGAGAATGATAGAGGCCTCTACTGGCCAAAAAGTCGTATTAGCCTGAGCATCGCCATTGCTGGCTTATTCTACTTTGAGGAATTATGGCAGACTACTGGTGTATTGCCGCCACCTACTGTAAACGGTAGTGAAACAAAATTATATCAATCGTGGGAAAGGGGGTCCTGACATTATACAAAATACATTTTTTTAAATTAAAAACCCATTATACTCCTTCACTCACAATTCCAATAACTTCCCTACACAGGCTCAGGGGTCTGTGATGACCATGCATTGTAATGCCTCTGCTGTAAAATCCCAATTTCCCCCAAAAAACTCAATCGCACTCACGACGATGTCCATTTCCTCAGCTTTTCCACCTTCTTTACATGCAACATTTCAGATTCCCTCTGTTGACCAAGGAATCGTCTCTGGTGTCTCTACTCCTACTATCATTAGTTCTTCAACATCACTAATTTCTTCCACTCTTCTCAATGCCTCCGGATAGGTGACATGCTGGACAGCCCGTATTCTTGCCACCTCTGTCTCCTTCACCCTAACAGGACACTTCAGAAATTTGGCCGCATGTTCAATTGCACAATTTTGGCTCAGCTGGCATACGATACTCCTCCCTTCTACATACACTTGACACATGGCCATATAATTTGCATTTGCAGACACAAAGAAAACGTATCATTATTCTCACCCATTTACCCAATGCATCCACGATTTTTAGAGACTTCAAACGGATCTCTCAGGTAACATTGATCCAAAACACTTACTTGGCTTGGATTCCACTACCACTTTTCTTCTCTTATATCCTTTTGTATTTGCCATTGTAAATCCAATATTTTTTTCCTCTCATCTCCACTAGACACGCAATCTGATTCAAACAAAACATCCGCTTCCTCTATTTCCCAACCTTGACCTTCAGTTACAACTACCACAGCCAAGTCCCCATTGCAGGCTTCCACCATATAAATGTAGTCAACTGGGTGGGACTTCCAACTGCATTTGCTGATCCCTCCTGGTGACCCTGTCATGTCCAGGAAGGATCAGCCAATTGTGAAGAAGAAAATTGACTACTTCAAAATGGAGATTGCCTCAATGGCGCTGCCCATGCTGTCACATACGCAAAACAGAGATACTTTTGAGTAGATGGGAATCTCAATGGGTAGTCCGGTGCATTCTGGGAAAACTCAGACAAGTAGATCTCTTCTTCAAGGAATGGGAGTCATTTGGATGCTAGCACAAAAAGCCAACATGAGCATGAATTATGTAAAATAAGCTCAACATTACAAATCGTTTCCAGGATTTGAGATAATTAGCTTTGAAATCGTAAAATTACATACTTTTGAGGAAAATAGGCAGATTTCTCAACTCATTCCCTGACTTTTTGACAGGATTGCGTGACGATTAGCTTAGCAACCGCTTGGTGCAGCACAACAACATGAATGCAATTGGTCGACAGTCTGCTGGGCGTTATATGAGATACTATTCATTTCCAGCTGTGATTCTTATCTCCTCCTTTTCTAATATATCTGGCTATAATGGCACATATACAAAATTGAGTCCTCTATCACTATAACAAGAACACCTATCTCAAGACCCTTTGCAAGCACAAGCTCAGTGAAATCAGCATATTTTAGGTGCATTAAGCTCAAAAAGCTTCAAAATAAAAGTAGTTTGTTACCTTGAACACATAAACACATTTTTTTTGTAAATGTTGGCTGGCGTTAAAAGGCACTGTAAAACTTACCATAAGCACGTATAACGCCCTTATAATGTGTTAGTATTTTCTCACAATTATTTTGCCTAAATAACAACTATTTTCAGTCTGTTGAAAATGTGCAGAATGTAAATAAATATATGAGAAATTTGAAAAGGCCAGTTTCCTTTGTTCTCTTGTGTCTTTATGTCCACTGAGAGGAGCTGTGCTATGAATGTCGTTTAAGCCAAGAGGTCCCAGTGTCAGAGACAAATATGCTAGGACTGGAAAAAGTTAAACCAATGTGACAGAAACTATACAGCTCTACAGTATAAGTTGTAATTGCCACTTTCATGTTATTGTCACTGAGACGTTGTCACAATGCTCCCTAAATCCTTATGGAAGTGTTTGCGTTACATTTATTATATATATTCAGCAGACATGCATAATATGAGGTTTAACATTGATGTTATCAAAAAGCACATCAACGTTGATGTCACAAATTGGCCTTGTTTTAGACTAGCTAAAAAGCATGTTGCTCTCGCAGTTTTTTGTACTCTCCTGAACAGAACAAGCAACTACCGGCTCTTTCTGGGAATGTTTTTCTTCATATTTTCTCTTAATCCATTTACTTGATTTCTTGAGGCCAGGCATCAACAGAAAGCTAGCTTTTTTCTTAGGAGCTATTCGTTTAACAAATCTACTGTTACGTATTCCAAAACAAAGCCCCACTCTCAGTTGGTCAGCAAAAACTGTTTACCTCCTTGAAATGTTGAAGGAATAACTGATATATTCTCTTGTATTGGAAATTGAGATTTCAAACTTAATTTCAGAGTTATCGTGAAATGATCTGGGAGGAGTATCTTGAAGTGCAACGTCATTATTGAATCAAAATAAAAGGTTTCCCCTACCCCACTTGCGTATTTGCTTCAGCAGTTTTTATCCTACCATTTCCTCCATAGGTGACATTAACAATACAAGGGATTTTCTTTTTGTTTATTGTGAGATTCACACCGTTTGTAAATAAATTGGATCCCTAGACGATCTCTGCCAAAATGTGTGTAATGTTTTCAAGTGCCAACTAAACAAATGTTCTATCCACCTATCGGAAACGCTGAATGTTATGTTATTCTGAGTGTGCATTAGGAAAACTAGCATTTGTAGATATTGAAAATGGATTATGATCAAAAGCAGTTCTGTAAGAAGAAAAAATATTTTGATTGTAAAATAGTTATTCAAGTGTTTCTAGTACAAGTAGGTTGCATTCTAGTTGCAAAGAGACCATTAAACCTAACCATCAACCTCCAGGATTTTCCATTATATTGTTTTCCATATACATGTATACCAGATCAAGGTTCCACAGGAGGGTGGAATGACGCTTACATAAAGTAGGTACCAATATAGTGGAAAATAATATATTTAAGCAATAAGGCACGAGGGGCATATGGCCAATATACCACAAACCACCGAGGTGCCTTAATTGCTATTATAAACAGCCGACCAATGTAATTAGAGTAAAAATAAATGTTTTGTCATACCCGTTGTATACGGTCTTATATACCACGGCTGTCAGCCAATCAGCATTCAGAACTCAAACCACCCAGTTTATAATAGACAATAAACGCCGCAAACCATGGCTGCATGTGCACTAGACGTTAACTCATTGATGGGATAAGTACAGTAGGTATGGAAAGGATTGTCTGGGTATGTGTGAACTGGACTACTGTATACCACTCTCTACATGCATTTTGATCTTGCACAGGCAACCTCTCCTAGACTGAGTTATCTGTAATCTGTCTGTGCTGAGGTAAACACGAGTACTGTCTGGATTGCTGTCCTTAAAACAATGGAGAGGGGTGAATCGAATCTGCAGTCTGCTCATGGATAAGGTAGAGATAGAGTGTGTGTATGGAGACGGGGAGAGCAAGACATTTAAAGTGAGCAGCAGCATACTGTGGCAGCCTACAGGAAAACAGCAAAGGATTTTTTTAAAGCAGCCTTGGAAAAATTGAACAGCCCTCATCAGGGTGTAGGAAAATAGGAAAAGAGAGGGAGTGGCAGGGAAGGAAGGAGAGGGGGGTAGGTGGATGGGGGAGGAGTGTACCAGAAGGCGGCAACGTTTTCCCAGATGAAGCAGGCAAAGTAGAGCATAGAGGACATATACACTGAGCCAGCTTTCCTCTGGACACTCCCCATCTCGTGAGCCCAGTGCTTGGCTAGTGGTCTCGGGACACTCCCTAAGCGTCCATAGTTCTGGAGCTTTCTACTAGGCCTGCTACCCCCACCAGACCCCTATCTCTTTTGGGTGGCCAGCTATCTTTGACACTTCCTAATCCTGGTCTGGAGCCTTTTCCTGTAGCCTTTTCCTGGATTTCTCTCACCAAACATCCCCAATCTATTCTGGAGCTCTTCACAGCAGTGGCAGCCCCAGCGGGGCCAGGGCAAAGACCCGAGGGAGAGGTCTACAATTTGGTAAGTGTAATTTCTTCTCCTTTGACTCATTCTATTTGTCCTCATCTTGATTGTAAAAGGCATAGCCTACACTACATAATGTGTTCAGCACAGGTTGTGGTTTAGTGTTGCGGTTGTTGGTTTGATTATAATCTTACCCCCTGGTTGCTGTTTTTATTCTGTCTCATATTACAGCAGCTGGTTCTACTTTGTTGTCCTTCAGCCAGCCTCCCTACATGGCACAAGCACATTTTACATGTGTGCTAAAAGACTGGTGGACCTGAATTTGTTTACAGGATTCTTCACACAGCTCCTCCTGAACTGTAGCAACAGCCCATTGAGGGTTGAGTACAGAGCTTTCATGAAAGGGGAAATTGAACATTCCTGTGGATATATATATATATATATATATATATATTATTTGTGATTTTTATCAATTTAACCATTATTTAACTAGGCAAGTCAGTTAAGAACATATTCTTATTTACAATGGCAGCCTAATTTACAATGAAGGTCATATATCGCAGATGTTTATAATAGGGGTGCTTGTAATTAAATGTACAGTGAAGACATATGGGCATATGATGAGGCTGCCATTTCACTTGATAAACAGTGTTTCTTTAATACTTTGAGTAGTTTTAGTGTGAGTAGCCCATTTAAAGTATGACACCGACTTGCCAGTGAGTCAGGATTCTCTCCCTGTGTTTGTGGTCAGGTGGATACTCTCAGGCACGTGGCTGGCTATTAGTCATATTTCCAAAACACTATCAACGGCCCACCAAATAACATAACATAAAAGTTTATTCATTGGTTAGAATCGTATGACTTTGTGTGTACACACGAGAGTGTACTGTATGTGTAGGAGGGGTCCATGAAAATGATTGCTTTGTGAGAGCTCTTCCTATTCTTTCACATCTTTTCACAAGGAGGAAATGCCTTTGTGGTGTTTTGAACTATGGAACAATTTACCTTGCTGTAAACGGTAAAAAAAAGAGAAAATATACTATCAAAATTAGCAATTGTTCTAAAAAGGTTGTAAAATGACAATGTGAGGAAAGGGAGACATTCTACAGCCAAAAAATAACTCTCCCTTTATGGAACATTTGACTGTTTGGAGTGTACAATACAATAAGTTCTTGTGAGTTTCCTCTCTGTGAGGAGTTGAGCACCTCTTCCCTAGGGTACTAGACAGCTGATTGGTGCGGAATATATTTTCTTCCAAAGGCTAATACATTTGTATTTGATAGCAGCACCAAAAGTAGTTGTCATACTAACACAGGGACATAGAGAATAGGGTTGGAGTCAATTCGGTTATGGCATATGACTTGAGAATTTGCATCTGAATTGGAGAGTTACCTGTTACTTTTGGTGCGATTTTTTAGATTCATGAATGAGACACCTGGTTCATTCTCTGTATTGTCCTGGTTAAACTGCATTCACTCCTATACTGCTTGAGCATTCTGCAGTGCAAACTACACTAGACTTAATTGAGTCCATGCGGCACACCGACTGTAAGAAATGCCAAGCTTTGGGTTGTCAATCTTCTTACACCTCTCCCTCTTAGCCAATCAGTAGATAGAAAGAGAAAGCATAAGTCTGATTGGATTTCCGAGCTCTGCATGCAACCCAGCTAAAATGTTGATGACACAGTTAGATCGATTATTCAGCCATGGATGTCCACACTGATCAGGAAGTAGGGAGGGAATCATTTTACTTGCAATTATTTTTGTCTTCTTTTTTGCAGGAAATTCCCACGGGCATGTGTCAAGGCTAGCAATGGAATCTCCCCAAAGCTTGTGTAAGTTGACAGATACTAAAAGGTTGCATGAGATTGCATCAATCATGCAATAATACAATGTAAAACCTCTACAGGATCGGTGGGTCCCCCGCGGGACGGTTGAGCTAACGTAGGCGATTGTGATTAGCATGAGGTTGTAAGTAACAAGAACATTTCCCAGGACATAGACATATCTGTTATTGGCAGAAAACTTAAATTATTTTTAATCTAACTGCACTGTCCAATTTACAGTAGCTATTACAGTGAAAGAATACCATGCTATTGTTTGAGGAAAGTGCACAGTTATGAACTTGAAAATGTACTAATAAACCAATTAGGCACATTTGGGCAGTCTTGATACAAAATTTGGAACATAAATGCAATGTTTCATTGGATCAGTCTAAAACTTTGCACATACACTGCTGCCATTTAGTGGCCTAAATCTAAATTGTGCCTGGGTTGGCATAATACATTATGGCCTTTACCTTGCATTTCAAAGATGATTGTACAAAAAAAAAATAACATGTTTTTTTCTTTGTATTATCTTTTACTAGATCTAATGTGTTATTTTCCCCGACATTGATTTAACATTTCCACAAACTTCAAAGTGTTTCCTTTAAAATGATATCACGAATATGCATATCCTTGCTTCAAGTCCTGAGCTACAGGCAGTTAGATTTGGGTATGTCATTTTAGGCTAAAGTTTTTTTAAACGTGTGGATCCTTAAGAGAATTTCCTCTGATCAAAATCTCCATTAACCAGAATAGAGAAACAATACGAGGTCTAAATTGATTAAGACTATATTTGTAAGGATGGTCAAGATGACTTTTGACCCCAACCTTGACCACTAACCCCTGATCCTGCACAGTTGCCCAGGGTGATGAGGACCTCCAGGTGATGAAGGCGGGGGCAATGTTGAGGAAGGTCAAGTCTCGCTCTTGGAAGAAGCAGCGGCACTTCCGCCTGCAGGAGGATGGCCAGACCATCTGGTACAAGTCCAGGTGGGCAGGGACAGGCCACTCCACCTGTGAGTACTGCAAGTGTGTGGGTTTGGGTGGGTGGAGGAAGCAGGGAGGAGACAGTATAAGAATTGACCAGACTGTAGATAAAAAGTTGAATGAACGGCCATAGTATTTCTCTCGTGAAAAAAGAATGAGGCATACAATCATCTATTGAGAAATCACTTTAGCATAGAAAAAGCCTGAGTATGTCTTCACATGATGCCTAATGTTCTCTCTTAGTCTCTGTGGCTGACGTGGATGTGGTGCGCGAGGGTCACCAGTCGGAGATCCTGCTAAGTATCGCTGATGAGTTCCCCGCTGACCTCTGTTTCACCCTGGTGTTCCGTGGTCGCCGCAGCAACTTGGACCTGGTGGCGGAGTCGCCGTCCGAGGCGCAGGTCTGGATCCGGGGTGTCCGCAAACTGATCCAGAACACTAAGAGCATGAATGATAAGGAGAGGCTCGACCAGTATCCTTGTTCCAAGCTCAGCATTAAATACAACATACGGATTGATTAACCATACAAACCAATGAGGGTCTATAACGTTGCTCCATTCTATCTTAACTCTTACTAATTGTTGCCCTTAGCCAGCGTCTTCCTTTTTCTCAGGTGGATCTGGGACTGGTTTCAAAAGGCGGATAAAAACAAAGATGGACGGATGAACTTCAAGGAGGTGCGCACACTGCTGAAGATGATGAACGTGGACATGAATGAAGAGTACGCTCTTCGCCTTTTCACGGTGAGGTTACCGTCATCATCTACTGTTCACTTTTGAATTGAATCCATCTCCCATGCTAACTCTTGTATAGATCCAGCTATTTGTCTGTCAATCCCAAATGAATGGGAGGGTGCTTATCTTTCCCATTCATTTGGAATTTAGGCATATGCTCATATACTCACATGCAAATCCATGGATTTTGACATGTAATCAACCTTAAAGTATAGTGAGCAGTAGTTAAATGTGGATGATGTAAGTGGTGGAATTGTCCCCAACATTGGTTGCTTTTCTATGACGTCATCGTAAGTGACTACACTGTCAGTGGTCTACCATCATAAGGTGGTAGAACTCTAATCGAAAATAAAATGTAATGGGAACACCTTTTCTCTGAAGTAGACAAGTATTCTGCTCTTTGCTTTTACCCCCAGATGGCTGATAACTCAGAGTCCGGTTGTCTGGAGAACGAGGAGTTTGTCCAGTTCTATAAGATGCTGACGGAGAGGGAGGATGTGTGGCGGGTGTTCCAGGACTATTCTCGGGACGGACAGATATTAACCCTCGCTGAGCTGGAGGACTTCCTGAAGCAGAAGCAGCAGGAGGGGGAGAGGAGTCTGGAACACGCCCAAGAGTTGATTGACCGCTATGAACCCTCAGAGAACGGTAAGGACCACTGTGCAACTGTGGTCAACCACAATCAACTATATGAATGAGATCATTAATAGCCTCATTAAGACAATGTCAATCATAATGAATGACAACCACAATGATCATTACCTAGTTTACTTGAGTGAACCACAAGAGCCCACAATGGTCGGTCAACAAGTCGCCATGTTTCATAAAAAATATGTTGTACGTTTTTTTGTGCCCTTTTATTTTTTTTACTTTGTAGTTTTTTGGGGGGTTTCTGTCATGGAAATTCTTACACAGGGACACTCAAAGCCAATTTTAAATTAATAATTGTTTATTGTCAGCGTGCGGGAGAGGTTCCAACCAACTCAATGCACCATTGTCACGTTCTGACCTTAGTTCTTTTGTTATGTCTTTGTTTAGTATTTCTGTGTTTGGCCTGGTATGGTTCTCAATCAGAGGCAGCTGTCAATCGTTGTCCCTGATTGAGAACCACATTTAGGTAGCCTGTTATCCATTGTGTTTTGTGGGTGGTTGTTTCCTGTTTAGTGGTTTTGTTTCACCTTTCAGGACTGTTTGTTTGTCGTATTTGTTGTTTTGTCTAGTGTTGCATATTTCATTAAATAATATGAACACTTACCACGCTGCACCTTGGTCCTCCTCTCCTTCCACCAACGAGAAGCGTTACAACCATAGTACACATGTCAATCAGGAGCTCTGCCTGGGCAGACCCAGCAGTTGTCTTATATACGGCTATACACAGACAAGTTATATTTGCATGATTTAGCATAATTAATTCATTACCGTTTTGTTTTATTCATGTGACCGACCAATACTGTTTCATAACATGGGACAGACCAACACCTTACAAGGCTTCTTTCTCTCCAAGCTGAAACCTTTAAACTGAGATATCTTTCGTTTGTTCTCCAAACAAGGTCTGGTCATACTGCCAAATTGCAGCTACTGATAAGCGAGGAGTTGTACAGTCAGCCACTTGCATGAACACAGAAATTGATTTATAGAACAGCATATGAATAGAACACAGAAATTAGTTATAAGAAAAGCACAAACATTAAAATTTCCATTACAGTTCCAATAAGATTTTTTTTATAGATATATTTGTCCTTATATTAAGTATTGTATATTGTATGTCCATATATATAGATTTTTCAACTAGTAACCATGATTGACCACAATTATACTGACCATAGTCAATTGTAATCAACTGTCATTGTCGACCACAATCAACAGAGAGATGTAGTTTACTGAGCATTTTCTGATTGGTTTGACTTATATAAGACAGAACTTCCCATGTCTTCTCACAGCCAAGAAACACGGGGCCATGTCTATAGACGGCTTCCAGATGTACCTGGTCTCTCCAGAGGGCGCCATCTTGGATCCCCAGCTGCTGGCCCTACACCAGGACATGAGCCAGCCCCTCAGCCACTACTTTATCTGCTCCTCCCACAACACCTACCTGATGGATGACCAGCTCCGAGGACAGAGCAGCCAGGAGGCCTACATCCAGTGAGGAACAAAACACTCAGCATTGCAACCCTTTATAGCTTACATGGCAGTAAGGCACTGTTCAAACAGCTTTTGATATGCACCGCTGTTGAACTCAGTGTGTCTGTGTGCAGGGCTCTGAAGCGTGGCTGTCGTTGCGTCGAGGTGGACTGTTGGGATGGGCCAAATGGAGAGCCGGTTGTTTATCACGGCCACACCTTCACGTCCAAGATACTTTTCAGAGACGTCATCACCACACTGGCGGAGTACGCCTTCAAGGTGGGCACTTCAATACCTGAATTAACTGTAGCCTCCATGACCACAGCAGCTCTATCCCCAACTCTAAATCTAATCCAGTCTCTTAGTGGTTCTGTCCATTTGTCTTCTGTATTGGTTTTTGCTTCAACCAAGTATTCAGCATCATAAAACATCCTGTCTTCAGCCTTCACCTCTTCTCAGAAGAACGACTGTAAAAAAAAAAAAAAGACTGTCAAAGTTCAACACATCCTTTTAGGAATTCCGTCCGTCCCCTCTCCCCTCTCCCGGTGTCCTAGGTGTCTGAGTTTCCTGTCATCCTGTCCCTGGAAAACCACTGCAGCATGGAGCAGCAGAGGGTCATGGCCCAGCTCCTGGACACCATCCTGGGGGACACACTGCTCAGGGCCCCCCTCGACAGACTGGTTCCCCAAGAGCTGCCCTCTCCTCAGGTAAGACCAACACTGGACCGCTTCAATTCACTGATCAGGGTCCGGGGTGGTACTGCAGTGGCTCCGCAAATTTTTGTTTTTTGGAGGGGGGAGTAATTTGTTGGGGATTTTGTGGTGAAAGATACATATTTTACTATCGCTAGCTGCAAAAGAGGACCATTGTGGATACCATTTTTATGTCTCTGCGTCCAGCATGAAGAAAGTTACAGTGCCTTGCGAAAGTATTCGGCCCCCTTGAACTTTGCGACCTTTTGCCACATTTCAGGCTTCAAACACAAAGATATAAAACTGTATTTTTTTGTGAAGAATCAACAACAAGTGGGACACAATCATGAAGTGGAACGACATTTATTGGATATTTCAAACTTTTTTAACAAATCAAAAACTGAAAAATTGGGCGTGCAAAATTATTCAGCCCCCTTAAGTTAATACTTTGTAGCGCCACCTTTTGCTGCGATTACAGCTGTAAGTCGCTTGGGGTATGTCTCTATCAGTTTTGCACATCGAGAGACTGACATTTTTTCCCATTCCTCCTTGCAAAAGAGCTTGAGCTCAGTGAGGTTGGATGGAGAGCATTTGTGAACAGCAGTTTTCAGTTCTTTCCACAGATTCTCGATTGGATTCAGGTCTGGACCTTGGCCATTCTAACACCTGGATATGTTTATTTCTGAACCATTCCATTGTAGATTTTGCTTTATGTTTTGGATCATTGTGTTGTTGGAAGACAAATCTCCGTCCCAGTCTCAGGTCTTTTACAGACTCCATCAGGTTTTCTTCCAGAATGGTCCTGTATTTGGCTCCATCCATCTTCCCATCAATTTTAACCATCTTCCCTGTCCCTGCTGAAGAAAAGCAGGCCCAAACCATGATGCTGCCACCACCATGTTTGACAGTAGGGATGGTGTGTTCAGCTGTGTTGCTTTTACTCCAAACATAACGTTTTGCATTTTTGCCAAAAAGTTCAATTTTGGTTTCATCTGACCAGAGCACCTTCTTCCACATGTTTGGTGTGTCTCCCAGGTGGCTTGTGGCAAACTTTAAACAACACTTTTTATGGATATCTTTAAGAAATGGCTTTCTTCTTGCCACTCTTCCATAAAGGCCAGATTTGTGCAATATACAACTGATTGTTGTCCTATGGACAGAGTCTCCCACCTCAGCTGTAGATCTCTGCAGTTCATCCAGAGTGATCATGGGCCTCTTGGCTGCATCTCTGATCAGTCTTCTCCTTGTATGAGCTGAAAGTTTAGAGGGACGGCCAGGTCTTGGTAGATTTGCAGTGGTCTGATACTCCTTCCATTTCAATATTATCGCTTGCACAGTGCTCCTTGGGATGTTTAAAGCTTGGGAAATCTTTTTGTATCCAAATCCGGCTTTAAACTTCTTCACAACAGTATCTCGGACCTGCCTGGTGTGTTCCTTGTTCTTCATGATGCTCTCTGCGCTTTTAACGGACCTCTGAGACTATCACAGTGCAGGTGCATTTATACTGAGACTTGATTACACACAGGTGGATTGTATTTATCATCATTAGTCATTTAGGTCAACATTGGATCATTCAGAGATCCTCACTGAACTTCTGGAGAGAGTTTGCTGCACTGAAAGTAAAGGGGCTGAATAATTTTGCATGCCCAATTTTTCAGTTTTTTATTTGTTAAAAAAGTTTGAAATATCCAATAAATGTCGTTCCACTTCATGATTGTGTCCCACATGTTGTTGATTCTTCACAAAAAAATACAGTTTTATATCTTTATGTTTGAAGCCTGAAATGTGGCAAAAGGTCGCAAAGTTCAAGGGGGTCGAATACTTTCGCAAGGCACTGTATATGTACTTTCACAAGCCAATGCTAACTAGCGTTAGCACAATGATTGGAAGTCTATAGGAACAGTTAGCATGCTAGCTGACACTGAAGTAAATAAATGGCTTCATTACCAAAATCTCCTTTAATATGGAGGAAATTACAGTCATTGGTGCTAATTACAGGCTTTTTTCTGTATACAACATTATTAGGAAGGCCATCTAAGTGATGATTTTAGGGGTGAAAAATAAGTTTCAGTGTCAACTTAAAACAACAAAAAACAGATAGAAAGCATGAAGAAAAAATATTGAACTATATACATTTTTACACATTTTTAAATAATACCATCTTTGAGAGCTAACAATCAAATAAAAGCTGGACAATCAGGAGGAATCAAAACATTCAGGGCACATGCCATTAATTTTTGTGATAATGTTTGAGCAGAGGAACAAAGCATTAGCCATGGCAAAATGTATAGAAGGGCAGAAAATGAGCTTTACAACAGCAAAAAAAATTATACGCAGCCAAGATACCTTTCTAGCTAATGGAGTGTTAGAGTTTACACTTCCTCTCCAATGATCAGTGGGAAGGTCTAGATAATGAAGCTGTCTACCAAATCTATTCAATTGAACATTTTGATTACATTCACCTGATAAGGCAAGATGTGTGCGTTTATTTTTGCTAACATATGATGGGGGTCCCTGGGTTGCCCATTTGCCTGGGTTGGGGTCCCTGGGCAAGCAAAGTTGATTCTATTCTATTCTATTCTATTTATCTACTCTACTGTAACCCTTATTCAACAAGGCAAGTCAACTATTTATCAAGTCAATTGAGAAGACGTTCTCTAAGGATTTGATTTCCTGTCTATGACTTTGTTCAGGTTTTTATTCAGCAGTGATGCTGGGAGCAGTGATTTTCATACTCTTCTTCTAGTCAGAGCACTTAAAAGAGAGATAAATATCCAATGAGGTGTGTGTTTGTGTATGTGTGTGCTAGACTAAAGTTAGTTAGAACAATTTATTAAAGTGTTACTCCAAAATGATATAATAATTGACGATACAAAATACAAATAAAACAAAAACATATTGTGGACCACTCAAATAGATTTGAGACACTAAAAAAATCATATTCAAACATGGCACAGTATTTCCTTTGGCGTCTTCTACGTATAATACATGACATCATCTATTCATTGGCATCAGTTATTATACACGGTCATCTATACACATGTGTGTGTATGTATGTGTGTGTGTATGTGTGTGTGTGTGTGTGCGCATGTGTCCTTGGATTCGTGCATACTCATACAAGGATCTGAAGGGAAAGGTCCTGCTGAAAGCGAAGAAGATTGGCGGCGTAGAAGAAAGTGAAACGCTGACCGATGAGGTCACTGATGAGGTCAGCGACGAAGATGAGGCTGACCCTAAGAGCCTGTCTGCAGAGGCCCTTCGTCTCAATGATAAGGTACGTGGCTGGACGTATGTATCTGGAAGGATGAACGGATGGATGATGGACAGACGGATGGATGGATCTGTTAGGATGGACGGAAGGATGGATGGATGGAGGTGAACGACTGGCAACCTCTTGCAGTCATCTGCACCAACTATTACACTTATACATTACTAGATTATTACTGACAATACATTCTGCCATTTTGCAAAAAATATCACACACTAAGCAAGCAATAAACACAGTGCTTTGACCTGTCAGCTAATCATGATATGCCATGGTTTAATTAATAGCCACCAAGCAGGTGATATTTGTTCACTCACATGTAACGTCCTGTCTCTTCAGAAATCCAAGTTCTCCAGGGAACTATCGGATCTGGTCGTGTACTGTAAGAGTGTTCATTTCCACAGCTTTGAGTACTCTCGCCTGCACTCCAAGTGCTACGAGATGTCCTCCTTCTCTGAATCCAAGGCCAGGAAACTTGCAAAGGACACAGGTGCACTCTGAACTATTTTAGCAATACCTACATACCAAACATTGTATCGATATTGCCAAGGATCATTGGTTAGGAATTCACAACCATTCACTGTTGTAGGTCCGCTGGGTTATGGGATAGACAAAAGCATCACTGTATGGCTGTGTCTTTCTCAGGGGCAGAGTTTGTGCACCACAACAGCAGACAGCTGAGCAGGGTCTACCCCAGTGGCATGAGGACCGACTCCTCCAACTACAACCCACAGGAGCTGTGGAACGTAGGCTGTCAGATAGGTGAGAGCCTCTTCACTAAAACCATTTTGTACTCAGGTCAATGTTGTAGTGTAAATCTGTTTTTAAACAAGCTAGCAGTTTCGGTTTCCCATTGATTCTGGGAATGAAGTCATACGTTTACTGACCTGTAAAACTGAATGTTTTTAAATGTTCTGATAACGGAAGTAAAAAATGTTGTCTGTTCTGGGAATGTTTATTTTTAGGTTGCAGGGAGGTTCTGAGAACATTTACTCTGGTTCCTTGAAATTTTTCCCTGGAGTTTTTATTAACGCTTTTGAGAACAAAAATTATAGGTTATTTTGAGGCTTCCTTAAAACTTTAATTGAATGTTTCAATAACATTTTTAATAACACTGTTATTGCTTATGCTTATTTTGGGTTAACTTTTTTGAACTACAAGCACAGATAGGACACATAGAAATGTGGTAGCGCTATAGGTTCGGGGTGAATATTTAGCTATTTTCACAACCAATAAAAATTATTGTGGTGGTGCGAAAGGATTGGGTTTTGATGAATAAATAAGTATGTGTGTCGAGGCTTGACCCCTCACTGGCCAATCAGAACATGCTCCGTGGCTAAATATATGGTTGGTTCAAGTTGTGTATTTGCGGTCTTTTATGTATTGCCTTGGAATCAACTCCAATTCCAATGTTAGTCCGTCATAGTTTGTTAAATAGCTTGCAGAAGCGAAATGACAAAATGTAGACCTATCCCATCTTTGCTAAATATGTTAACTTGAACCTGTTCGCAGTCCACACTGTTCTAAGTAATTGCATGGCTTCAATATGGAAATATATACAGTACCATTCAAAGGTTTGGACACACCTACTCATTCAAGGGTTTGAGTATAACAATAGTGAAGATATCAAAACTATGAAAGAACACATGGAATCATGTAGTAACTAAAAAAAAGTGTTAAACAAATCCAAATATATTGTTCTAGCCGTGTCTGAATCCTGGCTTAGGAAGACCACCAAAAACTCTGAAATCTCCATCCTTAACTACAACATTTTCAGACAAGATAGAACGGCCAAAGGGGGCGGTGTTGCAGTCTACTGCAGAGATAGTCTGCAGAGTTCTGTCCTACTATACAGGTCTGTACCCAAACAATTTGAACTTCTACTTTTAAAAATCCACCTCACTAAAAACAAGTCTCTCACTGTTGCCGCCTGCTATAGACCACCCTCTGCCCCCAGCTGTGCTCTGGACACCATATGTGAACTGATTGCCCCCCATCTATCTTCAGAGCTCGTGCTGCTAGGTGACCTAAACTGGAACATGCTTAACACCTCAGCCATTCTACAATCTAAGCTTGATGCCCTCAATCTCACACAAATGATCAATGAACCTACCAGGTACCACCCCAAAGCCATAAACACGGGAACCCTCATAGATATCATCCTAACCATCTTGCCCTCTAAATACACCTCTGCTGTTTTCAACCAAGATCTCAGTGATCATTGCCTGCATCCGTAATGGGTCAGCAGTCAAACGACCTCCACTCATCACTGTCAAACGCTCCCTGAAACACTTCAGCGAGCAGGCCTTTCTAATCGACCTGGCCCAGGTATCCTGGAAGGATATTGACCTCATCCCGTCAGTGGAGGATGCCTGGTTAGTTTTTTTAAATGCCTTCCTCACCATCTTAAATAAGCATGCCCCATTCAAGAAATGTAGAACCAGGAACATATATAGCCCTTGGTTCTCTCCAGACCTGCCTACCCTTAACCAACACAAAAACATCCTATGGCGTTCTGCATTAGCGTGATATGCAACTTTTCAGGGAAGCTAGAAACCAATATACACAGGCAGTTAGAAAAGCCAGCACTAGCTTTTTCAAGCAGAAATTCATTTCCTGCAACACAAACTCAAAAAAGTTCTGGGACACTGTAAAGTCCATGGAGAATAAGAACACCTCCTCCCAGCTGCCCACTGCATTGAGGATAGGAAACACTGTCACCACCGATAAATCCACTATAATTGAGAATTTCAATAAGCATATTTCTACGGATGGCCATGCTTTCCACCTTGCTACCCCTAACCCTACCCCTACCCCTACCCCGGTCAACAGCACTGCACCCCCCACAGCAACTCGCCCAAGCCTTCCCCATTTCTCCTTCTCCCAAATCCCGTCAGCTGATGTTCTGAAAGAGCTGCAAAATCTGGACCCCTACAAATCAGCCGGGCTCGACAATCTGGACCCTTTCTTTCTAAAATTATCTGCCGAAATTGTTGCAACCCCTATTACTAGCCTTTTCCACCTCTCTTTGTGTCGTCTGAGATTCCCAAAGATTGGAAAGCAGCTGCGGTCATCCCCCTCTTCAAAGGGGGGGACACTCTTGACCCAAACTGCTACAGACCTATATCTATCCTACCCTGCCTTTCTAAGGTCTTTGAAAGCCAAGTCAACAAACAGATTACCGACCATTTCGAATCCCACCGCACCTTCTCCGCTATGCAATCTGGTTTCAGAGCTGGTCATGGGCGCACCTCAGCCACACTCAAGGTCCTAAACGATATCTTATTAACCGCCATCGATAACAAACAATACTGTGCAGCCATATTCATTGACCTGGCCAAGGCTTTCGACTCTGTCAATCACCAAATCCTCCACGGCAGACTCGATAGCCTTGGTTTCTCAAATGATTGCCTCGCCTGGTTCACCAACTACTTCTCTGATAGAGTTCAGCGTGTCAAATCGGAGGGCCTGTTGTCTGGGCCTCTGGCAGTCTCTATGGGGGTGCCACAGGGTTCAATTTTTTTGGGCCGACTCTCTTCTCTGTATACATCAATGATGTCGCTCTTGCTGCTGGTGAGTCTCTGATCCACCTCTACGCAGACGACACCATCCTGTATCCTTCTGGCCCTTCTTTAGACACTGTGTTATCAACCCTCCAGACACGCTTCAATGCCATACAACTCTCCTTCCGTGGCCTCCAACTGCAACTCTTCAACTGATTGCTGCCTGCACCTGCCCGCCTGTCCAACATCACTACTCTGGACGGTTCTGACTTAGAATATGTGGACAACTACAAATACCTAGGTGTCTGGTTAGACTGTAAACTCTCCTTCCAGACTCACATCAAACATCTCCAATCCAAAGTTAAATCTAGAATTGGCTTCCTATTTCGCAACAAAGCATCCTTCACTCATGCTGCCAAACATACCCTCGTAAAACTGACCATCCTACTGATCCTCGACTTCGGCGATGTCATTTACAAAATAGCCTCCAATACCCTACTCAATAAATTGGATGCAGTCTATCACAGTGCCATCCATTTTGTCACCAAAGCCCCATATACTACTCACCATTGCGACCTGTACGCTCTTGTTGACTGACCTTTGCTTCATACTCGTTGCCAAACCCCCTGGCTCTAGGTCATCTACAAGACCCTGCTAGGTAAATTCCCTCCTTATTTCAGCTCGCTGGTCACCATAGCAGCACCCACCTGTAGCACGCGCACCAGCAGGTACAGTGCCATGCGAAAGTATTCGGCCCCCTTGAACTTTGCGACCTTTTGCCACATTTCAGGCTTCAAACATAAAGATATAAAACTGTATTTTTTTGTGAAGAATCAACAACAAGTGGGACACAATCATGAAGTGGAACGACATTTATTGGATATTTCAAACTTTTTTAACAAATCAAAAACTGAAAAATTGGGCGTGCAAAATTATTCAGCCCCCTTAAGTTAATACTTTGTAGCGCCACCTTTTGCTGCGATTACAGCTGTAAGTCGCTTGGGGTATGTCTCTATCAGTTTTGCACATCGAGAGACTGACATTTTTTCCCATTCCTCCTTGCAAAACAGCTCGAGCTCAGTGAGGTTGGATGGAGAGCATTTGTGAACAGCAGTTTTCAGTTCTTTCCACAGATTCTCGATTGGATTCAGGTCTGGACTTTGACTTGGCCATTCTAACACCTGGACATGTTTGGTGTGTCTCCCAGGTGGCCTGTGGCAAACTTTAAACAACACTTTTTATGGATATCTTTAAGAAATGGCTTTCTTCTTGCCACTCTTCCATAAAGGCCAGATTTGTGCAATATACGACTGATTGTTGTCCTATGGACAGAGTCTCCCACCTCAGCTGTAGATCTCCGCAGTTCATCCAGAGTGATCATGGGCCTCTTGGCTGCATCTCTGATCAGTCTTCTCCTTGTATGAGCTGAAAGTTTAGAGGGACGGCCAGGTCTTGGTAGATTTGCAGTGGTCTGATACTCCTTCCATTTCAATATTATCGCTTGCACAGTGCTCCTTGGGATGTTTAAAGCTTGGGAAATATTTTTGTATCCAAATCCGGCTTTAAACTTCTTCACAACAGTATCTCGGACCTGCCTGGTGTGTTCCTTGTTCTTCATGATGCTCTCTGCGCTTTTAACGGACCTCTGAGACTATCACAGTGCAGGTGCATTTATACGGAGACTTGATTACACACAGGTGGATTGTATTTATCATCATTAGTCATTTAGGTCAACATTGGATCATTCAGAGATCCTCACTGAACTTCTGGAGAGAGTTTGCTGCACTGAAAGTAAAGGGGCTGAATAATTTTGCACGCCCAATTTTTCAGTTTTTGATTTGTTAAAAAAGTTTGAAATATCCAATAAATGTCGTTCCACTTCATGATTGTGTCCCACTTGTTGTTGATTCTTCACAAAAAATACAGTTTTATATCTTTATGTTTGAAGCCTGAAATGTGGCAAAAGGTCGCAAAGTTCAAGGGGGCCGAATACTTTCGCATAATATACTCGGAAGTGGTGGGGGGTGTGCGCGCCTGCTAAGTCTGACCAGAAGACTGCTCCGTCTACCTCTTCTCCAGCAGCGTTGTTTTGGGTCAGCCTCTGGAATCAATTCAAATGCCCTAGGTGGTACGTAGAAAGGAGCCGCTTCAGGAAAGTCGCATTCCTGGTCGTAGTGATGGTAAGTTGACGTCACTCTAATATCCAATAGTTCTTCCCGGTTGTATGTAACAACACTTGAGATTTTCTGGGCTAACATTGTAAGAAATAATACATTAAAAGAAATACTGCAAAGTTTCCTAAGGACTAGAAGTTGGTGCCATCTTTACAGTAATGATGGACTGTCATTTTGTCTTTGCTTATTTGAGCTGTTCTTCCAATAATATGGACTTGGGTCTTTTACCATATAGGGCTATCTTCTGTATACCAACCCTACCTTGTCACAGCACAACTGATTGTCTCAAACGCAATAATAAGGAAAGAAATTCAACAAATTAACTTTTAACAATGCACACCTGTTAATTGAAATGCTTTCCTGGTGACTTCCTCATGAAGCTGGTTGAGGGAATGCCAAGAGTGTGCAAAGCTGTCATCAAGGCAAAGGGTGGCTACTTTGAAGAATATCAAATATAAATTCATCCCAAACCATCTCAATTGAGTTGAAGTCGGGGGATTGTGGAGGCCAGGTCATCTGATGCAGCAACATCACTCTCCTTCTTTGCTGGTGATGCTGTGCAAAGTGTTTATACAAGGGTGGCTAAGAATCTAAAATATATTTTGATTTGTTTAACACTTCTTAGAATACTACATGATTCCATATGTGTTATTTCATAGTTCTAATGTCTTCTCTATTCTACAATGTAGAAAATAGAAAAATGAAGAAAAACCCTTGAATGATTAGGTGTGTCCAAACGTATGAATGGTAGCATTCACACTGATATTGGGGCTAGGCCTACTGTAAATTGCATTATGGCTGAACATGGAAATGCAAAACGTTGTTAATAGGCAAGATTAAATTCTTTACTGATAAGGCCTGAAAAGACAACAAATAATTATCAAATTATAAACAAAACACAACAACAACTTGTTTTTAAATAGGCTATGTCCAATACAGCTACAGGCACCATAATCACTCCCTGTGTGCATATAATATTACAACTACACAGACTATGGAGGGTTTTTACACACATCAACATTTTTCACTGTAGCTGGACAAATATCCAATATAAAGACAAAGAGAGAATGTCCACTCAATGTTATACTGCTCCCAAATATGTTTTATAAATATATTGGAACCAGCTTTTTTTTTACCTCTTTTTTCTCCCCACAAGAGAAGGTTGCTGTTGTTTTATACTGGTATCTTTCATTTATTTGGCGTGGGCTACGGCCAAACAGTAGCCGTGAATTCGTAAACTCAATCCTATGTCTGGACAACTGTTCCTTTATGATCCAGCCAGGTCATTACAATATAATAAAATCGGCAGTATAAAAAAAGACAAGACGGATTGCTGTTGAGCCAGCCTTCATTACAGTAGACCTAGGGCAGGGCTGCCCAACCCTCTTCCTGGAGATCTCCTGTCCTGTAGGTTTTCAGTCCAACCCTAATTTAACATATCTGATTCAGCTAGTTAATGTCTTGTTGAGCAGCTAATTAGAATCAGGTGTGTTAAATTAGGGTCGGACTGAAAACACGCTGGACGGTCGAGCTCCAGGAAAGAGGGTTGGGCAGCCCTGGCCCAGGGTAGCCTACGGAGGGCTTGGGTTTTGAACATATGAAACGTAAAAACAAGCAATTGTTACAGGAAAACAACTTCTAAAAACGAGGTTCACCAGTATTCACCGAGGGATCTGCATGGCTATAATAATATAGGCCTGCCTACAACACAAAGATAAAAAAAAGGGACCGTTAGCTCTTTTAATAAGCTTCGGTGATTAAGTTTTATTTCCAAGTGGTCTCACGAGACAAGCCCTTTTTCAACAGTCTTGACTGCATTGGTCAGGACAAAAATAAACAGCTTTTATTGAGAGGAAGGGAGACTATGCTTGGTATTCAATCAAATAAAATGAAATGGGGGAAAAACTATAGTTTTATGTTTCTTAAAACTCTTCTTCCATGCGCATATTGACAGTGTGCATCACGGCTACATAGGCTGTGTTTTTCCACTGTCAAAATTCATGCCATAACCAACCGTGTTACTGATAAAACCAGCTTTTGGTTGGTCTTACATATCCCTACTAGCCCTGCCTGAAATGAGAACTTTGGATCACATTTTTAAGGAAACATACATATCAACATATCAAATATTTCTATCCCTCCCATCTGAGCGCAAGCGAGATGATATAAGACAGGTAAATTGCCAACAGTTTGAAAATAGCAGAGCGCTAGCTTTAACAGGTTGAAATTGCCAACGAACATGAGATCGACGCTAGCGCCGCCTTAATGCCAGCCGAAAATAGAGCCCATAATCTTCTGTTCTCTATCCATGGAATTAGTCCAATGTGCCACCAGGATGGAGCTAGCATGCCATGTTTTTTTCATGCATACAAAGCTTTTCATTTTAGTCTATTCAAACAAACCCAATTCCAAAAGAAAACAAGCACTCATTAAGATCAGGTGTGGCCAATTAGTGTGCGAGGTCCACACTCCTGAACACGCTTCACAAGATAGAGGATAGAGAGAGAGTTCTGTTGATGCTGAGAACGGAATGTCTATGTTGTTAAATAACTTTCTTAGAACGTTCTCTTTGAACGCTACGAAGGTTTTTCTTGTGGTTTTTATGGGACGTTTTCTTTATGTTCTGAGAACAGAATGTATGTTCCTGTAACATTATGTGCTAGCTGGGCAAGTTCAGGCATAGCCCAGCTAGCACATAACGTAAAACTTTGCTTGTTTTTTTTTATACACTCTCTGTCCCAGACGATTTACCTTAAACAGGCCTAGAACCTGTTGTTTCTAATATATACATTACATTAGGCCTGGCTAAACACACTGTACACATCCGTACATGCATTGCTTGCTTCCTGGCTGGAAGAAAGAAGGAGAAGGTTTACTGCCCGAAATGGCAAGGTAACACATCCTGTAGATGGGTCTGGAGAGAAACAGGGTGCAAGCCAAGGAGAGTTAGACTACAAGCACGTTGTCTCCTCACTCTTCTTCACTTTGTGACAAATTTGTGAAAAGAGCTGTATGCATTTATTTGATGTTCTCTTAGTGGCTCTGAACTTCCAGACAGCTGGGCCAGAGATGGATCTGAACGATGGGCTCTTCAATCAGAACGGTTGCTGCGGCTACGTCCTCAAACCTGACTTCATGAGGAATGATGACTCTTTTGATCCAGAGAGACCCCAGGACCGGAATGGTTACACATCACTCCGCCTGTCTATCCAGGTCCAGAAACAACTATCTGTTGTGTTTTGTTGTGTGCATGTACAGTTAGTGTGTTTTGCCGGTTTCATTTGCAATGTTTTTGAGTATGTATCCTTGTCTGAGTTTTGATTTTTATGTGCATGTGTTGTCCATAAGGTGATCAGTGGGCAGCAGCTACCAAAGGTGAACCACAAGGAGGGCTCTATCGTTGACCCTCTGGTTAGAGTGGAGATCTACGGAGTATTTCAGGACCAAGCCAAGCAAGAAACTAGTTACATTGACAACAACGGTGAGGACCAGCTTTCAAGGACTGTCAAAACACATTCATTGGGGTCTTTGTACAGACCCAGCTTACTCCTGGTCTAAAGTGGTCTAGGCCGCTTTGTGGCCTAAGGGGGTCTAGGCCGCTTCCTCCAGTGCACATGAACCGCAGCAGCATGGGTTCCAATTCGGCCCAATGTTATTTCAGCAAACTCTCCTCTATCTTCTATCCAATAAACTAAGACTTAAAAAATATACAGTACCCGTCAAAAGTTTGGACACAACTACTCATTCAAAGGTTTTTCTTTATTTGTCTTTGTTTAACACTTTTTTGGTTACTACATGATTCCATATGTGTTATTTCATAGTTTTGATGTCTTCACTACTATTCTACAATGTAGAAAATAGTCAAAATAAAGAAAAACCCTTGAATGAGTAGGTGTGTCCAAACTTTCTACTGTTACTGATGTAAAAAAAAAGAAAAGCATGCATTATCATTATTATTACACGTAAGTATGATACACCATGCCATGTTTTAGTCAATTAGATAGAACCCCTGTACTTCTCTTGGCTGTCTAAAACCTGGAATCTGCTGCCCCCTGCCTACAGGTTTTAACCCTCTGTGGAATGAGACCCTCAATTTTATCGTCCATGTCCCTGAGTTGGCCCTGGTGCGTTTTGTGGTGGAGGACTATGACAAGTCCTCCAGGAACGACTTCATGGGCCAGTTCACTGTGCCCTTCACCTGTATTCAGCCAGGTAAGATTGACCTTATCATATTACACCTGAGGGTGAAGTCTGGACAACTGGGTAAATCCCAATGACAGTTTTCTTTAAATGATTGTACAAAATAATTTGATCCTATTGACTCGCTAAAGGTTAAATCAATTGATGAATCTTGTCAGAATTTGACATCCCTGCTGAGTGTTTTAATGTAAGCCTGTTATGTACAAATGTACATATTTTATTGTATGAGTGATGGTTTCCAAGTGGTTCTTCATGACAACAAGCTGAATTTCTTTTGGCTCCTCTCCCCACACTTCACAGGATATCGCCATATCCACCTTCTGTCCAAAGATGGGACGGCAATCCCTCTGTCTTCTCTGTTTGTCAACATCAAGATCTCCGAGCTAACAACAGAAGTCTGATGGCCCAAGGATTGGCTGAATAACATGCCGCAAACACCAACCACATGGGAGGGTTACAATAATACTGTTATCAGTTTTTAAAGCTAAATCTATACGCCCAATGAACTGCTTTAGATCATTTCTGCTTAAATAGCAGTTTCTGTTCAAGCAACATCAGCGGGGCCTCACACTGATGAAAGACAAAAAAACACTTGTCTCATGGCCTAGACAGCCTTACCTGGGAATTTTCAGCATTTTAGGGATTTTTTTGCTATTTCCCCAATATATAATCTTTTAAAATAATCAGAGTTTTTTAAAAACTTGAATGTCATGGGAGTGCGTCAAATCATATAGTGGTCCACGTTTGACGCCCACGCATATAACTGAGATGAAATCAATGAAGAAATGCTTGAGCCCAGTGTTAGCTTCTTTGACGTGGCACATTCAATAGCTCTTGGCTCATCAAACTGATGCAAGGACTGACATATTGCAGGGTTCAAAGGTCATTTTAGAGTAACAGACTTTGCAATGGCCTCTTTTTAAAAAAAAATCAGTTTTATAACCATCCAAGTATTCAACATTTGCACTGTGTGCTGGTAGAGTAGCTTAATTGTATAAACAATTATTCCTCCATCTAAACATTTCAATAGATATTCTTTACAGTTCTTCAAAGTGTGGCATGAAACTATATCTATTATCTAAAGAATCGTGTTGTAAAAGTATTAAACTGTAAAGTATTTATGTGCATAGAGCTCTGTAAATAAAGAGAAATGAAAGACCTGTCTTTAAAAAACGATATTTTAGAAAGCTATATTCCTATTGGTTAAAAATACTTTCCATTCATTTTATGTCAGTTTTCAATTTTGTATTACACACCATTAATTGGCTGTTTTAAATAATGTCTCATCAGACCACAGATCTTTTGCTTTATTTTGTTGCAAACTCCAGGCGTGCTGCCATGTGCCTTTTTCTCAGGAGTAGATTCCGCCCGGTCACTCTCCTATAAAGCCCAGATTGGTGAAGTGCTGTAGAGACTGTTGTCCTTCTGGTAGGTTCTCCCATCTCAGCCAAGGAATTCTGTAGTTCTGTCAGAGTGGTCACTGGGTTCTTGGTCACCTCCCTGACCAAGGTCCTTCTTGCCCGGTTGCTCAGTTTGGTCGAACGGCCAGCTCTAGGCAGAGTCTGGGTAATTCCATATTTTTTAAATTTCCCAATGATGGAGAGCACTGTGCTCTTGGAAGATTTTAACACCTTATAAATAGTTTTATACCCTTCCCCAGATACGGTATATTCCTATTCACAATTATATTTCGGAGATCTACGGCCAGTTCCTTGAACTTCATGTTATAGTATCTGGGTCTCCCGAGTGGCGCAGCAGTCTAAGGCATTGCATCTCAGTGCTAGAGGTGTCACTACAGACCCTGGTTCGATTCCAGGCTATAACACAATTGGCCGTGATTGGGAGTCCCATGTGGCGGCGCACAATTGGCCCAGTGTCACCAGGGTTCGGGTTTGGCCGGGGTAGGCAGTCATTGTAAATAAGAATTTGTTCTTAACTGACTTGCCTACTTTCTGCTCTGACATGGACTGTCAACTGTGGGACCTTATATAGAAAGCTTTGTTTCTTTCTAAAACATGTCCAAACAATTTAATTGGCCACTTTGTCATAATGAGGTATTTTTGTAAATGGGTCAGAAAAATATCTACTTAATCAACTTTGAATTCAGGCGGTAACACCACAAAATGTAGAATACGTCAAGGGGTATGAATACTTTCTGAAGGCACTGTACCTCTGCAGCACTGGCATGGTCAGTCCGTTTGTTGAAGCTCTGATCTAGTGTGGTGTTAAGATGGCGCTGGAGGGGATGGCTGCTGTTTTATAGGCTCTTTGTCACTTTTTTTTGACAAAATGTTGCTGCTACAGACTCTTATGACCGAAAATAGATTCTGGACATCAGAAGAGCGATTACTCAATTTGAACTGGACAAATAATTTTTCTTTAATGAGTTGGACGAAAGGGATTTACTCCAGACACGCGAACAGACCCTCATCCCTGTCATTCGCAGGAGAAAGAAATGGAGGTTTCGCAGAAGGAGATCGAGATGCCTTGTGAGGATCCGGCGACAAGTGGCAAATCTGCCTTTGCCATTGGTACTACTGGCCAATGTACAATCGCTGGGTAATAAAGTGGATGAACTACAAGCACGTATATCCTACCAACGGACATTAAACATTGTAATATCTTATGTTTCACCGAGTTGTGGCTGAACGACGACATGAATAACATACAGCTGGCGGGTTATACACTGGTATATACACTAGTCTCTGGTAAGACAAGGGGTGGCGGTCTATGTATATTTGTAAACAACAGCTGGTGCACGATATCTAAGAAAGTCTCAAGGTTTAGCTCGCCTGAGGTAGTATCTCATGATAAGCTGTAGACCACACTATCTACCAAAGGGTTTTCATCTATACTCTTCGTAGCTGTCTAATTACCATCACTAACCGATGCTGGCACTAAGACCGCACTCAATGAGCTGTATACCGCCATAAGCAAACAGGAAAATGCTCAGCCAGAGGAGGTGCTCCAAGTGGCCGGGGACTTTAATGCAGGGAAACTTAAATCTGTTTAACCAAATTTCTATCAGCATGTTAAATGTGCAACCATAAGGGGAAAAAAACTCTGACCACCTTTACTCCACACACAGAGACGCGTACAAAGTTCTCCCTCGCCCTCCATTTGGCAAATCTGACCATAATTCTATCCTCCTGATTCCTGATTACAAGCAAAAATTAAAGCAGGAAGCACCAATGACTCGGTCAATAAAAATGTGGTCAGATTAAGCAGATGCCAAGCTACAGGACTGTATTGATAGCACAGACTGGAATATGTTCTGGGATTCTTCCGATGGCATTGAGGAGAACACCACAACAGTCACTGGCTTCATCAATAAGTGCATTGATACCGTCTTCCCCACAGTGACTGTACGTACATACCCCAACTAGAAGCCATGGATTACAGGCAACAATCGCACTGAGGTAAAGTGTAGAGCTGCAGCTTTCAAAGAGAGGGACTTGTCGTGAAAATTCAGTACTGAGAGAGACTTTTCTTCAAACAATCATTGATTTTTCTCGCAAGATTACCCTAGTCCTCTAGTCCGTCACTCTACATTAACCTCACCAATCCTACTGTGATCAACTCAGTACCACAGATCTGGACTTTTGGTTGCCCGCAACTGGCTAATTAACAATTGTGCCCAAGGATATCCCGCTTAATAACAATCGTATCAACTAAACTCAGTCCTGCTAGTTACCTCAGCTATGGCCCTCTTAAGGAAGACCTCACTCTGAGCGTACCCTCAACAGGGGCTTTAATTTTTTCTTTATTTTTCCTTTATAATTTCATCACTTATTGATAGATTGTCCAAGCCTACCTCTCTCAGTACTACGTCTGAGATCTGGTATCCCGTGCCCGCTACCTCTCAGATCTCAGATCGGGTCCAGGTGCTCAATAATAAGCGTGGTTTACCCTGAGATCCTAATTTCTGATCCCCTGTGCACAGTTTACCCAGATCTTCAGGAGCGGTCAACAGGTGAAGTTGCAGATCACCTCCTCGTCGCAAAAAAAATTGTTGTAAATTCAGTACTGAGAGAGACTTGGTAATTTCTTCAAACAATCATCTTATTTAATATCAATTAATTATTGCAACAATGAAACCGTCAGCCCAACAGTCTTGACTGTTGGACTGAGAGCCTCCCCTTTACAGACAATGCACAGTTTATAGAGCTAATACCCAGAATGCTTGGTTCCACCTCTCCTATATACAGTAGAAGTCATAAGTTGACATACACCTTAGCCAAATACATTTAAACTCAGTTTTTCACAATTCCTGACATTTAATCCTAGTACAAATGCCCTGTCTTAGGTCAGTTAGGATCTCCACTTTATTTTAAGGATGTGAAATGTCAGAATAATAACAGAGAGAATGATTTATTTCAGCTTTTAGTTCTTTCATCACATTCCCAGTGGGCCAGAAGTTTACATACACTCAATTACTATTTGGTAGCATTGCCTTTAACTTGTTTAACTTGGGTCAAACATTTTGGGCAGCCTTCCACAAGCTTCCCACAATAAGTTGGGTGAATTTTGGCCCATTCCTCCTGACAGAGCTGGTGTAACTGAGTCAAGTTTGTAGGCCTCCTTGCTCAAACACGCTTTTTCAGTTCTGCCCACAGATTTTCCATAGAATTGAGGTCAAGGCTTTGTGATGACCACTCCAATACCTTGACTTTGTTGTCCTTAAGCTATTGCCACAACTTTGTAAGTATGCTTGGGGTCATTGTCCATTTGGAAGACCCATTTGCAACCAAGCTTTAACTTCCTGACTGATGTCTTGAGATGTTGCTTCAATATATCCACATAATTTTTCTCCCTCATGATGCTATCTATTTTGTGAAGTGCACCAGTCCCTCCTGCAGAAAAGATGCTGCCACCTCTGTGTTTCACGATTGGGATGGTGTTCTTCGGCTTGCAAGCCTCCCCCTTTTTCCTCTAAACATAATGATGGTAATTATGGCTAGACAGTTCTATTTTTGTTTCATCAGACCGGAGGATATTTCTCCAAAAAGTACAATCTTTGTCCCCAAGTGCAGTTGCAAACCGCAGTCTGGCTTTTTATGGCGGTTTTGGAGCAGTGGCTTCTTCCTTGCTGAGCGGCCTTTCAGATTATGTCGATATAGGACTCGTTTTACTGTGGATATAGATACTTTTGTAGCTGTTTCCTCCAGCATCTTCACAAGGTCCTTTGCTGTTGTTCTGGGATTGATTTGCACTTTTCGCACCAAAGTACGTTCATCTCTAGGAGACAGAACGCGTCTCCTTCCTGAGCGGTATGATGCCTGTGTGGTCCCATGGTGTTTAAACTTGCGTACTATTGTTTGTACAGATGAACGTGGTACCTTCAGGCGTACCTTCAATACATCCACAGGTACACCCCCAATTGACTCAAATTATGTCAATTAGCCTATCAGAAGCTTTTAAAGCCATGACATAATTTTCTGGAATTTTTCAAGCTGTTTAAAGGCACAGTCAACTTAGTGTACAGTGGGGCAAACAAGTATTTAGTCAGCCACCAATTGTGCAAGCTCTCCCACTTAAAAAGATGAGAGAGGCCTGTAATTTTCATCATACGTACACTTCAACAATGACAGACAAAATGAGTTTAAAAAATCCAGAAAATCACATTGTAGGATTTTTAATGAATTTATTTGCAAATTATGGTGGAAAACTTAGGGGTGTACTCACTTTTGTTGCCAGCGGTTTAGACATTAATGGCTGTGTGTTGAGTTATTTTGAGGGGACAGCAAATTTACACTGTTATACAAGCTGTACACTCACTACTTTACATTGTAGCAAAGTGTCATTTCTTCAGTGTTGTCACATGAAAATATATACTCAAATATTTAAAAAAATGTGAGGGGTGTACTCACTTTTGTGATATACTGTACATAATTTAGTCATTATTCATAAAAATCCCATAACACATTGGTACAGTACATCTGACCGGAGAGACTAGTTATTTATATGTGTTCCAGTCTTCCAGTAGGGCTGCTCTTCAGCCTTCAGCCTTCAGCCTTATTTCCTGTTCTTTCGTGTTGAAGCTGAAGGGTTAACCTCCCCAGGCTCCCAAAGACATGGCCACTCCCCAGTCTCACTGGTGAAAGAGGAGCCCTGTGTTTTTAGACAATTCCTCTTACTGCTCCCATCATGGCCGTGCATCTGGCCCAGAGTGCGATGCAGAGGAGCGGCCGCTGGCTCCTGCTGTGCTCCATAGCCCCAGCTCTGGTCTCCACCAGGTGGGTAGGAGGCACCCGTTCTCCCTCCAACACCCTACCATCCACCTCCCAGAGTAAGATTCGGACTGCAGATGACCTCCCCAGGATCAAAACCCGGGATATGTTTTACAGAATGTTTGTCAAAGGCTACTACAACCGCCTACATGAGCTACAGGTACAGTAAAAAGGCTATGCCCTCTATGGAAATGTTTTTTTTAAAAGTGTGCTCTGTTTTTGGAATGGTGACTGCTGATACCCCTCTCTATGTTTTGGGTACAGTAAGTTTCCGATACCTTACTGTGTGTTTCTCTGTTACTGCTCACTAACTAGAGTTGAAACATGAGATCTGTGTGAGGCGTTTGTGTTTAGTCAAAGCTGACCCACAGAGACTGTTATGGTGCATAGAGGAGAGTATAATGGATTTAACCTAGTGGGCTAACAACAGGTATTCTCTGACATGCAGTGTTTACCTTCTTCAAGAGCTGCCTTCGCTTTGGAAATACTATCCCAAGGGCCATCTCCATTGACACAGCTAGGATTACAAAAGGGCAGAGGTTTAGATTTATTCTGCCAGAATGCATGTTGAGGGGTTTGTTGACCCCTTTTCCAAATATCAGATCAAAATCAAATCAAATCAAACTTTATTTGTCACACTTTCCGAATACAACAAGTGTAGACTTTACCGTGAAATGCTTACTTACAAGCCCTTAACCAACAGAGCAGTTCAAGGAGAGTTAACAAAATATTTAAAAGTAGACTAAAATATAAAGTAATAATAAAAAGTAACACAATAAGAATAACAATAACAAGGCTATATACAGGGGGCACCGGTACCGAGTCAGTGTGCGGGGGTACATGCTATTTGAGGTAATCTGTACATGTAGGTGGGGGTGAAGTGACTATGCATAGATAACAAACAAACAGCGAGTAGCAGTATACTACAAAAGGGGGAAGGGTAAATTGTCCGGTGGCGATTTTCTGAATTGTTCAGCAGTCTTATGGCTTGGGGGTAGAAGCTGTTGAGGAGCCTTTGGGTCATGGACTTGACGCTCCGGAACCACTTGCCTTGCAGGAGCAGAGAAAACAGTCCATAACTTGGGTGACTGGAGTCTCTGACAATTTTATGGGCTTTCCTCTGACACTGCCTATTATATAGATCCTGGATGGCAGGAAGCTTGGCCCCAGTGATGTACTGGGCCGTTCACACTACCCTCTGTAGCACCTTACGGTCAGATGCCGAGCAGTTGCCATACCAGGCGGTGATGCAACCGGTCAGGATGCTCTCGATGGTGCAGCTGTAGAACCTATTGAGGATCTGAGGACCCATGCCAAATCTTTTCAGTCTCCTGAGGGGGAAAAGTTTTTGTCGTGCCCCCTTCACAACTGTCTTGGAATGTTTGGACCATGATAATTCGTTGGTGATGTGGACACCAAGGAACTTGAAACTCTCGACCCGCTCCACTCCAGCCCCTGTTGATGTTAATGAGGGGCTGTTCGGCCCGCCTTTTCCTGTAGTCCACAATCAATTGTTGTCCTGGCACCACACTGCCAGTTCTCTGACCTCCTCCCTATAGACCATCTCATCGTTGTTTGTGATCAGGCTGTTGTGTTGTCAGCAAACTTAATGATAGTGTTGGAGTCATCAGGAAGTTCAGGATCCAGTTGCAGAGGGAGGTGTTTAGTCCCAGAGTCCTTAGCTTAGTGATGAGCTTCGTGGGCGCTATGGTGTTGAATGCTGAGCTGTAGTCAATGAACAGCATTCTCACATAGGTGTTCATTTTTTCCAGGTGAGAAAGGGCAGTGTGGAGTGCGATTATATTGCGTCATCTGTGGATCTGTTGGGGCGGTATGCAAATTGGAGCAGGTCTAGGCTGTCCGGGAGGATGTTGTTGATGTGAGCCATGACTTCATGGCTACCGATGTGAGTGCCTCGGGCGGTAATAATTTAGGCAGGTTGCCTTCGCTTTCTTGGGCACAGGGACTATGGTGTCCTGCTTGAAACATGTAGGTATTACAGACTCGGTCAGGGAGAGGTTGAAAATGTCAGTGAAGACACTTGACAGATGGTCCGCACATGCTTTGAGTACACATCCTGGTAATCCATCTGGCCCAGTGACTTTGTGAATGTTGACCTGTTTAAAGGTTTTGTTCACATCGGCTACCGAGAGCGTTATCACACAGTCATCCAGAACAGCTGGTGCTCTCTTGCATGCTTCAGTTTTGCTTGCCTCGAAGTGAGCATAAAATGGCATTTAGCTCATCTGGTAGGCTCGGGTCACTGGGCAGCTCGCGTCTGGGTTTCCTTTTGTAGTCTGTAAGAGTTTACAAGCCCTGACACATCTGACAAGCGTCAGAGCCGGTGTAGTAGGATTCAATCTTAATCTTGTATTAACGCTTTGCTTGTTTGATGGGTCGTCTGAGAGCATAGCGGGATTTCTTATAGTTCGGATTAGTGTCCCGCCCCTTGAAAGCAGCATCTCTAGTCTTTAGCTCGATGCGGATGTTGTGTGTACCCATTGCTTGTGGTCGGGATATGTACGTACAGTCACTGTGGGGACGACGTCATCGGTGCACTTATTGAGGAAGCCGATGACTGAGGTGCTGTACTCCTCAATGCCATTGGATGAATCCCGGAACATATTCCAGTCTGTGCTAGCAAAACAGCCCTGTAGTGTAGCATCTGCGTCATCTGACCACTTCTGTATTGAGCGAGTCACTGCTACTTCCTGCTTTAGTTTTTGCTTATAAGCAGGAATCAGGAAGATAGAATTATGGTCAGATTAGCCAAATGGAGATTGGGGGAGAGCTTTGTATGCATTTCTGTGTGTGGAGTAAAGGTGGTCTAGGATCCCCCCCCCCCCCCCCCTGGTTGCACATGTGACATGCTGGTTCTTCTTGCTAACGTAAAACTGATTTAAGTTTTTCTGCATTAAAGTCCCCCGCCACTAGGAGCGCCGCTTCTGGGTGAGCATTTTCTTCTTTACTTATGGCCTTATAGAGTTGGTTGAGAGAGATCTTAGTGCCAGCTTCGTTCTTTGGTGGTAAATAGACGGCTACAAATAATACAGATGAGAACTCTCTTGGTAGATACTGTGGTCTACAGCTTATCATAAGGTACTTCAGGAGAGCAATACCTCAAGACTTCTTTAATTTAACCACTTTAATTACCAAGGGTAATCCCGCTAGCTCTATATTGTCCGTATCTTCGTTCAACCACGTCTCGGTGAAACATAAGATGTTACAGTTTTTAATGTCCCTCTGGGGGGATAATCTTAATCGTAGGTCATCAATTTTATTTTTCAATGATTGCACGTTAGCAAGAAGAACGGATGGCAGTGGGAATTTACTCACTCGCCTCTGGATTCTCAGAAGGCTGCCCGATCTGTGGCCCCTTTTCCGCAGTCTTTTCTTCATGCAAAATGTATGGATCTGGGTTTGTTCCTGTGAAAGCAGGATATCCTTCTCGTCGGACTCATCAAAGGAAAAAGTTTCTTTCAGTCCGCGGTGAGTAGTCGCTTTTCTGATGTCCAGAAGTTATTTTCGGTCATAAGAGACGGCAGCAACAACATTATTTATACAATAAGTAAAAAAAGAAGTTACACAAAATGCAAAAAAACAACAAAATAGCACAATTGGTTGGGAGAATGTAAAACATCAGCCATGTTCCTCAGCGCCATCTTAATCCATAAAAGTGATATTTTCAAAAAGGGATATTTTCAGTTACACAACAATGTGGAACATCCTGAATGGTAGAGATATTTAGAAATGTGTGTACTATAA
Source organism: Oncorhynchus clarkii lewisi (assembly GCF_045791955.1). Classification (NCBI taxonomy): domain Eukaryota; kingdom Metazoa; phylum Chordata; class Actinopteri; order Salmoniformes; family Salmonidae; genus Oncorhynchus; species Oncorhynchus clarkii. The sequence goes on along the minus strand of NC_092149.1, from coordinate 49,966,764 downwards.
AGTATACTGTATGTAACACCCTGAGTTTGTTCCCTCCGCAAATGCTAGTCTCTCTTTCTCTCTCTCTCTCTGTGTGTTCTAGGTGTATGAGAAACAGCTGTACGGCCCCATGTACAAAATGGGCATGGGCAAGTTTCACTCCATCGCCCTCAACAGTGTGGAGCTCCTGGAGGAGCTACTTAGGAAGGGTGAGAAGTTCCCCAGCCGAGGAGATATGTCCCTCTGGACAGAGTACCGGGACCTGAGAGGCATCGGCTATGGCCCCTTTACTGAGTAAGGCTCAGGGATGGCCACTGTCTCCTGACAGGTGGTGACAATGACATCCCTATACATTGCTGGTCTTTTGCCTCAACCAATTTATAGCTTCGCCATCTGATGGCAGGCAGTGATGAGATCACATAAGAGAGGGACATAGCAGTGGGAAATGGAAAACAGTTACATGAGAGTGTTGTACATACACAGTACATGTCTTATAATCACACCCAGGGACATAATTGATACACTAGTGCTCTGTCATGAAAGAGATTGCCACAGATAGTGATCAATAGTGATCCAGAAAGGCTGTGTCATTAACCATTTCCATAGGCCATGCAAGTGTGCAAGGCAGGAAACATGACCTAAGACTTACACAGCATAGTTTGCACTGGGAGCTTCCTTTTGGAACCATCAAACTGTATAAGCCTACAGCCATCTTACTTGGCCTAAGCAGCCATCTTAGTGAGATTTGATATGCACACCAACACAGATGTTTCAAATAGATAAGCACGGCAGACATTCTGACTACATTCCCCCAGTTGTGTTCTCCAAATGCTGCAAGACCTGTTAGGCCCTTTGTAGGTCAAACTCCAGGCATGTGAATCAAACGGATGCTCAAGAAGAGTAAAGCCATATAAATGAGCAGTAATGAGCTATATTCCAATATGTGCCAACTAATCAAAATGTATTATCCTGCCATATCATTGCTTTGCTGTGAATGTGCTGTGTTTGTGTCATGCAGTGCCTGATATATTATGTTTTCTGACAGGGAAGGGGAAAAGTGGTACAAGCTGCGGACTGTGCTGAACAAGCGCATGATGCACCCCAAAGACTCGGTGCAGTATGGAGACGTTGTCAACGAGGTGGTCAGTGACCTGATCAAGAGGATCTACCACCTGCGCCGGATAAGTCCATCGGGAGACCTTGTGACCAACCTGTCCAATGAGCTCTACCGATTCTCTCTGGAGGGTACGTGGAAATCCTGCCTGTGTGTGAGAGGACGATTCTTTCACCCTTATTTCTAGTTAATTTTAAGTTAAATTATAAACAATCAGGTATAATGCTATATAACTAATTATAAGCATGTGTGAGGCTCATGTAGGCTGTCGCCATGCATTACATTTTCAACTGTCTCAAACTGGCTGTTATTTCGTCCAGCTCATTGAGATGATTATAAGACATTATAACAGGGCCAAGCATGTTCATGACACATCAGAGCACTTCTCAGAGCACTTTGTATTATTCTGTACAAAAATCCGAGACACTACATTTAGTATAATATGTTATGTTTCGTATGGTATGTATTAATTTGTGAATGTCCATCATCCATTTCATATGATAGTTATGAGTTACAATTAATATGATATGTTACGAATTGCAATTTGTACAATATGTCACGAATTGCAATTCGAACAAAATGTTACGAATTTGTGAAACGTATGATATGTTACAAATTCGAATTTGTTGTTGCTAATGTTAGCTAGGTTGGGTTAATGGGTTAAGGTTAGTGTTAAGTTTAGGGGAAGGGTTAGCTAACATGGTAAGTAGTTGCAAAGTTGCTAAAACATAATAAGTAGTTGATTTGGTAATTATCTAAAATGCTAAAGTTGACCTCCTTTAATTTTTTGTCTTAAGTAACCTTCAATCTTATGTAACCATGCTTAAAGTAACATATCATATTAATTTGAGTGTACCAGATTTACATGTACTATTTTACGTCTGTCTATGAGACCAGGCTGCATGACCATTTTACAATGCATTACAACTGCATGATAATGCATTACACTTGGATGCTAGAACTAAAGTGTTGTTTTATAATAATACGGAAAGTGATGCTTTACGTTGTGTCTTAGTATATCAGATGTACAGATAATGCTAAGCACTACCTCTGGCATACTGTAGGTAGAGGCTAAGGGGAAGTGAGAAAACATTTGGTAAAAAAATAATCAAATCTGTAACCTACAGCCTCTCTCAAAGTGTCTAATTGTGGAAAGTGTCGAGTAAACAATATATAACAAGACAAAGAGAAGATGCACACAAATACAACACAGCTAGCAGACAAAGCAGTGGAAGAACTGAAGGTCTTCATTCCATCAGACAAGCAATCCCACCAATGTGTTATTCCATTGGATAGAGGAGCATTCTGATTATCTCATTGGATAAATTGACTGGATCAAACAGCATTCAACTGGAGAAAAGAAAATTGCGATTGAAATTGATTCACCTTGGACAAACTAAAGAACGAACATCCACTCGATCTTGAGCATTAGACAATGTTGAATCCGGAGCTACAGACATTGTCGGAAGCTTCGGAAAGGGAAAACGTGTTTGTGGTCTCTAGCATTGCCAGACTGTGGTCGAAATGGGTGATAGTTCTGATGGTATGGGTGTGGATGAGGAAAGTCAAGGACGTGGATGGTCTGTGGTGAAGAGTAAAAGTAAAAATAATGGCCCTGCTATAAGCGCTGCTGACAGCAGTGGCACTTCTAGTGTTGCGAGCGTGAAGAGTGTGAAGGTAGTGAAAAACTAAAGTAATGATGTGTCGGAGAGGAAAGTTGTAATCGTGTTTGATGCAATCGAAATGCTACCATAGGGTCTCATCTACACCTTCTGTCACGGATCCCTCATTGCTCATTCCGTGCACCAGTTTCAGAGGGTCTACGTCACCGGCCTCTAGGAACTGAACTGTGTCATTACGCACACCTGGTCCACACATAATCCCCTGATTTAGTAATTGTATAAGTCTGCCCTTTGTTCACCGTTGTCTTGACGATTATTAACACTGTCTTATCAAAAATTAACAAATGTAAAGAAAGATCAGTGCGAAGTCCAAATTACAGAGGAAGAACTTTTTGAAACTATTAAATCATTTCAGTCTGGAAAAACCACAGGGCTTGATGGCATACGGGTAGAGGTTTATCAAGCCTTTTTGATGTACTAAAAGCTCCATTGTTAGATTGTTTTAACTACTCCTATAAAAAAATGTCAGGTATTCAGCAGGAATGTCTGATTTCTCTATTATGAAAACAAGACCCAGATGGCAAATATAAAGACCCAGCCTATCTAATAAACTGGAGGCCCCTTACATTTCAGTGTTGTGATGCAAAAACACTAGTGAAATACATAGCACTCAGAATTAAAAGGGTTTTACCAGGTATTGTTCATCCTGATCAGACAGTTTTTTTTACATGGACGATACATTGGAGACAATATACGACAACTACTAGGAATAATAGAACATCATGAAACATCTAAGAAGCCAGGACTGGCATTTATAGGGGATTTTGAAAAGGCATTTGATAAAGTAAGACTGGATTTTTTCAATTTCGGTGATTCTCTTATAAAATGGGTAAGAATAATGGAAAGCAACCCCAGGTGTAAAATAGTACATAACGACTACTTCTCAGAGAGTTTTGAATTGTCAAGAGGATTTACACAAGAGTGTCCGCAGTCACCATATCTATTCGTTATGGCCATCGAAATGCTAGCTATTAAAATCACATCCAATAACAACATTAGAGGATTAGAAATCCAAGGCTTAAAAATAAAGGTGTCCATGTATGCCGATGACTCAGGATTTAAATTAAGTCCGCAAGCTACATCCCTGCAATGTCTCATTGAAGATCTAGATAATGTTTCTGTACTCTGGACTACAACCTAATTATGATAAGTGTACAATATTATGTATTGGATCTTTAAAAAAGACAACTTTGACATTACCCTGCAGTTTACCCATAAAATGGGCTTATGGTGAAGTAGACATACTTGATAGTCATATCACAAAATATATAAATAAGCTCTCCACAATGAATTTCAATAGAAAACTTGTAAAAATAGACATGATCCTGCAACCATGGAGAGGTCTATTTATGGAAAAAAATATCTGATTAACTCCTTAGTCATATCTCAGTTTACTCACTTACTTATGGTGCTGCCTACTCCTGATCATTCGTATTTCAAATCATATGAGCAAAAAATATTTAGCTTTTTCTGGGACGCTAAACCAGACAAAATAAAGCGTGCTTATCTATATAATGAAGATGAATTGAGTGGGTAGAGATTATTTAATATAAAAGCACTAAACCTCTCTCTAAAAGCTTCACTTATTCAAAAGTTTTACTTGAAGCCTAAATGGTTCTCGAGTAGATTACTAAGAAAAGCTCATCCATTGTGTAAAAATGGCATTTTTGCCTTTGTGCAGATTGCCATGTCTCATTTTTGATGAGTTGAAAATTATACTTTTTTCAAAGTATCTCTCTTTTTCAAATAAGCATTGCAGAGCTGGCTACAATTTCAATTTCATCCCCCTGAAAAGATTTCAATTCGCATTTTTTTTATTGGGGGGGGGGGGGGGGGGGGGACTGTGGGAGAGGTCTCGAATGGTTGCGGGACAGCTATTGGGGAACTGTGGAGGGATCTTGGAGGGTTAGGGTTCACACTTTTTGGCCTGGCGGGAGATCTGTCAATGTGCCGCTGAGCAGGGTATTGACCCTGGATGCTTCTGTGTGTCGCTCTGAATGGGAATCTGTTGGATGACTGGTATGGTGTACTTGTTGAGCGGCTTCACTGCAAGTATATTGTATGTTTCGGATATTCAATAAAAACATTTTGTTTTTTAAAGTACCAGTGACTCTCTCAATACGGATGTGGTCAGATGACACGGATGATAAGCTACAGGACTGTTTTGCTAGCACAGACTGGAATATGTTACGGGATTCATCCAATGGCATTGAGGAGAATACCACATCAGTAACTGGTTTCGTGAATAACTACATCGATGACGTTGTCCCCACAGTGACTTTTCGTACATATCCCAACCAGAAGTCATGGATTACAGCCAACATCCGCACTGAGCTAAAGGCTAGAGTTGCCGCTTTCAAGGAGTGGGACACTAATCCGGACGCTTATAAGAAATCCCGCTATGCCCTCCGACGAACCATCAAACAGGCAAAGCAGGACTAAGACTGAAGCCTAATACACCAGCTATGACGCTCATCACATAGTCGGATGTGGCAGGGCTTGCAAACTTTGATGCATTACAAAGGGTAAACTCAACCCCGAGCAGCCCAGTGACTGTCCAGTGACAATTGTGTGATCACGCACTCTATAGCCGATATGAGTAAAATCTATAAACAGGTCAACATTCACAAGGCTGCAGGGCCAGATGGATTACCAGGATGCATACTCAGAGCATGCGCTGACCAACTGGCATTTTCAACCTGGCTCACGTCAACACCATCATCCCAGGAACCCTAGACCTACTACAATTAGCATACCGCCCCAACAGATCAAAAGATGATGCAATCTCTCTAGCACTCAACCCTGCCCTTTCCCACCTGGACTAAAGGAACACCTATGTATGTGAGAATGCTGTTCGTTGACTACAGCGCAGCGTTCAACACCATAGTGCCCTCAAAGCTCATCACAAAGCAAAGGACCATGGGACTAAACACCTCCCTCTGCAACTGGATCATAGACTTTCTGACGTGCTGCCCCCAGGTGGTAAGGGTTGGCAACAACACATCTTTCTCGCTGATCGTCACACGCGGGCCCCTCAAGGGTGCGTGCTTAGTCCCCTCCTGCACTCCCTGTTCACCCACGACTGAGTGGCCACGCACAACTACAACACCATCATTAAGTTTGCTGACTACACGACGGTGGTAGGCCTGATCACCAACAACGATGAGAGACCTATAGGGAGTAGGTCAGAGACCTGGCAGTGTGGTGCCAGGACAACAACCTCTTCCTCAACGTGAGCAAGACAAAGGAGCCGATCGTGGACAACAGGAAAATAATGGCCGAGCATGCCCCCATTCAAATGAACCTGTAGTGGAGCGGGTCGAGGACTTCAATTTCCTTGGTGTCCACATCGCTAACAAACTATCATGGTTCAAACACACCAAGACAGTCACGAAGAGGGCACGACAATGCCTATTCCCCCTCAGGAGACTGAAAATATTTGACATGGGCCCTCAGGTCCTCAAAAAGTTATGCAGCTGCACAATCGTGAGCATCCTGACTAGTTGCTTCACCGCTTGGTATTGCAAATGCTCGGCATCCGACTGCAAGGCACTACAGTGGATAGTGCGTGCGGCCCAGTAGATCACTGGGGCCAAGCTTCCCGCCATCCAGAACCTCTAAAAATGTCAAAGACTCCAGCCACCCAAGTCATAGACTGTTCTCTCTGCTACTGCACTTCAAGCGGTACTGGAGCGCCAAGTCTAGGTATTATCTACAGTATGCATAATCACATTAACCCTACCTACATGTGCATACAGTGTATTTGGAAAGTATTCAGACCCCTTCCCCTTTTCCACATTTTGTCACGTTACAGCCTTATTCTTAAATGGATTAAATACACATTTTCTTCATCAATGTACACACAACACCCCATAATGACAAAGCAAAAGCAGGTTTATAGAAATGTTTGCAAATGTATAAAAAATAAAAAACAGTTATTATTTACATAAGTATTCAGACCCTTTGCTATGAGCCTCGAAGGAATTGCCCGTAGAGCTCCGAGACAGATTGTGTCAAGGCACAGATCTGGGGAAGGGTACCAATACTCTTTTGCAGCATTGAAAGTCCCAAAGAACATAGTGGGCTCCATCATTCTTAAATGGAAAAAGTTTAGAACCACCAAGACTCTTACCAGAGCTGGCCACCCGGCCAAATTGAGCAATCGGGGGAGAAGGGCCTTGGTCAGGGAGGTGACCAAGAACCCGATAGTCACTCTGACAGAGCTCCAGAGTTCCTCTGTGGAGATGGGAGAACCTTCCAGAAGGACAACCATCTCTGCAGCACTCCACCAAACAAGCGTTTATGGTAGAGTGGCCAGACGTAAGCCACTCCTCAGTAAAAAGGCAGGTAACAGCCTGTTGGAGTTTGCCAAAATGCACCTAAAGGACACTCAGACTGTGAGAAAGATTCTCTGGTCTGAAGGAACAAAGATTGAACTCTTTGGCATGAAATCCAAGCGTCACGTCAGGAAGAAACCTGGCACAATCCCTATGGTGAAGCATGGTGGTGGCAGCATCATGCTGTGTGAATGTTTTTCAGTGGCAGGGACTGGGAGACTTGTCAGGATTGAGGGAAAGATTAAAGGAGAAAAGTACCAAGAGATCCTTGATGAAAACCTGCTCCAGAGCACTCAGGACCTCAGACTAGGGGCGAAGGTTGACCTTCGGAACAATTCTCTGAATGTTCTTCAGTGGCCCAGCCAAAGCCCGTACTTGAACCTGATCAAACATCCATGGAGAGACCCCATCCAACCTGACAGAGCTTGAGAGGACCTGAAGAGAATAATAGGAGAAACTCCCCAAATACAGGTGTGCCAAGCTTGTAGTGTCATACCTAAGAAGACTCGAGGCTGTAATCGCTGCCAAAGGTGCTTCAACAAAGTACTGCGTAAAGGGACATTTCTGTTAAATTTGCTAAAATTAAAAAAAAACTGTATTTTCTTTGTCATTATGGGGTATTGTGTGTAGATTGATGAGTGGAAAAAACAATTGAATCCATTTCAGAATAAGGCTGTAACGTAACAAAATGTGGAACAACTCAAGGGGTCTGAATACTTTCCAAATGCACTGCAATACCTCTATTATCTCGACTAACCTGTACCCCCACACGTTGACTCGGTGCCGGTACCCCCTGTATATAGTCTCTTTAATAACAATCCTTAAAAAAATTAATAAAACCCTGCATTGTTGGTTAAAGGCTTGTAAGTAAGCATTTCAAAGTGAGGTCTACCTACACCTGTTGTATTCAGCGCATGTAACAAATACAATGTGATTTGATATGACCAGTGTCTCCACTTCACAAGAAAGATGAGGCTACACTGTGTTCAGTTGAGACAATTAGCAGTTTGCATCATAGGATCCTGGGGTTGGTTGAGTAATAAACATGTCTTATATCTGTCTGTCTGGACCTGGGATATCTTTCACCCAAGGGATTGTCGTTACAACAACCTATCTGCCATTTGCTGGGATGTACAGTATGTGACCTCAAACTCAACCTATCTATAGTCCTTGTCACGACTTCCGCCGAAGTGGGCTCCTCTCCTTGTTCGGGCGGCGTTCGGCGGTCGACGTCACCAGCTTTCTAGCCATCGCCGCTCTATTTTTAATGTATCCATTGTCTTGTTCCCTGCACACCCAGTTTTCATTATGTATTATGTATTTATTCCTCTGTTCCCCATCATGTCTTGTCACTTTGTACAGTGAGGGAAAAAAGTATTTGATCCCCTGCTGATTTTGTATGTTTGTCCACTGACAAAGAAATAATCAGTCTATAATTTTAATGGTAGGGTTATTTGAACAGTGAGAGACAGAATAACAACAAAAAAATACAGAAAAACGCATGTCAAAAATGTTATAAATTGATTTGCATTTTAATGAGGGAAATAAGTATTTGACCCCTCTGCAAAACATGACTTAGTACTTGGTGGCAAAACCCTTGTTGGCAATCACAGAGGTCAGACGTTTCTTGTAGTTGGCCACCAGGTTTGCACACATCTCAGGAGGGATTTTGTCCCACTTCTCTTTGCAGATCTTCTCCAAGTCATTATGGTTTCGAGGCTGACGTTTGGCAACTCGAACCTTCAGCTCCCTCCACAGATTTTCTATGAGATTAAGGTCTGGAGACTGGCTAGGCCACTCCAGGACCTTAATGTGCTTCTTCTTGAGCCACTCCTTTGTTATGATGGAATACCCATCCACGACCCATTTTCAATATCCTGGCTGAGGCAAGGAGGTTCTCACCCAAGATTTGACGGTACATGGCCCCGTCCATCGTCCCTTTGATGCGGTGAAGTTGTCCTGTCCCGTTATCAGAAAAACACCCTCAAAGCATAATGTTTCCACCTCCATGTTGGTGGGGATGGTGTTCTTAGGGTCATAGGCAGCATACCTCCTCCTCCAAACACGGCGAGTTGAGTTGCCAAAGAGTTCCATTTTGGTCTCATCTGACCACAACACTTTCACCCAGTTGTCCTCTGAATCATTCAGATGTTCATTGGCAAACTTCAGACGGGCATGTATATGTGCTTTCTTGAGTAGGGGGACCTTGCGGGCGCTGCAGGATTTCAGTCCTTCACGGCGTAGTGTGTTACCAATTGTTTTCTTGGTGACTATGGTCCCAGCTGCCTTGAGATCATTGACAAGATCCTCCCGTGTAGTTCTGGGGTGATTCACCACTGTTCTCATGATCATTGCAACTCCACGAGGTGAGATCATGCATGGATCCCCAGGCCGAGGGAGATTGACAGTTCTTGTGTGTTTCTTCCATTTGCGAATAATCGAACCAACTATTGTCACCTTCTCACCAAGCTGCTTGGCGATGGTCTTGTAGCCCATTCCAGCCTTGTGTAGGTCTACAATCTTGTCCCTGACATCCTTGGAGAGCTCTTTGGTCTTGGCCATGGTGGACAGTTTGGAATCTGATTGATTGCTTCTGTGGACAGGTGTATTTTATACAGGTAACAAACTGAGATTAGGAGCACTCCCTTTAAGAGTGTGCTCCTAATCTCAGGCTCGTTACCTGTATAAAAGACACCTGGGAGCCAGAAATCTTTTTGATTGAGAGGGGGTCAAATACTTATTTCCCTCAATAAAATGCAAATCAATTGCTAACATTTTTTACATTAGTTTTTCTGGATTTTTTTGTTGTGATTCTGTCTCTCACTGTTAAAATAAACCTGATCATTTCTTTGTCAGTGGGCAAACGTAAAAATCAGCAGGGGATCAAATACTTTTTTCCCTCACTGTCTATTTTGGCACATTTACACTTTTGCCTATTTTTGGCTGGAGGTTTTTGACGCGGTTGCGTCCTACTGTTATTTTCTCCTGCCAAATAAAGTGTGCCTGATCACAACTCTCTGCTCTCCTGCACCTGACTTCTCCACCAGCAGCGCCAGGCCATAACAGTCCTGTCTCACTGCCAGACCCTCTGTATCAAGATCAGGAATGTATATGTGATGTAGCCCTGCCCTCTCTTTTGACTCCGTATCCTTGAGATCCTTAATGTCAAAGGCTGTCTGCCCCCGATTCTCCCTGGCACCTTCAAGGGGCTGTCCAGTGTGAAGGCACTTTCTCTTTTCTGTGAGCTACAGTGTTACAATTCATCCCTTCCGTCCAACACATTCAGTGACCTGGCTAATATGGAGGAACTGTCCATTCAGAATTACGGGCTTTCTGTGATGGTAATGGACGCAATGGGGGAATCCCTGTTTTGAAGAAAATCACAGTCAACAGCTGTACACAGGAGCTTTCTGATTTGCTATGCAGGATAGTCGATATATCACGGTCATTGACAACCCTGGATTTTGAGTCAAAGGGGATTATCATTTTGAGACACCAAAATTGCTCAGACACAAATGGAGCAATTCTTGAACTTTATATCATATGAAAAAAAATGTGTTTTCTTAATTCCCTATTGCACATCATTTATGGAAAGGAGCATTCAGAAGCTTTGAAAACATTTAATCTCTCGATTTGCCTGCCATTAGTGAGTAGACAGACAGCTTCTGCAGTCTAGAATCAGCAGAATAGATACTTTTTACTTTGACGAGGAAAACAGTTCCTTTCAATCAATTTGTGAAACGCAAACTTTTAATGACACAAATGTTGTTACTTAATCCTAAATTCAGGAACAACTACGCAACATCTGAGAACAGTTTATTTGGCCTGGACAGCTTGGAAACCCTACTGCTGTATGATAACCCACTTATACATATTGAAGCATCTGTATTCATCCACCTTACTTTGCTGAAGGAACTACATTTGAACTTTCGCCCTCCAACCAGTGAGTTAGAGACAAGTGTGAATCCGACACACATATTTGGTGTCTTCCCTCAAGGTCTGACTCACACGAACATTAGCTCCTGGTGCCCTCTTACCATCATCATTATCAGCAACAGAGCCCCAAAACCAGGCTTCGCCTTAAAACTCAGCTCTCCGTCGACTGTGATCTTCCAGGATTGCTGGTGGTCATGCTTTCGGTCAGTTGTCTACCTCAATGTCAAGACAGGACAACTCCTGTGTGGGTCTGACTTCTTTGACCTGTACTTCACCTCCCTACAGGAGTTTGAATTTCAGTTGGTTTCCTCGACAGAGTTTGGACATGACTGACCTAAACAGACTAGTGCAGCTGAGTGATCTGAAGCTAATGAACGTGGACCTCATCGCTCGGCCAGCACTGGGCGTCATGTTACGATGACCTGAACAGGCTGGAGAGCTTGAGTCTCATCTACTGTAGAATCCTTCCTCTGGGGGAGGAGTTGAGCAGAGACCTGCACTTCTGCACTTTATATGTGGATGTGACAATGGAGTTTAGTGTGATGGAGAACTTCTCAGAACCTGACCAGCCTTAGGTATGTTCTACTATCCTCGCCTGTACTGCAGCTGTGAGAACGGCTGGCTGGAGAACTGGGGCCAGGGGACAGAGACAAATCCAGGTCATCATATGGCATGCTGGGGAGCTGGCAATACGTGCAAAAATTAAGATGGCATCCAGAGTTTCAACAAGAGGCCAACTCTTCCCTGGACATGGGCTTTATCCTCTTCATATGCACCTCCATGAGCCTGCTCCTCTTCATACTTGTGGTCCTGCTCAATCAGCTGGCTGGAGACTACCTGCTGGCCCTCTGCCACATCGTTTGCGGTTGGATGGAGGAGGCCATGCGGAGGCCCAACCCCAGGGAGCGATACCGCTACAATGCCTTTGTGTCATATAGCGGCAGAGACGAACATGGGATGGTGTAGCAACTGCTGCCAGGCCTCAAGCAGAGAAGTTCTCCGTTCCTGCGTCTCCGTCTGCACAACAGGGACTTGTTGTGAAGGTCATTGTGGAAAACATCACTGACGGCCTCTATGGCAGTGGCGTCTGGTGAGTCATCACTACCGGCGCAGTAACTGGTGCTCCTTGAAGCTGTGACTGGCCACCCTCCATCTGCTGGTGGGGCACAGGGACATCCTCATCCTGGCCTTCTTGGAGGACATCCCTCCTCGTCAGCTCTCTACCCACCACAGGCTGGCCAGGCTGGTCAAGACCAGGACCTACCTGGACTAGCCCCAGGACCCGACCCTGCAGCCTGCCTACTGGGACTGGCTCTGGACGAAACTGGCTCCTGAACCAGCCAATGGACAGCAATCGCGGACACAGATACAGTTTCTATTTCTAATTTTAAGACCAGCTTTAATATTGCAGATAGATCGTAGGTTCTATCAATGTAAGTATTGGTATAATTTGTAATCCCTTTATTTCGTTTTTTTTTCTTCTCTATACTTTTCCCCCTTTACCCTACCATCCCTACCCTAGCTGGAGTAAACTAACGGACAACAATATTTCTACTGCTACTTACTGCTATACGGTTATCTTAATGGTTATTTAATATTTACAAAAATGTGAAAATGTGAAGATGTTTGTTTTGACATTTTCAGTTATTTTCCTTCCTCCTCCCTACCTACTTATCACAACAGGGGTATTCAACATTTACAGACCTGTCTTTTTACATTTTAACATGTGCTACCTGTTTTTGCAAAATACTTTTACTTTACTTTTTGTTATCTTGTTTGATATTTTGTGTTTTTTGATTTGCCTCCCTATAAGAGGAAAGCCTGATGTCTTTCAGAATATGTGGGTCTTTACAGCATTTAAAGCAAAATACTTTTGTGGGGGTTGGTTTTAGTAAATGTAGGTTACTACATACAGCAAGTGAGAATTGCCTGCCTCTGTTTCAGTGATAAATATCTAATCTCTGTTCTTCAGGAATCTCTTCCATCCTGTTTGAGACACGGATCGGCTGTCTGGAGGAAGAGATCCCGGTAGAGACGCAGGACTTCATCGACTCCATCGCTCAGATGTTCTCCTACAGCATGCCGGTGGCCATGCTGCCTAAGTGGAGCCGCAACATCCTGCCAATCTACAGGCACTACATCGCTGGCTGGGAGGGCATCTTCAAATTCTGTGAGTTATTGACATCCCGTCACTTGGTCATACCTTCTCAAGAATTTAAAAAGCATTGGATTGGAGAGTGCATTGTGATATTGGGCCTATTGGGTCACCTAGATCAGTGGTTCCCAAACTGAGGGGTCGGCATGGAGGGCCCCCCCCCCCCCCCCCAAAAAGTACATTCTAAAAAACAAATATATATATATTTATATAAAAAACAACATTTTAAGCAACTTAGTCCAACTTTAAACCTCTATCAGAATGCATAAGGTGCAATTTCGAAATTGGGTAGTGCATCATCAGTTCCTCTTGTCATGTCAGTCAATGCATACCCTAGAGATATTTATAACTTGTCAGAAGTGTCCAGATCAACTAGCCCATTTTTTTGTTGTTTTTTTAGCACTTAGATTTTGTTGTCATTTTTTATTCACTGAAATATCACAGGAATACACATTAGACATGGCAAAATGTATAGAAATGCAAGAAAATTTGCTTTAAAACTGCTAAATTATCTCCACCAACAAGAGGGGTGTGAACAGTTTATGTCATGAACAGTGCCTGTGCCAATAGAAATAGACCCGCAGGGGTTGGCGCGGGATGTTCCCGAATGCTGGACGTGAAAAAGTTTGGGAATCCCTGAGGTAGATAATGCTGGACTTTTTCAGCTGGGAAGTTGATTGACATGAAGATGGAGGCAATTCAGAAGCGAGTGGATACAGACCAGGAAGTCGAGGGAGAGTATTTAACGTACCTCCTCTCCAACACCAAGATGACCAACAAAGAGGTGTACGGCAGCGTCACTGAGCTGTTATTGGCTGGAGTGGACACGGTTAGCAAATCCATGGAGCTTCACTACAATCTCGATGTGTTGTACCGTAAGGGCTTGTATTCACTAACACTGTTGTTGTTGTCATACTTGAAGACATCCAATACCATGATGTGGGCCATGCACCTGCTGTCCAGGTACCCCAATGCGCAGGACACCCTTTATCAGGAGGTGTCCCACTGCGTACCAGGAGACAAGATCCCATCTGCCCAAGACGTTAACCGTATGCCGTACCTCAAGGCCGTCATCAAGGAAGCACTGAGGTAAGAACTGTGGAAGTGGTCGGGTACGTTAGGGTTTCCCAAACTTGGTCCTGGTCCCCCCCACCCCCCCCCCCCCCCACCCCCCCGGGACCAAGCGTTTTGTTTTTTAACTTAACACTACAGCTGTGTAGTCATAGGGCAAAAAACCAAAATGTTCACGGGGGGTTGGTGGGGGGTATACATCATGAGTATGATTGCCTAATTTAGCTCTTGCATGGCAGCATTGATATTTTCTTTGGAAAGGGTTGAGTTCTTGAAAGTTCCATTACCTTTCTCTAACACAATTTTTTGATGTATGTCCTGTTTACCAGAATGTACCCTGTGGTCCCGATGAATGCACGCATCATGGTAGAGAATGATATCATAATTGGAGGACATTTCTTTCCCAAGAAGGTTAGTCTAGCTTTAGGGGCACAATCAACATATTCACTTTAATGGCCTACAAATGGCCCAACCATTGAAACAAAACATAATTTGAATTCATGTCAATTATGTCTTTGTCGAAGTAGTGCTGTAGCAATTAATTCCCTCCCTGATGTCTTGTCTGTAGACTTCGTTTACAATGTGTCACTATGCCACCAGCCAGGATGAAAAGACATTCCCAGAACCATCAAAGTTCAAGCCTGAACGATGGTTGAGGGATGGCCGAGTTCGACCAAACCCATTTGGCTCTATACCATTTGGGTTTGGGGTTCGGGGCTGTGTAGGTCGTCGTATAGCTGAACTGGAGATGTACTTGGCTCTGTCACGGGTAAGAGCCAGAGATTTTATACCTGAGTGTCATAGGGAAAAGTATAGAATGTGGATAGCAGCACAGCAGATAGCAGAGTTGATCAACAGTTCTAGCAGGCTAGGCTACTTCAATCACTATGCTACATGCGATTGTAGCCTATTAGACCTATTCTACTGTTAACAAACTATTGGAACAACTCATAGCCTACCTTATTATCCTCCGTAGCCAATGTTCACAGAGGAGCTGTCATATTTTCAATCAACTGCAGCCTGAATGTAATCCCGACAGGTGAACCGAATGCTTTTATATACACTGCTGTAGATGCTTGACCAAGCTGCGCAGTAACAGGCTACTTGTCTTGCGGCGGCAAGGTGGCAACTTTGAACTCACCATCATCAGGCTACTTATTAAAAGTATTGAAGAAACGTGTATTGCCCATTGGGTAGTCCCACAATGAAAAGTTTACCTTGGCTTCCATTGCTTTTCAGTTACAAATACAATGAAGGCCTAGGTGGACATTATAATCACACTTTGCTGTGAATTACATTAAAATACAAAAACAGAACATACTCTACATGTGTAAGCTACTGCAGTCAATTCCAATAGTGTGTATACCTCAGGGTGCATGGCTTCATGAATTTGTGGTAGGTGGTGGAGGCATGAACTTGTGTGTGGCCAATGAGCCTATCGGACATAGATGTTAAAGTGAACATGGCTACCCCTGAAGAGACCCAGACAATGACAAAAATATATATTTTCTCTCCCCCAGATAATCAAGCTGTTTGAAATCAGACCGGACCCCAGCATAGGAGAGGTGAAAGCCCTCAATCGCACCGTCTTAGTAGCAGACAGACAAGTCAATCTGCACTTCGTGGAGAGGACAAACAGAGCTGCACTTTGATTTGTTAAAGCTGGGTGATAGCCATGTACCCAAGTAGCAATGCTATAAAGGCCTTCAATATATCTATCGTTGAATTTAAATAAACAAACATAAATAGGTTGACATTGTATTGGAAGCAGGGGGAAGCTGGACTGAAACGGCAACTTGTTACACTCCAACCTAATACTGTTGTATTGAAGGTTTGTTTTTGTAGTTTCTGGGGTTCAGCTTTACTTCACTACTTATGTTGGTCATTCTGGAAAGGCTTTACAATGGCTTATTATTATGTACAATATGAATTTCTGTATCTAGACCAAACTATATCGAGACCAAACTATTCTCTATTTTGTTGATGAAAATGTATTTTCTTACTATGGAAAGTATTTTCTATTTCTGTCAATAAATTCACTACAGTGATGTTGTAGTTCTTGATATCTGCGTCCCCCTCTGTGTGTGTGAGTAGTCCTGCTTTAAAATTAAAATAAAAACGTACTATGTATACCTCATTCCCTCCATCTGTGAAGTTGTTCCATTTCTTATGTGGATGTTTAACTTCATACAGGTGCACCAAAACGGCACATTGTGGTTGATCAGTCACAAAATCAGTCATTGGTACCTGTCAGGGATGCTGCAATAATGTCCAGCAGATGGCAGTAGCATACCAGTCACCAGGAAGTACAGTTATTGACGGTGTCAAACAACTGCAGTAGCTACACATGTAGGACTAGTCATAATGAGGTCTGGATATTCACGATGCATGACTGCAGTGCACAAATTGAGTACCAGAGTCATATAACCCATAAAACCTAGCGGTAAAACCTGGAAATGGTTCCAATCGTTGTTTTTTCACCATTAATTTCTGCGTTGGGGATTTTGGAACTACTTCATACACCACATGTCCAAAAGTATGTGGACACCTGCTCGTCGAAAATCTCATTCCAAAATCATGGAAATCAATATGGAGTTGGTCCCCCATTTGCTGCTATAACAGCCTCCACTCTTCTGGGAAGGATTTCCAGTAGAAGTTGGAACATTGCTGCGGGGACTGACTGATGCCACAAGAGCATCAGTGAGGTTGGGCACTGATGTAGGGCAATTAGGCCTGGCTCGTAGTTGGAGTTCCAATTCATCTCAAAGGTGTTCAATGGCGTTGAGGTCAGGGCTCTGTGCAAGCCAGTCAAGTTCTTCCACACCGATCTCAACAAACCATTTCTGCATGGACCTCGCTTTGTGCACGGGGGCATTGTCATGCTGAAACAGGAAAGGGCATTCCCCAAACTGTTGCCACAAAGTTGGAAGCACAGAATTGTCTAGAATGTCATTGCATACTGTAGCATTAAGATTTCCCTTCACTGGAACTTTCTGGAATTTTAAACCTGACTAAGTCTGTAATACCAACATGTTTCAAGCCGACCATCATAATCCCTGTGCCCAAGAACACTAAGGTAACCTGCCTAAATTACTACTGACCCGTAGCACTCACGTCTGTAGCCATGAAGTGCTTTGAAAGGCTGGTTATGGCTCACATCAAACCATTATCCCAGAAGCCCTAGACCCACTCCAATTTGCATACCGCCCAACAGATCCACAGATGATGCAATCTCTATTGAGAGAAATGGCCCTGTTTGTTGTTTTTTTTTTACCAGAAAAGGTAACTCATCCACCATGGCAGAAGAGGAAGTTCCAGACTGTTGGTTGGGAAACAATAACAAAGAGGCATGAAGATTGGGTGTTGAGGGACGGGACCACATTGTCCAAGGTGGGTTTGTGTTATGATAAACAGTACATTTTCTGTCCAGATAAAGATGTTGATGCAGCATTGAAAAAGGCCAACCACTGACCAAATGTCTCTTTGTTTTCCAGTTCATCCCTCAGGACATCCCGTGCGTGGACGTGCTGTGCCAGTGTGATTTTTGAGCGCAAGCATCCAGTTGTGGAGATCGAGCCTGTGGATGGACAGATCAGTAACTCATCAAATGTGATACAACAATGAATTTGTAAATATATCTGCACAGTATGTTTGTGTATGGTTCTCATGACTTAAGATTGGATGTTGAGGGACTACTTGTCACATTGTCCAAGGTGGATTTATGTTATGGTCAGAAAAATGTGTTTTCTGTCTAGATAAAAATGGTTTTACAGCCTTAAAAAAGATTCCCCCACTGACCAAATATCTCTTTGTTTACAAGTTCAACAGGAGTGCATCCCTCAGACCATCCTGTGCATGGACATCCTGAGTCAGTGGGATCCGAGCGCTGGCGTCCAGTTGTGGAGACTACAGCACATCGAGCCTGTGAACGGACAGGTTAGTAAATCATCAAATATGATACAATATTGTGTAAAACATTGAATTTGTAGATCCATCGACATTTTGACATTATGTCCAACAAAGAAGCAGGTGCCGCTTCCAGTGAATTGGAGCTGACCTTGGACCTGGTGCCAGTGAGGATGGTCTTCACTGAGGCGTTAAGACCCTCCCTCTTGATATAAAAATCCTTCGACTTCACTGCCCCTTCAATGGTAAGGCCCCTTGCACCATAGGGACACTTGACCTCCACCGCTGTGGTGGCCACTAGACCATCTGGTGAGGCACCCAGGATCCCAGACCCCATGACTCCTGCACATCCATCCCTGTAGACATTTTGAATGCCTTGATGTCCTCTTCTTTGTTATCTGTGCCCCACTTTACAGACAACATCCCACCCAATGACATGCCATTCCACAGAATCTGCTTCGGAGACGGTTCAGAGAGAGAGAGAGAGAGAAAGAGAGAGATAACCATACTGAAGATCCTCCTCTGTGGGGTCTTGGGACAGAGGGTTGTAGTCTTCGGTCGAGTACAGGTCCTCCACTTGCTGCACCTGGTTGGACATGGCTGGCTTCCTTCTCTTACATTCCACACCCATACGACCGATATTGTGAACCTCCAAAATAGGCTGCATGGCTACACTGATAAGCTCTATGGAGGCATTCGCATGTGGTAGAGAGAATCCCCTGGTCAACTATAGAGACCTGCCAAGAGGAAGGATGTTAAGTGCCACATGCCTTTCAATGCATGACTGTGAACACCTTGAAATGCATTAGTTGTAAGAAATGTGCTATATAAATAAAGTTTGATTTGATTGATGACACTGCAGCTGTACAATATTTAATCAACTGTATTTTTCACAAGAGGGCAAGTACAATTTTTCCATAAACTTTTAATTGATCACTTGGGATTTTATCACTTGACATATCAATCATATAGTGGGAAGGATCCTATAAATAAAGACTGTGAATTAATGTACCATCTGTATAAATGAATACTGTGCCTTTGAAGATTTTTCTCTGGTCATAAAACTATAGTACAGGCTGTTCAGTTCAAGTCTCATCAATCACAACATTCTACAACTGAGATATCACTCATCTAAGTCTGGTATCCAGGGTAATCTGGTTAATGATTATATCATTGATTGGGGATTTTTCCTTGTAGAATGTTGACAGCTGTATACAACACATTGTATTGCTAAGATGCTCAAACTTACCTTAAAAGCTACACTCACCGACACAGGATAAACTGTATCCCTCATGCTGGCCCTGACCAAAGCAGTACGTTGTAGTGGTGTAACTAGCTCCACTAACTACTGCTCTGTTAACTAGCTAGCTGAAGTGTAGTCAGTGGCTAGTTAAAACAGAGAAAAGGTACGGAAGAAGTTCAACATTTTATTCAATTAATTTCAATACAGCACATGGATTCATCATGGATTGGACACACGGTCTTTGATCCTGCTGGTGAACTGTAGCTGACGGCGTCAACTAGAGATGACGTGCAGTAGCTTCCCGTAGTAGTTTGTTGTCTTGCTGAGGTCTTCTCTGTTGCTAATTAGCGTTTATTTTTTGTTTAGTAAATTGAGGCAAATGTATTGATACAACTCACCTTGTCCGAGAGGGAATTACACGGTTATCAAAACCACCCCAAGGTAAGCCAACACCAAACACATACTTCATTTAAAGTGTTTGTAAAATTCACCATTGGGACAATTTCCGTGTTTGACTGCTCAGTTTTATTGGTATTATGACACATCCTACAGGCGAGATGGATGTCATATTTGACCATTTGTCTCCCAATGATGTATATAAACCCTGGATAGCTGACGCTATGTCTTGGCCAATAAGGGCCTCTGAAGCGGGCCGTTATTGTCATACTCCTCCCTTTCAGGGCTTTGATTAATGGAAGTGAATAAGGGAAAAACAAGATGCCCATATTAAAACAGTCAACTTGTCAACAATGCGCGGCATATGAATGCAGCCAGCACTAATTCAAAGGATGTGAGAAGACATTTTATATGTACAGTAAATGGGTGATTCTGCAACTTCGGGCACTTTGGCCTTGCAAGCTTTCAGAAATGAAAAGTCATTGAAAAACCCCTTTTCCAGTATTATATTTGTCTTTGATTTGCCTAGAAACAATATCTGATAATCAAATAAAATCAAATTTATTCATATAGCCCTTCGTACATCAGCTGATATCTCAAAGTGCTGTACAGAAACCCAGCCTAAAACCCCAAACAGCAAGCAATGCAGGTGTAGAAGCACGGTGGCTAGGAAAAACTCCCTAGAAAGGCCAAAACCTAGGAAGAAACCTAGAGAGGAACCAGGCTATGTGGGGTGGCCAGTCCTCTTCTGGCTGTGCCGGGGTGGAGATTATAACAGAACATGGCCAAGATGTTCAAATGTTCATAAATTACCAGCATGGTCCAATAATAATAAGGCAGAACAGTTGAAACTGGAGCAGCAGCATGGCCAGGTGGACTGGGGACAGCAAGGAGTCATCATGTCAGGTAGTCCTGAGGCATGGTCCTAGGGCCAACCCAGACAGGAAGATGCTTCTATCTCAAGGCCATCAGACTGTTAAACAGCCACCACTAACATTTAGTGGCTGCTGCCAACACACTGACTCAACTCCAGCCACTTTAATAATGGGAATTGATGGGAAATTATGTAAAATATATCACTAGCCACTTTAAACAATGCTACCTAATATGTTTACATACCCTACATTATTAATCTCATATGTATATACTGTACTCTATATCATCTACTGCATCTTTATGTAATACATGTATCACTAGCCACTTTAACTATGCCACTTTGTTTACATACTCATCTCATATGTATATACTGCACTCAATACCATCTACTGTATCTTGCCTATGCCGCTCTGTACCATCACTCATTCATATATCTTTATGTACATATTCTTTATCCCCTTACACTTGTGTCTATAAGGTAGTAGTTTTGGAATTGTTAGCTAGATTACTTGTTGGTTATTACTGCATTATCGGAACTAGAAGCACAAGCATTTCGCTACACTCGCATTAACATCTGCTAACCATGTGTATGTGACAAATAAAATTTGATTTGATTTGATTTGAAGATCACATCAGTGACTCAACCCACGCAAGTGACGCACCCCTCCCAGGGACGGCATGAAAGAGCCCCAGTAAGCCAGTGACTCAGCCCCTGTAATAGGGTTAGAGGCAGAGAATCCCAGTGGAAAGAGGGGAACCGGCCAGGCAGAGGCAGCAAGGGCGGTTCGTTGCTCCAGAGCCTTTCCATTCACCTTCCCACTCCTGGGCCAGACTACACTCAATCATATGACCCACTGAAGAGATGAGTCTTCAGTAAAGACTTAAAGGTTGAGACCGAGTTTGCGTCTCTTACATGGGTAGGCAGACCATTCCATAAAAATGGAGCTCTATAGGAGAAAGCCCTGCCTCCAGCTGTTTGCTTAGAAATTCTAGGGACAATTAGGAGGCCTGCCTCTTGTGACCGTAGTGTACGTGTAGGTATGTACGGCAGGACCAAATCAGAGAGATAGGTAGGAGCAAGCCCATGTAATGCTTTGTAGGTTAGCAGTAAAACCTTGAAATCAGCCCTTGTCTTGACAGGAAGCCAGTGTAGGGAGGCTAGCACTGGAGTAATATGATCAATTTTTTTGGTTCTAGTCAGGATTCTAGCAGCCGTATTTAGCACTAACTGAATTTATTTAGTGCTTTATCCGGGTAGCCGGAAAGTAGAGCATTGTAGTAGTCTAACCTAGATGTGACAAAAGCATTGATGAATTTTTGGACAGAAAGTTTCTGATTTTTGCAATGTTACGTAGATGGAAAAAAGCTGTCCTTGAAATGGTCTTGATATGTTCTTCAAAAGAGAGATCAGGGTCCAGAGTAACGCCGAGGTCCTTCACAGTTTTATTTGAGATGACTGTACAACCATTAAGATTAATTGTCAGATTCAACAGAAGATCTCTTTGTTTCTTGGGACCTAGAACAAGCATCTCTGTTTTGTCTGAGTTTAAAAGTAGAAAGTTTGCAGCCATCCACTTCCTTATGTCTGAAACACATGCTTCTAGCGAGGGCAATTTTGGGGCTTCACCATGTTTCATTGAAATGTACAGCTGTGTGTCATCCGCATAGCAGTGAAAGTTAACATTATGTTTTCGAATGACATCCCCAAGAGGTAAAATATATAGTGAAAACAATAGTGGTCTTAAAACGGAACCTTGAGGAACACCGAAATTGACAGTAGATTTGTCAGAGGACAAACCATTCACAGAGACAAACTGATATCTTTCCGACAGATAAGATCTAAACCAGGCCAGAACTTGTCCGTGTAGACCAATTTGGGTTTCCAATCTCTCCAAAAGAATGTGGTGATCGATGGTATCAAAAGCAGCACTAAGGTCTAGAAGCACGAGGACAGATGCAGAGCCTCGGTCTGATGCCATTAAAAGGTAATTTACCACCTTCACAAGTGCAGTCTCAGTGCTATGATTGGTCTAAAACCAGACTGAAGCATTTCGTGTACATTGTTTGTCTTCAGGAAGGCAGTAAGTTGCTGCGCAACAGCCTTTTCTAAAATTTTTGAGAGGAATGGAAGATTCGATATAGGCCGATAGTTTTTTTATAGTTTTTTTTTTAGTTTTTTTTTTCTGGGTCAAGGTTTGGCTTTTTCAAGAGAGGCTTTATTACTGCCACTTTCATTGAGTTTGGTACACATCCGGTGGATAGAGAGCCGTTTATTATGTTCAACATAGGAGGGCCAAGCACAGGAAGCAGCTCTTTCAGTAGTTTAGTTGGAATAGGGTCCAGTATGCAGCTTGAAGGTTTAGAGGCCATGATTATTTTCATCATTGTGTCAAGAGATATAGTACTAAAACACTTGAGCGTCTCTCTTGATCCTAGGTCCTGGCAGAGTTGTGCAGACTCAGGACAACTGAGCTTTGAAGGAATACGCAGATTTAAAGAGGAGTCCGTAATTTGCTTTCTAATAATCATGATCTTTTCAATAATGGCTGCGATCGTACCATTCAGGAATTCATATATTTCTGTCATTTTCCGCAGATAGCCATAGGCACATGTAATTTCCATTACGTCATTAAACATCCATTTTTAGTTGAAAATGAAATATCATACAATTTATTTCTAACACATTTCTTATATATTTGTACGTTAACTTGTATTGAATATTATTTTAAGTGATTTTTAAGGTTTTCCTAATATTAATAATTCAACGTGACCCCTGAATGTATAAACTTTCCTTGGTGACAGCTGAAAACATTTATTTATCATGAAAAATAAAATATTTCCACATTGTGAGTTTATTACAACAATCATATCTATTTCCCTATCTGCAACAAATCAATCAATATACATTATACATAGTATACTCATTACCACCTGGGTGTGGTGGACATGACATATACAGTGCATTCGGAAAGTATTCAGACCCCTTGACTTTTTCCACATTTTGTTACGTTACAGCCTTATTATAAAATGGATTAATACATGTTTTTCCCTTTTCAATCTACACACAATACCCCATAATGACAAGGAAAAACAGGTTTTTATAAATTTTTGCAACTGAAATATCACATTTTCATAAGTATTCAGACCCTTTACTCAGTACTTTGTTGAAGCACTTTTGGCAGTGATTACATGCTTGAGTCTTCTTGGGTATAACGCTACAAGCTTGGCTCACCTGTATTTGGGGAGTTTCTCCTATTCTTCTCTGCAGATCCACTCAAGCTCTGTCAGGTTGGATGGGGAGCGTTGCTGCACAGCTATTTTCAGGTCTCTCCAGAGATGTTCGATCGATCGGGTTCAAGTCCGGGCTCTGGCTTGGCCACTCAAGGACATTCAGAGACTTGTCCCGAAGCCAATCCTGCGTTGTCTTGGCTGTGTGCTTAGGGTCGTTGTCATGTTGGAAGGTGAAGGTCCGCCCCAGTCTGAGGTCCTGAATGCTCTGGAGCAGGTTTTCATCAAGGATCTCTCTGTACTTTGCTCCGTTCACCTTTCCCTTGATGCTGACTTGTCTCCTAGTCCCTGCCGCTGATAAACATCCCCACAGCATGATGCTGCCACCACCATGCTTCACCATAGGGATGGTGCCAGGTTTCGTCCAGATGTGACACTTGGCATTTAGGCCAAATAGTTCAATTTTGGTTTCATCAGATCAGGTGCCTTTTGGCAAACTCCAAGCAGGCTGTCATGTGCCTTTTACTGAAGAGTGGCTTCTGTCTGTCCATCTGTGGTAAATTCAATTGTTGGACATGATTTGGAATAGCACACACCTGTCTATATAAGGTCCCACAGCTGACAATGCATGTCAGAGCAAAAACCAAGCCATTTTCAATTCAGGCTGTCACACAACAAAATGTGGAAAAAGTCAAGGGGTATGAATACTTTTCAAAGGCACTGCATATTTCTCTTGATGGAGTGATGCTGAATGTAAAAAAGGCTAATACAGTCATGCAACTTTTGGAAAATCATAGAATAGCCTCTAACTATGGAAAACGTGGATACAGTTTGGGCTAAACTGTTGAGCAACTGGAATTGCCTATTATTGTTACACAGTTGCAGAAGTACAGCATGCAATAGGTAAAGTGTTGTTTGGTATGTGTCCCAAGCAATTCTATGGTGACAGGGCAAAAACGGTACCTTACCCTTCCCACCTACTTCCCCCAGGAGACAGCTTACTGCAGAGTGAGTACAGTTCTGGTGGTTGTTGGTGCTGGTGAAGCAGGCTTATCTGCAGCATCCACCCTGGTCAAAGCAGGCTTTCAGCAGGTCCAAGTCCTGGAGGCTATGAGCAGGCCTGGAGGCCGCATCCACACCACCAAACCCTTTGGCCAGAATATCATTGAGCTGGGGGCCAACTGGATCCATGAGGGAAATACACTCTTCCAGGGGAGACTGATGGGAGGAGCTATGGGAGGACAGGCTCATTGTAATGCCTGGAATGGAATCAATGGTACTGTGTCATGTGGGTTCCATTTGTTTGATGTTTGATACCGTTCCATTTATTCTATTCCAGCAATTACAATGAGCATATCTTCCTATATCGCCTCCAACCAGCCACCACTGCTCTCTTCTTGCTAGCCCAGGTAGCGGGGCTCAGCTAGCATCATGTGGCTGCAGGTCTCCGTCACCCCTAGGGACTTGTTCTAGGGAGGCAGCTGCTGTTGGGGGAGGTGGAGCAGGTATGTGCCCTCTTCAGTAGGTACTCATCTCCAGCGCTTTTGATTCTGAGATAAGGCATACCACCCAGAGTTTGAGGGGCTACTTGGACGAGGAGGTCACCCACCTGACCCCCTGCGGCCTTAGAGGACTGCCCAGGGGTGTTTGAGTGGTGCAAGAGGAGCAAATGCACGGATGAGGCCAGGTCCCCCTGTACGAGGTGTATGCCTTGCAGCTGGGTCACTACATGGCCTTGGAAAGAGCACTTTTTCAACTCTCTGGGTCCTGGCAGACACTCTCCTGGACAGCCATACCCCTGGAGCCATGCTGTGTGACAGACCAGTACACAGTATCCACTGGGCTCTGGAGAAGGAGAGCCACACCCATCCAGCCAGAGCGCTGTGCCAGGGGGGCCAGTGCTTTACTGCAGACCACGTCATCGTGACCATCCCTTTAGGCTTCCAGATAGAGAATGTGGCGGCCATGTTCAAGCAAGCCCTCCCAAAGTCCAAGGCCGATGCATATTGGACAAGATCTACCTGCGATTCGAGGACAGGTTCTGGTCCCACGACTGGGTCAGGATCCAATTGGTGTGTGACGCAGGGGGGGATGAAGAGGTATACCAGCACTCTCAGTCAGAGGGTGGTGCCTGGAGAGACATATGGTATAAGATATGTGGCTTCGACACAGTGGCCCGCCATCCCACCATCCTCTGCAGCTGGATCACAGGCCGGGAGGCCCGACATATGGAGAGCCTGGACGAGAAGATGTTGGGTCAGGTGTGTATGAGGTGTGTGTCACGTCTGTCTATCACTCAGACACTGACCTGTGCACCTATCATTGGGTGTGTGGGAGAGAGGTGTGGCCATCATATCTCATCACTGAGATATCTGACATTCCTGTTTAACCTTTCACCCTGTCGTTAAGGTGGGGTCTGTAGATATCTTCCAACGGTTTCGCACCATAGATTATGTAAATGGATAAATCCATTGATCACGTGACACCATTCATCCCTATGTGAAGACTTAACAGGAAGATGGCGCCAACAGACATGGTAGCTCTGCTTCTAGCTCCTAAGCAACATTGCAGTATTTTGTTTTTTTGTGTGTTATTTCCTACATTATTAGCCCAGAACGTTATTTTGTGTTATTACATACAGCCGGAAATAACTTTTGTATATCAGAGCGACGGTAACTCACCAGCATTACGATCAAGTTACAATTAGGGAAAGTCGTATTCCTGGTAGTAATGCTGGTGAGTTACGGTCGCTCTGATAACCAAAAGTTATTTCCGGCTGTATGTAATAACACAAAAAGAGCGGGCAATTTAACTTATCCCAGAGGCTGCTACAAGATGCCTTTGGCAGAGAAAAGGTATTTGGAGTGGACTTCTAGTCCGACTGAGGAGGCGTGCACACCATCCACCACTACCGAGTATATTACTTGCTGATGTTCAGTCTCTGGACAATAAAGTAGACGAGCTAAGTGCGAGGATCTCCTTCCAGAGAGAAATCAGGGACAGTAACATACACTGCCCTATCCCCTCTGGACAAGAGGGGATACCTACGTATACCTATGCTGTTCCTTGACTATAGTTCAGCCTTCAACACCATAGTACCCTCCAAGCTCATCATTAAGATTGGGGCCCTGGGTCGGAATCCCACCCTGTGCAACTGGGTCCTGGACTTCCTGACGGGCCCCCCCCAGGTGGTGAAGGTAGGAACCAACACCTCCACTTCGCTGATCCTCAACACATGGGCCCTACAAGTGTGAGTGCTCAACCCCCTCCTGTACTGCCTGTTCGCCCATGGCTGCATGGCCACTCACACCTCAACCATCAAGTTTGCAGACGATTACCAACAATGACGAGACAGGGCCCTCACCTCTCCCTCAACGTCAACAAATGAAGAAGCTGATCGTGGACTTCAGGAAACAGCAGAGGGAGCATGCCTCATCCACATTGACGGGACCGCAGTGGAGAAGATGGAAAGCTTCAAGTTCTTTGGCGTACACATTACTGACAATATGAAATGTTCCACCCACACAGACAGTGTGGTGAAGAAGGCACAACAGTGCCTCTTCAACCTCAGGAGGCTGGAGAAATTAGTCTTGGCCCCAGCTTCAATAGTAGGCCTACCTTAGCCTACTTGCACAGTACAGGGGTTGGCCTGACTGTGAAAGACCGATATGGGATTTATCATTCAGTTCAACTAACCACGTTTCCATCCACAGCTTTTATACAAGTAAAGACAGGAGTTGGAATCGGTTCCGGGAACAGAACAGAGAAATGATTAGAGGAACAGAATCTGAACTGGAAACGAAAGTGATTTATACTGTTATGGTACAGAACTGTTTTTTAAAAGCATGGGAACCCGGTTAGTAACTGTATTTTACCACACTTTGCTATTTCATTTCACATCCAGTTTTAGTTATTATGATTTGCTGAAGGTATTGAACTTACACAAAGTGGGGAATATTATCTTTATTGACTGCCATTCAGCATGGCATTTGAAGGGTCTTCATATAAAGACAAAAACTAAATAGCGCAGTAGTTATCCCCATTTGACAATCTTGAATTTCATTGATACATTAGATCTAAACATTTATATTATAAAGCATATGAAGTAACTCCTCTTTATATTTCTGCACTACAACATATAACTAAGCCCTTGCGGTCCTCTGAACATTGGCATTACAGAGAAACATTTTAGACACATTTTCAATGTTAATAAGGCTCATTGTGAAAATAAAGTATAGAACCAATATCATCTCCTGCTTAGTCTTAAATGCTTGACTATCTACATTATATATCCAGGTAGAATTCGGTGACACAAGTAGCAATTCAGGGGAAAAGTGCTGCTTATTGTGCCTATGATAAATCTCAGATAACAAAACGTATATAATTATTCCTATCCCCTACACTTTTCCTCTCCATAACTTGATTGTTTAAATTACAACAGCAACATTTCAGAAACAAACAAAAAAAAGCCTAAGGCACAGTCATTTGATAACCAACCTACTGTTGGTTATCTGAGAATGTGTGAATGAGTGAATTGCAAGGCTAGATGACAAAACACGAGGGGCCTAATTTTGACACCGCAAAAAAGCAGTGCTAGTGTTCGCCATGTCTGATATTCTCCCTATACTTTTGTTTTAGTGGATCTAATTTGGAATGATGCAAAGTCCACGCAGGGGCAATATATTTGGAGTTTAAGGATGCACGAATAACGGTGCAAATTCAAGATACAGAACTAAGATGTATAGTTCTTGCATTCCAACCTCCCTCTGAAATAGATTCCCAAGAGAGTATTTGAGGAGATACCGTGTGATTTGACGACAGCACGCTGCTATTTTACGCTGTCAAAATGAGACCTGAGGTGCAGATATTCTTCTCCTAGAACAGACCCTTCTCTTTCTTCAGATTCTGCTGCTTCCAGGTGGGCATGGAGTAGAACTCTACCCGGGACACACCCAGGATCAGAGCAAAGTCAGCATTGGACAGATACTCCTGGAAAAGATCGAGGTGTGGTATATTACATGTTAAAATAGATGAGTGACTGACTACATTAATCAGGAATTTAGCTGACAGCTACACTGAAGTATAGACTGGCGAGAGACCAATCATGGAGATCCATTGTTATTTTACCTCCTTCTTGGTGGGGTCAACCCCATCGGGCAGGTCCTCTGTCTGGCGGTTCAACAGCTTGTCTGCAGGGAAGGTGGCCCCAACGGTCGGGGACAGCAGTGGTTCTCCAATGCTCTTGGAGTTCTTTTGAGTAGAGTTGGATGTGCTTCTGTCCTGTAGCCATAAACAGACAACAGACCATTCATTTAACCAGAGCAGAAAATTATATCTGACTGTGGTTTCTATGACGATACAATCATTATTTGGATTTGACTTGCCTAGGTTAGAACACCTGGTCAAATCGTGGCTAGACCTTTGGGAACTTCATTGGTGGACATTTTTGTTCTAATGCATATTAACATGAACACGTAAATACTGTACATTTCCTTTGGATTGCATACTGTACGTTGCACTGTGCATTTGTAAAGAATGTTTACATGAGAACTGTTTCGTAAATCAGGTGACGTGAGTGGGCTTGAGAGAGATTAGAGACTCACCACGGTGATCTGGATGAAGTCGCTGGCGTCCCCAAGCTCAGCCTTCAACTCCTGGTAGGATTTCCCTCCCTGTAGATATACAAAGCAAAGCAGCTTGTTCTTTTGTGCCCTGAGTAAAGAGACTTTGGTAACACTACCTGAAGTCAAGCGGTGAAATGCATCATTATGCAGTTAGAATGCATTGTTAGGCTTGTCATACGTATTTGACCCTCTTACAATATGTATTATCATCTCATAATTATCCTGACTACAAAGCATGCTACATACACTCCACATGTGTGGGTCCCAGGCGTGGAACCAGCCTGTGAAGGTGGGAGGCTCAAAGCCCTGTTTGACCAGCACAATGGGGGTGTCCACATTTCGCCCTCCTGGGTGGGTCCTCAGGTACTCATGTGCCGTGGGGACCACATTCTCCTTCTCTATTTGATTAGCTCCCTTGCCCAACCACAGGAACACCTGAGGAGGAAGAGGACCTCCTGTGTTTTAAAAGAACCAAACTTCCAGATCGTAGATTGATGGTAGTGCTGAGCGATTAACTGAAATGTCTTTTATTTTTCGTTTTTTTTAAAACAACTAATTGACTGACAGCAGTTCAATTATTTGAATTCCAGTTTGTTCGTTTTTTTTCTGTGAGCTCAATGCGCACATTGCACAGTTTCTCTAGAGATAAATTAGATCTAGCCTCAACTGTACGATGTAGTAGGGAGTTGAAGTTTCCGACAGTCCAATAATCTACCTAGTATAGTGCACAAAGTGTGATAACTAACTACAATGACCATAATCTTTCTTTTAGCCTGATATGGAAGGGACAAGAATGCGCAATCGTGAGGGCATATAGAGAGCGGCTGTTGCTTCGCGAGGCATCTACCTGAAAATACATTATCAAAGTGATTTATAGTTGGCATTCAGCAGTCATAAAAGTTTGCCTTATTTTCTTTGAAGATGTACAAAATAGTGATTTTGTCAGATAATAAAGTCCTCAAATAAAACATATATAATATACACTTCAACTGAAATATTTGATGAAGTAATGTGAATAAATGATGGTTAATAAGGGAATAAGCAGTAATGAGCAGTCACTAGCATCACTGAACTTTTATTCATTGTTCTGTTCTGTGTTACAGCATTCAAATCATCGAAAACCGAAATGGAAAAATGTGATTATTTCTTAATAATCTAACTGAAACCAAACCAACCCCAAAAAGCACTAATCGCTCAGCACTAATTGATAGAGACGACCAAAGGACAGTACAGTAGTATCCTGCCTGAAGACCAAACTGAAACAACGGGGAAACACAGCACATCAGTTTGGATTCCAGGGTTAAAAATACAGGTATTCACCATATCCCAGATGTCCAGCAACATGATGTCATCTTCGTCCAGGTCGTCCTGGTTAAAGTTGGTGACCTCCATGGCCAGGAAGCGGCCTGTCTGATTGGAGCACTCGAAGAGACGTGGGGTGATGTTGTTGTGCTCTTCCTGAAGCCTTGGTAGAGACCACAGATGACCCAGGCAGAAGGCATCAGACGTGGATGTCATTTTTCAGTTACATTGTACTAGACAGTGTTTTGCTGTCTAGTACAATGGGTTTATGAATACATTTCATTTCAACCCGCTAACTGAGTTCAGTCGAATAGGACCCTTAGGGAACTATAAAACCAAGGGATGAAGTGTGGTACCTCTTGCTGTTGGCATACTGGGTCTTGCCTCCCAGATTTAGCCAGAAGTTAGCCGTCTCCTGACCCTCTGCGATTACATGTTTTTCCCTCCTGGAGATGATGTCTGCCAGGGATTTGCCCATCTCTCGCTCATCACCACAACAACCCTGCAAGGGATAAGAGTCATACCTGTCGCATAACTAGGTACAGCCCTTGTACTCTCCTCATCAGTGCTTAACTGGAGAACTGTTACATTGTCAAACCTGGATTATACGTTTATGGCATTTCTCTGAAATGGTGCTTACCTTTCCGTACCACAGATAGCAGCAAGTGTCAGTGCTGAGCACAAAGACGTCGTTGGAGTTGAGGGACGAGGAGCGTGCTGGCACTTCGATGGCGCGGGTGTTGAACTCGTTGGTGCCGTGGATGTGGAAGAGACGAACCGCCGGCTGGACATGTGCAGAGTTGGCCCTGGAGCTCCCCTCCTG
The DNA here is from genome assembly GCF_045791955.1 of Oncorhynchus clarkii lewisi. Taxonomy (NCBI): domain Eukaryota; kingdom Metazoa; phylum Chordata; class Actinopteri; order Salmoniformes; family Salmonidae; genus Oncorhynchus; species Oncorhynchus clarkii. Next base: position 49,935,092 of record NC_092149.1, on the reverse strand, counting down.
CAAACCATGATTGCAATCTTGATGATGAGCTAGGATAACATTCATGGTGAGATTCCAATCACCAAGACGGAACCAAATGATGTCAAACATAATTTGGACTTTTTGAATTTGTCTCGTAATTGAATAAGATCTATGTGGTCTCATATTTCAGTCACCTCTTGTAAGTTGTCATTTGAAATCCCTTACCATGAATAACATGAAGCGCCTACCTCATAGACCACCATCTTGCCCTTGAATATGGCCATGAGGTGGAGTGGTTCTTTCCCCATGGGCACTCGGACCTGAACTGGCTCACCGTTGTACTGCTGGTCGATGTTCACGGCTTGGAAAGCAGAGGCAGCCAGCTCACCGGTGCTTGCATGGCGACCCTACATTGTACACATCAAACACACCATAGTTACTGTACATTTCTGCATAAGGTTGCATGGAAAGCAAGCAAGCCAGAGACTAAGTCATGGAATTAAGCTCTGCTCATATAAAACATTTCTGGTATTATCAAAGCTTGATTGCCAGGCATCACAGAGAGCTATGCCTATAATGCCAAAGAGGGAATGTTGGATAGTAGGGTGTTCTGACCTGCCATATGTATAGTATGTAGTGACTCCTATTGCTGACATCATATTTGTAGAGGATGAGATAGCAGTCGCCTCCATAGAAGTGGCCCAACCACTTCCTGTCCACAGGCACCAGTTCACTGTCCTCTAACCTCCACACCTGATTGGAGGAAAAAGTGTTGATTTCCATTGGATATACAGTTTAAAGGGGAGGATTATGAATAATTATTTTGTCAAAGCTAGTTATTACAGGTTGTTACCAACCTCTGCTTCACCTGTTCCGTCATCGACCATTTTCTGCTGGGCAGCCACGTCAGGCCTTGCATGCATGGAAGTAGCATCAAACTTGATCTGCTCAACCTTGGCTGCATTGTCAAGAAAAAACATTTAGAGATACCAATTTTGGCTCAATCAGTGTTTTTTTTTGTGTGACTTGCTCACCAATTTTGCCTGGACAGTTTGTGATCCCCATCCCCACAGTTTGACCCTTCACGCTCCACCTCTGGAACAGCTGCTTGAACACGGCAGACTCGGCACCATCATTCACCGTCTCGACGTAGGTGGAGATAGGGTAGCCCTTCGCCTTCTTGTATGCCTAGAATTACAAGATACTTTTTAGTTGAATACAGAGGGGTCCTAAAATATCACTCCCCTCCGTTTTTTAAAAGTATTCTTAAATTAGGTTGGGTAAGAGTTATGGGTGTCAGAGAGAGTTGAATTGGTAAGGGATTGTGTGTATCTGTGATCCAGGACCGAAATACGTGTTTCAGGTATCCAGGTGATTTTTAGGGTTAACTTGTTGAAGTGACTGGTATCTGGGTTGTACAAAAAGGGGGGATATTTTAGGACATTTTAGGACCCCCCCCCCCCCCCCCCCCCATATCAAAAGCATTGTGAAACTAAAATGTGTCGAGGTGCAGCTCACTTCTGCTTTATCCAAAGACTTGGACCGTTCTGTCTTGGAAGCCTTCTTTCCTTTCCAGATAAAGATCCTTATACCACCTTGATCCAACAGATAGCAATCCTGTGAAATTAGTTCATTTAGATTAGATAATGTTTCACTTAATAGAATTGAATTTATTGATACCTCTACCGCCAACTAAAGAGGTTTACTGTTTGCCTAAATGAGTGTCAGCACTGCATTACTCATTGCTGCACAACTCTTGTGTGGCATAGTCAGAATATCTGCAACCATTCTAACAGATTCAGCCCACTGGGCACACTATGACATTTCAAGGTGGCCATTTTGGTCAAATTCACCCACTCAAAAAGACAACCATCGAAAAGCACAACCAAATTCCAATTGGAAAACAATGTCAGATCATTTGTATTTATACAACAACTTAATGTATTATCACTGTGCTTCATATAATAACACAACCTAACCACCTGGATTGCATTTTAATATTACATTAAAAGCAGTGGTAGCTGGTGGCATTTTAAATTGGTAGGAGGGGCTCATAATAATGGCTGGAACGGAATCTCAAAGGAATGGTCTCAAACACATCAAACACCTAGTTTCCATTTGTTTGATACCATTCCATTCACTGCATGCCCTTGCCACTGTTTCGGTAAAAAGCTGAGGGATGGGGCTGGAAAAATGTAACCAGTCTCAAATTCATAGACAGAGCTATGGATACTAAAATGATAGTTTTACGTATGTTTTGTGGCTATACAGTACAGTGTTTGTTTACATTTACTTTGTTTACAAACATTGGAGTAAAACAAGCTTATGTTCGAGTTTCTGATTGGGTACGACAGTTGAACAAAGCTAAAAGTTGTATTCTTCAAGAATCAATGGGTAAATACAGTTGAAGTCGGATGTTCACATACACTTAGGTTGGAGTCATTAAAACTCCACAAATGTCTTGTTAACAAACTATAGTTCTGGCAAGTCGGTTAGGACATCTACTTTGTGCATGACAAGTAATTTTTCAAACAATTGTTTACAGACATATTATTTCACTTATAATTCACTGTATCACAATTCCAGTGGGTCAGAAGTTTACATACACTAAGTTGACTGTGCCTTTAAACAGCTTGGAAAATTCCAGAAAATGACATCATGTCTTTCGAAGCTTCTGATAGGCTAATTGACATCATTTGAGTCAATTGGAGGTGTACCTGTGGATGTATTTCAAGGCCTACCTTCAAACTCAGTGCCTCTTTGCATGACATCATGGGAAAATCAAAAGAAATCAGCCAAGACCTCAGAAAAATTGTGTAGACCTCCACAAGTCTGGTTCATCCTTGGGAGCAATTTCCAAACGCCTGAAGGTACCACGTTCAACAATAGTACGCAAGTTTAAACACCATGGGCCCACGCAGCCGTCATACCGCTCAGGATGGAGATGCGTTCTGTCTCCTAGAGATGAACGTACTTTGGTGCGAAAAGTGCACATCAATCCCAGAACAACAGCAAAGGACCTTGTGAAGATGCTGGAGGAAACAGGTGGAAAAGTATCCATATCCACCGTGAAACAAGTCCTATACTGACATACAACAAGAAAGAAGCCACTGCTCCAAAACTGCCATAAAAAAGCCAGACCGCATACCACAGGTTTGACACAGGTACCATAGGTAAACACTTATTTTTACTGCTCTGATTACGTTGATAACAAGTTTATAATAGCAATAAGGCACCTCGGGGGTTTGTGATATGGCCAATACACCACGGCTAAGAGGATATCCTTATCATTTTCTCATTCTTTTATGAGCCTGATCATTTTATTATGCTTAAGCTCAGTCAATATGATTTCATGGCGCACGCCCACATACTTTAAAATGTGGATAAAAGTGCTGAAATAACAGGGTAATATCCGGAAAGTAATAGGAAACAATAGGGAAATAAGACGGCAATGACCAGGTAAGAAAGTGGTAATAACCTGTTAATAGTTAGTATGTAGCTGTGGAAACAACAGGGTAACGACCGGAATTTAACAGGAAACAACAGGGAAATATTTGGTAAAAGACCAAGTCCATATTATGGCAAGAACAGCTCAAATAAGCCACAAGAAACAACAGTCCATCATTACTTTAAGACATGAAGTCAGTGAATTCGGAACATTTCAAAAACTTTGAAAGTTTCTTCAAGTGCAGCCGCAAAAACCATCAAGCGCTATGATGAAACTGGCTCTCATGAGGACCGCCACAGGAAAGGAAGACCTAGAGTTACCTCTGCTGCAGAGGATAAGTTCATCAGAGTTAACTGCACCTAAGATTGCAGCCCAAATAAATGCTTCACCGAGTTCAAGTAACACACACCTCTCAACATCAACTGTTCAGAGGAGACTGCGTGAATCAGGCCTTCATGGTCGAATTGCTGCAAAGAAACCACTGCTCAAGGACACCAATAATAATAAGAGACTTGCTTGTACCAAGAAAAACTAGCAATGGACGTTAGACCGGTGGAAATCTGTCCTTTGGTCTGATGAGTCCAAGTTTGAGATTTTTGGTTCCAAACGCCATGTCTTTGTGAGACGCAGAGTAGGTGAACAGATGATCTCTGCATGTGTAGTTCCCACCATGAAGTGTGGGGGTGTTTTACTGGTGACACTGTCAGTGATTTATCTAAAATTCAAGGCCCACTTAACCAGCATGGCTACCACAGCATTCTGCAGTGACACGCCATCCCATCTGGTTTGCGCTTAGTCCCACTATCATTTGTTTTTCAACAGGACAATGATTCAACACACCTCCAAGCTGTGTAAGGGCTATTTGCCCAAGAAGGAGAGTGATGGAGCGCTGCATCAGATGACCTGGCCTCCACAATCACCCAACCTCAAACCAATTGAAATGATTTGGGATGAGTTGGACTGCAGAGTGAAGGAAAAGCAGCCAACAAGTGCTCATCATATGTAGGAACTCCTTCAAGACTGTTGGAAAAGCAATCCTCATGAAGCTGGTTGAGAGAATGCCAAGAGTGTGCAAAGTTGACATCAAGGCAAAGGGTGTGTACTTTGAAGAATCTAAAATATATTTAGATTTGTGACTACATGATTCATTATGTGTTATTTTATAGTTTTGATGTCTTCACTATTATTCTACAATGTAGAAAATAATAAAAGTATTAGAAAACCCTTCAATGAGTAGGTGTGTCCAAACTTTTTACTGGTACTGTAAGTATTTAGCAGCTACAAGCAAACTATTAATGGGTTATTAGTTCATATCTGGTCGTTGCTGCCTTATTTCCCTGTTGTTTCCTATTACTTTCCGGACATTACCCTGTTATTTCAGCACTGAACACTAAAGTGCCACCAAAACCCTTCCCCTTATCATGCTCCCTCCCCTTTCCATGATTGACAAGGAGTCTGACCTCGTGATTCAACAGGTCCTGAGACAGAGGCTTCACTGCTACCTCCTGCACCACAAGGTTCCCCTGGGCATCTGAGATACTGCACAGAACAAACATAATTCTGTTATTTTTCACAATAATTCTATAATAATGAGAAGCGTGCCAACCGTGTAACATACTGCATGATGGCTAACTCTCACTAGCTAGTTCACATCTGCTACAGTATATGTCTATGACAGGTCACAAAGGGGCTATAATGTCTATGACAGGTCCTAAGGAGGTTATAAACATCCCTGAGGTGGTCAGCACTCACTGGAAGAGCTTGACGCTGGACCTCAGCTTCTGGTCGACCACGTCATCAGACACGATGCTGTCCCTGATGTCTCGTCTCGTCTCTCCCAGGTGCTGCTTCATCAGCTTCATGGCCTCCTCGGAAGACTTCTCGTCATCACCTTCCACCACGCTAACCTGCGCCCGTCCCCCTCTTTCCCTGTCACGGATGTCCTTGGCTAGAGTCATTCCCTGCAAAGAACAACATCCGCGACAACATCAACCTTACAGAACGGTCGACATTCACAATTGTTCTACCCCACTGGGCCATTGGAACCACAATCCAGTCTTCATTTTATGCTTTTCCATGCTGTAAGGGTTAGGTTTATAGGCAGAGGTCTTCCTACTTAGGGGCCTTGTTTGAATCCTTAAAAAATGCACCCTTCCTCACTTCTCTTCCTCGTGGTTATCACTGATCTGATATGCCTGGAGGTGTGAAGGCAATGTAGTTTGACCCAGTTTGATTTCACCTATCACACATTCATTATGCACCAAAGTTGTTTTTTTTTACTAAAAGTGCCACCCCTCCACTTTTTCACTGGTATAGAATGTCTCCTTACCTTGAGTCTTTCCATACGGTTGCTCTTGGGTCCGTTCCACTGGATGATGAGGTTGCCCAGGTCAAGCAGGAACACATCCCCCTTGTTAAAGCTGCTCCAACTCATGTCCACCTGTGCTCAAGGATGGATGGATGGATGGTGATGGAAAAGGTGATGGATGGGGATGGAAAGGACTCACAGATTAATTTCATTATAACATTCCCTGAATTTTATTAACAATGTGATTACAAACAGCAACAGGAAGGAACCACTTACTAGGGAGATTGAGGCTTTTGCTCGATGCTGACGTGGTTATATCAAGTAACGTAGGGGTACAGAGGCACATGCCTCCTCATATTTGTCCTGTTTTTACATTTTCAGATGTTAAATTCATGACTAAGCGTAATTTCTAAGCCCACGCTTTATCATTATTATTTACTAAACGATTGGTCAGAGGTATTGGGCAGAGGGGGCACAGTAACTGGATCAGGCAAAGAGTATCCCCCCTATTCTCCCTAGTAAGTGGTTCCTTCCAAGGTGCACGGAGCAAAGAGATGCTTAGTCAGGTCACTAGATACTTTAGTCACTAGTGAGTGTCCTTATCGTCAGTGGAGGAGGAGAGAGAGGGTGATATACACACAGTGTTTTACTTGATTTTAGCTGACGGAGGTATGCTTGTAAATGAATTTTCTCAAGTTATGTAGCCTATTGATTCCTTATTGATGAATAAGTCAAATTTAAATGTTGTTTCTCATTAATACTAGCCACCTAGCAATTGTATGAAGTTAGTTTCAGCTAACCAGTTAAATGGGTTCCCAATCTCCCAACCTCATAACTATCAATTATGATACCAATGTAAACTCATAACACTTATTAATCAATCAATGTGCATGACAATTGAATGACAATTGAACAGTTAAAGAGTTAGGCTAAGTTATCAAGAAAGGAAATATATACAGTGCATTCAGAAAGTATTCAGACCCCCTACACAATATCCCATAATGGCAAAGCAAAAACAGTTATTTAAAAATAAAAATAAAAATAAAAATCTGAAATACCTTATTTGCATAAGTAATTCTGATTTTGAAAGGACCACATCTGTCTATATACGGTCCCATAGTTGAAAGTGCACGTTAGAGAAAAAAACAAGCCATGAGGTCGAAGGAATTGTCCGTAGAGTTCTGAGACAGGATTGTGTCGAGGTACAGATATGAGGAAGGGTACCAAAAATGGTCTGTCTCATTGAAGATCCCCAAGAACACAGTGGCCTTCACCATTTTTAAAAGTAAGAAGTTTGGAACCACCTAGACTCTTCCTAGAGCTGGCCGCCCGGCCAAACTGAGCAATCTGGGGAGAAGGGCCATGGTCAGGGAGGTGACGAAGAACCCGATGGACACTGACCAAGCTCCAGAGTTTCTCTGTGGAGATGGGAGAACCTTCCAGAAGGACAACCATCTCTGCAGCAGTCAATCAGACCTTTATGGTAGAGTGGCCAGACGGAAGCCACTCTTCCGTAAAAGGCACATGACAGCCCGCTTAGAGCAAAAAGACACCTAAAGACTCTCAGACCATGAGAAACAAGATTCTCTGGTCTGATGAATGCCAAGTGCCACGTCAGGAGGAAACCTGACACCATCCCAACGGTAAAGCATGGTGATGGCAGTATCATGCTGTGGGGATGTTTTTAGCGGCAGGGACTGGGAGACTAGTCAGGATCGAGGGAAAGCTGAACGGAGCAAAGTACAGAGAGATCCTTGATGAAAACCTGCTCCAGAGAGCTCAGGACCTCGGACTGGTGTGAAGATTCTTCTTCAAACATGACAACGACCCTAAGCACACAACCAAGATAACGCAGGAGTGGCTTCGGGACAAGTCTCTGAATATCCTTGAGTGGCCCAGCCAGAACCTGGACTTTAACCCCATCGGACATCTCTGAAGGGACCTGAAAATAGCTGTGCTATCTCACCCCATCCAACCTGACAGAGGATCTGCAGAGAAGAATGGGAGATACTCCCCGAATACAGGTGTGCCAAGCTTGGAGCGTCATACCCAAGAAGACCCGAGGCTGTAATCGCTGCCAAAGGTGCTTCAACAAAGTACAGAGTAAAGGGTCTGAATACTTATGTAAATGTTATATTTCAGTTCTAAAAACCTGTTTTTGCTTTGTCACCATGGGGTATTGTGTGTAGATTGATGAAGGGGAAAATATATTTTGTCAGTTTTAGAATAAGGCTGTAACGTATCAAAATGTGGAAAAGGGAGTACTTATTTTTCACCTCTCCAGCCACCACATGCTTCCTTCCCTTGACATGGAGCAGGCGGCAGATGTTGTAGGTGTTGGTCTCCACCTGCTTCATCCCAGACGCCACGCCGCCACTCTTGTAGCTGTGGAAAATCACACACAAGGAGTGCTGTCAGATGACAGCCATCAATGATGGTTTTGAAAGCTGTCATTATGTGGAATTAATACCAGGATAGGGGTCCATTTGAATTGATGTCAGTAAACTGACATTCAAAATAAATAATTGAAAAATAGGCATATATTTACAATGACTTCTCAATAGAATGGATAAACTATTTTTACATTTTTTTTAAATTTAAAATTCAACTCAGTTCCTGAATTGACTGGCTTCAATTTAAATTGAACCCTGCTGAATACCATTACATATTAGGTACGTCAGCTTGCGTTGTGCGTCACTGTTTGGTTCTGAAGTTATTTATGTTGCGCTGTACCACTCTGACTCCACTCCACCCTACATACTCTTCTGCCTGACCATTATGCTTTTTTTCAGAAGCCAGAATGCAGAAGTGATGGTTGTGTTAACTTCCTCACAGGGTTTATTTTTTTTATCCTGCCTGCTGTAGTAACATCCCCTCTGACCATCAGTTGCGATGCAATTTAAGATTAGATAAAGAAACACTACAAGAGGAAACAGCCTTTGCTGTAGAGGGGAGGGGGCTATATAATATCACTACAATCTACAGGAACTGCCAAGAACGCCAACATGAAGTTTCTTAATAGGGTGTTTGGCCAGAACAGCTTCAATGCGCCTTGGCATAGATTCTACAAGTGTCTGGAACTCTGCCACGAGAAACGTTGTCTCAGGTGCTGCTCCAAAATCTCCCGTAAGTGTTCACTTGGGTTGTGATCTGATGACTGAGACACACACACCCTGTAAACCCCCTATGCTCATTTGAGACCCCTCTTTCAAATGCGCTCCAGCACTTCTTTCCGTGCGGCAGCACAGAGAACAGTCTATGACTGTAATACCTACATTAGCTCGCCTGGTAGGAAGGTGCAATTAGGCAGCTTGCGGCTGGGCATCCTTTTGTAGTCTGTAATAATTTGCAAGCACTGACATACCCAACGAGCGTGGGAGCTGGTGTAGTAGGGATTCAATGTTAGTCTTGATGATTTGCCTCTTTGATGATTCGTCTGAGGGAATAGCGGGATTTCTTATAAGCGTCCGGGTTAGAGTCCTGCTCCTTGAAAGTGGCAGCTCTACCCTTTAGCTTAGTGTGGATGTTACCTGTAATCTATGGCTTCTGGTTGGGGTATGTAAGTACGGTCACTGTGGGGACAATGTCATCAATGCAATTCATGATGAAGCTGGTGACTGCTGTGGTGTACTCCTCAATGACATCCCAGAACAAAAAACAGTCCTGTAACTTAGCATCTGCATCAGCTGATCACTTCCGTATTGAGCGAGTCACTGGTGCTTCCTGCTTTAGTTTTTGCTTGTAAGTCAGGAGGATGGAATTATGGTCAGATTTGTCAAATGGAGGGCGAGAGAAAGCTTTGTAAGCGTCTCTGTGCGTGGAGTAAAGGTGGTCTAGAGGTTTTTTCCCACCTGGTTGCACATGTAACATGCTGGTAGAAAATAGTTTTCCTGCATTAAAGTCCACGACAACTAGGAGCACTGCTTCTGGAGGAGCATTTTCTTGTTTGCTCATGACTTTATATAGCTCGATGAGTGCGGTCTTAGTGCCAGCATCGGTTTGTGGTGGTAAATAGACAGCTACGAAAAATATAGATGAAAACACTCTTAGTAAATAATGTGGTCTACAGCTTATCATGAGATACTCCACCTCAGGTAAGCAAAACCTTAAAACCTTTGCGCACCAGCTGTTATTGACAAATAGACACAGACTGCCACCCCTTGTGGTAATACAAGGGAGGCAGCTGTTCTGTCTTGCTGATGCACAGAAAAACCAGCCAATTGTATATTATCCATGTAAGATATTGCAGTTTTTAATGTCCTGTTGGTAGGATAGACTTGACCGGAGCTTATCCAGTTTATTCTCCAATGATTGCACGTTGGCCAATAGGACGGATGGTCCCCCGTATCGGCATCTTATATTAATGAGAATGAAGGGGATTTGGGCCTGGTCCGGTATCTGGAGTAAATCCTTTGCGTCCGACTCGTTAAATATTTTTTTTTCGTCCATTTCGAGGTGAGTAATCGCTGTTCTGATACCCAGAAGTTATTTTTTGTCATAAGAGACGGTGGCAGAAACATTATGTACAAAATAAGTTACAAACAACACAAAAAAACACACAAAATAGCACAATTGGTTAGGAGCCCGTAAAACGGCAGCCATCTCCTCCGGCACCATTCTTTACGCACTAGTGATGAAGTCAATCTCTCCTCCACTTTGAGCCATGAGAGATTGACATGCATATTATTAATGTTAGCTCTTCGTGTACATTTCAGGGCCAGACATGCTGCCCTGTTCTGATCCAATTGTAATGTTCCTAAGTCCCTCTTTGTGGCCCCTGATTACACGACTGAACAGTAGTCCAGATGCAACAAACTAGGGCCTGTAGGACCTGCCCTGTTGATAGTGTTGTTTAGAATGAGGAGTAACGCTTTATTATGGACAGACTTCTACATCTTAGCTACTGTTGTATGAACATGTTTGACCATGACATTTTACAATCCAGGGTTACGCCAAGCAGTTTAGATACCTCAACTTGTTCAATTTTCACATTAGTTATTACAAGATTTAGTTGAGGTTTAGGGTTTAATGACTGATTTGTCCCAAATACAATGCTTTTAGTTTTTGAAATATTTAGGACTAACTTATTCCTTGCCACCAATTCTAAAACTAACGGCAGCTCTTTTGTTAAATGTTGCAGTCATTTCAGTCACTGTAGTAACTGACGTGTATAGTGTTGAGTCATCTGCCTACATAGACACACTGGCTTTACTCAAAGCCAGCTGTATGTCGTAAGTAACGATTGAAAAGGCAAGGGACCTAGATAGTTGCCCTGGGGAATTCCTGATTCTAACTGGATTATGTTATAAATCCAAAAATCTGAAATGTGTCCTCCTAAAGATTTGCTCACAGCAGTGAGGACAAAAGCAGTATCTTTGCACATTCTGTTGGTTGCAGCATCGCTGATGTTGGTAGCAATACATTGTAGTTCCAGCCAGGTCAGGTTGCAGGGGAAAAGCAGCAGAGAATACAGCAACAATAACCGTGGGACAAGGGCTAACTGTGTCGTGTACTGTGTTCAAGCTGTTTGTGGAAAACCCTGCTAGTTTGACAATGATAGCTCCCAGCTAGGCTAGTAGCTAGCTTCGGCAATCACAGGGCAGATGGTAGGGGTCACAAAATCAAAAAGTATATAAATTAAACTTTTGCAAGGAAATACTGTCACAAATTTACACAAACATTAAACCGAGGTCTCTCGTTCAGTGTTCAATATACGTTGCACTCTGATGATGTGTGAATAATGAGTTGAAGGAACTGAACTTGTTTGTCTATAAATAGTTTGACATGACATATTATCCACACAGTAGACAGGTGTAGTTTGTTGTACATCACTCACATGATGCCCTTTTTGAAGTATCCACGAAAGGTGTCGCTCTCATAGCCCTGTGCCTCACGGTGCTGCACAGCCATGCCTCCCAGGTGCTCGTCCATCATAGTGGTGTAGATGGCCGCCGCCCCCTGCTCGTCATGGGAGGTGGCCTTTCCCAGCCAATAGTGGAGGTCGTAGGTGAACGAGCTACGCATCTTATTGGTCTACAGGATCAGACAGAAATATGTTACTGGAATGTCACTTTGTGTATTTTGTCCGTATAGGCACTTTTTAGGAGTAGTTTTGAATACGCCAACATAATGTTACATTGATTACTTACGTATAGAACGACATAGCTGTCACCTTCATAGAATTGTCCATATGCTTTAGAAGAGAAGGGCACCATTTCCATGTCCTGACCAATAGGCAAATATGAACAAGTTCAATAGCATTTAATGTCCTTGTGTGAAAAAGTTTAGATTAAGAGCCTAACTTGGAATGGCATTGACATATTAGACGTTTGTTCTGCTATCATATTCTTTACACACTCTAAGAAAAAAAAGGTTCCAAAATGGTTCTTCGGCCCTCCCCATAAGAGAACCCTTTGAAGAACCCTTTTTTGGTTCAAGCATAACCCTTTTGGGTTCCATGTAGAATCCTCTGTGGAAAGGGTTCCACATGGACCCCATAAGGGTTCTTCCTGGAACCAAAAGGGTTATACTTGAACCAAAAAAGGGTTCTTCAAAGGGTTCTCTTATGGGGACAGCCAAATATTTATTTTAGGTTCTAGGTAGCACCTTTTTTTTCTAAGTGTGTAGTGATGACCAAATATATATGTTCTGGTGTCTCACCTCTATCCTCCATATCTGCAGCCCTGGTGTGGTTTTATTGAGGACTTTTGCAACTTGGGTTTTGACCTGCATCTGTGGCATGGTGCCAGATTCAGCTTAGAAAAGATACCTAGAAGGAAAGGGGGGGGGGGGGGGGGGGTGTATGTGAGTCATTGCGGGGTTCACTATGTCTTAATGGAACTCGCTAACCTGAATTAATTATCTTGTATACACATTCAGTACTATTCCATCCCATGACACAGAGAACTTAGAATACTGAAAACCTAATCAAAACAGACACAAACTCTATCAACTCTACTGTTTCTTAGTGTTACCTGGCTCCGCTACCTTGTATGACTTACTAAGGGGAGGAGTTTAAATGTTTTTATTTTTAATTTCACCTTTATTTAACCAGGTAGGCAAGTTGAGAACAAGTTATCATTTACAATTGCGACCTGGCCAAGATAAAGCAAGGCAGTTCGACACATACAACAACACAGAGTTACACATGGAGTAAAACAAACATACAGTCAATAATACAGTAGAAAAATAAGTCTATATACAATGTGAGCAAATGAGGTGAGATAAGGGAGGTAAAGGCAAAAAAAAGGCCATGGTGGCAAAGTAAATACAATATAGCAAGTAAAACACTGGAATGGTTGATTTGCAGTGGAAGAATGTGCAAAGTAGAGATATAAATAATGGGGTGCAAAGGAGCAAAAATAAATAAATAACTACAGTAGGGGAAGGGGTAGTTGTTTGGGCTAAATTATAGATGGGCTATGTACAGGTGCAGTAATCTGTGAGCTGCTCTGACAGCTGGTGCTGGTGTTGACCCGCATATCTTTGAGTTGTTCATTTGCTGAGTCAATGATGTCACCTCAGTAGTTTATTTCATTTTCTGTCTTAGGTTACAGAATGGTAATGGGAGTATACTGCTCAAGAGTATCTCACTATGTGCTCATTATACTGTCAAAAGCAGGGTGGGACCCTACTCGAATGAACCACTTATTTTGAAGAAACCATTGCAGGAGTATTGTAAACAGTTGGCCACATTGAAGGAAGTGAAAGCCTCAGTACCGCCCAAATGTTACCACATCCTTGAACACATACAGCAGTCTCCAATTTCCTGAGTGCCAAAACACATGGTGCCGCCTTACAACGGTGTCTATAATGGTTATACTGCTATGGTCTCATGGCTTATTTGACTCATTACAATCTATCTCAAAACTGAAAATGCATCTAAAGTGTGTTTCATGTAATAGTCTATTCCATTGCACAGCATAAATTAAGGGATTGACACATTATGTTTTGTCATTTAGTTGGTACATTTTGCTGCGAGCCGAAGCCAAGTTCTTATGGTAGCCAAGTTCTTCTCTATGAATCTAAGAGAGAGATGGAGAACAATGACCTTATGAAGGCTTTAAACCTTTAAGACCGGTATCTCAGACACAGATTAGGCTAAACCGAATCTCTGTTAACCATGAAGTAAACTCTTGCGTAATTTTGTCATCTGCACACAATCTGATCACGAGACATTAGGCTAAGCCTAGTCCTGAACAAATAAAATATTTCAATAGAAATTTGGCACAGAGCATGTATTTTTGTCCCGGACTAGCCTATGTTTAATCTGTATTTAAATGTCCACTGCGAAAAGCCTTGAGCTGAATATCAGATAGATATAATCCCCAACAACATAGGGACAAAACGTCCACATAACAGGACTACTATTCCACCCTTCTTTGGACACTGTGTTAACAAACCTCCAGACGAGCTTCAATGCCATACATCTCTCCTTCCGTGGCCTCCAACTGCTCTTAAATGCAAGTAAAACTAAATGCATGCTATTCAACCGATTGCTGCCTGCACCTGCCCGCCCGGTTCTGACTTAGAATATGTGGACAACTACAAATACCTAGGTGTCTGGTTAGACTGTAAACTCTCCTTCCAGACTCACATTAAGCATCTCCAATCCAAAATAAAATCCAGAATCAGCTTCCTATTTCGCAACCAAGCATCTTTCACTCATGCTGCCAAACACACCCTCGTAAAACTGACTATCCTACCGATCCTTGACTTCGGCAATGTCATTTACAAAATAGCCTCCAACACTCTACTCAGCAAATTGGAGGTAGTCTATCACAGTGCCATCCGTTTTGTCACCAAAGCCCCATATACTACCCACCACTGCGACCTGTATGCTCTCGTTGGCTGGCCCTCACGTCATATTCATCGCCAAACCCATTGGCTCCAGGTCATCTATAAGTCTTTACTAGGTAAAGCCCCACCTTATCTCAGCTCACTGGTCACCATAGCAGCACCCACCCATAGCACGCGCTCCAGCAGGTATAGTTCACTAGTCACCCACAAAGCCAACACTTCCTTTGGCCCCCTTTCCTTCCAGTTCTCTGCTGCCAATGACTGGAACGAATTTCAAAAATCACTGAAACTGGAGACTCATATCTCCCTCACTAACTTTAAGCATCAGCTGTCAGAGCAGCATACAGATTATTGCACCTGTACATAGCCCATCTGTAAATAGCCACCCAACTACCTCATCCCCAAATGCTTTTTTTCTTTCTCCCTTGCACCCCAGTATCTCTGCATATCTATCACTCCAGTGTTTAATTGCTAAATTGTAATTATTTCGCCACAATGGCCTATTTATTGCCTTACCTCCCTAATCTTTCTTCATTCGCACACACTGTATACAGACTTTTCTATTATGTTATTAACTGTGCTTTTGTTTATTCCATGTGTAACTCTGTGTTGTTTGTGTCGCACTGCTTTGCTTTATCTTGGCCAGGTCGCAGTTGTAAATGAGAACTTGTTGTCAACTGGCCTACCTGGTTAAATAAAGGTGATTTTTACATGTTTTTTAAATAAAACAAAAAATTGTCCCCATTGAAAGCATCTTCCTATTGAGAGTATGAGGGCCAGCTGGAACAGTATGCTATCTGTGGCTGGCAGACAGGCTGGCTGCTGATAGACCATAGAGGATGCATAGTTCAGTTTATGAGAAGTGGACCATGACGTGTTATTGTGCTGTGTTTGCTCTCTGCCCATTTCTTGTAACCGCAGACTTCCCAGCTGTCTCCATATGGCTGCTAAACCAAACAGCAGCCATTGCTGAAACAGACTAAGGGCTCTATTCAATCAGATTCTGCGACTGGAAATCTAAAGGTAATTTCCGATTGAGCCGACATAAGCAGCGTTTACCTTGAACGTAGTCTCCACTAAAGCAGGAAAGCCAAATTTCTCCGATGCAAATTGAATAGAGCCCTAAAATGTCTATCACACTGTGTCCTTTGTAGCCCGAGTGTTTGTAAATCAATCAATCATAAGCCCCACCCTACATCATTGGTACATTTACTGATGGGTATAACGCTCATAATTACAAAGACCCATGATAGGCTATTCACACATCCATTGCAAAACTAGACCTCCGGTTGGGTAAGCAGGACGTTAGGAGATGACTTCAAAATCCGCCACCAGGGGGAAACGGTGAGTGCTATTACAATAAAGTAGGTTTGGGTTTTGCTAGGGCATTGTGATCGGAATAGCAGGTGGGCGTAAACTGCGAGCTCCAGCTCTGAGGGTTACTTGTTCAATCCCAGTGCTAGGCACTCGTTTTTTTTGGTTTGTTTGAACCCTATCCCAAAGCTTAACCCTTAACTATCGAAATTAATGCCTAAACTTAACCTTCGAAATGTGAAGCTTGTAGACAAAGGTTTAGACATCTGATTTTACAGTGAGACTCTGAGAGCTTGATGATTTACTCCTCCAGCAACTCATTTGTGTATGGTTGGTCCATGTTAGTGTGTGTACTGTATGTGTTTACTGTTTACATTTATACCACTGCTTAATCTACGTCCTCAAAAACATTATTACTATTATATTTAGTCTATTAGCATTTCCAATTGAGGATAAGTGAGACCAATGCACTCATAATTTGTCTTTCT
This sequence comes from Oncorhynchus clarkii lewisi, assembly GCF_045791955.1. Classification (NCBI taxonomy): domain Eukaryota; kingdom Metazoa; phylum Chordata; class Actinopteri; order Salmoniformes; family Salmonidae; genus Oncorhynchus; species Oncorhynchus clarkii. The sequence goes on along the minus strand of NC_092149.1, from coordinate 49,918,774 downwards.
ACTTATGAACTAACCACAGTATAGATGCGTGTATGCTTATCATAAAACAATAACTTTATGAGGAAAATAATTATCCTCTAACTGCTATTCAGAGGTCTGTTGATAGAGTAATACAATAATGACTCATTGCAACCACACCTATATTCGCTGTGTCCTGATTGGATAATACTCTATGATGAAGGAGGGGCCTAACGTTGGTTTAGTGACAGGTTGACAGAGGACACTCCTCCTCCCACATCTGTTCCCAGGCCAACCAACCATGAAATGAATCCCACTGATTTCCTCAACCCAGTTCAAAGGTGGAGATGGTTCATGATCGGTGAACCTTTATTGCACTGTGATAATCATCCTGCCTGTGACCTCAAGGTCCCATAGCTTTACAGTTACTACCAACCCCTGACGTTGACCAAGCAGGGCAGCACCCTGTGGTATAATATTGACTGATATGGCCCCATCGGGTGAGGGCCTGGCATAGTGCCAAATGACATCTCTCCTCTTACTAAGGTGATGTAGGGTAGTAGTGTTGTAGATCCCTCCGCATACTATAACATCTACACTACCTTTCAAATACTTGGGGTCACTTAGAAATGTCCTTGTTTTTTAAAGAAAAGCACATTTTTTGTCCATTAAAATAACATCAAATTCATCAGAAATACAGTGTAGACCTTGCAAATGTTGTAAATGTCTATTGTAGGTGATTTTTAATGGAATATCTACATAGGCGTACAGAGGACCATTATAAGCAACCATCACTCCTGTGTTCCAATGGCACGTTGTGTTAGCTAATCCAAGTTTATAGTTTTAAAAGGCTAATTGATCATTAGAAAACCCTTTTGCAATTATGTTAGCACAGCCGAAAACTGTTGTTCTGATTAAAGAAGCAATAAAACTGGCCTTCTTTAGACTAGTTGAGTATCTGGAGCATCAGCATTTATGGTGTTCGATTACAGGCTCAAAATAGCCAGAAACAAATAACTTTCTTCTGAAACTCGTCAGTCTATTCTTGTTCTGAGAAATGAAGACTTTCCATGCGAGAAATTGCCAAGAAACTGAAGATCAACAACATTAAATGTCTACACTGTATTCCTGATCAATTTTATGTTATTTTAATGGACAAAAAAAATAGCTTTTCTTTCAAAAACAAGGACATTTCTAAATGACCCCAAACTTTTGAACGGTAGTGTACATCCCCTCAACATGTGGACTACAGTGAACTACAATAACTCATACAACGTTAAGACACTGTTTCACCTGGTTGATCAGTCAAGTCCCCATTTTACAAGCACAAGTTTAATACCAAGTTTAATGGTCTGGAAATTGTTTGTGTGTGTAGACACGATACGTCCTAGTTTTTTAGCCCAAGCATTGCCTAATTTCTAAGGGACTGTGCCTGTGGTCATGCCCTAGTTGTCCTTGGTTTTGGTTCATTAGGTTGCTTTCTCCACCCTTCTCATGCCATCTACTAACATGTAAAAAATACATAGGAAAATTTGCACACAAATGCTAGCTGTGAAATGGATCACAAAAGCTAAAAAAGTAGCCTACGTGTATCTATTACAGCAACAACCATGTCACGGCATGAAGACTTTCACCATCGGTGCCCAAAATCTACAGTGATCCATCCTTTTTCAATGCGTCAAGCTGAAGTGTTGTACAGTCATTTAAATGTCTGTGTATCCTAATACCAATATAACATTTGCAGGTTGACACTACTGTAGCCGATACCGGCATCTAACGCAGGTCAGCTTAGCCTACCTCTCCAAGGCTCCACAGTAACCAGGTCAACATTTCACCTTAATTGTCTACACCAAGACAGAGCCTGTTCAACATAAACCCTCTTTTATCTTCGCGGAAACAAACAGGAACCGACCAATAGCTTGGTATGTTGTACAAAGGACTCACCTAATGTGGTGGAACCAGGAGTGGAGAGGAAAGGGTGAGATATGTCAGGATCTAGCAGGATCTTACCACCCCATTTACAGCACCTGCATTTTTCCCTCTCTCTCTCTAACAGACACACACACACACACACACACACACACACACACACACACACACACACACACACACACACACACACACACACACACACACACATACACACTTGATTGTCCATTACCTCAGTGACCATATATGGCAAGCAGATGTGATATGCATACAGGTGTGTGTGCCTTCTCTCATCTAGTGCCGAGCGACCTAATTCCTAGAAACAAGTGTTTAGTCCATAGCTGTCTCATTGTGTTTGTCCTCCTCATCAGTAGTGACTCATATTTACTTGTGGTCAACCCTCTCCTGCCTGCCCTTGTTGTTTGTTTGCTGTTGAAGAAACATTTAGAGGAACACTTTATTTTAGGCTATAGAAAATTACCAGGTATTTCTATGGAAATGATTCTTAATTGCACAGTAATGACTTGTGTGTTACATGTTTGTTTTTTCCCCAAACAATGGTGTTAAATTCTTTTGAAGAAAGTCCTAGAATGTACAGAACACAATTTCCCCGTGAATACCATGAAAGCTAGCCGTTTTGTGCTTGAGTTGGCTTTGGTCATCAATTAGTTTCAAACTGAACGTGTTGTATCAGTGAAATTCCCATTCAATATTAATGGAGTTGCTTGGTGATTTGGAGTTTGTTATAAGTATGGGTTATTTCTGTGTATTATTGGTCTGTCTGTGGGTTTGGTCAGTAAAGGGAAGCACAATTAATCAATACGGCCCAGGAGGGTGTGGTATATGGCCAATATACCATGGCTAAGGGCTGTTCTTACGTACAACGCAACGCAGAGTGCCTGGATACGGCCCTTAGCCATGGTATATTGGCCATATACCACAAACCCCCAAGGTGCCTTATTGCTATTATAAACGGGTTACTAATGTTATTAGAACAGTAAAAATAAATGTATTGTCATACCTGTGGTATATGGTCTGATTTACCACGGCTGTCAACCAATCAGTATTCAGGGCTCGAACCACCCAGTTTATAATGCAGATAATACAGTGTGTGTTGTTTGTTCTTCGTTGGTTGTATTATGGTTTTCTGTAGGTTATGCACTCTTAGAAAAAAGGGTTCTTTGGGGTTCCATATAGAACCTTTTGGTTTTTTGGATGAGCTTAAGGAACCCTTTCCTAAAATAGGTATATATACTGAACAAAAATATAAACGCAACATGCAACAATTTCAAAGATTTTACTGAGATACAGTTCATAGAAGAAAATTAGTCAATTGAAATGAATTCATTAGGCCCTAATCTATGGATTTCATATGACTGGGAAGAGGCGCAGCCATGTGTGGGCCTGGGAGGGCATAGGGCCACCCACTTGGGAGCCAGGCCCAGCCAATCAGAATGAGTTTTTCCCAACAAAAGGGCTTTATTAAAGACAGAAATACCACCCCCCCCCCCCCCCACCCCCCCCAGACGATCCCGCAGGTGAAGAAGCCAGATGTGGAGGTCCTGGGCTGGAGTGGTTACATGTGGTCTGCGGTGGTGAGGCCGGTTGGATGTACTGCCAAATCCTCTAAAATGACAGTGGCTTATGGTAGAGCAATTAACTTTCAATTCTCTGGCAACAGCTCTGTTGGACATTCCTGCAGTCAGCATGCCAATTGCATGCTCCCTCAAAACTTGAGACATCTGTGGCATTGTGTTGTGTGACAAAACTGCACATTTTAGAGTGGCTTTTTTGGTCCCCAACACAAGGTGCACCTGTGTTATGATCATGCTGTTTAATCAGCTTCTAGATATGCTACATCTGTCAGGTGGATGGATTATCTTGGCAAAGGAGAAATGCTCACTAACAGGGATGTAAAGAAATTTGTGCCCAAAATTTGAGAGAAATAAGCTTTTTATGAGTATGGAAATTTTGTCGGAACTCAAAGGGTTTCTGTATAGTACCTTTTGGTCAATTAAAAAAAACAACTGCCATTCCAACATGAACATGCAAGAGGACAGTGGCGTGCGTCACACACACACGCACACATGCACACACCACAACAATTTACAAACCCTAACCACTTACAGGCTAAGCATGATGTACAGTATGAACTACAGCTGAACCAAGTAGCCCACCAATAAACACATTATTTTTCAATGTATTAAGGTAAGCAAAGTTGATTATTTATTTCAAATATATATATATATATTATATATATTATATGAATATATATGAAGCCAAAGTAATAAACTATTAGCTAGACGAAGTTGAACGTTATTACAATTTGAGCCTATTTGTAAGCTAGCTAGCTAATTTAGCTATATAAACCAAACATCTAGGCTACTTTAATTTGCTACTCTTTCAAATAAACATAATTATTTTAAATGGGATATGCCAAATAGAACTACAGACCCAGCCTGACATTGGCAATTAGCTAATTGCTAATTTATTTCAGTATTTCAGTGTGGAGACAGTTGAGGAGACTATACTTAATGAAGCCATTAGACGACTGTTGCTGACTCAGAGGATGTATGTATAAACGATTTCTAATACATTATGTAAAATAAGTATCAGTGATTCAATAGCCTAGTTAATCATTACATGACTTTTAACACACAAGATTTTGCTGTCTTGCATTAGCCCAGAACTACCAGAAGATCTCTCTTTTGGCTGCTGCTGACAACAACTCATGCACACTGAGCAAAAAATATACAGTGCCTTGCGAAAGTATTCGGCCCCCTTGAACTTTGCGACCTTTTGCCACATTTCAGGCTTCAAACATAAAGATATAAAACTGTATTTTTTTGTGAAGAATCAAAAACAAGTGGGACATAATCATGAAGTGGAACGACATTTATTGGATATTTCAAACTTTTTTAACAAATCAAAAACTGAAAAATTGGGCGTGCAAAATTATTCAGCCCCTTTACTTTCAGTGCAGCAAACTCTCTCCAGAAGTTCAGTGAGGATCTCTGAATGATCCAATGTTGACCTAAATGACTAATGATGATAAATACAATCCACCTGTGTGTAATCAAGTCTCCGTATCAATGCACCTGCACTGTGATAGTCTCAGAGGTCCATTAAAAGCGCAGAGAGCATCATGAAGAACAAGGAATACACCAGGCAGGTCCGAGATACTGTTGTGAAGAAGTTTAAAGCCGGATTTGGATACAAAAAGATTTCCCAAGCTTTAAACATCCCAAGGAGCACTGTGCAAGCGATAATATTGAAATGGAAGGAGTATCAGACCACTGCAAATCTACCAAGACCTGGCCGTCCCTCTAAACTTTCAGCTCATACAAGGAGAAGACTGATCAGAGATGCAGCCAAGAGGCCCATGATCACTCTGGATGAACTGCAGAGATCTACAGCTGAGGTGGGAGACTCTGTCCATAGGACAACAATCAGTCGTTTATTGCACAAATCTGGCCTTTATGGAAGAGTGGCAAGAAGAAAGCCATTTCTTAAAGATATCCATAAAAAGTGTTGTTTAAAGTTTGCCACAAGCCACCTGGGAGACACACCAAATATGTGGAAGAAGCGGCTCTGGTCAGATGAAACCAAAATTGAACTTTTTGGCAACAATGCAAAACGTTATGTTTGGCGTAAAACCAACACAGCTCATCACCCTGAACACACCATACCCACTGTCAAACATGGTGGTGGAAGCATCATGGTTTGGGCCTGCTTTTCTTCAGCAGGGACAGGGAAGATGGTTAAAATTGATGGATGGAGCCATGGATGGAGCCAAATACAGGACCATTCTGGAAGAAAACCTGATGAAGTCTGCAAAAGACCTGAGGCTGGGACAGAGATTTGTCTTCCAACAAGACAATGATCCAAAACATAAAGCAAAATCTACAATGGAATGGTTCAAAAATAAACATATCCAGGTGTTAGAATGGCCAAGTCAAAGTCCAGACCTGAATCCAATCGAGAATCTGTGGAAAGAACTGAAAACTGCTGTTCACAAATGCTCTCCATCCAACCTCACTGAGCTCGAGCTGTTTAGCAAGGAGGAATGGGAAAACATTTCAGTCTCTCGATGTGCAAAACTGATAGAGACATACCCCAAGCGACTTACAGCTGTAATCGCAGCAAAAGGTGGCGCTACAAAGTATTAACTTAAGGGGGCTGAATAATTTTGCACGCCCAATTTTTCAGTTTTTGATTTGTTAAAAAAGTTTGAAATATCCAATAAATGTCGTTCCACTTCATGATTGTGTCCCACTTGTTGTTGATTCTTCACAAAAAATACAGTTTTATATCTTTATGTTTGAAGCCTGAAATATGGCAAAAGGTCGCAAAGTTCAAGCGGGCCGAATACTTTCGCAAGGCACTGTAAATGCAACATGCATGTAAAGTGTTGGTCCAATGTTTCATGAGCTGAAATATAATATCCCAGAAATGTTCCATATGAACAAAAAGCTTATTTATCTCAAATGCGTTTACATTCCTGTTAGTGAGAATTTCTTCTCTCTCTCTCTCTCTCTCTCTCTCTCTCTTTCCTAGCCACCGTGCTTCTACACCTGCATTGCTTGCTGTTTGGGGTTTTAGGCTGGGTTTCTGTACAGCACTTTGAGATATCAGCTGATGTAAGAAGGGCTTTATAAATAAATTTGATTTGATCAGTGCACAGGTGCACCTTGTGCTGGGGGCAATAAATGGCTGCTCTAAAATGTGCAGTTCTTATCAACCCTCCAGGTCTCCTGACCACAATCCAAAATCTGGTCTGAAATGCACAAATGATTAACCCTTGTAGTTCCTCTCAGCTTTATGATGACCTGCAAATGTATACACACACGTCACACACACACACACACACATGAACACACCACAGCAATTTACAAACCCTAACCACTTACAGGCTAAGCATGATGTACAGTATGAACTACAGCTGAACCAAATATTGAATGAAGGCTGTTATTCAAGCCTTCTTGTTATCATGGAGGCCCCTTCCCTCAGCCAACCACTCTCTTCTCTCCCTCCTTGTCCTTCGTTGGCCTCTCTGTCTGACCACTGTCCAAAAGATCAGACCACTGTGGTCTGACTCTGTGTCATTTGGACCGGGTTGCCTTCGTTTCCCCGGGCCAAATGGATCTTCAAAGAACTTCACAAAGTTAAACGGACCATTCAAATTTGGCAAACGCTAAGTGGGAGGTGCACTGCTACAGTGGGGAGCTGTTTGGTCCACTAATGGGCCGGACTTTTGTTCCCCTGAAGTCATGCAACAACTCAACACAGGAGCCCCTCAGAAACGCTGCTGATTAGAGAAGAGGGGCGGGCATGGGAAAATTCAGAGCAAGACAGGTTACCGAAAGGTATCTACGGACTTGCCAACACTCAGAGGCACAGGCTACACGTGATGTACAGACATGCACGTACACATGCATACACCGACAAACAGTAGGCTTCGTACAGAGACACAGAAACATTGCAGGCAGCGCCATACGTACGGTGCACTTCCCCTCAGCTTTGCAATGACCTGTATTTGCATACATACATCAGATAGACAGACAGACAGACACACACACGCAGTAGGCGTGTACAGAGACACAACATACAAACAATGCCAGTAGGGGCACGCGAACAGTGCACACATGTAAGCAGGCTCAAAGAAACAGATGACCTTAAACATCCATACAAACGGACACACTAACACATTACACACAAACACGTGCTCACACCTGCTGACAGCTCTGAAGCCCTTAGGTGGAAAGTCAGCCCTAAGGGTTTGACTCCAGGTCTCGTTTACTCACGAAACAACCTTCTCCCTTTCGGAATTGGTGTCCAATCCACACTAAATCAAAGCCTGTTCCCAGCGTCGTGCACCACAAGCGCCGTGCACCACAACCCCCCTGGAAACACAAGGAAACAAACAAGGAGCATTCACCCGTCAAACACTGCTTCACCTACCTCAGTCAGGTGGAGGGTGTGTGTGTCTCCTTGACAGCGTCAGTGCGTCAGGCTCTCTCTCACAATCTCTCCCTCCACCTGCTGCTTGTGTCTCGGTGAACTTCAGCCCCTTGTGTACAGCCACTCCCTCTGCCTCCTCCAACTCATTAACCAACCCCTTGGTGCTGTGGTGGTGGTGCCTGGAAGGAGATAAAGAGAGCCAGCACCTCGGAGCTGCCTGTATCCCCTGTTGAGTGGCTGCCACTGGGTGCTCCTCTCCTGGGGCTGGGCTGGCGGACTCTCACCCTCCTTCCGTGGCTCTGGGTGAATGGTTAGTTCAGCTCCATGGCTCTCCCTTTGTGAAAGTGCTACGGAGTGTCGAAGGCCCTCAGAGAAGGGGATAAGACCCAACCTCAACAATCACGCATAGGAGACCCAGCTCCCCCTGCCTCTCTCCGTAGTTCCCTCTCCCGTTCCCCCCCTCCCCGTCTCTAACACAATGGGCCGATCAGCTGGTAAGGCAAGGTTGCACAGGATTTCGAGCGCTTGGGAAGCTGCAGGTTGCAGAACTTTCTGTCTTGTGTAGATTTGAAAGTCAGGTATTTTCCTGACATCAAGCTTTGCATAATAGGAAGATGAGATAGTAGATTTGTTGATAATATGAATTTGAATATTATTAAAATGTAGGGGGAAAAAGGAAGGGAAGCGCTGCTAGTGTACACAATAGTAGATCTTTGTAGATGCTCTGTCGTTGTGATGACTGCAGAGTGCATCACATTCTCTTTCTCTGAATCATGAGCTGGAGTCCATCAAATCAAGAGAGAGAGTTTTATTTGTAATGAAAAATATCAGTGATCGTTTGCTGCTTTACACAATATTTCCTCATAGGATATGTAGAGTCATGGTACATTGTAGATTTGTAAATAAAAGCTACAAAAATAATTGCTGTAAGAAATATCATTGAGTTACACAATACATTATTTGAAACTTTAGGATGATTTGGATATAAAGCGTGACTTATCCTAATATAGGTACCATTAACTTGCATTGGATTTGTGACACAAATGCTAAAAAGTTAGCATTTGAAACAGTGGCAAGGTAAACAAAACCAAATAATGGGTTGCTGTCATACCTGGTCCGTAAACTGCTTACAGGGTAAGACAATCTTTAATAAATTATCCCCAAATAGCAGGAACAGCACCATTTAGTGGTCAGGATGTAGGACCCAACAACTTCAATGACTAATTCCTCTGAACAGGGGAAAAAACCTCACTCAATTCACTGAGAATACATTACATTGGTTGAAGGAACAAAATTAATTAATAGGGGGGGGGGGGGGGGGGGGGTGGATGGCTTTTGACCACTTCTTTTGATTCCTCATGTCTTACCCATTGTTATCAAAAGTTTGATCCAAATCGGATGTTAGGTACTATAATTGTTGAATATTATATGAATCCTATAAATTAAAATGGCCAATTTTCGTGCAATAAATTAGCTTAATTTCTCAGAGATCAAATATTGTTCCAACAAAATAATGTTGCAGGAATGCTAACGTTAACAGAAACCATTTCAGAATAATCTGAGACGGTGGGTGTCAAAAACCTCTTACTTGGTATTTTTTTAAGTGGAAGGACCCTGTAGCAACATTGCAGCAGTTTTTTTCCAATCAGTGCATGATCATTCTTGAATTCAGTCTTGGAACACATAAAAAAATACTATTTGTAAACCAACTTATAAATTGTGGAGAAAAAAAAGCACATTAAAACAGAAACAATAAATGTACATGCATTTGAATCCAACTTGATTGTCTGGGCTGACTGATGTTGATCTTATTCTCCAGTGAAGGTAGGGTTAGCCACGGTGGTGGTCGCGTTCATGAATAGTGGATTGTCTCCCTATTGAGAAAGATAGTAAATTACGTATGATGAAAAATCAGTAATGTATGGAACTCAGATATCTGGAGTGATAAATGCGGTGTCTTGTTTTAAATAGCTGCTGTCTTTGTCAGCCATACATTTATAGCAAATCACAACATTGGCATGGATTTCGACTTACTCACAGTTACTGATCAAATCTTGCAAAAGCGCTTTATAAACAAGTCTCCTCCGGTTCTGGAGACCAATGCTGTGCAGCTCTATCTATTCTCAAAGGGCCCGATCCCAATTAAGAATGTATGCCTTTCCTCCTACGCACTTCTCAGAATTTGGTATTCCGACTTACTGTATTTAGTCGAGTAAGGCGCTCAGAAGGTGTGGCTACTTTGCGCACTCTGAATACATTTAATTCAACCACTGAAACCATCCCGCTTGTGGCCAACATATTTCCTCGTGGGGTTTTCATTCAATGGGGTTTTCAGTACTTTTGTCTTAAGCCATCCCTTTAAATATGAAGCACCTTTAATTAGAATTTTGTCGACAGACTCAATAGAATATATTGCGAGAACGGGTTCAGAATATAAGGGTCAATGAAAGAAAGCCATCTATGCATATTCGTCTCCGTTTCAGCACCAACTGGTGGATTAAAAAAAGACTAAATGCACCAAATGTAAATGCTTTTTCCATTTGGAACTGGTAGGTTCGCTAGATCTTATTCATGGTTTCCTCGCGCGTAAAGGTGGTAGAATTATTAGGGAACTAATTCAAGGTCACATATTCATTTATTCAAGCTCCACTTCAAACTAATAGTGGGTGAATATAGTATGTTATTCTCATGCTTAAGTTCTTTGTCAGAATACGCATAGAGAGAAAAGCACATAAAAAAGGGAATAGTGAATCTGGGCCAAAGTGATGATTTCTATGAAGTAGCAAATGTCACTCACCGGGGACCACTTTCCTTTCTTCTGCTCATTCTCAAACCTGCGGAACTCCTTCACGTCTCTCATGTAGAGGATGGCTTTGATGATGAGCAGGATCAGTAAGCCGATCAGGGCCACGCCCGCAATGGAGCCTCCAATGATGGCGTAGATGTTTGGCAACTCCGGACATTCTAAAACAATTATGACAGACATTAACAACCATACATTTTTAGGCCGTCCTGGAGGCTGTAGCATGTTACGTTTACTGTGAAAACATTTGGTAGCAAACATCTCTCGGACACTGTGATTCAGATGCTTTCAATGTGACTTGGAGGCTTTATCTTGATGCCCATCAAACAACGTGGTCGGTCAACTAAAACCCCCAGCAAACATGATCTGTTTTCTGTGGGCTATGAAGGTAACATGGACATACTTTTTAGTTGCACAAGACATACGTCTCTTACCTCTGGTCTTTAGTATCTGGGCGGAGTAGTTGTCCTCTCCATCCAACTGTTTAATGATAAAGAACACCCGGCAGTTCTCCACATCCCTCACGTCACAAGGCTTACCAGGTGGCAATGTCTCCACCATCTCAAATTCATTAATACTCTTACAGGTCTGGGAGCAGTTCTTGCTGAACGGGCCTGTCTGAAAGCCCAGACACTCGATGCACTTCCTGAAAATAGAAGAACGAGGTAGAGAGTGGAAAACTTCCTTGCTCAACATTTTGTCTTCTCCCTTTAAGGACTTCAACACATGCTTTGGTTCCAAAACCCCTCGCGTTGAGTAAGATGGCAACACGCAGAAATGATATTTTTAAGTGCTACATTCTGTTCTACCAGTCATCCTTTACGGTCAATGGTAACCGTCTTTGTTTGTCCTATGGTTGTGATGCAATTTAACATGTACACGATGGATCCAACAACATTACCTAAAGGGGCCAGTGAATACAGTGGTTGAGTGAGTGAAAAAGGTGGGCCCAGGCCGTCTTACCCCTTGGTTATACAGGGAGTCTGGCAGGCGGGACAGGTCAGACAGTAGGGCCGCTGGTAGCCCTCGATACACTTGCACTGGTTACACTGGCATGTGCCCCTGCCGCTGCACACGCTCCCGCTTGGTGTACGACACTGCTCATCCGACTTCTTGCATTGGCAGGCGGTGCCTTCGTACTCGGGGTTGCATTCGCAAATTTTACAACGGCATTTCCCGTTCCCTTCAACACAGAGACATGATTTTACGTCAGAATTGTTTTAATACTTCACGTGTGTACCCTCAGTCATAATGAGACTGTCATTATCAGATGGCAGGTGTTCTTTCTATTGTTATACAGTACATGTACTGTATATATATATTTCCATCTATATTTCCAATGTTTCTGTAAAAATCTATTAATCAATTTTTTTAATTTATTGATATTTTCATATATTCTATCAGACTGCACCTCCACACAGTTTGTTCTGAAACTTCTCGCAGCTCTCGTTTTCACACTCGCAGTGCGTGCCGTAGTAGGTGCTGCCGCCTTGTTGGGCATAGCACTGGCAAATGCCACACACACAGTCCCCTCGTCCTTCGCACTCCGTGCCGTTGTCCTTCCGGCATGCCGCCCTCAGAGAGCTCTCGTCCTTCTCCCCGATGGCGCACTCGCACTTCTGACCCACGAAGCCGGCATTGCAACTGCACAGAGTTGGGAGGAAAAAGCCTACTGTACTGATTGCTTGTGAAGACTTTACATTTACCACCCCCCAAAATTGTGGTGTTCCCCCTGAGTACAGAGAATAGAAATACAGTATAGAAAATAGAATGAAATAGATGGTTCATAACAATCCATGTTTCTCAGTTTCTTTGTTTTTCAGGTGACTCAATGCACTTCTAGGGGGATGAAGGGGAAATCATGCATCATATATTGGATTCAATATTGACTATATCAACATAAGTTGGAATATATTGGGGAAACAAAAGCACATGCTATTTGTTGTATATCCCAACCAATGCCCGCCTTACCTGCACATGCCACATTTGACTTTACCCTTCCCGTCGCAGTCCTTGTGATTCTCCTCCTTGGGGTCATCACATTCACACTCGCAGCGAGTCGACAAGCTCACCTTCAGCTTGTCTTTTATGCCCAATGGGCCAATCAGAAAAGACCTCTCCCTGTCTATACATTCATCTGCCGTCACTGTTACGTTGAAAGACACCTGAGAGGAATTCAGGAGACACAATGAGTAAATTTGTGGTATGTGTTTGGACAATGTTTTTTTTTGCTATTTATTATCATTTAACTAAATGGATCTAAAATAGTGTATAAGAGAGTAAAATAAATATTGTGTAAGATCATACAAAATACTTTGCTGTGACTCTTATGTGGATGATGTTAAAAATATTTGTTGGTCTGATGTGATTAATAAGTAGCATCCAGATACTGCAATTGATGAATTTATGAAATTGCTTCTTTTAATTATTCATAAACATGCACCTGTTAAGAAACTGACTGTTGGAACTGTTAAGGCTCAATGGATTGATGAGGAATTGAAAAACAGTGTGGTTGAAAGAGATGGGGCAAAAGGAGTGGCTAATAAGTCTGGCTGCACATCTGACTGGCTGACTTACTGCAAATTGAGGAATTATGTGACTAAACTCAACAAAAATAAAAATAAACTGTATTATAAAGCCAAGATCAATGATATGAAGAATGATGGAAAAAAACTTTGAAGTACTTTAAATTAAATTATGGGCAGAAAAACAAATTCAATTCCATCTTTCATCGAATCAGATGGCTTATTCACCAATTATTTTAACGATTACTTCATTACATGTAGCAAATTGTGCAAACTTAGGCAGGAAATGACAACAACGAACAGTGAGCCATTGTATTCATGCATAAAAAAAGAAAAGCATCGCAACTATGAAAGAAAAGTATTGCAAGTTTCAATGTTGTAAAGTTAGTGTGGGAGATGTGAAAAATGATTGTTATCGATCGACAATGACAAACCTCCTGGCATTGATAACTTAGATGGAAAGCTACTGAGGATGGTAGCTGACTCTATAGCCACTCATATCTGTCATATCATTCATCTGAGCCTACAGGAAAGTCTTTGTCCTCAGGCCTGGAGGGAAGCCAAAGTAATTTCGCTACCCACGAGTGGTAAAGCGGCCTTTATTGGTTGAAACAGCAGACCTATCAGTTTGCCGCCAGCTCTGAGCAAACTGTTGGAAAGAATTGTGTTTGACCAAATACAATGCTATTTCTCTGTAAACAAATTAACAACAGACTTTCAGCATGCTTATAGTGAAGGGCATTCAACATGTACTGCACTGACACAAATGACTGATGATTGGTTGAAAGAAATTGATAATAAGAAGATTGTGGGAGCTGTACTGTTAGATTTCAGTGCAGCCTTTGATAATATTGACCATAACCTGTTGTTGAAAAAACATACAGTACCAGTCAAAAGTTTGGACACACCTACTCATTCAAGGGTTTTTCTTTATTTTGACTATTTTTTTTACATTGTGAATAATAATGAAGGCATCAAAACTATGAAATAACACACACCGAATCATGTAGTAACCAATACTGTTAAATAAATCAAAATATATTTTATGTATGAGATTCTTCAAAGTAGCCAACCTTGGCCTTGATGACAGCTTTGCACACTCTTGGCATTCTCTCAACCAGCTTCAACCACCTGGAATGAATTTCAAATAACAGGTGTGCCTTGTTAAATGTTAATTTATTTCCTTCTTAATACCTTTGAGCCAAACAATTGTGTTGTGACAAGGTAGTTGTGGTATACAGAATATCACCCTATTTGATAAAAGACCAAGTCCATATTATGGCAAGAACAGCTCAAATAAGCAAAGAGAAATGACAGTCCATCATTACTTCAGTCAATCCGTAAAATTTCCAGAACTTTGAAAGTTTCTTCAAGTGCAGTCGCAAAAACCATCAAGCGCTATGATGAAACTGGCTCTCATGAGGACCGCCACAGAAAAGGAAGACCCAGAATTACCTCTGCTGCAGAGGACAAGTTCATTAGAGTTAGAAATTGGAGCCCAAATAAATGCTTCACAGAGTTCAAGTAACAGACACATCTCAACATCACCTATTCACAGGAGACTGTGTGAATCAGACCTTCATGGTCGAATTGCTTCAAAGAAATCACTACTAAAGGACACCAATAATAAGAAGAGACTTGCTTGGGCCAAGAAACACGAGCAGTGGACCCGTGAAAATCTGTCCTTTGTTCTGATGAGTCCAAATGTGAGATTTTTCGGTCCAACTGCCGTCTTTGTGAGACACAGAGTAGGTGAACGCATGATCTCCGCATGTGTGGTTCCCACTATGAAGCATGGAGGAGGAGGTGTGATGGTGTGGGGGTGCTATACTGGTGACACTGTCTGTGATTTATTTAGTATTCAAGACAAACTTAACTAGCATGGCTACCACATCATTCTGCAGCGATATGCCATCCCATCTGGTTTGCGCTGAGTTGGACTACTATATAATTTGTTTTTCAACACGACAATGATCCAACACACTTCCAGGGCTATTTGACCAAGAAGGAGAGTGATGGAGTGCTGCATCAGATGACCTGGCCTCCACAATCATCCGACGTCAACCAAATTGAGATGGTTTGGGATGAGTTGGACCGCACCGCAGAGTGAAGGAAAAGCAGCCAACAAATGCTCAGCATATGTGGGAACTCCTTCAAGACTGTTGGAAAAGCATTCCAGGTGAAGCTGGTTAAGAGAATGCCAAGAGTGTGTAAAGCTGAATCAAGACAAAGGGTGGCAACTTTGAAGAATCTAAACTCTAAAATATATTTGGTTTGTTTTACACTTTTCTGGTGACTACATGATTCCTTATGTGTTATTTCATAGTTGTGATGTCTTCATTATTATTTTACAATGTATAAAATAGTAGAAATAAAGAAAATTCCTTCAATGAGTAGCTGTGTCTAAACTTTTGACTGGTATGTGTTATGGCTTTTTAACCTCTGCTATATTGTGTATTCAGAGCTATCTACAGTGGGGCAAAAAAGTATTTAGTCAGACTCCAATTGTGCAAGTTCTCCCACTTAAAAAGATGAGAAAGGCCTGTAATTTTAATCATAGGTACACTTCAGCTATGACAGACAAAATGAGAAAAAAAAATCCAGAAAATCACATTGTAGGATTTTTTATGAATTTATTTGCAAATTATGGTGGAAAATAAGTATTTGGTCAATAACAAAAGTTTATCTCAATACTTTGTTATATACCCTTTGTTGGCAATGACAGAGGTCAAACGTTTTCTGTAAGTCTTCACAAGGTTTTCACACACTGTTGCTGTTATTTTGGCCCATTCCTCCATGCAGATCTCCTCTATAGCAGTCAGTGATGTTTGGGGGCTGTTGCTGGGCAACACAGACTTTCAACTCCCTCCAAAGATTTTCAATTGGGTTGAGATCTGGAGACTGTCAAGGCCACTCCAGGACCTTGAAATGCTTCTTACGAAGCCACTCCTTCGTTGCCCAGGTGGTGTGTTTGGGATCATTGTCATGCTGAAAGACCCAACCACGTTTCATCTTCAATGCCCTTGCTGATGGAAGGAGGTTTTCACTCAAAATCTCACGATACATGGCCCCATTCATTCTTTCCTTTACACGGATCAGTCATCCTGGTCCCTTTGCAGAAAAACAGCCCCAAAGCATGATGTTTCCACCCCCATGCTTCACAGTAGGTATGGTGTTCTTTGGATGCAACTCAGCATTCTTTGTCCTCCAAACACAACGAGTTGAGTTTTTACCAAAAAGTTCTATTTTAGTTCCATCTGACCATATGACATTCTCCCAATCTTCATCTGGATCATCCAAATGCTCTCTAGCAAACTTCAGATGGGCCTGGACATGTACTGGCTTAAGCAGGGGGACATGTCTGGCACTGCAGGATTTGAGTCCCTGGCGGCGTAGTGTGTTACTGATGGTAGGCTTTGTTACTTTGGTCCCAGCTCTCTGCAGGTCATTCACTAGGTCCCCCCGTGTGGTTCTGGGATTTTTGCTCACCGTTCTTGTGATCATTTTGACCCCACGGGGTGAGATCTTGCGTGGAGCCCCAGATCGAGGGAGATTATCAGTGGTCTTGTATGTCTTCCATTTCCTAATAATTGCTCCCACAGTTGATTTCTTCAAACCAAGCTGCTTACCTATTGCAGATTCAGTCTTCCCAGCCTGGTGCAGGTCTACAATTTTGTTTCTGGTGTCCTTTGACAGCTCTTTGGTCTTGGCCATAGTGGAGTTTGGAGTGTGACTGTTTGAGGTTGTGGACAGGTGTCTTTTATACTGATAACAAGTTCAAACAGGTGCCATTAATTCAGGTAATGAGGAGGACAGAGGAGCCTCTTAAAGACGAAGTTACAGGTCTGTGAGAGCCAGAAATCTTGCTTGTTTGTAGGTGACCAAATACTTATTTTCCACCATAATTTGCAAATAAATTCATTAAAAATCCTACAATGTGATTTTCTGGGTTTTCTTCTCATTTTGGCTGTCATAGTTGAAGTGTACCTATGATGAAAATTACAGGCTTCTCTCATCTTTTTAAGTGGGAGAACTTGCACAATTGGTAGCTGACTAAATACTTTTTTGCCCCACTGTATCTAATAGAACTCAACGGGTTTTCTTTAATGGAATCTTCTCTAATGTCAAACATGTAAAGTGTGGTGTACCACAGGGCAGCTTTCTAGGCCCTCTCCTCTTTTATATGTTTACCAATGAACTGCCACATGCATTAAACAAAGCATGTGTGTCCATGTATGCTGAGGATTCAACCATAAACGCATCAGCAACCACAGCTAATGAAGTCACTGAAACCCTTAACAAAGAGTTGCAGTCTGTTTTGGAATGGGGGGGTACATACTATAAATGTACATACGTGTTTACAAAGAAATGAAATACATATTACTGTTTTATCAATAGTTGATTAATACTTCAGTTATTATCAAGTGTTACCATATAAATATTTGGTATGTGATAGTCTTTTACTTCTGATCTCTTACCAAGTCTCCTACTTTGACGTTATCACAGACCCCCTTGTCCCCTGCGGGTCCCCCTCCAGGACAGAGTGGAGTGTAAGTGACTCTCACATTGTCAGGGAGAGCATCATGAGTCACTGTCACTTTGGAGGAGAGCCTCTGTGTCAGACACAAAACAGTCTCAGAGTTGACACCAATGCTAAATCACCAGAAAAAAAACATCCCAAGCAAATCCAAACTGATACATTATTCCTAGAGATACTAGAGGTTTATGATAAAAATCAAGCAAGGTTCTACACATTAAACACATAATTATTGGAGTACCATCTTTTTTTAAAGAGATTTGTTAAATGAATAAGAAAAGAAATATCTGAACAAGAATTAAACAAATATTGCAAATGTCTTACATTGTAGGCAGCTTGGATCAATTCAACAACATTTTTGGAGTCCTCTGACAATACTCCCACCTCAGACTTGGGGATCATTCTACTGAGTTCCTGGAAGATAGTTAGGTAAGACAACAACACATCACAATCGAATCAAGTACATTTCCCCTCAACAGAGTTTTGTTGGGGGGGGGGGTCAGGTGTATTGTGAGAGTTATTTAGGATACTCTTCATTATTATGTGGCAGTATTAATAAGTTACTGCATTACATATGTTGGCGTTTATAACAGTAGAAAAACTGAGGAAGAAAAAAAGAAAGAATGATCGAAATAAAGAGAGTCCACTTACCCTGTATACATTCTCCATGTTCTTTGTCACAGCAAAGATTGGCTGAATGTTGTTCTTCTCTAACTGCGAAGCCACTTGACCAACAGATGGGTAGTCCTACATACAGAGACACTTAACTTGTACAACCTCAAGAATGTAATTGTTTAGGGCCAAAAGGGTTGGAATATACAGGCTTTAGTTCAGTCCCAGTTCATTCATTACATATTTTTCATATTCTCTCATGGTATTTTTCATATCCAGTACAGTATATCAAAGTCTTGGTGAGGACCAATCATATTGATCTGAATGTGTCCCATGTCATCATCACATACCATGTCATTGCTCTTAGTGTACAGCTTGTTGTCCATGTAACATCTCTCGTCGTTGGGCTCCAGTATGCCAGCCAGCTTGCCATCCCCTGCCATGTGGAAGCCATCGTCGGTGGTCAGGACGATTAGCCGAGTGCTGCTATTCCTCCAGCCAATCCTGTCCTGTGGAAAACAATTGAAGGCTTCATGTAAAATGGATGGAAAAGATGCAAAAAAGTTTACATCCCACATTGGAGTTTTTTTGAGTCACACTCACAGAGGAAGTGTGAGTCACTTTATCTACTGTTCCCGCATGCAAGCCTCATGCAGTGCTATACTCAGCCTATCATGTGTGAGGGAGTGTTGTGTCTGAAGACAAAAAAGAGATGGGGTGTTTCAGAAGTGAACTACTTCCCCATCTACCTATCTTTCTACAGTATGTACAGTGGGGCAAAAAAGTATTTAGTCAGCCGCCAATTGTGCAAGTTCTCCCACTTAAAAAGATGAGAGGCCTGTCATTTTCATCATAGGTTCACTTCAGCTATGACAGACAAAATGAGAAAAAAAAGTCCAGAAAATCACATTGTAGGATTTTTTATGAATTTATTTGCAAATTATGGTGGAAAATAAGTATTTGGTCACCTACAAACAAGCAAGATTTCTGGCTCTCACAGACCTGTAACTTCTTCTTTAAGAGGCTCCTCTGTCCTCCATTTGTTACCTGTATTAATGGCACCTGTTTGAACTTGTTATCAGTATAAAAGACACCTGTCCACAAACTCAAACAGTCACACTCCAAACTCCACTATGGCCATTACCAAAGAGCTGTCAAAGGACACCAGAAACAACATTGTAGACTTGCACCAGGCTGGGAAGACTGAATCTGCAATAGGTAAGCAGCTTGGTTTGAAGAAATCAACTGTGGGAGCAATTATTAGGAAATGGAAGACATACAAGACCACTGATAATCTCCCTCGATCTGGGGCTCCACGCAAGATCTCACCCCGTGGGGTCAAAATGATCACAAGAACGGTGAGCAAAAATCCCAGAACCACACGGGGGGACCTAGTGAATGACCTGCAGAGAGCTGGGACCAAAGTAACAAAGCCTACCATCAGTAACACACTACGCCGCCAGGGACTCAAATCCTGCAGTGCCAGACGTGTCCCCCTGCTTAAGCCAGTACATGTCCAGGCCCGTCTGAAGTTTGCTATAGAGCATTTGGATGATCCAGAAGAAGATTGGGAGAATGCCATACGGTCAGATGAAACCAAAATATAACTTTTTGGTAAAAACTCAACTCGTCATGTTTGGAGGACAAAGAATGCTGAGTTGCATCCAAAGAACACCATACCTACTGTGAAGCATGGGGGTGGAAACATCATGCATTGGGGCTGTTTTTCTGCAAAGGGATCAGGACGACTGATCCGTGTAAAGGAAAGAATGAATGTATCGTGAGATTTTGAGTGAAAACCTCCTTCCATCAGCAAGGGCATTGAAGATGAAACATGGCTGGGTCTTTCAGCATGACAATGATCCCAAACACACCGCCCGGGCAACGAAGGAGTGGCTTCGTAAGAAGCATTTCAAGGTCCTGGAGTGGCCTAGCCAGTCTCCAGATCTCAACCCCATAGAAAATATTTGGAGGGAGTTGAAAGTCCGTGTTGCCCAGCAACAGCCCCAAAACATCACTGCTCTAGAGGAGATCTGCATGGAGGAATGGGCCAAAATACCAGCAACAGTGTGTGAAAACCTTGTGAAGACTTCCAGAAAACGTTTGACCTCTTTCATTGCCAATAAAGGGTATATAACAGAGTATTGAGATAAACTTTTGTTATTGACCAAATACTTATTTTCCACCATAATTTGCAAATAAATTCATTAAAAATCCTACAATGTGATTTTCTGGATTTTTTTTTCTCATTTTGTCTGTCATAGCTGAAGTGAACCTATGATGAAAATGACAGGCCTCTCATCTTCTCTCAAGTGGGAGAACTTGCACAATTGGTGGCTGACTAAATACTGTTTTGCCCCACTGTACTTATCTATGATACACAATGCTGCTTTGACAATAGGTTAACCAAACATTATATTGATGTTCAATATCAGTATGTTGATAGAACGTTGGTTCAACCAATTTTGCCCTTGGGATTAGACTACTCTTACCCCACATACTGCAGCCTGCATGATGGCGTCCAGCGTCCCTTCAGGGGAGTCCAAGTTCCCAGAGATACGCTGCTTGTCTACCTCCCTATTAAAGTCAGCTTTGTTCTCTGTCATGCTAAGAACATGCCTGTAGCCAAAGGCAGGTTGACAGAACAGCTCCTTTTCTTCGCATGGCTTCTTCAGCTTTTCTGGGTTGGTGTTAGTGAAAGGCAGGACAGTCTTGTCTACGAAAGAGCCGAAGCCTGCAGCAAAAGATAAAGGTGACAAAAAATACGATTCATGGACACTCATAGATAGACGAGGAATTGAGGCTGAGACAGACCTTGGTTCAAATACTATTTGAAATCATTTGAAATACTTTAGCTCGGCTGTTGGAATGGAATTAATAGACACGTCCCAAAAGGGTAAATCCCACCAACCTGGCTCCCCAAGGTATGCTAAACCAAATGCAAATAGAAGAGTCAAATGATATTTGATGATATCACCTATTCGCCCTTGTTTTGTGATTCCTTGCAGAGCTTTAAAGAGCTCGTTTCCCAGAGTCTTGATGCTCCTCAGATCGTCCTCCATGGAGTAGGAGAGATCCATCAAGTAGTAGAGATCAACAGGATAGCCCTCCACTCTCCGAAAGTCCAGCTTGAACGTCCGAGGCAGCCCTGAACAAAGCAAAATCGAGGTGAAAACTGAAATCTCAAGCACATAAAAATATGTCAAGTCAAAAGCACATGACGATAATGTGATACGATGAAATTTAGATAATTTCATTCTGTTTGATTACTTAGGGCTACTTTTAATATGTTCCAGCCATAGAGTTGGACAGAGGGCATAAAGCCAAGGTTGGTTGTTTACTGCCACATGCAGTTATGGGATGATTGCTGAGGAGTTTAATTAATTGGCAGATCCCTGGTGGTGACCTGGATGTAAATCTGTGAACCTACCTTAACCCATAGGAAGTCCCACACAGTTGACACCTTCAAAATGCTGAAAGTCTATAATGGCGCTGCCCATGCTAAAACAGGCTTTTAGTCCTTCATCCAACTACATGATTTTATCCATTTTCAAAACATGGCAGTCATCTTAGAACCCAGTTTGGGCGGTAATACAATGTTAGTGGCCGAAGAAGAAGAAAAAAACGAAGAAGAAGAAAAACCCAATTTGGCCATTTTGAGAACACCCACCTGGTCTGAGCTTCAGATTGACCTCCTGAGGACGCAGCTGGATGGGTTCGTCCTTGACAAATGCATTTGTGGACAGGGCGGTGTTCTTAGTCACAGTAAGGATATTCAGTGGGGATACAATGTCTTTTCCCATGCAGCCCCTCTCTTCTAGCTGAGCCCGGGTGTCACAGCGAGCTGCTTCTTGCTCACCTGGCTTGGTGAAGTTCTGGGAATGGGAAAAAACATAAACTCTGGATTTAAAATAAGTGTGTTTGGATTCATTTTGAATGGTTAGGGCCCTTAGGTATGTCAACCACGTCTGTAGACGCTCAATCAGACTATCAACAAACTATCCTGTAACTCAAAATGATAATTTTTCTTCAGTTGCCCATGCTCTGTAAATGTTGTTACAGTTGACTGCCCTTGTGCACAGTTACACATTTAGATGTAAAATGACTATTATTCAAATGATGGAAATAAAACGGGGTCTTCACAAGCGTATGCTAGCACACCAACCCACATACTGTGGCTTAACACCTTCATGCATATTCTCAGCTCTGTTTGCATACACTGCTTTACATAGACAGCCAAATGCATAGGGCTAGCACCTAGCAGCGGTGTAAGGTAATTAAGTAAAAATACTTTAAAGTATCATTATTTGGTGGCTTCTGTACTTTACTATTTATATTTTTGACAACGTTTGCTTTTATTCACTACATTCCTAAAGAAAATATTGTACTTTTTACTCCATACATTTTCCCTGACACCCAAAAGTACTCATTACATTTTAAATGCTTAGAAGGATAAGAAAATGGTCCAATTCACACACTTATCAAGAGAACATCTCGAGTCACCCTTACTGCCTCATATCTGGCGGACTCACTAAAAACAAATTTGTAAATGATGTCTGAGTGCCGGTATACTTAACATAACATGAAATAATTTATACTTTTACTTTTGATACTTAAGTATATTTTAACAAATACATGCACTTTTTATACTTAAGTATATTTTAAACAAAATACCAAAATACTTTTACTCAAGTAATATTTTACTGGGTGACTTTCACTTTTACTTTAGTCATTTTCTATTAAGGTAATGTATCTTTACTTTTACTCAAGTATGACAGTTGGGTACTTTCTCCACCACTGACACCTAGTGTACCCACACAGCTTTTATACATACATGTGAACTCACAAAGGTGTTAGAATTTGGGCCCACACCTGACTCTCGTTAATTTACTTCTCTAGTTTTAGCACTAGTATCACACATATTTGTGCTCCTCACCAGTTGTTTACACCACGTGCAGTACGCTCCTGATCTGATGCAGTCCCTGCAGGAGTTGATCACCGTTTTGGAACATACTTCCACTTCCTGGGAGAGAACTAGGGTAAACACACACACACACACACACACACACACACACACACACACACACACACACACACACACACACACACACACACACACACACACACACACACACACACACACACACACACACACACACACACACACAGGATGACTCTCATTATGTAATTGTGAGACTTTTCAATATCAAGAGGGGATTTGATGACTGTAAAAACTTACCTCCTCTGCCCATCAGCAGGAGTAGGAGAGACACACACTTATACATTCCCTGGTGACAGAAAGAGGGAACAGCCGTCAGTCCATCGACCTTGACCACGTCGAAGACTATTACAGGCACACCTTTTAGATATCCAGCGATATATATCTTTTACCATTCAAGTACCAGTAAAAGATGCATGCGCTGTAGCTGAACATACACTTTAAGAGCTCCTACACCACTACAATTTGATGCACATTATATGGCCACTGTACAACGCTCTGTCTGAGCAAAAACAATCTGGGTGGACGTGATCAACCCTCTCACTTTTAAGGGCAGTTGAACAAAATAAGAACTGAGATGGATCCATTAGAAGTTCAGAGTTAAAGAAATGAAGAAAAAAAGAGAACGTCAACAATGGCTACCACAGTATCGCCAGGCCTGGACACTTTCCCAAACATTCACACCCACAGTGCTTGTTGTTAATATACGGTATCTTCAAAACAAAACTCCTTGCAGCCAAGATCATAATAAATTGTTCCAAGTAAATGTTTGCTGTGCAAACTTCAAAAAGAGGAAATGTAAAATACATCCACAGGGAAAAGCACACGCAGGATGTCAAAGTTATATGCTTAATATTTTCATTTCTTTAGAGCTTGCACAAAAACGGGTGTCTAGAATTAAAATAACATTTCAAACTCTAAAAGTTGGACTTAAGTAACTCTAAATATATGGCTCTGGTATTTATTAGCACTGGTCATAATGATTATGTGCTCGTTCTGTTTGTGGTAATGGAGGCTAATATTGCCGTCGTTACTTGTTTTTGTGGACTCACGGCTTCACACCATTACAGAGTTGAAGTAAACAGGCCATACATGGTTTTACACTGTGTTTTCTGAATTCATTACTTTAAATATACATTTTTCTTACATGACACTTAATCTTTTCTCATAGAGGAATCTATAGTTCCACTTTCGGGACATTGGGCTGCTATAATGGAAATGAGTGGGCAACACAGACAAAGAGGGGTTTGCATACGGACCTCCATGAACTAAAACCACACATACTGAAGACAAATCCACTAATATGAATGGAGAGGCTAAAGGAGATAAAATGATCGTTCCAAAGCATAGCTGCTGTTACAGCCTGAATATACAATGGATTCAACTCTGGACTCACTCTGTTTGCAATAATAGTGTTTAACGTGATTTTAGAATGACTACCTCATCTCTGTAACCCACACATTCATTCAATTACATGTAAGGTCTCTCAGTTGAACAGTGAATTTCAAAAACAAATTCAACCACGACGACCAGGGAGGTTTTCCAATGCCTCACAAAGAAAGGCAACTATTGGTAGATGGGTAAAAAGAAACAGACATTGAATATCCGTTTGAGTATGGTAAAGTTATTAATTACACTTTGGATTGTGTATCAACACCCTTAGCCACTACAAATATGCAGGTGTCCTTCGTAACTTAGTGGCCAGAGAGGAAGGAAACCACTCAGGGATTTCAACATGAGGCCATTGGCGACATTAAAACAGTTACAGAGTTAAATGGCTGTGATAGGAGAAAACTGAGGATGGATCAACAACATTGAAGTTACTCCAAAATGCTAACCTAATTGACAGAGTGAAAAGAAGGAAGCATGCACAGAATACAAATATTCAAAAACATGCAACAAGACACTAAAGTAATACTGCCAAAAATGTGGCAGAGCAATTAACACTTTGTATTCAGGAACAAAAAGTTGTTTGAGGCAAATCCAAAAGAACACATTACTGAGTACCACACTCCATATTTTCAAGCATAGTGGTGGCTGCATCATGTTATGGGTATATGTGTAATCATTAAGGACTGGGGAATATTTCAGGGAAAATAAATTATGGAATGGAGCTAAGCACATGCAAAATCCTAGAGAAAACCTGGTTCAGTCTGCTTTCCACTAGATGTTGGGAGATGAATTCATCTTTCAGAAGGACAATAACCTAAAATTCAAGGCCACATCTACACTGGAGTTGTTTACCAAGAAGACAGTGAATCTTCCTGAAAGCCGAGTTACAGTTTTGACTTAAATGTACTTGAAAATCTATAGTAAGACCTGGTTGAATCATTTTTAAAATAATAATGAGCAAATGTTGCACAAATCCAGGTATGGGAGACTTAGAGACTTACCCAGAAAGACTCCCAGCTGTAATCACTGTCAAAGGTGCTTCTACAAAGTATTGACTCAGGGGTGTGAATACTTAAGTAAATTAGCATTTTTGTATTCAATTTTCAATACATTTGCAAACAATTCTAGAAACATGTTTTCACTTTGTCATTATAAGGTATTGTGTGTAGATAGGTGGGAAAAAATATATTTAATCCATTTTGAATCACACAAAAATTATCAATGGAAATCAAATGTATCAACCCATGGAGGTCTGGATTTGGAGTCACACTCAAAATTAAAGTGGAAAACCACACTACAGGCTGATCCAACTTTGATGTAATGTCCTTAAAACAAGTACAAATGAGGCTCAGTAGTGTGTGTGCAGTAGTGTGTGTGGCCTCCAAGTGCCCTTATGACCTCCCTACAACGCCTGGGCATGCTCCTGATGAGGTGGCGGATGGTCTCCTGAGGGATCTCCTCCCAGACCTGGACTAAAGCATCCGCCAACTACTGGACAGTCTGTGGTGCAACGTGGCGTTGGTGGATGGAGCGAGACATGATGTCCCAGATGTGCTCAATTGGGTTCAGGTCTGGGAAACGGGCGGGCCAGTCCATAGCATCAATGCCTTCCTCTTGCAGGAACTGCTGACACACTCCAGCCACATGAGGTCTAGCATTGTCTTGCATTAGGAGGAACCCAGGGCCAACCGCACCAGCATATGGTCTCACAAGGGGTCTGAGGATCTCATCTCGGTACCTAATGGCAGTCAGGCTACCTCTGGCGACCACATGGAGGGCTGTGCGGCCCCCCAAAGAAATGCCACCCCACACCATAACTGACCCTCCGCCAAACCGGTCATGCTGGAGGATGTTGCATGCAGCATAACGTTCTCCACGGCGTCTCCAGACTGTAACGTCTGTCACATGTGCTCAGTGTGAACCTGCTTTCATCTGTGAAGAGCACAGGGCGCCAGTGGCGCATTTGCCAATCTTGGTGTTCTCTGGCAAATGAAAAACGTCCTGCACGGTGTTGGGCTGTAAGCACAACCCCCACCTGTGGACGTTGGGCCCTCATACCACCCTCATGGAGTCTGTTTCTGACCGTTTGAGCAGACACATGCACATTTGTGGCCTGCTGGAGGTCATTTTGCAGTGCTCTGGCAGTGCTCCTCCTGCTACTCCTTGCACAAAGGCGGAGGTAGCGGTCCTGCTGCTGGGTTGTTGCCCTCCTACGGCCTCCTCCAGGTCTCCTGATGTACTGGCCTGTCTCCTGGTAGCGCCTCCATGCTCTGGACACTACGCTGACAGACACAGCAAACCTTCTTGCCACAGCTCGCATTGATGTGCCATCCTGGATGAGCTGCACTACCTGAGCCACTTGTGTGGGTTGTAGACTCCGTCTCATGCTACCACTAGAGTGAAAGCACCGGCAGCATTCAAAAGTGACCAAAACATCAGCCAGGAAGCATAGGAACTGAGAAGTGGTCTGTGGTCCCCACCTGCAGAACCACTCCTTTATTGGGGGTGTCTTGCTAATTGCCTATAATTTCCACCTGTTGTCTATTCCATTTGCACAACAGCATGTGAAATTTATTGTCAATCAGTGTTGCTTCCTAAGTGGACAGTTTGATTTCACAGAAGTGGGATTGACTTGGAGTTACATTGTGTTGTTTAAGTGTTCCCTTTATGTTTTTGAGCAGTGTATATGAATCTACATAGACTTATAGTGGCTTGCGAAAGTATTCATCCCCCTTGGCATTTTTGCTATTTTGTTGCCTTACATCCTGGAATTAAAATTGATTTTTGGGGGGTCTGTATCATTTGATTTACACATGTCTACCACTTTGAAGATGCAAGATTCTTGTGAAACAAACATGAAATAAGACAAAAAAATACTGAAAACTTGAGCGTGCATAACTACCCCCCCAAGTCAATATTTTGTAGAGCCACCTTATGCAGCAAATACAGCTGCAAGTCTCTTGGGGTATGTCTCTATAAGCTTGGCACATCGAGCCACTGGGATTTTTGCCCATTCTTCAAGGCAAAACAGCTCCAGCTCCTTCAAGTTGGATGGGTTCCGCTGATGTACAGCAATCTCTAAGTCGCACCACAGATTCTCAATTGGATTGAGGTCCGGGCTTTCACTAGGCCATTCCAAGACATTTAAATGTTTCCCCTTAAACCACTCTAGTGTTGCTTTAGCAGTATACTTAGGGTCATTGTCCTGCTGGAAGGTGATTTTTTATTTATTTCACCTTTATTTAACCAGGTAAGCCAGTTGAGAACAAGTTCTAATTTACAACTGCGACCTGGCCAAGATAAAGCAAAGCAGTGCGACACAAACAACAACAGAGTTACACATGGAATAAACAAACATACAGTCAATAACACAACAGAAAGAAAGTATTACAGTGTGTGCAAATGAGGTAAGATAAGGGAGGTAAAGGCAATAAATAGGCCATAGTGGCGAAATAATTACAATTTAGCAATTAAACACTGGAGTGATGGATGCAAAGAAGATGAATGTGCAAGTAGAGATAATGGAGTGCAAAGGAGCAAAATAAATAAATAGGTAGTTGGATGGGCTATTTACAGATATTGGTTCCTAACTCCCCTGAAAAGTTACATATCGCGGGGGCTATTCGATGCCAATGCAGTACGCCACAGGATGTTTTTGTGCTGGTCAAGGGCAGTCAGGTCTGGAGTGAACCAATGGCTATATCTGTTCCTGGTTCAATTTTTTTTTGAATGGGGCATGCTTATTTAAGATGGCGAGGAAAACACTTTTAAAGAATAACCAGGCATCCTCTACTGATGGAATGAGGTCAACATACTTCCAGGACTCCCGGGCCAGGTCAATTAGAAAGGCCTGCTCACTGAAGTGTTTTAGGGAGCGTTTGACAGTGATGAGGGGTGGTCATTTGACCGCTGACCCATTACGGACGCAGGCAATGAGGCAGTGATCGCTGAGATCCTGGTTGAAGACAGCAGAGGTGTATTTGGAGGGCAGGTTGGTTAGGATGATATCTATGAGGGTGCCTGTTTTTACGGATTTAGGGGTGTACCTGGTAGGTTCATTGATAATTTGTGTGAGACTGAAGGCATCTAGCTTAGATTGTAGAATGGAATTAAGCATGTCCCAGTTTAGGTCACCTAACAGTACGAGCTCTGACGATAGATGGGGGGGGGGGGGGGCAATCAATTCACATATGGTGTCCAGGGCACAGCTGGAGGCAATCGGAAACGGTGGGAGACTTGTTCCTGGAAAGGTGGATTTTTAAAAGTAGAACCTGGATAGTATGACAGAACTCTGCAGGCTATCTCTGCAGTAGATTGAAACTCCATCCCAGTCTCAAATCTTTGAAAGACTGAAACAGGTTTCCCTCAAGAATTTCCCAGTATTTAGCACCATCCATCATTACTTCAATGCTGATCAGTGTCCCAGTCCCTGCCGATGAAAAACATACAGCATGATGCTGCCACCACCATGCTTCACTGTGGGGATGGCGGTCTCGGGGTAATGAGAGGTGTTGGGTGTTGGGTTTGCACCAGACATAGCATTTTTCTTGATGGCCAAAAAACTCAATTTTAGTCTCATCTGACCAGAGTACCTTCTTCCATATGCTTGGGGAGTCTCCCACATGCCTTTTGGCGAACACCAAACGTGTTTGCTTATTTTTTTCTTCAAGCAATGGCTTCTTTCTGCCCACTCTTTCGTAAAGCCCAGCTCTGTGGAGTGTACGGCTTAAAGCGGTCCTGTGGACAGATACTCCAATCTCCGCTGTGAAGCTTTGCAGCTCCTTCAGGGTTATCTTTGGTCTCTTTGTTGCCTCTCTGATTAATGACCTTCTTGCCTGGTCCGTGAGTTTTGGTCGGCGGCCCTCTCTTGGGAGGTTTGTTGTGGTGCCATATTCTTTCCATTTTTTAATAATGGATTTAATGGTGCTTTGTTTTTGATTCCTCATGTTTTACTTATACTTAAATGTAAGAAGATCCAAATTGGATGTTGGGTACTACATGTATTGAATGTTATCTGAATCCTATAAATGAAAAGGGCTAATTTGGTTTATTTTCTCATTTGGCTTCTGGGTTACATTTGCTTATTAAATTAGCTTAATTTCTCAGAGATCAAATTATATTTCAACAAAATAATGTTTCAGGAATGCTAATCATATATGTTACTAACTACAGACATGATTTTAGAACAATCTGAGATGGTGCTTTTTAAGTTGGAATGACCCATACTCTTGTGAAATATTTCACTTCTCAAATGGTTAACTAGCAGTACTTAAGCAATTCACTCATCTCCTTATAAGGCATGAGCAATCATGATCTTTTCTTGCCTCACTAGGAAGTGGTGAGCAATCCGCCACAAATATGTGTCAACTAAATGGGTTAATATTAGAAACATTAAATGCTCCACTTTAGGCTATAGAGAAACGAATAATAGCCGGATAAAACAGGCTGTGAGCTTTCGTTTGTGATAATATTGGATAGCTACTGTCATTTTATGATATTTTACATTATTTCTAGTTCATCGAGTCTTTTTATCATTGCTTAGGAGTTTTTTCTGTCCTCCAAACATGGCATTAGAGTTACAATGTTAGTTCCTCTTGCAAATCTTTATTTGTATACGTGTTGATAAATCAACGAAATGATCTCATATGACAGTTAAACATTGGGTCAACGTTAGCTGTAAATAGGTCTTTCTAAAAAAATAATGGGCCAAAGTGTGACATTGGCATAAACATTTCAAAATGGTTTGAAACGAGAAAAAAAAATCAAATTATTACCTGTTTTTATAATGATAAAGTGACCATAAACCAGGTTCCCATTTTAATATAAGGATTTGTATGGAAAGCCAAGTTGAAGCCAGCATTACCTGTTGTCGTCCTCATAATAACCGCACGGAGCTAATAAATTGGCTACAACTTTTCAAGCACCAAATTGAGGAAATGTCTGGTTTACAAGGTAGGCCTATTCCAGTACTTACATTTCTGAGCTCCAAATTCAAGTTAAAGTAGGCTTCTTCAAGCCCCTTGTATTGTTTAGAATTGCAGGTGTAACATGGAAAAATTAATATATTTGTCATGTTATTTCATTACCAGATCATATTGTGAATTAGCCCTCTAGGCTATGTATTTTGTTGTCATTATATCCAGAATAATTAATAGGAATCGCGTTGGGTGTTGCACAATAGTTTATCCTACACAATTGCGTACAGTTGACTCAGTGTCCAATCAGAGGCATAAAAAACACAGGAAAACAACAGCTGTTTGTCACTTGACTGTCATTTGGGAAATTCCTTCATATTAGATGATGATATGTGAAAATATCCAGGCGTAACAAATCAGCTAGACACCAAATGCGCATTCAATACGTGTTACGCATAATTATTGAAGAACCACCTTAATGACAGTATGGATGTACGTTTGAAGTATCTTTCATTTAGAGGCATTTGATTTTGCAATTGTATTTATTATTTTGAATTAGTGTGACTTTGAAAACTGTTTTCACCCTGTAATATAAGAAGACACCAAATGTTACATAGTTACACTGCATTTCTGAGATCGCTATACCAAAAACACTTAGATCCAGGATTATTACATGGTTCAAGTTCAATGTCTAATTTAACTGATTAATGGTTAATATATGATATAAGGACAACTTACAATGCAAGGACAGAAAAGGAATACAAAGGGAAGGAAAGGAAGCCCTGCTAAGGTACACAATAGTAGACTTTGGTAGACAGAAGGTGCTCTTTGACAAAGGCCATGCCACTGAAACACGTCAGACTTTTAAAATGTTGTTTCCATTGAACATGCCATACAAATAAAGGCATTTTAATTAATTATATGAAGAGTGCCTTGGTCCTCCTCTCTTTTTGATGACAGAAAAGTAATGTTTATGTCACACGATTTTGGACAAATCCATCACGTCACCAACCATGATAATCAACCCGTGAATTTTATTGAATATAGCTATGATTCCCCCTTATATCTCAATGTAATGACATTTTAAAAAATTGGCAGATTTTATAGAAAGAACCAAATGTGTGCTGTAGTATGTAGAATAATCATATTGCTCAAGTGTGATGGTTATCTCTTTTACACCCCACAGAGCTTGCTTCCTCTCCAGATGTCTTCCTATAGTAGGTTCCTGTCTTTCTAGGGAGTTTTTTTCTAGCCACAGTGTGTCTACATCTGCATTGTTTGCTGTTTGGGGTTTTAGGCTGGGTTTCTGTAAAGCACTTTGTAACATCTGCTGAGGTCAAAAGGACTTTAAAAATACATTTGATTGATATATTTTATATAAATCCTTATAGTCAGGTAATCGTAAATCCTGAACCTAAATCTTTGATCTGATATGCCACAAAATTACATTATTTTTTACTTTGATCAAATCTACTTCAACACATTAAAAACTATTATCTGTATGCTTTTCCTAAAGATAGAATGTCCCATTAGTTACATTTTGTAATCAGTTATTAATTAGGCTTAATAAAAATGTTATTGTGTCCAGTAACCTTACATGAATCAACAAACATACATCTCAAATACAGCAGTAAGGATGCTACTCACAAAGGTCAAGGTGCTGCAGCTCCTACGTAACCCTCAACTCACTGTCATGGGTGTGTTCTCTATGCAGCTGACTGACTGCTTGAGGTGAATGTCAGTTAGCTTGTGAAACACAACCACCCACATGACAGGAAGGCTATGGAGGGAAATAGTATGAACAAAGAGGAAATGTACAAAACACTATTAAAGAACCCCTGCTCTTTCCATAGACTGACGAGGTGAATCCATGTGAAAGCTACAATCCCTTACTGATACCACTTGTTTAATCCACTGCAACTCAAAATTAGGAAGGTGTTCTAAATATTTTGTACACACAGTGTATAATATAATTAAGCAATAAGGCCCGAGGGGGTGTGGTATATGGCCAATCGCTATGGGCTGTTCTATGACACAGTCCTTAGCCGTGCAGTAAAAATAAATGTTTTGCCATACCCATGGTGTATGGTCTGATATACCACGGCTTTCAGCCAATCAGCATTCAGGGCCCGAACCACCCATTTTCTAATATTCATAATAATAGATCATATTTGGTTTAAACCATCTCAGGCATGTGTGTAATAGGGATGTAGAATTATGACCTTATGACCTTCCTCTTTGAGTGAGCTATAGAACAACTGGAAGGTATGTTTGTTTAGTAGTCCTTGTGCATAGAGTTGTATGGTTTGTTTAACTTTGCGATCAATGGTTTGTTTGGCTTACATGTTTAAGTGAAAAAGTGAGTCTCAGCATAATTTTGCATATGTGAAATTTCCTGATACTTTCAATCATAACAAGAGAAGCTGAACATGACACAACCTCTGTCAAAGTATATTTACATTTGACATTTTATCATTTAGCAGATTCTCTTATCCAAAGTCCAGTTAGTGTATTCATTTTAAGGTAGCTAGGTAAGACAACCACAAATTACAGTCATAGTGGATGTAAACTGAAATGCTACAGTACGTGATTCTGAAAGAAGAAGTTAAAGTGTGGCAACAAGGCTATTTGGATGTTATTGTGTCAGACTGTGGGTAGAACTGACTATTGTGACATTAGTTTGTAAATACATTAGTTTTAGTTCATTGATTAATTTACCATTATCATAAGATAACCTGGAGGTTGAGGCCTAGAGAAGACATATTCTCAAACTGCAATACACCAGAGTATTATGATAAGTAAGTTCAAAGGGGGCATTCTGGGATTCAAACAACAACAAAGCAGACACCCGGCAACATTTTGGTGAACAGCTGAGGGGTGGGGCTCAATAAACGTAACCACTCTCAAATTCATAGACAGAGCTATGGATGCAAGGACTGACCATCCAAGAGATCAAAATGACAGTTTTAACCATGTTTTGAAGTTATACAGTCTTTGTTTACAATTGGATGGTTTACAAACAGTGGAGTAAAAACAAGCCTATCTTTATGGTTGTGATGAAGTAAGACAGATGAACTATGCTCATGATGCATTTGTAAGTTACATTCTTAAACATTCAATGGCTATATATCATTAATTAAAAGTCCAAAATGAATGTATCAGTCCCAGATTGCCCCTTTAAAATTAACTGTGGCTCTGAAAAAATATTGAGTAAAAAGTGCTATTGATACACAATTTTATACCGTTCGTTATCCTGCACATGAGAGTACATGTAAAAATTTAGACGCCACAAAACAAGATGTCACTGGTGATAGTATACCATATTGCCATCTTTTGGAAAAGTTGACCATGAAACAGTTTAGAGACAAAACACATATAATACCTATTTTGAGTGTCAGAAAAGTCGGTATGGCAAACGGTTTAAAACCTAAACATTCAATCCCTCAGGATGACTATTCACAATTCTAATTCATATATAATTTTCAATTTTGACAGGTTGCAATTCCAAGGGGCCAACTGCAACCACTAATGGCCACTAGACTTTTGCTAGCTGATTTCTCATTCAACCATGCTCTAAAATCACCAGCACAGCTGGTCTTAATTGCAATTGTTGTTCACCACAGATTTACTGCTCATAACTCAGATTAAGGGGTTATCTTTTAGTACTGATTGCAACATTTTTCAAGACGATTTCACCCTCTGGTGGGTATTATCGTCGGAACATTTTATATTTTATTCTTGCATCTTGAGCAGACTAAGGGTGATTTATATATTTGACAATCATTCCGTACAACTAAAATAAAGTATTTAATTTAAATATTATAATATTTAAATTTCCTAATTTTCCCAAGGCAAATCAACGTGGCAATTAGCCATACCATACACATTTTATGAGTGGAAGAAATCATGGTGTAGGATCCATTTTTTGTTTCCAATTGATGCAACCATTAATCATTTTACTCGTCCTAATAAACATGGTAATTTCTTATCAAATGCAATATTCCTGTAGGCTACACATTTCTACTGAAAGAGTATTAGGGACAAGCATATACATATAATTTTTAATGTGGTCTTTTAATTGTTTTTCTTCTGCATGGATAGTACTTCAAAATCTCAATTTCTATTATTATTTGGGAAATAAAGTCGGAATTCAACTTTGAGAATAAACTCAACAAAGAACAAATTCAAAATTGTATGAATTTATACTTAAGATTAATGTAGGGGATTTGCTTTAATTGCATCCAACTGAGGACAGACGTCAGTTCAACATCTAGTTTTGATTGACATTTGGTTGAGTTGTCAACTAACGTGAATTGAATGTGAAATAAAACAAAAATGTAACCCTGTCATTGGATTTAGGTTAAAGGTTAGGTGATAAAAACAAGACATTCCCATGTTGACTTTTTGAAAATTCTACATTGATTCATTGTCATCACATTACATTTTTAGGTTGAAATTAAGTGGAAACAACGTTGATTCAACCAGTTTTTTCCCAGTGGGATGCCTCCCTGGCTCTCTGTTGCTCTGAGTCACTGTTTAAATGTCTACATTTGTCAGAAGGTGGGTGTAGCTGGTGCATGAAGTGAGGCGAAGGAGAGCAGAATGAGTGAGCAACATACTTTACTCAAAATAAAGGCACAAGACAAACATACAATTTACCAACAATAAACGGTAATCAATTACGGGCGGGTGAAAACAACCAGCCATAACGTACCGAATGAACATAGAAACAATCATGCACAAAAACATGAGGGAAACACAGGGTTAAATACATGAACATGTAATTGGGGATTGAAAACAAGGTGTGTGGAAAACAAATACAAAACAAATGGAAAATGAAAGGTGGATCGACGATGGCAAGAAGACCGGTGACGTCGACCTCCGAATGCCGCCCAAACAAGGTGAGGGACCGACTTCAGCGGAAGTCGTGACAGTACTCCCCCCTTGACGCGCAGCCCCAGCAGCGCGCCGACACCAGCCTCGGGGAAGACCCGGAGGGCGATCCGGATGGAGATAGTGGAACTCCCGCAGCATCGACGGGTCTAACACGTTCTCCACCGGCACCCAGCATCTCTCCTCCGGACCGTACCCCTTCCACTCCACGAGGTACTGAAGGCCCCTCGCCCGACGCCTCGAATCCAGTATGGATCGAACTGCATTTGCTGGGGCCCCCTTGATGTCCAGAGGGGGCAGAGGAACCTCCTGCACCTCAGACTCCTGGAGTGGACCAGCCACCACCGACCTGAGGAGAGACACATGGAACGAGGGGTTAATACGGTAATCTGGGGGAAGCTGTAACCTGTAACAAACCTCGTTCAGTCTCCTCAAGACTTTGAATGGCACCACAAACCGTGGGCCCAGCTTCTGGCAGGGCAGGTGGAGGGGCAGGTTTCAGGTCAAGAGCCAGACCAGGTCGGGACCTCACTGCAGTGGCGATCTGCGCTGGTTTTCTGGCGCTTCACGGGCCGCTGAAGGTGCACATAGGCAGCGTCCCATGTCTCCTCAGCGCGCCTAAACCAGTCAGCCACCGCAGAAGCCTCGATCTGGCTCTGATGCCAAGTCGCCTGAACCGGCTGGTACCCCAGTACGCACTGGAAGGGGGAGGAGTGGAGGAGTGGCGGAGCGAGTTCTGGGTCATCTCTGCCCAGGGCACGAACGCCACCCACTCCCCCGGCCGGTCCTGGCAATAAGACCGCAGAAACCTACCTACATCCTGGTACTATGTCCTCAGGCACTCCTTTAGTGCCGGAATACGTGTGTAAATAGGGCCTCCGCAGTCTGTAGGGCAGTAGGGAGACCGGGCAAAGGGAGGAGACGGCAGGACTTGGAAAACCGATCCACAACGACCAGGATCGTGGTGTTACCCTGTGAGGGAGGAAGATCCGTTAGGAAATCCACCGACAGGTGCGACCACGGCCGTTGTGGAACGGGTAAGGGTTCCCTCTGGGCACTGCCTAGAGGCCTTTCAGGAGCCGAGCCGGAGGAAACATAAACCCTCACGTCCTTAGCGAAAGTGGACCACCAGTACTTTCCATTAACAGCGCACTCTCCGACCGATGCCCGGATGACCAGAGGAGGGAAACGTGTGGGCCCAATAGATCAAACGGTCGCGTACAGCAGACAGAATGTACAGACGGCCAGCTGGACATTGGAGGGGAGTGGGCTCTGTACATAACGCCCACTCGATGTCCGCGTCCAGCTCCCACACTACCGATGCCGCCAGGCAAGAGGCCGGGAACATGGGGGTGTGATCCATGGACCGCTCCGCTGTGTCATACATCCGGGACAGTGCGTCTGCCTTCGCGTTCTGGGAACCTGGTCTGTAGGATAGGGTGAAAACAAAACAGGTTAAAAACATGGCCCAACTTGCCTGGCGAGGGTTCAGTCTCCACGCCGCCCGGATGT
Source organism: Oncorhynchus clarkii lewisi (assembly GCF_045791955.1). Taxonomy (NCBI): domain Eukaryota; kingdom Metazoa; phylum Chordata; class Actinopteri; order Salmoniformes; family Salmonidae; genus Oncorhynchus; species Oncorhynchus clarkii. The sequence goes on along the minus strand of NC_092149.1, from coordinate 49,881,738 downwards.
ACTCCAGATTGCGGTGGTCAGTCCAGATGAGAAATGGGTGTTTAGCCCCCTCAAGCTAATGTCTCCACGCCTTCAAAGCCTTAACGACAGCCAACAGCTCCCGGTCCCCCACGTCATAGTTTCACTCCGCTGGACTGAGCTTTTTCGAAAAGAAGGAACAGGGGCGGCGCTTTGGTGGCGTACCCGAGCGCTGAGAGTGCACAGCTCCTATCCCAACCTCGGAAGCATCCACCTCCACTATTTACACCAAAGAGGGTTCCGGATGAGCCAGCACGGGAGCCGAGGTAAACAGAGCCCTCAGCTGACCAAAAGCCCTGTCCGCCTCAGCCAACCACTGCAAATGCACCGGTCCTCCCTTCAGCAGTGAGGTAATGGGAGCCGCTACCTGACCAAAACCCCAGATAAACCTCCGGTAGTATTTGACAAACCCAAGAAACCGCTGCACCTCCTTTACCGTGGTGGGAGTCGGACAATTACGCACGGCTGAAATGCAATCACTCTCCATCTCCACCCCTGAGGTGGAAATGCGGTATCCTAGGAAGGAGATGGACTGCTGGAAGAACAGCCATTTCTCAGCCTTGACATACAAGTCATGCTCCAACAGTCGACCAAGCACCTTGTGCACCAAGGACACATGCTCGCCGCGTGCAGCGGAGTATATCAGAATGTCATTGATATACACCACTACACCCTGCCCGTGCAGGTCCCTGAAAATCTCGTCCACAAAGGCATGGAAGACTGATGGAGCATTTATCAACCCATATGGCATGACAAGGTACTCATAATGCCCTGAGGTGGTACTGAACGCTGTCTTCCACTCGTCATCCTCCCGGATACGCACCAGGTTGTAAGCGCTCCTGAGATCTAGAAGCGTGCCCCGTGCATTGACTCAATCGCTGTGGCGATAGGAGGTAGCGGGTAACTGTACTTCACAGAGATCTGGTTTAAGGCTCGATAGTCAATACACGGGCGCAGACCTCCCTCCTTTTTCTTCACAAAAAAGAAACACGAGGAGGCGGGTGAAGTAGATGACCGAATGAGCCCCTGACGCAGAGATTCGGAGACATATTTCTCCATAGCCACCGTCTCCGCCTGTCACAGGGGATACACGTGACTCCTAGGAAGTGCAGCGTCTACTTGGAGGTTTATCACACAATTGAGACGCCTTCTTCTTGGAGAAGGCGAGAGCCAAATCGGAATATCCGGGGGGAATGCGTATGCTGGAGACCTGGTCTGGACTTTCCACCGTAGTAGCACCAACGGAAACTCCTAAACACCTCCCCGAGCACTCTCGCGACCACCCCGTTAGAGCCCTCCGTTGCCAAGAAACAGTGGGGTCATGACAGGCTAACCAGGGTAGGCCTAGCACCACGGGAAACGCAAGAGAGTCAATGAGGAAGAGACTAGTTCTCTCCTTGTGAGCCCCCTGCGTCACCATGCCCAGGAGAGCGGTGGACTCCCTAATTAACCCTGACCCTATAGGTCGACTGTCTAAGGCGTGAACTGGGAAGGGCATAGCCACTGGAACAATGGGGATCCCTAAACTATGGGCGAATGATCTGTCTATGAAATTCCCAGCCGCGCCTGAATCGACGAGCGCCTTATGCTGGGAATGCGAGGAAAGCTCAGGAAAAGTAACATGCAAAAACAGGTGTGCAACAGAGGGCTCTGGGTGAGAATGCTCACCTGGGGTGACGCCAGAGTGCCCTGCCTGCTGCCTCGACCCCCAGAGGAACCAACCCGACACCGACCGGCAGTGTGACCTCTGCGGCCACAGATAGTGCACGTGAAGGAACCTACTCCGGTCTCCCTGAGCGCAGCACGTCCCAGCTCTATGGGTATCGGAGCAGTGGTGCTGGGGGATGGAACCGGCAGATCCCAATCTGCATGTCCGCGGGTAGCCAGCTGGTTATCCAGCCAAATGGACAGCTCCACCAGCTGGTCAAAGGTGAGGGTGGTGTCCCTGCAGGCCAACTCCCGACGGACGTCCTTGCGCAAACTGCAGCGATAGTGGTCGATCAGGGCCCTGTCGTTCCATCCTGTGCCGGCAGCCAGGGTCCGAAAGTCCATCGCGAACCCCTGGGCGCTCCTCGTCCCCTGCCACAGGTAGAAGAGACATTCAGCCGCCGCTTCACCCCGGGCGGGTGGTCGAAGACGGCCCGGAAGCGGTGGGTGAAATCCTCGAAGTGGTCCAGCGCCGCATCTCCCTCTCCCCACACAGCGTTGGCCCACTCCAGAGATTTCCCCGAGAGGCACGAGACGAGGGCGGACACCCTCTCACGGCCCGAGGGACCCGGGTGAACGGTCGCCAGGTATAAATCCAGCTGCAGCAGGAAACCCTGGCAGCGTGCGGCCGTCCCATCGTACTCCCTGGGAAGTGCGAGACAAATCCCACTGGAACCGGGTGCGGAGGGGGTGAGTAGTGGAGACCCCTGTTGTCCTGGTGGGGGCGCTGGAGGGACTCTCTGTCTCTCCCAGCGGTCCATCGTCTGGACTGCTCGGTCCATGGCAGCGCCGAGATGGTGAAGCATCGCCGCGTGCTCCTGGACGTGCTCCTCGACTCCGCCACCAGGGGTACCTGCTGCTGCTGACTCCATAATTTGGGTTTGCAATTCTGTAAAGGAGTGCGTACCTGGCTGAAGGGAAGTCAGGTGCAGGAGAGCAGAAATGCATAGCAAACGGAGCACTTTATTGAGGCGAACAAAACACGGCACTCAGAAAACTAACCACACACGGGTTACAATAAGGGTTATATGCAAGACGAGTAATGAGGGAATAATGAGGGAATTACAATCCAGGTGTGCGGGAAAACAAGACAAAACAAATGGAAAATGAAAGGTGGATCGGCAATGGCTAGAAGACCGGTGACTTCGAAAGCCGAACGCCGCCCGAACAAGGAGAGGGACCGACCTCGGCCGAAGTCGTGACAGTTCAAATGGTGGAAAAGTGACTCAACTGTCATACTTGAGTAAAAGTAAAGATACCTTAACAGAAAATGACTCAAGTAAAAGTGAAAGTCACCCAGTAAAATACTACTTGAGTAAAAGTGTAAAAGTATCAAAAGTAAAAGTATAAACCTTAACAAATTCCTTATATTAAGCAAACCAGACGGCACAATTTTCTGACGGATAGCCAGGGGCGCACTCAAACACTCAGACATAAATTACAAACTAAGCATTTGTGTTTAGTGAGTTTGCCAGATCAGAGGCAGTAGGGATGACCAGGGATGTTCTCTAGATAAGTGTGTGAATTGGACCATTTTCCTGTCATATGTAACGAGTACTTTTGGGTGTCAGGGAAAATGTATGGAGTAAAAAGTACATTATTTTCTTTAGGAATGTAGTGAATTAAAAGTGAAAGTTGGCAAAAATAAAAATAATAAAGTACAAATACCCCCCAAAAAACGACTTAAGTAGTAGTTTCAAGTATGTTTTATTAAGTACTTTACACCACTGGTTGTTCATCATTGCTAGACAGCCATTTTCAAGTCTTGCCATAGATTTTCATGCCGATTTAAGTAAAACATCAACTAGGCCACTCAGGAACATTCAATGTGGTCTTGGTAAGCAACTCCAGTGTACATTTGGGCTTGTGTATTAGGTTATTGCCCTGCTGAAGGGTCTCCCAATATCTGTTGGGAGACTGAACCAGGTTTTCCTGTAGGATTTTGCTCCCTAACCCTTGCCGATGACAAGCACATCTATAACATGATGCAGCCACCACCAGGCTTGAGAATATAAAGTATAAATATAATTGTATATGTGGTGTACAGGGATGAGGTAGTCATTCAAAAAGCATGTTAAACCGTATTATTGCAGAGTCCAGTTTTAGTAAGACAGCTGAAGTTGTGCTCTACACACAACTTGTTTTTATTTTCTAGGTTTAAGTGTAGAATTACTGTCTTTATAAGCACATCACTATGATATTTACAGCAGAAAATGTTTTGTCTTTGTAACACGAACACACCCATAAATTGTTTGTTGATAATGTTACAAACTACTCAAGATGTGGGATGTTTGTGCAATGTCCACATGTAGCCTACACCTTTAGGGGCAGTGGCGATTTTAGCATGTAAATCTTGGTGGGGCAAAAACAAATAATGTGGGATGCATAACAGCAAAGCCACTACACAACACAACACTAAACAATACATTAATTGCACAATAAAGGTGACAAACGGTGAACAGAAACTGTCCCAACAGCAGAGTCCCGACAGCAGTCCCAACACCTTACCACTGCCACACCTGGCAATCAGCGGAGCCTTGTCTGGCAGTGAAACAGTTAATTCAGCCTCATTTACTGCCTTTTACAAAAATATAGCTGATATGGCTGACTTGCTTAAACAAATGTGGTTTCTACTGACAATTGAGATGTACAAACTATGGCATAAGGGGACGACAAGCAGATAAGAGGCAATCCGTAATTTTGATTAAGACATTAATGAGCGAGCTAAGATGGACGTAATCAATATAACTATTTGTTCAGCACTTTTGAAATGTACAGCGACAGAATTCAGAGCATGTGCGGTTCTTACAGTGTTCTCCCTGTACACCAAGTCAGGACCGTAAGATAAATAAAGGGGCATTTACAGTGGGGCAAAAAAGTATTTAGTCAGCCACCAATTGTGCAAGTTGTCTCACTTAAAAATATGAGAGAGGCCTGTAATTTTCAGCATAGGTACACTTCAACTATGACAGACAAAATGAGAGAAAACAAATCCAGAAAATCACATTGTAGGATTTTTTATGAATTTATTTGCAAATTATGGTGGAAAATAAGTATTTGGTCACCTACAAACAAGCAAGCTTTCTGGCTCTCACAGACCTGTAACTTCGTCTTTAAGAGGCTCCTCTGTCCTCCACTCGTTACCTGTATTAATGGCACCTGTTTGAACTTGTTATCAGTATAAAAGACACCTGTCCACAACCTCAAACAGTCACACTCCAAACTCCACTATGGCCAAGACCAAAGAGCTGTCAAAGGACACCAGAAACTCACTAAAGTCAGATTTTGCAGTTTGGAGTCAACAGTTGTTCTGAGCGCGGTTCAAATCCTGCTTAATTGACGGCATGGCCAATGTTGAATGCTTATAATTTTAAACTAGGAAAAGAGACCCTTCATCTTAGACTTAAGACCACACAGCCACTCCACTGAATAGAAGGATAATGATTGCTTGGCAATGCTTGCAGTTAGCCACTGATTCCTTCCAAACCACTCATTGTTGAATTTGCGATTTCCAACTTGTTGTGTAATGGTTATGTCCAGTGGCCGATGAGCACCAAAACGTTGGATCTATAATTTATCTTCATTATTTCTCTTCATATGACAATGATTAAATCTACTGGATTTGCCAGTAGATTGTCGACTTGTCAGTCCAATCAAAGCTACTGTAGATATCACATGATTTGAGGTAATTTTATCTGTGGCCAATGACCTTGAGGCTTCTTGGATGGACACTTCTAATGTAACTCTATGCAGCACCCGACGGGCTAAAATTTTCAGGCTCTACAAACAGCAAGCAATGCAGGTGGAGAAGCACGGTGTCTAGGAAAAACTCCCTAGAATGGCCAAAACCTAGGAAGAAACCTAGAGAGGAAAGGTATGTTAAGGACCAGACTGAGTTAAGGACCAATGTGTCTGGTCACTTATACTGATACTGTGTTTACTGATACTATGTTTACTTTGGGTGTAAGTTATAAAGGAACAATCCAGAGCACACCTTAGAGAGTGAAATGCCTCAGGTAAGAAAACATATCGCTGGCTCAAAGAGAGGGACACACACACACCCAGGGAAGTTTTGGGTTCGTTCTTCCCGTCTGGTTGTGAGTCTCGGGGTAGAGATGGAGTGTGTGCACTGTGTGCTTTTGATTAACTTCATGTTTAGATAAGATGGTTGAATGTTAATACTCACTCACTTTGAAGGAAATTACAGTGATAACCAAGTGTCTACAAATACTATCACAAAGGGATTTCTGTTTTCAAAATCCCTGCTCTCCCTTTCCATACTCTCCTGCTGTTTGGAGTAATCTCTCACACTCACTCACTCACTCACTCACTCACTCACTCACTCACTCTCTAGAGGCACTGAAACCCCCTGCATTGAGCACACACACTGGCTTGCCATTCGTCTTGTTTCTGCCATGGTGTACCAATGCAGCACTGCCAGCCTGATGTACTGCAGCTCTATTTGTGGGAGCAAAATGTGCATATAGGGACAAACATAATACTATTGAGCAAATAAAGGTGTACATTAGACCACAAGAGGAAGAGGACACACTTAGAGTACATTTGCTATTCTGGTAAAAACAGGAAACCAAGAAATAACAGACGTAATGGCCAAAGCCATAAAATGCATAAATGTTTAGGGTAAAATGCATTGTTTATTGTATAGGACAGAAAACCAAAGCAAGGCCATGAGTGCATAGGACAGCTGTACATACCGAGGTCAGAGGAACACATAAAGGAGGGTGTCAGCCAAATGACCAACTGCTGGAATATAGACATAGTACATATACACTGCTCAAAAAATAAAGGGAACACTAAAATAACACATCCTAGATCTGAATGAATGAAATATTTTTATTAAATACTTTTTTCTTTACCTAGTTGAATGTGCTGACAACAAAATCACACAAAAATTATCAATGGAAATTAAATTGATCAACCCATGGAGGTCTGGATTTGGAGTTACACTCAAATTTAAAGTGGAAAACCACACTACAGGCTGATCCAACTTTGATGTAATGTCCTTAAAACAAGTCAAAATGAGGCTCAGTAGTGTGTGTGCAGTAGTGTGTGTGGCCTCCAAGTGCCTGTATGACCTCCCTACAACGCCTGGCCATGCTCCTGATGAGGTGGCGGATGGTCTCCTGAGGGATCTCCTCCCAGACCTGGACTAAAGCATCCGCCAACTCCTGGACAGTCTGTGGTGCAACGTGGCGTTGGTGGATGGAGCGAGACATGATGTCCCAGATGTGCTCAATTGGGTTCAGGTCTGGGGAACGGGCGGGCCAGTCCATAGCATCAATGCCTTCCTCTTGCAGGAACTGCTGACACACTCCAGCCACATGAGGTCTAGCATTGTCTTGCATTAGGAGGAACCCAGGGCCAACCGCACCAGCATATGGTCTCACAAGGGGTCTGAGGATCTCATCTCGGTACCTAATGGCAGTCAGGCTACCTCTGGCGAGTACATGGAGGGCTGTGCGGCCCCCCAAAGAAATGCCACCCCACACCATGACTGACCGGTCATGCTGGAGGATGTTGCAGGCAGCAGAACGTTCTCCACGGTGTCTCCAGACTGTCACGTCTGTCACATGTGCTCAGTGTGAACCTGCTTTCATCTGTGAAGAGCACAGGGAGCGAGTGGCGAATTTGCCAATCTTGGGTTTCTCTGGCAAATGCCAAACGTCCTGCACGGTGTTGGGGTGTAAGCACAACCCCCACCTGTGGACGTCGGGCCCTCATACCACCCTCATGGAGTCTGTTCTGACCGTTTCAGCAGACACATGCACATTTGTGGCCTGCTGGAGGTCATTTTGCAGGGCTCTGGCAGTGCTCCTCCTGCTCTTCCTTGCACAAAGGCGGAGGTAGCGGTCCTGCTGCTGGGTTGTTGCCCTCCTACAGCCTCCTCCAGGTCTCCTGATGTACTGGCCTGTCTCCTGGTAGCGCCTCCATGCTCTGGACATTACGCTGACAGACACAGCAAACCTTCTTGCCACAGCTCGCATTGATGTGCCATCCTGGATGAGCTGCACTACCTGAGCCACTTGTGTGGGTTGTAGACTCCGTCTCATGCTACCACTAGAGTGAAAGCACCGCCAGCATTCAAAAGTGACCAAAACATCAGCCAGGAAGCATAGGAACTGAGAAGTGGTCTGTGGTCCCCACCTGCAGAACCACTCCTTTATTGGGGGTGTCTTGCTAATTGCCTATAATTTACACCTGTTGTCTATCCCATTTGCACAACAACATGTGACATTTATTGTCAATCAGTGTTGCTTCCTAAGTGGACAGTTTGATTTCACAGAAGTGGGATTGACTTGGATTTACATTGTGTTGTTTAAGTGTTCCCTTTATTTTTTTGAGCAGTGTATTATTCTTAGGACAAGAAAGGGACCTGCCACCATTGTAATCTAATCAAGAGCGGATAGAGCGTTATTGGGAATGAACAAATAGGAAGCCTGAACTGAAAGATAATGGTGGCAGATGACCTGAGGGAAGTAACTTCATAAACATAGGGAAGGACTCATATGCTGTGTGTGTATAAATACAGAGCCAGTGCTCTGGAAAAGTGTGTGTTCCGCGGACCATCTAGGCTTCTGATGTGTTGTATTAAAAGCCTATATTGAATTCACAAGTTCTTGTAAGTGTTATATTCTGAAACGATTCTCCACGACATATGCTGCAGAGGAGATGTGGGGTGCCAGCCATGCACCGGATGATGGAGATATTTATAGTGGCAAAATGATATAAATCGCCAATGCGTAAAGGTATAGGGTCCCAAAGTCAGTGAATGAGGATGGGATGAGGACGACTGGATGGGAGTAAGGACAGTTCAGAATAGGCAGAGGGTACGGTATTTATTTAATGGGGTAGTGATGGAGAATGAAGACGAGGGAGAGTTTGTTGGCTGTATTTCGTTCAGGCTCAATGGTTCGGCGGACTACAAAACTGTTGGGTATGTGTGTGTATGTATTTATGTGTGTGTGCTTGCGTATCTGTGAGTGCATTGGACCTAAATCTCAGTCCCTTTTCACTTGCACTTGCACAGATTGTATACCAGCAAGACCTTCATTGCTGCAACTAACACAACTACAGCACTGGGTCAGAGAAAAGCTAAAGCTTTAAACTTGAATAATAGACCTCTGAGTGTGTGTGTGTCCTGGCTGACTCCTATCCCCCTTTCACTCAACTCCATGGGCCACTCCGCTGCAGATCGTGGCTGTTCCCCGTAGTGATGAGGACAGATAAAAATAGCAGCAACAGCCACGGTCTCTCTGTACATCGGCAGCACACTTATCTCACACATGGTGGTTTGTATACACACACACACACACACACACACTGGCAGATATTCTCTATACAAGCCCCCCTCTTTCCTATCTACTTGCCACACCCCTCCCCCACCACACACACACAAGTTCCTCCCCCACTGCAGCTGATTTCAATAACTCAGGGTTTTAGGTAGCCCTGGAGCTCTTGTACTCGTGGGTGTTTTCCTCCTCCTCTCTCAGCTCACCTCTCTCTCCTCACATCTGAGATCAGAATCCTGCCAAAGATCGTATAGAATGCTACTGAGCAAAAAGGTATCTCTTCCTCATTTTATTGTTTCAGATGTGCAATTGATTTCATTCTATTACATTTCACACCAATCAATAACACTGAAACACTGAACTCAATAATCCTATTATGGACTGTACTGCACAGAGCGCTTTGATCTGCAGTTTATTTCACTTAGAGACCATGCCAATAATTCTCAAACTTTGCCTCCATTTTTTTCAACAAAGTATTCTGTTACCATGGTGAAAATTGGCTTTGTGCTCCAAGGTTTCGCATATTGCTAGCGCTAATGTGTGAATGCTTTTCCGCATGAGCTGTTTATTTTTAATCTGTAAATATTGCTGTTCACTTCAGCGAACGCACCGTCCACACCTGATGACTGAGAGGAAAGTTAAGGAGAGAATCAAGGTTGTTTTTGGTTTCTGAAACCGCTCTAAAATGGACAAACAGTACAAATAGTTTTGATTATTCAAGGTGACATTTTTGAAAGAGCACATGGATACTAGCTTTCTAGATACACATAGGGGCCTATTGCAACAAAGGTTTGCCACTAGTTTATCGCCAGCTGATCTCTTGTTAAGCCAATGCGCAATGTCCACACCAGATGAATGAGAAAAAAGTTGAGAGAATTTTCTTACCGGACTACAAGGCCAGTAGGCCTACTGTGGTATATTGTACTTCATTGAAGAAACAATGTCTGAAGTGGAAAGAAATATGGTAGGGAGTTTCAATAACTTCATTTTCACAGAAAAGTATCCTAGATGTACAGTTGAAGTCGGAAGTTTACATACACCTTAATGATGAGCTTGGAAGGTACTATGGTGTTTTATTCTGGGCTATAGTCAATAAACAGCATTCTTACATCCAGTTGAAGTCGGAAGTTTACATACACCTTAGCCAAATACATTTAAACTCGGTTTTTCACAATTCCTGACATTTAATCCTAGCAAAAATTCCCTGTCGTAGGTCAGTTAGGATCACCACTTTATTTTAAGAATGTGAAATGTCAGAATAATAGTGGAGAGAATGATTCATTTCAGCTTTTATTTCTTTCATCACATTCCCAGTGGGTCAGAAGTTTACATATACTCAATTAGTATTTGGTAGCATTGCCTTTAAATTGTTTAACTTTGGTCAAACGTTTCAGGTAGCCTTTCACAAGCTTCCCACAATAAGTTGGGTGAATTTTGACCAATTCTTCCTGACAAAGCTGGTGTAACTGAGTCAGGTTTGTAGGCCTCCTTGCTTGCACACATTTTTTCAGTTCTGCCCACACATTTTCGATAAGATTGAGGTCAGGGCTTTGTGATGGCCACTTCAATACCTTGACTTTGTTGTCCTTAAGCAATTTTGCCACAACTTTGTAAGTATGCTTGGGGTCATTGTCCATTTGGAAGACCCATTTGCGACCAAGCTTTAACTTCCTGACCTATGTCTTGAGATGTTGCTTCAATATATCCACATAATTTTCTTTCCTCATGATGCAATCTATTTTGTGAAGTGCACCAGTCCCTCCTGCAGCAAAGCACCACACAACATGATGCTTCCTCCCCCGTGCTTCACGGTTGGGATGGTGTTCTTTGGCTTGCAAGCCTCCCCCGTTTTCCTCCAAACATAACAATGGTCATTATGGCTAAACAGTTCTATATTTGTTTCATCAGATCAGAGGACATTTCTCCAAAAAGTATGATCTTTGTCCCCACGTGCAGTTGCAAATCGTAGTCTGGCTTTTTTATGGCAGTTTTGGAGCAGTGGCTTCTTCCTTGTTGAGCGGCCTTTAAGGTTTACAGCCCTATTCAAAATTGATATACAAAAAAATACACACACCACACCATAATGACAAAGCGAAAACAGGCTTTTCCAATTGTTTTGCAAATTTTGAAGAAAAAAAACCAGAACAGAAATATCTTATTTACATAAGAATTCAGACCCTTTGTTGTACAACTCGAAATTGAGCTCAGGTGCATCCTATTTCCATTGATCATCCTTCAGATGTTTCTACAACTTGATTGGAGTCCACCTGTGGTAAATTCAATTGATTGGACATGATTTGGAAAGGCACATGCTTGTTTATATACGGTCCCATAGTTGGCAGTGCATGTCAGAGCAAAAACCTGAGGTCCAAGGAATAGCCCGTAGACTTCCGAGACAGGATTTTGTCGAGGCACAGATCTGGGGAAGGGTACCAAAACATTTCTGCGCATTGCAAGGTCCTCTAGAACACAGTGGCCTCCATCACTCTTAAACGGAAGAAGTTTGGAACCAGAGCTGGCTTCCCAGCCAAACTGAGCAATCCGGGTAGAATGGCCTGGCCAGGGAGGTGACCAAGAACCCGATGGTCACTCTGACAGAGCTCCAGAGTTCCTCTGTGAAGATGGGAGAACCTTTCAGAAGGACAACCATCTCTGTAGCATTCTACCAATCAGGCCTTTATGGTAGAGTAGCCAGACGGAAGCCACTCTTCAGTAAAAGGCACATGACAGCCTGCTTGGAGTCTGCTCTGGTCTGATGAAACCAAGATTGAACTCTTTGGCCTGAATGCCAAGAGTCACGTCTGGAGGAAACCTGGCACCATCCCTACGGTGAAGCATTGTGATGGCAGCATCATGCTGTATGGATGTTTTTCAATGGCAGGGACTGGGAGACTATTCAGGATTAAGGGAAAGATGAACAGAGCAAAGTATAGAGAGATCCTTGATGGGCGAAGGTTCACATACCAACAGTACAACGACCCTAAGCACAAAGCCAAGACAGAGCAGGAGTGGCTTTGGGACAAGTTTCTGAATGTCCTCGAGTGGCCCAGCCAGAGCCCAGACCTGAACCTGATCGAACATCACTCGAGAGAGACCTGAAAATAGCTGTGCAAGTGACACTTCCCATCCAACCGGACAGAGATTGAGGATCTGCAGAGAAGAATGGGAGAAACTCCTAAAAATACAGTTGTAACAATCTCGTAGCATCATACCGAAGAAGAATCGAGGCTGTGATAGCTGCCAAAGATGCATCAACAAAGTACTGAGTAAAGAGTCTGAATACTTATGTAAATGTAATATTTCAGTTGAACATATGTAATAAATTAGCTAATTATTATTTATTTTAACTATTTTCTATAGTGTATAATAATAGTTAAGACATCAAAACTATGAAATAAATCCTATGGAATCATGTAGTGACCCATTTTTAAAAAACAAATCTAAATATATTTTAGATTCTTCAAAGTAGCCACTCTTTTCCTTGATGACAGCTTTGCACGTTCTTGGCATTCTCTCAACCAGCTTCATGAGGAATGCTTTTCCAATAGTCTTGAAGAAGTTCCCAAACTCTTCGGTCCAACTTATCTCAAACCATCTCAATTTTGTTGAGGTCGGGTGATTATGGAGGCCAGGTCAACTGATGCAGCACTCCATCACTCTCCTCTTGGTCAAATAGCCCTAACACAGCTTGGAGGTGTGTTGGTTCATTGTCCTGTTGAAAAACAAATGATAGTCCCACTAAGCGCAAACCAGATGGGATGGCGTATCGCTGCAGAATGCTGTGGTAGCCATGCTGGTTAAGTGTGCCTTGAATTCTAAATTAATCACAGACAGTGTTACCAGCAAAGAAACCCCAACCCATCACACCTCCTCCTCCATGCTTCATGGTGGGAACCACACATGCAGAGATTATCCCTTCGTTTACTCTGCGTCTCACAGACACGGCGGTTGGAACCAAAAATCTCAATTTTGGACTCATCAGACCAAAGGACAGATTTCCACCAGCCTAATGTCCATTTCTCGTGTTTCTTGGCCCAAGCAAGTCTCTTCGTCTTATTGGTGTCTTTAGGAGTGGTTTCTTTGCAGCAATTCAACCACGAAGGCCTGATTCAGGCAGTCTCCTCTGAATAGTCGATGTTGAGATGTGTCTGTTACTTGAACTCAGATCAGATCAAATGACAGCAGATTTCCACAGGTCTAATGTACATTGCTGTGTTTCTTGGCCCAAGCAATTCTCTTTGTGTTATTGGTGTCCTTAGTAGTGGTTTCTTTGCAGCAATTCGACCATGAAGGCCTGATTCACGCAGTCTCCTCTGAACAGTTGATGTTGAGATGTGTCTGTTACTTGAACTCGGTGAAGCATTTATTTGTGCTAGAATATCTGAGGCTGGCAACTCTAATGAATTTATCCTCTATAGCAGAGGTAACTCTAGGTCTTTCTTTCCTGTGGCTGTCCTCATGAAAGCCAGTTTCATCATAACCCTTGATGGTTTTTGCAACTGCACTTGAAGAAACTTTCAAAGTTTTCTAAATGTTCCTTATTGACTGACCTTCATGTCTTAAAGTAATGATGGACTGTCATTTCTCTTTGCATATATGAGCTGTTCTTGTCATAATATGGACTTTGTCTTTTACCAAATAGGACTATCTTCTGTATACCACCACTATAGTGGCTTGAAAAAAAGTATTCACCCCTTGGCATTTCCCTATTTTGTTGCCTTAAAACCTGGAATTAAATTTGATTTTTGGGGGGTTTGTACCATTTGATTTACACAACATGCCTATCACTTTGAAGATGCAAAATATTGAACACTTGAGTGTACAACCCCCCCCCCCCGCACATCTAGCCACCGGTATTTTTGCCCATTCCTCAAGGCACAACTGCTCCAGCTCTTTCAAGTTGGATGTGTTCCTCTGGTGTAAAGCAATATTTTAGTCATACCACAGATTCTCAATTGGATTGAGGTCTGGGCTTTGACTAGGCCATTCCAAGACATTTAAATGTTTCCCTTTAAACCACTCAAGTGTTGCCTTAGCAGTATGCTTAGGATCATTGTCCTGCTGGAAGGTGAACCTCCGTCCCAGTCTCAAATCTCTGGAAGACTGAAACAGGTTTCCCTCAAGGATTTCCCAGTATTTAGCCCTGATGGATGCATCATTCCTTCAATTCTGACCAGTTTCTCAGTCCCTGCAGATGACAAACATCCCTACTGCATGATGCTGCCCTCACCATGCTTCACTGTGGGGATGGTGTTCTTGGGCTGATGAGAGGTGTTGGGTTTGTGCCAGACATAGTGTTTTCCTTGATGGCCAAAAAGCTCAATTTTAGTCTCATCTTTCCAGAGTACCTTCTTCCATATGTTTGGGGTGTCTCCCACATGCCTTTTGGCTAACACCAAATGTGTTTGCTTATTTTTTATTCTGGATACTCTTCCGTAAAGCCCAGCTCTGTGTAGTGTTCGGCTTAAAGTGGTCCTATGGACAGATACTCCAATCTCAACTGTGGAGCTTTGCAGCACATTCAGAGTTATATTTGGTCTCTGTTGTCTCTCTGATTATTGCCCTCCTTGCCTTCTCCGTGAGTTTTGGTGGACGGCCCTCTCTTGGCAGGTTTGTTTTGGTGCCATATTCTTTCAATTTTTTAATAATGGATTTAATGGTGGATGTTCAACGTTTGAAATATGTTTTTATAACCCAACCCTGATCTGTACTTCTCCACAACTTTGTCTCTGACCTGGTTGGAGAGCTCCTTGGTCATCATAATGCCGCTTGCTTGGTGGTGTGCCTTGCTTAGTGGTGTTTCAGACTCTGGGGCCTTTCAGAACAGGTGTATATATACTGAGATCATGTGACAGATCATGTTACACTTAAATAAAGTCCATCTGTGTGCATTCTAACTAATTATGTGACGTCTGAAGGTAATTGGTTGCACCAGATCTTATATAGGGGCTTCATAGCAAAGGGGGTGAATACATATGCATCCACCATCCATTTTTTATTTTTTAGAATTTTTTGAAACAAGTAATTTTTTTCATTTCACTTTGGATTATTTTGTGTATGTCCATTACATGAAATCCAAATAAAAATCTATTTAAATTACAGGTTGTAATGCAACAAAATAGGAAAAACGCCAAGGGGGTGAATTCTTTTGCAAGGCGCTGTATCTTGTCACAACACAACTGATTGGCTGAAACGCATTAAGAAAGAAAATCCACAAATGAACTTTTAACAAGGCCACCTGTTAATTGAAATGCATACCAGGTGACTAACTCATGAAGCTGATTGAGAGAATCTCGAATCTCAAATATATTTTGATTTATTTAATCGTTTTTTTGGTTACTACATGATTCTATATGTGTTTTTTCATTGTTTTGATGTCTTCACTATTATTCTGCAATGTAGAAAATAATACAAATAAAGAAAAACCCTGGAATGAGTTGGTGTGCCCAAACTTTTGACTGGTACTGTATATGTGCATATATATTGTAGCGTACAGCAGGTCAGCCACCAGGGGGAGACTCGTCGAGGCCTGGTGACAGACGGAGTATACATCAAGAGGCGATGGCTCCATCTGCTGGATGTGCCAGGTCTCGACGGGCTCTCTGACCAGGACCAATTGGGGCTGATTGGGAGTTGGTGAGTAATCAAGGGCTGATTGCTCACCAGCTGTGCAAGTCCCATAAAGCTGCCAGAAGGGCAGCACACAGAAAGAGTGGGGGAAGAAAGAACTCCCATATAGTTGGGGATGGTTGCAGAGGTAACAGGAGAGAGTTCAGTTTTTGTGCCCGACAGGTTACAGCAAGACCCGGAGCCCAGAAGACAGTATCCCGGAGAGGGTCTCATGGGGGAGACCTATCATTTTCATTTTGATTTATTATTTAAATAAACACCCTTGAAACCGAGCTATTCCTACTCTGTCTTTGTCTGATCTGTGTAAACGTCTTGACCAAACCCCCTGGTCTGCCCCAAGTGGTGGAGAACACGGGCACGTCTGATAACGTGGTCAGATCAGGGTTGACGTTTACACAGCACAGACAAGCACAGCACAGACAAGACAGAAGTGGGCAAGTCTGCTGGCCCTGTTCCTCTCTGGGAATGCCCAAAAGGCATATTGGGACCTGAACGATGAACAGGCGGCTAACTACAATGGACTCAAACGGGAGATACTCAACCGCTACGGGTACAGCCTGACCCATCTGGCTCAACTGTTCCACGACTGGAGGTTCGTACCCAACGCATCCCCGAGCCCAGATGAGCGACCTACTGCACGTCACCAGGATATGGCTCCTAACCGATGTATCCACCCTCTCCATCCTCTACAAAGTGGTCCTGGATCGCTTCTTACGGGTGCTAACCAAGGACATGTAGAGGGCTGCGAGGCGATGTGCTCCCCAGACCTTGGAGGGCCTCCTGGAAGCAGTGGAGACACATCAGAACACTCAGGCCCTGCTGAGTGGGAGTCGGGATGAGTCGGCGACCCGTTCGAGGGGACGGAAGGACAGCCCCACCATTGTGTACCCCGAACCGACAGTCGACAGGGCCAAAGGACCGCAAACCCATGGAGAGACGGCTGGGGTAGGGCCGACCCGCTACCGACGACCCCAGGTAGATGGAAACCAAAGGAGGTGTTTTGAGTGTGGCGCCCGGGGGCACATTGCCTGGATTAGCAAGGCTCGAGATGAGTCTATGCCATCAGCTAGCCCCGGAGGCGAGGTGGATCACGCCGTGAACTATGTCACCTCCTGTTGGGCACGAGATGAAGAAAAAGATGCCAGCCAAAGAAGAGAGCGGAGACGACCCATCGCCTGTGTGGCCCGGAAGCAACCGGTTAACCAACCTGTATCCATGGGTCCGGAGTCGGAGTCGGAGGTGGCGCCGGAACCCGACCACCCCTGGGGAACCACTGGAGGAGGAGCCCAGCCTCCCCCTCCTCGATTTCGAGGGGCCAGTTGGGACACTCGCTGGGAGCCAACTGAGGGGACAATTTGGGACGGCCCAGTGGGAGGATCCGAACTTGAAATCCGCCGCAGCCCAAGTGAAAGCGGAGGATGGACAGCTACTTCCAGGGGTGAGTGACTGGCGATACCCCCTTGTATCAGGTGTCGCACCAAAAAGGGGAACTTTGAGAGGTATTGTTGCTTCCCTGATGGTACATCCACCTGTTGGGGGCGCACCTGGGAATAGAGAAGACCCGGGAACGGATCGCCGCCCGGTTCCACTAGCCTGGGATGAGGAGGGCCATGGAAGACTACTGTCGCAGCTGCCCGGAGTGTCAACTCACTTCCCAAGAACACTTCCGAAACCCACTGGTCCCCCTACCAATCATCGGGGTGCCCTTTGAACGCATCGCCATGGACATAGTGGGACCCCTGGTAAAAATAGCATGAGGACACCGGTACATCCTGGTGATAGTAGATTATGCCACCAGATATCCTGAGGCCATTCCCCTATGGGCGGCGGTATCCAAGGGAATCACCTCTAAAATGCTCAAACAAATGCTGCGGAAGGTCATCAAGCAGGATGTGAAGAACTGGGACCAGCTACTACCCCACCATGTTCTCAATCTGAGAAGTCCTCTACTGGGTTTTCCCCTTTCGAACTCCTCTATGGGAGGAGGCCATGCGGCCTACTGGACCTAGCCAAGGAGGTGGAGGAAGCCCAAACGACCCCATTACGCAGCGTGGTAGAGCACGTGGAGACGATGAGGGAGGCAGCTATATGGCCAGTCGTGAGGGAATATATGGAGAAGGCCCAACGTGCCCAAGCCCAGGTCTACAATCGGAGAGCCCAGCCCTGAGAATTCCAGGTGGGAGACAGGGTGTTGGTCTTAATCCCCATGGCCGAAAGTAAGTTCCTGGCAACATGGCCTTTTGCCATACGAGGTGATCGAGAAGTTGGGACCTGTCAATTACCGCGTACGGCAACCGGGGAGACGGAAACCCCAACAGATTTACCACGTGAACCTGTTGAAGAAGTGGCATGAGGGGACAGCCTTGGCCTTGTTGTGGTCGGGACCCAGGACGCCAATGGTACCAGTGGTGGTCCCGAGCAATGAGGACCTCGACACCGTCCAGAAGCAAGAGCTCAAACCTGATGGGTCATTTTGTGGGACGTATTGACTGAAAGAAGTACACAAGTAACAAGTAATGACATCATTATGCACCAATGATATGACCTCTGTTTCGTTGATTGACTCTATTTTAACCCAATGACCACTGATCGTCTTGAAATCTAGCTGGGTAGATAGCCAATGAGCTGAGGTAAACAGCAATATGTATTGTTTATGTATTGGAAGACCAACCCATGTAGTCAACTCCGGCGTAAAGAGGGTCATTCGCCATTGAAGTTTCATACCGGAAGGAGCAACGCATGTCACGCACAGCGTTGTTTTGGTAAAGCGCATCTTCAGCTGTTTATATATCGATCATTATGGCTACTAAGTCAGGGAAAGCTAAATCTAAGTCTAGATATACAGATGTACACACAATTTTAGAAGAAATTGATCGGATAAAATGAGACAGAGATTGTTGGAGGACGATTCATTTAGCGATTCCCAAATGGAGGAATATTTTTTTGAACGGAGAGGACATCGTTTTGGACTGGTAAGTTTTTCTCATGCCAATGCCGTTGATTTAAATTAATAATATATAAATATTATAATATATAAAATATTATTTGTGAAATGAAATAGCCTATTTGAGGCTGTTGAGGGGAGGGCAGGCCCACAACAATGGCCAAAGGGAAATGGAGACAGTAGATACAGCTGGTCTGTTGTAATATAATAAAGACAGTAGATCTAGCTGAAATGTCATAATATAAAATAGACAGTAGATCTAGCTGGTCTGTCATAATATAAATGAGACAGTAGATCTAGCAGGTCTATAATAATATATTCAACCTTATGTTCCCTGTACTCTATATATGTCTGTTTATTATACCTGTTGATACAGGGCTCATATGTGAAACTATTCTAACTGAACATTTTCTTTCACAGTGGCACTGACTCCGAATGGGAGCCCCCAGTGCCAAGGTGTCCATCCCCCACTGAAGCTGGTTCATCCAGCTCCTGCCACAAGTTGTGTTCATCTGCTCAAATGTATTTCTGCAGGCATGGATGTGCCTCAGGGCCAAAAGGTCACAGCATGGAGGCGTTGCTGTGTTCTATGCAAAATTAAGTCCCCCATCACCTGCACCACATGCTTGGTGACCCTCTGCTTTACAGCAGAAAGAGACTGCTATAGCACCTGGCATCAGCAGCACAATATTGTGTGGGTCTTCCAAATATTGAAAGTGTTATTTATTTTCATGTTTTTTCTCAATTTTTTTTTTTTTGGGTGGGTGTGTTAGAATACCATTTTGGTACTTTGTATATAGTTATTCCATTCAAAATGTATAACTTCACCAATTTGGCCACTTGGGTACATTTGGGCTTCTTGTGTGGGACACTTGGGTGACTTCATGATAAATGTCATGTAGCACACTCATTTTGGAAGTTATCATTCTGAAACTTTGCACAAGTACTGTTGCCCTCTTCTGTTTGTCATTGAAATTGTCCCCATCATCCTATCTGAATGTTTGTTTTGTCTTGTTCATTTTAAAGATGATGATACAACAATAAAAATGAAAAAAAGTGTTTTCTTTCATTGTATTATCTAAACCAGATCTATTGTGTTATATTCTCCTACATTCAATTCATATTTACACGAACTTCAGAGTGTTTTCTTTCAAATGAAATCAAGAATATGCATATCCTTGGTTCTGAGCCTGAGCTACAGGCAGTTAGAGTTGGGTATGTCTTCAGGCGGAAACGGAAAAAAGTAGGGGGGTAGCTGTAAGAGGTAAATGAAGGTGAAATAAAAAAAATATAAAAAATATTAAGGCACATGAAAGTTCACATGTTCGAGAAGGCATTTCTGCCCAAAAACGCATTTTGAAGAAAAAAAAAATAAGTTCAAAATGATTCTTCTGTTAAAGTCGTGTCTTGTGACATATGCCTAGTTTCCTGAATCAGGTCACATTTGCAGCAATTGTCCCCTTGGTGGTATTGGGGGAAATGTCCCTTCAGGTTAAGGCAGGCTAGCATGTTTAAATCACTCATTTTATTAACTGCCAAGAACTTGTTGATGAGTGATGAACGTTCAAACCTGCATTTGCAGTGTGCTCCTGGGGAAAGCCAGCCACACAAAAACCTTATGCTACGCTCCAAATTATCCATGAGTCTGGGAGAGAATGTATGGGCCAAGGAGAAGCTGTTGGCTGATTGTGCAGGTTGGCTAAGCCTACAATTATAGTGAATTTGATTTTGAATAGACAAGTAATAGAGCTTTTTATCCTCATAATTAATATGCTGACACGTGAACCTTTTTAGCTACAGAATATCTCACCACCGTGCGTTTCCATCTCCTCTCTCTATTCCTTTCTCGAGCATGTCAATGTTTGTTGTGAAAACCTGTTACTATCGATGTTCTGGAACAGATTTCACTTGGTTAACCAAATTAAGCTGGGTAGCTGCAGGAGCAGGTTTGGAGAGCCCATGGCATACAGAGTTTGTGCGGAATATCACCTGTCATGCAGGTATGTTCAAATAGTGATTTATGGATGGAGTGAAATAACCAGAGTAGCTTAACCTGCATTATTGAAAAATGAACCAACTGGAAGGCAGCAACCATTTGCTGTTCAAATGATATATATTTCCTCCTGTTCCTGCCCATTTGATAATAGGCCATTCTAAATGGAAACAGGTTTTAAATATTATACTGAACAAAAATATAAACGCTACATGTAAAGTGTTGATCTCATGTTTCATGAATTGAAATAAATTATCCCAGAAATGTTCCATATGCACAAAAAGATTTTCTCTCAAATCTTGTGCACATTTTATTTAGATTCCTGTTAGTAGGTATTTATCCTATGCCAAAATAAGACACCCACCTGGTGTGGTATATCAAGAAGCTGATTAAACAGCATGACCATTACACGGGTACACCTTTGTGCTGGGGAAAATAAAAGGCCACTCTAAAATTAGCAGTTTTGTTACACAGCACAATGCCACAGATGTCTCAGGTTTTGAGGGAACGAGCAATTGGCACGCTGACTGCAGGAATGTCCACCAGAGCTGTTGCCAGAGAATTGAATGTTCATTTTTCTACCATAAGCCCTCTCCAACATCGTTTTATAGAATTTGGCAGTAGTCCAACTGGCCTCAAAACTGCAGACCACCTGTAACCACGCCAGCACAGCAACTCCAACTTCAGCTTCTTTACCTGCAGTATCGTCTGAGACCAGCCTCCCGGACAGCTGATGAAACTGTTGGTTTGCGCAACCAAAGATTTTCTGCACAAACTGTCAGAAACCTTCTAAGGGAAGCTCATCGGTGTGCTCGTCATCCTCACCAGGGTCTTGACCTGACTGCAATTTGGCATGGTAACCGACTTCAGTGAGCAAATGCTCCTTTGATGACCACTGGCATGCTGGAGAAGAATGCTCTTCACGGATGAATCCCAGTTTCAACTGTACCGGGCAGATGGCAGCGTGTATGCCGTCATGTGGGCAAGCGGTTTGCTGAGGTCAATGTTGTGAACAGAGTGCCCCATGGTGGCAGTGGGGTTATGGTATGGGCATAAGCTATGGACAACAAAAACAATAAAATTTTATCGATGGCCATTATTAAAAAAAAAATGTATACCCCATTTTCATGGTATTCATGGTATTCATTCAAATTTGCCATCAATGGGCTAGCACTGGGATGCAGTGCCTTAGCCCACTGCGCCACTCTGGAGGCCCATTGATGGCAAATTTGAATGAATAGCGATACCGTGACAAGTTCCTGAAGCCCATTGTTGTGCCATTCATCCGCCGCCATCACCTCATGTTTCAGCAAGATAATGCACGGCCCCCATGTAACAAGGATCTGTACACAGTTCCTGGAAGCTGAAAATGTCCTAGTTCTTCCATGGCCTGCATGGATCGACGTGTACGAAAGCGTGTTCCAGTTCCCGTCAATATCCAGCAACTTCGCACAGCCATTGAAGAGGAGTGGGACAACATTCCACAGGCCTCAATCAACAGCCTCATCAACTCTATGCAAAGGAGATGTCGCACTGCATCAGGCAAATGGTTGTGCTACAGGCTTTGGTTTTTCCGATTTATATTTTGAGGTTGGACGTTAACAAATGGGGCGCACTGTGCTGGCTTGTCCATCTCGTTAGTCGAAGGTGTTTCACCTGTACTGGCCCAGGTGATATTTAAGTGTCTGGCACAGTGCTTCAGTTGTCTTGAGAGATGTGGAGGGTTAACACCTTTTAGTTGACTTTCCCTATTTGATTTCTACAAAACAATCTTCAATCAGATTTTCCCTGTTTTGCACCAACTTTTGGTTTACTTTCTGCCTAAAGTTTGGTGTGGGTTTTAATTTTGTTTGCCTCTTTTATGGCAAATTTAATGGGCGCTCATGTTGGGTGTCTTTTAGGTCCCAGTTGTTATTGTTAGTCAACTTTCTATTTTGTTTTGGTTGTTAGTGATTCTTTGTTAGTTCCCCCTTCGGTTTGAGCAACAATTTTTGGTTTCTTGTTGGGGAACGTACAGTGTTTTTTTTGACTGGTTTTCTGCCCACGCCCATGTATCTGTGACCAACAGATTCATATCTGTATTCCCAGTCATGTGAAATCCATAGATTAGGGCCTAATTCATTTAATTAAATTGACTGATTTCCTGATATGAACTGTAACTGTAATTGTTGCATTTATGTTTTTTAAAGTGTAAAGACCAGATTAAATTGATAATAGTGAAAATATGATCACTTCATGAGAGAACAATGAGCGCAGCCTGAGGCAAGGAACAGAGCACAAGCTTTTTTTGTGACCTTCTCAAATCATCGATAGCTTATAGTTGCATCACGCAGCCTATATGTTTTGATTTCTAAGGTTTGGATCATTCACAACTAAACCGGCCAAATAACTCTAAATCTAAAATATAGGACCTGTTAAAAAAGGATCACTTTTATGCTTAACATGCACACTCACTCCGGAATGGGAAAAATATCCTTTCTATTTTATTCAGCTAAGTCCAATTATATTCTTCTTACTGTTACGGATACAGTTATCCTGTGTGTGAGTGTATCCTGTGTGTGTTTTCTTTTCTCTCATTCTCCCCTCACAGGTGAAAATCATCACTCCCCAATCAGTCAACAATCAATCATCAATCAGAAGACACACCTCCTCCTGTTTCCTACCCTATCACAGTTCCTTCCCCATGGTTTAAAAACCCCATCATTTGTTTGCTCTAGAGCTCAATCTCTTTGTAATGCCATGTTGGTAGATCTCTGTTCTATATAGATTTCAAGCTCAATCTCTTTGTAATGCCATGTTGGTAGATCTCTGTTCTTTATAGATTTCAGTAGCTCAATCTCTTTGTAAATGCCATGTATGTAGATCTCTCTCTTTGCGTCTTAACCTCTTCTTTTGTTTGAGCACCTCCAAATCACTTTGTCATCTCCTGTGAGTATTGTTTTGGTTATGGTGTTTGTTTGTTGCTGGTGGGAAAAGGGGGAAACCAAGACAAGTCGCCCATGGGCATACACTACCCGTAGGTGAACTTTGTTAAATACACTAGTTAGAACTGGGCGGACCACCCACTGTATTTTTGGTTAGTTAGTTAGCTGTTGTTGAAATAGGCTAGTCTAGCTTAGGGGTGTTTTTGCATATTTGTTTCTTTCCTTGGGTCCAGCTCAGCCCCTTTTCCTGCTCCCCCCATTACCGTGTGGTTATAAATAAACCCTGAGTTTGACGGTATTATTTCGGTTGTCGTGGTTATTTCGTTCACACTTTGTCACAATTATAATTTACATGAGTTATGTTACGGGTCTCACTACCATCCCCCCTAGACTGTCGGGCCAAAAGGGATTCGTAACACTTACTATAAAATAATATCAATTTAATGGCACGGGACTGATAAGCATAAACAAGATGACGCCGACTGAGAGGGCCTTCTTGCTTCTAGTTCTTAGGAAACTTTGCATTATTTTGTTTTTTTAATGTATTATTTCTTATATCGTTAGCCCAGAAAATGTTATGCGTTATTACATACACTACCGTTCAAAAGTTTGGGGTCACTTCAAAATGTCCTTTTATTTTCTTAAAGAAAATCATATTTTTTCTCCATTTAAATAACATCAAATTGTTCACAAATACAGTGTAGATATTGTAAATTGCTATTGTAGCTGGAAACGGTAGATTTTTTAAATGGAATATCTACATAGGTGTATAGAGGCCCATTATCAGAAACCGTCACTCCTGTGGGAGTAGGGAGTACACAGCGTTCTTAAGTTTCTTGTCAATTTCTCGCATGGAATAGCCTTCATTTCTCCCAAGAGAATTCTATTCTGTACCTAAGAATGCAAAGGTAACTGAACTAAATTACTATTGCCCCATAGCACTCACTTCTGTCATCATGAAGTGCCTTGAGAGACTAGTCAAGGATCATATCACCGCCACCTTACCTCTCACCCTAGACCCACTTCAATTTGCTTATCGTCCCAATACGTCCACAGACGATGCAATCGCCATGACACTGCACACTGCCCTATCCCATCTGGACAAGAGGAATACCTATGTAAGAATGCTGTTCATTGACTATAGCTCAGCATTCAACACCCTAGTACCCTCCAAGCTTATCATTAAGCTCGAGGCCCTGGGTTTGAACACTGCCCTGTGCAATTGGGTCATGGACTTCCTGACGGGCTGCCCCATGGTAGTGAAGGTATGAAACAACACCTCCGCTTCGGTGATCCTTAACACTGAGGCCCCACAAGGGTGCGTTCTCAGCCCCCTCCAGTACTCCCTGTTCACCCATGACTGCGTGGACAAGCACGCCTCCAACTCAATCATCAAGTTTGCAGACAACACAACAGCAGTAAGCTTGATTTACAACAATGATGAGACAGCCTACAAGGAGGAGGTGAGGGCTCTGGGATTCTGGTGCCAGGAAAATAACCTCTCATTCAATGTCAACAAAAAAAAGGAGATGATCGTGGACTTCAGGAAACAGCAGGGTTAGACCCCCCCCCCCCCCCTATCAGTGGAGACGGTGGAAAGCTTCAAGTTCCTCGGCGTACACATCACTGACAAACTGAAATGGTCCACCCACACAGACTGTGCCTCTTCAACCTCAGGAGGCTGAAGAAATTTGGCTTGTAATCTAAAATCCTCACAAACTCTTTCAAATGCCCAATTGAGAGCATCCTGTCGGGCTGTGTCATTGCTTGGTATGGCAACTGCACCAACCACAACTGCAGGGCTCTCCAGAGGATGGTGCGGTCTTCACAATGCATCACCGTGGGCAAACTACCTGCCCTCCAGGACACCTACAGCACCCAATGTCACAGGAAGGCCAAAAAGATCATCAAGGACAACAATCACCCGAGTCACTGCCTGTTCACTCCGCTATCATCCAGAAGGCGAGGCCAGTACAGGTGTATCAAAGCGGGGACTGAGAGACTGAAAAACAGCTTCTATCTTAAGGCCATCAGACGGTTAAATAGCCATCACTAGCATAGAGAGGCTGCTGCCTATATACACAGACTTGAAATCATTGGCCACTTTACTAAATTGAACACTAATCAGTTTAATAATGTCACTAAAAATGTTTATATCTTGCATTACTCACCTCATATGTATATACTTCGTTCTATACTATGCTACTGAATCAGTCTGCCGCTCTGAGATTGCCCGTCCACATATTTATATATTAATTCCATTCCTTACTTAGATTTGTGTGTATTGGATATATGTTGTGAAATTGTTAGATATTACTTGTTAGATATTGCTGCCCTGTCGGAACTAGAAGCACAAGCATTTCACTACACCCGCAATAAGATCTGCCAAACAGGTGTATGTGACCAATAACATTTGATTTGTCTGCTAAAGTAACAAGCCTACAGCCTATGGCATGGAGCATAGCTAGACAACATGCAGTAGGCCAACTCAACTCTGAAAAACATTTTCTTCATATCATAACGTTTCTTTAAACCTGCCTAAAATTATTAATGGATTTATTGAGATGGTATATATTAAATTTATTTATTCGACTTAAAAGTATATGTTCCAAAGTTGAGCATCAGTGTCTTGTATGCGCACAGTGAACACATGTTTTTAGAAATGTTTACACATTTATTACAAATGTAATACTGAAATATCTAATTTACATAAATGATTATTATTTGACCCTGTGTCACTGTTTGGTCTAGTCTAGGGGTTTTGTATGTTTATGGGGCTGTTTCCTTTCTAGGTAGTTTTGTATGTCTATGGTTGCCTAGATTGGTTCTCAATTCGAGGCAGCTGTCTGTCGTTGTCTCTGATTGGGAACCACATTTAGGCAGCCATGTTCTTTGGGTATTTTGTGGGTGATTGTCTTCTGTCTTTGTGTCATTGCACCAGATAGGACTGTTTCGGTTTAGACTTTTGTTGTCTTGTATTTTGTAGTGTTCTTGTTTATCGTCGATATTAAAGATGTTGAACACCAACAACGCTGCATTTTGGTCCTCCGTTACACCCTACTGGTCATCTATAAACGTTTGAACATCTTGATGAACAATCTGGCCTTAATGGCCTCGTACATTTATAATCTCCACACGGCAAAGCCAGAAGAGGACTGGGGAAGAGCTTTGCATACCTGGATTGTACAATATTTACACATTATTATTAAAATAATTATTCTAGCTCTGTCAAGTTGGCTTTTGATCATTGCTAGACAGACATTTTCAAATCTTGCTATAGATTTTCAAGCCAATTCAAGTCCAAACTGTAACTAGACTTGATAAGTGTTATGGGTGTAAGATGGCACAGTGATGCCATCTGTTGGTAAATGTTCATTACTGCAACTCTTGTGTTTTACCGGGGTGCTTGAGATACCCGGATGGGTTGTGATGTACTGAACAAGACTGGTTACTCGCATCAATGCCTCTGTCTCGTCATTTAGCATTCAAACATGGTGTCAGAGTCGGATAACTAACCATGCTTTCCGCAAATTAGAGTCACCTGCTCTGGTTTACAAACAAATGCTTATTTGTGTAAAATTTCGCCCGGAATTGGCCTTAAGCTAGAGTGAGTTTGCTAGTTAGCTTCAGTGTTGTTAGCACCGGTTAGACATGGCAGCGAACATTCCCCCTCCCGCTGTTATGAAGCTCAGCGGGGATTGGAGCACGAACTGGGATACGTTTAGAGGTGAATGGGAGGACTACGCGCTAGCAACGGGACTTCTGGAAAAGGAAGATGAGGTAGTGGCTGCCACTTTGAGGACTATAATGGGAACTGAATGCCGACACGTATACAAACACAACCTGAACCTAACAGCAGCACAGCAAGGTAACGCTATAGCTATTCTTGATGCTCTTGAACATTACTTTACGCCAGCAAAGAACGTCATCTACGAGCGTTGTGTTTTCAGTCGTTGCAAACAGGAGGACGGGGAGTCCATTGACAGCTTTGTCACTAGGTTAAGGGAAAAGGCAGCTACATGTGACTATGGTGCTTTAAGAGATGAACTGATCAGAGATACGATTGTGCTTGGCATAACGGATGAGGGCACCCGCAGACGTTTGCTGAGAGAACGTGACCTGACGCTGGCCTTGGCAGTGGAGACATGCCGTGCAGCAGAGCTTACTGATATACGGATGAGGTCCATGGAGCTAGAAAGGCAACATACGGACAATGTAAATGCTACATTCAGGCAGCCAGTAAAGAAATTCCCCTTTGCCACAGCTAATGCTAATACTACAGCCAACTCTGCAGTAGACAACCCCAATACATGCCGATATTGTGGCATTTCTCATGGACGAGGAAAAGAACACTGCCCAGCCTATGGAAAAATATGCAAATCCTGTGGTACAGCTAATCACTTCGCAAGGGTCTGCATGAAAAGCAAGAGAAAGTAGGGTAAAGTGCACTCCATGGAAACAAACACAGATGAATGGAACGACAGCACAGAGGATGTACATGCTAGCGAGTGCATAGGGGCAGTGAGGGCAAAAGGACAAAAGTGGTTTGTCACTCTGCTACTTAATAATAAACCACAGCAATGCCAGCTAGATTCAGGGGCCACATGCAACGTTATGAGCCTTAAAGACAAAAGGAGGCTCGCGCCCAGAGACAAACTCACACAGAGTAGCACCAAGCTGAAACTGTATTCAGGCCAGTTCATGACCTCTTTAGGCCTGTTTGTGACAGAGTGTGTTTTACGTGGCCAGAAATACACCCTTGAGTTTGAAATAGTTGAGGCTAGTCAACAGCCATTACTGTCAGGTTCTACATGCGAGCGCCTTGGACTTATTAACTTCACCATCCCAGCTGATCTTAACATTATAGACAAAGTCCAGGCTGGGCCCCTGAGCAAGGAGACACTCCTAAGCAAGTACCATGATGTCTTCAACGCACCGGTCGAGTCAGTTCCTGGGGAAGTCCACTTTGAGTTGGACGCAGCAATCCAGCCTGTCCAGTGTGCACCCCGCAATGTACCAGTGGCCAAGAAAGCAGCTACGAAGGCTCAGCTTGACAAATACGAAGCAGATGGCCACATCATATCCGTCACCGAGCCTACGGATTGGATAAGTAATATGGTTATCGTCAAGAAACCAGACAAGCTACGGATATGCATTGATCCTAAACACCTCAACCGAGCTCTGCGACGTTCACATTACATTATGCCCACGTTGGAGGATGTTCTTTACAAGCTCCCAAAGGCCAGAGTCTTCACGCTCGTGGATGCCAGAGATGCCTTTCTGCAGTGCAAGCTCGACGAGCCCAGCAGCTACATGACCACCTTTTGGACACCCTGGGGCAGGAAGAGGTGGTTGAAGCTTCCGTTTGGTGTCTCCGTGGCTCCAGAGGTGTATCAGCGGAAACAGCATGAGCTGTTGATGGGACTCAGATGACATTCTTGTAGTGGGCTGTGGGGACAGTGATGAGGAGGCAGAATGTGACCATGACGCCAAGCTGCTGGCCCTGATGGTCAGATGCAGACAGGTCAAGCTAAGGCTAAGCATAAAAAAGCTTCAGTTTCATGGGCACATCTTGTCCTCCACCGGATTGAAGGCGGATCCTGAAAAAGTGAAGGCTGTCTTGGAAATGCCCCACCCATCTGACGTGAAGGGAGTGCAGCGCTTCGTCGGATTCGTCACCTACCTGGCCAAATTCCTACCGCGGCTCTCTGAAGTGTGTGAGCCACTGAGGAGGCTCATGGACAAGGACACCATCTGGCATTGGCTCCCAAAACATGACGCAGCGGTGAGGGAAATAAAACAACTGGTCACCCAGACACCTGTACTGCGATACTACAATGTGTCAAAACCTGTCACGATTCAGAGTGACTCAAGCCAGTATGGACTTGGCTGTTGCCTCATGCAGGAGGGCCAGCCTGTGGCATTCGCCTCTAGGGCACTCACCCCAACAGAGCAGAACTATGCCCAGAAAGAGAAGGAGTGCCTCAGCATTGTGTTTGCATGCCAACGCTTCCACCACTACCTGTACGGGCGCGACAATATTACCGCAGAGACCGATCACAAGCCCCTTATTGCTATATTCAGCAAGCCTCTCCTGAATGCCCCAAAACGACTGCAGAGCATGCTACTGGCCCTACAAAACTACAACCTCAAGGTGGTGTATAAGCCAGGGCCAGAGATGTATGTGAGTGACACGCTCAGCAGGGCTACTGCATCAGGCACACACACACGCTCCATGCATGAACAACACGCAGTGTGCAGCTTACAAACAGAGCAAGTGGATGTTGAACACATCAACCAGGCTGACTACCTTAATGTTACGGACCAGCGCCTTATACAAATCAGACAGCACACAGACAGGGACGGGCAACTCCAGGCATTGAGGTCTGTGATTCTGATGGGCTGGCCCGACTGCAGGGAAGACACTGCTTTAGCCGTCAGAGAATATTGGCCAATCAAAGAGGAGCTCAGTGTTCAAAACGGAGTAATATTCAAGAGTCAGAGAGTCGTTATTCCCCGGTCTCTGCGCCCTGAGATGTTGGCACGCGTGCACTCAAGTCACATAGGAGGTGAGGCCTGTTACAGATAAGCACGTGACACACTGTATTGGCCAGGAATGCAGAGTGAAATTAAAGACTATGTCAGTAAATGCACAATCTGCAATGAATATGCCATTGAGCAACAGAGAGAGACGATGATGTCCCACGAGCTACCGATGCGCCCCTGGCAGATAGTAAGTCTAGATCTCTTCCAGCACAGTGGCAAAGACTTTCTGCTGGTAGTCGATCATTACTCAGACTTTTGGGAGATCGACCTCCTCCCCGACCTCTCAGCAGAGACAACGATCAAACGCTGCAAGGCTCAGTTTGCCCGCTATGGCCAGCCAGATAGGGTAATTTCAGACAATGGACCCCAATTCTCCGGAGTTGAGTTCCGAAAATTTGCTGCAGGATGGGAATTCGAGCACGTCACTTCATCACCACGACACCCAAAAGCTAATGGGAAGGCAGAGTCCGCAGTAAAAATCGCAAAGAACCTCTGCAAAAAGGCTCTGCGAGAGGGCAAAGATGCTTGGAAAGCAATCCTGCAGTGGCGCAATACCCCGACAGAAGGCATGGACAGCAGCCCGGCACAGCGCCTCATGGCACGGCGCTTAAAAGCAGCTCTGCCAGTAGCCAGCACTCTCCTGGAGCCATGTGTGGTGACATACGTGCTGGTGAAGCTACGTCACAGAAGACAGGTCTCCAAGTTCATCTACGACAAATCAGCAAAAGACTTACCTGAGCTCAGGGTGGGTGAAACGGTGCGAATGAAGCCACTACCAGGGGACCGGACAGGCCTCAGGAGACGCGGATCCTGTGTACAGAAAGTGGCACCACACTCCTACTTGGTCGAAGTGAATGGATCACTGTACCGTCGTAACAGGGTTGACCTTCGGATTGCTGAGCCAGCACCTACTCAGAACCCTGATGGTCAAAGTCACATGGGGTCACATGGGGCCTGAGGCACTGGGCGAAGAGCCAGGGGATCACAGGTCGGCCGCTCCCTCACCCATCAATTCTCCCCTTAGACATTCAGGTGACACCCGTAGTTGAACCCGTAGGGGAACCCGTAGTCCTCGCAGACAAGCCCCCTGTCTTTTCACGATGCGGGCGTCTGTCCCAGCCACCAAAAATACTTAATCTGTAGGTTTCCCATCAGGGATTGTTGACAGAGATAAAAGTGAAGAGAATATCAAAATGTGTTGTTGTTCTGGAAAAAAAAAATAAAAAAAATACTAAACTGTTCATGTTGGAAATTGTTACTAGGTTTGTTTTGTTAGTGAATTGACACCTCCTGTCCTATTTTATTAAAGGGAAGATGTTATGGGTGTAAGATGGCACAGTGATGCCATCTGTTGGTAAATGTTCATTACTGCAACTTTGTGTTTTACCGGGGTGCTTGAGATACCCGGATGGGTTGTGATGTACTGAACAAGACTGGTTACTCGCATCAATGCCTCTGTCTCGTCTTTTAGCATTCAAACAATAAGCACATTTTTACTCCTGAACTTATTTAGGCTTGCCATAACAAAGCGGTTGATTACATATTGACTCGAGATGTCAGCTTTTCATTTATAATTCATTTGTAAACATTTCTAAAAACATAATTTCACTTTGACATTGTGTGTGTGTGTGTGTGTAGGCCAGTGACACATCTACATTTAATCAATTTCAATACAGGCTGTAACACAACAAAATGTGGAAAAAGTCAAGGGGTGTCAATACTTTCTGAAGGCACTAAAAGCACAACCAAATTGCAATGGAAAATGGTTTAGGCATTTGGGTGACAACTAATTTTGCTTTCAACCATTTAAAAGCACAACAACATTCTAATGTTGTGTTTATCACTGTGCAATGCGTTAATCACTGTGCTTAAACTAATAGAAGAACCAAATTAATAGAAGAACCAAAGAACCAAGAACCAAATACCTGGATAGCAGTTGAGATTACATTAAAAGTACATCAATGCTGTTTGAGATTTTACACAGATTATTACAGCAATTGTGAAGAGCTCCGCAGACCTGCGATGACCTATAGACGGGTTGGTTGTTTAGCAACAAAAACTATGCATGCGCAACCATGGGGCAAAACAGGTGAGGTTGGCTAAGATTGTTGACATGTTTGCTATATTTCGCCTCCAATATTTATTAAAAACATAAATACATTTGAACAATGACCACTTGTTGTCTCTCAAATAAATCGTTATAGTTGTTGGTTAGCTAGCTAGTGAATTTTGCAATATTAACATTGACATGAAATCAGTCAACACATCAAAACAAGACATGGTATCAATAACATGATTAAACAAGCTGAAACAAGCCACTTACGATTCCACACATGGCAGTTTCTTGTCATTCTTGCTATCAATCTGCCCATCCAGAATCACAACAACAATCTGACTTCTGCTCCATGGATGCGTGCACATCGTTTTCGTGAAGTTGTTAGCCAACCCATCTATGCATTCTATCTTGAACATGCACACTTTATATGATTACATATGAAGAAATGTATACTTACATTAACTTCAGTGTGGCCATGGATGCGTTACTCATTTCAAATTAATAATTGATTGTTGGATTCACGTCTCCATCTCAACCAAAAATCCAAGTTAAAGAATAGGTCTAAATCTAACATCAAATGCTCTTTAAATAAAGTTGGATTTGATTGAGTCCTGTTCTTTAATTGAGATTTTAGGTTGTGTTGGAGATGTCAATCAAACATATCAAATATACATTTGTAGACAAACTCAAATTAAAGTCAGACTAAAGCTAAAAACCCAACAGAAGCGGGCGGGTGTAGCAATCAGAGCGAGGAGGTTGGAAAGGCCTAGAAAGGCAGAACATTGTCTGAATATTTGTAGGATAGTCCATATCTCCAATCATCTTTGCTGACTACTCTACTACCACATATCTACAATACAAAATCCATGTGTGTGTATGTGCCTGTGTGTGTCTCTTCACAGCCCCTGCTGTTCCATAAGGTGTATTTAAAAAAAATATCTGTTTCTTAAATCTGATTCTACTGCTTGCATCAGTTACCTGATGTGGAATAGAATTCCATGTAGCCGTGGCTCTATGTAGCACTGTACGCCACCCATAGTCTGTTCTGGACTTGGGGATTGTGAAGACACCTCTGGTGGCATGGGGGTATGCATGGGTATCCGAGCTGTGTGCTTGTAGTTTAAACAGACAGCTGGTGCATTCAGCATGTCAATAACGTACGCTAACCCAATTTCGTATAAATGTGCGCAACCGCGACATTCAAACAAGGCTGCAAAGAAAACGAATGGGACTCCAGCGACTGTGTTGACATCAAATTCTGGGGTGTGAACTGCGTTTCTATTCAAGCGTTGATTGACGTGATTATAGCTCTCTGGTATTGGAGAAAAGTTGAAAAAACTGACGTGACGTGTCATGGTGTAACGTACAGCACCCATAAAGCAACTAATTCTGTCTTACAGCCTCTCTCCACCAGGTGTAGCTCTTCTCTCAATACAAGAAAGGGCCAGGGACAGGGTAAAGGGGGGATACTTAGTCATTTTTTGCATCATCACTGCAAGCTATCATGACTCTCAAAAGACTTAATTTTGAAGATCACTTTAGCACCGCCCAAAAAACCTGATTCAAATTCGACACAAACCTTCAAATAGGAATGCAATGACACATTATATAAACTCTTTATAGTGTTTTATTTACATTTTAGAGGAGATAAGGTGACAAGTTGGACAGATCAAGTGAAAAATGCAGTTTCCCCACACGACATCTCTCCTTCTCACTATCACGCAATAGATTTCGCTTTCCCACCCGCCATTTTTAAAAAGACCCGACAGAGCTCATTGCCCTCTTGAATCATGGAGAGATGGGCATCATGAAGGTCTCGTCATTGTTTTTGTTGGAAAGGGGAGAAATTGTGCTTTACAATGGGATTGATATTACAGTTGATCTGGAAGTATTACATTTTTTGGGACCAGCGATGTAAAAAAGTGAATTAGTTCACGTTAATTATTTTTTATGTGAAACTAACAAGAAATAAGACAAAAGAACAGAACTTGATCGTGCATAACTATTCACCCCCCCACTTTTTGCAGCAATTACAGCTGCACGTTTCTTGGGGTATGTCTCTATAATCTTGGCACATCTAGCCACTGGGATTTTTGCCCATTCTTCAAGGCACAACTGCTCCAGCTCCTTCAAGTTGGATGGGTTCTGCTAGTGTACAGCAATCTTTAAGTCATACCACATATTCTCAGTTGGATTGAGGTCTGGGCTTTGACTAGGCCATTCCAAGACATTTCAATGTTTCCCCTTAAACCACTCAAGTGTTGCCTTAGCAGTATGCTTAGGGTCGTTGTCCTGCTGGAAGGTGAACCTCCGTCCCAGTCTCAAATCTCTGAAAGACAAACAGGTTTCCCTCAAGAATTTTCCTGTATTTAGCGCCACCCATCATTTTCTTCAATTCTGACCAGTTTCCCAGTCCCTGACGATGAAAAACATCCCCACAGCATGATGCTGCCACCACCATGCTTCACTGGGGGATGGTGGGATAGGGTTCTCGGGGTGATGAGAGTTGTTGGGTTTGTGCCAGACATAGTGTTTTCCTTGATGGCCAAAAAGCTACATTTTAGTCTCATCTGACCAGAGTATCTTCTTCCATCTGTTTGGAGAGTCTCCCACATGCCTTTTGGCGAACACCAAACGGGTTTGCTTATCTTTTTCTTCTTTAAGCAACTGCATTTTTTTCTGGACACTCTTCCGTAAAGCCCAGCTCTGTGGAGTGTACGGCTTGAAGTGGTCCTATAGACAGATACTCCAATCTCCGCTGTGGAGCTAGCAGCTCCTTCAGGGTTATTTTTGGTCTCTTTGTTGCCTCTCTGATTAATGCTCTCCTTGCCTGGTCTGTGAGTTTTGGTGGGCGGCCCTCTCTTGGCAGGTTTGCTGTGCCATATTCTTTCCATTTTTTAATAATGGATTTAATGGTGCTCAGTGGGATGTTCAAATTTTCAGATATTTTTTTATAACCCAACCCTGATCTGTACTTCTCCACAACTTTGTCCCTGACCTGTTTGGAGAGCTCCTTGGTATTCATAGTGCCGCTTGCTTGGTGGTGCCCCTTGCTTAGTGGTGTTGCAGACTCTGGGGCCTTTCAGAACAGGTGTGTATATATACTGAGATTATGTGACAGATCATGTGACACTTAAATAAAGTCCATCTGTGTGCATTCTAACTAATTATGTGACGTCTGAAGGTAATTGGTTGCACCATATCTTATTTAGGGGCTTCAAAGCAAAGGGGGTGAATACATATGCACACACCACTTTTCAGTGTTTAATTTAAAGCATTTTTTTTGCTTCACCAATTTGGACTATTTTGAGTATGTGCATTGCATGAAATCCAAATAAAAATCTATTTAAATTACAGGTTGTAATGCAAAAAAATAGGAAAAACGCCAAGGGGGATGAATACTTTTGCAAGGCACTGTACTTGCTTAATTAATTTGATTAATATTATGGTGTTTCTATTCCATGAAAAATGAAAAACCCTCTGGGTGTCTGTTAGGAAGGAATGGAAAATATGGCGCTGTACAACGTGACGGTCGGCAGTACAGTACTGTGCTATGTAGCTAAAGAATCCCTGTGTCGTGGGGACGGGAGACCAGGGTTCAATTCCCCAACGGAGAGGAAGGAGTACGCTGTCCTTGTAAATAAGAATTTGTTCTTAACTGATTCCATATGTGTTATTTCATAGTTGTGATGTCTTCACTATTATTCTACAATGTAGAAAATAGTACAAATTAAGAAAAATCCTGTGATGAGTAGATGTGCCCAAACTTTTGACTGGTACTTGCTTAATTAATTTGTTTAATATTATGTTTCTATTCCATGAAAAAAACAAAAACCCTCTTGGTAAATTCAGACCGTTTCGCTCTCGGAGCTCACAGTGGACGTTCGGGCCAAGGAGTAGGGTTGATTTGAACGTTCTAGCCTTACAACGGCAGTCAAGCACCCAAGCTAACGTTGGCTAGCCTGCTAGCTACTTCCAGACACAAATGAGACCACTGACCATTTTACTCGCCCTAGCAGAGCTAGTTAAACCGTTTGTGTTAACCAGAGCGTTGGTGACTAACTGTGCTGCTGGAAACAATTTCATTACCCTTTTTTGCCGATGTTTACTGACACTGGCCATATTCAATGGGTGTTGAGCTCTCATTAATTCATTATTCTGCACTCTGGTACAGTCAGATGAGAGTGCTCTGAAATCGGAGTAGATAGCCAGAGCTAATTTACAAAAGCACCCGAATGTCCATTGAGAACGCACAACAACTATGCCATTTAGCTAAGCTAAGAATGATGGGAATAATCAAGTCCATAAACGTTGGGTAGTTTGTTAATATACTGTCAAGTTTGATGTATAACTACTAACGTTTCGTAGATAGCTAAAATACAGGTACATACTGCTGTAATGATATGATATGTGGTTCGTGAGGACAGCTTAGCTAATAAATTGTCAGCCAACATAACGTGTACAGTCGATAGCGCGCTGGACTTTGGGCAAGACGTTTGAGGGTTCGAAACCTGATCCCTGCTTGTTTAATTTAAAGTCGTGCACAATTATCAGTTTATTATTTGGTTTATATTGCCCTTTCATTTTCAGTTAGAGACACAGTAGTGCACTGGGACCCAAAAGCATAATCAGTGCTCTAACTCCCCCTTGGTCGTTAGCCTATCACAGACCAGATTTGCCCTATTAGACTATTCTTTACTGGAGATTGAATTGTCTATTGTTCAGCTATTAGCCCCCCTCCCCAACTTGCATTAAATGGATGTATTTTTGTAGAGAGCAAAACTTTTATATTTAGCTACGAACGCCTGTTCTCACCATTTTCAGTTGAATTCATCTAACTTTCTTTCATGACAACCCATAAACAGGCCATGTCCTATTTGTTTCATAGTCGATATATAATCGTATTTCATGACACTGTAACGGTCAGTTTTTTTTCAGAGGGATGAAAGAACACAATATGTCTGTCAGGGAATGATATTCTGTTATGTCAGATGAAGAGTTAGACCAGAAAGTCAGGGCCATTAAGGCAAGGATGCCCCATCCGGGTTTTAGAATGATCAAAGGAAGTCTCCAAGCAATTGGGCAATCGTGTATAATGGCGAAGAGTTAGGGAGTCTTTGCAGTGTGTAGATGGTACAGGTATCTTTGCATATTTCCCATCACCTAATGAACAACCACAATACCAGTCTGGTGTTAAGCTTTCTGTGCTGTATTGACGTATCCTGAAAATGGCATCTGCTGGTTTAGATTGAACGTTCATATCTCAGTTATTGTTTTCATACAGTATCTACAAAAAATAAGCTATTTTCTATACTTTCAGAATGCGAGCTGATCAAGGGGTCGAAAATGTAGATATTGTCAGATGTATGTTCACTGTCCGAGGAACAGGCCGTAGAAGCTTTATTGCTGGCAAAAGTGTCCATAACCAGAGGTAATTCTACTGCTCTGTGTTCTTTTTCTCTCTTCCTCTCTGCCTGCCTTGTTGTACATGGAACCTGTCTCACATGCATTAATTTAAAAAACCTTAAGATGTCCGCTGCTAATTTTCAGATTTACACCACATAAACACTCAGCTATTTTCACTGGACTATCAAGCCCCTGTTACTTCCACATTTATCATCACTAATACAGATTTGTTTCTTTTGAGCATTCCAGATTCAGCAGGTGGAGGACCTGCTTTATCAGGAGGATAATCTGGAATCTGGAAACACTGACAATGGGGTCATTGTTCCTGACATCCCATGCCTCCTGTCTACTGAGACTCTTGCTGTGCTGCAACGTCACGTGAACCCTACCACTTACTCCTCATCTTTTGGTCCGGACATATACATGCATGCTCTTCGATTAGTTATGAGTCTCCAGCCTTTTTAGGTGCAGTTCTCCCACACTATGTAAGATGTTGTTTTCGCCCCAGTGCCACTCATGATAATGGCAAACATTTGTATTTTTTGGAGGAGGGTGAAAGGATAGCAGGCCCAGCTGTCAAAGTGAGAGAGTAGGCTATTATGGACAGAACAGGTACTTTTGTGTAGTCTATTTCTTGTGAGGTTGTCTGTCCTCAGATACGGAGAGCTGTGAAAGCCTGTCTGCAGATTAAGAGGTCCCAATGAAGAGCAGCGGTTCTCAGTCCTGGTCCTGGGGACTCAAATGGTGCACATTTTTGTTTTTGCCTTAGCACTACACAGCTGATTCAAATGATCAAGTCATCATCAAGTGGTATTTATGTATTCATTTGTGACACTATCCTTGATATGATCCTGCTATTGTCACATGCTGCACATGTATCTATCCATCCGATGTTATCATGATTTGTTTTAAGGGATATTATACTTATATTATACAGGAAGTATTATTAAAGAGATGCTTTACATTGAAATACAGATAGAGATGTAGTCGTCCCAGAGTTAATGATCCAAGGTCAGTTTTGCATTTCACCTCCTGATGATTATGATGACTGACCGTGTTAGCATGATTAACAACCTCTTGGAACCCCCCCCCCCCCCCCCCCGGATCCGGGATAATTGTCATCAACTACGCTAAATAGCATAGCGAAACGGTCAAATAATCTTACTAGAAAATATTCATAGTCATGAAATCACAAGTGAAATATAGCGAAACACAGCTTAGCCTGTTGTTAATCACCCTGTCGTCTCAGATTTTGAAATTATGCTATACAGCGAAAACAATACAAGCGTTTGTGTAAGTTTATCGATATACTAACAAAACATTATGTACACCTAGCGGCAGGTGACTTGGTCACGAAAATCAGAAAAGCAATCAAATTAATCGTTTACCTTTGATGAGCTTCCGATGTTCTCACTCACGAGACTCCCAGTTAGACAGCAAATGTTCCTTTTGTTCCATAAAGATATTTTTTATATCCAAATACCTCCGTTAGTTTGATGCGTTATGCCTAGGATTCCACCGGAAATAGCAGTCTCAACAACGCGGACAAAAATTCCAAATTATATTCATAATATCGACAGAAACATGGCAAATGTTTTTTATAATCAATCCTCAAGGTGTTTTTCAAATATCTATTTGATAATATATCAACCGGGACAGTTGGCTTTTCACTAGGACCGGGAGGAAAAATGGCTACCTCTCTGTTTAGCGCAAAAATCACACGGAGAGCCAACAACTGACCACTTACGTAATGTGGACGTTTACGCTCATTCTTCAAAATAAAGGCCTGAAACTACGTCTAAAGGCTGTAGACACCTTAGGGAAGCCACAGGAAAAGGAATATTGTTGATATCCCTTTCAATGGGCAATAGGGATGCATAGATAGACAAGAATTTCAAAATAAGAGTCACTTCCTGATTGGATTTTTCTCAGGATTTCGCCTGCAATATCAGTTCTGTTATACTCACAGACAATATTTTTTACAGTTTTGGAAACTTTAGAGTGTTTTCTATTTCTATCCTAAGCTGTCAATTATATGCATATTCTAGCATCTGGTCCTGAGAAATAGGCAGTTTTCTTTGGGAAAGTTATTTTTCCAAAAATAAAAATAGTGCCCCCTAGCTTCAAGAGGTTAAGCTTTGTTTTTTAAAATTCTATCAATCTGTCTCTCGTCTGCAGGTATGTTTTGATGTGAGAGAGGAAGCCAGTCCCGTCATCGCCACCTCACCCGCTCTTATGATAACCTTTGGGCCGACTGGGAGCCCAAGGCTGGTTAGGAGTTACTGCAAGAGACACTGTGTAATTGTGATGAACTGAGAGAATATTAGGGTAGCACTGTAATTCATTAATCATATGCTCTTTCCTGCTCCTCTGTTTTACCTCTCTCCCCACCTCCTCTTTCTTCCTCTTTTTTATAATACACGCCATATGTGCATTGAAGTACAGATTTAACTTGTATTTGTAATATGACATTACAATTATAATATTTATAATGCATGTATAATGATTTTATAACACCTGGACAATGAACTCAATAAAGTGTTTCACATTCTCCACTGGTTGAAATTAAGTATCTCATTAGAATAGTACACCTATCCTGTGTCCTCCGATTAATGCAGATGAAGGGAGTTTGATATGCATAGGTGTATTTCTATATATATGAATTACAAATCATCCTTTACTTAAATCATGTTTCTAGTCTATTGCATAGTTACAATGTGTAATCATTGATGTCCCAGGAGCAGGAGTGGTAAACACTGTTGAAGTGTATAATTGTAATACATACATGCAGAGACAGCATCATTCAAAGAATAGAGTTTGATACACCTGGTATTGGATATGACTGAAAAAGAATGTCTCAGAGATTCATACCTGAACCGCACCTTTATTTGCCAAGGAAGAGTACATGATCAGTGAAAATATTCAATGTACAGGCTACAATGTGGGCATCTCATGCGTGGTAATAACTACAGTACATGTACAGTATAAAGGACTTGCATTCTTGGCACAATCCACAATCCATAGGCTTCATTAATGCCATTCAGAGTTGAAGTCAATACAACAACTATGATAGCTGACGTTCATAGATAGGTTCTGAACTAATATTCATACCAAACGTTTTAGAGTCCATACACAGATCGGCAACATACTGTAGCTAGCTACACATCCATAGGCATACAGTTATATTTATCCTGCACTACACAATAAGCAAACAAATAGTTAGATAGCTATGTTACTTCAGCTGTATTGTATGGAAAATATAAGAAAGGCAAGCTAACACAATAGTACATTCAATTTGCACTAAATGATTTAGCTAGCTAGATTCTTTGCATCCACTGTATCACAAGACGCCAACCTGGTTTGCTGGTTTTCTCAGGAGTCTCTAAAACATTAAACAACACGAATTACAAATTCATACTCATCTCATAACACTAGCTAGCTAGCTGGCTATTGATAGCTAGTCAGCTAACTTGCTAAATAGCGATTTTTGTAAATTAACTTTGTGACAGAAAATATGCACAAACATTTGTCTCTACATTAACTAACATATTCCTCTCAATTGTATTTTTTTCTTGACTCCTTATGACATAAGAACTACTTACATTTGCTACCACCGTAATGTTTTGCCAGACATCTTTGCTGAAGAAAGTCACCAGGGACAGGTGGCTTGCTTCAAATTCATCATTGGAACCACTCAATATGGTTGGTCATATATAAACCTTGGGACCCAAATGCATTATGAGTGCTCTAACTCCCCCTTGCGGTGGTCTGGAGCAATGAAGCCGTGACGCTGGGTACCTCTAAGTCCTGCGGTGTAAGCTCACAACTTTTAAAGGAGGAACCACTGTGCGTAAGCCTATGTATTCTGCAATTTAGTTGCAAGTGTGTACATTTCAAAATAAACCTTAAATAAATCAACCTTAAATATACAGTATCTCTTTTGGAATACAATTGTCTTAGAGGGGCATCGTCCTATTTTGAGACATGAAAAATGTATTCTCAAAATTAATTAATACAATGCAATTCTAAAGAATAGAGTAATGAATAACGTTGCTAAATTATTTGAGACATCTTTTTAATACCAAATACAGCCTAGTAATAGCTACATATAGAGAGAAAGCATGCCAAACTATAGGCTCTGTCATAGCCTACGAATAGGATCCAGAGTTTTTCCTGACCAGGTCTTGAGATCAGGAAAAACTCCAGACCCTAGAAAATTAATGTATGAATTTTGCCACACCACTTTTGACCCTTTGGTACCATCTCTGATATCACTAAATATCATTACATTTTAGCTTAAAACCCTATGTCACGACTCCTACCGAAGGTGGCTCCCCTTCCTGTTCGGGTGGCGCTCGGCGGTCGTCGTCACCAGTCTACTAGCTGCCACTAATCCTTTTCCTTCTTTATGTTTATTGGTTTCACCTGTGTTGTGTGTAGACTGATTAGTCGTGCTATGTTAACCAGTAACCAGCCTGCTGTTTGTGCGGGATTGTTTGTTGCCAGTGTGCACGTTTTGAGGTTAACGTGGTTGCCGAGCGCGGGTTTTTCTCTGGGCTGTTTTAGTCCCCGTGTTTGGGGCATTTGTTTTGTTGTGCACCCTCGTTTGGTGGCTGATGTTCGCCGTTTGTGCATTAAATAGCACTACCCTGAACTCTCTGCTTCCTGCGCCTGACTTCGCACCCACTACACCCAGATCGTTACACCCTATGCCTATTGTATTGTCTATTTTAAGTTGAATTCTGGGTAGAATTGAAACAATCGCTGTTGATGACATTGCAAATGCTCAGTGATGGAAAACGTATCCAATTCTCATACTTGAGTAAAATTAAAGATACCTTAATAGAACATGAGTAAAAGTGAAAGTCACCCAGTTAAATACCACTTGAGTATAAAAGTATTTGGTATCAAAAGTAAATGTGATTGCTAAAATATACTTAAGTATCATTTAAAAATTACAATTATGAATACTTTCACATTCCTTATATTAAGCTATTTCTTTTTTTATTTTTTATTTACGGATAGCCAACACTCAGATATAATTGACAAATTAAGCATTTGTGTTTATTGAGTCTGCCAGATCAGAGGCTGTAGGGATGACCAGGGGTGTTCTCTTGATAAGTGTGTGAATTGGACCATTTTCATGTCCTGTTTAAACATATATATTTTTTAATTCACCTTTATTTAACCAGGTAGGCAAGTTGAGAACAGGTACTAATTTACAATTGCGACCTGGCCAAGATAAAGCAAGGCAGTTCGACACATACAACAACACAGAGTTACACATGGAGTAAAACAAACACACAGTCAATAATACAGTAGAAAAATAAGTCTATATACAATGTGAGCAAATGAGATAAGGGAGGTAAAGGCAAAAAAAGGCCATGGTGGCAAAGTAAATACAATATAGCATGTAAAACACTGGAATGGTAGATTTGCAGTGGAATAATGTGCAAAGTAGAGATAGAAATAATGGGGTGCAAAGGAGCAAAATAAATAAATAAATAAACAAATAAATACAGTAGGGGCAGAGGTAGTTGTTTGGGCTAAATTATAGATGGGCTATGTACAGGTGCAGTAATCTGTGAGCTGCTCTGACAGCTGGTGCTTAAAGCTAGTGAGGGAGATAAGTGTTTCCAGTTTCAGAGATTTTTGTAGTTCGTTCCAGTCATTGGCAGCAGAGAACTGGAAGGAGAGGCGGCCAAAGGAAGAAATGTTTTTGGGGGTGACCAGAGAGATATATACCTGCTGGAGCACGTGCTACAGGTGGGTGCTGCTATGGTGACCAGCGAGCTGAGATAAGGGGGGACTTTACCTAGCAGGGTCTTGTAGATGACCTGGAGCCAGTGGGTTTGGCGATGAGTATGAAGCGAGGGCCAGCCAACGAGATCGTACAGGTCGCAGTGGTGCGTAGTATATGGGGCCTTGGTGACAAAACGGATGGCACTGTGATAGACTGCATCCAATTTATTGAGTAGACTATTTTGTAAAGGACATCACCGAAGTCAAGGATTGTTAGGATAGTCAGTTTTACGAGGGTATGTTTGGCAGCATGAGTGAAGGATGCTTTGTTTTGCGAAATAGGAAGCCAATTCTAGATTTAACTTTGGATTGGAGATGTTTGATGTGAGTCTGGAAGGAGAGTTTACAGTCCAACCAGACACCTAGGCATTTGTAGTTGTCCACATATTCTAAGTCAGAACCGTCCAGAGTAGTGATGTTGAGTGGGCAGGCAGGTGCAGGCAGCGATCGGTTGAAGAGCATGCATTTAGTTTTACTTGTATTTAAGAGCAATTGGAGGCCACGGAAGGAGAGTTGTATGGCATTGAAGCTTGTCTGGAGGGTTGTTAACACAGTGTCAAAAGAAGGGTGTCATCTGCGTAGAGGTGGATGAGAGATTCACCAGCAGCAAGAGCGACATCATTGATGTATACAGAGAAGCGAGTCGGCCCAAGAATTGAACCCTGTGGCACCCCCATAGAGACTGCCAGAGGCCCGGACAACAGGCCCTCCGATTTGACACACTGAACTTTATCAGAGAAGTAGTTGGTGAACCAGGCGAGGCAATCATTTGAGAAACCAAAGCTGCCGATGAAGATGTGGTGATTGACGAGTCGAAAGCCTTGGCCAGATCAATGAATACGGCTGCACAGTATTGTTTCTTATCAATGGTGGTTAAGATATCATTTAGGACCTTGAGTGTGGCTGAGGTGCACCTATGACCAGCTCTGAAACCAGATTGCGTAGTGGAGAAGGCGTGGTATGATTCGAAATGGTCGGTA
This sequence comes from Oncorhynchus clarkii lewisi, assembly GCF_045791955.1. Lineage (NCBI taxonomy): Eukaryota > Metazoa > Chordata > Actinopteri > Salmoniformes > Salmonidae > Oncorhynchus > Oncorhynchus clarkii. Next base: position 49,837,422 of record NC_092149.1, on the reverse strand, counting down.
ATCTGTTTGTTGACTTGGCCTTCGAAGACCTTAGAAAGGCAGGGTAGGATAGATATAGGTCTGTAGCAGTTTGGGTCAAGAGTGTCCCCCCCTTTGAAGAAGGGGATGACCGCAGCTGCTTTCCAATCTTTGGGAATCTCAGACGACACGAAAGAGAGGTTGAACAGGCTAGTAATAGGGGTTGCAAGAATTCCGGCAGATAATTTTAGAAAGAAAGGGTCCAGATTGTCTAGCCCGGCTGATTTGTAAGGGTCCAGATTATGCAGCTCTTTCAGAACATCAGCTGACTGAATTTGGGAGAAGGAGAAATGGGAAGGCTTGGGTGAGTTGCTGTGGGGGGTGCCGTGCTGTTGACCGGGGTAGGGGTAGCCAGGTGGAAAGCATGGCCAGCCGTAGAAAAATGCTTATTGAAATTCTCAATTATAGTGGATTTATTGGTGGTGACAGTGTTTCCTATCCTTAGTGTAGTGGGCAGCTGGGAGGAGGTGTTCTTATTCTCCATGGACTTTACAATGTCCCAGAACCTTTTTGAGTTCGTGTTGCAGGAAGCAAATTTCTGTTTGAAAAAGCTAGCCTTGGCTTTTCTAACTACCTGTGTATATTGGTTTCTAGCTTCCCTGAAAAGTTGCATTTCACGGGGCTGTTCGATGCTAATGCAGAACGCCATAGGATGCTTTAGTGTTGGTTAAGGGCAGTCAGGTCTGGAGAGAACCAAGGGCTATATCTGTTCCTGGTTCTAAATTTCTTGAATGGGGCATGCTTATTTAAGATGGTTAGGAAGGCATTTAAAAAAAAGGCATCCTCTACTGACGGGATGAGGTCAATATCCTTCCAGGATACCCCGGCCAGGTCGATTCGAAAGGCCTGCTCGCTGGAGTGTTTCAGGGAGCGTTTGACAGTGATGAGTGGAGGTCGTTTGACCGCTGACCCATTACGGATGCAGGCAATGAGGCAGTGATCGCTGAGATCTTGTTTTAAAACAGCAGAGGTGTATTTAGAGGGCAAGTTGGTTAGGATGATATCTATGAGGGTGCCCGTGTTTACGGCTTTGGGGTGGTACCTGGTAGGTTCATTGATAATTTGTGTGAGATTAAGGGCATCAAGCTTAGATTGTAGGATGGCTTGGGTGTTAAGCATGTTCCAGTTTAGGTCGCCTAGCAGCATAAGCTCTGAAGATAGATGGGGGGCAATCAGTTCACATATGGTGTCCAGAGCACAGCTGGGGGCAGAGGGTGGTCTATAGCAGGCGGCAACGGTGAGAGACTTGTTTTTAGAGAGGTGGATTTTTAAAAGTAGAAATTCAAATTGTTTGGGTACAGACAGAACTCTGCAGGCTATCTCTGCAGTAGATTGCAACACCACCTCCTTTGGCCGTTCTATCTTGTCTGAAAATATTGTTGTTAGGGATGAAGACTTCAGAATTTTTGGTGGTCTTCTTAAGCCAGGATTCAGACACGGCTAGAACATCCGGGTTGGCAGAGTGGGCTAAAGTAGTGAATAAAACAAACTTAGGGTGGAGGCTTCTAATGTTAACATGCATGAAACCAAGGCTATTACGGTTACAGAAGTCATCAAAAGAGAGCGCCTGGGGAATAGGAGTGGAGCTAGGCACTGCAGGGCCTGGATTTACCTCTACATCACCAGAGGAACAGAGGAGGAGTAGGATAAGGGTACGGCTAAAAGCTATGAGAATTGGTCGTCTAGAATGTCCGGAACAGAGAGTAAAAGGAGGTTTCTGGGGGCGATAAAATAGCTTCAAGGTATAATGTACATACAAAGGTATGGTACGATGGGAATACAGTGGAGGTAAACCTAGGTATTGAGTGATGATGAGAGAGATTTTGTCTCTAGAAACATAATTGAAACCAGGTGATGTCATCGCATGTGTGGGTGATGGAACTGAAAGGTTGGATAAGGTATAATGAGTAGCGCTAGTGGCTCTACACTGAAATAAACCAATAATCACTAATCAGAACAGCAATGGACAAGGCATATTTACATTAAGGAGAGGCATGCTTGGTCGAGTGATCATAAGGGTCCAGTTAGTAGTGAGGTTGGTTGGGGTAACGGCGATTCAGACAGCTAGCCGGGCCATCGGTAGCAAACTAGCATAGGATGGATGTCTGTTATTAGCCACCTTGTGCGTTTCCGTCGGTAGATTAGTGGGGTTCTGCGTGGTAGAGGGGATCAATCCAATTGGTAAAATAGATATAGATATAGTGACCCAAGAAAAATTGTCCGACAGACCTATTCAGATAGCAGCTGATAAGACAGCTAACGATTAGTCGGCTGCAGATGGGCGTTCAGGTAACATCGCAACGGAGGGGCCAGTTGGATAACTGCCTCGGGCAGATAACATCGGTAGTCCAGTCATGAAGGCCCGGTGGGGCTCCGCATCGGCAGTAAAATGGGTCCGGATAGGTTATTGTAGCCCAGGAGTGGCTGATGGAACTCTTCAGCTGGCTAGCTCCGGAATAATTGATGTTTGCTCTGGGATCGACATAAGCCAATAGTAACATGGATAGCAGCTAGCTAGCTGCGAGATCCAGGTGTAAGTGTCCAGAGCTTTCGCTTGAAATCCGGGGATATGGAGAGAAAAATAGGTCCGGTATGTTCTGGTCTGAGTCGCCGAGCTAAAGGATAGCTGATGACCATCAACCGTGGTTAGCTGAATACTAACGTTTCTGGTTAGCTTCTGGCTAGCTTCTGGTTAGCTTCTGGATAGCTTCTGGTTAGCTTCTAATGTGGATTTCAGATTTGAGGTAAATAATATTTATTTTAAAATGAGTTTGGGTTGCAGGAGAGTGTTTTGAAGTTGAGTTGTTGGAAAATAAAAGATATAAAAGATGCTGTATACCTCTGGCCCTTCTTTGGACACTATGTTAACAACCCTCCAGACAAACTTCAATGCCAAATATACAGTGGGGCAAAAAAGTATTTAGTCAGCCACCAATTGTGCAAGTTCTCCCACTTAAAAAGATGAGAGAGGCCTGTCATTTTCATCATAGGTACACTTCAACTATGACAGTCAAAATGAGAAAAAAAAATCCAGAAAATCAAATTGTAGGATTTTTAATGAATTTATTTGCAAATTATGGTGGAAAATAAGTATTTGGTCACCTACAAACAAGCAAGATTTCTGGCTCTCACAGACCTGTAACTTCTTCTTTAAGAGGCTCCTCTGTCCTCCACTCGTTACCTGTATTAATGGCACCTGTTTGAACTTGTTATCAGTATAAAAGACACCTGTCCACAACCTCAAACAGTCACACTCCAAACTCCACTATGGCCAAGACCAAAGAGCTGTCAAAGGACACCAGAAACAAAATTGTAGACCTGCACCAGGCTGGGAAGACTGAATCTGCAATAGGTAAGCAACGTGGTTTGAATAAATCAACTGTGGGAGCAATTATTAGGAAATGGAAGACATACAAGACCACTGATAATCTCCCTCGATCTGGGGCTCCACGCAAGATCTCACCCCGTGGGGTCAAAATGATCACAAGAACGGTGATCATTTCAGAACCACACGGGGGAACCTAGTTAATGACCTGCAGAGAGCTGGGACCAAAGTAACAAAGTCTACCATCAGTAACACACTATGCCGCCAGGGACTCAAATTCTGCAGTGCCAGACGTGTCCCCCTGCTTAAGCCAGTACATGTCCAGGCCCGTCTGAAGTTTGCTAGAGAGCATTTGGATGATGCAAAAGAAGATTGGGAGAATGTCATATGGTCAGATGAAACCAAAATATAACTTTTTGGTAAAAACTCAACTCAACTCAACTTTTTGGTAAAAACTTGTGTTTGGAGGACAAAGAATGCTGAGCTGTATCCAAAGAACACCATACCTACTGTGAAGCATGGGGGTGGAAACATCATGCTTTGGGGCTGTTTTTCTGCAAAGGGACCAGGACGACTGATCCGTGTAAAGGAAAGAATGAATGGGCCCATGTATCGTGAGATTTTGAGTGAAAACCTCCTTCCATCAGCAAGGGCATTGAAGATGAAACGTGGCTGGGTCTTTCAGCATGACAATGATCCCAAACACACCGCCCGGGCAACGAAGGAGTGGCTTCGTAAGAAGCATTTCAGGGTCCTGGAGTGGCCTAGCCAGTCTCCAGATCTCAACCCCATAGAACATCTTTGGAGGGAGTTGAAAGTCCGTGTTGCCCAGCAACATCCCCAAAACATCACTGCTCTACAGGAGATCTGCATGGAGGAATGGGCCAAAATACCAGCAACAGTGTGTGAAAACCTTGTGAAGACTTACAGAAAACGTTTGACCTCTGTCATTGCCAACAAAGGGTATAAAACAAAGTATTGAGATAAACTTGTGCTATTGACCAAATACTTATTTTCCACCATAATTTGCAAATAAATTCATTAAATATCCTACAATGTGATTTTTTTTCTCATTTTATCTGTCATAGTTGAAGTGTACCTATGATGCAAATTACAGGCCTCTCTCATCTTTTTAAGTGGGAGAACTTGCACAATTGGTGGCTGACTAAATACTTTTTTGCCCCACTGTGTATATACTCGGGACACGACAAGACAAGACGAGGACAAAGGACGTCTGACTGCTATGCCATCTTGCAGAGATGTTAAGCAATTAAAATGTAACGAGTACTTAAAGTATTTTTTACTTCGGCTAAATAGCATAATTTATCATATTAGTGATAAAGTATGGTCACATTTAATTTGCTCTGTTGAACCTACCCTTTGGAATGACTTCGATAGCATCAGTGAATCTATTTAGTTAAATGGAGATCTCTCAACCAAGCAGGTCTTGGTTAACTCTTAGACGTAAAGTCCCCTGTTTTGGAGACCTGCGTGCTTCTGGTACCGGTTCCGACCAACACTTTTGCATATCAATCTAAATGCCTTGCACTGAGCAGTATCCCTGATTCGCACAGACACAGGAGTACGTCTCTTCTGCCTTTGTGAAGTTGCATGTAAAATCTGACACCACTTAATGCAGGGAGAACCCTCCTACCATTTAATTCGCTCTTCCCACTGTCCATCAACTCCTGGCTGAATTCTCTGTCACAGCCACTAACAACACATATGCCTGGTATCCTTACATCATAACGCAGCATTCAGAGATCGATTTATAGCCAGTAATTTAAAATAATTCATACATTTTAAACAGAACATGTGCTGTTTGTTATAGACTGATAAGATTAATATGAGATGAAAGGCGAGTTCAGGAAGGCAAGCTAAAGCTTTGTGAGACTTTAACAGTGATGGGGCCAGATGGTTTGATCGAGGCCTTTAGAAAATATGCAATTTTTTTATTTTGTATTTTACAGTTATATGGAAGTTTAAATCATTTAGTTAGTCGTTTTATAAATTGATTATACTATATTTAGAAAACAATTCATTTCAAGCCTTATTCATACAGATTTGTTGAAATCGGAAAATACGCAACACATAAAATGTCATTTTTATCACGTGATTAGTTTCACGAAACAAGGCATATGTCGCATGTCACTACTTCACAGGAAAGGCATTTCAACTAAAACTTTTCTTTAATCAAAATGCATTTTGGAGCAGAAATACATTCTGGAACATTTGAACTTTCATGTGCCTTAATAACAAACTTGAATGCCATCTATAAATACGAATAAAATTGTTCAATTACGAGCCTAGTTGGTTTAGCCAGAGAAAAAGGCAGAAACTTTCCCTCTAGCCATGATTGGCTGAGATAATGTGATGGGCTGGACATGCCAAGAGATGAGTTTGGATTGGTCTGCCATGTAGCATGCTTCTGTCTATAACGTGAGCTGGTCCGTATGTGTAGGTAATAATTTCTACCGTGGCTTTTTTGAAAGATGTTATGAAAAACTGCAAAAGTGTTGCTCCTGATCTCCACTTTCTTGAGGATGATCGTGTCATGCTGACTCTTTCTGACTGAAAATGAATCAGACCGTGTTTTTGTCACAGAAGAAGTTGACCGAGTTTTGAAATCAGTGGTATGCTCGTTTGGAGCAGAGTATAATAGCTAAGGAGATGGAGAAAATTATTGGCGTTTGATTTCCTACCTCAGAGAAGGTTTATGTGACTGGGCACCTTGTCGCTCTGTTAACCAAGGCAAGCTATAGATAGAGAGAAGAGTTCCTCCTGCAATTTATGTGTAGACAATAGTCTAAAGACAGGAGTAACCAATTGTTGTTTTGCTTACCTTTTTTGGCCACGGCCTTTTGGTCAACGGCTTAGTTTATGTTTATTTGTTTTGTTAGACTGGTGTTTCAGCATTGGACATTACCCTGTACTGGAGTTATGTTGTCGGGCGAAAGAAGACCCATTTAGTAAACAATCACAAGAAAAGGACCCACAACCACTTCCTCTGGTCTGTTCATTTTATGCCTCCCGCCTGTGTTAGGGTGCTTTGGACAAGCTAATCCGTTTACAGTAGATTATATTTTAAAACCTTGGATGGGAGACAGAAAGATAATGTAGATACATTCTCTAGTAGGAGGTGCTGCCCAGCCTATAGTTGCTTTTCTGATAGTGGATATAACGAAGATCTGACGTTGTTTTACAGGTAGAAATTCAACATTTTAATAAAGTTTTATCTATGTTGAAATTGTGTTACCATGATGTTGATTTCATTTAGTTTTTGCCAGTGGCATGTTTGTGGCTGTGACTAAGAACTCAAAGGGTTAATTCTTGCTTGAGTCAGGAAGGGGTGGAGAGGAATATGCTGCTATCATGACACAAGGCGAGACCCAGATGCAGACACAGGAGGCAGATGGTTGGAGTCTTACAATATTTAATAATCCAATAGGGGAAGGCAAGAGACTGGTCGTGGACAGGAAAAAGGGTCAACACCAGTTCAGAGTCCAAAAGGTACCAAAGGGCAGGCAGGATGATCAGGCAGGCGGGAAAGGAGTCCAGAGTCAGACAGGGGTCAAAACTGTTAGGACTATCAAAAAGAGAATAGCGAAAGGACTAGGGGAAAAACATGCTGGTTGACTTGACTAACATGCAGGACGAACTGGCACAGAGAGACAGGAAACACGGGGATAAAGACACTGGGGGAAATAAGCGACACCTGGAGGGTGGTGGAGACAATCACAGGAACAGGTGAAACAGATCAGGGCGTGACAGCTGCATGTGTTGTTGCCCAGCACCCTGCAAAACTGTTGCAATCCTTCCCAAATGAGAATGAGAGGAAACAGTAAAGGATGGTTTCTCCCTGAATCACGCAGTCTGGAAGATAATAAATCTGCGAGTGTATGTGTGTGCCCTGCATTAAAAACCTCTGCTATGATGACCTAGCAGCTCCCCATACTCCCCTGGGCAGAATATTATCTGCGAAAGCCATGCCTTTAAATTTAATCAGATCTATGGAAGCACTCAGGCACATACTGTACCCTTGATTGCCCAGCCTGGTCTCATAGACTAAATGTAAATCCAGGACACTCATGATATGTTAAATTTGGTATGGTTACATAAGACAGATTGTTACATAAGTGTGGATGTATAATGTGTATGTCTAGGAACCCAAAGGTTGCAAGTTCGAATCTCATCACGGACAACTTTAGCATTTTGTCTTATTAGCAACTTTTCAACTATATACTACTATACTTATTAGCTACTTTGCAACTACTTAGCTTGTTAACTAACCCTTCCCTAACCTTAAACCTTTCAGTTCTCCTAGATTTAACCCTAACCCATAGGCTAGATAATGTTAGCCAGCTGGCTAACGTTACCCACCTGTCTAGAATTCGTAACATATCATAGGTTACGCAAATTTGTAACATATTATGTTTTGCAAATTTGTGACATATAAAACAAATTTGTATTCCTAACATATCATACAAAATGGTTGATGGAAATCCACAAATACACACCATATGAAACGTAACATATACTAAATGGAATGTCTTGGATTTATGTTCAGAATAATACAAAATGCTCTGAGACCAGGTTGGATTGCCAGTTTAGAGCCTTTTCTTAATTATTTATTATTTTTTGCTTCCGATAAGGTATTCATGTCTCCTTATCTACAAAATGACATTTTATTTTCAGTAATTACAAACGGGTAACCCAAACCTTATTATCTGAGGTTTGACTGTGAGGGTTGTGTGTTTATCTAACAGTGTGTGGGTGTAAAGATAAGACAATCGTCTGCCCTTGATGGTAGGCACTGAGTCATCAAAAGAGCACAGTGAATCACACATGCTAAATAATCGTTGTTATTTTTCATTTGAGCATCTGCGTTTGGAGGGTTACACAAGGTTTGTCCTGTTAGCGGGCAGGCTAATGCTTTGTGACAGATGACATTTTGTGGGTGAAAAGGTGGGCCTGTTTCTCTCATTATGTTTCCAACAGAAAACCGGATGATGCACAATGTGAACATAATCCCCATCAACGCCAACCCAGATTTTCTCCGGGCTGTTTCACATCACTTGTTTGTTGTGGAAAACTGCAAAAAATATGAACATTACTAAAAAGGTAAAAGGAGGACAGCACAACTTCATTTATTTCCTAATGATGTTGTCTGTAAGGCCCCACATAATTATCACCTTCATAGCTGTTGTGTAACAACGGTCCTTTTTCATTCTTCTGGGCTACAGCACCCAAACACGTTTTTACATCTCTTTGCATGGGTACAGCACACCAGAAGATCCAGAGCACTAACTGCCCTTCAATATCAGCTATTGTTAAGCTATGTTCCCTTCCCCCTAGTTAATCCTCCCTTTATCCTTAAAACCATCATCTCAGCCACTTGTCCACATGGCATTCAAGAGAAGGAAAAATAAAAGGTAGGTGATGATCTGAACTAGATGGACGAGAGAGAGTCGGGGACAACTAGGCTGATTGGAGAGGGGGTTATCAGCTTCGCCTGCAGTGCTGCCCAGAATGGTGACCACTCCGGGGGTCCTGAAGGCAAATTGACAGACGATCAGGTTTCCAGCTGGGCCGTGATTGGAGGTCAAGCTACTGTAGCAGTCACTGCCAGATGCCTATCTGTTCAAGCTGTTCTCCTGGGCCGCAGCAGGACAGAGGGTTGTTTTCTGTAACACTGGAGGCTGATAAGGAGATAGGCGGACTGTCCTATGGGGTTGGTCTGTTTCTCAGAGCTATGTGAAGGCTCACTCAGTGCTCCCTGAGGGCTCAGGTGGAACTCAACCACAGCTCAGTCTTCAACAAGAACTAAGCCTACATTAAGGGCTTTACTCATGTCACACCCTAAACTGTTTCACCTGTCTTTGTGCTCGTCTCCACCCCCCTCCAGGTGTCGCCCATCTTCCACATTATCCCCAGTGTATTACACATGTGTTCTCTGGAGAGGCTGCTGCCTATATATACAGACTCAGAATCATTGGCCACTTTAATAAATGGATCACAAGTCACTTTAATAATGCCACTTTAATAATATTTACATATCTTACATTACTCATCTCATATGTACAGTGCCTTGCGAAAGTATTCGGCCCCCTTGAACTTTGCGACCTTTTGCCACATTTCAGGCTTCAAACATAAAGATATAAAACTGTATATTTTTGTGAAGAATCAACAACAAGTGGGACACAATCATGAAGTGGAACGACATTTATTGGATATTTCAAACTTTTTTAACAAATCAAAAACTGAAAAATTGGGCGTGCAAAATTATTCAGCCCCCTTAAGTTAATACTTTGTAGCGCCACCTTTTGCTGCGATTACAGCTGTAAGTCGCTTGGGGTATGTCTCTATCAGTTTTGCACATCGAGAGACTGAAATTTTTTCCCATTCCTCCTTGCAAAACAGCTCGAGCTCAGTGAGGTTGGATGGAGAGCATTTGTGAACAGCAGTTTTCAGTTCTTTCCACAGATTCTCGATTGGATTCAGGTCTGGACTTTGACTTGGCCATTCTAACACCTGGATATGTTTATTTCTGAACCATTCCATTGTAGATTTTGCTTTATGTTTTGGATCATTGTCTTGTTGGAAGACAAATCTCCGTCCCAGTCTCAGGTCTTTTGCAGACTCCATCAGGTTTTCTTCCAGAATGGTCCTGTATTTGGCTCCATCCATCTTCCCATCAATTTTAACCATCTTCCCTGTCCCTGCTGAAGAAAAGCAGGCCCAAACCATGATGCTGCCACCACCATGTTTGACAGTGGGGATGGTATGTTCAGCTGTGTTGCTTTTACGCCAAACATAACGTTTTGCATTGTTGCCAAAAAGTTCAATTTTGGTTTCATCTGATCAGAGCACCTTCTTCCACATGTTTGGTGTGTCTCCCAGGTGGCTTGTGGCAAACTTTAAACTACACTTTTTATGGATATCTTTAAGAAATGGCTTTCTTCTTGCCACTCTTCCATAAAGGCCAGATTTGTGCAATATACGACTGATTGTTGTCCTATGGACAGAGTCTCCCACCTCAGCTGTAGATCTCTGCAGTTCATCCAGAGTGATCATGGGCCTCTTGGCTGCATCTCTGATCAGTCTTCTCCTTGTATGAGCTGAAAGTTTAGAGGGACGGCCAGGTCTTGGTAGATTTGCAGTGGTCTGATACTCCTTCCATTTCAATATTATCGCTTGCACAGTGCTCCTTGGGATGTTTAAAGCTTGGGAAATCTTTTTGTATCCAAATCCGGCTTTAAACTTCTTCACAACAGTATCTCGGACCTGCCTGGTGTGTTCCTTGTTCTTCATGATGCTCTCTGCGCTTTTAACGGACCTCTGAGACTATCATAGTGCAGGTGCATTTATACGGAGACTTGATTACACACAGGTGGATTGTATTTATCATCATTATTCATTTAGGTCAACATTGGATCATTCAGAGATCCTCACTGAACTTCTGGAGAGAGTTTGCTGCACTGAAAGTAAAGGGGCTGAATAATTTTGCACGCCCAGTGTTTCAGTTTTTGATTTGTTAAAAAAGTTTGAAATATCCAATAAATGTCGTTCCACTTCATGATTGTGTCCCACTTGTTGTTGATTCTTCACAAAAAAATACAGTTTTATATCTTTATGTTTGAAGCCTGAAATGTGGCAAAAGGTCGCAAAGTTCAAGGGGGCCGAATACTTTCGCAAGGCACTGTATATACTGTATTTTATACCATCTATTGCATCTTGCCTATGCCGTCATTGCTCATCCATATATTTATATGTACATATTCTTATTCCATCCCTTTAGATTTGTGTGTATTAGGTAGTTGTTGTGGAATTGTTAGAATCCTTGTTAGATATTACTGCACTGTCGTAACTAGAAGCACAAGCATTTAGCTACACTCGCATTAACATCTGCATGTGACCAATACAATTTGATTTGATTTATTTGTCTGTTGCCAGTTTGTTTTGTTCGTCAAGCCTACCAGCGGTTTCCCCTTGCTCTTGTCTTTTTCTAGTTATTACAGTTTTGACCATTCTGCCTGCCCTGACCCTGACCCTGACCCTGCCTGCCGTTCTGTACCTTGTCACACCACCCTGGAATATTGACCTCTGCCTGCCCTGACTCCGTTCTGTACCTTATGGACTGATCTGGATTACTGACCTCTGCCTGCCCTCGACCTGTCAGCTTGCCTGCCCCCTGTTCTAGTAATAAACTTTTGTTACTTCAACACTGTCTGCAATTATTTATTTATTTTTACCTTTATTTAACTAGGCAGGTCAGTTAAGAACAAATTCTCATTTTCAATGACGGCCTAGGAACAGTGGGTTAACTGCCTTGTTCAGGGGCAGTAACAACATATTTTTACCTTGTCAGCTCAGGGATAAAATTTTGCAACCTTTCAGATACTAGTCCAAGCCTAGTGGTCTTCTCCTCATGATAATTCAAGGCTCACTTGAAGCTCAGATGGAGCTCACATAGAACTCAACTCTCCAAAAGAGCTTTAGTCCTCAATAAGAATTTTACTCATGACTGCTCAAATGCCTTCATTACCCTGTCCAACCGTTACGCAAGCATTGGTAAGAGAAAACCCACATCCCTGCTAAAAAGAAAACAGCATAGACCAGCAACATTTTCAAGCTGGTCCATGCTGAGCCGGGTTCAACAAGCAATGTGTTTATTTCAAAAAGCTTGTTGAAAGTTATTTTAACACAAACATTCCATTATGTTAGTTATAGCTACTCTTGAAATCAAATCAAATTGTATTTGTCACATGTGCCGAATACAACTTACACTGAAATGCTTATTTACAAGCCCCTTAACCATCAATGCAGTTTTAAGAAAAATACCCCAAAAATAAGAAATAAAGTAACAAATAATTAAAGAACAGCAGTAAAATAACAATAGCGAGGCTATATACAGGGGGTACCGGTACAGAGTGAATGTGCGGGGGCAGCGGTTAGTCAAGCTATTTGAGGCAATATATACATGATGGTAGAGTTATTAAAGTGACTTATGCATGGATAATAACAGAGAGTAGCAGCAGCTTAAAAAACGTGTGGGGGGGGGGGGGGGCAATGCAAGTAGTCTGGGTAGCCATTTGATTAGATGTTCATCAGTCTTATGGCTTGGGGGTAGAAGCTGTTTAGAAGCCTCTTGGACCTAGACTTGCCGCGTTGGTACCGCTGCCGTGCGGTAGCAGAGAGAACAGTCTATGACTAGGGTGGCTGGAGTCTTTGACAATTTTTATGGCCTTCCTCTAACACCACCTGGTATAGAGGTCCTGGATGGCAGGAAGATTGGCCCCAATGATGTACTGGGCCGTACGCACTACCCTCTGTACTGCCTTGCAGTCGGAGGCCGAGCAGTTGCATACCAGGCAGTGATGCAACCAGTCAGGATGCTCTCGATGGTGCAGCTCTTGCTGATAACACAATGGATCCAATACGTACATTTTGGTTTTAGCTGTGGCTTCCGCCATAATAGATTTTTTAGATCCTGGTCCCGATTGTCACTGAGTGGCTATAGATTATAGTGGGTGTATCGACACAAAGTGAGCAGCTGATTGGCAGAGTCGAGGCCTATGTGGAGGAAGTCATCCCTTGGTACAATGATGTCTTCTTTCGGTCTCATTTTCGGATGGGCCGAGAAACCTTTTATTTATTTAGTAATTTTAATGTCTAGACAGCCTCTGTGTTTTGATTAAAGTAACACAAATCCCTATGATCTATCTATCTATCTATCTATCTATCTATCTATCTATCTATCTATCTATCTATAAGGAAGCAAGAATGGACCCCCAGCTGCCTAGTTAGTTGAGTTGACCAACGAGATGGGTATGTGGGGTGTACAGTCAATCAACCAGACATAATAGTCCTTTATAATCAAATTGTTATTTAGTCATTGCAACACATTTGCTCAGCATGAGGAAAGACACTTACATACTTTACAAAGTTTCAAGTCTCTAGGTCAAATGGGGCTGTGAGGGTTTAAGTGAGACTGCTTATACTGTAACAGGCCAATCAGTGCCACACATCAGCTATGACAGTGAATTCTATCACTTTATAACTATATAATTGAGGTAAATAAGCTAATATAGCTTAGTATAATTGCAGGCTATCTTAGGGAAGGTGATGAGGGTGGTGTAGTGTACTGAGCCTATTCTCTCACTCTCTCCCTCCCCCCCCTCTCTTGTTCTCTCTCACAGTACTTCTCATTTCTCTCTCCATCTAGCTCACTGTACCTTCTATCTCATTTCTCTCGCTCCTCTCTCTCTCCCTCCCTCTCAAACTCTATTTCTCCCTCTCGCTCCCTAATCTCAGTGATTGACAGTTGTATCGATCCCAATGACCTCTGTGCCCGTCAACATCATTGGCTAATGACAGTCCCCAGTGTCACTGCCCTGCAGACAGTAGCAATTAAAATGCCGTCAATACGATTTCCATTAGAGCAGGGGTGGGCAACTCCAGTCATCGGTGGCCTGATTGGTGTCACAATCTTTCTCCATCCCTAGCAAACACAGTTGATTAATCAAATTGCATTCTAAACTGGAGATCATGATTAGGTGATTATTGGAGTCAGGAGTGTTAGCTGGGGCTGGGGCAAAACTGTGACACCTAATCAGGCCCTCGATGACTGGAATTACCCACCCCTGCATTAGAGTGAAGAGGCGGGGCTGATCTGGGGGTAATTTCTAATGGCCAGTCTGACAGTTTTTGCCATGATGCTCCTGTACTGCCCTCGTCTGAGTGATGGAAGCGGGAAGAACAGGCTGTGGCTCAGGTGACTGAGGTCCATGATTATCTTCTTGGCCTCTCTCCGACACCTGGTGTTGTAGATGTCCTGGAGAGCAGGCAGTGTGCACCCAATGGTGCTTTCTTCTGAGCGTGCCAACCTATCTAGAGCCTTGCAGCCAGCGGCGGTAGAGTTGTCATACCAGGCTGTGATGCAGCCCGACAGTAAGCACTCGATGGTGGTCCTGTAGAACACTGTGAGGGCCCTCGGGGACGGGTTGAATTGCTTCAGCCTCCAGAGGTTCTTCACCAGGGTGTCCGTGTGGTTTGACCATTTCAGCTCATCAGAGAGTTTGACAGTCTCCACGATGTCCAGTTGATGAGGATGGGGGCGTGCTGAGCCTGGTTCCTCCTGAAGTCTACAATAAGCTCCTTTGTTTTGCTTACGTTGAGGGAGAGGCTGTTTACCTGGCACAACACTGTAAGAGTCAAATCAAATCAAATCAAATCAAATTTTATTTGTCACAAACACATGGTTAGCAGATGTTAATGCGAGTGTAGCGAAATGCTTGTGCTTTTAGTTCCGACAATGCAGTAATAACCAACAAGTAATCTAACTAACAATTCCAAAACTACTGTCTTGTACACAGTGTAAGGGGATAAAGAATATGTACATAAGGATATACAGTGCCTTGCAAAAGTATTCGGCCCCCTTGAACTTTGCGACCTTATGCCACATTTCAGGCTTCAAACATAAAGATATAAAACTGTATTTTTTTGTGAAGAATCAACAACAAGTGGGACACAATCATGAAGTGGAACGACATTTATTGGATATTTCAAACTTTTTTAACAAATCAAAAACTGAAAAATTGGGCGTGCAAAATTATTCAGCCCCCTTAAGTTAATACTTTGTAGCGCCACCTTTTGCTGCGATTACAGCTGTAAGTCGCTTGGGGTATGTCTCTATCAGTTTTGCACATCGAGAGACTGAATTTTTTTCCCATTCCTCCTTGCAAAACAGCTCGAGCTCAGTGAGGTTGGATGGAGAGCATTTGTGAACAGCAGTTTTCAGTTCTTTCCACAGATTCTCGATTGGATTCAGGTCTGGACTTTGACTTGGCCATTCTAACACCTGGATATGTTTATTTTTGAACCATTCCATTGTAGATTTTGCTTTATGTTTTGGATCATTGTCTTGTTGGAAGACAAATCTCCGTCCCAGTCTCAGGTCTTTTGCAGACTCCATCAGGTTTTCTTCCAGAATGGTCCTGTATTTGGCTCCATCCATCTTCCCATCAATTTTAACCATCTTCCCTGTCCCTGCTGAAGAAAAGCAGGCCCAAACCATGATGCTGCCACCACCATGTTTGACAGCGGGGATGGTGTGTTCAGCTGTGTTGCTTTTACGCCAAACATAAAGTTTTGCATTGTTGCCAAAAAGTTCAATTTTGGTTTCATCTGACCAGAGCACCTTCTTCCACATGTTTGGTGTGTCTCGCAGGTGGCTTGTGGCAAACTTTAAACAACACTTTTTATGGATATCTTTAAGAAATGGCTTTCTTCTTGCCAATCTTCCATAAAGGCCAGATTTGTGCAATATACAACTGATTGTTGTCCTATGGACAGAGTCTCCCACCTCAGCTGTAGATCTCTGCAGTTCATCCAGAGTGATCATGGGCCTCTTGGCTGCATCTCTGATCAGTCTTCTCCTTGTATGAGCTGAAAGTTTAGAGGGACGGCCAGGTCTTGGTAGATTTGCAGTGGTCTGATACTCCTTCCATTTCAATATTATCGCTTGCACAGTGCTCCTTGGGATGTTTAAAGCTTGGGAAATCTTTTTGTATCCAAATCCGGCTTTAAACTTCTTCACAACAGTATCTCGGACCTGCCTGGTGTGTTCCTTGTTCTTCATGATGCTCTCTGCGCTTTTAACGGACCTCTGAGACTATCACAGTGCAGGTGCATTTATACGGAGACTTGATTACACACAGGTGGATTGTATTTATCATCATTAGTCATTTAGGTCAACATTGGATCATTCAGAGATCCTCACTGAACTTCTGGAGAGAGTTTGCTGCACTGAAAGTAAAGGGGCTGAATAATTTTGCACGCCCAATTTTTCAGTTTTTGATTTGTTAAAAAAGTTTGAAATATCCAATAAATGTCATTCCACTTCATGATTGTGTCCCACTTGTTGTTGATTCTTCACAAAAAATACAGTTTTATATCTTTATGTTTGAAGCCTGAAATGTGGCAAAAGGTCGCAAAGTTCAAGTGGGCCGAATACTTTCGCAAGGCACTGTATGAATGAGTGATGGTACAGAGCAGCATAGGCAAGATACTGTAGATGGTATCGAGTACAGTATATACATATGAGATGAGTATGTAAACAAAGTGGCATAGTTAAAGTGGCAAGTGATACATGTATTACATAAGGATACAGTCGATGATATAGAGTACAGTATATACGTATGCATATGAGATGAATAATGTAGGGTAAGTAACATTATATAAGGTAGCATTGTTTAAAGTGGCAAGTGATATATTTACATCATTTCCCATCAATTCCCATTATTAAAGTGGCTGGAGTTGAGTCAGTGTCAGTGTGTTGGCAGCAGCCACTCAATGTTAGTGGTGGCTGTTTAACAGTCTGATGGCCTTGAGATAGAAGCTGTTTTTCAGTCTCTCGGTCCCAGCTTTGATGCACCTGTACTGACCTCGCCTTCTGGATGATAGCGGGGTGAAGAGGCAGTGGCTCGGGTGGTTGATGTCCTTGATGATCTTTATGGCCTTCCTGTGACATCGGGTGGTGTCCTGGAGGGCAGGTAGTTTGCCCCCGGTGATGCGTTGTGCAGACCTCACTACCCTCTGGAGAGCCTTACGGTTGAGGGCGGAGCAGTTGCCGTACCAGGCGGTGATACAGCCCGCCAGGATGCTCTCGATTGTGCATCTGTAGAAGTTTGTGAGTGCTTTTGGTGACAAGCCGAATTTCTTCAGCCTCCTGAGGTTGAAGAGGCGCCGCTGCGCCTTCTTCACAATGCTGTCTGTGTGAGTGGACCAATTCAGTTTGTCTGTGATGTGTATGCCGAGGAACTTAAAACTTGCTACCCTCTCCACTACTGTTCCATCGATGTGGATAGGGGGGTGTTCCCTCTGCTGTTTCCTGAAGTCCACAATCATCTCCTTAGTTTTGTTGACGTTGAGTGTGAGGTTATTTTCCTGACACCACACTCCGAGGGCCCTCACCTCCTCCCTGTAGGCCGTCTCGTCGTTGTTGGTAATCAAGCCTACCACTGTTGTGTCGTCCGCAAACTTGATGATTGAGTTGGAGGCGTGCGTGGCCACGCAGTCGTGGGTGAACAGGGAGTACAGGAGAGGGCTCAGAACGCACCCTTGTGGGGCCCCAGTGTTGAGGATCAGCGGGGAGGAGATATTGTTGCCTACCCTCACCACCTGGGGGCGGCCCGTCAGGAAGTCCAGTACCCAGTTGCACAGGGCGGGGTCGAGACCCAGGGTCTCGAGCTTGATGACGAGCTTGGAGGGTACTATGGTGTTGAATGCCGAGCTGTAGTCAATGAACAGCATTCTCACATAGGTATTCCTCTTGTCCAGATGGGTTAGGGCGGTGTGCAGTGTGTTTGAGATTGCATCGTCTGTGGACCTATTTGGGCGGTAAGCAAATTGGAGTGGGTCTAGGGTGTCAGGTAGGGTGGAGGTGATATGGTCCTTGACTAGTCTCTCAAAGCACTTCATGATGACGGAAGTGAGTGCTACGGGGCGGTAGTCGTTTAGCTCAGTTACCTTAGCTTTCTTGGGAACAGGAACAATGGTGGCCCTCTTGAAGCATGTGGGAACAGCAGACTGGTATAGGGATTGATTGAATATGTCCGTAAACACACCGGCCAGCTGGTCTGCGCATGCTCTGAGGGCGCGGCTGGGGATGCCGTCTGGGCCTGCAGCCTTGCGAGGGTTAACACGTTTAAATGTCTTACTCACCTCGGCTGCAGTGAAGGAGAGACCGCATGTTTTCGTTGCAGGCCGAGTCCCTACCTCCTCTCTGTAGGCTGTCTCGTCGTTGTAGGTAATGAGGCCTACTACTGTCATGTCGTCAGCGAACTTGATGATGAAATTGGAACTGTTTGCAGTCATGGGTATACAGGGAGTACAGGAGGGGACTGAGGGTGTGTTGAGGATCAGTGTGGAGGAGGTGATGCTATCTACCTTCAACACCTGGTGGCACCTGTCAAGAAGTCCAGGACTCAGTTGCAAAGGGAAGAGTTTAGTCCCAGGGCCGTGAGCTTTGTTGTGATCTATGGTATTGAAGGCTGAGCTGTAGTCGATGAACAGCATCCTGACATGTGGATTCCTTTTGTCCAGGTGGGTGAGGGCAATGGCGATTGCATCATCTGTGAATCTATCGGAGAGTTAGGCAAATTGGATTGGGTGTGTCGGGTAGGGAGGAGGTGATGTGGTCTTTGACTTTCCAAGCACTTCATGGTGACGGAAGTGAGTGCTATGGGTTGGTAGACATTCAGTTCAGTTTGATCCCGAGTGGTGCAGCGGTCTAAGGCACTGCATCTCAGTGCTAGAGGCGTCACTACAGACTCTGGTTCGATTCCAAGCTGTATCACAACTGGCCGTGATTGGTAGTCCCATAGTGCAGCACACATTTGGCCCAGCTTCGTTAGGGTTTGGCCGGGGTAGGCCGTCATTGTAAACAAGAATTTGTATTTGTTCTTAACCTCTTTGGGCTGCAATCCCGTTACCCTAACTTGCATAGTTAAATCAAGCTTAAATAAAAAATTGAAGTTACTTTCCCTTTCTTGGGCACCTGGATGATAGTGGACATCTTGAAGCAGGAGGGGATAATGGCCTGAGCTAGAGAGAGATTGAAAATGTCAGAAATGTATGGCTAGCTATGCGAAGGTTAGCACGTTTGAATGACTTACATACATCCTCTGTGGAGACCGTAAACACGTAGCCCTCGTTGCCTTCAGCGGCTCTCATTGGCAGCTCAGAGTCATGATGCTTTAAGCGTAATAATAATGTGTTTAACTTATCCGATAGGGCAGCGTTGGTGTCCACAACAAAACTAGCTTTCTTTCTATAATCCATGATTGTTAGAAGCACCTGTGGGAGGTCTATTTAGTTAAGCCCAGTAATATAAAAAAAGTGATTTTTCTGTGTTTTTAAGATGAAGTTGGAAGTTTACATACACCTTAGCCAAATACATTTAAACTCAGTTTTTCACAATTCCTGACATATAATCCTAGTAAAAAGTCCCTGTCTTAGGTTAGTTAGGATCACCGCATTATTTTAAGAATGTGAAATGTCAGAATAAGAGCAGGCTGAATGATTTATTTCAGCTTTTATTTCTTTCATCACATTCCCAGTGGTTCAGAAGTTTACATACACTCAATTAGTATTTGGTAGCATTGCCTTTAAATTGTTTAACTTGGGTAAAACGTTTTGTTTAGCCTTCCACAAGCTTCCCACAATAAGTTGGGTGAATTTTGGCCAGTTCTTCCTGACAGAGCTGGTGTAACTGAGTCAGGTTTGTAGGCCTCCTTGCTCGCACACACGTTTTCAGTTCTGCCCACAAATGTTCTATAGGATTGAGGTCAGAGCTTAGTGATGGCCACTCCAATACCTAGACTTTGTTGTCCTTAAGCCATTTTGCCACAACTTTGGAAGTATGCTTGGGGTCATTTGCAACCAAGCTTTAACTTCCTGACTGATGTCTTGAGATGTTGCTTCAATATATCCACATCATTTACCTTCCTCATGAAGTCATCTATTTTGTGAAGTGCACCCGTCCCTCCTGCAGCAAAGCACCCCCACAACATGATGCTGCCACCCCTGTGCTTCACAGATGGGATGGTGTTCTTCGGCTTGCAAGCCTCCCCTTTCCCCTCCAAATATAACGATGGTCATTATGGCCAAACAGTTCTATTTTCGTTTCATCAGACCAGAGGATCGTACAAAAAGTACGATCTTTGTCCCCATGTGCAGTTGCAAACCGTAGTCTGGCTTTTTTATGGCGGTTTGGAGCAGTGACTTCTTCCTTGCTAAGTGGCCTTTCAGGTTATGTCAATACAGGACTCATTTTACTGTGGATATAGATACTTTTGTACCTGTTTCCTCCAACATCTTCCCCAGGTCCTTTGCTGTTGTTCTGGGATTGATTTGCATTTTTCAAAACCAAAGTAAGCTCATCTCTAGGAGACAGAAGGCTTCTCCTTCATGAGTGGTATGATGGCTGTGTGGTCCTATGGTGTTTATACTTGCGTACTATTGTTTGTACAGATGAAGGTGGTACCTTCAGGCATTTGGAAATTGCTCCCAAGGATGAACCAGACTTGTGGAGGTCTACAATTTTTTTCTGACGTCTTGGCTGATTTCTTTTGATTTTCACATGATGTCAAGCAAAGAACCTTCTAAAGTAATGACATAATTTTTTGGAATTTTCCAAGCTGTTTAAAGGCATAGTCAACTTAGTGTATGTAAACTTCTGACCCACTGGAATTGTGATGCATTGAATTATATATGAAATAATTTGTATGTAAACAATTGTTTTAAAAATGTATTGTGTCATGCACAAAGTAGATGTCCTAACCGACTTGCCAAAAATATAGTTTGTTAACAAGAAATTTGTGGAGTGGTTGAAAAACGGGTTTTAATGACACCAACCTAAGTGTATGTAAACTTCCGACTTCAACCTTTATATACCAGGCGGTGTCAGAGGGAGGTAAAAAAAATGGACTGTTCTCTCTGCTACTAAAGGGCTAGTGGTAGCGGAGCGCCAAGTCTAGGACTAAAAGACTCTCTTAACAGCTTCTACCCCCTTCTACCCCCTGCCACCTGGACTATTTACATTGACTGCCCCCCTTTATTTTTACACTGCTGCTACTCGCTGTTTATTATCTATGCATAGTCACTTTGCCCCTACATGTACAAATTACATCAACTAACCTGTACCCCCCCCCCCCCCCGCACATTGACTCGGTACCTGTATCCCCTGCATATAGCCTCATTATTGTTATTTTATTGTTGCTTAAAAAATAAAAAATAAATTCTTAACTCTATTTCTTGAACTGCATTGTTGGTTAAGGGCTTGTAAGTAAACATTTTACGGCAAAGTCTACACCTGTTGTATTCGGCGCATGTCACAAATAAAATGGGATTTGTTTAAATGTGAATCAATTCGCTTTCAACCATTTAATAGTACACCAAAGTTCAATTGGAAAAACCTGTTGTTTATTTCTACAACGACTTAGGCCTAGATTCAATTAAGATCAAGTGTTAAACGGCGATATCCGACACCCACATAGCTGATGTTTTGGCGTTGAAGCTGTCAAATCCATGAGCAGCTGCTCTTGATCATTGTCACGAAGCCACACCAGTTCCACTTGCATTAGAAGTTCAGAACGAGAAAGTGTAGGCTATATAGAAATAATGATGCTCAAATTGAAAACCATTCAACTAAATAATGAGAATTTCCATCAGCCTAATCAAATCAAACTTTTTTCTCACATGCGCTGAAATCAACAAGTATAGACCTTGCTGTGAAATGCTTACTTACAAGCCCTTAAATTCAGGCTAGGGTCTATTTTTTCTCCACTTCCTGTCTGACTGATGTGCCCAAAGTAAACTGCCTGTTGCTCAGGCCCTGAAGCCAGGATATGCATATAATTGGTACCATTGGAAAGAAGACCGTTAGATTAACAAGAATTAACCAATATAAGACATGAAATGTTTATTATCCATCATTTTCTGATTATTTATTTGAATTGTGAGCCCTCCAATTAAAAAGTAACAAAATAACAATGCTATATAAAGGGGGTACCGGTACCGAGTCAGTGTGCGGGGGTAGGGGTTAGTTGCGGTACAGTCGGTACAGTGGCTTTTGAAAGTATTCACCCCCCTTGGCATTTTTCCTATTTTGTTGCCTTACAACCCCCCTAAAATCCATTTTAATTCCAGGTTGTATCATTTGATAACACACAACATTCCTACCACTTTGAAGATGCAAAATATTTCTTATTGTGAAACAAACAAGGGGGGCTAAAAAGAAAACGAGCGTGCATAACTATTCATCCGCCAAACTGAATACTTTGTAGAGCCACCTTTTGCAGCAATTACAGCTGAAAGTCTCTTGGGGTATGTCTCTTTAATCTTGGCACATCTAGCCACTGGGATTTTTTTCCCATTCTTCAAGGCAAAACATCTCCAGCTCCTTCAAATAGGAGGGGTTCCGCTGGTGTACAACAATCTTTAAGTCATACCACAGATTCTCAATTGACTAGGCCATTCAAAGACGTTTAAATGTTTCCCCTTAAACCACTCCAGTGTTGCTTTAGCAGTATGCTTAAGGGCATTGTCCTGCTGGAAGGTGAACCTCCATCCCAGTCTCAAATCTCTGAAAGACTGAAACAGGTTTCCCTCAAGAATTTCCCTTTATTTAGCGCCATCCATCATTCCTTAAAATCTGACCAGTTTCCCAGTCCCTGCCAGTGAAAAACATCCCCACAGCCTGATGCTGATGCTGCCACCACCATGGGGATGGTATTCTCGGGGTGATGAGAGGTGTTGGGTCTGCGCCAGACATAGTGTTTTCCTTGATGGCCAAAAACTCAATTTTATTCTCATCTGACCAGAATACCTTCTTCCATATGTTTGGGGAGTCTCCCACATTCCTTTTGGCGAATACCAAACGTTTGCTTATTTTTTCTGGCCACTCTTCCGTAAAGCCCAGCTCTGTGGAGTGTACGGCTTAAAGTGGTCCTTTGGGCAGATACTCCAATCTCCGCTGTGGAGTTTTGCAGCTCCTTTAGGGTTATCTTTGGTCTCTTTGTTGTCTCTCTGATTAATT
The DNA here is from genome assembly GCF_045791955.1 of Oncorhynchus clarkii lewisi. NCBI lineage: Eukaryota > Metazoa > Chordata > Actinopteri > Salmoniformes > Salmonidae > Oncorhynchus > Oncorhynchus clarkii. The sequence continues at coordinate 49,814,479 of NC_092149.1, read as the reverse complement.
CCCTCCTTGCCTGGTCTGTGAGTTTTGGTGGACAGCCCTCTCTTAGCAGGTCTGTTGTGGTGCCATATTCTCTCCATTTTTTAATAATGGATTTAATGGTGCTTTGTGAGATGTTCAAAGTTTCTGATATTTTTTTATAACCCAACCCTGATCTGTACTTCTCCACAACTTTGTCCCTGACCTGTTTGGAGAGCTCCTTGGTCTTCATAGTGCTGCTTGCTTGGTGGTGCCCCTTGCTTAATGCTGTTGCAGGCTCTCAGAACAGGTGTATATATACTGAGATCATGTGACAGATCATGTGACACTTAAATAAAGTCCACCTGTGTGCAATCAAACTAATTATGTGACGTCTGAAGGTAATTTTCTGCACCAGATGTTATTTAGGGGCTTCATAGCAAAGGAGGTGAATACATATGCACACACCACTTTTCTTTTTTTATTATTTCAAACAAGTATTTTTATTTATCTCACTTCACTAATTTGGACTATTTTGTTTTTGTCTATTACATGAAATCCCCCCCAAAATATATATTTAAATTACAGGTTGCAATGCAACAAAATAGGTAAAACGCCAAGGGGGGTGAATACTATTGCAAGGCACTGTAATTTGTAGGTAGGGGTGAAGTGACTATGCATAAATAATAAACAACAAATAGCAGCAGTGTACAAAACAAAGTAAGAATTCCGGCTCTCATGTAATAGTCCGGTGGCCATTTTATTATTTGTTCAGTCTTATGGCTGTTAAGGAACCTTTTGGTCCTAGACTTCGCGCTCCGGTACCACTTGCCGTGCGGTAACAGAGTTAACAGTCTATGACTTGGGTGACTGCAGTCTCTGACAATTTTATGGGCTTTCCTCTGACACCGCGTATTATATAGGTCCTGGATTGCAGGAAGCTTGGCCCCAGGGACGTACTGAGCCGTACGCATTACACTCTGTAGCGCCTTACGGTCAGATCGAGGTGTAGATTAGGCCTACACCTCATATTCCAGTGTTTTGGGATTTCTCTTAATGTGACTCCGTGCAGCCAAAGGCAATGTCCACTTTAGGTACAGTGGGGAGAACAAGTATTTGATACACTGCCGATTTTGCAGGTTTTCCTACTTACAAAGCATGTAGAGGTCTGTCATTTTTTATCATAGGTAGACTTCAACTGTGAGAGACGGAATCTAAAACAAAAATCCAGAAAATCACAATGTATGATTTTTAAGTAATTAATTTGAGAGATAGTATTTTTCCTCTCTTACTCTAAGCCCATTGCTCTACTCTGTCCATTCCCCCACACCGCTGGCCCTCTCTCTCTCTCTCTGTTTATCTGATATTCGATACGATTCCCAATCATTTCCATTAGGATTTTATGTCACTGGTCCACGCTCTAGTGAAAATCATATTGGACTACAATCTTTGCTCCTTCCCTGTTTGCATTGGCCTGTGGGAAATTATTATTGAATATTATTCCTGCGGGTGTTTTTGTTGAGTAGCTGTCCAATTAAGTTAAATCGAACTCATACCTGCTGTCACTCAGTCTTCTGTTTTTCTCCCCCCTCATCATCCCAGGCCCTTGATATCACTGTGTTATGTGTCATTTTCTAGGTTGGACTAGGCGGAGATGACTGATCGGTGTAGAATCTTGTAGCTGTGGAGGGTCCATGGTATGACTGGACAAGCATGGATCATCTTCTGATCTGATGGTGTGTAAAGACCTGGGGTCCTAGAGGTCCTGGGTGAGTCGCTCACACACAGGGACACGGTTGCTAAGGCCTCAGTGATTGGTCCACAACAGATTGAGCTCAAGGGCACCTCTGTGTGTAGGGATACAATGAATTGGAGGATATATGACAGCTGTAACACCATGGTAGTGATCCTAAGTGAGATCAATCAATAAATTCAATAAATTAGTCAAATTGTATTTAAAGCATCCACTAGCTGTACCATGGAGAAGTTTATGGTGCATATTCTGTACAAGAGCAGTGACCTGAACCATCAACTCCGGTCAAGGCTTCCCTCTCAAGGCTTCCCCGCTCTCCCTTTCTCACTGTCCACATGTAAAAATGCTATAGCGTATACTATGGCAGGAATACTACTTTACTGGAGTATTGAAGTCCACAAAAACATTAGTGAATTCTGTAGTATTTACTGTAGTATACTGTAGTATTTACAGTTAACTATAGTATGAATACTGTAGTAAAAAAAAAGACTATATACTATAGTAATTACTGTAGTATACTGTAGTGTTTACTGTAGTGTTTTACGGATTGTAGTACGGTATAATGTCGTTTTTAATGTAGTGTTTTAACAAACTGTATTATACAGTAGTGTATTTGGGGACATTACTGAAGTATTTACTAAAGTGTATTTGTTTTTGTTATCTTTGACATAGAAGTGGGGGGCTTTCTCTCTGAGGAAGCCTACTGGAGAAATACTAAAAGAGCAAATTTTCCATAACCTGTAGGTGGGTAGGGCAGAGCAGAGAGTTCAGAGCTTCACCACTAGTCTACCGTTATCGTTACTATCAGCTTGTAAGACAACAACAAATCCATACCCCCGTAACCAAGCACACAGTACTGCACTTTAATACATGTCTTAATTATTGTTCATGCTCGCGGTCTTGTCAGTCTTTGAGAATTCGTAATGTCTGTAACTAATGGAGTGTGAGGCACAGAGCAGCATATCTCCGGTGAAAAGCCGATGTCACACCCTGACCATAGTTTACTTTGTATATTTCTATGTTTTAGTTGGTCAGGGTGTGATCTGAGTGGGCATTCTATGTTACATGTCTAGTTTGTCCAGTTCTATGTTCGGCCTGATATGGTTCTCAATCAGAGGCAGGTGTTCGTCATTGTCTCTAATTGGGAACCATATTTAGGTAGCCTGGGTTTCACTGTGTGTTTGTGGGTGATTGTTCCTGTCTATGTGTTTTCACCAGATAGGGCTGTTTAGGTTTTCGTTACGTTCTTTATTTTGTAGTGTTTGTATTGATTCGTGTTTTACGTTTGTTTATTAAAACATGGATCGCAATCTACACGCTGCATTTTGGTCCGACTCTCCTTCTCATACGGAAAATCGTTACAGAATCACCCACCACCAACGGACCAAGCAGCGTGTCAACAGGCAGCAACAGCAGCGTAAAGAGGAATGGACATGGGAGGACGTTTTGGATGGCAAGGGCTGTTACACTTGGGAGGAGATACTGGCTGGAAGAGATCGCCTCCCATGGGAACAGGTGGAGGCACTTAGGAGAGCAGAGGCAGCTGGAGAGAGGAGCCGGCGATATGAGGGAACACGGCTGGCAAGGAAGCCCGAGAGGCAGCCCCAAAAATTTATTGGGGGGGGGCTAACAGGGAGTATGGCTACGCCAGGTAGGAGACCTGCGCAAACTCCCTGTGCTTACCGGGGGGCTAGAGAGACCGGGCAGGCACCGTGTTATGCTGTGGTGCGCACGGTGTCTCCAGTGCGGGTGCATAGCCCGGTGCGGTATATTCCAGCTCCGTGTGTCGGCTGGGCTAGATTGAGCGTGGAGCCTAATGCCATGAAGCCGGCTCTACGCAGCTGGTCCCCAGTGCGTCTCCTTGGGCCGGCTTACATGGCACCAGCCTTGCGCTCGGTGTCTCCGGTTCGCCTGCATAGCCCAGTGCAGGCTATTCCACCTCGCCGCACTGGCAGGGCGACCGTGAGCATTCAACCAGGTAAGGTTGGGCAGGCTCTGTCCTCAAGAGCTCCAGTGCGCCTGCACGGTCCGGTATTTCCAGTACCACCTCCACACCCCAGCCCTCCGGTAGCAGCTCCCCGCACCAGGCTTCCTGTGCGTGTCCTCGGCCCAGTACCACCAGTGCCAGCACCACGCATCAGGCCTACAGTGCGCCTCGCCTGTCCAGCGCTGCCGGAGCTTTCCTCCTCTCCAGCGCTGTCGGAGTCTCCCGCCTGTCTAGCGCTGTTAGAGCCTTCCTTCTCTTCAGCGCTGCCGGAGTCTCCCGCCTGTTCAGAACTGCCAGTCTGCATAGAGCTGCCAGTCAGCATAGAGCTGCCAGTTTGCAAGGAGCTGCCAGTCTGCATAGAGCTGCCAGTCTGCAAGGAGCTGCCAGTCTGCAAGGAGCTGCCAGTCTGCAAGGAGCTGCCAGTCTGCAAGGAGCTGCCAGTCTGCATAGAGCTGCCAGTCTGCATAGAGCTGCCAGTCTGCAAGGAGCCGCCAGAGCTGCCTGTCTGCAAGGAGCCGCCAGAGCTGCCAGTCTGCAAGGAGCCGCCAGAGCTGCCAGTTAGCATGGAGCCGCCAGAGCCGCCAGTCAGCATGGAGCAGCCAGGGCCGCCAGTCAGCATGGAGCAGCCAGGGCCGCCAGTCAGCATGGAGCAGCCAGGGCCACCAGTCAGCATGGAGCAGCCAGAGCAGCCAGTCAGCATGGAGCAGCCAGAGCTGCCAGTCAGCATGGAGCAGCCAGTCAGCATGGAGCAGCCAGAGCAGCCAGTCAGCATGGAGCAGCCAGAGCTGCCAGTCAGCATGGAGCAGCCAGTCAGCATGGAGCAGCCAGAGCTGCCAGTCAGCATGGAGCAGCCAGAGCTGCCAGTCAGCATGGAGCAGCCAGAGCTGTCAGTCAGCATGGAGCAGCCAGTCAGCATGGAGCAGCCAGAGCTGCCAGTCAGCATGGGGCAGCCAGTCAGCATGGAGCAGCCAGAGCTGCCAGTCAACCAGACTCTTCCAGATCTGCCAGTCGACCAGACTCTTCCAGATCTGCCAGTCGACCAGACTCTTCCAGATCTGCCAGTCGACCAGACTCTTCCAGATCTGCCAGTCGACCAGACTCTTCCAGATCTGCCAGTCGACCAGACTCTTCCAGATCTGCCAGTCGACCAGACTCTTCCAGATCTGCCAGTCGACCGGACTCTTCCAGATCTGCCAGTCGACCAGACTCTTCCAGATCTGCCAGTCGACCGGACTCTTCCAGATTCTCCAGTCAGCCAGGATCTGCTAGATCCAACTACCTGCCTGGGCTTCCTCTCAGTGCTGAGCTTCCTCTCAGTGCTGAGCTTCCTCTCAGTGCTGAGCTACCCATCAGTCCCGAGCTACCTCTGTCCCGAGCTGCCCCTCTGTCCCGAGCAGTCATTAAGGAGGGTAACCTATTTAGGGACGCTAAGGAGGTGGACTAAAACTATTATGGAGTGGGGTCCACGTCCAGCGCCAGAGCCGCCACCGCGGACAGATGCCCACCCAGACCCTCCCCTATAGGTTCAGGTTTTGCGGCCGGAGTCCGCACCTTGGGGGGGGGGGGGGGTACTGTCACACCCTGACCATAGTTTACTTTGTATATTTCTATGTTTTGGTTGGTCAGGGTGTGATCTGAGTGGGCATTCTATGTTACATGTCTAGTTTGTCCAGTTCTATGTTCGGCCTGATATGGTTCTCAATCAGAGGCAGGTGTTCGTCATTGTCTCTGATTGGGAACCATATTTAGGTAGCCTGGGTTTCACTGTGTGTTTGTGGGTGATTGTTCCTGTCTATGTGTTTTCACCAGATAGGGCTGTTTAGGTTTTCGTTACGTTCTTTATTTTGTAGTGTTTGTATTGATTCGTGTTTTACGTTTGTTTATTAAAACATGGATCGCAATCTACACGCTGCATTTTGGTCCGACTCTCCTTCTCATACGGAAAATCGTTACAGCCGATGACTAAATGAAAGTGGCTATTGGCAGGGTTAGCCAAGCATCCTGTAGTTTTTGTAAACTCAGAACCCCCCTGGTGTTCCATACAGGGGCCAGATATTGGAGGGGGAGGGTTACGGGGGTTCTCCTCTGTGTCGTGTCCCCCTATACACATGCATGGACACACACACACGAATGCACACAGACACACACATGCACACACATGCACACACTCGTCACACTCCAAATGAACTACAGCTTCTCATTACCAAGAGCAGCTGAACTGTGAAAATTGGCATGTCGGTGCACATTGGCCTCGTTTTTCCTAATTACAGCAGGATAATTAGCCATTTTGCTCCCAGCAAGGCCCCTTTGGAGAGGCACTGTTGGGGGGAGGGGGGAGGGGGGGAGGGGGGGGGTGGAAGGACTTTTATTGGTGTGGAGCTCTCGAGACAGTGACAGTGTTGAGCTGGTTGACCACTACAAGATCAAGATGACCTCTCATCGGCCAGTTCAGTCAATTTCTTGTGCATGTTCTCAATAGGGTGGTTGTGCCACTCTCAAATACTCTGATGATGATGATGATGATGATGGAAACACATTCAATTTGATCCCTGCTGCCCTTTTCTTTTTGAACTAATACCAAGGCATTTTACTATGCCAACTTGGCAGCCAAAGGGGTTTTAACAGAATAACCACCACCAGCATTTTTGCGCATTCTGATTAACATAAGAAACCACAGCAAGATCTACGGGATCTTCATTTGGATCTTGATCCAAACCTCCAAAATGTGATTAAAATCTGGTTGGTTACCAGCCAGAGCAGCCAGAGCTGGAGTAATGGATAAGCCATGCAGACTGTGCCAGGCTCAGGCTTTCTGCCCATCTTGAAGGTTCTAATGAGCCTGTAAATGTGACGGGAGCCTGTGTTCCAAGGCAAAGAACGTGAGTGCCATGGTGCATTTGTGGTGTGCTATCTTCTAGCAACTAATGGAAAGCCTGCCTGTCTGCCTCTGTCACGTCTTGTTGAAAGCTAGCTCTTTACGAGAGGACTTGTCCCACTGGGCACCTCAACAGTGGAGGATAGAGATGGTGGCAGATACAGATAAAGTAGTGGAGTGTAGGAAGGCTATGTGACGCCAAAACACACTGAGTCACAGTCCCTAACAGAGAACCGCGAGGGGGTTTAACAGCACCGTGCCCCAAATCCCTTCTTCCTGTAACATCATCGGGAGCTGTAAGTCACACGCACATGCACTCGCGCACGCGCGCGCGCACACACACACACACACACACACACACACACACACACACACACACACACAAAGAGAGATAGAGAGAGAGACAGAGATAGAGAGACACAGAGAGAGACACAGAGAGAGACACAGAGAGAGACACAGAGAAAGAGAGAGACACAGAGAAAGAGAGAGACACAGAAAGAGAGAGAGACACAGAGAAAGATAGAGAGACACAGAGAGAGACAGAGAGAGAGAGACACACAGAGAGAAGGATAGAGACACAGAGAGAAGGATAGAGACACAGAGAGAGGGAGAGAGAGCAAGAGAGTGAAAAAGAGAGACGGGGTGCACATTTTCCTTGTTAGTGGAAACCAACCATTAACTTCTACTGAGTTTTTCAGTCGAAGGCACCTGCAAAGCTCTTCCAACATAGCCATGAAGAAAAACCCTTTTAGAGGGAGATGTTTTTTTTTTTTTTTACAGGAGTGTGTCAATTCAGAAAGCTCTTACATAAAATATGGTTTCTCATCCTTCTCCACAGGCTCTTGAAAACTTTCCTGTCTCTCTAACCCACTACAACCATCTCCAATGGTTATTTTAGTCATATTTTGCTGTGTCAGCACGGTTTATTTGGCTACGTTTCCTCAGGTTTTATCAGAAAGTGACTGCTTTAAGCTGTTGGCAAAACAATGCAATCTAAAGGGTCTGTGCACATGTCACGTGGGGAGAAACTTCTTCAGCAGGTCACAGTGAAAGAGAATGATAGATTTTTAGAATGCACTCTGATTAAAAAAAGAAAAAGCACTGGTACATTACTATGACAGGCTGCTAAGTAGTTGATGTATTGCCATAGCTAGCACCTGGAGTGCACCTAAACTGCACCGTGGCTTATTACCACTAACGGCTGGGGGCGACGGCAGGAGAGGTAGGTAACACTTTATAACACGGTTACATGAATTGGTCTGCAGTACTTAGTTAACAAATCAATTATTAATGCATTGACAAAGCATTATAGTAGTATGGGACTGGTGGCTCTATTCAATCTGTATCGCTGAAGCTTTTAGTGCAAGGGTGTCAAACTCTATCAGCACGAGGGCCATTATGAAAAAAACACAGCGAATTTGCAGGCCAGCTATGTTTGTTTTAACAAAATAAATTGCATACAACTGCCACCCAAACTGGCCATTGTTATGTTAGAAAAAATATGTCCCTTTTATAATGTCCACTTTCAGTATGTACTTAAGATGCTGTATATAGAATTGTTTACATATTAAAACAACATAAGAGATAAATAGTATTTGTCCAGCCTTTGCTGCTATACTTGGTGTGCATAATATGCAGCGACTCTAATCAAATGTATTTAACAACTCCAAACAACAAAAACGTAGCTAGGTTGTTGTAATATTTCAACTTAAAACATGTTTTTCATTTTTTGTCATTACGTGGCAGTGGAGGCTGGTGGGAGGAGCTATAGGAGGACAAGCTCATTGTAATGGTTGTAAATACAATGGAGTAAAAAGTGGTTTTCATATGTTTGATTCATTTGATACTGTTCCATTTACTCCATTCCAGCCATTACAAGGAGCCTGTCTCTTATAGCTCCTCCCACCAGCCTCCTCTGCTGTGTGGTGCACTCAAAATGTCTTGTAGTTGAGTGGCCAGCCTAGGCTACTGCTCAAATGCTGCTGTCATGGGCCTACATGTTTCTCCTTTGCATGGTGTTTTATTGCAGGTTTAGTTTTTTGGTTATTCATTGTCAAGCTTTAAAAACTGAAGCCAGACTGCAAAATTGTATTAGCCTAGCTAGGAGGTGATCTGTACACTTTACTTTCCACTGTGCACGGTAAACGGGACACACGAAAGCAGCTCAATCGTGTGTGACTCCTTTATCTTCTAACTTCCTGACAACCAAGATGACATATTCTGTAGGCTACAGCAATGACCGGTTGGAACCAAAACTTGGCATGGACATTCAGCCTACAACATGTTTAAACTTTCTGTCCAGTAAATGACTTGGTCAGTACTGTTAGTGATGATATGATACAGATCACTGTCTGGCTCATGTGTGGGTGTATTTGTGGGTCTGGGAGAAGGGGTGTGTGTGTGACAATGCACTGCCATTTGGCTGTGACTTGTCGTGCAGTGCATCCCTGGCTGTATGGAAGCGGGCCAAAATGAATTGACAACCCAAATCATTGTGCGGGCCAGATAGAAATGTGTTAGGATTCGGCCCGCAGGCCTTGTGTTTGACACATGTGTAGGGCAGCCCAACCCCCGAAGTGACTCTTCTTATCAACTGTACGCAATAATTTCCTCTGTGTTGTCTTAGGAATTCCGCATTCTCTTGATCTTACCAAAGTCCATTGTCTCACCTCTGAGAAGCAGCGGTTACATCATATAAGTCTGATATCTGATTGGAGGTTAACTGTACAGTAATACTATTGGTTGACAACTCAGATTTGGATTCCAAACAACTGAAATGCTTACAAAAGGGCATTAGATGCATTCTGCTTTCTCTTATGTTCCTGACCTGCTTTGGTGACATACTCTCTCTCAATGTCTTTATTTTTCTCTCCCTCTCCCATGTGCTATGGACCATGGCACAATCAATGGTTTCTTTGTCTCTCTCTTTCTCTCTTTCTCTCTGACCATGCTTTGAACAATGCCTTGTACTGCTTGTTAATGCTTTGTAACTTAAGATTTATACCTTGTATGTGAATCCATTAATTGCATACTACAAGTCGCATGTTGGGGTCACTTAGAAATGTCCTTGTTTTTTAAAGAAAATCACATTTTTTGTCCATTAAAATAACATGTTGATCAGAAATACAGTGTAGACATTGTTGATGTTGTAAATGACTATTGTAGTTGGAAACGGAAGATTTTTTATGGAGTATCTACAAAGGCATACAGAGACCCATTGTCAGCAACCATCACTCCTGTGTTCCAATGGCACGTTGTGTTAGCTAATCCAAGTTTATCATTTTAAAAGGCTAATTGATCATGAGAAAACCCTTTTGCAATTATGTTAGCACAGCTGACAACTGTTGTACTGATTAAAGAAGCAATAAAACTGTCTTTTAGACTAGTTGAGTATCTGGAGCATCAACATTTGTGGGTTCGATTACAGGCTCAAAACAGCCCGAAGCAAAGAACTTTCTTCTGAAATTCGTCAGTCTATTCTTGTTCTGAGAAATGAAGGCTATTCCATGCAAGAACTTGCCAAGAAACTGAAGATCTCATACTACTCCCTTCACAGAACAGCGCAAACTGGCTCTAACCAGAATAGAAAGAGGAGTGGGAGGCCCCGGAGCACAACTGAGCAAGAGGACAAGTACATTAGATTGCCTAGTTTGAGAAACTGATGCCTCACAAGTCCTCAACTGGCAGCTTCATTAAATAGTACCCACCAAACACCAGTCTTAACAGTGAAGAGGCGACTCCGGGATGCTGGCCTTCTAGGTAGAGTTGCAAAGAAAAAGCCATATCTCAGACTGGCCAATAAAAAGAAAAGATTAAGATGGGCCAAAGAACACAGACACTGGACAGAGGAAGATGGGAAAAAAGTGTTATGGATAGACAAATCGAAGTTTGGGGTGTTTTCGGATCACAAAGAGGAACATTCGTGAGATGCAGAAAAAAGGTAAAGATGCTGGATGAGCGCTTGACGCCGTCTGTCAAGCATGGTGGAGGCAATGTGATGGTCTGGGGGTGCTTTGGTGGTGGTAAAGTGGGAGATTTGCACAGGGTTAAAGGGATCTTGAAGAAGGAAGGATGTCACTCCATTTTGCAATGCCATGCCATATCCTTTGGACAGTGCTTAATTGGAGACAATTTCCTCCCACAACAGGACAATGACCCAAAGCACAGCTCCAAACTATGCAAGAACTATTTAGGGAAGAAGCAGTCAGCTGGTGTTCTGTCTATAATGGAGTGGCCAACCCGGATCTCAACCCTTTTGAGCTGTTGTGGGAGCAGCTTGACCGTATGGTATGTAAGAAGTGCCCATCAAGCCAATCCAACTTGTGGGATGTGCTCCAGGAAGCATGGGGTGAAATCTCTTCAGATTACCTCAACAAATTGACAACTAGAATGCCAAAGGTCTGCAGGGCTTAAATTGCTTCAAATGGAGGTTTCTTTGACGAAAGCAAAGTTTGAAGGACACAATTATTATTTCAGTTGAAAATCATTATTTATAACCTTGTCAACGTCTTGACTATATTTCCTGTTCATTTTGCAACTCATTTCATGTAGGTTTTCATGGGAAACGAGGACATTTCTAAGTGACCCCAAACTTTGGAATGGTAGTGTATATACAGTGCATTCGGAAAGTATTCAGACCCCTTGACTATTTCCACATTTTATTACATTACAGCTTTATTCTAAAATGTATTAAATTGTTTTATCCCTCATCAATCTACACACAATACCCCATAATGACGAAGCAAAACAGGTTTTTAGACATTTTTGCAAATGTATTAAAAATAAAACTGCAATATTACATTTACATAAGCACTTAGTACTTTGTTGAACGACCTTTGGTGGCGATTACAGCCTCATATCTTCTTGGGTATGACACTACACGTTTTGCATACCTGTATTTGGGGAGTTTCTCTTATTCTTCTATGCAGATCCTCCCAAGCTTTGTTGGGTTGGATGGGGAGTGTCGCTGCACAGCTATTTCCAGGTCTCTCCAGAGAAGTATCAATCGGGTTCAAGTTCGGACTCTGGTTTGACCACTCAAGGACATTCAGAGACTTGTCCCAAAGCCACTCCTGCATTGACTTGGCTATGTACTTAGGGTCGTTGTCCAATTGGATGGTGAACCTTCGACTCAGTCTGATGTCCTGAGCGCTCTGGAGAAGGTTTTCATCAAGGATCTCAATTCCTTCGACCTCATGGCTTGGTTTTTTATCTAAAATGCACTGTCAACTGTGGGACCTTATATAAACAGGTGTGTGCCTTTCCAAATCATGTCCAATAAATTGAATTGACCAGGGGTGGCCTGCAGTCAAGTTGTCGAAACATCTCAAGGATGATCAATGGAAACAGAATTCACCTGAGCTCAATTTCGAGTCTCATAAGCAAAGGTTTTGAATTCTTATGTAAATAATGTAATGTTTCTGTTTTTTATTTTTGTCATTATGGGGTATTGTGTGTAGATTGAGAATTTAAAAAATAATCAATTTTAGAATGAGGCTGTAACGCAACAAAATGTGGAAAAAGTCAGGGCGTCTGAATACTTTCTGAATGCACCGTACCTTGCTGTGCAACCTAGAACAACATCACCTAGATATAAATAGCTGTGATGATGATCGGCTTTGCTGCCTGTACCGCAGCCTCTGAATTATATTGAGAACACACTGAGTGCAGATTTGTGACTTATGTTTTCACCATTATTACAGAGAAAATGTCTTGTAGCAGTTCAAAAGATATGACCCATATTACTGATGCAATGTTTTTTTTGGGGGGGTGGGGGGATTGGTGGGCAGCATTTTACACATAAACCATTTCGTTGGCCGTACTCACAAGCAGCTAAAGCCAGCTAAAGCCAATGTGAATGACCAGTACACCGGTACAGTGTCGCCAGCGGTAGCCAATAACGTGGGCAGTTTTTCTCCAATCAATGATTATATTTCAAGTAGGAATGCAGCCTACAAAAGAAATGTCTAATATTGGTAGCAATCTAGATGTCACCTTTATATAGTCTACTCATTGGGGAGAGCATGAACAGCAACAACACCGGGACACAGTGTTCTCCTTAGCTGTCACAATCCTGTGTGATTCGGGTTCACTCGGCTCTAAGCTGCGCGACATTCATCATAGTTTTGCAGGCAATTAGTGTCCATAGCCTCTCCCTGCTAACCATTTATTAATTTAAACGAAATGATTCCATAATGCTATAGTATTAGCTAAACCTGTTCACTTTACCAGTAGTTTGCAAACATATGGTGGCACAGAAATAAGGCTAAATGTTTTGAGTCTTGTAAAATATTCTGTGCTATTGTGTAGGCCAGTGGTCACCAACCTTTTCTGAGTCAAGATTACATTTACATTCAAAAAGCAAGCCGAGATCTATGACTCACTTTCTTTGTTTTACATGATTCAAAAAATTACATAAACCTAAAAAAAATGTATGAGGTTTGTGCAGTAGGCTTAAAACATCATCACAGCATTTTGGCTATATGCCTGGTCTGACAATTTTGTTCTTCTCAGACCTTATATATATTTAAAAACTCGAGCTTTGATAACAAAATAGATCTGTTGATGTAGCATTTGCGTGGCACAGCTGAGCATGAATTTAAATAATTCGCTTTTTATATTATTTTACTGGATTTGGGAGCTGGGAGCTCGGAACTGCTGGAAGCTCGAAACTGCAAACTCGGAAATCTCAGATTTCAGTATTTATTCCCAGTGCTGAGCAAGTAGTTTAGTTGACTGACATGTAACATTAGCTCATGTTTCATCCCCTCTCGACTGAGTTCTGTATGCATTGAATGAACTAGCTACAGTAGCTAGCTAGTAGCTACCACAGCCAATTCAGCTCTAGTATCTAGCTATCTCAGTATCTGTCAGGTAGCAATATCTAACAGCTGTTGTGTGTATGGAAATGTTTTCTAGCCTTTGTTTTGTCCCATTTCAACAGAAGTAAGTTAAATTGGCTAGTTTTCACCAGTTGATGTACCATTATAGTTAGCCAAAAGTTGGTTAATGTTAGCTAGCTAGCTCATTAACTTTAACTATTATTTTTGCGCTGCTGTAATGTTTTACAGTAAGGAAAATAGTACTTTAACATATATTACAACATCTCTGCTGTAAATCGAAAGTACAAAACAATACATTTGCGCATAAAGTACATTGATTCAAATTGTAACAATATTAACAACAAATTAACAACATAATTGATAATAGAAGTAACAACAGATGAACGGATGTTCTCTGCATCTGGGGTTCCCACCATGTAGCATGGAGGAGGAGGTGTGATGGTGTGGGGGTGCTCTGCTGGTGACACTCTCTATTATTTATTTTGAATTCAAGGCACACTTAACCAGCATGGCTACCACAGCATTCTGCAGCGATACGCCATCCCATCTTGTTTCCGCTTAGTGGAACTATCATTTGTTTTTCAACAGGACAATGACCCAACACACCGCCATGCTGTGTAAGTGCAATTGAACCAAGAAGGAGAGTGATGGTGCTGCATCAGATGACCTGGCCTCCACAATCACAAAACCTCAACCCAATTGAGATGGTGTGGGATGAGGTGGACCACAGAATGAAAAGCAGCAAACAAGTGCTCAGCATATGTGGGAAGACTGTTGGAAAAGCATTTCAGGTGAAGCTGGTTGAGAGAATGCCAAGACTGTGCAAAGCTGTTGTCAGGGCAAAGTGTGGCTACTTTGAAGAATATTAAATCTATTTTGATTTGATTAACACTTTTTTGGCTACCACATGATTCCATATTTGTTATTTCATAGTTTTGATGTCTTTACTATTATTCTACAACCTAGAAAATAGTATAAATGAGTAGGTGTGTCCAAACTTTTGACTGGTACTGTATGTAATCAAATAAGAGCATCATTATAACACTAATGTACACTAATGTAAAAAAAATACTAAAAATGCTGTGATCTCTAAACGGTTCACCCTATATGGATTAAAATAACCTCAAATGAATGATGACAATCTGCACATTAACTTCATAGTCATTGTTTGATTTCAATTCCAAACTTTTGGAGTATAGAGACAAAATAAGGAAAAATGCTTCACACGGAGGGCACTGTCATTCATATCATAGGCCTAACAGTACTGTAGAGCTCTTTGTGCTTAAACACAATATAGATGGATCGCCCTGATCGCCCCAACCAAACATACCCGTCTCGGCTTTAGGATCTTAGTGAAACATTCATTAGGTGTGTTAGGCCAAGGCCAGAGTGACAACCAACAGTGGGGCAGACCCCCATGACCAGGACTGAGCAGCCCAGCAGCTAGGTATTGCCTAAATAGGTATCTACCCTGACGTGGGCATGTTTTCAATACAGACTCCTTTTGTCGTTCAGCATTCCATTTATGGTATCGAGACCTTGTGGAATTTGCACAGTATACCCTTAATCTTGTAATAAACACAATCTAGTTATACATCTATTGTGACATCGTGGGAGGATAACCAACCTTCCAATTAATGGCAATGCTTTTCTTAGCTGCTATGAATTCTAGGTTATACAATTTATTCTGATAGTCTCCGGTATCAACATTTTCAAGCAACAAAAACAGGGAGAAGGGAGAATGTGTAGACATGCTGGGATAAAAGAACATACTCTTTGCCAGAATTCAAACAGCCTTCACAAGAGCATAACATATGCAAATATGTCACCTTTTGTGTTTTACACCTCCAGCAGAGACATTACATTTCTGTGTGGATGATATTCAGTTTAACTGGCATATAGTACTATCTATGGATGGTCTTAAAACTGCAGTAATTTATGTCTGAGATTATATGAACATGACTGGGCGTTCAAACATACAGTGCCTTGCGAAAGTATTCGGCCCCCTTGAACTTTGCGACCTTTTGCCACATTTCAGGCTTCAAACATGAAGATATAAAACTCTATTTTTTTGTGAAGAATCAACAACAGGTGGGACACAATCATGAAGTGGAACGACATTTATTGGATATTTCAAACTTTTTTAACAAATCAAAAACTGAAACATTGGGCGTGCAAAATTATTCAGCCCCTTTACTTTCAGTGCAGCAAACTCTCTCCAGAAGTTCAGTGAGGATCTCTGAATGATCCAATGTTGACCTAAATGACTAATGATGATAAATACAATCCACCTGTGTGTAATCAAGTCTCCCTATAAATGCACCTGCACTGTGATAGTCTCAGAGGTCCGTTAAAAGCGCAGAGAGCATCATGAAGAACAAGGAACACACCAGGCACGTCCGAGATACGGATTTGGATACGCAAAGATTTCCCAAGCTTTAAACATCCCAAGGAGCACTGTGCAAGCGATAATATTGAAATGGAAGGAGTATCAGACCACTGCAAATCTACCAAGACATGGCCGTCCCTCTAAACTTTCAGCTCATACAAGGAGAAGACTGATCAGAGATGCAGCCAAGAGGCCCATGATCACTCTGAATGAACTGCAGAGATCTTCAGCTGAGATGGGAGACTCTGTCCATAGGACAACAATCAGTCGTATATTGCACAAATCTGGCCTTTATGGAAGAGTGGCAAGAAGAAAGCTATTTCTTAAAGATATCCATAAAAAGTGTTGTTTTAAGTTTGCCACAAGCCACCTGGGAGACACACCAAACATGTGGAAGAAGGTGCTCTGGTCAGATGAAACCAAAATTGAACTTTTTGGCAACAATGCAAAACGTTATGTTTGGCGTAAAAGCAACACAGCTCATCACACTGAACACACCATCCCCACTGTCAAACATGGTGGTGGCAGCATCATGGTTTGGGCCTGCTTTTCTTCATCAGGGACAGGGAAGATGGTTAAAATTGATGGGAAGATGGATGGAGCCAAATACAGGACCATTCTGGAAGAAAACCTGATGGAGTCTGCAAAAGACCTGAGACTGGGACGGAGATTTGTCTTCCAACAAGACAATGATCCAAAACATAAAGCAAAATCTACAATGGAATGGTTCAGAAATAAACATATCCAGGTGTTAGAATGGCCAAGTCAAAGTCCAGACCTGAATCCAATCGAGAATCTGTGGAAAGAACTGAAAACTGCTGTTCACAAATGCTCTCCATCCAACCTCACTGAGCTCGAGCTGTTTTGCAAGGAGGAATGGGAAAAAATGTCAGTCTCTCGATGTGCAAAACTGATAGAGACATACCCCAAGCGACTTACAGCTGTAATCGCAGCAAAAGGTGGCGCTACAAAGTATTAACTTAAGGGGGCTGAATAATTTTGCACGACCAATTTTTCAGTTTTTGATTTGTTAAAAAAGTTTGAAATATCCAATAAATGTCGTTCCACTTCATGATTGTGTCCCACTTGTTGTTGATTCTTCACAAAAAAATACAGTTTTATATCTTTATGTTTGAAGCCTGAAATGTGGCAAAAGGTCGCAAAGTTCAAGGGGGACGAATACTTTCGCAAGGCACTGTATCTGTATCTATTTATAATCATCAATAGTGTCTCCGATGTCTTCCTCAAATTTTAGTTTGACATGTATTGTGTCATCGAGAAAAGCATCCATCAACCCTTGATACAGTTTGGAAATCAACTTTAGAGGTTTGTCAGACTCCCTTAAAATAGTTCAAACATTTGAAGCTTCTGGCTTGTCCAGTGTTTGCTGCACAGAGAGAATAAAGTGTTGCATCTGCAAAAGTTCACCTTAGTGCCGCCACAGACTGGTCTTCCCTGGTTGACTGACCCTGTTGAGAGCCCTGTCACCATCTGATCCTGCTAAGAATGAATATAATCAATGTTTCAATAATTGAAATGACCATTATCCCCAGATCCCAGGATAGCTTTAAGCTTAAACTGCTGTCATGTATCTACTGTAGGCCCACATCAACTCAAGATGGAACTTTATCATTCACTGATTGTTATAATATACTGCAAAATTCACCTGAGCTCTGGACGCTTGTCTTCCCTGGCTGTCTGACCCTGCTGGGACACCAGTCACCATCGATACTGCTGTTTATGCCGTGTAAGTGTGAAAAATAGGGAATTAGCTAGGGAAACTGACAGATCAATAACTTTACATTCCTATACTGACTAATAAAAATAACGTACAAACGACATGGAGCAGCGGGAGGCCTAAGAGCTGGATGTCAGGGATTGTGTGTGACTGAGAGAAATGTTATTTCTGCTAGTCTACACAATGTTTCATTCCAGTCATTTAGAATCTCCTTTGCCCCTGTTAATTTAATGTTTTTTTAATATTCTGTTGCAGTACATTATCTGAACTATTCTCTATGTAATAGATTTAGCACATGCGATTGCTCTGCACTAACATACTCTCAACATGGTTTTGTAATCTCAGCACCTTCGCTACAGCTATTCCTAGTGTTTTGCTCTCTTTACTCTAACAGGACAACACACATTTTTTGAAACTAATATGCTTCGATGTGTTTTTCTCAAGACCTATCTGTGTTCCCATGTTCCCCATCTCAGTAAAAATAGTATTCCATCAATTATATAGTGTGTACCCTGCAACATATTTCCCTTTCCTTTCAACTCTGTGCTCCCTCTCAATTCCACCCCTCCATTTTTATCTCTCCCAGCCATGGGTTCTCTGATAAACATGTATTTTTCACCCGCTGTGCTTCCCTCATGCGAATCCCTGCTATAAATGTTATTGAGTTTTCACAGTCATGACAACTATATTCCAGTGATAAGGAGGATAATGAACATGCTTCCCTCCTTTTCAGTGGACAATTAGAAGCATGTATTTTTTAGATTCTCCTAAAAATGTATCAATGTCACAAATGTATATTTTCAAGGCTTGAGGCAAATGAAGTAATACAACAAAACAGAACAAATTTGACCATTTACACAGAATCGACATTCTGGTGCCTTGACCTTTTGTCCTTTCCCTGACTTAAGTTTGACCTCCAAACAGGGAACACCAGCTGGACAACTCCTGCTAATCATTAGTCTCCATAGCCAGTTTAGCGTTAGCATTGAAGCTAACTCTGGCTAATTGTGGTATTTACGAGATAGCATCTATTCTGCTCTGTAATTAGCCTTCACAGGGATGCTCTCTTTGTACAGACATGAGTTTGTGACATCAAAGAACCGTGTACACTCCGTGCCAGTTGTCCAGGTATCGTTAACCCATAGTTTTTTTTACAAGCTTTGCAGTGCACAGCTAATCACATTGAATCATGCGGTTTAAAGGATGTTCTCGTTGACATTTTCATGAAATCTTCTTTGACAAATTATGTTCTGCAGGTCCCTTGCCCTTTAGAGGAGAATTGGACAGGAAAATGGATTGTGGCTCTCACGCTTTGTAGAAAGACCTGGTAGAGGAAGTTGTCTAAATGTCACGTTCAACATGTAAATGGTCATGGGACATGCTATACGGTATCGTTAATCCAGAATAATACCAATTAGCATACTATAATATACTACAGGTATGCAAAACCAATGACATAAACACATATTTCTTGATTCAGGATAGGCAGGAATGGCACAGACTGAATGCCATTAGTCAAGCTGCAAATATGTGACTGTGAATCTGTCATCCTCCGACATTCTCCTCTATAGGCTTGTAAGGCCGACGACAGCAAGGCTTTCTCCAAATGCAGTAAAAAGTGCTATAGGTCTGAGAAAGAGAGAATGAGAAAAAGAAGGAGAGAGGGAAGTACTGTACGAGATAGATTGACAAGAATGGAGGGACCAATATGCAGAGGAAAGGACAGAGGGAGAAAGGTGAGAGTCAGAGATGGAAAAATCTCCAAAAAGGAATGGAGATCGAGAGATTAAATGTGAAAGTGAAAATTAAAAGGAGCTGCCTGCTTCGCCTACTGAAGTAGCAGTGGGTTTCCTAGACCAAGGGCACTGTCATAACTGACTCCATAAATCAAAGCGCCCTGGATTATGACACACACACTCTTGTGCATGAACATGCACACAAAGCAATTAAGAGACCAGAGCCTGGTTTGGGAAAAAGAGAGGGAGAACAGACGCTGTGTCTGTAAAAAGAAAGCCATGAATAGAGAGAAGAGGGATAGATAGCAAGAGAGAGAAATAAAAGATAGAGATGGGCTGAAATACAGACCCTGGGGAGGAAGCAGGGCCTGTTATTAAAAGGAAACTTCCGGATTTTGGCAATGAGGCCAATGAGGAGGGCCTCCAGTAACATCGGCGGGGCTGAAGAGGAGCGTGTCGAGAGTTTCAAGTTCCTTGATGTCCACATCACCAACAAACTATCATAAAGAGGGCACAACAACACATTTCCCCCTCAGGAGACAGAAAAGATTTGGTATGGGTCCCCAGATCCTCAAAAGGTTCTACAGCTGCACCATCAAGAGCATCCTAACGGGTTGCATCACCGCCTGGTGTGGCAACTGCTCGGCGTCTAACCGTAAGGAGCTACAGAGGGTAGTGCGTATGGCCCAGTTCATCACTGGGGCCAAGCTTCCTGCCATCCTGGAACTATTTACTAGGCGGTGTCAGAGGAAAGCCCACAAAATTGTCAGAGACTCCAGCTGTTTAAGTCATAGACTGTTTTCTCTGCTACCACACGGCAAGCGGTACGGGAGCGCCGAGTCTAGGACCAAAAGGCTCCGTAACAGCTTCTACCCCCAAGCCATAATGGCCACTGGACAATTTGCATTGACCCCCCCCCCCCCCCCCCCCCGTTTGTTTTGTACACTGTTTATTATCTATGCATAGTCACTTCACCCCTACCTACAGTTGAAGTCGGAAGTTTACATACCTTAGCAAAATACATTTAAACTCATTTTTTCACAATTCCTGACATTTAATCGTAGTAAAAATTCCCTGTTTTAGGTCAGTTAGGATCACCAAATAATTTTGAAATGTCAGAATAATAGTAGAGAGCATTATTTATTTCAGCTTTAATTTCTTTCATCACATTCCCAGTGGGTCAGAAGTTAACACACACTCAATTAGTATTTGGTAGAATTGCCTTTAAATTGTTTAACTTTGGTCAAATGTTTCGGGTAGCCTTCCACAAGCTTCCCACAATAAGTTGGGTGAATTTTGGCCCATTTCTCCTGACAGAGCTGGTGTAACTGAGTCAGGTGTGTAGGACTCCTTGCTCACACGTGTTTTTTTCAGGTCTGCCAACACATTTTCTATAGGCTTTGTGATGGCCACTCCAATAATTTGACTTTGTTGTCCTTAAGCCATTTTGCCACAACTTTGGAAGTATCCTTTCGGTCATTGTCCATTTCAGACCCATTTCAGACCCATTTACGAACAAACTTTAACTTCCTGACTGATCTTGAGATGTTGCTTCAATATATCCACATAATTTTCTTTCCTCATGATGCCATCTATTTTGTGAAGTGCACCAGCATCCCTAAAACATGATGCTGCCACCCCCGTGCTTCACGGTTGGGATGGTGTTCTTCGGCTTGCAAGTCTTCCCTTTTTCCTCCAAACATAACGATGGTCATTATGGCCAAACAGTTCTATTTTTGTTTCATCCGACCAGAGGACATTTCTCCAAAAAGTATGATCTTTGTCCCCATGTGCAGTTGCCAACCACAGTCTGGCTTTTTTATGACAGTTTTGGAACAGTGGCTTCTTCCTTGCTGAGCGGCCTTTCAGGTTAATTCGATATATAGGACTCATTTTACTGTGGATATAGATACTTTTGTACCCGTTTCCTCCAGCATCTTCACAAGGTCCTTTGCTGTTGTTCTGGGATTGATTTGCACTTTTCGAACCAAAGTACGTTCATCTCTAGGAGACAGAAGGCTTCTCCTTCCTGAGTGGTATGACGGCTGTGTGGTCCCATGGTGTTTATACTTGCGTACTATTGTTTGTACAGATGAACGTGGTACCTTCAGGCGTTTGAATATTGCTCACAAGGATGAATCAGACTTGTTGAGGTTTACAATTGTTTTTCTGAGGTCTTGGCTGATTTATTTGGAGGCAATGAGTTTGAAGGTAGGCCTTGAAATGCATCCACAGGTACACCTGCAATTGACTCAATTAGCCTATCAGAAGCTTCTAAAGCCATGACATCAAGAAAGCATTTCACAGTAAGGTCTACACTTGTTGTATTCGGCACATGTGACAAATAAAGTTAGATTTTTATTTGATCTACTTACCCATCTACTTACGTCATCTGAACTTGTGCAGTTTGAAGGAAGTTGCTGACTAGCATTAGTGCAATGACTATTTGTAGCATGCTAGCAGATACCCATAGACTTCCAGTCATTGCACTAATGCTAGTTAGCATTGGGAAAGGGAGATACCTAGTCAATTGTACAACTGAATGACTTCAACTGAAATGTGTCTTCCGTATTTAACCCAACCCCTCTGAATCATAGAGGTGTGGGGGGGCTGCGTTAATTTAAATCTACACGGCACCCAGGGAACAGTGGGTTAACTGCCTTGCTGATGGGCAGAACGACATATTTTATCTTGTCAGCTCGGGATTCGATCCAGCAACCTTTCAGTTACTGGCCCAACTCTCTAAAAACTAGGCTACCTACCGCCCCATTTGCTCGCATAACTACCTCTAACTTCCTTCATACTGACCACAGAAACATACAAATGGTATTCACAAGGTTATCTGACTCTGGGGAGGAAGATAAAGGGCCTCATTACCTATATCCCGAGATATCCCTTTAAGAGAAGAGGGAATTAATAAGAGACTGTGTGTGTGTGTGTGTGTGTGTGTGTTTCTGTGTGTTTCTGTGTTTTGTATCTGTGGAGATTGAGAGTCATATAACCACCTTGAGGACTCATGGGAGAGAGGCAGGTGACCTGTACTTGAGCTGGACCAGGTGGCCCCAGTAGAGTCTGTATGCTATGGACTGTTTTCTGCTCCATACATCTGGTTATCATTCATATTTAATTCCCTTTCACAAAAAATTGGTTTCCTTTTCTGAGAACTTCCAGCTGGTCTGAATCTTCTGTGAACAATCTACATAGATGTTGTGAAGCAATCAGGTCAAATCTGTTACAGTACATAAATTGGACCGCAACCTAACCAATCCCTCTTCAACGTCCCAAACTTAACCTCAACTGCTCCACTTCATCTTATACTGTATACCTTAACTCATCTAATGATGATAAAATATATCAAAATATCTTGCATATCTTAATTTATTTCCAGATTTACAAATAATATGCGTAATAATGTAGGCCTGATCACTGAAAACAATAAGACAGCCTATAGGGAGGAGGCCTGGAAGTCTGGTGCCAGGACAACAACCTCTCCCTCAATGTGAGCAAGACAAAGGAGCTGATCGTGGACTACAAGAAAAGGAGGGCCGAACAGGCCCCCATTAACATCAATGGGGCTGTGGTGGAACAGGTCGAGAGTTTCAAGTTCCTTGGTGTCCACATCACCAACAAACTATCATGGTCCAAACACGCCAAGACAGTCGTGAAGAGGGCACAACAACACCTTTTCCCCTCAGGAGACTGAAAAGATTTGGCGTGGGTCCCCAGACCCTCAACAAAAAAAAAATCCTCAATATGAAGATGTCTTCAAATGGTCACTGTACCTTCTCATAAAATCCTCTTCTAGCCAACAATGGCCAGTCTCTTATTCCCCAAATAAATCCTTCTGATATTACAGTGAACTCCTCTCCTAAGATAACTTCCATCATGAAATATTATGGCACAGTCGATACGGTATACGAACTGCTATTGCATTTTTTATAATTGCATTGTGACAGGATTAAATCAGTAGACATAAAGGAAGCGCAAGGCTTGATGTCATTATGCAATATGTCAAGCGTGAAATCCTGATGGTTACACACATGCTACACGTACATGCTACATGTATGAGGGGCTGCTGTGAAACGTCTGGGTTGTGGGAAACTGCCCAGACAGAGGAATGTCACTGGATTGGCTGTTATTTATCGCTGTGACACCTGGGATACCATGTGGGCCCCGAGGTGGGCGCCAAACAACCACTATTTATCACTCGGTGACACTGTTGACCTGCGTTACAGGTAGCCGGAATCGCCGGGTGAGAGTAGTAGCCCTCGGAAGGCTGTGGGGGTATTGTGTGGGCAGAGCCTAGCTATTTCTATCCAACTTCATATCGTGTTGTGTAATGCACTCAATACGTAGTATCTGGTTGTGTATTTTAGAGAGCTGTAGAGCAAAGGTTGTTCATCATTGCTCGCAGGCAATGAGGCAGTATGTGTTGGTCTTGTTTTCAGCTATAAATAGCAAGACTTGTGTGACGTGTGTTATTTTAGATCATGATATGAACAGTTCATGTACCATTGTATGAGTATGAGAAGTGACTGAATATTTGGAATGTTTATGATGAAGTTCAAACCCGGATCTCCTCACACCACAAGATGGTGTTAGCCAGGTGAGCTAAAGCCTAGGCATTAGCTCCGGGACCCAGCACGTTTCCGAACTACCTACATTACACACTGAGAAATCTCTTGTACAAGCACAACATTTTGTGTGGGCAGCTCCACACTGCTGATTCATGGAGACGTGTGGAGTCCAGCCCTTAGATATGCTGAGACTAGAGACATATCGACTGAGCACAACTCTGATATTTAAAACCACCATCTCAGCATGGTGCACTCGTACGCTACAGGATGGCCTCCCTCCTGTTCTGCTGTTCAGATATAGCATTGAAAATAACCATAGCCTAAGACAAGGGTCTCCAGCCCTTTCTAGCATGAGAGCTACTTTAAAAATGTAACGCTGCTGGAAGTAGTGCACTGTTTTCTGGCAAAATACCTTGTAAAATAATGGTTAATAAAATATAGATGTGATTTATTTTCGCAAATAATGTTTTATTTTAACCTGGTTTTAGATTTTTTTTGTTTTTTCACTCTCAAAATTACAATTGTTCATAGAGTCTTTCTTTAGACTAGTTGAGTATCTGGAGCACATATGTCAGAGTCAAGGCCCGCGGGCCACATCCGGCCCGCAAGAAGGTTTTTTACGGCCCCTGGGATGATCTTGATTTATTATTAGAACCGGCCCGCAGCAAGCCGGCAGCCCGCAGATCTTTTACACGCACCAATACTACATTTCCCACAATGCAAAGGTGACGCACCGAGCAGTAGGCTGCTTCATTTCAATATTTATTGGCACAGCAGTCGTCAGCATCACAGTAAAATTAACTTTCAGATACCCATCAAAAATGGCAAAACGGAAGGTGGATACTGAGAACCGGGGGTTTCAAACAAGGTGGGAGTCGGAGTATATGTTCACGAAGGTAGCTGGAAAACCTGTGTGTCTTCTGTGTGGAGAAAGTGTGGCGGTACTGAAAGAGTATAATCTGAGACGACATTATGAAACGAAACACGCGGACAAAAACAAGAATATGGACATGGAACAAAGGCTACAAAAGGCAGAGGAATTAAAACGAGGCCTCAAATCTCGACAGGCTCTGTTCAAAAAAGCCAAATCACAAGGCCAGGCTGCTGTCAAGGCCAGTTTTATTTTGGCAGAAGAGATCGCTAAATCAGCCCGGCCATTTACGGAGGGGGATTTCATCAAAAACTGCATGATTAAAGTTTGTGACGAAGTTTGCCCAGAAAAAAGGCAACTCTTTTTAAATGTGAGTCTGAGCAGAAACACCATTGCCGAGAGAGTAGACCAGTTGTCCATCAATCTAAAAGAGCAGCTTGTGAAAAAGGGAAAAGATTTTATTGCATATTCCTTGGCTGTGGATGAGAGCACCGACATTTCTGACATTGCCCAGTTGTCAATTTTCATCCGCGGAGTGGACTCCAACCTAAGCGTGACAGAGGAGTTTTTGGCTTTACGTCCTATGCATGGCACAACTACGGGGCATGATTTGTATGAAGAGGTGTCAAGATGTGTAAATGAGATGGAGCTGCCTTGGGAAAAACTCGTGGGTTTGACAACCGACGGAGCACCTGCGATGTGTGGACACAGGAGCGGACTGGTGGCGAAGATACGGGAAAAGATGCAAGAGGAAAACGCGACAGGTGAGCTGACAGCTTATCATTGTATCATACACCAGGAAGCGTTGTGCGGTAAAGCCTTGAAAATGGAGCATGTAATGAGCATCATCACGCGCACAGTTAACTTTATCAGAGCCAAAGGTTTGAATCACCGCCAGTTCAAGGCATTTCTGACGGAGTTAGAAACGGAGCATGGTGATTTGCCTTATCACACAGAGGTGCGATGGCTAAGCCAGGGAAAGGTGCTTCAAAGATGTTTCGAGCTTCGTGAGGAGATTTGTCTGTTCTTGGACAGCAAAGGGAAAGACACAACACAACTCCGAGACGAAATGTTTCTGTGTGAAATGGCTTTTCTGTGTGACATTACGAGTCATCTGAATGCAATAAACTTGCAGCTGCAGGGTCGGGATCGTGTCATCTCTGATATGTACAGTACAGTGAAGGCATTTAAAACCAAACTGACTCTGTGGGAGACGCAGATGCGGAAAGAAAATTTGAGCCACTTTCCCAGCTGCCAGACCATGAAAGAGAAGCTCTCTACCAGTGCGTTCCCGAGCACACAGTTGGCTGATAAAATAGGTATGCTTGCCGCTGACTTTCGACGCCGATTTGCTGACTTTGAAGCACAAAAAAGCAGGTTGGAACTGCTCGGTAACCCATTTGCTGTTGACGTGGAAAGCTCACCACCAAACCTCCAAATGGAGTTGATTGACCTCCAATGCAATGATGCACTGAGGGCAAAATATGCGGCAGTGGGTGCTGCGGAGTTCGCCCGTTTCCTCCCCGGCACAATGCCCCAGCTGCGCATCCAGGCTGCTCAAACGTTGTCTATGTTTGGCAGCACATACCTGTGTGAACAACTGTTTTCTTTGATGAACCTGAACAAAACATCACACAGAAGTCGACTTACTGCTGAACACCTCCACTCAATTCTGAGGATTTCTTCAGCTCAGAGCCTTACCCCGAACATTGATGAACTTGTGGAAAAGATGGGACACCACCAAGTATCACCCTCAACCTCAAACAAGTGAACATTACTGTGCAATCACATATTTAGAGTTTTTACTCAGTTCAAGTTTAAAAGTTAAAATTTAATATTTGTTTTCACTGCATGTTACTTCTCCTTAAACAAAGTGTTGTTTTTGATTAATAGATTTTTGCACTTTATTTTTTTGTATTTCAATCCAATTATATTTTAAAAATATTTCAGTTGAGTGGATGATAGAAAATTGCTATTATTGTTTTTTCTTTGAAGTAAATTTAGCCCACTTTTGCTAAAATAGAAAATATAGTCTACTGATGGTGCCTTGAATACCGGTTTCTTTCATTTAATGTTCATGTTATGGGGATATTTATATAAAGGAAATTTGTCTTTTGTGTCTGTTGAAAATTAAAGATTACTGACAGAGCCATAAGAAAATATTGCTTTATTTATCTGATCATATTGTAATATATTTGTTAGGTTTTCAGTAGGTTCAATTAGGTTCACTAGACTATATGCGTCATTTAAAAATTTTTCAATGAACATTCGAACAGTCCGGCCCTCGTCTTGTAGCTGATTTTTTTATTTGGCCCTCCGTCCATTTGACTTTGACACCCCTGATCTGGAGCATCAGCATTTGTGGGTTCGATTGCAGGCTCAAAATGGCCAGAAACAAAGAACTTTCTTCTTAAACTCGTCAGTCTATTGTTTTTCTGAGAAATGAAGGCTATTCCATGCGAGAAATTGCCAAGAAACTGAAGATCTCATACAACGCTGTGTACTACTCCCTTCACAGAACAGCACAAACTGGCACTAACCAGAAAATAAAGAGGAGTGGGAGGCCCTGGTGAACAACTGAGCAAGAGGACAAGTACATTAGAATGTCTAGTTTAAGAAACTTATGCCTCACAAGTCCTCAACTGGCAGCTTCATTAAATAGTACCCGCCAAACACCAGTCTCAACAGTGAAGAGGCGACTCCGGGATGCTGGCCTTCTAGGCAGAGTTGTAAAGAAAAAGCCATATCTCAGGCTGGCCAATAAAAAGAAAGATTAAGATGGGCAAAAGAACACAGACACTGGACAGAGGAAGATTGGGAAAAAAAGTGTTATGGACAGACAAATCTAAGTTTGAGGTGTTTTCGGATCACAAAGAGGAACATTCGTGAGACGCAGAAACAATTAAAATATGTAGGAGGAGTGCTTGACGCCACCTGTCAAGCATGGTGGAGGTAATGTTATGGTCTGGGGTTGCTTTGGTGGTGGTAAAGTGGGAGATTTGTACAGGGTTAAAGGGATCTTGAAGAAGGAAAACTATCACTCCATTTTGCAAAGCCTGTGTCGGAAGGCAGTTAATTGGAGCCAATTTTCTCCTACAACAGGACAATGACCCAAAGCACAGTTCCAAACTATGCAAGAACTATTTAGGGAAGAAGCAGTCAGCTGGTATTCTGTCTATAATGGAGTGGCCAGCACAGTCAACGAATCTCAACCAAAGAAAAAGCAAAGAAAAAGCCATATCTCAGACTGGCCAATAAAAAGAAAAGGTTAAGATGGGCAAAATAACAGACACTGGACAGAGGAGTGGCCAGCACAGTCACTGGATCTCAACCCTTTTGAGCTGTTGTGGGAGCAGCTTGACCGTATGGTAAGTAAGATGTCCCCATCAAGTCAATCCAACTTGTGGGAGGTGCTTCAGATTACCTCAACAAATTGACAACTCGAATGCCAAAGGTCTGCAAGGCTGTAACTGCTGCAAATTGAGGATTCCTTGTTTGAAGAACACAATTATTATTTCAATTAAAAATCATTATTTCTAACCTTGTCAACGTCTTGACTATATGTCCTATTCATTTTGCAACTCATTTCTAAATGACCCCAAACTTTTGAACGGTAGTGTTTGCTTATAAAAAAAAACAACTGTTGCAAACCAAATAGTAGAATGGCAATTTATTTGTAAACGCTTTTTTCCTGGGCTGCAGACAGTGGAATTTTGACAATAACGCGTCCCACAACTCCCGCATATTAACCAATCAGTATCCAGGATCCAAACAACCCATTTTTTAATACTGGTATTCCGTGCTCAAAATGTCTTTACTCCCTCTATATTCAGGCTGCTTTGCTCCTTGTCCCTTTGATAACACCCCACTAGAGGGAAACAAATCAATGAGGAGAAGGGGCGGCACATTTTACACATCTATTGTTTTTAATCTCTTTTGCACACATCGGTGCAGGGAAATGAGCCTCTCGTCGAGGCCATCAATCAAAGTAATGGATATGAGTAAAACCACCCTGAGGAACTTAGTACTATAACCACACACCTGTCATTCACTCAGACAAAGACAGAGCTGCTGCTCCCTCTGATGAGAAGAGAAGTACTGTATGGGTCTCTAGGGGAGGCCTTGGTCCTGTTCAGTAGGGCACACTGTAGCAAAATGTTTGGGAAAGGAAAATGAACAGTTCTTATTGGACACGTTCTGGTAGAACCTCCCTGTTTCACTCTGTTTCAAAGAATTCATTTCTGTTTTGCACCTACTGAAAACAGCCCAGGTGAAACATGGACCCTTAGGGACCCCCGAGATTGATAACGAGAGCTGTACCCTGCCGTTTGTGCCGAACAATGGGGTGTGAGGATTTTGATAAAGGTCACAGAACGTCAGGTCTCAACTCGAGGGACAAAACGATGGAGGCTGTCCTTCAGCTAGAGAGCTCTGTCCTCCCTAGTGTGTACCCACTGAGACGCCACACCGTCAAGGACTCACGCATTGCTAATTACAAAAGCAATCCCATCAGCACTCCAGGAATAGGCCGCCAGAGCCCCGACACTTCATTTTCCCAAAGTCACGGAGACGCAGGGGCATCGATCCGAAGCCGTCTTCCCACTGCCATCCCGCCTCCCTTCAAGCACCAATGGAGAGATGGATCCGAAGAATCAGCCTCAATAGACACCAACAGAATTCCTGTAAGTGATCCCAACTGCTCTCTGATTTGCTCCTAATGTTTCTCTGTTTAGATATACAGGTAGATGGATATAGACATTAACAGATGCTTTTAACTCCCTGAGCTATTGGAACCTCAAAAACACTTTTGATTTAATTCAAGTGTCTTATTCAAAATAGCTAAATATGGTCATTATGTTCCCATGCTGTATTCTCTCTACTCTCTACTCTCTCTACAGATTAGCCGCCAACAAGTGTGTTATACTACCCCGGCCTAGTTATGTTGGCTATGACAAATGAAGGAGATTGATGGCAATTCCACGCGTACATGAATGTGAGGCTTAACGTTGAGAATGTGTATTACTCTCGCACATCAAAACTGAAGCCGATTTGTATTACATTTTTGTTATGATTATGAGCAAGTCATTCCAAGGAGAGATTCGAGTTCCAAGAGTGGACTTTAAACAGAACACTGAAGTCTATAAATCTAAGTGCTACCCCACGTAATCCATGAAGCGGTGTGTGAAGAAAAACAGACGCTCAGCCAGCACATGGATAGACCAGGCTTCATGGATATAGGAGAGAGTGGGGTAAGTGTGACCAAATACTTAGGAAGAGGTCATCATTTCATGGAGTCTGTGAAGGAAGAAACCACATTGTCAAAGTGGTTTCTTCCTTAAGTTAGGTCCGTGAAAAAAATGATTTTCTCAAAGTCAAATGAATTTGTGTTATAGGTTTCATGATGCTTGCATCTAAACCAAAGTATATCATTTTAAGATTGCTTATAGATTAGCTGGGGTCTCTATTATTTACAATATGAGGTCCTAAACCTAGCTTGAAAGTGTATCCTCGTAGCTGTGTGGCCTAATATAGTCAAAATGTTTGTCTT
Organism: Oncorhynchus clarkii lewisi; assembly: GCF_045791955.1. Lineage (NCBI taxonomy): Eukaryota > Metazoa > Chordata > Actinopteri > Salmoniformes > Salmonidae > Oncorhynchus > Oncorhynchus clarkii. The sequence goes on along the minus strand of NC_092149.1, from coordinate 49,784,208 downwards.
CAGGTAAGTTGAGCCAAAGGCCATGGGGGTAAGTTGAGCCAAAGGCCATGGGGGTAAGTTGAGCCAAAGGCCATGGGGGTAAGTTGAGCCAAAGGCCATGGGGGTAAGTTGAGCCAAAGGCCATGGGGTAAATTGAGCCAAAGGCCATGGGGTAAGTTGAGCCAAAGGCCATGGGGTAAGTTGAGCCAATGGCCGTTATACCCACAAATTATGATTACATTTTGTACGTTTTATGCAAAAACATGCATCGATCTTTTTGCAATGTATCATGCAAATGAATTTAAGCTGTGTATTTATTATTGTTACAGAGCAGACATCATCATTCCCCGTGTATACAAACGTAAAACAAGCAGGGGGTCTATCCCCCCTGGAGGTTCTTGAGAGAACAGCCAAGGAAGTGAGAGAAGGGAGGAATTCCATTCAAGCAGCAGCAAAGGATGAACAAATAGGCTGAAGGACACTGAAGTGGTACATTGACAAAAAAAATCAAACAAACATTCACCTGTGTGAAAGAGCGGATATGATAGAGTAGCAGAGGCACACAAGGTCTTATCTGATGGAGTCTGAGCTTGCTAAACATATCCACGATTCTCGCGGACCAGTTTCATGGGTTTAGTCGGTCTCAAATGCAGAGAACTTTCCTACAAATTGGCATATTGAAACAACATCCCTGTCCTAGACAAGTGGTCAAGAAATGGAAGGGTGCGTGATGTTAAACAGAGAGATCTACATCTGAATGTAGACACATTTAATACATACAAAATGAAAGACATGCTACCTATCACCATTACAATAACAGGGGAGGTTAGCATTTTGGAGGGGGGTATGATATTTGTACATCTGGAACTTTCTCACTCATCATTATTCACGATTATTTCAGGATTATCGGTAATCATGGTAGCATCCACATTAGTGTAGAAGTGTTTAGAAACATATTCTATTCTTATTTCAAATAGAAATGACTCCAACAAATATTTATTTAATAAACTCTAGTAAAACAATAAAAGAGCAACAATAAAATATCAATAACAAGGATATACAGTACCAGTCAAAAGTTTGGACACACCTACTCATTCAAGGGTTTTTCTTTATTTTTTACAATTCTTTACATTATAGAATAATAGTGAAGACATCAAAACAATGAATCATGTACTAACCGAAAAAGTGTTAAATAAAACAAAGTATATTTTATATTTGAGTTCCTTCAAAGTAGCCACCTTTTGCCTTGATGACAGCTTTGCACATTCTTGGCACTTTCTCAACCAGCTTCATGAGGTAGTCATCTGGAATGCATTCCAATTAAAACCTCTTAAGGATACGCCCCTGTTTCTCAATTTTTGTCTAAAATGACATACACAAATCTAACTGCCGGTAGCTCAGGACCTGAAGCAAGGATATGCATATTCTTGATTCCATTTGAAAGGAAACACTTTCACGTTTGTGGAAATGTGAAATTAATGTAGGAGAATATAAAACATTAGATCTGGTTAAAGATAATACAAAGAAAAAAACAATTATCTTTGAAATGCAAGAGAAAGGCCATAATGTATTATTCCAGCCCAGGCAAAATTTCAATTTTGGCCACTAGATGGCAGAAGTATATGTGCAAAGTTTTAGACTGATCCAATGAATCATTGAATTTCAGTTTAAAAAATTGTATCAAGACTGCCCAAATGTGCTTAAATGGAATATCAATAACGTTTCAAGTTCATAACTGTGCACTCTCCTCAAACAATAGCATGGTACTCTTTCACTGTAATAGCTACTGTAAATTGGACAGTACAGTTAGAATAACAAGAATTTAACATTTCTGCCAAAATAAGAAATGTCTACGTCCTGGGAAATGTTCTTGTTACTTACAACCTCATGCTAATCGCATTAGCACACATTAGCTCAACCATCCAGTGGGTGGGACATCTATCTGTAGAGATCCTTAAGAGGTTTTAACAGATGTGCCTTGTTAAAAGTTAATTTGTGGAATTTCTTTTCTCCTTAATGTGTTTGAGCCAATCAGTTGTGTTGTGAAAAGCTAGAGTTGATATACAGAAGATAACCCTATTTGGTAAAAGACCAAGTCCATATTATGTCAAGAAAAGTTCAAATAAGCTAAGAGAAATGACAGTCCATCACTACTTTAATTAAGACATGAAGGTCAGTCAATCCGTAAAATGTTAAGAACTTCAAGTTCAGTTGCAAAAACCATCAAGCGCTATGATCAAACTGGGGACCACCACAGGAAAGGAAGACCCAGAGTTACTTCTGTTGCAGAGGATAAGTTCATTAGAGAGCACCTCAGAAATTATAGCCCAAATAAATGTTTCACAGAGTTCAAGTAACACACACATCTCAACATCAACTGTTCAGAGGAGACTGCGTGAATCAGGTCTTCATGGTCGAATTGCTGCAAAGAAACCACTACTAAAGGACACCAATAATAAGAAGAGACTTGCTTGGGCCAAGAAACATGAGCAATGGACATTAGACTGGTGGAAATCTGTCCTTTAGTCTAATTAGTCCAAATTGGAGAACTTTGGTTCCAACCACCATGTCTTTGTGAGACACTGAATAGGTGAACAGATAATCTCGGTATGTGTGGTTCCCACCGTGAAGCATGGAAGAGGAGGTGTGATGGTGTTGGGGTGCTTTGCTGGTGACACTGTCTGTGATTTATTTAGAATTCAAGTCACACTTAACCAGCATGGCTACCACAGCATCCTGCACCAATACGCCATCCATTCTGGTTTGCGCTAAGTGAGAGTATAATTTGTTTTTCAACAGGACAATGACTCAACACACCAGTGTAAGGGCAACTTGACCAAGAAGGAGATGAAGGAGTGTTGCATCGGATGACCTGGCCTCTACAATCACCCGACCTCAACCCAATTGAGATGGTTTGGGATGAGTTGAACCGCAGAGTTTAGGAAAATCAGCCAACAAGTGCTCAGCATATGTGGGAACTCCTTCGAGAATGTTGGAAAAGAATTCCAGGTGATGCTGGTTGAGAGAATGCAAACAGTGTGCAAAGATGTCATCAAGGCAAAGGGTGGCTACTTTGAACAATCTAAAATCTAAAATATATTTTATTTGTTTAACACTTTTTTGGTTACTACATGATTCAATATGTGCTATTTCATAGTTTGATGTCGTTACTATTATTCTACAATGTTGAAAATAGTCAAACTTGTACTGTACATGTAGGTAGGGGTAAAGTGACTATGCATAGATGATAAACAGTGAGTAGCCACAGCGTAAAAAAAAGGGGGGAGGGGGGTCAATGTAAATAGTCCGGGTAGGCATTTAATCAGTTGTTTAGCAGTCTTATGGCTTGGGGCAGAAGTTGTTAAGAAGCCTTTTGGACCTAGACTTGGCACTCCGGTACCACCTGCCGCGCGGTAACAAAGAGAACAGTCTCAGACTAGTGTGGCTAGAGTCTTTGGCAATTTTTAGGGCCTTCCTCTGACACCACCTGGTATAGAGGTCCTGGGTGGCAGTAAGCTTGGCCCCAGTGATGTACTGGACCATACCCACTACCCTCTGTAGCGCCTTGAGGTCGGAGGCCGAGCAGTTGCCATACCAGGCGGTGATGCAACCAGTCAGTATGCTCTCGAAGGTGCATCTGTCAAACTTTTTTAGATCTGAGGACCCATGCCAAATCTTTTCAGTCTCCTTTGGGGGAAAAGGCATTGTTGTGCACTCTTCACGATTATCTTGGTGTGTTTTGACCATGATAGTTTGTTGGTGATGTGGACACCAAGGAAGCTCTCAATCTGCTCCACTACAACCCCATCGATGAGAATGGGGGTGTGCTCGGCCCTCCTTTTCCTGTAGTCTACGATCATATCCTTTGTCTTGATCACGTATAAGGAGAGGTTGTTGTCTTAGCACCACATTGCCAGGTCTCGGACCTCCTCCCTATAAGCTGTCACATCATTGTTAGTGATCAGACCTTCCACCGTTGTGTCACCGGCAAACTTAATGATGGTGTTGGAGTTGTGCTTGGCCACGCAGTCATAGGTGAACAAGGAGTACAGGAGGGGACTAAGCACACACCTCTGAAGGGCTCCAGTGTTGAGGATCAGTGTGGCAGATATGATGTTGCCTATCCTTACCATCTGGGTGCGGCCTGTCAGGAAGTCCAGGATCCAGTTGCAGAGGGAGGTGTTTAGTCCCAGGGTCCTTAGCTTAGTGATGAGCTTTGAGGGCACTATGGTGTTGAACGCTGAGATGTAGTCAATGAACAGCATTCTCACGTAGGTCTTCCTTTTTTCCAGGTGAGAAAGGGCAGTGTTGAGTGCAATAGTGATTGCATCATCTGTGGATCTGCTAGGGCGGTATGAAAATTAGAGTGGGTCTAGGGTTTCTGGGATGATTGTGTTGATGTGAGCCATGACAGCCTTTCAAACCACTTCATGGCTACAGACGTGAGATCTACGGTTCGGTAGTGTCGAAATGTTTGCTGTTCATTAAATGTGAAGACTGTTATATTATCAAATAAATTCTCTGTGTGTAATTATTGCGTGACTAAACGAATCACGGAAGAGTAATTAACTAGGAAATTGAGGCACCACGGGAAAAGATTTAAAGACTTATTATTTCCTGAATTGAACTCTCTTCAGATATTTTCATATCTTATCGATTACAGTTACTTATTAATGTATTATTACCTCATCAGTCAAATTCTGAATGTTGCAAACCATAGCATAAATGATGAATGAGCTATGTTCAAATTGGCTTAATTATTTATTTACTAACTAACAAAATAATCACGCAGAATTACATAAACACACACAGGATAGGTTATACATTGGTTACTCACATGATACAAAGAAAAGTCCCTTAGCAGACGTAACCGATATGAAGGCTTGGTAGACAAAGGAAAGGGGTGGGGACAGCTCAAGAGCGGGAAACTCAGAGTGGTACCACGTACATACAGTTGACTACACTCATGGAAATGCTAATACTTTGAACATGAACAGCCGCTCATTGCAATTTACATATTTACAAGTGTATGCCTTTGTTGTCTCTCTTTGGTCACGGTCCATTTTCTGGAGAGAGTTGAAGATGGTTGTACGTCTTTCATGGTTGTAGCTTTTTCAGCGGGCTCTGGATAGTGTCTGTTGTAGTGGATACGGCAGATGTATCAATGGTCGCTTGATAAGGAAATGTTCTCCAGAATGGATCTTTTTGAGTACCATTCAGTCGTTCAATAGGTTGCGTTTACCAGACTAAAGTATTTAAACAGCTGCAGACTGAATAATTGGTCTTTAGTTTGTAGGTTTCTTAACCATTTGGGGATGATCCCCACGTTCTCTGGTCTTGTCCTTTGGTAGAGTTGTAGTTTAAACCATTCTGCAACATCCGGCTCACGCCTTAGTCTGCTTAGTCTATAGAGTGGTAGCCATTTCAACATGGGGACCCCGTCCCTGCGTTTTCTTGACTAAATGTACATTTTGTCATGAGTCCTTTTATTAACTCTGTGGAAATGGATGCTCCATGATGTTTGAGTATAATGTCTGTGCTCACGGGGGCGTGGCCAGTGACTTGGTTCAGGCTTAATATGAAAACAATTATCTCGTTTAGAAGGCTAACATCACATTACATATTCTCACAAATAGTTTCATATTTAATCATACATGTTATACAACATTCCGATGCAACACTAATAACTGAGGAATGTACACATCCAGAGTTACAGTTATATTGGTCTACTGTCTTTCATGATGTCACACAATAAACTATCAAAATAAAGAGAGTCGCACACGCCATATATCAACTCCCAGTAATTTATTGGGTATTTACCAATGTTTCGGCATCAATGTTTCGGCATGTGGAAATGCATGCCGAAACGTTGGTAAATACCCCAAAAATTACTGGGAGTTTATATATGGAGTGTGCGTCTGGCTTTTTAAGCAAACTGATGTGGGTCTAGGGTGGCAGGTAAGGTGGAGGTGATATGATCCTTGACTAGTCTCTCAAAGCACTTCATGATGACAGAGGTGAGTGCTACGGGGCAATAGTCATTAAGTTCAGTTACCTTTTGCCTTCTTGGGTACAGGAACAATGGTGTCCATCTTGAAGCATTTGGAAACAGCAGACTGGGATAGGGCCGGCAGCCTTGCGAGGGTTAACACGTTTAAATGTTTTACTCATGTCGGCCACGAAGAAGGAGAGCCCACAGTCCTTGGTACCGGGCCACGCCGGTGGAACGGTGTTATCCTCAAAGTTGGCGAAGAATGTGTTTAGCTTGTCTTGTGTAGTCTGTGATTGTCTGTAGTCCCGGCCACATATGTCCCGTGAGCCGTTGAATTGCGACTCCTCTATCTCTATACGGATGTTTTGCTTGTTTGATTGCCTTTTTTAGTGAATAACTACACTGTTTATATTCTGCCATATTACCAGTCACCTTGCCATGGTTAAATGCGGTGGTTCGCACCTTCAGTTTCGCACAAATGCTACCATCTAGAACGTCATTTTATTCTGTAGCGTTATGATTTCCATTTCACTGGAACTAAGGGGCCTAGCACGAACCATGAAAAACAGCCCCAGACCATTATTCCTCCTCTGTCAAACTTACAGTTGGCACTATGCACTGGGGCAGGTAGCGTACTTCTGGCATCCGCCAAACCCAGATTTGTCCGTCGGACTGCCAGATGGTGATGCTTGATTCATCACTCCAGATGATTACGTGCTACGCTCTTCTGCACTCGGTGGTTATGTTCTGTAAGTTTGTGGTGCCTACAAGTTCGCGGCTGAGCCGTTGTTGCTCCTAGACATTTCAACTTCACCAAAACAGCACTTACAGTTGACTGGGGCAGCTCTAGAATGTCACTTAGCTCTTCAGTAAAGCCATTCTACTGCCAATCTTTGTCTATGGAGATGGCATGGCTGTGTGCTCGATTTTATACACCTGTCAGAAATGGGCATGGCTGAAATAGCAGAACCCACTAATTTTAAAGGGTGTCCACAAAGGTGTACCTGCAGTCAGGCAGCTGCAGCATTGCGATGGCATGTCTTTGGATGGATATTATTCCATTCCATTTCATGTTTAATTAAAGTTTTTCTGAGAGTATTGATTCCTCTTCCAGTGAGTTTAGACAGCATGGGCCACACAGGACTTTCAGTTTGCACTCGGGGTGAAAATTATTGACTGATGTTTTGGTGAGGGACTCTAAGCTGAATACTACATCAAGTTGTTAGATAAATAAAGTGATCAAAGCCATATGTATTCAAACTAGATGTGAGAGAAAAATAAACATAGTTTGAACATTAGTTTTATAACAGGTGCAAATGAGGGTATGTTAAATGTTTTTTCCTGAGGTCATAGGGTTGGGGTAAGAGGGCTAAATTTGTAACGTTTGATATTTCCCTAAATTAACAATGTGGAAATCATATTATGACCAGTGAACTGAAGAAATCTTTGCCCTCTAGGAAATATTGTTTTGATAAATAGACAGAGGCCTTCATGTAAAGTCACATGAACTCCTCCTGAAATCTAGTAGCTATTTCAAAACAGACGTTATGCTTCTAGGAAAATGACCATAACACTGCATATCCCCTTCACCCACCCACCCACCCACTCGCCCACCCCCCTCCCCTCCCACCCCGCCTCCAACTTCCTCCCCTACCCAATAGCATGAAGATCTTAATTTATTCATCAGGATATTTTAGAGCAGCCTCTCTCCAAGGGGTAACTGCTGTTTTTACACAATGGCGATGGTTTCTGCCTGACTCTGTGTTGTGGAAACAACAAAGAACTTCAGCCTTACTCTGATTTACGGGACGTACACTACTCAGATTTTCCAGTGACATTGGCATTGGTAAATGATGCTCTCGCTATGTGTGTCTCTGTTGTGTTCTTGTAGTAGGAATACGCTGTTAAACCGCAGACTGCACACAGTAAGTCGTGAAAGGTGCCCAGAGTTTCAAAAACAAGGAAACGCACTTGAGAGCCATACCCACTGGGCACACACTGGTTGAATCAATGTTGCTTCAACATAATTTGTCAATATGTTGTGGCGTGAAATCAGAGTGGAAAATACATTGGATTTGAAAAAAAGTCATCACCCAGTGCTGTTTTCATCTAATTTCAACCAACTTAAATACATTGAATTAACCTGACCAAGACATTGTTACATCATCATTTCAACATTATCATCGGAACTATGTACAGAGAAAGCCAAGAGTATTTTCATCCAGTCTCTGGCCGATTCTGTAAAACCTGCATGTTTCAAGCAGACCACCATAGTCCCTGTGCCCAAGAACACCAAGATAACCTGCCTACATCAACAACATAGCTCAGGCAGTAGGAAGCTCTCTTATGCAGATGATACAGTCTTATACTCAGCTGGCCCCTCCCCGAATTTTGTGTTAAATGCGCTACAACAAAGCTTTCCAACAAGCTTTCTCTACCCTTAACCTTGTTCCGAACACCTCCAAAACAAAGGACATGTGGTTTGGTAAGAAGAATGCCCCTCTTCCCACAGGTGTTATTACTACCTCTGAGGGTTCAGAGCCATACAAGTACTTGGGAGTATGGCTAGACGGTGCACTGTCCATCTCTCAGCACATATTAAAGCTGCAGACTAAAGTTACATCTACACTAGGTTTCCGCTATCGCAATCGCCCCTCTTCCACCCCAGCTGCCAAACTAACCCTGATTCAGATGACCATCCTACCCATGCTAGAGTACAGAGACATAATTTATAGATCGGCAGGTAAGGGTGCTCTCGAGCAGCTAGGTTCTTTAATGACGAGACAGCCTACAGGGAGGAGGTGAGGGCTCAGGGAGTGTGGTGCCTGGAAAACAACCTCTCACTCAACGTCAATAAAACAAAGAACATGATCGTGGACTTCAGGAAACAGCAGAGGGTGCACCCACCTATCTACATCGATGGGACAGCAGTGGAGAAGGTGGAAAGCTTCAAGTTCCTTGGCGCACACATCACTGACAAACTGAAATGGACCACCCACACAGACAATGTGGTGTTGAAGGCGCAACAGAGCCTCTTCAACCTCAGGAGGCTAAAGAAATTTGGCTTGTCACCTAAAACCCTCACAAGCCTTTACAGATGCACAATTGAAAGCATCCTGTCGGGCTGTATCATCGCCTGATACGGCAACTGCACCATCCGCAACCGCAAGGCTCTCCAGATTGTGGTGTGGTCTGCCCAACGCATTACTGGGGGCAAACTACCCGCCCTCCAGGACACCTATAGCACCCGATGTCACAGGAAGGCCAAAAAGATCATCAAGTACATCAACCAACCGAGCCACAGCCTGTTCACCCCGCTATCATCCAGAAACGAGGTCAGTACAGGTGCATCAAAGCTGGGACCGAGAGACTGTTAAACAGCCATCACTAGCACATTAGAGGCTGCTGCCTATAGACATAGACAAAACTGGCCACTTTAAGGAATGGAACACTAGTCACTTTATTAATGTTTACATATCTTGCATTACTCATCTCTTATGTATATACTGTATTCTATACTATTCTACGGTATCTTATTCACTTAATAATGTTTACATATCTTTTATTACTCATCTCATGTGTATATACTGTTTTCTATAATCTTCTACTGTATGTTAGTCCGTTCCGCTCTGACATCGCTCGTCCATATGTATATAGTCTTAATTAATTCCTACTTTTTTTGTGTCTATTGGATATATGTTGTGTAATTTGTTAGATATTACTTGATAGATATTACTGCACTGTCGGAGCTAGAAGCACAAGCCTTTTGCTACGCTTGAAATAACATCTGCTAATCACGTGTATGTGACCAATAAAATGTTATTTGATTTAGACAATTCTGTGGGAAAGCTGTCAAAGCTGTGTCCAAACTTTTGACTGGTACTGTACTTTTGGTCATGTTTTTTGGATGAATAATCAACTCTCAGAACAAATATCCTAAGCCCTCAGGAGTCCCAGCAAATAAATCTGTTTGGGATAGACTGAACCCTCAAATCTATGGGGACATATCAGGGCTTCCAAGTGGGTCTTCCTTGGCTTTACCTATCTATGCTCTTGGGTCCTAATAGGAGAAATTACTCCAACAAGAATCTCGTACTGAAACTATTTCCATCACGGTTGCCGTTTGTTTCACCTCTCCAGGTATTTTATGACCGTTTTGTCATCATCCGTCATCACAGTGGAATCTGTTTAGCCATGACATATTCACATTGGTATGAGACTCCATCCCTTCAGCAAACACATGGCCCTTTCCTCACCCCTCCCCAACCCCAGCTCTGGTATACGGTAGCTTACGGGGGGAAAAAAAAGAAAAAAGAAGCCCTCTCTTCTCATCGTCAAATATGGTTAGCAGTGGGAAGAACATCATTTAGGGATCTCGATTTACTCTTGTCATCATGTAGGACTTATAATTAGCATTCTCATACGGTATTCATCAGGTCTTGGATGGGCTCGCGGGCTAATAATCCTCTTCAATGTAAACTTCCAGAGTGGTTTCGGCGGCAGGTTACGTTTTGCCACCTCTCATGTTCCCTTGAAATAACTATGTGTCTGTATCCAGCTGCTGAACTCCCAGTGCCCTTAGTAGAAAGCTCTAAGGAGGCAGCTCGCTCAAGCGCAAAGTGTAAAAAAAAAACAGGCAGAAATACCCCCCAAAATGAAGTGGAATTCCCAAACTGGCTGTAGTTGCTCCAAATTCAAATTAAGAACGGATTCTCAGGAGCTAAGATATTGGAAGGTATATACTGTATATGTAAATGACGGTGATTAAACATGGCATATACAAATTAGGGATTCACATTTTTCTCTCCTCATATTAGGGGAAGATGAGAATAAAATGTTGGCCACTGATACAGATAGACAGACAAACAGACATGATCTCCTGACCTCCACATAACTGACCTGCCATCATTGAGTGTATTAGCTCCAGTGCCCTATACCACTCTGCCACTGGCTCTGACAGATGTGCATGCCCTTCCATCTAATTATCACACGGTCGACAACCCAAACTCATTTAACGCCTGCGGATAATAAAACCTTGATTGGTAGAGCTGTCCCTCCCCTCAGAAGCTGGCAACATTGCCGCTCCCTCCGATGAGCCGATAATCCTGGGTAATCATCGTGAAGCCAGCTGCCTCACATGTGGAAGAAGATTGATCTCAGATGAGCTGGGAAACTGTGAGCAGAGATGTTAACTAGAGAGGGAAAGTGGGTAGAGGTTATATATCTTGTACTCTGATAACATTGGTTACTGCCTAATGGTGGTACACTCACCATTGAGAGAAGATTGGAGACCCAAAGCCATCACACAATGGTACAGCACTCTTGTTTCATACAGTACTGTAATATCTGGCTGTCCCTTGTAAAATATCAGGTATCACCTCCAATCTCTGTTTCTGCCTGCTTTCAGCAGCCACATCTGTCTGCTATGTTTGCCAAGCAAGGTCTCACAGTATAATCCAGTGTTTTCTCCAATGATTGTTTCAACAGTGTGGGCTGTAAGAGTATATGAATACTTGTTTTGACTGAGAAGTCTGAGAAGAGAGCTGATGTCCATCAAAGGTGTTTTATAAAAGGCCCAACCTCTAGGGTTCTTGTATGTCTTTGTGTGTGTGTGTGTTTCTGTCTGTGTTTGTGTGAGCACACATGTGTTCGTGTGTGCGTTTCCACCCAGTCCTCTCTGTTTACAGGACCTGGATATAGGTGTGTTAATTTATATATGGAGGCAGGAGCGGGAGATGAGATGCACATAGGGAGGGATGGAAGGAGGGAGTGCCAAGTTTAGCTCCCTCTCCTCCCTCTTCTCTATGTGAGAGAGCAGAGGAAAAGTGAGAGAGAGACCTTAAAATGCAAAATCAATGGCACTTTTATACAATAAATCATACTGAGTTTAACAACCCCACTTAACATAACATGTACACATGGGCACATGCATGAAAACACGCACGAACGCATGACAGCACGCACACATGCACGTGCGCACAAACACACACATTATGTATCAGGTTTCTGTATGCCCGAAATATCTATACCTATCATGACGAATTCTCTTGGTACAGTGGCCAGTTTATTAGGGACACCACCCAGTTTACAAAAATGGATCGCTCCTACAATCAGTGGCCGTGACTTGCTAAATAAAGCAGACAGACAGGCATCAAGGCATTCAGTTACTGTTTGATTGAACATTAGAATGGGCTAAACGAGTGACCTTTGCGACTTTGAGCATGGTATGACCGTCGGTGCCGCATCCAGTATCTCAGAAACTGCCGGTCTCCTGGGCTTTTCACACACAACGGTGTCTAGGGTTTACCGAGAGTTGTGTGACAAACAAAAAACATCCTGTCAACATCAGTCCTAGGGGCGAAAACATCTCGTTGATGAGCGAGGTCGAAGGAGAATGGCAAGAATCATGCAAGCTAACAGGCGGGCCACAGACAAATAACGGCGCAGTACAACAGCGGTGTGCAGAACGGCATCTCGGAACGCACAACTCGTCGATCATTGTCACAGATGGGCTATTGCAGCAGACGACCACACCGGGTTCCACTCCTATCAGCTAAAAACAAGAAGAAGCGGCTCATATGTATATACTGTATTCTATACTATTCTACTGTATCTTAGTCCGTTCCACTCTGACATCGCTCGTCCATAGGTATATAGTCTTAAATCATTCCTACTTAGATTTGTATGTATTGGGTATATGTTGTGTAATTTGTTAGATATTACTTGTTAGATATTACTGCACTGTTAGAGCTAGAAGCACAAGCATTTTGCTACACCAGCAGTAACATCTGCTAATCACGTGTATGTGACCAATAAAATTTGATTTGATTTGATTTAGACAATTCTGTGGCAAAGCTATCATCAAGGCAAAGGGTGGCTACTTTGAAGAATCTCAGATATAAAATATATTTTGAGCATGGTATTACCGTCAGTGCCAGGTGGTGCCAGGCGCCGCATCTTGGAACGCATAACTCGGCTATTCTTGTCACAGATGGGCTATTGCAGCAGACGACCACACTGGGTTCCACTCCTATTAGCTAAAAACAAGAAAAAGCAGCTCCTGTGGACACACAATTACCAACATTGGACAATTGAGGTGTAGAAAACATAACCTGGTCTGATTAATTTTGAGTCAGGATTTGGTGTAGACTGCAGGAATTCATGGATCCATCCTGCCAACGGTTCGGGCTGGTGGTGGTGGTGTACTGGTGTGGGGAATGTTTTCCTGGCACATGTTAGCCTCCTTGATACCAATTGAGCAACGATTGAACGCCATGCCCCGAAGATGAATCAACACTATACATGTCAGCTACTACGTCAGCTACTACAGCAACTGAAATGACTGCAACACTTAACATAGAGTTGCAGTTAGTTTCAGAGTGGGTGGCAAGGAATAAGTTAGCCCAAATATTTCTAAAACTAAAAGCATTTTATTTGGAACAAATCATTCACTAAATCCTAAAGCTAAACTAAATCTTGTAATAAATCATGTGTAAATTGAGCAAGTTGTGACTAAACTGCTTGGAGTAACCCTGGATTGTAAACAGTCATGGTCTAAACATATTGATACAACAGTAGCTAAGATGGGGAGAAGTATGTCCATAATTAAGTGATGCTCTGCCTTCTTAACAACACTATCAACAAGGCAGGTCCTACAGGCCCTAGTTTTGTTGCACCTTGACTACTGTTCAGTCGTGTGGTTAGGTGACACAAAAAAAGGACTTATCTCAAAACAGGGCAGAATGTCCGGCCCTTGGATATACACAGAGAGCTAATATTAATAACATGCATGATAAAGTGGAGGAGAGATTGACTTCATCACTACTTATATTTCTGAGAGGTATTGACTTGTTGAATGCACTCGGCTGTCTGTCTAAACTACTGGCACACAACATGGACACCCATGCATACCCCACAAGACATGCCACAAGAGGTCTCTTCACAGTCCCCAAGTCCAGAACAAACTATGGGAGGCGCACACAGCACTACATACAGTAAAGCCATGACTACATGGATCTCTATTCCACATCAAGAAACTGATGCAAGCAGAACATTTTGATTTAAAAAACAGATAAAAGAACACCTTATGGAACAGCGGGGACTGTAAAGCAACACAAACAGGCATAGACACATGCATATACACACACATATCCACACGATAACATACGCAACATACCCACACATACACATGGATTTAGTACTGCAGATATATGACAGTGGTGGAGTAGGGGCCTGAGGTCACACAGTGTGTTGTGAATGTATTGTAATGTTTTTAAATTGTATAAACTGCCTTAATTTTGCTGGACCCCAGGAAGAGTAGCTGCTGCTAATGGAGATCCTTAATAAATATAAATACAAAAATGCAGGCTGTTCTTGAGGCAAAGAGGGGTCCGACCCAGTTCTAGATTTGTGTACCTAATTAACCGGCAAATGAGTGTATATCATTATTCCAGTTTGTACAGTGCCAGGTTATACACTGGCTTGCGAAAGTATTCAACCCCCCTGGCATTTTTCCTATTTTGTTGCCTTACAACCTGGAATTAAAATAGATTTGTTGGGGGGTTGTATCATTTGATTTACACCACAATACACTACCACTTTGAAGATGCAAAATATGTTTTATTGTGAAACAAACAAGAATTAAGACAAAATATAAGAAAACTTAAGCGTGCATAACTATTCACCCCCCAAAAGTCAATACTTTGTAGAGCCACCTTTCGCAGCAATTACAGCTACAAGTCTCTTGGGGTATGTCTCTATAAGATTGGCACATCTCGCCACTGGGATTTTTGCCCATTATTCAAGGTAAAACTGCTCCATCTCCTTCAAGTTGGATGAGTTCCGCTGGTGTAAAGCAATATTTTAGTCATACCACAGATTCTCAATTGGATTGGCCATTCCAAGACATTTAAATGTTTCCCTTTAAACCACTCAAGTGTTGCTTTAGCAGTATGCTTAGAGTCATTGTCCTGCTGGAAGGTGAACCTCCGTCCCAGTCTCAAATCTTTGAAAGACTGAAACAGGTTTCCCTCAAGAATTTCCCAGTATTTAGCTCCATCCATCATTCCTTCAATTCTGACCAGTTTCCCAGTCCCTGCAGATGAAAAACATCTCCACATCCTGATGCTGCCACCACCATGCTTCCCTGTGGGGATGGTGTTCTCGGGGTGTTGAGAGATGTTGGGTCTGCGCCAGACATAGCGTTTTCCTTGATGGCCAAAAAGCTCAATTTGAGTCTCATCTGACCAGAGTACCTTCTTCCATATGTTTGGGGAGTCTCCCACATGCCTTTTGACAAACACACAATGTGTTCTGTAAAGCCTAGCTCTGTGGAGTCTACAGCTTAAAGTGGTCCTATGGACAGATACTCCAATCTCCGCTGTGGAGCTTTGCAGCTCCTTCAGGGTTATCTTTGGTCTCTTTGTTGCCTCTCTGATGAATTCCCTCCTTGCCTGGTCAGTGAGTTTTGGTGGGTGGCCCTCTCTTGGGAGGTTTGTTGTGGTGCCATATTCTTTCCAGTTTTTAATAATGGATTTAATGGTTCTCTGAGGGATATTCAAAGTTTCAGATATTTTTTTATAACCCAACCCTGATCTGTACTTCTCCACAACTTTGTCCCTGACCTGTTTGGAGAGTGCCTTGGTCTTCATGGTGCCGCTTGCTTGGTGGTGCCCCTTGCTTAGTGATGTTGCAGATTCTGGGGCCTTTCAGAATAGGTGTATATATACTGAGATCATGTGACGGATCATGTGACACTTAGATTGCACACAGGCGGACTTTATTTAATTAATTATGTGACTTCTGAAGGTAATTGGTTGCACTAGATCTTTAGAAATTTCACTTCACTTCACCAATTTGGACTATTTTGTGTATGTCCATAATATGAAATCCTAATAAAAATCCATTTAAATTACAGGTTGTGCAACTGTGGGAGCCAATGGGGATGAATACTTTTGCAAGGCACTGTATGTATGTGTGCTAGAGTCTGTCTATTGTATAGTGTCAATGTTTATCTGCAAGAAAGACCCTCTACATATGTTTTGTCACATCATATGGTCATGTGCATGCTGTCAATTTTTTTATGCCTATAAATATATTGCATCTTGTAGTATATACAGTTCCTGCACTGTGTGTGTGTGTGTGTGTGTGTGTGTGTGTGTGTGTGTGTGTGTGTGTGTGTGTGTGTGTGTGTGTGTGTGTGTGTGTGTGTGTGTGTGTGTGTGTGTGTGTGTGTCAGCTTTCCCACCATTTCGGTCATTTGTTTCTTGGAGTTGGCTAACCTGATCAAATCAAATCAAACGTTATTTAGCACATGAGCTGAATACAACACGTGTAGACTTTAGCATGACATGCTTACTTACAAGCAGATAACCAACAGTGCAGTTTAAGAAGAGTTAAGAAAGTATTTACCAAGTAGACTAAAATAAAAAGTAACACAATAAGAATAACAATAACGAGGCTATATACAGGGGGCATTAGTATAGAGTCAGTGTGCGGGGGTACAGGCTAGTTGAGGTAATTTGTACATGTAGTGAAGTGTAATGAAGTGACTATGCATAGATAATAAACAGCGAGTAGCAGCAGTGTACAAAAGGGAGGGGGGAGGGGGGGTTCAATGTAAATTGTCCGGTGGCGATTTTATTAATTGTTTAGCAGTCTTATGGCTTGGGGGTACAGTGCCTTGCCTAAGAAAATTAATATGCATGGTCTAATAAATCAAAAGGTCTACAGTGCATGTATTCGGCCCCCTTGAACTTTGCAACCTTTTGCCACATTTCAGGCTTCAAACATAAAGATATAAAACTGTATTTTTTTGTGAAGAATCAACAACAAGTGGGACACAATCATGAAGTGGAACGATATTTATTGGATATTTCAAACTTTTTTAACAAATCAAAAACTGAAAAATTGGGCGTGCAAAATTATTCAGCCCCTTTACTTTCAGTGCAGCAAACTCTCTCCAGAAGTTCAGTGAGGATCTCTGAATGATCCAATGTTGACCTAAATGACTAATGATGATAAATACAATCCACCTGTGTGTAATCAAGTCTCCGTATAAATGCACCTGCACTGTGATAGTCTCAGAGGTCCGTTAAAAGCGCAGAGAGCATCATGAAGAACAAGGAACACACCAGGCAGGTCCGAGATACTGTTGTGAAGAAGTTTAAAGCCGGATTTGGATACAAAAAGATTTCCCAAGCTTTAAACATCCCAAGGAGCACTGTGCAAGCGATAATATTGAAATGGAAGGAGTATCAGACCACTGCAAATCTACCAAGACCTGGCCGTCCCTCTAAACTTTCAGCTCATACAAGGAGAAGACTGATCAGAGATGCAGCCAATAGGCCCATGATCACTCTGGATGAACTGCAGAGATCTACAGCTAAGGTGGGAGACTCTGTCCATAGGACAACAATCAGTCGTATATTGCACAAATCTGGCCTTTATGGAAGAGTGGCAAGAAGAAAGCCATTTCTTAAAGATATCCATAAAAAGTGTTGTTTAAAGTTTGCCACAAGCCACCTGGGAGACACACCAAACATGCGGAAGAAGGTGCTCTAGTCAGATGAAACCAAAATTGAACTTTTTGGCAACAATGCAAAACGTCATGTTTGGCATAAAAGCAACACAGCTGAACACACCATCCCCACTGTCAAACATGGTGGTGGCAGCACCATGGTTTGGGCCTGCTTTTCTTCAGCAGCGACAGGGAAGATGGTTAAAATTGATGGGAAGATGGATGGAGCCAAATACAGGACCATTCTGGAAGAAAACCTGATGGAGTCTGCAAAAGACCTGAGACTGGGACGGAGATTTGTCTTCCAACAAGACAATGATCCAAAACATAAAGCAAAATCTACAATGGAATGGTTCAAAAATAAACATATCCAGGTGTTAGAATGGCCAAGTCAAAGTCCAGACCTGAATCCAATCGAGAATCTGTGGAAAGAACTGAAAACTGCTGTTCACAAATGCTCTCCATCCAACCTCACTGAGCTCGAGCTGTTTTGCAAAGAGGAATGGGAAAAAATGTTAGTCTCTCGATGTGCAAAACTGATAGAGACATACCCCAAGCGACTTACAGCTGTAATCGCAGCAAAAGGTGGCGCTACAAAGTATTAACTTAAGGGGGCTGAATAATTTTGCACGCCCAATTTTTCCGTTTTTGATTTGTTAAAAAAGTTTGAAATATCCAATAAATGTCGTTCCGCTTCATGATTGTGTCCCACTTGTTGTTGATTCTTCACAAAAAAATACAGTTTTATATATTTATGTTTGAAGCCTGAAATGTGGCAAAAGGTCGCAAAGTTCAAGGGGGCCGAATACTTTCGCAAGGCACTGTATAAGCTGTTGCAAAGCCTTTTGGTCCTAGACTTGTCGCTCTGGTACCGCTTGCCGTGCGATATCAGAGAAGAGAGTGACTGGAGTATCTGACCATTTTTGGGGCTTTCCTCTGACACTCCCTATTATATAGGTCCTGGATGGCAGTAAGCTTGGCCCCAGTGATGTACTGGGCCGTGCACACTACCCTTGTTCGGCCCGCCTTTTCCTGTAGTCCACAATCAGTTCCTTTGTCTTGCTCACATTGAGAGAGAGGTTGTTGTCCTGGCACCACACTGCCAGGTCTCTGACCTCCTCCCTATAGGCTGTCTCATTGTTGTCGGTGATCAGGCCTACCACTGCTGTGTCGTCAGCAAACTTAATGATGGTGTTGGAGTCATGTTTGGCCAAGCAGTTGTGGGTGAACAGGGAACACAGGAGGGGACTAAGTACACCCCCGAGGTGTTCCAGTGTTAAGGATCAGCATGGCAGGTGTGTTGTTGCCTACTCTTACCACCTGGGGGCAGCCTGTCAGGAAGTCCAGGATCCAGTTGCAGAGGGAGGTGTTCAGTCCCAGGGTCCTTAGCTTAGTGATGAGCTTCATGGGCACTATGGTGTTGAACGCTGAGCTGTAGTCAATGAACAGCATTCTCTCATAGGTGTTGCTTTTGTCCAGGTGAGAAAGGGGAGTGCGATTGCGTCATCTGTGGATCTGTTGGGGCGGTATGCAAAATGGAGTGGGTCTAAGGTGTCCAGGAGGATGTTGTTGATGTGAGCCATGACCAGCCTTTCAAAACACTTCATGGCTACCGACGTGAGTGTCACGAGCGGTAATCATTTAGGCAGGTTACCTTCGCTTCCTTGGGCACAGGGACTATGATTGTCTGCTTAAAACATGTAGTTATTACAGACTCAGTCAGGGAGAGGTTGAAAATGTCAGTGAAGACACTTGACAGTTGGTCCGCGCATGTCTTGAGTACATGTCCGGGTAATCCGTCTGGCCCAGCGGCTTTGTGAATGTTGACCTGTTTAAAGGTTTTGTTCACATCGGCTACCGAGAGCATTATCGTACAGTTGTCTAGAACAGCTGGTGCTCTTGTGCAAGCTCAGTGTTGATGTGGGTGATTATCTGGCAGAATTTTTACTCAGCTTGATGCTAGATTGGCAAACAATTTACTTAACAGGTAATAGCCATTAAAGCCAAAAAATCTAAAGGACAATGTCTGCCCATTCAAATCCTGGAGTGCTGATGATATCTTGGTTAATGAAGGGGAGTTAGCATGATTGATGTGACAACATTTCACACAGATCTCAATGTCAGAGAAACAGAGTTAGAGATCGTATATATCCATTCTCACCTCCTATCTTGATGTGTGAATGACTGTAATGTTGATGAAAACCCTGTGTTCACGTTCATCACACATACAAATGCACACAGCATGGAGTTCTGGAGTTCACATGACATCCACCAACGAGTTTCTTTAATGAGATGCAGATCATGGTTGTCATGACTCACTTCACCCATTCTGCAACACTGTCAGTCTGGTCCTAATTAATACCCAGTCAAGGAACATGGAAGGGCCTTAGAGGAGCTGGAGTTGTGCGTGCTTAGTTAACAGCAGATGGCATCCAGGAAAAGCTGTAGCACTGTGTCTGCGAGGGCAAACAGAGGTGGTGTGGGGAGCAGGAAGAAGCTATCGCAGCATATGGTTCTATATGGAGCATCCAGACACAGCGTAGTTGTGAAAACAACTCGCTATCTCGCACAAAAATGAGGCACATGACATTCATCATTAAAAGCGTAAAAACTATTGTTTTCTCAAGGAGGGAAATATTCATTTTCCCACATTGCACGGATAATGAGAAAGAACAGCAGGGGTTGAGCAATTGAGGACTTTTACACAATTTCAAGTTCACTCTTCGATGTTTAGCACCTTTAAATAAATTGTCTTCTTTTGGATAAAGCTTTGCACACCTGATATTGGCAGGCGGACAGATTTTGTCAGTCAACACAAATCTACAGGTTCCACTTGTATTGCAGTGGGGAAAATGTGAATATTGTGACAGAAGTTGATATGGAAATGAACTGCTCAAATCACAGAGATCAAGGATGAACATGAGGATGAATATTAAGATCTTTCTTAGAATATTTCTCATTTGTTCCAATAAGTGATATTTGTCCATGTTTGTATAGAATGCAGCTGTTGTGAAATCTCCTCTGTCACTTTTAAAATATATTCAGTCTCACAGAAAGATGCAGTGCCTTTTTCCACTAGACCTGAGTAGCCTTGGAGGGTTGGAGTTGAGGGAGACAACCATGTGTCAATGAGATCCAGAGGAATTTAGGTTGTAGGCCTATGTGATTGCTGTTGGTGTAGTGGGCTCTCTTGGTACTGTCATCGTAAGGGTGGTAAAGTTATCTATCCAACACCCTGAGATTGTCTTGGGAATATAATGCGTATCCCCTACGCTTGGAGTTTGGGCTCTTTGACATTTGCAAGAGAGCCTTTGGCCAGACTCTCTTGCAATGAGAGTCAGACTCTCTTGCAATGCACAATGGGAAAAGACTCCCGGCTCGTGTGGCCCAAGTTAAACAACTGCTTAGGGATGCTAACGGCTCATTGGAAAATCCCTTTACAAGCAAGATCCTTGCTAAAGGGTCCCATAGTCTGGACATGCAAAACATGGAAGAAATCGTGTTTTCCTCCGCTACGGTGGAGTCGTCACTGGCTGACTGACTACCTCATCTCCAAACGTTGTGCTGCTAACACCGCCAGTAACTCCCTCCCTCGAAAGTCAGAGAGCTTTTCTGCATCCATTTTCCAGAATACTCCTCGGCCCAGTCAATCAGAGCACTTAAGGTGAACTTTTTATTGATTGCTTACCAGGCTGAGTTACTGGAGGAGGTGGGGAAACAGCTGGATCCAGATGCCTGGGATTCAGATGCCTGGGATGAGATCTGTATAGTTACAGACCTAAACCTCTGCTCCTCCCGTAATGCCATACAAGGCTTGGCGATGGTGGAAGAGAGGGCACTTTTGTTAAGCTTGTCCAGCTTAACTGACAAAGGAAAAGTGGATCTCCTGGATCCCCCAGTGTAACCCAAGGAGTTGTCCGGGCCCACTGTCACCGCCATGCTGCAGGAGTGTTACATGCGTAAGAGAGAAGGTGTCATGACTCAGATCAGCTCGGCACAAGTCTGACAGATAGCCAGACCAGTCCCCCCGTCGCCCCCGTCCCCCCCATCCCACCAGAGAGGAAGGGGGAGTTGGGCCAGTTTTATGAATTAACACCGGTCGTAAACTTTCTCCCTCTTGCTCTGCAGAATTGAACAAAGGAATGTGCTGTGTGTAGAGAGAGACTCTTGCCAAAACTTCAACATCAAACAATGGACCCTGGACAATATATTTTAACATCCAAACGTTGGGGATGATAAGGGATGGAATATGAAAAATTAATGTCTAATGTGATGTCATTAAAATGATCAGAAAGACTGTAAAACAAGATAACTGTAACTCTGAAAGTGTACACGTCCTAGTTATCAGGTTGGCATCTAAATGTTGTCTAAAATAAATTATTAAGCATGAAAATACTTTTTTGAAAAGATAGAAATGTGAGTTAAGTCTTCAAATGAGATAATGGTTTTTCATGTCTGTTGCACACTAACTAAGCCACACCCCTAATGAGGTCAGAGTTTGTGTCCACATGATGGAACCGCCCTCCAAGGCCAGAGTGCTTAAATAGGATGCGCTGAGAATTTAAATACAGACCAGAGAACGTGAGGATGTGGTCCACACGTTGAAATGGTAAAAACTACAAGACCAGAAAATGGTAAGACCTTCTGAAACTCTCGAAGAGTGAAGAAGGTAAAGACCAGACCAAACCATGCATCGTCTGCAGCTCTGCATGTAAAGTAGTCTAGGACAATTGACCAAAGATGGGAGGGAAGAATAGATCCATCTCACCACCATGTGGTACAACATTCTAAGAACACGCCAGAAGAAAATAAGCCTTAAACTAAGAAGGACATTGTGACCTCTGGTGGACAACCAGAGACTTGCATTGAACTACTTCCCATAGACGGACCGAGTTAGTTAGTAAATAAATAATTAAGTCAATTTGTGTTCCACTGATTCATCACTTAGGTTAGTGTTGCGCAGATTTACGAAGTCAACGAAATTCAGAATGAGACTGATATGAGGAAATTATTAATTGATGACTGGTATGATATGGATATGTTCTTGAGTTAATTCAGGAAACAGTAACTCATTAAATAAACTTTACCCGTGGTGCCCCAAATTCCTAATGAGTTTATTGTTACATGATTCATTTAATTGAGTAATAATTAAACATAGTAGGAAATTATTTGATGAATAGCAGTCATCACATTAATGGTAGTCATGTCACGACAAATACGAAGCCTTCAACTTCTGCCTGCCCCGCAGACCCGGGTTCCTTGGCAGCCTGTCAGTTCCTGCAGCTATTTGTCCCAGCCTCACAGCTGGGAGGAGGCAACAAGCTGGCTTTGGGGGTCTTAGATCTCCGGCGACACAGCAGACTGCCCATACCCAGGTTAGACCCTTGAACCCGGGCAAATCCGGAGTAATTTGCTGCAGCCACAGAAAGGTTTCGCCCTCTTAACCCCCATAGAGGGGGCAAGAGGGATCGACCAACCTAGTGCACAGCCCTAGTGGCAGAGGAGGATAGTGTGCAAGGCCTATGGTCCCCTGTCCTACCCTCTCTCTCAGGTTTAACGTGAGCCATTCCTCCCTCTCTCTGACACTCACGGCAGTGGGGCAACAAACCCTATTCCCTGTGCAGTAGCTCACTGCGTGACCTTGCTCACGCGGAAAAAGGAGGAGAGGGCACTTTAACCATAAGTGCCCTTCTTCCTTAGACTCTCTCTCAGTGCCTTTTTCAGGTTCTAGCCAAGTCAGCATGTCTGCTCTCCCTCCGGTCTCATCAGACTAACGGAGCAGGATGACAGAATGCCAGTCGTCATCTTTCATGGCCCTCTAATCATTCAAAGCATTTTGCCTCTAAACTATCTATCACGTGAAAGTGAACACAATAGAACAGGGTTTTCCCATACTCGGTCCTGGTGCCCACCCTGGGTGCACGTTTTTATATTTGCCCTAGCACTGCACAGCTGATTAAAATAATAATAGTTTGATGAGGACGTGGCTATTTGACGCAGCTGTGTAGTGCTAGGGCAAAAACCAAAACGTGCACCTGGGGCGAGCCCCGAGACGGTTTGTGAAACCCTGCAATAGAACAGACTTACGAGTGCGCTTCCTCGGTAAGCCATCAGGCTACAACCCGCTCTACCTCCCTTTATGGGAGAGAGTGGGGTGGGGGATGTTTTTACGAGGTTCTATGCTTTTTGCAAGACCTTTTGGACAAAGGGAATGCTTTCTCCACTACAAAGCTCTATTTAGCCATTATCTTGACCTGTCATATTGTCTTTGACAATACCACAGTAGGGAATCAAATCAAATCAAATGTATTTATATAGCCCTACGTACATCCGCTGATATCTCAAACTGCTGTACAGAAACCCAGCCTAAAACCCCAAACAGCAAGCAATGCAGGTGTAGAAGCACGATGGCTAGGAAAAACTCCCTGGAAAGGCCAAAACCTAGGAAGAAACCTAGAGAGGAACCAGGCTATGAGGGGTGGCCAGTCCTCTTCTGGCTGTGCCGGGTGGAGATTATAACAGAACATGGCCAAGATGTTCAAATGTTCATAAATAACCAGCATGGTCAAATAATAATAATCACAGTAGTTGTCGAGGGTGCAACAAGTCAGCACCTCAGGAGTAAATGTCAGTTGGCTTTTCATAGCTGATCATTAAAAGTATCTGTACCACTCCTGCTGTCTCTAGAGAGTTGAAAACAGCAGGTCTGGGACAGGTAGCACGTCCGGTGAACAGGTCAGGATTCCATAGCCGCATGCAGAACAGTTGAAACTGGAGCAGCAGCACGGCCAGGTGGACTGGGGACAGCAAGGAGTCCTCATGCCAGGTAGTCCTGAGGCATGGTCCTAGGGCTCAGGTCCTCCGAGAGACAGAAAGAAAGAGAGAAAGAGAGAATTAGAGAGAGCATACTTAAATTCACACAGGATACCGGACAAGACAGGAGAAGTACTCCAGATATAACAAAACTGACCCTAGGACCCCGACACATAAACTACTGCAGCATAAATACTGGAGGCTGAGACAGGAGGGGTCAGGAGACACTGGCCCCATCCGATGATACTCCCGGACAGGGCCAAACAGGAAGGATATAACCCCACCCACTTTGCCAAATCACAGCCCCCACACCACTAGAGGGATATCTTCAACCACCAACTTACCATCCTGAGACAAGGCCGAGTATAGCCCACAAAGATCTCTGCCACAGCACAACCCACTGCACTGAGGCTAGGTAACACGGTCACCACTGATAAATCCTTGATAATCGAAAACTTCAACAAGCATTTCTCAACGGCTGGCCATGCCTTCCTCCTGGCTACTCCAACCTCGGCCAACAGCCCCCCCCCCCCGCAGCTACTCGCCCAAGCCTCCCCAGCTTCTCCTTTATCCAAATCCAGATAGCAGATGTTCTGAAAGAGCCGCAAAACCTGGACCCGTACAAATCAGCTGGTCTTGATAATCTGGACCCTCTATTTCTGAAACTATCCGCCGCCATTGTCGCAACCCCTATTACCAGCCTGTTCAACCTCTCTGAGATCGTCTGAGATCTCCAAGGATTGGAAATCTGCCGCAGTCATCCCCCTCTTCAAAGGGGGAGACACCCTGGACCCAAACTGTTACAGACCTATATCCATCCTGCCCTGCCTATCGAAGGTCTTCGAAAGCCTGGTCAACAAACAGATCACTGACCATCTCTAATCCCACCGTACCTTCTCCGCTGTGCAATCTGGTTTCCGAGCCGGTCACGGGTGCACCTCAGCCACGCTCAAGGTACTAAACGATATCATAACCGCCATCGATAAAAGACAGTACTGTGCAGCCGTCTTCATCGACCTGGCCAAGGCTTTCGACTCTGTCAATCACCATATTCTTATCGGCAGACTCAGTAGCCTCGGTTTTTCTAATGACTGCCTTGCCTGGTTCACCAACTACTTTGCAGACAGAGTTCAGTGTGTCAAATCGGAGGGCATGTTGTCCGGTCCTCTGGCAGTCTCTATGGGGGTGACACAGGGTTCAATTATCGGGCTGACTCTTTTCTCTGTATATATCAATGATGTTGCTCTTGCTGCGGGCGATTCCCTGATCCACCTCTACGCAGACGACATCATTCTGTATACTTCTGGCCCTTCCTTGGACACTGTGCTATCTAACCTCCAAACGAGCTTCAATGCCATACAACACTCCTTCCGTGGCCTCCAACTGCTCTTAAACGCTAGTAAAACCAACTGCATGCTTTTCAACCGTTCGCTGCCTGCACCCGCACGCCCGACTAGCATCA
This sequence comes from Oncorhynchus clarkii lewisi, assembly GCF_045791955.1. Taxonomy (NCBI): domain Eukaryota; kingdom Metazoa; phylum Chordata; class Actinopteri; order Salmoniformes; family Salmonidae; genus Oncorhynchus; species Oncorhynchus clarkii. Next base: position 49,758,444 of record NC_092149.1, on the reverse strand, counting down.
CCACCCTGGATGGTTCCGACCTAGAATATGTGTACATCTATAAGTACCTAGATGTCTGGCTAGACTGTAAACTCTCCTTCCAGACTCATATCAAACATCTCCAATCTAAAATCAAATCTAGAGTTGGCTTTCTATTCCGCAACAAAGCCTCCTTCACTCACGCCGCCAAACTTACCCTAGTAAAACTGACTATCCTACCGATCCTCGACTTTGGCGATGTCATCTACAAAATAGCTTCCAATCCTCTACTCAGCAAACTGGATGCAGTTTATCACAGTGCCATCCGTTTTGTTACTAAAGCACCATATACCACCCACCACTGCGACCTGTATGCTCTAGTCGGCTGGTCCTCGCTACCTATTCGTCGCCAGACCCACTGGCTCCAGATCATCTACAAGTCCATGCTAGGTAAAGCTACGCCTTATCTCAGTTCACTGGTCACGATGGCAACACCCACCCGTAGCACGCGCTCCAGCAGGTGTATCACACTGATCATCCCTAAAGCCAACACCTAATTTGGCCGCCTTTCCTTTCAGTTCTCTGCTGCCTGTGACTGGAACGAATTGCAAAAATCGCTGAAGTTGGAGACTTTTATCTCCCTCACCAACTTTAAACATCTGATATCTGAGCAGCTAACCGATCGCTGCAGCTGTACATAGTCTATCGGTAAATAGCCCACCCAAATTACCTACCTCATCCCCATACTGTTTTTATTTATTTACTTTTCTGCTCTTTTGCACACCAGTATATCTTCCTGCACATGACCATCTGATCATTTATCACTCCAGTGTTAATCTGCTAAATTGTAATTATTCGCCTACCTCCTCATGCCTTTTGCACACAATGTATATAGACTCTTTTTTTTCTTTTTTTCTACTGTGTTATTGACTTGTTTATTGTTTACTCCATGTGTAACTGTGTTGTCTGTTCACACTGCTATGCTTTATCTTGGCCAGGTCGCAGTTGTAAATGAGAACTTGTTCTCAACTAGCCTACCTGGTTAAATAAAGGTGAAATAAAAAAAAAATTAAAAACCCGGGGGGCGCCAACCCAGACAGGAAGATCACATCAGTGACTCAACCCACTCAAGTGACACACCCCTCCTAGGGACGGCATGAAAGAGCACCAGTAAGCCAGTGACTCAGCCCCTGTAATAGGGTTAGAGGCAGAGAATCCCAGTGGAAAGAGGGGAACCGGCCAGACATCAAGGGCGGTTTGTTGCTCCAGAGGCTTCACCATGTTTCATTGAAACACCCTCTGTTAGCATGTTGCTTATGTCCAGTCTCTTAACCTTTAGTCCCATCTTGGGACTTGTCAATTATTTTGAAGCTATTTCAGAGCAGCCTTTTGGTCCGATGAAATCGTGGAGATTAAATATCTCTCCTTTAAAACTTCTTTAGTGATTTCCTATACTTCTGCAAAGCGAGTGAGTGAGCTGCACACACTGTCAGTCCACCATTTGTGCCATTAATTTGCCCTGGGGTTATCTAAGGTAACTTACCCACCCCCTCCTTTATGCCTAAAGCCAGCGATAATTAAATTGTCTTGCCTTAGAACGTGTGGTTTTCCACCATTGCCCTTTGGAAGAAAAGTTTCTCTACCGTTTTTGTCCCGCACATGCATTATTTGGATAGATTTTGTCACTTCTGTCATTTTTATTAGGATCCTCATTAACTAACACCATAACGCTAGATAATCTTCCTGGGGTCCAACACCAATTACAAACAACCACAAATCAAGACTTCACAAACATGAACTTCTTATGGCTGCAGGGGCAGTATTGAGTAGCTTGGATGAATAAGGTGCCCAGAGGTGCCCAGAGTAAATGGCTTGCTCCTCAGTCCCAGTTGCTAATATATGCACATTATTTGTAAAGTTGGATAGAAAACACTCTGAAGTTTCTACAACTGTTTGAATGATGTCGGTGAGTATAACAGAACTCATATGGCAGGCAAAAACCTGAGAAAAAATCCAAACAGAAAGTGGGAAATCTGAGGTTTGTAGTTTTTGAACTCAGCCCTATCGAATACACAGTGGGATATTGGTTATGTTGCATTTCCTAGCGCTTACACTGCGCTTACACCGTCTTTAGAAACTTGAATGAGGCTTCTACTGTGATGTGGGGCCAGATGAGAGCTCTTTGAGTCAGTGGTCTGGCAGAGTGCCAGGTCCTGGTCATGCACATTTCACATGAGAGCGACCTGTGTTCCATGGCTTTTCTACAGACAATGGAATTGTCAGGTTGGAACGTTATTGAAGATTTATGATAAAAATTAAGCTAAAGATTGATTCTATACTTAGTTTGAAATGTTTCTACGACCTGTAATATAACTTTTTGAACTTTTCGTCTGACGTTCATCTGGACCTACACGAGCATTTGGAACAAAAGTAGCTACTTCGACATAAATAATGAACATTATCGAACAAATCAAACATTTATTGTGGAACTAGGATTCCTGGTAGTGCATTCTGATGAAGATCGTCAAAGGTAAGGGAATATTTATAATGTTATGTCTGATTTCTGTTGACTCCAACATGGAGTCAACATAATCTGAGCGCCGTTCTCAGATTATTGCATGGTTTGCTTTTTCCGTAAATCTTTTTTGAAATCTGACACAGCGGTTGCATTAACTTCTTATGGTATACGGGACCCTTGCGTCCCACTTGGGCAAAAGCCAGCGAAAATGCAGCGCGACAAATAAAATAAAAATGATATAAAAATCAAACTTTCATTAAATCACACATGTAAGATACTCAATTAAAGTTACACTCGTTGTGAATCCAGCCAACATGTCAGATTTTAAAAAGGCTTTTCGACAAAAGCATAAAAAGCTATTATCTGATGATAGCACAACAGTAAACAAAGAGGGCAGCATATTTCAACCCTGCAGGTGCTAAACAAAACGCATAAATAAAATATAAAACATGCCTTACCTTTGACGAGCTTCTTTTGTTGGCACTCCAATATGTCCCATAAACATCACAATTGGTCACTTTGTTCGATTAATTCCGTCCATATATATCCAAAATGTCATTTTATTTGGCGCGTTTGATCCAGAAAAAAACATCTTCCAAAATGCGTAAAGTCACTACAAAATATATTTCAAAAGTTGCCTCAAACTACTTTTGTAATACTACTTTAGGTATTTTTAAACAATAATAATCGATCAAATTGAAGATGGGTCTATCTGTTTTCAATAGAGGACGAGAGGAAACTAACGCTACTTTTCAAGTCTAACGCAACTCTCCACAGTGTTACCCATTTCCTAGATGGCCGGACTTCTTCATTGCACAAAGGAATAACCTCAACCAAATTCCAAAGACTGGTGACATCCAGTGGAAGCGGTAGGAAATGAAAACAAGACAGAGACCTCAAAAAAAGAAATTCTGAACGGTGAGCCCTCAGGGTTTTGCCTGCTACATAAATTATGTTATACTCACAGACATGATTCAAACAGTTTTAGAAACTTCAGAGTGTTTTCTATCCAAATCTACTAATACTATGCATATCTTATATTGGCATGAGTAGCAGGAAGTTGAAATTGGGCATGCTATTTATCCAAAAGTGAAAATGCTGCCCCCTTATACCTTAAGAAGTTAAGGAGAGGGATATCTATATTTCCATGTGTAACACTTGTATTTTCATCAACATTTATGATGAGTATTTCTGTCAAATTGAGGTGGCTATGCAAAATCACTGGATGTTTTTAGAACTACTGAACGTAACTCACCAATGTAAACTCAGATTTCTTGATATAAATATGAACTTTATCAAACAAAACATACATGTATTGTGCAACATGAAGTCCTATGAGTGTCATCTGATGAAGATCATCAAAGGTTAGTGATTCATTTTATCTCTATTTGTGATGTTTGTGACTCCTATCTTTGGCTGGAAAAATGTCTGTGTTTTTCTGTGGCTTGGTGGTGACCTAACATAATCGTTTGTGGTGCTTTTGCTGTAAACGCCTATTTGAAATCGGACACTGTGGTGGGATTAACAACAAGTTTACCTTTAAAATGGTATAAGATACATGTATGTTTGAGGAATTTTAATTATGAGATTTCTGTGGTTTTGAATTTGGCACCCTGCATTTTCACTAGCTGTTGTCATATTGATCCCGTTAACGGGATTGCAGCCCTAAGAAGTTTTTAACAAGTAGACAATACAGACAATTAAAATACCTGACAAGAAACACATTTAACATGTAGTTGATGCTTTCTATTTCCTGTCCAGTCATATATGGTCTATTTTTTCTTGAAGGTGGATTTACTTTTTGCTTGAGAAATATGGATTGGTTAAAGAGTTCCATTCAGTTATGGCTCTATATAAAACTGTAGATTTAAGGCGATTTGTCCTTGGCTTGGGTTGTTTTAGCTGCCCTGAATTTGCCTGTCTGGTTTGGTGGTTATGCGTGTTGCTAGTATGTACTAACTGGCCTGAAAAATATATATTTTTAAATATAACATCCCAAAAGAAAATCAGAAGACTGGATAGTAATATTTTTCCAACATGAATCCATGAGAGATTCTGATGCATTAGTATAATATTCATACAGATAGAGCAATGAAGAGCTAATCTGGCAGCCCTGTTTTGAGCCATTTGGAGCTTTTTCTATCTTTCTTAGCTGCAGATGACCATATAACTGGACAGTGCTCTAAGTGTTATAGGACCAGGGATTGAATCACCTGATTCAGAGTGCTAGATGTTACATACTCTGAACATTTTCTTGTAACAGCAATTCCCTTACCCATCTTAATAACAATATTATCTATGTGTTCTGGCCATGATAAAGCTGCGTCCAACATGATGCCTAGTAGGTTTTTTTTTCACTTGCTCCACATGCGTTCTATTCATCGACAAATTCAATTGGGGATCATCAGCAAGCATATACCTTGAGCCAAATACAATACATTTTGTTTTAGAAACGTTCAACACCAATTTGTTCATATCAACCCACTCAGACACCATTCTTAGTTCACTGCTCAGTACATCCGTTAGCTCATTACATTCTGATGCTGCGCTATACATTGTACAGTCAGCAGCATACATGACAACTCTTGCTTTGTTCATTACTTAAGGTAAGTCATTAGTAAAGATAGAGGAAAGAAGTGGGCCTAGGCAATTTCCTTGAGGAACACCACAGTGTATATCTTTACTTTGAAAGCTACCATTAAAAAACACTTTTTGCCTTTTGGATAGATAGCTTTCCATCCAGGATAGAGCAGCAGACTTAAAACCATAACATTTACCTAGTAACAGTTCATGGCCAATTACATCAAAAGCAGCACTGAAATCTAGCAACACTGCACCAACTAACTTCCTGTCATCCATACTCTTTAACCAACGATCTGTCATTTGTACTAAGGCCGTACTCGTAGAATGTCCTTCTATGCATGCTGGAAACACGTTATCAGACCACTACATGACAAATAATCCTTGATTTGTACAGATACAATTTTTTCCAATAATTTACTTAACACAGGCAGCAAGCTTATTGGACGAATGCAGATTTTTCATCCTTAGGTAGTGGAATAACCTTTGACTCTTTCCAGACTTCTGGGCACACCCCATACATCAAGCACTTATTAAAAATATGAGAGATTGGGGTAGATATTTGGTTGCTGTAACTCTAAGCAAGTTGGCGCCAAGATTATCGGTACCAGGTGACTTGTCGTCCAAAAGAGACAGCAGCATCCTTTCTACCTCTTCAAAGAAACGTGTAATCTGCTTGACACATTGAAGTGACTTACCTTACAGAACCCAAAGCCTGCCCTTCCCTTATCTACACTGAAATAATATCATTTCAGTAGTCCTTTATTACGATTTATTTTTCTCACGTAGCTCGTATACAGTATGTATCTATTGTAGGTCCTAGGATACAACAATGAATAATGTGGAACCAATAAACACCATCAAATGATACCTTACATATTACAATAATGAACACCTTGTGAAACAGCTGTGAAAACCAACCTGGCAATATTTACGTTTTTAATACATAAACTTGATCGTTTTTGGTACAGTTGTGTTATTAATTTATTTTCACAGATGTTTTGTGCACTCACATGGCAATCATAGACTAAAATACTGAATGCTGGTGTGTGGAATTCTGCCTGTCACTTGTTCTCAACAGGCTGCCAGTCTCAGAAGGGGGACTTGAAGAGGGAGACTGCAAAGTCCAGGCACTGCTGCTCTCTTTGTTCTGCGCGTTTGCAGTGCGTGTTTTAGTGTTAGATAGAGCAAGAAAACTTTCTTAGCAGATAATGACAACATGACAACAACAGTAGCTGTAGATGATGTAATGAAAAGTTAGAGGGTGGTAGGTAATGGAGGACATAGGGTGGATCCACGTCTGGGTGATGGGCAGAACCCCTATCTCCTGGAGAACCGGAGCAGAGTTAAAAGGAAGAAGGTAGGAGACAGAGACGTAAACAAGCAAACACACAGGTTACACTCAACTGTGAGATGGATTAGTGCAGTGCTATAAAATAAATTAACAAGCGGACAATCATTTTTACCTGGTCAAAAACCTCCACATCCTTCCTGAGAAGTACTCGAAGGCGTTCTGATCTGGTTCGACAACTTCCACCACATCAGGTGGGGTTTCAGTAAGTACGTTATACAAAAATAGCAATAGATAAACAAAAACACAAAGTCAATCACAAATTTGAAAGACTACAGTATATGCAATAATTGTATATACAGTTGCATTGTCTACCTCAGTCAACAGCTACGGCTCCTGTTCACACTCGGCCTGGATGCTGCTGTTGTGTTCAAAGAGAATTACCTTCAGGTTGTTTTCCCACCCTTCCTGGTACTGTACCAATCAAGGGACTTGCCAATGGCAGTCTTGAGGGTCTGGTTGGTCAGTCACCAAACCTTGAGGACGGGGTTAGGAAAGCTATATCTATTGACATTGTAAGATATTTAAATATGTCTGATTATGTACTATGGAAAAACAAAAACTAATTGTAAAAAATAAATAAAACAAACCATTGGTGACAGAATATAATCTATAACATCCGTACAGTCCCTTGTTCCAATGTTCATGACCTCGGTCACTCAAGATGACCTCAGGAGAACCGTGGGTGTTGAAGATGTCCACCATTGCCTTGGTGGCCTCACAAGTGGTCAAATAAAGAAACCATTACAAAACAACTTATCAGGGCAAAATTTGAACTGGGACACTTACCGATCATATGCCATGGTGAAACAACTTTGATGGGCTTCAACTCCGGGGCCACAGTCTTCGCCCTCTCAAACTTCTGTCAGGCTAGACAGGGTACTGACCTTTAAGCAAAAAGTGACAAATTGAAACATTGTGTGCTCTCTGATATGACATTAATTGAAATCATAATCATTTCAGATATGATATAATGTGATTGATAAACAAAAGGTTATTTCCCTTACCCAACTGTCCACCTCCTTGACAATTCCCTGTCAGAAGACGCTTATGTTGATTTTAGCATTCATGGGGTTCACTCCGAAATGGCCAGCATACATTTCGGTCAGCACGGCCTCCTTCCCATCCATAGTAAAAATCACCTTCCTGTGTGGCTGGCCATCCTTCCCCCGTAGGTATATATCATTGCCTAACAAGTTGGGAGAGAAGAGTTGTTGAAATACTCAAGTCTAAGTATATTTGCACTGCTGTCTTTCTCTCTCTGTTTCTCTCTCTCCATCTCTCTCCCTGTACAGTATGTCTTCCACGCTCTTCCCACCTCTCTATCCCTCTCTTACTTTCATCCTTTCTTTCTCACTTTCTTCCACCCCTCTGTGTATTTCTCACAAAGAAACCTAGTTTACACCTGTCCATTTGATTGATCAGGTTTAACTTATAGCTAGACACCTCAATATGACAGACATATAACTATATCAGTGGAGGCTGCTGAAGGGAGGATGGCTCATAATAATGGCTGGAATGGATTCATTTGAATGGTATCAAACATGGAAACCATGTGTTTGATACCATTCAATTTACTCCATTCCAGACATTATTATGAGCCATCCTCCCCTCAGCAGCCTCCAATGAACTATGTGTATAGCTTGAGCCTAGCTAACGTTAGATGGGAAATGGTTGTTCATAACTAAATCCGTCCAGTTATCTAATTGAAGTGAACTGCTTAACGTTACCCTGAATTGTGAATTTATCTGAATTTTGCGCCTCTTGTCGAGATCAGTGGTGTCTAAATAGTACTTCACCTGGTTGAAAAGATAAAAGAAAATCTCCTCGAGGGATGGCATTGAAGTGCAAGCTACGTACAAACAGAAAGCTGCAATGAAAGTTACAGTAGCTTGCTTGCTAGCTAGCTAACGTTAGCTAAATAAAACTGTCTACAGACAGGCTGAGGTACATAAGTACAGTAGCTAGAAGTGTCAATCTATAAAAACAGCTTAAATTACATATTCCTATTTAACAATATGTAGTTAGACAATACATGGTAAAGAAAGTGTTATTTTTTTATTATTTAAAAAAAAATCAAATAAGGATCAACAATTTACATTCTTACATCATACAAAACAGAACGCAGGTATTAATGAGAAAATACTGGGGAAAAAACAAACAAAAAGATAAATAAAATAAAAAACAATTCTAATGCAATTGTAATCACTCTGAAAAAATCTTATTGTAATGATTTAGGAAAATGTTATTGTTGTTATTGTTCACTAGGGTTAATGTTTATTAATGTATCATTGCAATAGTAACCTATTATATAATGGTAAATAAGTATTTTGCAAAGTTCTCAAAATTCTGACACAAATTTATATTCAAAGAACAAGTGAGAGATTCTCACCTTCTTTTTCACAGAAAACGCAGATATCATCAATAGCCACAAATGTGGATATCATGGAATTACATGGATATATCTTATGTAAAATGTTGAAGTGCACATCCTTAACTTTGTTTGGTATACAGAATTTGTAAGGCCTTAACCATGCATTTTTCCAGACAATGTCAGGAATAAGCATGTTCCAGAAAAACGTTCCTCTTGGTGTAAGCTGGTTTTGTGAATGAAGAATTTGTATTATATATTTATTACAACAAGATCTCTCAAGTAAGCCCACGTCTTCCAATCTGAGTTCTGGATAAACTTTGTGATCATTCCCAAAATTATGATGAGTTTTCATAAGTGTAGTTAGACCACTGGGAATGGCTTTGATCACAGAAATAAACTCTCTGAATGGTATTGGAAGCTCTTTCAATGTTATAAATTGTTCTTATGTGAGAATATTACCCTTGTTGTCGAAAATATCAATAACAAAGTCAATATTCCTCTCATGCCAGCTGGGGTAGAACAATGACTTATTCCTTACAGTTATGTCTGAATTATTCCACAAAATAGCTTTATGTGGGGAAAAATTGTGCTGGAAACATATTTTCCAGGCCATTAAAGCTTGTTGGTGAAACCTAGCCAATTCAGGTAATTTTTCAGGAATATTTCAGTAAAAATTGAAGACCTCCCAATTTATTAAACACATTATTTGGAATGAAATACCATATTGAATCAGTATTGATCAAACATTTTTTCAACCAGTTTATCTTAAAAGTGTTATTTATGTCAACAAAATCCAACACTCTAGACCGCCTTCAGCTCTTTTGTTAGAATTCTTTTAGTTTGTGAGACTTACTTTTCCGGACGAGGTCAAGAAAGGTCTTATTAATCTCTTTTCTTTTGGATTTACACATAACGATAATGAGGTATACACAAAACGAGACAGTCCCTCCGCCTTGGACAGAAGTACTCTCCCATGTAAAGAAAGATCTCTTTGTAGCCAATTATTAAATATATTTTTAGTTCTCTTAATTTTAGGAGAGAAATTAAAATGTTGTCTGACTAAGTGTTTTTTTGACAGATGTATTCCTAAATAATTAACACAGTCCTTTACAGGAATATTTTCTATTTCTTTATCATCAGAGTCAAATAAACATAAGATTTCACAATGAGAAACATTCAGCATTAATGCAGTTATAGTATTAAGGGCATGGGCGACCTGGTCTTTGTCTCTTAAGAAAAGAGTAGTATCATCAGCCAGTTGGGAGATTTTGATTTATTTGTTAAAAATGGTTAAGCTATACAAATTTGCATTATTCAGAATATCTAGAGATAGAAGCTCCACAACCAAAATTAATAAAAATGGCAAAATTGGTCATCCCTGTCGTACACTTTTGTTTACACTGAATCTTTTGGAAGTATTGAGGTTTAGTAGCACAGAACTATTTATATCTTTGTAAAACATGCAAATTACTCAAATAACATTTTCACCAAATCCAAAATGTTTCAGAGACCTAAAGAGAAATGAATGTTCAATTGTGTCAAAGGCTTTACAGAAGATCAAAAATAGGACAACCGCATCTGAGTCAATTGCATCTAAATAATCTATAAGATCCAAGACTAAACGAATGTTAGAGTTTATGTGACGGCCCTTCATAAATCCTGTTTGAGTCTCATTTATAATGGTATCTATTCCTTTCTTTAATCTTTTGGCATGAACCAGAGCAATCCATTTGTAATCAACATTTAATAAAGTAATTATTCTCCAATTTTCAATGAGAGAAGGGTCTTTATCAGGCTTCAGAATCAATGAAATAAGACCATGTTTCATAGTGGAGACTATTTCCCCATTTTTAATGCAATCTTGAAACATATTGAAAATCGGGTCTCCTAGTAACTCCCAAAACTGTCTATAGAATTCAACTGGCAGACCATCAGGGCCAGGTGATTTCCCTTTTTTCATTGAATTCAGAGCCTCTCTAATTTCTTCAATTGACACAGGTGAATCGCAAACTGAGTGGAAATCATCCTACATTGCAGGGACATAATTCTGAATGTGGTAAATGTAGCTTTCACAACCATCTTCCTGAAATTGAGAGCTGTAAAGGTTTTCATAAAAGGAATTGACAAATTATGATATTGTAATGGGATCTTTGCATAAAACATTGCTAATTTTGAGTGCCGTTTGTAGTTTCTCTTTTCAAGTGCAAAAAAGTAACTAGTGTTTCTTTCCCCCTCTTCAATCCATTATGTTCTTGACCTTACAAGGGCCAGATCCGTGTAAAGCTGCTCTAATTCTAGTTGTAAAGACCTGAACACAGACTCCTCTTCTTTAGATAGATTATCTTTCTTTAGAAAACTGTCAAGCTTGCTCATCACCTCCTTTTCTCTGAGGTTCTTTAATTCCATCAGCTCTTTGGTGCGTTTAATGGCTACCACTCTGACTTTATATTTAAAAAATTCCCATCTACTTCCATAACCCAAGTCTTTTCTTGCAAAAATATCTTTAGCTAACGATTTGATGTTTTCAATGAGAGTAGTATCTTTAAGTGTTGTTTAATTTCCAATATCCTCGAGTACCTTTTGATTTTTTAGTAGCTTGTAAATTCAGGGGAATCAAGTGATGATCAGAAAAGGGAGCCAACTGATGATTTACATCTATAACAAATTGTAACAAAAAAGGGGAAATTGGGAATAAATCTATTCTAGATTTACCTCACATAGTTTTTGTTGGTCCAGGTATAACCCTTAGCATCTGGAATGAAATAACACCAGACATCCTCAACACAGAGATCCTTGCAGAATGTAATGATAATGTTACTATTTTGAGGGTTTTGACTCATTCTAGGAGGAAAACAATCAGCAGATGCATCAGGTGTTTCATTAAAATCCCCCGAAATAATTAGAAAAGCCTCTGAGTATTTGTTGCTTAAATCCTGTACTTTCCCTGGTAAATTGGGTAAAAAGGGTCTTATTAGGAGCATGTGAGTTATGTCCGTATACATTACAGATGATGAAAATAGCATTGTCAAGTTTAACAGTTACTATGACCCATCTGCCGTCTTGTGAAGATGTGGATTCTAGAATGTCACCTTTAAACTTGTGAATAAGTGTCAAAAACACCAGCAGAATGATTTGATCCATGACTGAAATAGGCCATATCTCCCCATTGTGCTTTCCAAAATTTCAAAAGTGTTCTCTTTCCAGTTTCTTCGGGTCCTTTGAAGCAGCAGGTAGTCAGCAGGTTGTCACCATCAAAAACCCTGTCCTTGGAGAGCAATTCTGAGGTAATTTTGCTCGGACTGAGCAAGCGTTTATGCGGTGAAATAGAACTAGAACTGCCCGCATCCTCCTCCCGAGGTAAAATAGAGCCAAGCAACCAGCACAGCAACAGAAGCTTTGGTTCATTACCTAATCCGGTCAGAATGTTGCAAGTTCTAGCAACAGCCCTAGCAACAGAAGCTAGAACTCATCGAATCCCATTGTGATGTAGAGGGGGACACTGTTTGGCATGACAGGCCCCCAAAAGGCAAGGCCTGGCCTGAACTCATCCCTTTCTTTATAAATGTCCTCCATCTGCACATATACACACACATACACATACACAGTGAGTTTTAGAAGGCCTCTCACATCTGCATCGTCAAATCTACATGCAGTGCCTCCTGCTGAGTTCACCTTGCCAATGAAGTGTGTGTGTGCGTGTGTGTGTAGTGACCGGGACACAAATAGAGCAGGGGACAGACAGAGCAGCCAGAGGAAGGCCAATGACAAAGATTTTAATAGGAGAATGCTAATGACGACATTGATTTGTTTTTGCCTACGGTGTGTGGGGTTTCTAAGAGACAATTAGCTCACTTAGGCTCATCTTTTGTCATTTTTTGCAATCAAACCAAGCAAACAAGTTAGGTTGTGGAAATGAGCAATTAATAGAATGAATGAATACTTTTAGATGTGGAGTCTTATTAAGATTCAAATGCTTTTTTGTTCTCTCTCCTACACCACATGGAGTCATTACAGACCTTTCATAACTGCAGGGTTCCGTGAAACAGATATATTCTAGTTATAACTTAGTCCTTCATGTCTACAGGACAGCTGTTAAGACAGGCAATCATTGATCGAGGAGATAATAAATTACCCCGATCCTAAGTTCAAATGTAATTAATTCCCAGTTAATGTCCAGTGGAGGATTTTGGTAGAGTGCATAATCATTAACATGATTAATCCCTCCATGGTAAAAACAACCATAGACTCGATCCAGCTTTCTCAGCTCACTGTGGTGTGGGTGCAATGTATGCTGGGACTGTGGAGTTGAGAGTGAAGGGAGGATGAGTGGAGGATGGGTGGAGGATGGGTGGAGAAGCGTACACAAAGTTCACAGTAATGTACTGTTAAACAAAAGTTGATTTTGAATTTACAGTAACATACTGTATCTTTTATACAGTAACTAGCTGCCATTAGGTTACCGTAAAAAAAAAAAAAAATGTTATTTTTTATTGTGTACACAAACAGTGACAAATCAGATTCCACCTCAGAAGTAGCAGCTCTCTCTCCTAAGAACCGAATATTCATACCGAAAATTAGTTTTTTCAAATCATCTTCCTTCTTTACTAGGTTTATAATGAAGGGTATTTCCAAGGACGTTACTGTCGGGAATGTCTCTGTGTTGATGACGGATTAGGGATTGATAATTGAGTGATAAAACGTACACTACCTTTCGAAAGTTTGGGGTCACTTATTATTATGTTATTGTTTTTGAAAGAAAATATATTTTTTTGTCTATTAAAACAACATCAAATTGATCAGAAATACACTGTAGACATTGTTAATGTTGTAAATGACTATTGTAGCTGGAAGCGGCTGATTTTTAATGGAATATCTACATAGGCATACAGAGGCACATTATCAGCAACCATCACTCCTGTGTACCAACGGCACATTGTGTTAGCTAATCCAAGTTTATCAATTTAAAAGGCTAATTGATCATTAGAAAACCTTTTTGCAATTATGTTAGCACAGCTGAAAACTGGCCTTCATTAGACTAGTTGAGTATCTAGAGCATTAGCATTTATGGGTTCGATTACAGGCTCAAAATGGCCAGAAACAAATACCTTTCTTCTGAAACTTGTCGGTCTATTCTTGTTCTGAGAAATTAAGGCAATTCCATGCGAGAAATTGCCAAGAAACTGAAGATCTCGATCTTGTACAATGCCCTTCACAAAACAGCGAAAACTGTCTCTAACCAGAATAGAAAGAGGAGTGGGAGGCCCCGGTGCACAACTGAGCAAGAGGACAAGTACATGAGAGTGTCTAGTTTGAGGAACAGATGCCTCACAAGTCCTCAACTGGCAGCTTCATTAAATAGTACCCTCAAAAGTCCAGTCTCAACGTCAACAGCGAAGAGTCGACTCCGGGATGCTGGCCTTCTAGGCAGAGTTCCTCTGTCCAGTGTCTGTGTTCTTTTGCCCATCTTAATCTTTTCTTTTTATTGCCCAGTCTGACAAAAAAAAACTTTTGAACTGTAGTGTATGTATGATCATCTGCCTCGCTGCTTGTGCCATTTGGTTCTCTCAGAAACTCTTCCAGCACCTTTCTATTTTTTCATCAGGTGTCTCTCCCTGCTGTGGTTCGTTTCGAGTGCATTTGATGTTTCCATCTCCTAACGTGATTCTTCAGGTGTGTAAAGCAACTAATGATCTGACTTCAAAGGTTGAAGGCAGCAATGTGAATGCGGGGAGGATTTATTTACTGACGGATGAGGATGTTGGTTGGGAGTTAGGTGGGTGCCCACCGAGTTGTGTTTCGTACCCTCAGTCCCAAGGCATATCCTGCCTCTGTCTCTCTATGGAAATGTAAAATGTAACAAATGACGAAGCCACAGTGGAGTGTGGTAGAAGAGAAGGAGGGAAAGAGAGAGGGAGCGAGAAGAGAGGGGAAGTGAGAAAAAGAGATTAAGAGAGAGAGAGAACGTGGGGGACTTTTTCAAATTAGGCGTTAATTAGCGTGGACAGACCTCTAATGGAATGTCAGCTTGCTAGAATGACTCTAGGACACAACCTGATAGAGGAAACAAAGGAGGGTGGGAGAAAAAACTGCACTATTTTTTTTTTTAAACAAATATTTCTCAATGAAAGGGTGTGGGTGGGGGGAGCGCAACACAGTAACGGAGTGTGGGTAAAATCACTGGGGAAGCCAAGAAAGAAAAAAAAGCCATATTAATTTAATTGTTTGCTCCATAACCTGCTAGTTCATATGCCTTGCGACCGTGATATATAGGCCAAAGGCTGAGACAATAAGAAGACATGGTGGCAGAATAAATTCAACCATACCTTTGTTTCATCACAAAACCAGAGAGCAACCTCTCTCCGGTGAAGCCCACAAAGCATATTGCATGTAACAAACAGTTATGTGCATGACCTACAGCATGGTCAAGCAAGTTAATGTTTCTGAAATTTTTTGGACCACTAAACAACTATTGATTTAGAACCACAGGGAGTTACCGCAAGGTGCGAGCTGCCTCTGCTACTCCAGCACCGTTTCAAGTAGAAAAAGCATGTTGACTCACCCTGCTTGTTGAGAAATACCAATGCCACCCTCCTCTCTTTCATGTCAAAGAAACGGTCTATCATATACAGTTCACGCTTTCATTTTTAGTTGTCCGAGGCTACCTGGCTAAAAAACAAGCCTATTTATATCATGAATATGAGTTTGGAGGCTAAAATTATTAAATATTAAAGATTTAAACCTCTCACTAAAAGCTTCACTCATACATAAATTATACTTAAACTCTAAATGGATCTCCAGTAGATTATTAAGAACGGCTCATCCTTTGTTAAAAAATTGCCAAAAATTGAGATTTTTGATGTACCGATTCCATGGCAAATGGTTTATGAACTGGTACAAAAAACAACACTTGATTCAACACTTCAAGTTTTTTAATTAAAATGATTTTAAAAAAATCTTTCCATCAACAGAATGCTATATATACAGTGCATTCACAAAGTATTCAGACCCTTTGACTTTTTCCACATTTTGTTACATTACATTACATTACCGCCTTATTCTAAAATCGATTAAATAAATAAAAATCCTCATCAATCTACACACTATACCCCATAATGAAAAAGGGAAAACAGGTTTTTATAAATGTAAAAAATCTGAAATACCTTATTTGCAAAAGTAAAGTATACAGTAAACAGTCACTTAGTTTAGCTCAACGCTGATTGGCTATTATTTTGTATTTTTTTAAATCATGGGAAGCCAAATGCTCGCTGGCTTCCACTGCATTCAGATCCCATGGCGGCAACAATGTCATACTCTTTTGGACAAGACAGCATCAGATAGGTGGCCTACAATTGTTTAGGAAAATTATGAAACACAGAGATACAAAAGATTAATTATTATTATTATTATTTATTTTTTCTTACAAGTACTGTATTTAGAGAGAAAGTGCCTAACAGTCTGTTTAGTCTAGTGAGCTGTCTCTGCCTACTTAACTATGGCACCTGTGATCGGAGTCGGTGACTAATGAGCAGCCATTGCCTTATATGTACATCTATGAAGCAAATGTTTGTTTATGAGTTCACTGTTCAGCCAGCTTAGCATTAAGTACATTGCACTTAATGGGCTTATGGCTATGGTTGCCTGGAGGTGGAGATATTAGACACTTTTATAAAGAGCTTATAGAGCTTATAGAAGCTTATAGAAATATGCTCAATTCACAATATAACTGAGCTCTGTGTTCTGTGTCTGTCATGCATTTAAAATGCAGAGGAAGCAATGCACGGGAACAATGGGGCGTTGGTTATTCATCAGCTTTCATCATGGGGGTCATGGCTGGGGAATTATTTTGACAAAAAAAAGGAGACTTGATGAAAACAGGTTGCCTCGCTTTTTCATCACACCACCCGCACATGGTTATGTTATGAAAGGCAGCCGCCATCAAAGCCCGGGAGAGACCCAGACAAAGACCTGAGATGTCTATGTGAGGGCACACGGTGCAGGAACTGTGTGGGGAGTGATGCTTCTGTAAAGGTGTAGTGACATAATTGACACCCCAGCCCTTACTGCTCCATCAAAACCCCCACCGTCAGAGCTGAGCGTCTCCTCTCTGTACAGTGGATAAGCCTTTATCGCCAGTCTCCAAATGAGCAGCGTATGTGGTGTGGTGAAGCTAAGGGTGCACAGCTGTTGTCACTTTCTGGAGCAAGGGCAAGGAAGCGGTTATGCTTGGCTGCCTCGCCCTGCCTCGTCACTCTCCCTGACACATCACACATTGTGCTTCTCTTGGCTCGACGCTTCGAGGATTCAATGTGAGTAAGACCTTTAAACAGGTTAACATTCACAAGACCGCAGATTTACCAGGACGCACACTCCAAGCATGCGCTGACCAGCTGGCAAGTGTCCACTGACATTTTCAACCTCTCCCTGACCCAGCCTGTAATACCTACCTACATGTTTCAAACAGACCACCATAGTCCCTGTGCCTAAGAACCCCAGAGTAACCTGTCTAAATTGCCCTGTAGCACTCACATCTGTAGCCATGAAATGCTTTAAAGGGCTGGTCATGGCTCACATCAACACCATCATCATACCACCCCAACAGATCCACAGATGATGCAATCTCTGTTTCACCCCACACTGCCCTCTCCCACCTGGACAAGAGAGATACCTATGTGAGAATGCTGTTCATTGACTATAGCTCAGCGTTCAACACCATAGTGCAACTAGAGAAGATCAGAAAATCAGGGCCTCCCGGGTGGCACAGTGGTTAAGGGCGCTGTACTGCAGCACCAGCTGTGCCATCAGAGTCCCTGGGTTCGCGCCCAGGCTCTGCCGTAACCGGCCGCGACCGGGAGGTCTGTGGGGCGATGCACAATTGGCCTAGCGTCGTCCGGGAGGGATTTGTCGGTAGGGATCTCCTTGTCTCATTGCGCACCAGCGACTCCTGTGGCGGGCCGGGCGCAGTGCGCGCTAGCCAAGGTTGCCAGGTGCACGGTGTAGCCTCCGACACATTGGTGTGGCTGGCTTCCGGGTTGGAGGCTCGCTGTGTTTAGAAGCAGTATGGCTGGTTGGGTTGTGCATCGGAGGACGCATGACATTCAGCCTTCGTCTCTCCCGAGCCCATACGGGAGTTGTAGCTACTACAACAATTGGATACCACGAAATTGGGGTGAAAAAGAAAATCTGTCTTTACGTTGCTAAAAGGAATTTAACTTATGCTGTTTACAGGAAACTCACATCCTTAGATTAATTTGCATGGAAAAAAGGAATGGTGTGGTGAAATCATTTTCAAAGGGTGTGATGATATTAATTAACAAAAATGGCGATCTGAATGTGCAAATAGTCAGGAATGATTCGCAAGGAAGGGGGATCCTTTTCAATATGAAAGTGGACGAAAAATAGATTTGGCTCATTAATCTATATGGTCCAAATCAGGATGATCCACACCTCTTTGAAAACATTTATACCAATTTATTGAACTTACAGGCAACAAATGATCTAATCATTGTGGTAGGAGACAATAGTACCTCAATGGGGTGGCAGGGTAGCCTAGTGGTTAGAGCATTGGACTAGTAACCGGAAGGTTGCAAGTTCTAAACCCCCGAGCTGACAAGGTCTGTCTGTCGTGCTGTCCCTGAACAGGCAGTTAACCCACTGTTCCTAGGCCGTCATTGAAAATAAGAATTTGTTCTTAACTGACTTGCCTAGTTAAATTTTTAAAAATGGACTAAAGGTAATCATTCTACATACTATCAGCACTGTGCCCTTAAAGAAATCACAACTATTATGGACACATTAGAAATAGTGGATATTTGGAGACAAAAAAAACCCGACCTAGTGAGATATACATGGAGGAGACTTAATCAAGCTAGTCGTCTTGACTACTTTCTTGTCTCTTTCTCTCTTGCATCAAAGGTTAAAAACGTTTTAATAAGAGACAGAATGCGATCGGATCATCATCTAATTGGCATTCACATAACTCTTATACATTTTCCACATGGACGCAGATATTGTAAATATAATCAAAGTTTACTGGAGGACAACTTATTTTTCACTAAGACAAAATAATTTATAACTGAATTTTTCCAGTATAATATAGGTTCAGCAAATCCCCTTATTGTTTGGGATACCTTTAAATGTACATTCAGGAGTCATTCAATTCAATATTCATCAATAATAAATAAATAAAAGTTTCTGGCTAAAGAAACAAGACTAACAAGGGAAATCCATGAACTAATAGTACAGGTAGATAGCAATAAAAACGATACTACAGAGATACAAAATAAGTTAGAGGAAAAACAAAAAGAACTTGAGGAACTTATTCAAGAACGATCTAATGTAATCTATTACAAAAATAAAGCAAACTGGATAGAATATGGAGAAAAATGCACAAAATTCTTCCTGAATCTCCTATACAGGAACGCTAACAAAAATAATTTGCAGAATAATTAGCTTTTAGTTGGGAAGAGATTTTCGATGTACCGATTCCATGGTATAGGGTGTATGAGTTGATATATAAAACAACGAAAGATTCAAGACTTCGTGCTTTTCAGCTAAATGTATTATATAGAATTCTTGCCACCAACAAATGTTGAATATTTGGGGCATAAAGTCATCGAAGCTCTGCAGATTGTGTTGTAAAGGATACAGAATCAATAGACCATTTATTTTGGTATTGCCCTCAGGTAGCCTGTTTCTGGTCTCAGGTTCAGGATTTGCTGACAATGCGTAGCATTAATCTAAAAATTGACCCTATGGGGGGTGCACGTTTAGTCTCCTCCTTTACTCCCTGTTCAGCCACGACTGCATGGCCGCGCACGATTCCAACACCGTTTTGCTGATGACACAACGGTGGTTGGCCTGATCACCGAAGATGACGAGACAGCTTAAAGGGAGGAGGCCAGTGGCCTGGCATTGTGGTGCCTGGACAACAACCTCTCCCTCAACATCAGACGAAGGCTAAGGAGCTGATCGTGGACTACAGGAAACAGAGGACCAAGCACACCACATCCACAGGGCTGTAGTAGGTGGAGAGCTTCAAGTTCCTTATTGACCACATCACTAAGGACCTATGATGGTCCACACACACCAACATAGTAGTGAAGAAGGCACGAGAACACCTTTTCCCCCTCAGGAATCTAAAAAGATTTGGCATGGGTCCTCAGATCCTCACAAGGTTCTACAGCTGCAAAATCGAGAGCGGTTGCATCACAACCTGACTGGTTGCATCACTGCCTGGTAGGGCAATTGCTCGGCTTCCGGCGCTACAGAGGGTAATGCGTATGGCCCAGTACATCACTGGGACTAAGCTGCCTGCCATCCAGGACCTCTACACCAGGCGGTGTCAAAGGAAGACCCTAAAAATTGTCAACGACCCCAGCCACCCCAGTCATAGATTGTTCTCTCTACTACCACGTGGCAAGCAGTACCGGAGTGCCAAGGCTAACACAAAAAAGGCTTCTCAACAGTTTTTACCCCCAAGCCATAAGACCCCTGAACAGGTAATCAAATGGCTACCCGGACGATTTGCATTGTGTGCCCCCCTCCCCCCCAAACCCTCTTTTATGCTGCTGCTACTCTCTGTTTATCATACATGCATACTCACTTTAACTATACATTCATGTACAGTGCCTTGCGAAAGTATTCGGCCCCCTTGAACTCTGCAACCTTTTGCCACATTTCAGGCTTCAAACATAAAGATATAAAACTGTATTTTTTTGTGAAGAATCAACAACAAGTGGGACACAATCATGAAGTGGAACGACATTTATTGGATATTTCAAACTTTTTTAACAAATCAAAAACTGAAAAATTGGGCGTGCAAAATTATTCAGCCCCCTTAAGTTAATACTTTGTAGCGCCACCTTTTGCTGCGATTACAGCTGTAAGTCGCTTGGGGTATGTCTCTATCAGTTTTGCACATCGAGAGACTGAAATGTTTTCCCATTCCTCCTTGCTAAACAGCTCGAGCTCAGTGAGGTTGGATGGAGAGCATTTGTGAACAGCAGTTTTCAGTTCTTTCCACAGATTCTCGATTGGATTCAGGTCTGGACTTTGACTTGGCCATTCTAACACCTGGATATGTTTATTTTTGAACCATTCCATTGTAGATTTTGCTTTATGTTTTGGATCATTGTCTTGTTGGAAGACAAATCTCCGTCCCAGTCTCAGGTCTTTTGCAGACTCCATCAGGTTTTCTTCCAGAATGGTCCTGTATTTGGCTCCATCCATCTTCCCATCAATTTTAACCATCTTCCCTGTCCCTGCTGAAGAAAAGCAGGCCCAAACCATGATGCTGCCACCACCATGTTTGACAGTGGGGATGGTGTGTTCAGAGTGATGAGCTGTGTTGCTTTTACGCCAAACATAACGTCTTGCATTGTTGCCAAAAAGTTCAATTTTGGTTTCATCTGACCAGAGCACCTTCTTCCACATGTTTGGTGTGTCTCCCAGGTGGCTTGTGGCAAACTTTAAATGACACTTTTTATGGATATCTTTAAGAAATGGCTTTCTTCTTGCCACTCTTCCATAAAGGCCAGATTTGTGCAATATACGACTGATTGTTGTCCTATGGACAGAGTCTCCCACCTCAGCTGTAGATCTCTGCAGTTCATCCAGCGTGATCATGGGCCTCTTGGCTGCATCTCTGATCAGTCTTCTCCTTGTATGAGCTGAATGTTTAGAGGGACGGCCAGGTCTTGGTAGATTTGCAGTGGTCTGATACTCCTTCCATTTCAATATTATCGCTTGCACAGTGCTCCTTGGGATGTTTAAAGCTTGGGAAATATTTTTGTATCCAAATCCGGCTTTAAACTTCTTCACAACAGTATCTCGGACCTGCCTGGTGTGTTCCTTGTTCTTCATGATGCTCTCTGCACTTTTAACGGACCTCTGAGACTATCACAGTACAGGTGCATTTATACAGAGACTTGATTACACACAGGTGGATTGTGTTCATCATCATTAGTCATTTAGGTCAACATTGGATCATTCAGAGATCCTCACTGAACTTCTGGAGAGAGTTTGCTGCACTGAAAGTAAAGGGGCTGAATAATTTTGCACGCCCAATTTTTCAGTTTTTGATTTGTTAAAAAAGTTTGAAATATCCAATAAATGTCGTTCCACTTCATGATTGTGTCCCACTTGTTGTTGATTCTTCACAAAAAAATACAGTTTTATATCTTTATGTTTGAAGCCTGAAATGTGGCAAAAGGTCGCAAAGTTCAAGGGGGCCGAATACTTTCGCAAGGCACTGTACATACTACCTCATTTGGCCCAACCAAACAGTTAGTTGGTAACTTTTTTAACATTTATTTTATAGATTTTTTATAGGTTGTTATTCTGGCACATAGGCTAACTGGGCTATTTGCATTGTGTCCCGCCACCCACTACCCGCCAACCCCTCTTTTATGCTACTGCTACTCTCTGTTCATCATATATGCATAGTCACTTTAACCATATCTAGATGTACATACTACCTAAATCAGCCTGACTAACCAGTGCCTGTATGTACTCTCACTACTTTTATAGCCTCGCTACTGTTATTTTTCACTGTCTTTTTACTGTTGTTTTTATTTCTTTACTTACCTATTGTTCACCTAATACCTTTTTTGCACTATTGGTTAGAGCCTGTAAGTAAGCATTTCACTGTAAGAATACCTGTTGTATTCGGCGCACATGACAAATAAACTTTGATTTGATTTGAAACTTGGCTATATACACAGGGTACCAGTACTGAGTCGATGGACAGGGGTATGAGGTAACTGAGGTAGATATGTACATATACTGTAGGTAGGGATACATTAACTCAGGTAACAGGCTTGACAATAAACAGTAGCAGCAGCGTATGTGATGAGTCAAAATAGTTATTGCAAAAAGGGTAAGTGCAGATAGTTAACTATTTCACCAACTATTTAGCAGTCATATGGCTTGAGGGTAGATGCTGTTCAGGGTCTTGTTGGTTCCAGACTTGGTGCATCAGTGCTGCTTGCTGTGCAGTAGAGGAGAGAATAGTCTATGACTTAGGTGGCTGGAGTCTTTGACAATTGTTAGTGCCTTCCTCTGACATCGTCTGGTATAAAGATCTTGGATGGCAGGCAGCTCGGCCCCAGTGATGTACTGGACTGTACGCACTACCCTCTGTAGTGCCTTGCCGGCAGATACCAAGAAGTTGCCATACCAAGCGGTGATGCAGCTAAACAAGATGCTCTCAATGGTGCAGCTGTGGAATCTTTTGACGATCTGAAGGCCCATTACAAATAGTTTCAGCCTCCATAGGCTATGTCGTGCCCTCTTCACGACTGTCTTGATGTGTTTGGACCATTCTAGTTTGTTGGTGATGTGGACACCAAGGAACTTGAAGCTCTCAACCTGCTCTACTACAGCCCCGTCGATGAGAATGGGGGCGTGCTCGGTCCTCCTTTTCCTGTAGTCCACAATCATCTCCTTAGTCTCCTTACGTTGAGGGATAGGTTGTTCTTTTTTAACATTTATTTTATTTATTTTTTATAGGTTGTTATTCTGGCACCACCAGGACAGGTCTCTGACCTCCACCCTATAGGCTGTCTCGTCGTTTTGGTACTCATTGTGTATTTATTCCTCATTGTGTAATTATTCCTCATTTTTTCTATGCATTGTCAGGAAGTAAGCATTTAATTGTTGGTCTACACCTGTTGTTTACAAAGCATGTGACAAGTAACATTTGATTTGATTTGATTCTTGGCTCAGCCCCACTCTTTTCTCTGACTCACAATAGAGTAGAGACCCCGTAACTGTAGTATTAGTCCTGGGAGGTATACGTCACGATAGAGGAACAACGACAACCATGTTTGTGTGATGGTGAGGACCGGTAGGAAGGGAGTGTGTGTGTGTGTGTGTGTGTGTGTGTGTGTGTGTGTGTGTGTGTGTGTGTGTGTGTGTGTGTGTGTGTGTGTGTGTGTGGGAGGAAGGGAGGGTAAGTGTCTTGGTGAGAGGTGGAGTCATACAGTACACAGATGTCTTTTTACAGCCTTAATGAGCCAAGCCTCCTTCTCTAGATCAAGGAGCAGAATCAAAGGTCCCACATGTTAGGCATCGTGTTGAGGTGACTTAATTGGCTGAATATTGCCTTACTCTAGACCCCTTTTAAAAAAAAACTTGATTTCCACGTTTTATGATGTGCCATAGGAGAACTGTAATCAGAGACAATTTAGGCCACGTAATTACACTTGGGGTTCTGGGTATTGTATCTATAAGTGGGTCTTATAGATGATAGCTTTATGGAGTGCTTTGCACTTGTTCTGGCTGCCTGCCTCACCACAAACGGTGGTAGGGAATCAGGATATTATGAAATTGCCGCTGTAGCTGAGATGACCAAAAAAAAAACTTCTGGGTGATACAGGAGGAGCATAGTTCAAAGAGGACCATTAAAGAGGATTGACAGACTTCCTATCACTCCCATTGTCAACCTTCCCCCAAAATGCAGACAATTAGAGCGTCCCATCAGATACATAAGCTTCCTACTATATCAAATCAAACTTTATTTGTCACGTGCGCCAAATACAACAAGTGTTGACCTTACTGTGAAATGCTTACTTACAAGCTCTTAACCGACAGGGCAGTTCAAGAAAGAGTTAAGTCAGGAAAAACAACTTAATCTAATTTACTTTTTTTATGTCTATAGTGTACCTGACAGCATCACTGTTAGAAAGAACGTCGCAACAGACTAGGTTTAAAATAAGATTAGGACACGCAATGATGTTGATCTTACAATGTCTTCATATGGTATATTTCAAAGCATTGGATTTGTGGAATGAGAAACTGCTTCTATATTCGTAGTAAAAATGTACCAAACCTTGGGGGACCACTGTAGGGTCAATAAGCTGTGGAAATGGGGAAATAACTGTATCCACCTCCTCCATCCCATAGAGAACAAACCAATGGAGATAAACTCTTCTAGGTGTGTTTTTATATTCTGATGGGTGACGTCCTAAAAGAGTCTGTTGATTAAGAAGGACCCTGTTTCTTGATATTGAGGGTCAATGGATGTGGTATCACATCATTGAGAAAGAGGGAAAGGTAATCCTGAGTTTTTTATTGGATATCTGGTTGTAGGGAGTGGGGAATAGGAGGTTGACTTCTTTGCTGTTGAGAGCCTTCTCCGCAGGGGCTTCAGCCCCTTTATATAGATGAATTCTGTTCATTTTGGCCCTGCTCTCAAAGCCCCATCTACCCCGAGCTTCAGCCAGACCGACAGCCAGCCACTGATAGGGAGATTTAACCACCAGCCAGAGGGCTTTACGCTAGCAGGTTCAATCAATAAAAGTCTTATAGGCCTCTAGGCCCTCCGTCGCCCCCCGTAGAAGATTGATCTCCAGTCTTAATGCGAAATAGAAGCCCTCCTCTGAGACTTCGCGTGACTTTTCATTCAAATGTTCCCTCGGCAGCTGGAGCTGACCAAGTTTTAAGGGTCCGTCCATTACAGAGAAAACGGATTTAGTCCATAAACAATGACATGGTCAGAGCTGGCACGGGGATGGTAGGTACTTTGATGGTACTTTGCATTCCGTTCAACCATTGTCAAAGTGCAATTATGTCATCTATTTTTCCGTAGGTTCCCTCCGTTGGCATGGAAGTCAAAACCGCTGTTATGGTTTATATTGAAACCGAGCCAAACAAATAAAAAACAACCTACACCTGACACATCCATCACCAAGTCAACCCTGGCCAACTGCCCGTGAAAGATAAGAAAAATGTTCCTCAACTGCAGTAAAACAGAGGTATTGCTGACAGGCATGCCGGAGCAGATAACTAATGTCAGCGATACCGGACCTTTTACATGTCTTGGTTTCCAGTCGAAACAAATGTGTCTGCAATCACAACAGTGAAAGTCACCTAATGGGTGCCCTGTGAGGACCCCTTGGGATGAAGGAGGGAGGAACTGTACATAGAGCAGTGAGGCCTACACTGCCTCAGGAGGGGTGTCAGCCTGAGTTGTCAGGGAGACGCACACTGACCGACAGGACGGGGAGGCGGTTTGTTTGGCAGCGAGGATCCCCATTGAGGTGTGTTTCACAGGCAGCCAGGGAGCTCCCAGGCTCTCTGCTGGGAGTCCATCACGCTCACCACACCTCCCACAGTGTTTGCACTGGAGGCATGCAGTGGTATGGTATGTGGCACACACACACTCATACACACTCATAGAGAAAAGAACACGCACACATAGACGCACATACGCACACATGCATGTGAACACACACACACACACACACACACACACACACACTGAATAGTTTAATCGGGCAATCACACCGACCCTCCACATGATGAATAGACATCAGAAGGATAAAGTGGACTTACCTACATCTTTATCAAGGGAACGAGAGGATATGAGCATGTAAAATGTTCTGAAACCCCCCAAAATGCTCTTCTAATACCCAGTAGCTTCCCCAAAAGCAGGCACACAACATAAAACCAAATGCTTCTCATAAAGATGAATGCCATGTCTCATGTGGAAGATCCGAGTTTCCAAAAAGTCATAAAAGTCTCCCCAGTGAAGTACCTTCTGTTGTTACGAAACAGTGAACACAAGGGACACAGAATGTATTTTATCATGTGACTGCTGTAAATATGTTGTTATACTTAATGAACTGGTTGTTTGTGGTCCCGGACTGAAATGACACATGAATGCACAACACACACACACACGTACAAGCACATAAACTCACACATATACAGTACACAATCTCTCTCTCTCTTCTTTCTCTCTTTCTTTACAATCCTATCCCTCTTATCATCTCAACTCTTGGATAGAAAGAGTTGATTCTAAATCAGTTCCTGGTGTCCGAAAGCATCCAGATGAAGTTTATTTGGGGTCTTAGTACCTCTCCCATATATGACAAGCACCTACTCTGGTAGTCTGGTTTACTTCTGTCTCCCGGGATACAAATGCAAAACACCCTTGTTGTTTCATGTGAACTATAAAAACCGCTGTGTGTTTTGGCCTCTTTTGGCAGGGAGCGGGAGCAGCTGTTGAGCTTAGGAGTCAACAGGTCCCATTACGCTGGAGCAGACAGAGGCCTCAGTGTCGATTATCACCTCCCGGTGTTCCTATGCTTTGCATCGCATGCTGTCAAAAAGGCATGTTAAGCAGTGTTGCGCTGGGCTAACTATCGCCCTGGGCTTTTTTTTTCACCAGGTTAGTCTCGTTGAGATAAAAAAATATATATTTGTCAAGAGAGACCTGGACAAAGCAATGGCCCTAGCATTATTCAGACTCCTCCATTGACATAGTACTGGAAAACCCATTGCCTGCCAGCCCTGTTGCTGTAACCTTAACTGTAATCATTGGAAGGCGAAGGCACCGTGTATGATTCTGTCGACCACAGCAGATACCTGGGTTACCCGCACCCTCAGCGAATTTGTCTCATTCCTTGAATTGCAGTAGGCCAAACATTCCTGGGCACACGCCATGTCTGTGCAAGATGTCTGGCTTTTGCATTTGTTGTCTCAAGAATATGTATGTTTAGTATGAGCATGTGGAAATACACGTGTGTAGTGTGTATGCATACACAATCCCTTGTAAAATGTGACACGAGGACATATAGATACAGCACCAGTCAAAAGTTTGGACACACCTACTCATTCCAGGGTTTTTCTTATTTAAAAGAAAAACTATTTTCTACATTGTAGTATAATAGTGAAGACATCAAAACTATGAAATAACACACATGGAATCATGTAGTAACCAAAAAAGTGTTTAACAAAATCTAAATATATTTTAGATTCCTCAAAGTAGCCACCCTTTGCCTTGATGACAGCTTCGCACACTCTTGGCATTCTCTCAACCAGCTTCACCTGGAATGCTTCTCCAACAGTCTTCAAGGAGTTCCCACGTATGCTGAGCACTTATTGGCTACTTTTCCTTCACTCTGCCATCCAACTCATCCCAAACCATCTCAATTGGGTTGAGGTCAGGAGATTGGTTATCTGATGTAGCACTCCATCACTCTCCTTCTTGATCAAATAGGCCATAGACAGCCTGGAGATGTGTTGAGTCATCGTCCTGTTGAAAACAAATAATAGTCCCACTAAGCGCAAACCAGATGGGATGGTGCATCGCTGCAGAATGCTGTAGTAGCCATGCTGGTTGAGTGTGCAAATCATTAACAGTGTCACCAGCAAAGCACCCCCACACCATCGCACCTCCTCCTCCATGCTTCACGGTGGGAACCACACATGCGGAAATCATCCGTTCACCTACTCTGCATCTCACAAAGACACGCTAGTTGGAACCAAAAATCTCACATTTGAACTCATCAGAACAAAGGACAGATTTTCACTGGTCTAATGTCCATGATAGTGTTTCTTGGCCCAAGCAAGTCTCTTTTTCTCATTCATTTTCTTTAGTATGAGTATTAGTGTCCTTTTGGGCTCCTAAGTGGCGCAGCGGTCTAAGGCACTGCATATCAGTGCAAGAAGCATCACCACAGTTCCTGGTTTGATTCCAGGCAGTATCACATCTGGCCGTGATTGGGAGTCCAATAGGGCGGCACACAATTGGGCCAGCGTCGTCTGGATTTGGCCGGAATAGGCCGTCATTGTCAATAAGAATTTGTTCTTAACTGACTTGTCTAGTTATATAAAGGTTAAATAAAAATGTACAAAATTATGGCATTGGTTTCTTTGCAGCAATTCAACCATTATGGCCTGATTCACACAGTCTCCTCTGAACAGTTGATGTTGAGATGTGTCTGTTACTCTGTGAAGCTTTTATTTGGACTGCTTTTTCTGATGCTGGTAACTCTAATGAACTTATCCTCTGCAGCAGAGGTAACTTTGGGTCTTCCTTTCCTGTGGTGGTCCTCATGAAAGCCAGTTTCATCATAGCGCTTGATGGTTTTTGCGACTGCACTTGAAGAAACTTTCTAAGTTCTTGAAACGTTCCATATTGACTGACCTTCATGTTTTAAAGTAATGATGGACTGTCGTTTCTCTTTGCTTATTTGAGCTGTTCTTGCCATAATTCTGTATACCCCCCTACCTTGTCACAACACAACCTGATTGGCTCAAATGCATTAAGAAGGACAGAAATTGAGAGAATACCAAGAGTGTGCGAAGCTGTCATCAAGGCAAAGGGTGGCTACTTTGAGGGATCTAAAATCTAAAATATATTTTGATTTGTTAAACACTTTTTTGGTTACTACATGATTCCATATGTGTTATTTCATAGAGTTGATGTCTTCACTATTATTCTGCAAAGTAGAAAATAGTAAAAAAATAATCATAATTATAATGAAGAAGCCGTGTCCAAACTTTTGACTGGTACTATATGCCTCCCCATATTGAGGCATTGCTATTCCCATGGCTGGATCATTCACTATTAATATATAAATTACAGATGCCTGGACAGAGTGACAGACATATGGCCCAATGCAGCTGTTGTGTTGCTTCCGTCTTAGACCCCTGCAGAGCCCTCCAAGACCACATATTATAGCTCCAAATGAAGTTATTAAAATGGAATTGAATACAAAGATCACTGGAGCCAGTGTGCCAATGACAAGGTCTACTGTTTGCCCGTAGACCGCTTTAACACGCGCTCCAGATTAAGCAAACAAACTGGAGAACGAGTGCGAAATGAACCCTGAAATCGTTGACGAGCGCTAACGTTATTATTCGCTTTTCGGAACTTGTGTAAGCTTACATCATCCTTAATTCAACAGAAGTCTTTGTGCTCTCTGCACTACTCAGTACTTAAACGCATGGACCCGGGGTGTCGTAGGGTGGTTTTGAACATGATCTGTGGGATTTCTGGCTAAGGAGCAGTCAACTGTTACCCACAATGCCTTCTGCTTGTTGGTGTTTTTAAGCCGTATGTATTGCATAACCTATTGAGCAGTGCAGTCCTTAAAAGGGCACACTGAACAGTGGGGATAGACTAATAGCACTGGACGTCAACAAAGTAGGATTTCCATAAATCCTGTGCTGAAAATCCAGTTTCTTTTTTTTTTGCTTTGCTTTTCCATCATAGCCACTCACAGGTTTCAATTATAAAAGGTATGAGAGTAACCCTTAACCCTAATCCATGATGATGTTCAGGATGCAGTGCACTCAATAGTCTGGTATTGGGATGTTCATTTCTTATACGAATTATACATTTGGATATGTGCAACCTGTCTGTATTATAACAAAACATGCTAACTAAAATGAACATTGTTAGTGACATTTTTACTGAGATGGTGGTATTGCCATTATCTCTCTTGCAAAAGGGATTTTATATCAATGAAACTAACCTGGATAAATAATATGAGGAATAAATGACTAAATAAAGGTGCCAAATATCCATCCTGTCGGCCCAGCGAGCCCAACCCTAATCTCAGGTGTGCAGGAGAGGGAACTCGTGAGAACAAAGTTGCACATATGTTATTCTAACAGCTAGCTTGTTTTTCCAAGTTGGGAGTTTTGGCCTGCTGAGTCATGCACCTGGCATAAACAGACACACCCTGCCAACTGGTGTGTTTTCCCATAAAGACTGAGCCATTTATTGTTCTCCCATAGGGTTGTGTGAAGTCTTTCGTTTACGGTCATGCCTTGGAGCAATGAGTGTACCTAGGAAAACTGTCACAGTCTTGGCTGAGGTTTCCCAGCCTGTCTTTGGATGCTTCACAACAGAGGATCCGTTCCAATAGACTTAGTTTGGGCCTGGCTTGACAGTATGGTTGGTTATGTGCAGTTCGCAAACGATTTGTTCTTTTTGAACGACTCATTTTACTGACTCGAGAGTCATGACATATTTTTCGAGTGACTCGTTCATTTCAGTCATTTGTTTGACATGCAGGCCGCAATGAATTCTACAGCAGGATTAATATGCGCTCCTCCGGTTCAGTGGTTCCACAGACATGTTTTGACCACCAACTGTCAATCATGTGCACGCAGAAACATAGATCATGCTGCAGGCAGAATGGAGAGGGAAAATACATGTTTCGAACTGATAAATGGTGCAAGAATTACATTCCGCCAAGAGTCGTTCACAATCTAGTCAAAATCCTGATTCTTTCGAGTTTATAGTTCATTGTTCGCCGGATGGGGTCCTGCGTGCTCTGGGCATTACTGGCTTAAGTGAATGAAATTAGTTGAAAGATTAGTTCTGTTGACTGAACGGGTCATAAAGATCCGAGTCTGTAAAAAGAGCTAAATTTCCCATCACTAATGCTTGACAGTATGCTCGTATTAACCGGTCAGAAAGCATCGTGACAGGTTATGGCAATCAATGTTACCCAATCTTAAACAATCAGAAACCAGCTTAAATCGTAACATATTATAATGACAGTGCTGTCAGTTTAGCAATGGTTGGGTCTCATCAACATAAGAAAATACAGGTACAGCTTGTCCCAGAAGGTAGGGGTGTGTGTGTGTGTGTGTGTGTGTGTGTGTGTGTGTGTGTGTGTGTGTGTGTGTGTGTGTGTGTGTGTGTGTGTGTGTGTGTGTGTGTGTGTGTGTGTGTGTGTGTGTGTGTGTGTGTGTGTGTGTGTGTGTGTGTGTGTGTTTAGGTAGGCTTATGTCTGCATGTAGGTATGTTGGTGTTGCCTCAAACTTTGACAGCTCCTTAGACAATCCATGTCTCAGTTGTCTCAAGAATTAACTATCCTCCTTTAACCTGTCTCCTCCCCTTCATCTACACTAATTGAAGTGGATTTAACAAGTGACATCAATAAAGGAGTGTAGCTTCCTCCTTGTCATGGAAAGAGCAGATGTTCTTAATGTTTTGTCCACTCAGTGTATTACGCACAGTATATTTTCATGCATGTATTTTCATATGTTTTTCCGTGTATTTGTTATATAATACTCCATCTAACCCCCAATTCTCTTGACCATATGTAAGCTGTAAACTTCTGTGTTCACCTTTCTGCTAGTGTCACACTCTGATCTGTTTCACCTGTCTTTGTGCTTGTCATTCTGCCTGCCCTGACCCTGAGCCTGCCTGCCATTTTGTACCTTTCGGACTCTGCTCTGGACAACTGACCTATGCCTGCTCTTGACCTGCCCCCTTGTTTCTGTAAGAAACTTTTGTTACTCAAAACTGTCTGCATCTGGGTCTTCTCCTGGGCCTTGATAGCTCGCTTGAGTTACCTGATGTGGAAGAGAGTTCCATCCCACTGGGCACATACAGTGGGGCAAAAAAGGATTTAGTCAGCCACCAATTGTGCAAGTTCTCCCACTTAAAAAGATGAGAGAGGCCTGTAATTTTCATCATAGGTACACTTCAACTATGACAGACAAAATGAGAAAACAAAATCCAGAAAATCACATTGTAGGATTTTTAATGAATTTATTTGCAAATTATGGTGGAAAATAAGCATTTGGTCAATAACAAAAGTTTATCTCAATACTTTGTTATATACCCTTTGTTGGCAATGACAGAGGTCAAACGTTTTCTGTAAGTCTTCACAAGGTTTTCACACACTGTTGCTGGTATTTTGTCCCATTCCTCCATGCAAACCTCCTCTAGAGCGGTGATGTTTTGGGGCTGTTGCTGGGCAACACAGACTTTCAACTCCCTCCAAAGATTTTCTATGGGGTTGAGATCTGGAGACTGGCTAGGCCACTCCAGGACGTTGAAATGCTCCACTCCTTCGTTGCCCGGGCGGTGTGTTTGTGATCATTGTCATGCTGAAAGACCCAGCCACGTTTCATATTCAATGCCCTTGCTGAAGGAGGTTTTCACTCAAAATCTCACGATACATGGCCCCATTCATTCTTTCCTTTACACGGATCAGTCGTCCTGGTCCCTTTGCAGAAAAACAGCCCCAAAGCATGATGTTTCCACCCCCATGCTTCATAGTAGGTATGGTGTTCTTGGATGCAACTCAGCATTCTTTGTCCTCCAAACACGACGAGTTGAGTTTTTACCAAAAAGTTATATTTTGGTTTCATCTGACCATATGACATTCTCCAAATCTTCTTCTGGATCATCCAAATGCTCTCTAGCAAACTTCAGACGGGCCTGGACATGTACTGGCTTAAGCAGGGGGACACGTCTGGCACTGCAGGATTTGAGTTCCTCGCAGCGTAGTGTGTTACTGATGGTAGGCTTTGTTACTTTGGTCCCAGCTCTCTGCAGGTCATTCACTAGGTCCCCCCGTGTGGTTCTGGGATTTTTGCTCACCGTTCTTGTGATCATTTTGACCCCACGGGGTGAGATCTTGCGTGGAGCCCCAGATCGAGGGAGATTATCAGTGGTCTTGTATATCTTCCATTTCCTAATAATTGCTCCCACAGTTGATTTCTTCAAACCAAGCTGCTTACCTATTGCAGATTCAGTCTTCCCAGCCTGGTGCAGGTCTACAATTTTGTTTCTGGGGTCCTTTGACAGCTCTTTGGTCTTGGCCATAGTGGACTTTGGAGTGTGACTGTTTGAGGTTGTGGACAGGTGTCTTTTATACTGATAACAAGTTCAAGCAGGTGCCATTAATACAGGTAACGAGTGGAGGACAGAGGAGCCTCTAAAAGAAGAAGTTACAGGTCTGTGAGAGCCAGAAATCTAGCTTGTTTGTAGGTGACCAAGTACTTATTTTCCACCATAATTTGCAAATAAATTCATAAAAAATCCTACAATGTGATTTTCTGGATTTTCTTTCTCTCATTTTGTCTGTCATAGTTGAAGTGTACCTAAGATGAAAATTACAGGCCTTTCATCTTTTTAAGTGGGAGAACATGCACAATACTTTTTTGCTGTAAATACTTTTTTGCCCCACTGTACATCAATTTCAGATTGGTTCAACTCCATTTCATTGAAATGATGTTGATTCAACCAGTGGGATGGCGCCAGAGAAGAAGGCTGACGTTTTACGTGTTCCTATCCAATTGTTTTTTTTGTTTGTTTCTTTGTGTTGTTTGCAAGTTCGCTGTGTTGAACACCTCAATACGTCTCACAAAGACAAGTAGTGATGCAGTTAATCTCTCCTCTACTTTGAGCCAGGAGATATTAACATGCATGTTCTTGATATTAGCTCTCTGTGTTTATTTAAGGGCCAGCCGTGCTGCTCTGTTCTGGCCAAACTGTAATTTGCCTAATGGGTTTGGAGTTTGCGGATACACCAGAGGAAAAGCACTTTCAGTAAATAATATCTATATCTAAAAATCTATATCAAAGTAGGTTTTCTCTCTCCTTTGAGTTGAACTAAATGGGTCTTGTTATTGCACTACTTGTCATGGAGGTAGAAAGAGAACAAGCCTTAGACAACAGTCAATGTCATTGTGGCTGAAGACGTTACTTAGTCACGGTCAAATAATGATGGTATAAAGCAGACATTCATCGGCATCTGCAAAAAATACATGGCTTCTACTGTTGTGCACGTGACTGCTGTTTTTTTTCTCCATAGATCAAGGGCACTTAAGGTTCTTGTGTTTGTGATTTCATACATTTTCCCAGACCTTTTTACAACTTACACTTGTTCATCTTTCAAGTTGAGCTAATGCAATGCAAAAAAAAGTCCTACATCCATGCAAATGGGCTAACAGTTGATGCTCTTTAACATCTCGTGCACTGTTGTACCTTTGTGCTTCTTCTCTTCTTCCCAGTCTGTATTGAGTAAGCTGTCCTTACTCTGACCTCCCAAGTCTCGGTCGATTTGCCGCCCCACCGACAACAATGGCAACTTGTTCTAAGGAACATGAATAATGAAAGGAGCTTGAAACAAATGAGTACAAGTTCAAGAGGAGATAGGAAAGGAAGTGAGAACAATGAGACCCCATACCCTCTGTAATTATTCTAAGCAAGTTGGCTAAATTAGCACGACAGAACCCAAAGCTGTGTCAGCCACAGCTCCAGAGGGCCCTCGTCCAAAATGGCCTAGCCTCCATCTGGTCTCCCCCACTGGCTCACAACGCCCCCCCCACACCTCCCCTAGCCTACAATCTTTATGCGACTTTATGGCAATATGGCTTACAATCGACTCTGGTCTTTGCCAGAGATAGACATCACAAGGGCTCTAATTCCCCATGCGTCAGCTTTTTGGCTGGTAAGCTTTTGCTGAAGCGGGACTGTTTATGAAAACAACATTTTAGTGACATTCTCTCAGGGCAAGTTAACTTTAATAATGTTTTTAAAAAATGCTGAGGCTCTTTGAGAAACCCTTTCTTAAATGTGATGCACTGATTGTGAGCTCCATTTGACACCTCCTTGAGAAGTGGAGCTGAGGAGGCATTTATTTTAGAACCAGGTCAATCATGTTATCTGGTGTTATTCTGGTCTTGGTCCTGAATCGTGAGTGACTATGCCTCATCAACCCACGCTTAGAGAGATGGATGAGTCACTACACCCCACATACACACGCACCACAGGTGGTTGGTGGCACCTTAATTGGGGAGGACGGGCTCGTAGTAATGGCTGAATCGGAACTAGTGGAATGGCATCATGGTTTGATGCCATTTCGTTAGCTCGGTGACAGCCATTATTATGTGCCGTCCTCCCCTCAGCAGTCTCCGCTGACACGCATATGCACACAGACACACACACAAGCATGCACTCACAGTAAGCTTATGGAGGCCCAAGAGTGGCTTGCCATTGGCAAAGTCAGTGGCCCGCAATTTTGCCAGTGAACATGTGTTTTCTAGTTGACACACACACGAACACACACACACACACCAGTCCCTTTGCTGCATGAGAGATATGATGCATATTATTCCGCCAACTGAACACCTATTCTCCTGTTTATCAATATGTGGTTATGCTGCTGCTCCAGTTTCAACTGTTCTGCCTGTAGCTATGGAACCCCGACTTGTTCACCAGGCATGCTACTTCATCGTGCTGCTGCACCAGTTTCAACTGTTCTGCCTGTAGCTATGGAACCCCGACTTGTTCACCAGGCATGCTACCTCATCGTGCTGCTGCTCCAGTTTCAACTGTTCTGCCTGTAGCTGTTCACCAGACGTGCTACCTTGTCCCAGGCCTGCTATTTTCGACTCTCTACTCCCTCTCTCTCTCTCTCTCTCTCACTCTCACTCTCTCTCACTCTCACTACCCACACTTGCTGTCTCGACCTCTGAATGCTAGACTGTGAAAAAGACAACAGACATTTACTCCAGAGGTACTGACCTGTTGCACCCTCTACAACCACTGGGATTATTATTTGACCCTGCAGGTCATCTACGTTTGAACATCTCCACCCGGCTGAGCCTCGGTCCTCTCTAAGTTTCTTCCTAGGTTCCTGGGAGTTTATCCTAGCCACCATGCTTCTACATCTGCCTTGCTTGCTGTTTGGGGTTTTAGGCTG
This sequence comes from Oncorhynchus clarkii lewisi, assembly GCF_045791955.1. Taxonomy (NCBI): domain Eukaryota; kingdom Metazoa; phylum Chordata; class Actinopteri; order Salmoniformes; family Salmonidae; genus Oncorhynchus; species Oncorhynchus clarkii. Next base: position 49,722,415 of record NC_092149.1, on the reverse strand, counting down.
GGTTTCTTTTGAAGCACTTTGTGACATCTGCTGATGTAAAAAGGGCTTTATAAATTGATTTGATTTGATGAGGTCTTTTGAACGCTGGTTGCACAACGCCTATTCCAGGCTGTCCAAGACTGAGGTCCCTTTCACCTCAGGCAGGGGAATCTGTTTCCCAATACAAAATCACACACACAAATATATAAACAAATTCAAGCAGACACACACACGTACACACTCAAACACACACACACACACACACACACCACAAACTGTCAAAGAGAAACAGACTGGATTGCAGAGACTGCATGCTTGGGACTGGTATTGTCCCCTCTCATTCTATTGTGTATTGGAGAGAAAAACTATTTGGCGTCTGACTGAAGAGCTAGGGAAATATCATTTTAAAATGTTTTCATCTCCATAGGAAAGTCCAAATAAGAATGGAGAATGTTTGCTAGTTGCGAGGCCTTTCCCCATTTTAGTTTACTCCCATGCCCCAAGCCGTGGTTAGGCTCCGGTCTTTTCTCTTTGGTTAAGTTGGTGTTCCTTGGTTACAGATGGGGGTTCCTGGGTACAGATGGGGGTTACTAGACAAGTTCTCTCTCTCTGGGCCCTTGGGGTTAACTTGTCATTCAGAGTGGATTCTCTGGTTCTCCCGTGTGGAGAAAGGATCCCCACTTCACCGCCTACTCTAAATTATTCAAGTGTTTACAAAGATGTAGCAATGCGGTTTAGTGTTTGTTTTGCCTTGGGATTCCAGTGGCACTTTGGATTCCAGCTATTACTAAAATCTTGGAAATGCTTACAGAGGATATTTCAGGGCGCACCAGGGACTTGTATCATCTTCAGTTGAATGAAGAAGTGAGAAGCCATTAGGCAGAGGTGGTTTCACCTTACCGTCCATTGGTGTAGCTAGTTGACAGTTGTATTAATTTCACATCACAGAGTGGGCACAAGATAAGCGAATTGCGTGTGCATGCGTGTCTGTTTACTGGTGGAGGTTTGTATTCAACATGAATGTGCCCAAGAGGCCGCTCCGGTTCCTCTTCCAGACAACCCCACTTCCTGCTCTCCTACCCACACATGCACATATTCCTCCCATCCTTCAACCCTCCAGCAAACTGACACTCGCTCTCGCATGCACACACATACACCATTTCTTTGGTACTTTCTTTGCCCTAAATGTATCTGCCACAGGAGGTTGCTGAGGGGAGGACTGCTCATAATATTGGCTGGAACGAAGCGAATGGAAACCATGTGTGGTACTATTCCACTCCGATCACAACCACAAGCACGCCCCCCCCCCCCCCAATTAAGTTGCCACCAACCTTCTGCGGTATCCTCTATAATTTCTAATAATCAACAAAAACTTTTGAACATCACATCGACAGTTACTAACCTCAATTTTGGCTTCAACGACTTCGACTCATCCGGCCTGGGCTCTTTATGTACCTCCAATTCAATCTTCGGGCTAATCAAGATGAATCTGGAGGGTTCGGGTTCACGTTTTTTGGCCTGGTGGTAGATAGGTCAACATGCCCTTAAGCAGGGCATTGACCCTGGATGCTTCTGTGTATCGCTCTGAATGGGAATCTATTGGATGACTGGTATGATGTAGTTGTTGAGTGGCTTCACTGCAAGTTAATTGTATGTTTTGAATATTCATTCAATTAAAAAAGATGTATAATAATTTAAAAGATGAAGCACATGCGAAAAATAGGCAAGAGATCGGGTGTCCTGTTGAGACTAAGGCAAAGAGAAAACCGGCCACCACTTGGCGGATTTGCGAACAACGGGACTCTCATAACTGCAATAATTCTCTGTTTTTCTGAAATATGGCTTTCGGACAAGATACCTCCCATGGCATTCTCCATTCTCCGAGCGGACAGGTCATTGGATTCAGGGAAATCCAGAGGGGGAGGGGATGTCGTTTCATTAACAACAGATGGTGTGCAGATTCTACACTCTTAGAAAAAAGGGTTCCAAAATGGTTCTTTGGCTGTCCCCAAAGGAGAATCCTTTTTGGTCACAGGTGGAACACTTTGTGGAAATAGTTCTACCTGGAACTAATAGGTTTCTTTAAAGGGTTCTCCCATGGGAACAGCTGAAGAACCATTTTAGGTTATAGATAGCAGTCCCCTGATGGTCAAATGCCGACCATTCTACCTCCCGAGAGAGTTGAAATATGCTATCGTGACTGCTGTATATATTCCACCTCAGGACAATAACAACAACAAGCTGGCACTTAACGAAATGTACGAGGCAATAAATAAAGGAAGGAAACCATGCTGCTCAACTTCCATCAACATGTCTCCTTCGCCACTAGGGGTGATAAAGTCCTAGATCGCTGTTACTCAACCCACAAGCAGACATATAAGGCCCTCCCTCATCCCCCAATTCAACAAATTAGATAATGTCTATATACTCCTGCTTCCTATTTACAAACAGAAGCTCAAACAAGAAGTACCTGTGACATGCTCCGTAGAGAAATGGTCCTCCAAATTAGAGGCTATGTTGCAAGCCTGCTTTGATAGCACTGACTGGAATATGTTTTGGGATGAGCAAACCACCTCCATCTCGGGCTTCATCAGGAAATCCATCATCAAATTTTTCCCCACAGTGAAGGTTCGCTGCTTCCCCAATCAAAAGCACTGGATTCACATTGAGGTATGCGGTATGCTAAAGGACAGAGCTACTACTCACAGGGCTGTCACAGCTAACCCTGAGGCTACGGCTCAGGACACGAACACGTACAAGAAGTCTCGCTACGACCTCCGCAGAGCCATCAAACAGTCAAAAGGACGGTGTAGGAACAAGGTGGAGTCCTATTACACTCGACTTGGCAGGGGCTACGGTCCATAAGGAATTTAAAAATTAGACTTAGCCGTGATCAATCCACCGATGCCTCTCTACCAGACGGACTCAATACATTTTATGCATGCATCGACAAAAACAGGCAGACATCTTCAAGGTTATTTTCAACCTTTCCTTGTCCCAGTCTGTAATCCCCACGTCTCAAACTGACCACCATCATTACTGTTCTTAAGAACTCAATGTCTACCGCCCTGTAGTACTAAGAGCTGTGATTGGGGTGGCAGGTAACCTAGCGGTTAAGAGCGTTGGGCCAGTACCCGAAAGGTTGCTCGTTCGCATCCCTGAGCCTATTAGGTGAAAACTCTCTCGATGTGCCCCTAAGAAAAGCACATAACCCTAGTTGCTCTGGACAAGAGCGCCTGCTAAATGATAAAAATGTTGATGTAATCATGAAGTGCTTTGAAAGACTGGTCATGGCACACATCACCTCCATCACCTTAGACCCACTCTGATTTGCATTCTTCCTCTACAGATGATGTAATCTCAATTACACTCCACACTGCCCTATACCTTTGTGAGAATGCTGTTCGTTGAATACAGCTCAGCATTCAACACCATAATGCTCCCCAGATCGGGACCCTGGGACTGAATACTTCCTTTATGGGCTGACCCCAGGTGGTGAGAGTAGGCAACAACACCTCAGCCATGCTGAACCTTAACACGAGGGCCCCCCAGGGGTGAGTACTTCGTCCCCTCCTATACTCACTGTTTACCCATGACTGTGTGGCCTTGCATGACTCCAACTCCATTATCAAGTTTGCTGACGACATGACGGTGCTATGCCTGAACACTGACAGCAATGAGACAGCCTACAGGGAGGAGGTCAGATAACTGGCCGTGTGGTGGCAGGACAACAACCTCTCCCTCAATGTCAGCATACCTGTATATACTTGCATTCTTGTGTTTCTCACATCTTAGTTTGTATGTTTTTATTTATTTATTTTTTATTATCTATTATCTAGATGATTATAATTTTTGTGATTAAGTGTTTATTGAGTTTTCACACAACATAATTTTTTTTAAATAAATCAACAAACAAAACAGACATAACAAGCAGAGTCAACATCACACAATGTTATACAAGCGGCTCCAGCCTCTGAAAAATCACATCTCCAACCGACAGCTCGTAGCAAACTTCTCAAATATTAGAGAAAAAGGAAACGGAAAAGGGGAAGAAAAGAGAGGTATAAGTCACCCTACCAGTTGGTCCCTTAAGGCAGAGGATACCCCTGCCCATGCCTGTGCTGTGGACGGCCTCCTAATTCACAATATTCTGGAAAACATCAATCCAGTACATTTCAAGAACCAGCCCCGGGTTCCACCATAACCACAAAATTGCTTTCTTTCCTGCTGTAAATTCGGCTAGTAAAACCGTATGTTGAATAAGTGCCAAAGATAAAGATGAGTCATCATTCAACAGGCACAGGTAAGGATCTGGGATAAGGTTTACCCTCCTCAATCTTGACAGCACCAAGCATATGTTACTCCAAAATGTGTGTAAAAACGGAACAATTCCGAACGTATGCATAACAGTACCTTCAGCATTATTTGTACAGAGTGTGCTGTTTGGTTAGTTATTATTTCCATCCGAAAACGTTTACATGGAATTGCGTATGCTCTGTGTATTTGAAGTGAATGAGCCGAAGGCTAAGATTCTTAGATGTCTTGCTCAGATTTGACCATATCCTATTCCAATCAGGTGTTAATCCCATCCTCTCCAACGGTCTCCCATTCGACCTCCATGGGTAATTTCTTATGTCTTCCCTGTAAGTGAGTCATATATCTTTGCTACTAGCCCTCTAGAACTCCTGTCTGGACCTATCCAGCCTGCCATTGGGTGTTCTGGCAAGGGCAAATTCCAGGGTACACCGTAAGCTTTCATTGCTGACCATAACTGCAGATACAGAAAGTATGAGGATCCTGGCAGGGAATAGTTGTCTTTAATATCCTGAAATGTGTGCAAGCCAATCTCACAATAAGTGTCCTACAAAACATAAACACCCTTTGAAGACCAAAAGGCCTGTGTGAAAGGATGTCCACCCGTCAATAAATGGAAATTCCATATTTGAGATAACTGATGGCATATTGTCTGATGATCTGTGATCCTTTCCACCCAGTTCCATACATTCAAGGAGTTCAAAACTATGCCACCAAACCTAAAACTAAGATGTTTTCTACCAACCCCAGCAAAGAGTAACTATTCTAGTCTATATCTATATATATATATTAGTATCACTTAGGGCTGTTGCGGTGAGCATATTACCGCCACATCGCCAGTCACGAGTCATTAAGGCAGTCAAATTCCACATGACCGTTTAGTCACGGTAATTAGGCTTCTCCAAGCTCTTATGCTGCTGCTGCTGGTCATTAGTAGCCTGCCAAACTTGCTAACTGCCTGCTACTCAGCACTTTGTTGTCCCTCTAATCCCACTGACATCAATGCAAATGTAATCGAAAATCTAATCAAACACTTCATGAGCTCCTGTTGCGCAACATTTCTATAGGCTATGCAATTGTACGAGAAAACAGAGTGATGGCCTCTACTAAAAAGAGTCCCACCAGCCTTCTATAGGCTAGGCCTACTGTATGTATTTCTCAGCACTCCTAATATTAAGCAAATTGCTTATATTTACAACAGGAGTATAGCCTACTGTACCTGGCTGGCATGAAAATGAACCACGGGAAAAGCCCCTTCCATTCGCTATTTTTTTGTGCATAGATGACATGTATTTTTTCCCGATGCCCCTGTTTCCATACAGGTGCATGATAATGGTTCATTCTATTCCAAAACAATTTTGCACATAAATGATTAAGTATATGTAAGACTAGATTAAATTAAGAATAGTCTAATGGGTTATATATTATCACTTGTGACTTTTTTGAATCATTGTCACACACCTCATGTAGCCTAGACCATAGGACTATTTATTTTCATAAGGTTTGTATCACAACTAAAGTGTCCAAATAACTTCTTAAAATTAAGCACATTAATCCACTTTACAAGGGTTGTAGAGCCTAACTGGCATACATATGCAACGCACAAGTTTCAAGTTTGGGGAAGAAGATGTTCACCATAAAAATGCACCTTTACAATAAAATAATTACATGCATAATTGCATTTGCAGTTTATCAACATTTTAAGGGAAACGTTCTGATCTGTTGCGTCAGCCACATTGCGTAAAAAAGTCATTTTGATGCTAGTGGTAGTATTCATTTGGTAACTATCGCATCCCACAACTGTCCCAGACTATGTTTGGAATATTATTTTTTTGCACAGAATAGAATAGGTCGACTTTTAGTACAATGGGGATAGTAGATTGGCATAGGCTAATGTTTTTGCTGTCTGTTAGGCCTACTCATCTAGCTGGCTGATGAAAAGTACATTTGGACAGTTCTTCCAATATCTTCACAGTTGTGTCGTGGATGTGTCTATCTTCACTAGTACAGAAGAAGTCGGAGGTTTTCATACACCTTAGCCAAATACATTTAAACTCAGTTTTTCACAATTCCTGACATTTAATCCAAGTAAAAATTCCCTGTATTAGGTCAGTTAGGATCATCACTTTATTTTAAGAATGTGAAATATCAAAATAATAGTAGAGAAAATGATTTATTTCAGCTTTTATTTCTAACATCACATTCCCAGTGGGTCAGAATTTTACATACACTCAATTAGTATTTGGTAGCATTGCCTTTAAATTGTTTTCCTTGGGTCAAACGTTTCGACTAGCCTTCCACAAGCTTCCCACACTAAGTTGGGTGAATTGTGGCCCATTCCTTCTGACATAGCTGGTGTAACTGAGTCAGGATTGTAGGCCTCCTTGCTCACACACGCAGACGACACCATTCTGCATACCTCTGGCCCTCTTTGGACACTGTGTTAACAAACCTCCAGACGAGCTTCAATGCCATACAACTCTTCTTCCGTGGCCTCCAACTGCTCTTAAATGCAAGTAAAACTAAATGCATGCTCTTCAACCGATCGCTGCCCACATCTGCCCACTCGTCCAGTATCACTTCTCTGGACGGTTCTAACTTAGAATATGTGGACAACTACAAATACCTAGGTGTCTGGTTAGACTGTAAACTCTCCTACCAGACTCACATTAAGCATCTTCAATCCAAAATTAAATCTAGAATCGGCTTCCTATATCGCAACAAAGCATCCTTCACTCATGCTGCCAAACATACCCTTGTAAAACTGACCATCATACCGATCCTCGACTTTGGCGATGTCATTTACAAAATAGCCTCCAACACTCTACTCAACAAATTGGATGCAGTCTATCACAGTGCCATCTGTTTTGTCACCCATATACTACCCACCACTGCAACCTGTATGCTTTCGTTGGCTGGCCCTTGCTTCATACCCGTCGCCAAACCCACTGGCTCCAGGTCATCTACAAGTCTCTGCTAGGTAAAGCCCCGCCTTATCTCAGCTCACTGGTCACCATAGCAGCACCTACCTGTAGCACGCGCTCCAGCAGGTATATCTCACTGGTCACCTCCAAAGCCAATTCTTCCTTTGGCCGCCTCTCCTTCCAGTTCTCTGCTGCCAATGACTGGAACAAACTGCAAAAATCACTGAAGCTGGAGACCCATATCTCCCTCACTAGCTTTAAGCACCAGCTGTCAGAGCAGCTCACAGATCACTGCACCTGTGCATAGCCCATCTGTAAATAGCCCATCCAACTACCTCATCCCCAAACTGTATTTATTTATTTATCTTGCTCCTTTGCACCCCAGTATCTCTACTTGCACATTCATCTTCTGCACATCTACCATTCCAGTGTTTCATTTCTATATTGTAATTACTTCGCCACCATGGCCAGTTTATTGCCATACCTCCCTTATCCTACCTCATTTGCACACACTGTATATAGACTTTATCTACTGTATTATTGACTGTATGTTTGTTAATTCCGTGAGTAACTCTGTGTTGTTGTATGTGTCGAACTGCTTTGCTTAATCTCGGCCAGGTCGCAGTTGTAAATGAGAACTTGTTCTCAACTAGCCAACCTGGTTAAATAAAGATGAAATAATAATAATAATAAATAAATAAACACGCTTTTTCAGTTCTGCCCACAAATTGTCTATAGGACTGAGGTCAGGGCTTTGTGATGGCCACTCCAATACTTTGACTTTGTTGTCTTTAAGCCATTTTGACACAACTTTGGAAGCATGCTTGGGGTCAATATCCATTTGGAAGACTTGTGACCAAGCTTTAACTTCCTGACTGATGTCTTGAGATGTGGCTTCAATATATCCATGTAATTTTCTTTCCTCATCATGCCATCTATTTTGTGAAGCGCACCAGTCCCCTTCGCAGCAAAGCACCCTCACAACATGATGCTGCCACCCCCGTGCTTCACAGTTGTGATGGTGTTCTTCGGCTTGCAAGCCGACCCCTTTTTCCTCCAAACATAACGATGGTCATTATGGCCGAACAGTTCTAATTTTGTTTCATCAGACCAGAGGACATTTCTTCAAAAAGTACGATCTTTGTCCCCATGTGCAGTTGCAAACTGTAGCCTGTTTTTTTATGGTGGTTTTGGAGCAGTGGCTTCTTCCTTGCTGAGCGGCCTTTCAGGTTATGTCGATATAGGACTCGTTTTACTGTGGATATAGATACTTTTGTACCCGTTTCCTCCAGAATTTTCACAAGGTCCTTTGCTGTTGTTCTGGGATTGATTTGTACTTTTGGCATCAAAGTACGCACCAAATCTCTAGGAGACAGAACGCATCTCCTTCCTGAGCTGTATGACAGCTGCGTGATCCCATGGTGTTTATTCTTGCGTACTATTGTTTGTACAGGTGAACGTGGTATCAGGCATTTGGAAATTGCTCCCAAGGATGAACCAGACTTGTGGAGGTATTTGCTGTTTTCTTTAGATTTTCCCATGATGTCAAGCAGAGAGGCACTGGGTTTGAAAGTAGGCCTTGAAGGTAGACCTCCAATTGACTCAAATTATGTCAATTGGCCTATCAGAAGCTTCTAAAGCCATGACATCATTTTCTGGAATTTTCCAAGCTGTTTAAAGGCACAGTCAACTTAGTGTATGTAAGCTTCTGACCCAATGAATTGTGATACAATGAATTATAAGTGAAATAATCTGTCTGTAAACAATTGTTGGAAAAATTACTTGTGTCATGCACAATGTAGATGTCCTAACCGACTTCCCAAAACTATAGTTTGTTAACAAGACATTTGTGGAGTGGTTGAAAAACTAGTTTTAATGACTCCAACCTAAGTGTATGTAAACTTCCAACTTCAACTGTAGCCTGTCACAGTTTCTGTGTTATTTGTTGTTGTTTCCTTAGGGTACCACTGGAGGACACCCTTATCCTGTTTTCTAGTTTCCAGGTTACCCTAATTATTACTTATTGGATTCACCTATGTTAAATTACCTTCTCTGTTCACCTGGTTGCCTTGTTATTTAGGTTCCTCAGTTGGCCTGTATCTATGCTTAGGTGTCATGTTTTATTAGTGTGCTCTTTATGGTTGCCTTATTTCTGTTAAGACTAAGTTAAAGTTTTGGATTTACCCTCTGCTTATTGTGTTTCTCTGCGCCTGTGTTCGAGTTCGTACTAGCACTATTGTTACAGTAGACCTAAGCCTACAATGGACCCAGCAGAGATTTCTCAGTCATCCGAGGAACATTCGCAACTCCACCATTTATGGTCGGCTCTCACCTACCATGGAACTATGTTTGGTCGCCATGAGGCGCGGCTGCAGACATTGTCGGATGATTCAAGAACTCTGCTCTGCAGACAGGACAGGCAGGAGCAATGGCTGCTGCACGTGTGGCTGTTCCTAATCCCCCACTCCCGACCAGCTCAGGTTCTTCCTCCCTTCGTGAGCCTCGTCTCCCGGCACCGGAGCGATTTAAGGGGCATCCTGGGGAGTGTTGTGGGTTCCTGCTTCAATGCTCGCTGGCCTTCAAGCTACAGGCATCAAGGTTTCCCACTGAGAGTTCCAGTGTGGCAGAAGTCGTCCCCTTGCTCTCAGGATGGGCTCTGGACTGGTTCACAGCCATATAGGAGCAGCAATCAGAAATTTGTTTTAATTGGCAAAGCTTCACCCAGGAGATGAAGAGTGTTTTTGATCACCCCATCAGTAGCAGGAACGCTGCCCGAAGACTCATTGCGTTTCGGCAGGGCAGCCTAGCTGATACGACATTGACTTTCCGACGCCCTCCGATTAGAGCACTGTGAATACAGAGGCACTTCACTCAGCCTTTCTGAAAGGACTCAGCGAGGTTCTCAAGGATGAACTGACTTCCCGGGACAACCCTGACACTCTGGATGAGCTTATCGTTCTGGCCATCCGGATTGACAACCGGCTTCGGGACTTAGTCGTGAGAGGACGGAGGGGTTCCGAGTTGTTTCCAGTGTTTTGGGTTCCGCTGAGGGAGTCGATTTTTCCTTACACTGCGTCTGCTTGTCCTGTACCCCGCCAGTGTTCTCAATTCAGCTCTGGTTCTCCTTCATATCCTTCAGAAGAGCCGATGCAATTGGGATGCACAAGACTTTCCACTCTGGAGAGGTGCAGGATTAACGATCAACGTTGTCTTTACTGTGTACAGTCTGGACATTTCCATGCCTCCTGTCCCAAGCTGACGAGAAACTGGATGACACATCAGTAGACAGGAGAATACTGGTGAGTCAGATACATTCTCCAGCTGCCGCCACGGTACGCACCTTGCTTCTGGCCAACCTCCGTTGGGACAATAGGCAGTTGGACATTCCTGCTTTCATAGACTCTGGGGCTACCGGCTGTTTTCTGGATCGCATGTTAGCTTACCAACAGGGGCTGCCTCTCACTAAGCTGGACATTCTGTTGTCGGTCATTGCACTGGATGGTTAACCCCTAGGATCTGGGAAGGTCAAACAACTCACCATGGCTATTCAGCTACGAGTTATGGATTAGCATGTGGAGTTTATCCAGTTACATTTGGTGGACTCTCCTGAGCTTCCCCTGGTTCTGTGGCTTTCTATCCATATTCTGGGATGGAATCCTTCATGCCAGTCCACCTGCCAGCAACTCTCTTCACATCTTTCTGGCACTGCTCGTCTGGAGGCTTCCGATTCTCCAGTTCCCCCGGCTGGAGATGACCAGCCGGATCTTTCCCGTGTACCACGGGATTACTGGGATCTGGGTAAAGTCTTCAGCAAAGAAGTGACAGTGAACTGCCTCCTCATGAGTCCCACGATTGTACCATTGACCTCCTGCCCGGCACCACTCCTCCGAGAGGAGGGCTGTATTCCCTCTCAGGTCCAGAGACTGCAGCCATGAACAGTTATATTAAAGAGGCGTTGGTGGCTGGTTTTATTCGGCCGTCTACTTCACCTATAGGAGCGGGTTTTTTCTTTGTTGGAATGAAGGATGAGGCATTACGTCCCTGTATTTATTACAGTGGTTTAAATAACATTACCATCAAGAACCGTCACCGTCTTCCACTTATGTCACCAGCCTTTGAGAGACTCCTGGGAGCTATAGTTCTCAAAATTGGATTTACGGAATGCGTACAATCTGGTGTGCATCAGACATGGAGACGAGTGGAAGACAGCGTTCAACACCCAAATGGACATTATAAGTACGGATGGACTCCCAAAAGGTAGGAGCGGTGGTCAACTAGCCCAGCGTTTTTTGTTTTTTTCAAATTTCTACCTGAAATTTGTGAGAGACTTTAGTTCTGTGGCTGTGCCATTGACAGCGCTGACTGGGCATGTAAGCTGGACCTTGCTGCTACGAAGGCATTCCAGGACCTGAAATGCCAATTTTCTTCTGCACCCATTCTAGTTCATGAGGATCCTTCTCTTCCCTTCGTGGTAGAGGTGGATGCCTCTGATGTTGGCATGGGTGTGGTTCTGTCTCAGCACTCGGCAACAGACCTGAAGCTTCATCCCTGTGCCGCCTTCTCCAGGCGTCGCAGTCCAGCAGAGCGGAATTATAATGTTGGCAATTGGGAGCTTCTTGCGGTCAAACTGGATTTGGAGGCGTGGCGGCACTGATTGGAGTGTTTGGAACATCCCTTTACGGTTTGAACTGACCACAAGAACCTGGACTACAACCAGGAGGCTAAATGCCTCATTCCCTGCAGGCTCGTTGGGCTCTTCTCTTCACTCGGTTCAGATTCACGTTATCTTACCGTCCGGGATCTAAGAATGTGAAGCCAGTTCCCCAGCTCCAGTGAGGATCGGCCGCTTGGCTCCATCATCCCCAGGCCACTCATCCTCGTGCCGGTGTCCTGGGGTATAGAGACTGTTGTGATGGAGGCGCAAGGTAGGGAGACAGTTCCTGACGGCCGTCTAACAGACTTTTTGTTCCTCTTGAGGCATGGTCCAAGGTACTTCAGTGGGCTCACTCGTCATGTCTCAGCTCTCATCTGGGAGGGCAGCAAACACTAGATTTTCTGAGGAGGAGGTTTTGGTGGACCTCAGCGGAGATGGACACTCAGACCTTTGTGGCTGCCTGTCTGAAAATGCGCCCGGAACAAGACTCCTCATCAGCAGCCTCTGGGGCTTCTTCATCCGCTGCCAACACCTTTTCAACCCTGGTCTCATCTCTCTATGGATTTCATCACGGGTTTTCCATCCTCAGAAGGCCACACTGTCAACCTGGTCATGGTGGACCGCTTTCCAAAGGCGATACATTTCATTCCACTTCCTAAGCTTCCATCTGCCCGTGAGACTGCTCAGCTGGTTATTCAGCATGTTTTCCCCCTTTCACAGACTTCCTCTGGACATCATCTCCGACCTGGGCCCCAGTTTGCCTCCATATTCTGGTGGGAGTTCTGTACTCTTCTGGGGTCATCTGCCAGTTTGTCCTCGGGCTATCACCCTCAGTCAAATAGTCAAACGGAGCGGGTGAACCAGGATCTGGAGACCGCGTTACGGTGCTGTGTCCGCCAACCATGCTACATGGAGTCAGCATCTTCCCTGGGTGGAGTACTCACACAACACTCTCCAGTGTTCCCCCACCAGCCTGTCACCATTTCAGGTTTTGTACGGATACCAGCCTGTTCTGTTTCCAGATCAAGAGATTGAAGTGGCGGTTCCATCCGCTCAACATCTCATCTCTCATTGCTGCCGGCCCTAGAAGAGGGCTCGATCAGCGCTCCTTGGGTTCTCAGCTCGGGTTCAACGGCGATAACAGTCCAACCGTTATCGCCATTCGAGTCCTCTCCTGCATCCAGGCCAGATGGTCTGGTTGTCTACTAGGGATCTGCCTCTGCACTTGGAATCAAGGAAGTTGGCACCTCGGTACATTGGGCCATTCAAGGTTCTACGGCGCATTAATCCAGCCTATCATCTTCGTCTTCCCCGGTCCATGAGGGTTCATCCCAACTTCCACATCTCTAGACTCAAGCCTGTAGTGTTCAGTCCTCTGGTTCTGGCTACTCAGCCTCCACCTCTGCCTCACATGATAGCGGGACAGCCAGCCTACACTGTGCGACTCATCTGCTCCACTCACCAGTTCCGGCGTGGGACTCTGTATCTCGTGGACTGGGAAGGTTACAGTCCTGAGATGCGATCCTGGGTTACGGCTCGGGACATTCTGGACCCCGGACTCATTCAGTATTTCCATGGCCATTCAGCTAACCCTAGTGGAATGTCAGGAGCCGTTCCTTGAGGTGGGTGGGGGGGTCCTGTCACAGTTTCTGTTATTTCATTGATGTTTCCTTAGGTTACCGATGGAGGGCACCCTTACCCTGCTTTCTAGTTTCCAGGTTACCCTGAGTAGTACTTATTGGATTCACCTGTATTTAAATCCCTTCTCAGTTCATCTGGTTGCCTTGTTATTTAGGTTCCTCAGTTGGCCTGTATCTTTGCTCAGGACTCATGTTTTATTAGTGTGCTCTTGTGCGGTTGCCTTGTTTCTGTTATTAAGACTCAAAGTAAAAGTTCTGGGTTTACCATTACCTCTGCTTGCTGTGTTTCTCTGCGCCATGGTTTGAGTTCGTACTAGCACTATTGTTACAGTAGCCTGTGAGAAAGACCCGATCACGTGATGGAGAACCATGTGAGTGAGAGATGCTTTAGAGCGTACAGCACTCAGGGAGAAGGGCACAATCGCCACAGGCATGTATTTTTTTAGGGTGCATTACTGCCACACAAAGAGGATGCTGCCGTGAAATTCTAGGCATTATCAAGTGCTTGTCAAAGTGTGGATGAGGGACTGATGTAGTGTGTACAGCCCGCTCAAGTCTTTCTCGCGACTTTTTTCAAATCATTATGCAGCCTTACAATGTATTAAAACATATAGCCCAACGTTTGTAGAACAACTAATGTTTCATTAATAACTCTAAATGAAGCATATAGGAATAACTATTTATTTGTTAACCGCTCAACACAGAATAGCTGCATGTGTGCATTCCCTCAAATCGTTTGGAGAAAAATTCAGCTTTGTTCAATTGTTCCTCTTGATACTATAAAATACAATTATTTATACTATAAAATAATGCCATGGAATTCAAAGCAAATCTTGACTGCTAAATGAAGTAGTGTAACCCACAGCCATTTGACATAGCCAGATCAGGACCTAACATAAGGACGACTCAGTATGCTATTCTGTTCTTCTGAAATAGACTACATTTTCTTCATGTCATGCTTCTTTAGACCTGTCTAAATTAAATAATGGATTTGTTACATTTATTATTACACTTTTTTAAATGTACTGTAGATGTTCCAAAGGCCTGTGTTAATTAACGGTCAATTAACGTGAGACGACAGTTATTTGCTTGACAGGCTGAAAAAAATGTGTGAACACCACAGCCCTATTATCACTGCATTGTTGGGAAAGAGCTCAAAGTAAGAATTTCACTGTACTGTTCACTGTACTCTGTGCCTGTTGTATCCTGTGCACGTTGCGAATAAACTTTTAAACTCGAAACACACACACATTTATCCCCCCAACCACTTTCCCACTTCTCTTTCCTTTGCTGTGGCGATCTTCCTTGCTAATCCATTATGAATCAATTACCCTTCTCTGTCAATGCTAGAGGAGGAGTTCCTCTCCAGTGGGAGCCCAGACCTTCTAACACAGCCTTCTCTATCAAGGCATCCTTTTGGTTTCAGGACAAGGGTATATATTTAGACTGTGACTCAGCAGCCTAAAGCAATGATTTTCTACTCTTCACTGGTGGATGAAGCAGCATACATTAGCCTGATCCCAGATGTGTTTAAAGGGCTGCAAAGCCAACTCCTATGGTCGTTGTTATTGTTTGGCATGACAATGACCACAGTATACATAACACAAGCAGATCTGGGACCAAGCTAGCGATCAGTCCTGGAGTAATCCTCTGCTAGTATTCATTATCACATCTTTAGATTTAATTACAGAGGCAAGAGAGGGAGGGGAGGACAGTATAATTATAAATACTTATTTTTCCTCTGTATTCTCCTGAAGAGAAGGCCAGAGCCTAGCTTTCAGGCGACGGGTTCTGCACTGTAACTGGCCAGCTGATTTTTACCACCACCCCTACTGCTAAATAGGTACATGTTGCCATGTACCTATTTAGCAGTGCCATGTTAAGTCTGTGAGACGTGAAAGGGTTCTATGTTATTCCTCCACAGGATTCAATGTGTTGTTATGAACGAAGGCGGGAGCTGGACTGGGGTCTCATATATGACAAATGTGGTGCCGTGGTAAAAAAGAGTGACTTCACAAGAGTGCTAAAAGCATAGGGGAAGACTAAGCAAGGCTGTATACACAACAATTCTTCCCCTAAGCACAGCCAATTACAGTACACATACAATCTCATTTGTGAGCCTCTTTATTGGACATATTAACAAATAGGCCAATACTTTATGATTACAGGATATGTATAGATTATAATCTTTAGTCTGTAATGTCTATAGATTACAGTCTCCGTGACAACTGTTTTGTAAAACATGTTCATACTGTACTGAGTAAGCTATTATCAGCCAGATATGTTTCCAAAACACAGATATGCTTGAAAAATGGGCTTGTTTTAAATTACCAAGGTGTAGGATCCTCTCTTTTCTAAAGGTGTTATTAACATTGCTAAGCATAGTATGAACTACCTTTTGAGTGGGATCGTTCTGTGCTTTTTGCACATTGCCCAGTAGGCCTAAACACCCATTGAGGTAAACAAAGTTATCATGACAATGGAAACAAGTGTTCAAAGAGTTCCACTTGGCAATCATAACACGAGTGATCAAAAGGTTAACACTCAATCAACATCCCTTCTGATACAATGAAAAGAAACTCTGTAAAATGTCTGTCCAATTCTACCAATTAGACTTTGATTCATACTGTGGGAATGTTAGAGTTGAAACCCTTTAAACCTTGAACAAGAGAGAGAGAGAGCGACAGAGAATGAGAATGAGTGAAGAGAGAAAGAAAGAGAAGAGATTAAGAGAGAGAGAGAGAGAGAGAGAGAGACCATTGATTTGACAGAACTTCTTGAGTGTAGTCTAGTTTGCTGTCTCTGCCTGGCCGGTTCCCCTTCTTCCACTGGAATTCTCTGCCTCTAACCCTAATACAGGGGCTGAGTCACTGGCTTACAGGGGCTGAGTCACTGGATTACTGGGGCTCTCTCGTACTGTCCCTGGGAGGGGGGTGTCACCTGAGTGGGTTGAGTCACTGATGTGATCATCCTGTCTGGGTTGGCGCCCACCCCCCCCCCCCCCCCTTGGGTTGTGCAGTGGCGGGGATCTTTGTGGGCTATACTCAGCCTTGTCTCAGGATGGTAAGTTGGTGGTTGAAGATATCCCTCTAGTGGTGTGGGGGCTGTGCTTTGGCAAAGTGGGTGGGGTTATATCCTTCCTGTTTGGCCCTGTCCGGGGGTGTCCTCGGATGGGGCCACAGTGTCTCCTGACCCCTCCTGTCTCAGCCTCCATTATTTATGCTGCAGTAGTTTATGTGTCGGGGGCTAGGGTCAGTTTGTTATATCTGGAGTACTTCTCCTGTCCTATTCGGTGTCCTGTGTGAATTTAAGTGTGCTCTCTCTAATTCTCTCTTTCTCTCTTTCTTTCTCTCCCTCGGAGGACCTGAGCCCTAGGACCATGCCTCAGGACTACCTGACATGATGACTCCTTGCTGTCCTACATCCTGCCTGATTTTACTGCTGTTCCTAAAACCATTGACATACGTTAGCCTACTGTAACCACACAGTGTGTGTGTGATTTTGTACAAGTCTACATCGCCCGATTGCGCCCCATAGCGATCCTCGATAGTCGATCACTATTGGGGGGGTGGGGGGGTCTTTCTCATGGCTACCCATGTATTTCCATTGAAATATAACGTTTATTTGGAAAGTTATAAATATATATATATATTTAAAAGCATTCATGATTTGCGTAAATATAATATACTAACTATTACTCTTGTTAAAAATATGAAATGGTATTGCATTTGGTGAAGAGCACATTATGACTTGTTTAGGACTCGAAACTCAAAGTTTAGGACTTGAGACTTGACTTGATACTTGACAGTCCTGACTTCAGACTTGACTCGGACTTGCCTGTCTTGACTTGGGACTTAACTTGGGACTTGAGTGCTAAGACTTGAGAGTTTCTTGTGACTTGTAAAACAAGGACTTGGTCCCACCTCTATGAGTCACTGAGTTAAATTACTTTGTGAACTACATTCACACTATGATACTGTTGTTTCAGGCCTTAATCCTCGTCCTAGATATACTGTTACACAGTGAATGGGTCTATAGACAATCCCAATCACAGTCGGGATTCCACATTGCCCCTGGTGACACAAACATGTCAGAGAAAACAAACCCAGCTAACAATTCTAGGGACAGAGAACATTTTTGTATTGTTACCAGTAATGTTTCCCTGATGTTTGAGTGTCCAGTTTTTTGTTAGTTGGGGGAACATTCTATGTATGTTAACAAAAACCTCCTTAGAACCTATTTAGCATGTTTTGGAGTGAGAGTTAGGAGAACATTTCCTTAATGTCAAACAAGACGTACCCAGAATGTGCTTACCATTTTCTCAGATTAAATACACAGTGCCTTGCGAAAGTATTCGGCCCCCTTGAACTTTGCGACCTTTTGCCACATTTCAGGCTTCAAACATAAAGATATAAAACTGTATTTGTTTGTGAAGAATCAACAACAAGTGGGACACAATCATGAAGTGGAACAACATTTATTGGATATTTCAAACTTTTTTAACAAATCAAAAACTGAAAAATTGGTCGTGCAAAATTATTCAGCCCCTTTACTTTCAGTGCAGCAAACTCTCTCCAGAAGTTCAGTGAGGATCTCTGAATGATCCAATGTTGACCTAAATGACTAATGATGATAAATACAATCCACCTGTGTGTAATCAAGTCTCCGTATAAATGCACCTGCACTGTGATAGTCTCAGAGGTCCGTTAAAAGCGCAGAGAGCATCATGAAGAACAAGGAACACACCAGGCAGGTCCGAGATACTGTTGTGAAGAAGTTTAAAGCCGGATTTGGATACAAAAAGATTTCCCAAGCTTTAAACATCCCAAGGAGCACTGTGCAAGCGATAATATTGAAATGGAAGGAGTATCAGACCACTGCAAATCTACCAAGACCTGGCCGTCCCTCTAAACTTTCAGCTCATACAAGGAGAAGACTGATCAGAGATGCAGCCAAGAGGCCCATGATCACTCTGGATGAACTGCAGAGATCTACAGCTGAGGTGGGAGACTCTGTCCATAGGACAACAATCAGTCGTATATTGCACAAATCTGGCCTTTATGGAAGAGTGGCAAGAAGAAAGCCATTTCTTAAAGATATCCATAAAAAGTGTTGTTTAAAGTTTGCCACAAGCCACCTGGGAGACACACCAAACATGTGGACGAAGGTGCTCTGGTCAGATGAAACCAAAATTGAACTTTTTGGCAACAATGCAAAACGTTATGTTTGGCGTAAAAGCAACACAGCTGAACACACCATCCCCACTGTCAAACATGGTGGTGGCAGCATCATGGTTTGGGCCTGCTTTTCTTCAGCAGGGACAGGGAAGATGGTTAAAATTGATGGGAAGATGGATGGAGCCAAATACAGGACCATTTTGGAAGAAAACCTGATGGAGTCTGCAAAAGACCTGAGACTGGGACGGAGATTTGTCTTCCAACAAGACAATGATCCAAAACATAAAGCAAAATCTACAATGGAATGGTTCAAAAATAAACATATCCAGGTGTTAGAATGGCCAAGTCAAAGTCCAGACCTGAATCCAATTGAGAATCTGTGGAAAGAACTGAAAACTGCTGTTCACAAATGCTCTCCATCCAACCTCACTGAGCTCGAGCTGTTTTGCAAGGAGGAATGGGAAAACAATTCAGTCTCTCGATGTGCAAAACTGATAGAGACATACCCCAAGCGACTTACAGCTGTAATCGCAGCAAAAGGTGGCGCTACAAAGTATTAACTTAAGGGGGCTGAATAATTTTGCACTCCCAATTTTTCAGTTTTTGATTTGTTAAAAAAGTTTGAAATATCCAATAAATGTCGTTCCACTTCATGATTGTGTCCCACTTGTTGTTGATTCTTCACAAAAAAATACAGTTTTATATCTTTATGTTTGAAGCCTGAAATGTGGCAAAAGTTCTCAAAGTTCAAGGGGGCCGAATACATTCGCAAGGCACTGTGTATATACATTTTCTAGACACGTTTCATGGGAACGTTGCAAGAACATTCATGTGTTCAAGTACATTTAAAACATAAGGCATTCTGTCATGGTCCCCTGAGGGTTTTTGTCTATTTTCTGGCTTGTTTCGGTGACGTCCCTAAAGAAGCGTTTAAGAAGTTGCCTGATGGTCCCAAAGAGATGTTCTCCCCCCCAAAAACTTGTTTTTGTCAGATCTCCCCAAAGAGATGTGGGTGTAGAGTCAGGCGCCGGAGAAACAAGTACCAAAGAAAGGGCGTTTTATTAACTGGCTCAAGAAAACAACAGGACTCCGGGCTACAGTAATCGCAATGAAAATCCCCACTCAGACAGTCCAGGGAAAAACCCCCCTGTAGAACATGAGCAAATAAAACGAAACCCCAAACTCAATGACAGTTCAATGAAAACAATCCCGCACAAAACCCCAAAGGAAATGTTGAATTAAATATCCCCCCTAATTAACCAAAGCGAAACCAGGTGATACACAAAACAGACATAACCAAAATAAAAGGAAAAGGGATCACTTGTAACACTTTGACATACAGTACCAGTCAAAAGTTTGGACACACTTACTCATTCAAGGATTTTTCTTTATTTTTACTATTTTCTATATTGTAGAATATTAGTGAAGACATCAAAACTATGAAATAACACATATAGAATAATGTGTTAAACAAATCAAAATAGATTTTAGATTCTTTAACTTCTTGATTCTACTTGAGACGCATATGTCTCAAGTAGGCACCTGGAAATGCAAATGCGCTACGCTAAATGCTAAATGTACTCGTTTAAACTCAAACCTTGATCAAAATTCACAAGCAGGGTATTGAATTAAAGCTACACTCGTTGTGAACCTAGCCAACAAGTCAGATTTTTAAAATGCTTTTC